>NC_064306.1:48967636-50241052 GCF_023373825.1 Bactrocera dorsalis
ACACTTTAATTTGTCTTTTTGAATTCCAATTTTACAATTAAAAATTTAAATTAAAATTAATTATAATTAATATAATACATAAATTAAAATTAGATTTTCCAAACTAAAAATATATTTTTAATTTCGAAATTGGAAAAAATAACAAATGTTATTTAAAAAAATAATAATTTAAATCCAAATTTTTTGTATACAGTAAAATTCCTCTTAACCGGACGCCCACCGCCACAGTGTTTTTGCCCCAGTAAGAGAACTGTCCATATACATACATATGTATGCTAGCGAGTTTATTAGAAATAATTTTAAATGTCCCGCTGTGAGGACTGGACGAAGTGGGCCCTTTTAATTATGTGCAGTATGTTGTGTTGCTGACATATAAGAAATAGACTCCATATACATATGTATATGTACATACGTACATACAAAAATTTGCATTATTTTCAAATTTCATGCTGTAAACACAAAGAACACACTATCAACGCTCTCCCTACTCAATTTCTTGGATAAATCAATAACTAAAAAAAATACTCGCTATTTCTTGACGCTCCTCCCTACTCAATTGCTCAGAGAAATCAAATAACTAAAAATGTACTCGCTACTTCTTGATTAGCACCGAATTGCGCATTTCCTTTTGCTGCAAACATTGCTGCTGCAGTGCGCAGTCATCTATTACAACTGCGCAGCTCCATTCACAATACAGTATACTCGAAAAGTACATTTCTCAGAAAGTAAATAATCGCGGAAAAGTAAATCACCTTTAAGATTACACATGCACCTCGAAAAAGTCAATTTTTTAATTTACTTTTCAGAGAGTGTGATAAAAAATTCGAAACGAAACAAGCGCGTTTTTTTACGATGTTGCAAAAACACTCACTCTCTTGTTTATCGCGTCTGTTTAGTAAATAAACTTTGAGATATGTACATATGTGAAATGGTCAGGAAATATATTGCAAAGAAAAAAAACAACAGAATATTCAAAATTTTTTCTCTTCATAATAAATACATATGGTTTTTCAATGTAAATCCTATATGTTTTTATTGAAGCAAAAATAAAATGAATGAATTTTTTACAGTTTAGAAATGCATTTAATATTATAAAAACAGAAAATTTATGTATATATTTGGAAAAGTAAATTATTCGAAAAAGTAAATTCACCCAAAATACCAATCGATGTTTATTCTTTTCGAGAGTATACTGTTATACATATGTATGTATGTATGTATGTATGTAGATGTAAGAGCAGATTTAGTTTCTTTAATTTACTAATTTAACAAAAATGTGGTTTATACGTGCACTTATTTCAATTCGTCCCATACATATGTACGTATGCATATACGCTGGTGTTTTAATAAAACAGAGTCACTGAAATTAAATGTAGACATTCATCAATTTCTATTTGGAACAAGTTTCGAGCCCTTATCAGAGAACGTATATAATTTACGTTTTCTGAACGTAGATCGTAAGTAATACGATATTTACCATATAATGCAATAATTGCAGCATACTTTTGTGCATTACTTCATTTCCATCCAATATTTCCTGTTGAATTTTGGAACGTGTTCCAATTACTTAAGATGAACGTTTATATACACAACCGTCAGTGGTCACTTCCTCAGTCTAGTTAAATCATTCAGTCAGTTCGGTTCGGTTTAGTTGTGTCCGCGTTGATTTGCGTTATGATCGGTGGGAATTAGTGTTAAAATAAAATTAAAGTTGTGAGATATAATTAAAAGTACTTGTTTGGTGTCTTTGCGAATAAATTTATTATTCAAAGGAACTGTAAGGAATCGCAATCGCAATTTGTATATATTTACATATTATACGAGTAACTAATTATACTAATTTGCAGGTGTTTTGCACAAAATGGCCGTCATCCCATTTAAGCGAACATAAAGCGCAGGAATTTTAACTCGTTAAGCACTGCGAGCGGGAGGCCGGGAGAGAGAGAGAAATGACAATGAGCAATACACAAAATGGCTGTCATTCCATGCACAGCGAATTTTAAACTGAGAGCGGCAGAGTGAGAGAGATAATCACAGCGAGCAATATTTCAAAATAATTAAAACAGAGTGAGTCTAATGCCGCTTTTAATATTATGAGTAGTTAAGATCAAATTTTTTATACATCGCTCATTTGCATGAATAGTATCATAACTCAAAAAAGTCGATTTTCAGCAGAGCGGTTTAAAGATTTCAATTGTCAAAATTTAGCAAAAAATAGAAAATGATATTTCGAACGTTTCCGCATCCTCAACTTAAAAATCGTGGTTTATGAGTTATGACACTATTCAAGTACATAAATGAGAGATATGACTTTGTATAATGTATGTACGTATGTATGTATAAATATCAGATATACATATGTACAATGGAAATGTGTACTATTTAATACTATTAATATTAATAAGGGATTCTGATTTCTGATCGGCTAATTTGCCATGTCAGCTATGAGATATAGAGGTCCGATCTGAACAATATGTTTAGAAATTGGACCATATATGTATGTATGTATATGCCATAGTGATCCAATTTCGCTCGTTGAGACAAATGAGTAGCGTCTTAGTGGGAAAAGAAAGTTTGCAAAATTTCAGACCGATATCTCATAAAGTGAGACAACGGACATGGTCAGCTCTTTGGCTCATTAGTTATTCACATATATAATTATATACATATGTTATATAAATTTAATCAGTGAGCTACTCATTTACTCAATTACGTCAAAAAACTAAAGTTCATTACTCATTGGCTCACTCAAATATAAAGCTCTCTTTACTCATTTCTCAGTGGATAAGAAATAAAGAGTATCATTCGCTACTTTTAAATTTTCAACGAATTGCGCAATTCCAGTTGCTGCAGGTGTTTTTGTTGCAATGCGCGGTCAGTTTTAAGAACAGTGCAGCTCTGTACATATGTACATACATATATATATACACATTTGTTTAAATGAAGCTATGAGAGCTCATATCGTTTTCTTAAATTGCTAATTTTACTGCAGAGAAATTAAAATTTGTGCCCACTAATTACTAGTTCATAGTTTTCAATACATATGTACATATGTATGTATGTAAGTATGCAAGTTGGCACTTTAAATAAAAAGGGAGCCTGTGAATCGTCCTTGTAATTTAGAAATTGTTGCTTGCAAAAGAATTCCACTAATGCCACGAATACATACATATGTGTATACTATATACTATCTTATGTCTATCTTTAGCTCGAAAGGAATTATATTCCTCATAAATGAGTAATATTAACATACTTTGAAGAGTTTACTTTTGGTTTACTGGAAAATAGTTTCAGCTAAAAATTTGAAGAGAACTTCCAGGAAGTTAAAAAAACTTTTTTCTTCATATCGGTCGACTGTCCTACCTTTTCCTAATTATCGTTATATTATTCGTATCATATCAAATATGCACCGTTTTAAGAGAGGCACGCTGTCTTAATTTTATTTAAATAACTCAAATATTGGGGTATAAAGTCACAGGGAAGTTCGAAAATCTTTTTATTAGGTATATAGGGGCTAAGGAAAGTACTGACCCTATTCAATTTATTTGTAGGATACAGACATACTACTATCAAGAAAGGATTTCAATTATAAATCTGACTCATTGGATTTGAACAATTTTTGGCCAGAAGATGGCATACTGTAAAGGCATTATTGGTGCAAAGTTTTATCCCGCCCCAAATACCGGAAATTAAAGTAAGATCCTCTCCTGATAATAGTATTTCTGTGTATTAAAAATTTATTGAATCGGGTCATTACTTCTCTGAGCCCGCATATACCTAATGTACAGATTTTCGAACTTCCAGATGACTTTAGAACGCATATATCGGCCAATATTTGAGTCATCTCAGCGAATGTTTACTCATAACAGTGTACCTTTGTGCTTAAAATATTTAAATTGGGCGAAAACTTGGTCGTTTCTCGATATAGTCCACATATAAATTTACTCCGTGAAGGTGCCTTAGGTACCAATACTACCCCCAACTATTATATTTTCCTGTAGAAATTTCTTGGCCTTTGACTATTGGAAGATTATAAAATTATCACTTACAACCGAACTTAGCCCTTCCTTAATTGTTATATTTTATAGTCCTTATTTCTCTGTTTCTAAGTTTGCACAAAATTTATTTTAAGAATAGTTAAGCTAGTGAAATCTTAACAACATATTCACTAAAAGCAGCAAAGACATTATAGCATCAGCGACCGTAGTGACAAAGTGACACCGACCAAAGTTGCTAAGACGGTAAGCCAAGCGAAGCGTAAAAAAAAAGCACAAAAACAAAATCTAACTAACGCTTGTCGATTTGCGTATTTTTACAGCCATTTACCTTTCGCTGGCAAACTTTGCCATTTCAGAGCATAAACATATATACACACCACCCGTACATACATACATACATATACATTTATTTACGCCAATATGTTTGTAAGTACAAATTTGGTTTTAGTTCTTAAAAGGATCAACAAATAATGGAGAAATACGCTGGCGCTCCACGAAAGTTTGCCCAAATGTAAATGCTGCAATTCAATGCAATTTTCCGTTCAGCGAGTCGAATCGACAAGCAAAACCGAAAACTTTGCAAATTTATATAACAATTTGCGAACACAAGTGAGCGTAATCCGATGCGACGAGCTTGGTGACTACTAAAGCTTAAAGGTACACATAGTTGCCGGGAATTTGCAGTGGGGGAGTTGTTGCTAAAAATGCTCATAAAAAATATAAAAAAAATGAAGTTTGCAACAAAATGCAGCGCTCTTGTGCGGGAAAAGACGCTTGCAACTTCTTAACCCCTTTTGAGTTGCGTTGCACTAACTGGCGCGTACACAAATATGTATCTATGTGTTAGTAACATTTTGATTTACTAGAAAAAGAAATTTACTTTAACAGTGAAGGGTATGTCTGAATGTCTTATGCTGCAATCTCAATATTTGATCAGTGTGTGAAGGTGTGAAAAAGTATTTGTTACATTTCTTCAGAAATGCGCTTCAAATGCAACAAAGTCAAAGGAATTGAAAGTTAAAGATGATGGTGATGTTTAGCTGAAAGGTTTTGGAATTATTATGCGATTGTATACATACTGTAATAAGTTTGCCACGATGTTGGTAACACCCAAAAGCAAACGTTGGGGTACTATAGGGTTTATATATAATTCAACAGTGGAAAGAATTGAGTCCATTTAGCCATGTCCGCCTGTCAGTCCCTGTGTATCTATGCGCACCAGTCCCACAGTTTTTGAGATATCCACCCGAAATTTTGCACACTCTCTTTCTACACTAAGACACTGTTCATTTGACGGAACCGTCGATATCGGACCACTATAGCATATAGCTACCATATAAACTGAGCAATTGAAATCAAATGCTTGTATGGAAAGTATTTTTATTTGATGAGATATCTTCAAGGAATTTTGCATGTGATATTCTTTAAGTCAATTATGTAATCTCCGAATAAATTGTTCAGATCAGACCACTGCAGCATACAGCTGTCATATAAACAGACCGATCGAACTGAAGTCCTTGTTTGGAATACTTTTTTATTTGACAAGATATCTTCACCATATTTTGCATAACCTATTTTCCAATGCTTTGCTATAATGGCTGAAGAAATTATTCAGATCGGACCACTATAGCATATAGCTGTCATACAAACAAACCGATCGAACTGAAGTCCTTGTTTGGAAAACTTTTTTATTTGTAAAGATATCTTCGCGAAACTTGGCATGGATTACTTCCCCATGCATTGCCACAATATTTGAAGGAATTGTTCAGATCGGACCACTATAGCATATAGCTGTCATATAAACAGACCGATCAAAAACTAAAAAAAATTGTTTTTATACCCTTTATGCTACAAAAATGCTACTTTATAGAGTAATTTATCTTGCTTTCGATTCTTCAGTACCACATACCATAATTTTTTGTACACATCTTAAAATTATTAGTTTCCAACTGATACCAGGAAATAACTATCACTCAAATTTCCTCTCGTCCAAAACACCAAACTATCAAAAATCAAAGCATTCAATACTATTATAACATGTTTGACATGAAATTTAATTTAATTGTTCGTGTGTCATGTAAATGCCAATAAAATTTTACTCAAATTACAACAACCTGTAAATTGAGAAGTGACCGCCCACGAATCGCAGACAAGCGTGTCACTGTGTCGCAAGCATGTAGACGCCACTTACATGCATGGAAGTCGCTTTTCTTCAAGTCAAGTCACATGAAATAAGTTTCATGTACGCCTGCAGATACTATATATGTATATGTAGACGTATAAACATATGTACATACAGTATGTATGTATATATAGTTGTATGTATGTAGAATTGGAGCATATTACTTACCGCTTCGGGCAAGTCTTAGATTGCCAAGGGAAACTGTAATGGAAACTGTGTCATTAAACGTTGAACTTACATGTTGCAGTTAAAGTACATATGTACACAAATACATATATACACACATATACATGTGTTTGTTGAGCTCTCATAACAGTTAGAGTGCAATTGAATAGCAACGGTCAACAAATGTCCTCAGGATCATTTATTTAGCAATGCAAGTATTAGTACTAGACGATTGTATATAAAGTGAATATAGATTAAATTCAGAGCACATAAATTTACTGCCTTGCCGGTTGAGTAGATTATATAAATTTATATGTTTGTACGTATACGAGTAGATTTCTATATTTTATTAAAGTGGTAATAAACTTGCTAAGAAAACAAGAAATTTTGCTGCTCTGATTTTATCGAATATTATTTCAAATAGTCAAAATAATACTTTCCTCATTGATTTATTCTCACTTTTTGGTATTAATATGTAAGTAGTCTTAGAATATCGTACTTATTATCTGAGATAACCATACAAAGGTTGACTAATTGTTCTAAATAATAGTTAGGTAAGACATAAAATGATGGCTTTCATCATATATTCTCTTACTATCCAACATATTCTCTCTAATGTAAATTAAATCCATAAAATCATTCATTTTTCATTACAATAAGAGAACAAATAAACTGACCTACAATTCATGGGTAAGACTAACCTTTATATCTTCTTCTTCTTTACTGGCGTAAACACCGCTTACGCGGTTTTAGCCGAGTTAACAACAGCGCGCTAGTCGTTTCTTCTTTTCGCTACGTGGCGCCAATTAGATATTCCAAGCGAAGCCAGGTCCTTCTCCACTTGGTCCTTCCAACGGAGTGGAGGTCTTCCCCTTCCTCTTGGAGTCATGTGTAGAAGTTCACGCAAGTGAGGAAAGTTCTCTGATCGAAATTCCCTTGGAGTGGCCAGAAACGATTTTTTTTTCATATGACTCAAGCAACTCTCGACTTCCGGTCTTTGACTAAGTATCCTCTGGGTAGCCCAAAAAACATCCGTTTGAAGGCGAGCTAAAGACAGAAGGCGAAACATCCCCTTCGCAGGGTCGTGTACACTCTCAGCTGCGGCTGCTTTATTTTCTTTACTGCATGCGTGGACGTGGTCTATTTGGTCAAATATTATCCAATAATGAATGCTGCGTCTCAAGATGGGTGATGGTGTTGACAATAAGGTGAGCGAAGCCCGCGAAACACATTCTTTACAGAACGTGAATTTTCGTAATGAAGTTGAACGATTTGTAAACCTTGTTCAGACATAAGTCAATCCATGATGAAATGCCAAACAATACTGAACAAAAATAACATGAGAGCTTGACACGACTCACGAATGATTTGTCAAAAAAACCTATTTAAAAATTACCTATACTTGAATCACCCATTTTTCATAGTCTTTAAGTTCGATTATGGCATCAATAAACTGTCTACGTGTTTCCAACAGAGCTTAATCTAATTCGAAATTGCGTGACTTTTAGTTTTAGAGTCCCTTTTACTTCACGTTGGCAACTGCTACAATAAGCGTCAAATCCGTTGTCTGTTTTTTGGAGTTGTTCTTTTTGATAGCCATTACTAGATTTATTCTCAGTTTAGTTCAACGGTGAAGCACACTTTTGGTTGAATTGGTATGTTAGTAACGAAAATTATCGTATTTCGAGGGATGATAAACCACAAGCCACAAGTTCTGACTCTATTTGGTGTGATCTATGGGCAGGTGATCCAAATTTCTGAAAAAGAAAACTGGCCATAATGTTACATACAGTCAATGGGTAATGTTATAGAGCCATAAATTGGAGGATGTTGATTTACTGAAATAAACTTTTAGTAACCTCCAAGATCGTTTGATTAAGCACCGCTGGTCTTTTTTTTTGTGGGATTACGTGAAGTCGCTTATCTACGCCTTGGCGAGTTATAGGTGACATATGGTACCAATTGGTGCTAAATTTTAGGCATACATACTATCTGTAAATTATCTTGGAAATCTACTTGTCTAGAAACAAAATTTAGCTTCGAATTGCTATACTTACGAATAAATAGTATTCCTTAACATAGCATGCAAAAAGGCTTCTTCTTCTTCGTTATTGCCGTAAGCACCGCTTACGTGGTTATAGCCTATCCTTTTTTTGCTGTTTAAAGCCAAGCGGAAGCTATGTCCTTCTCCCCCTGCTCTTTTCAACGAAGTGATGGTCTTCATCTTGCTGTGATTTCCTCAACGGGTACTGCGTAGAATACTTTCAGAGCTGGAGAGTTTTCGACCATTCAGTCCGAAGTGGCAAGAGTTATACTACGTTGGATTTCGGGGCTGACATTTTTGGTGGTGTTGATACTGGTGACTATCAACATTGACGTAAGAGCCAAGTTGTGAATGCGACGACTGCCCTCTTCCATTGCCAGACCCATTTGCTTCGCTTCGTTGTCTAACATCGAGAATGCAGAACTAACGGCGCGGTTGTTAAGGCCAATGATATCAATATTATTGGTGTACGCCAGCAGCTGTATACTATTATAAAATATTGTACCTTCTCTGTTTAACTCCGCAGCTAGTATTAATTTTCCCAGCAATAGATTGATTTAAGAAGTCGCACGCTAGGAAGTCGCCTTGTCTGAAACCTCGTTTGGTGTCGAACGGCTCGGAGGGGTACTTCCCAATTCTGATAGAGCTTGTGGTATTGCTTAATGCCAGTTTTCGCAGCCGTATTGGCTTTGCGGGAATACCTAATTCAGACATCGCGGCATAGAGGCAGCTCCTTTTCGTGCTGTCGAAAGCAGCTTTGAAATCGACGAATAGGTGGTGCGTGTCGATTCTCCTTTCACGAGTATTTTCCAAAATTTGTTAATTTTCCAGGGCCTAAAGCAAGCTTGCAGGTATTAAATTTTTGTAGTATTTAAATTCAATATGTTCTAAATTTTTATGCTCTTGAGGTAGTTAAACTGTATTTTAAAAGTGTCAAAAATTTACCTAGGACTAGGAATTTTAATATATAAACATTTATATGTACGTGCGGCGAAACCCTATCATTTCGATTTTATTGCGGCCATTTTATTGGGCACATTTTAGCCCAACATGGCCAATTTGTTGGCAAATATTTACGTAATATTTGACATAATTTTCAAGCGAGACATCGATAATATTATGATAACCGCAACATCATGTGGAAAAAACGAAAAAATAATACTGAAACGAAGAATGCTCACAAATAATTGGAGCATGAAAAAAGCGTTTGCAATAGTAAATAACAACAAATAATAAAAAACGAAACAAATGAATTCTAAAAATACAATAAAAGTTGGATATAGAAACAATAAGCGGGGCGTTTAAGTGGGAGAGCTTATACCTATAGGCGTCTATGAGTAATGTGAACGCAATGAAATCGATAGTAAATACATAAGAATCATAAAATCGAGTACAGAACAACACTTAAATAGTGAGTAAATATATAAGAACAAAAGAAAAATATAGACTTTGCTCCGAAAAGCCAGAAATATAGGCTCCTACGTACATACAAGTATATATTGTATATATTATATATGTACGTATATATATTCACAAAACTTAAGCCAAATCCTCTCTGTATTACAAGTACGTTAGTCCCTTATTACTCAAAGGTTATAAAAACACAAGCAAAATCTAATAATAGCAAACATTAGAGAAATCATTGCCAAATTGGCAAATAATCAAGGACATTCAAGGATTACCTGTCACACAGCCGCCCAGTGAGTAAAGCAAAAATGCACAGATACTCACAACAACTGCAATACAGATGAACGCGCAAATATCTTGAAAATATCCAGAACAATAAAAAACAAAAACTTTTTTGTGTTTGGGTTTACGGTGGCGCTGCGTGTGGCAACACTGCGACGGAAATGCGTCATTTTGTGGCATCAGCAATTGACCCAGGGCGTTAAAACAACAAAGAAGTCAGCCAACAAAACTTAGTTTATGGCTCATATTTGTAACTTTTTCCACACATAAAAACATACGTATGTATATATTTTTCGTTGTAATAAGTCGTATGTGAGTTGGAAATTTAATCTTGCTTGAAGCTGAAGAATTTAAAAATTTTGTGCTTTGACAATAGTTGATGGCACCGGAAGCCTTAGGTGGATGGTGTGATTAATTGTAGTGTTCTCATTTATATATATAATAACAAAATGATTAAATAACGGTAAATAGTTTTTGAACGAATAAAATGCATAGTAGATTTAAACTAAAACCAAATTTTTTAGTTAATTATTTTCATATATTACAAAAAATATGTTTCTTTCATTAAATTTGATGGAATCTTCACTTCTTATGACCCAAACATATCATATACTTAAATTAAAATATTTATTATTTTTCCTTATATTAACTTAATATTAAACAAACTTAATATTAAAAAATTTTCAATCAGAAAGTCTCAAGTCAAAATTTCAAAAAAGTTAGTAAGCGTTATGTTCGTGGAAGTCCATACAATCTGGTGGTATAAAACATACCGTATATACATTACTACGACAAGTTTTCTTTAAAAAAAAACAGAGGGCCCCACTGAACAACTGAAAAATGATTCAAAATAACTTTTTATTTCATCTATCTAACGGGGTTTTCAATAAGAGCGCTATTAAAGTTTCTTTTGCATGGCTACGTGGGACACGCCAATTTGATCTAGTAAGGATGTAAGCCAAGATATTTTATCAAACGATTTGGGTCTTCCTCAATTGATGTCCTGGTGGCAGCAATACTATCGACACCACGGGCACTCTTTTGTCTCACTGGCATCCATTCCACTAGACGCTTAATTATTGATCTGACAGGACGATTATGACGACGTAGCGTTCTTAAATTTCAGGCCACTGACTCCGAATTTCGGTAGAAAATTTTAATAATTTTCACTCGTTGTATAGTATATCTTTCCATGATGAAATGGCCAACTTTACTAAAGAGAAATGTCAAAAGATCGAAAAAATATGACGTCGCTTGCTATCCGATCGATCTATTTTTGTATTTTTGAATAATTTTGCAGGGTTGTTCTTGTATTTTTTAGAAAGTTTATGTCTTTTCGAGCGAAATAATTTTTGCCAATTTCGGTATTAATATTCAATACAAATGTTATCAATGGCGATACGCTATTATTCTGATCTTTCTTTGCCTTCTGTCTTTTCGATATCATTTTCGATATTTTCCGGAAATGATAGATTTCTGTTGGAAATCCAGCAACCATTCTCATGAATATCAAATAGTCCTGCTAATATACTGCGTTAAGTCCCTCAAAGCGATTTTTTCCTAAAGTGATGGCTTTGACCTACTATAAGAAATACATCCCTGGAAATCTTCCAACTGATATAAACATATCCTTATACCATAATCAAAAGCAGTGTGCTACTTCTCTAAGTCCTATAGCTACTGCTCTATGAACATTATACCTAGAGTCCCTGAACATTGTGTTTTGCGAATAAAATATAAAACGCTACAAAAACACTGAATTTATTCCGGATCTGATCAAATTTCAAATTTATTTCGAATGCGATCACATTTGACCCGGACTGAAAAGACTTAATATATGAAAGCGCATACAGTGAATTTCGGGGTTTCGGTTTCGGCTCATTTGCTTTCTACGTCTACAACAATATTCGATGAGTTTACGATCTTTACCGACCACTCAAAACATTTCTGGAATATTTCAAGGAATCTGTAGCCGTGATAGCATTGAAATCAGAAAATTTCAAACAAATTCGTTGTTTGCTCTTTTTCCATGGTAAAAATTACCAGACGAAATTTTCGGGTCGTAAGCAAACACACATGATATTGATATCATCGGCCTCAACACCCGCGCCGTTAGTTCTGCTTTCTCCAGGCTGAACAAGGCAGCAAAGCAGATGGGTCTAGCAGTGAACGAGGGCAAGACGAAATATCTCCCGTCATCAAGCAAAGAGTCGACGCACTCTCGACTAAGCTCTCACTTCACTGTCGACAGTCATAACTTCGAAGTCGTAGACAATTTCGTCTCCCTTGGAACCAGGTAAACACCACCAACAATGTCAGCCTGGAAATCCAACGCAGGATAACTCTTGCCAACAGGACTGAGTAGGCAATTGAAAAGTAAAGTCCTCTCTCGACGAACAAAAGCCAAACTCTATGAGTCGCTCATAATTCTCGTCCTGCTATATGGTGCAGAGGCTTAGACAATGACAACAACCGATGAGTCGACGTTACGAGTTTTCGAGAGAAGGGTTCTGCGAAAGATTTATGGTCCTTTGCGCATTGGCCACGGCGAATATCTCATTCGATTGATTTGTATACTTTTTTTGCAAATTTCAAGTTCATCTGTTATTCGCTTTTGATGTATAGGCCATTTGGCGTGGTACTCGTCCATACAAACCGCTTTTGTGCAAAGTTCTCCTGATTGTACTGGCACTTACTGGTTTACCCGATGTCTCCGCTATATCTTTTGATATTTGAGCAGCGTTTGAAGCTGTATTTGTTTTTACGTCCCGTACTATTTATCGCGCTTCAGTGTCAGTAAGGCGCTTTGGTCGGCTCGGCCGTGACAAATTTTCAACAGTCTGATGTGTACCATGTTTATCAATAATTTTTTTTATTGTGCAATAGTGTCTTCCAACTATTTCTCCGATTTCGCGCAAAGATTTATCTTTTTTGTGCAAATCTAATATGAGTTTTAACCGTTTCAGTGGTCGTTCGCTTGCCCATTACAAATATTGATATTTTAGCGACTTAACCTCAAAAAAAAAACATAATGATATAAAAAATATGTTTTACTGCACTTAATCTCTTGAATAATAACGGTTTCCAAAGGATATTTGGCGCTTCCCCGAAATAAGTATTAAAAACAAACTACGGTTGTTGCTACTGTTTACTTTTTTTTGACGCGAAAAAACGAGAGTATTTTTACTTTAAGTGAATTATTTTTGGCTGTGTTTAATTTTTGTGTATTATTTATACTAAGTTAAACTCTTATAATATTAGCCTTGAATTCTGTAATACAACTTTTTATTGTTGCATTAAAGACTGCGTTGTTATAAACACTTTAATATTGATAGAACTGCTGTTTACTTATTTTTGACGCTCACAGTAGTTCATCGAATTAAAAGACACCGGCTACGCTGGCTAGGTCATGTTCTCCGAATAGATGAAAACGCTCCAGCTCTGAAAGTATTCGACGCAGTACCCGCGGGGGAAGCTGTGAAAGAGGAAGACCTCCACTCCGTTGGAAGGACCAGGTGGAGAAAGACCTGGCTTCGCTTGGAATATCCAATTGGCGCCACGTAGCGAAGAGAAGAAACGACTGGCGCGCTGTTGTTGACTCGGCTATAATCGCGTAATCGGTGTCTATGCCAGTAAAGAAGAAGAAAAAGCAAACACACGCTAATTGAGATAAGGAGAGTAAATTTCATAGATAAAAAAGGTTGTACCAACTCAAAAACGAAAATGTAATGATTTCGTTTAAATGAACCAGTCCGGGTCAAATTTTGATCAGATGGTAGATCAATCACAAAATTGTTTTAAAATTTACGGTACTTAGTAACAAATCCCTGAGAGAGGAAGACAGCCACTCTAATAGGTTTCATTGCTCTTCACTCGGCTATTTATCAATGCTCTTCATACTTGAACTCTACTCAGCATTAACTCTTTTCATAGTTCATCAAACTATTTAATTTTTATATACGACATTTATTTACTTTTATCAATGCCATTTTGTGCAGTCGATGCAATTAATTTCTCATTGTATCAGAAATTAAAAGACTGAATAAACGAAGCGGATTGCCGTCCCGTTGAATGTTGAATAATAATAAGTGCGTTTTATTTATCTTTGACTATTAAAAAGTATTAAGCAAACCATATTTACTTAAACACACACGTAAGCCTATACAAATATGAAAGGCAGCGCTTCCCAAACTATATGTAAACATATAATTAAGGCAATCCAATTTGTGGAATGAAGATATGTATCTTATTTACTAGGTATTTTAAGCCAACAGGAGCTTTATTGTTTCAAAATAGACAGACGAGATACAAGACGAGCATTAGTACGGTGTATGGTATCAGTATTCTTCGCGTCAAAAAAAAAAAAATATGGTAGGCTAGGAAGACCTGATTACTAAAGACTCTGAAGTGACTTGAAATAGCACTCAAAATCTGGCAGCTGAACTTAGAGCAACATATCCAATTTTGCTAAAGATTCTGTCTAAAATAGATCAGACAATTTACTTTTCTTTCGCTGAAATTTTAATAATTGTTGAGCACTCCTCTCTTACCAGTCGCACAGAAATTGTCTTGCTGGAATTGGAAAAAGCTAAAACGCTGATTATTCTACTATGGTCACTTGCAATTAGCTTCCTCATCAAGTTTTCTCTCAAAAATGGGTAAAAAGTCAAATATCATAAATATTAACAAAAAGTTTGGGAAACCCTGTTTTTATTGCTTATTATGCTGCCAGTTGGCAAGTCAATATAATTATAACTACCTCACGCTGTGCACAGCCGCAGAGCAATCATATTATCAACTATCACCTGTAGCGCTGAAAGCCGTATGAGCAATTGAAATGAATAACAGTTAATGAAATAAAATAATTGTCCCATGTTAATTAATTAAAAACGGCTGCTTTTGCTCATTTATTATTGTATGTGTATAATATTAAATGAAATACGCAGATGAAGGTAAACTGAGGCTCTGAAAACAGCGTTTCGAGAAAATTTTTAGGAAACATCCATATAAATACGCTCATATCGACGAAACTATTCCTCGGATCGACTTCAAGATTTCTGAGAATATTCTCAAATATATTATGTACATTCACAATATACTGCTGGGTGCTAGAGAAGCGGTGTGATCTCTATTTGGAAACATGGAACCAAGAGCCTTCATCCTGAGTCTGCAGGTTGTAACCATCCCTTAGCAACTTGGCATATCGCATGCCTTTGAGTTGTTGCCAATGTCTTTTTCTGCCTACTCCTTCTTCCTTGCGGAGCAGCTCCTTTATAGTAAGAGGACCTACCGCGATAAAGGATTCAGAGCAGAAGAGCTCATCAGCCAGTCATTCCCGGATACACCTTTGTGCCGAGCACCCAAATGAGGTACACTTGGTTAGATTCCACTAGTCTGTTCAACCGTTCAATACTCTTCTGCACCAGTAGCGATCTGATCTCATAGGAAAATATTGCTTTAAGGACCGCTTGACTATCGCTAAGTATGGTTATACGTTCGTTGCGATAGTTGCGTTGGAGGTTTACCTCTATGCGCCGACTTATGGCAAAGACTTCTGTCTGAAAAGTGGTCCGAAAACCTACCATAGGTATGAAGAGTTTGATGCGTGGTGCTGGGACTCCTGCACCAATTCCCTCTAATGTTTTCGAGTCATCAGTGTACCACTTGATTGTACCATTTCTTAGCAGTAGCTCGATAGTGGAATCATTCCATTCAGCCTTGCGGCTAAGGGTAACCTTGAACTTTACCCTCTTGGTAATGCTATCTCTTGGGAGAAGAGCCAATGGTATTACATCACTCAACGCTTTCATCCGCTGGGAAGAGATTACCTTACCTTTGCCACACCATGACAGCTGAAGATTTGTGGTATTGTGTGTTTGACTACCTGACCGCTTACTAAGGGATGTGCTGTGAGCTTAAGCATGACTTCTGGTGCTGCCGTCGGACAAGTGCGCATTGCATCCGACATACAGATGTATGTAAGTCGTTGCTGCTTCGATAGTTGGATCCCTACCGACGTTTGCGAAACTTTTGAGGTCCAATTCGCCGTTCCGTAAGTGATAATCGGCTGCTTGCACCGCAAAGTGGAATCCAGCGTGAGACCAGGATACTTGACCATGTCTGTCATCTCCGCTTCTCTGCCCACAAGGGCAAGATTCCTTAGGCCGGATCATCATTAAGCTAAGTTTAAACCTGTATTAGGTCGCAGAGAGTGTCTTCAAATTACCTGTGGCTCTAATAACAATATCATTCGCGTATCCTTGACAGCGGATCCCATTGTTATTTAGCACAACAAATAAGTCGTTCACGACTAGGCTCCATAACAGGGGGTAGCATTCCACCCTGTAGACAGGCTCTTGTAATGGTAGTGCTGAGACGAATCCTGATGTCTCCTACTGTGATTTCAGCTCTTAAAGTGGAACACATACACTGACGGATTTAAAGGGAGGGTTTAGACAACCAATCGGAAAATAGGTGATTTTTATTCATGCCGAAGCCGACGTAGGTGGTAGTTATTTTTCAAGGCACTCCTTAACAAAACATTATATCAAAAAAACATTTCATTGATTTTACCGTTATTATTATTCTTTATACTAACTCCAGGACAACCAAAATGCATAAACATACTCACTTATTATCCTTTAAAACTTATTTATTACACACACACACACTATAATTCATACAAAACCCGAAAATGTAAAATCACAAACCTTTCATTTTTCACTTATCGCCATTATCGTCGCACTCTTGCCATTTGGGCATTAATTTTGTGTGTATAAAATGTTAATGACTTTAACCGAGAGTTCACAGCTAACTGAGACCGCTACACGACTCGCACAACCTAGCCACACTGCGCGCATTACTAGTGAGCGTAATAAAATAGTAAATAAACAAGTGAACACAGCCATATATAGTGCATATTTCGGTTGGAAAAAATGTGAAATAATTAAATCATCGTCGAGCAGAAAAATATTGAAACTTTTTAGCGTTAAAATAAAATATTCGCCGAATAAATGCGGAATAAATATGTGGTTGCACACACACACACGCGTACAAATACTTACCATAAAATTCAGATTGCTTAAAATAGCATAATAATTCAATATTTTTCACATTTCATGTGCGTTCCTTTTTAACTTTCCATTAAATAATACCAATAAACACAGAGTCATTTTTTACGCGTTCACCGTTATTTGTTGAACAAATTTACTTCACCATAAATATTGTTTACTTTTTATATTATTTGCATTTTTACATTTTCAGTGAGTATTTTGAGTTGAAATTCTGTATTTTCGTAATTAAATGTTGAAATTTCTACTTACGTGCTTATATTTCCATATTTCGATAACATTAAAAGGTAAAATTAACGGAAGACATACGAATATTCTATATAATATACTTGTACATTGCCCTCAAAAATATGGATATTCAAATAATTTATAATTTTTTAATACTATATTATATAGTAATGTATATTGTTGAGAAAATTTTTCATAGAATCTTGTGAAGTAACTGAAACTAAACGAAAATTGGTTACTCATTTAAGCTCGTTCTCTTCAAAATGTTTTGCCAGTAAACTTGCCAGCCAATTGTTACGTTTTTCCACGCTTTGGAGCGGGTTCTCCAACTGTCGATTGAACTTCAATATGTATTATCTTATCTTCGCAGTAAAATGTTTGAACCATGTTTCATACATTGTCAGATATCAACGCAAAAACTCGGCTCTATTATGCTTGAATATCTTCAAACTCTTCTCCGAATCAAGAACTCGTCGTTATTTTTGTTAAAAGTGAGCTTTGGCCTCGCCCACTTCTCACAGAGCTTTCTTATACCCAAATATTTATGAATGATATGACTACACTTTCAGGTTAGGCGTACCTTTAGAGTGATTTTTGATGCATTCGTCGGTAACAACCACCATTTATGGGTCTTGTTATAAAACCCAAGTCTTTGTTGGAAAGATACTGGTATCACTGGTAACCTTCCGCTTAAGAAATTGATTAAGTTTTTTCGATTTTGTGACCAGAATGCAGTAAGCTTTCTCAATCATGAATTTATAAAACCCTAACTAGAGGCTGTTTACAGTAAAACTCTATTTCAGAAAGTTAATATTTTAGTTGTATTAGAGAAACTTCAACACACATTAATTTATGAGAATATATTTAATATTTTTAATCAAGTTAATTTTTGTCATATATCTTCCGCAGTAGATTTGATCCTATCATATACCGGCACCTCGATAAGTATCGAGGTTGTCTATGTAAATACCTGTAATTTATAGTAGTCCCTAACTATGCCTACTCGTAATAGTGTTCAGGCGCAGAGCTGATTGACATTGATGATATTACGGTCAAGATGCTTACGTTTTTATTAGTATTCTCTTGCAGATACGACCAGATCAGACAACATTTTAGTATTATATGTATATTCTCTCTAGAACATATAGTATTAATAGCGACCTGTTTCTTGGAGATCGTCGCTTAAGATTGGAAAATCGAATTTTTTTTCAACAACAACAAGGCTTTCTGTGATGTTAAAATTTATGTATTTTAATTTAGTTTATGGTCAATAATAAAAAAATAATTTACGTTATGATTTTATAAATTTTGGTTAAAAATATATAAGTGGCCTATTCATATTTGTTAATGATGCTCTATAAAATACCAAAATATGTATCATTTTTTTACATAACTGCATGCACCACTCTTATACAATAATTTCCCATTTAATATTTTCAGGAACTCTGTGGCGCTCTTTGATTTCCAATGGTAATGCAACAAGCAAAGAGTAATTCATTTAAATGCCGCTATGTGTTAATATGTAATAATATGCACAAAAAAAGCAAATTCGGCAGTTTCGTCTTAACTATTGATCGGTAAAGCCGTGTGCTCGTGTTGTGCGTGAAGTCAACGAATAAAACTCATAAGAAATTTTCATTTCATTTAAAGTTAATTGTGTTAATTAATTTGTGTTAAAGTTGTGAAGTGTTTTTTTATTAGTTTTATTAAAAGTGAATCATTTAAATAACAATAATAAGTCGATGCAATAAAGTGTTGTTGTGTGAGAAGATGTAAGTGCATTGAGAAGCAGAGAATTACAATGCACAAAAAGTAGTTATAAACGAGTGTGTGGGAGAACTCAGTGCGTAGTAAAGTCACTCGCGCATTGTTGTGGCAACTCAAGGACGTTGGGTGATGATAAAGGGTGAGTCAACTAACTGTATTTATACTAAAAATAACATAAATAGGAAAATTCGATTTTGATTTTTGCATTTATTTAAGCAATGTTTTTTTTTAATATTTTTTTTTTTATTTTATGAAAAGTTATATATATTTTAATTTGTGTATTTATATTTATTAGGCTTTAAGTTAAAAAAAAATATTATACTCTATTTTCTCCTTATTATTTTTATTGAATTAAAAATAATATATAAGTTTATATTGTTAATTTTTATATACTACTAAAAATTTTCTATAAAATGTTTTTCTGCTGTTTTCCCGAACTGCTTTAAGAGAAAGTGAATGAAATGTGAGTCGCAAAGGTGAAGGTGATTTTTTATACCCAGAAAACATTTTATTTGAGAAATTACATTTACACAATTTGGTATAGATTATTGTTCAAGACAACGGTAAAATAGCCGAACATATTATTCAGTTTGGACTATAGGAGCATACAGCTGCCATGCAAACTGACATATAAAAATCAAGATAAAAAACTTTTTGCAGTTTTATGTTACAACAATTAAGATAGATATACATATGTTCACTTAATTTTGCCTATTAGTTATATATGTATATGTGCTAAGGGTAGTAGTGGTCTGATCTTATTCATTGTTGGTATAAGGGCATATTGTTTTTAAAATGAGACTGTCTTCAATTTCCTTAAGATATCTCACATGTTGACCCGTATATACGATATAAAGTCAAAGATAAGATAATGCTAATGCAAGTATGGACCCGATTTTACCCTGCCACGGCTCAAAAGCACACTAATAAAAGGAAAATATATTTGGCATCTACGAACTTGAAAACTAATAATCCGAATACGACTATTTTTGAATATAAAATGTCATACCTCAGGCACATTATTTGCTTACGGTTTAATACCCATAATTTTACGTATGTGTTATATTCTGTAAGGTGGAAAAATCATGTGGAATTTAAAAATTGTATATATGGGATCGTTTCAGCCTGCCTGGTTTCACCACGATTCAACCACAACCGTCTACGATTGATGTTGTGCTAAGTGATTCACTTTTCATTACCAGTATATAGCTGTTTAGGAAATTATTTGAGTTTTTGCGATTTAGCAGCAACTCGCAAACTTGTCCATCAAGGTTTTTTGAGTTAACTCGTGTAGTACTCATACTTCGAGCTTCTTTATGTATCCAAATTTATTTAATTGATCTATAATGGTTTTTGGTCAATGTGCAATGAGGGTAATAGTGCCTACTTCACAGTCGAACTCGGGGATTTCCATAAGTGTCAGAGCGCTTGAAAATGGAAAATTTCATACCCACTTCTTAATTTTTTACCTATATTTAAAGTTCATTATTATTTTCCAGAAATCTTTAGTAATAAAATTCGCCATCGACCACAACTTATTGAAACCCTCTTTGCAGCCACATTTTCATTATCAGACTAAACAAATAGAAAAGTGTAAAATAACTCACCACACCGAAGACTTCAGAAATACACATATTTTAAACTCAAATATTTGTTTCTTAGAAGACACACACACTGTTTCCACAAAAAGCAAGAACAAAGCGAACATAAATTATCTGCAATCGGACAGTAAACAAGTCCTATGGGTAAGATGCTGATAAGACTGAACAGAAACTATGTGTTTGAAGTAAAGTCGAAAAACAACAAATTTGCAATGGGTATTAACCTTCATGAGCATATATGTGTTTGTGCTAAGTAGAAAGGCGCGTTTTACCGGCCGGTGAGGGGGGACTATACAATTATGTACAAAAAAAAACTATTTAAACTAATTTTTTAAGTATTCATAAATAAATTAATAAAATTTTTTAGTATATACATAATTAACAGTAATTTTATAACGCACCCCCAATAATCCTCCACTTGCTGCCGCCCTTGTGTTTGCTTGCTAAGTATAGTTTGGGTGTATGTGTTTGTAATTAAGAATGTGCTTTTCGTAATAAGCGCCGAATATGTGCAAAACTATTGCCATTTAAAGTTTTTAATGCCTTCGAGACAACACACGCATACCAATTTATACATGGGTATGTGCTTAAGGACATTCTTGAGTAGCTTATATAAGCTTATGCATCATAGATATGCGAGTGAGCAAGAGTTTACAGAAACACGTGTAGACTGAGCTTCTTCTCGCTGTTTATATGTGTTTGTATTATGTAATTATATATATTTGTCCTTCTGTAGTTTGTTATTTCTTTTGCTTCCGAAAAATCTTTCTGGAATTTGGTAGGAAGCTGTCAAAGTTAATGTGGGCAAATGATCAGGAATTTATATACTTACAGTAGGGTTGAACCAAAAATTACTAATTTCGAGTTTATGTGTTAAAATTAATTTATATAGAGCGCTGGGGCTAGGTAGGATTTTTAGACTACTTTTAGAAGGTGACGGCGAGAATTTAAAGCTTCTTCATAACTAACACGTGAGAGGAATATTAAAAATACATAACTTCTGATCCGCTCAAGGGGTCGTCTCAGTGTGACCATACGAAAAATCACTGATCTTCGCGATTTTTTTAATGTTGAAAATTAATTCATCAGTTCGGTTTTTGTTTTTTGTATAAATAACTACATTCATGAGGATTATAAAATTAGTTTTTTTTTTTAGTTTATTTATTGGCTGTATAATAGCTAAATAAATTGTTGAAATGACGCGTAAAAAAAGATCCGATGTCCACGAATGCGTCCGCAATTTCGGTCCAAAACAAAAATTTCACAAAAATATTATTATTCTGTAGGAAAAAATTTCACAAAACAAAACACCTTCCATAGCGCGATTGCGAATGACGTTAAAAATGTTTCTCCACATTGAACTAGATGTCTTCAAAACTCTTTCTTTGAGAGTGGAACCCGTTTTGAAAAGCACCATTCTGAGGAGAGCGCGTTTAAAGATCGTTATGTTCACCTCTTGTTCCCTTTCTACAAGAAACGCCGTAGCGACTGTAATAAGTCGAATTTCGATTTCAAAATTTGAGAGAATATTTAATAACTATGAGCAAAAGATAGTAAAACTTTGTTCATTATTTTAAAAATCATAATTTTGTCTTCAAAATCTATGTCATTCCCCTCAAAGTGATCTCTCTTGGCCCCAATACGCGTATATCAACGTTTTTCCCAATCCTCGAAACAGGGTCAGATCGCTTTTTCTTGCTCTAACAAGATTTTCTGTGATTTTTAAAAGTTTGAATTTTATTTTTGGTTTATGGTCAATAATAAAAACTATTACGTTACGTTGGATATTATACATTTTTGTTAAAAAATATAATGTATGTAGCCTATTTAGATTTGTTGCACCCAACGGCTTCGAAAACTCTGTGGCGATCAGTACTCTTAGTTCAGAAAACTTTCGGTTTCAGCTTTCTATGATTTTTATAATAATTATGTAAAGATCATTTAATAAAATACTCAATGTAATGTTATTATATGATTTCCTATAAAATACCAAAATATCCCTACAATACGAGTATGTATCATCTCCTTAAAGAACTTCATGCACCACTTAAATAATTTCTCACATATTGCTTTCAGGAACTCTGTGACGCCCTTTGATTTCCAATGAAAATGCAACAAACAAAAATCAATTCATTTAAATACCGCTATGTGATAATGTGTAATAATATGCACAAAAAAATCAAATTCGGCATTTGCGTCTTTACTATCGATCGGCAAAGTTGTGTGCTCGTGTCGTGCATGAAGTCAACGAACAAAACTCATAAGAAACTTGCCTTTTTATTTAAAGTAAATTGTGTAAATTAATTTGTGTAAAAGTTGTGAAGTGTTTTTTATTAGTTTTATTAAAAGTGAATCATTAAAATAACAATAAAACTCGATGTAATGAAGTGTTTTTGTGTGAGAAGAAGTAAGTGCATTGAGAAGCAGAGAATGACAATGCAGAAAAAGTATAAACGAGTGTGTGCGAGAACTCAGTGCGAGTAAAGTCGCTCGCGCATTGTTGTGGCAGTTCAAGGACGTTGGGTGATGATAAAGGGTGAGTCAAATAATTGAATATTTGAATTTATATTAAAAATAGCATAAATTCAAAAATTTGATTTTGATTTTTGTAATTATTTAAGTAATGTTTTTATTTATTAATTTTCAATCATTATGAAAAAAAAACCCTAACAAGAAGCTTTGTAACAGTACGTACAAAAGCCTATTTCAGAAAGTTCAGATTTTTCGTGTTAGAAGAGGAACTTCAACATATAGTATTTTATGATAACACTACTATAAGTAAAAAAATAGTAAGAATTTGTTCATAACTTTGAAAATCTATGTCGTCCCCCTCAAAGTAATCCTCTTGGTTCCAATACACTGGTGCCAATGGTTTTTTTCCAATTCTCGAAACAGTTGTCAACGTAAATTTTCGGAATATCCTTCAATGCGTTTAGCGATTCACTTTTATATCTTCAACTGACTCAAAATGTTATCCTCGGATCGGTCGTTTGAGTTTGATGAATAGCCTGAAGTCACTTGGAGCTAAATCAGGCGAATACGGTGGTTGGGGCACTTTAATGTACACGATGGTGCATTGTAGTGGTACAAAAACCAAGAGTTGTCGGCCATAATTCCGATCTCTCTTCACGAAGATCGTCGCGCAAATGACGCATAACACTCAAATAGTATTCTTTGTTGGCAGTTTGGTCGGTCGGTTTCCCCATACCTCGATAATCGAAGAAAATCATTAGTCGATGGTTCTTAAGCCCTAATTCCTTTATTTTATTGATTGATCATAGTTATTGTTGTCATTAGTAGATGCTGATGGCCGTTCTGCACATGGTTTGTCGTCAGCACGTTCTCGACTCTCTTTGAATAATTGTACCCTTCGAAAGAAATTTTATTTCTCGCACACAATTTAATGGAACTTCTTTATTGAATAATTTACTCATTATAAAAATCGGAAAGAAAGTCAACCATACACTAAACACTAATGATTATTTTGATGTGACATTTGGCACAGACGTCACTGACAGGCATTCGAACCTAAAAAATAAATATTTCGAGGAATATGGTGAAATTTAAATTAAAAAGTCTTACTATTTTTTGCCCACAGTACTTCAAAATAAAAATGTTTAGAGCCTCATTAATTACGCAAACGAAAGGACACTCGTAAAACGCTTCCTCCTAGAGTCAATGAAACCAGAGAGCGTTTACACCCTTTTATTATATAAATACTATACATGTACATATATATACTGGTACATACATATATATATACAGCTATGGACAGAGATTTAGCGCACCTGCATTCGTAATTAGAAATATTACCGCTACTTTTAAGAGAGCGATATTTTCATGAATTTGTTATTAGTAGATCAATACTACTTCTTTTGCCTCTTTAAGTGCGTGGAAAATAACCGTTATCATTTCCCCTCATATACAGTTAATTTGTTTTTGTTAAAATTCGTCATAAATTCGTTGGACAATGATTTAGCGCACTTATAGCTTTCGGTCATTAGTTGTGTTTGGTCCAACAAAGAATTAATCTCATTTGTGAATATGTTTTCTATAGTTTTAGTAATATTACAAATTTTAATAAATGGCTAGAGGGAAATACTGTTCGATTGAAAAAGAAAAATTATTTGGGACCTTTACAAAAACGGTACAAATCAAGTAAAAATTGCTCAAATTTTAAAATGTTCAAGAAAAATGGTGTACAATGCCATCAAAAATGTTAAGAGTGATCCCAATTTGTTAAAACAAAACAAAGTTCGTAAGGCTCCCCCTCGCAAAACAACCCACCGCGAGGATAAAATAATTCTTAGAAAGTGTAAAGCTGATCCTTTCAAATCCTCACGCGCGATTATGGTCGAAGTCAATGCAGAATTGGACTTAAATGTGTCAAGTAGACTAGTACGAAGACGTTTAAATGAAAATAATTTGTATGGACGTGTAAGCAGAAAAAAACCGCTATTGTCGAAAAAAAATATTAAAGCGCGTTTGTCATTCGCTCATAGCCATAGATCAAAATATTTAAATTTTTGGAAAAGGATACTTTTTACGGACGAAACTAAGATAAACCGGATTGGTCCTGATGGTAAAACATTTGTACATCGTGAAAAAAACCAAGAAGTCAATCCAAGGTACACCAAAAAGACCGTAAAGCATGGGGGAGGAAATTTAAAAGTATGGGGGTCGTTTTCATGGCGTGGAGTTGGTCCCCTAGTAAAGATAGAAGGGAATATGGATACATTTGCATACCTTAATATACTGAGGAATACAATGGAGCCATATTCCTATGATATTATGCCTGTAAACTGGATCTTTATGCACGACAACGACCCCAAGCATACAGCAAATGTGGTAAAAAACTGACTTGCGCAAGAAAAAATTCCACTTCTCGATTGGCCAGCGCAAAGTCCCGATCTAAACCCGATCGAGAACTTGTGGAATGATGTCAAAGAAAAAGTTGGACAAAGAAAATTTAAAAATTGCGACGAGCTTTGGGCAGGAGTACAGGAAGCGTGGAACTCTATTTCTTTGGACGGATGCCAAAGGTTAATAGAGAGCTTGCCACGCAGATGTGAAGCGGCGATAACGAATAACGGTTATTCCACTAAGTATTAACCAAGTTAGATATAATATCAGAGAAATGTTACACCACGTGTTAATAATATTTATTTTTCCTTATTGATCTTTTAAAGTGCGCTAAATACTTGTAGCTTAATAATGTAAACTGAACAAAATGTTGTATTTTTATTATAGAAAACTAAGAAATTTTTGAGTACTTTAGTTTTTAGTGAGGTAATAAATAGTTTTTTTACATTATAACAATTCTACTTTCTTTAAATATAACATTATTAAGTATCATATTTCACATTAAGAAAGTGCGCTAAGCCTCTGTCCATAGCTGTATATACGTAATCCATGTCTAACTAATTACACACGCATACTCATTCATATGCATGTTCACAGTTATTATTAACTTTTGCCAAACATTCGTCCTTAAATGCAATTGCGGGCAACCAAGTAGCTCACCAGGGCATACTAAATACAACAAAGAGCCGCACATTTGGTCCGTGCAGTTTGTGAGTAATATCAGTACTTAATTTCCACAGTTTATTGACAACGGTTACAGAGTGTGAAAAGTTGGGGCAAAGTTGCGCACATAAGTGTAGTTTTATGTTTAGATGCCTATTGGGGCCGATGCTTTGACAAGTGACAATTTTATGTCGTCGTGTGGTAGGCGAGGCAGAGTGAGAGGGCGGTTGTCAAAAAACAGAAACAAGAACACAGTAGCGTTAGTTCTGCTCTTTGTTGTCATTTTTCAACAGGAAGTTGTGCCATTATTTTGAGGTTAATATAATAATAAGTCTGTATGTTTAGATGTTGTTGTTTTGTGTCTGTGGAATATTGACATTTTTTACTTGTACTCATTAGTTTAAGTTTTGTAATTATGCATAAGCAACTTTCTCAGCTTCTTGAATAAGTTGAGCATATGTAATAAAAGATATTTTCGTTTTGCTGGTCACAAGTGTGCTTATATCTTTATAAATGGTGATAAACCGGTGAAAAGTTTCTCAAGGTTTCGAATTTTAACACCTTCCTGAATTTAAATAATTTATTGTCCATTTACTTATACATACGTATATACATATTTATATAATAAAACCCTGCAGTAAATTGGATTCAACCGAACCTATGTTTTTTGACAGAAGTGAGAATATTCACGTTATGTTTGATGTAGGAGAAGAGAGAATATTTTTTAATGGTATTGGCTACAGAAATTCATCTTTATATATTGGAAAATAAAATCCAAAATTCGGAATCAAAAAATTATTTCTTATTTTATAAGTTTGACTCAGAATAATCCTCCACTAAAAATTGCTGATGGCATGATTCGAGATTCCAAGCGTATCAAGATCCTTCTCCATCTGCTCTTTCCAATGAAGTCGAGGTCTTTATTTTAGGATTTTTAAGAATTAAAAATGCTTCCGCATCATATAGGGATCGTCATCCTACGTAAATGTTGTACCCATTAGTTTTTCGAGCTTTTTTTTTAGTGTTCTCAGTGCTTCCTTTCATCATCGGCACTTAAAAAATATATGTTTTACCTTGTTTACTGGATCGGCTCTGTAAGTCCTTTTAGTCTTCTGAACCTTAGTAAGTATTTTCCGTCTCTGTTTCATGCTTAACGTATCGGCCCATATTTTGGAATAGTTCTATTGATGCCTGGTTTAAACTCTAGGAAGAATCAGTGCAAGCATATGCCGATATGAGTCAATGAAAGTTGGGGAGAACCGTTGTGTGATATTGATAACTTGGAATAGTCGGTGTATAGAGGAAAGATTGCGAGAATGACAGTGCGCTGGAATCAGGAAGAGCCAAAGATCTTATAATACCCAAAAAAAGAGCTGGTGAGTTTTATTGAGATCTGGAAAACCGAAGAGTTCCGGTGAAGAATCAAAGATTAAAATATGACGACATGTTCCGCCCGAAATCACTTTGAATTAATGATTTTTCGCGAGGCGACGGCATGTTGTGGAAATTTTTTGTGGGAATTCTCGAAAGAAACCAACTTCATTACTTACTAGATTTTGGTAACTGTAGCTTGAATATGAATTTAAACATTTCTAATCAGCTGGCCGACCAAACTAAGCAATATAAACCAATATATAGCTTCGCTAGCGTGATAGAAAGTTTTTGAAATCAGAAGTATGACCTTTAAATATGTAAACCTCGAGTTTTCCCTGCTGGGTATCAAATGATGACTTCTGTTTAGTCTGCACTTACATGCAACGGTATATACTATTATACAAACTTACAAAGTTACCGTAAAAGTTTATTTTGTGCTCCAGTTTTCCTTCCGTTTCTAACTAAGCCCTCTCGAGTCCGATGGTCAAGTTGCCATTAAGGGTCGACAGGTCAGTATTGTGCAAGTCTACTTCAATTATAATACACGTCAGCTAAAAATATGTACCCAAAAATGAAGTCATTAAAAGTATAATTAAATTTTATTTTAAGAACATGAATAAGTTATAAATTTCAAGATTTTGTGACTGAATATGAAGTCACAGAATACCTAGTGTGAGACAAGTACATGTGCTTCCTTTGATAAAAGCTAAATTTTACCTTAAAATAACAACTTGGAAGCAAATGTGTTTGGTAATATGCACTCAGTGAGAGTGAAATCACATCACCTAACACATAAGGGTGGTTAAATTCCTATTTCCACTACATGATTAAACGTCTCAAATTAGTCAAGGTGAAGATTTGAGGAACAAAAGCAACAAATTTTCCAGTAGAATAAACATCAAACGTTCACAGAATTATTATTTACTAATAATTTTCATTTCAAATAATAATACTTGTAGTTCACTGCCGCCATTTCCCTCTATTCGACATCACTTTTACCAGAGCTTATTTATAACTAAGTCTTTGTGTGGCATTGTACTTAGTTTCTTCCAAGAAATTTTTAGTTGGTTGCATGAACTTTATTTAGGGACATATATTGTGTTTTCTGTAAATTTTCTATTGACTTTTTAACTGCTTTTATTAACTGCCTTTTTGATAACTTTAGAAGTTTGCCTTTAACCCATTTTCTAAGTTCTGCATTTTCACCAGTTTCCCGCTAACCGGTTGCTGAATTTGCTAAATATTGCAAAAGTTGGTTATATGAAGCATTTGGGCGAGAGCAATATTAAACTTATTCGGTCATAATATATTTGAGCAACCTTCTTGGAAAATCGACTGCATTTTCAAATATTAATTCGTTTGACTTTATTTTCTTAGAAATGCAAAAGTGAAATTTGATAACATTTTTTTTTAATTTTACTTATATGAAGTACATGCTTAAAAAGTATTAAATTTAATATATGTGTAGGAAAGTTTTAGATTTGCTATTTTCATAGATTTTGGGTTTTCTGGTTGTGGGTCATTTTTGAAGCGCTATTTACTCAAGGGTTTCAACGTCATATTCATAAATTCACGTCTTGTCACCTGTAATGATATCTTTAATGAATGTAAGATCCTCAGGTATGTTGTCAAGCTTCTCTGTTGAGACCTCTACCCTACCTCGGTTTTGCAAAAGTTTCAAAACATTTGGTACAAAATGTGTTGCGTCGTTCCAAAAGAGATGTTGAAATCCTGCACGCTCTCTCTGATGACAACGCGATGATTTTAAAGCACTGTTTCTTCTTCAATGTTATCGTGATTTAAACAGGTGATTGGACGACTCACATGAGGCAAGTTTTAATGGCTTCCCGTCTCTCATGACATGGTTTGTTGGAATGAAATATTTAAGTACGTGATAAAGTAGTAGACTCCTTAAAATATTTTCAATGGTTGTGGGGTCTTAATTCCATTCGAAACACAAAATTTCATTCACGCACGTTGTTAATTTTTTTTCCAAAAACACATTATCTGATGTATGGAGATCAAACTAAAATAAATTGTACAAATATGGAAAAAAAGGAATTATCTATTTGGTCTGCGCGCAGTTCAAGAGGACCATTATTTTTACAATTTACAATTTTCGACGTGAATTAACTCGGTTACAGTGCTTCGATTAACATAATTAAATTTTTGATTATACAGTTCCAGCACGGACCAGTGTTTATCAATGGTATAGTGAATTCAATCGAGATCGTAGATCACTACAAAATGAATTCTGTGAAGGTCGTCCAAAACCGATTGTTGCTTCAAAAACAATTGATGCTGCGTGTAAAATCATATTACAAGATCATTATGTGACGTCTTGAAATTGAAACAACTATAGGCAAAAGTGAAATCAGCATTTGTTCTCTAATCCCGAAATATAAAAGGCAATCTTCATATACGTATTATGTTAACGGAAGTAAATTTAGAGGAATATTGTATATCGAGGTATACGTATAATTCAAAAGGTTGAAAAATCATTATATTTTATGTATGGTATGTGCCATAAATGAACTTATGGATCGATTTCACCCATTCTATCAAGAAATTATGTTGTACTGCAAAATACTAACCCTCATAATTTCGTTTATCAGATTTACATATTAATCGATGCTCATATGCATATCGTCACCTGAAATGCAAAATAACGTATCATCAAAAAATTCGAAATTGAGTGTCTTATTGATTACACTTCACTACTTCAAATTACATACATAATAGTACATATGTTCAACATTTTCAGGTTCTGCGGTCAGATATAAACCAGTTTTAACTAATATTAAAATTTTGTTTCACTCATGTTCCATTTTATTTCGTGTTTCATTCATGTAAATTTCAGAAAATGTTGTTACGTTATTTTGCATTACATATGTATGATAAAAATTCAATCAGCAGGGTAAAAGTAATCAGCATAGGGACTGAAAAAAAACGATTGTAAGTCTTTGGAGCCGAATTGCCACACAGGACGGGCAAGAGCAAAAATTTGTTTCTACAACTCAATTAAAGAGCTATATATTCTTAAATGAGACTAGCTGATGGGATTCGAAATGGTATACTATGAAAAGTTATTATGGTTGGAGCCCAGTTATGAGTAAAACAATACAAGAGATACCATTTTCCTATCTTAGCGCACTCTACCATAAGATGTTGCATAAAACAAAATATTTTTTTCATTCTATTCAATATTTTCTCTAATATGGTTGATTTCTAGACTAGATTAAACCTTTTGGTGATGGTAGAAAGCTCACTTTTCAAAACTTTTAAAATGACTCATGCTCTTTCAAAGTGCCTAAGAACGCGTGTACCAAGGTTTATTAACCAGTTTTCGTTTTTATTCAAGTTCAAGCTTCCTTTTTTCAGATTGATGGACGAAAATGTAGTCAAATATCCAGATGTACATACTATTTTATTTATCTCGATTAGTCTTCAGATTTAAAACAATCCTTGAGCAAGCAGAAATTTATTATACCTATTGCAACTTATAGCGAGAGTATAAAAACTCTCCTCTTGTCTTGTTCCAAAATTCGTCCTTTTGCATCTTTCATGTCCAGACAGATAAATTTTGTAATTTCGTTTCCTTTTCGAGAACTTTCGGTGCTATTCTGATTATATCTCTAGGACCGTGAATATAAAAGGGATAAAGTGAGTTTGATACATTGAGTGAAGAAACTAATTTCCAATTCCAATTAAACAGTCTTTCACTTCCATTTGTAGTTATCCGGTTAAGAGAGCTGTCCACATATAGGGGTGTGGCAAGAACGTATATTTTAACAAGAAAAAACGTTAACTTCGGCTGCATCGAAGCAAATATATCCTTCACAGGTGCTTTTTTTTAGTAACTATGTCTTCAGTTTGTATTGAAGCCATATGTTAAAGTAATCCTATCTGAATAATTTTTTCATGTCAAATTTCGTGAAGATACCACGTCAAATGCGATCCGATCTGTTCAGTGTATAAACATAGTCAGAAACTGTAATTCAGAGATACATACATTTCTGTTGAATAAATAAATGCGAGCTAATGTCAGCCAGGAGTGAATGAATGACAATTATCCTATAGTTTTTGTTGAGCCACAGCGAACCAGATCCAGCTCAAGTCAGTTTATTTACAGTGATTATTTCTTCTTAAAAAAAACATTCGCCCAACTCCACAAATTGATAAGAATTAAAAACATGAGAACTATATATTGAAAAAAAATTTCGAGATACATTTTATGAAATCTTGTCGGTTCATCAAAGATGACCAGTCATGAGAGCTGTCCGGTTATTAGGACTATCGCAGATATGTCCATATGTGTAACTTCCACTAAAATTTGTATTGAATGAAAGGTCATGATTTGGAATGAAAATTCAACAGAAAATAGTTCAATACCTGCAATGTCAACCATTGAGGTTCCACCAAACGTAGACCTTTCAAATATTTTATCGAAAAACCCCGAAGCATTTAATAGGATCTGATATCAAAATTTCTCTCCCACGTGCGCTTCTATATAACCAGTTAGCGAAAGAGCTTTTGCTAGCATAAAATGACAAGAAAACGCCTTGAGCACTTCGCACTCAATCAGCTGGTTTATAGGCACTCGAAATTGGTCGCGTTCTCCACTGCCTGAGCAATAACGCCAGCCCGCTCCTTAAGCATTTAAATACCCAATCAACAAACCGCTGCAATCTCACTGCAGTTCACAGCACTTTTACGATTGCGTAATGTCTGAACATTTGCATTTACATCGCCATTATCACTTCAGCAACATAATCATTTATCTGACAGCGCCATTATCAATCAACATGGAAATTTCGTGCGACACACACGCAACCGCACGCACGCCAGGCGATGCGCAGCGCCACTGAGCTCATTTCGAATTTTACATTTCACATTTGCAAATTGCCCGCTGCAATTGACTTTCAATTTAAAGTGGTTTATGCGCAGCTGAAGTTATTGCCAGCTTTCGGCGGCAATCAAAAGCGCGCTGCTGGCTCACCACGTTGCATGTACGTGTGGCTGTATGTATGTGTGTGTGTGCGGGTGTGTGTCTTGCATAGTTATTAAAACTACAAAGTTGCACTTTTCGGTTATTGGGGCGCAAACTGATTGCCACCCACAAATACACACACACATACATATGTACATACACCCACAGCCAGCACAGCGTCGCGTAATCACTTTGTTATCATTGGTTTTTTACTAGCTTGTTGTTGTGGCTGCAGTTTTTGTGAGTTTCATAGCTGCTGACATGAACGGAAATTAAGTAGCAACAACTTTTATTACGACGTCATTTAAATATCAACGATAAAACAACAGCAATACGCTACAAAATAGTAATCAGTTAGCAATCGTATGCAGACACATGTTGGCAACGCAACGCAACGCAACAACATCAACAACATTGTCTAGCTGGCAGCAATTTGCTGCGCAGCGTCATTAAACTGTCGTGCATTGCTGCGACAATTAACGACTCCTCTTTTAATATGCGCATAAAATATGGCAACGCCACTGCAGCACGCAAAGTTTGCCATATTTTCAAATATTGGTTGGAGTATAATTGATTTTCATACTCTGCAGAGGGTATATTGTGTTCTCCATGATACCATGTAATACCAAAAAAAAGAGAGAAAAGAGAGAGATACTTTAAAATGTATACAAAAATAATCAACATGAAAAGTTGTGTCGATTTAGCCACTAGAGTTAATAGCTGCCATCCAAACTGGTTGATCAAAATCAGAATGAAAATGCACCTGTGAATGGTATTATAGCTTCGGTGTTGCCTTGTTCAGTTATTGAATAAAATTTATAGACATTCCGTTAGATGGCGCTAGGGTCGAAATATTATTCAAAATTGCAATCACACTCTCTAACTGGGCACATACCTATATTTTCACAAAATAATGGCATCTGCAAACAAAATATATTTCGTACCTCATCCGATCTTGTCGCTTTAAAATTTGAGACATTTAGTTTTTGGCTCTCTAATGAAATCCACACATGTCGTTTTCAGACGAAAAAAATGACGAAAAATATATTTAATTACGATCTGATTGCTTCAAATTTTTCTTCCCATATAAGAACCATTTAAACGAAATCCATTATTTTTTCATTTCATTTAAGGTTTCTTTTTGAATAGTTCGAATGACTCAATATTTGGTTAAATGAGCTTCTGCGCCCCCCTCTACCACTAGTTTCAAAGTCATTTCGTAATGCCATAATCTCCGGCCTACCTAGTAAAAACACACTTTTTTTGGCAAAAATCCATTTTTAAAGGGTTTCATGTGTTTACGGGTTTCAAAAATCGAAATTTTTCATTGTCTTATTCTTCTCTAGAATATTGTTCTAAATTGCAAGTTGATACAAGTAATAGCTTCGGAGATATAGCCTTAAGAACTTGTACGCTCGAGGCTAACTAGGCTAAGTGTGCCGCCTTTAAACACATTTTTCTCAAAACAGTGTTTTTGAAGACGGTTGGCAAGATTTCTGGAGAGCTACTCAACCGGTCTTGACAAAATTTTACACAAGTAATTTTATACTATTACTAAAGACGAAAGAACTTTTTATCGATCACATTTATTTGGAAAAAACAAAATTCGCGAAATTTTCACGGAAAATTTAACTGTTTTGGTAAAAGCGTCTGCCAAAAATCAAATTTTCAGCTCTTTTTTTCTTTTTCCAAATTCTAAGTTTAGGTTTTAACTAAAACACTTATTTTGTAGATGATTCTGTAAGGAGTTATTCTGCCAACGCAGGCGCATCTTGTTTCCAAAAGGTCACCGGAAAATATAGTTTTCCAAAAATTTAAGAATTTTTTGTTAATAGTGTACGTTTGTAACAATGAAAGATGCTAATAAAATATTTAATTTTTTATATGAGAAAAAATTTTTTAGAAAAAATCCTACTTTTTACTCCAGGAAATCCATGTACCCCCTAATTCAATATAGTTCCTTTTAGGGGTAATACACTGTTTAATTATGATTTAATTTGCTCCAAATATATTGTCATAAAAAATATCAGAAATTTTAAATCAAACGCAAAATATTTAATCATTCATCAATATCTATTTTCTCGCCCTCAATGTAATCCTCTCCAAATGTATGACACTAAGCTAACGATTTTTCTAGCCTGTGGCGCCCTTTGATTTCCAATTGAAATGCAACCAACAAAAAGCAATTCATTTAAATACCGCTATGTGCTAATGTGTATCAATTTGCATTAGCAAATTCGGCAGTTGCGTCTTAACTATCGATCGGTAAAGTCGTGTGCTCGTGTCGTACGTGAGGTCAACGAACAAAACTCATAAGAAATTTGCAGTTTTCTTTAAAGTAAATTGGGTTAATTGATTTGTGTAAAAGTTGTTAAGTGTTTTTTAAATGTTTCTATTAAAAGTGAGTCATTAAAATAGCAATAATAACTCGATGTATAATAATAAAGTGTTGTTGTGTGAGAAGATGTAAGTGCATTGAGAAGCAGAGAATGAGAATGCATAAAAGTGTAAACGAGTGTGTGCGAGAACTCAGTGCGTAGTAAAGTCGCTCGCGCATTGTTGTGGCAAATCAAGGACGTTGGGTGAAAAAAAGGGTGAGTCAAATATTTTGAATAATTACATTTATATTAAAAATAGCATAAATAGGAAAATTCGATTTTGATTTTTATATTTATTTGAGAAATGTTTTTTATTTTAATGATTTTTTTTTCATTTAATGGAAAGTTATATTTTAATTTCTGTATTTATTTTTATTCGCTTAATTATTTTTATTATGGTAATAATAATATACAAATTTATATTGTTATCTTTCGTATACTAAAAATTTTCTAACCTCCTTTAAAGATGTATTATAGTAGACATATATTTTTTATAAAGTGTTTTTCTGTAGAAGATTTCTCGAATTGTTACAAGAGAAGAAGAAGAATGAAATGTGATGCAAAAGGGTGAAGCTCATTTCTATAAATATAAAATCTTTTATTTGAGAAATTGTGTTTACAAAATTTGGTATAATATCGTTTAACGGTAAAATCTCCGCACATATTATTCAAATAGGACTACAAGAGCTTATAACTGTTAGATCAAAATCAAGATAAAAAACTTTTCACAATTTTATGTTGTAATGACTAAGAGAGATCTAAGTTCTGGTGCAACCGAACATTAATTACAACTTGCAACTATCAAAGCCGGAGAAATACCTCCAGGCGTTGGCAAATTTTATATTAAAAGATGTTTTTTTTAACAAAAATTAGGTTATATACAATATATGGGGGATCGTGATAGATTAACCTGATGTTATCAATTGCTTATACAAGTGTATAATGTTAGTAAAATGACGCACTCTTCAATTTGCTTAAACTATCTCACTTATTGGCCGATATATGCAGTATAAAGTGAACTAAAAGTTCGAAAGCCTTTAGATTTTACCCTGCTTTGGCTCAAGGGTACACTTGTATCAAGAAAAGATGTTTAGCATCTAGAGACTTAAGAAGATGGCATGCCTCAGAAACACGCTTTACTTAAGGTTTATCCCCATAATTTTACTTATGTATTATATTCTGTAAAGTAGAAGAATCATTTGGAAAAATATTTACTGTGCTCATTCTGAGAACATAATATAAGAGAATGGAAAGGATTTCACCTAAAGGTGGGCGATGCAATACCATTTTTTACACTGGCTCTCATGAGACCTTACTCATGTTATCACTAGCATGGACAAACGGATAGACGGTCAGATAGTCATTCACAGCTCAACTCGTCCAATCATGCTGATCATTTATATATATACATAATAGAATATTTCCAGTCAAGTTTAGTTAAAATCGATTTAAAGCTCCACCAATGATCTCCCCTAAAATTGTTATATATCTTAAATATATATGCAGTGTTGGTTAGAAACTATTGAAAATTACCACTTTTTCCACATTTAAGAAATTTCATTGAGAATCGAGACATTTTCGAAGTTTTGCTCACAAAGAATCCTCAATCGTACCCTATCTCTCTCTACCTTACGAATCCGACACACAAAATGTGAATTTTCTCGGATTATAAAAGTTTTCACAACAAAATCGAAACAAAGATAAACACAACTACAGCCAAGTTAGTTGACATTCGCCTCAAAATTAAACAGAAACTAGCGTTTTCACTCTTAAATCACTGTTGAATCCGTGAAAGCTTTGAAAGCAGCGCTTCAAGCAGTTAAGTTTGACTGATATTTATGTTGTTGCTGTCATCGGCAAGCCGTTACGCTCATCAATCAGTGTCTGTCTCAGCGTTGCCAAGCGAGATGCATTTTCCATTCTATGTATTGTACGCGTTGCCGCCTGCCTCACTACTCCTTTTGGTGGGCTGGTAGCCGTTTTAGTTTGCCTGCCACAGTTTTGTTATCTTTGCCCGACCGGTAAATCTTGGAAATCACCCAAACAACCGAACAACCGAACGCTGAAAACTTTCGTCCAACTACTTTCACCTAATTTTGTTTACCTTCGAAAAGTTTTGTGCAATATTAATTTAAACGCCGACACAATGCTTGATGTTTTCATTGTACGCCTCGCCTCTAGTGTTGTTGTCATTTAGTTGGTGTCTCGCTTCTCGGTTTGGTTGGCGTACTCTGCTTATAATGATGCTCTTCCTTCCACGACGCGTGTGCAAACATTAATCAAATCAAATGTAAGGGAAGTGTTGGACGAGCTTTCGCTTGCTCCGTCATACATATGTACACGTGGCTTATGCTCGGGAAGCGTTGCAACAATGGCATGTCGTTGGATGAAAGCGAAATGCTGCCAAAGTTAAAGTTTATAAACTTTTCGGGAAATGCATAACTTATGCGCCACGAAAGTGGTGGGCAGGTACTTGCGAATGCAATGCAAAATTATATAAATATGTGAAGCGTTAGATAGGTCAGTGACTTTTGGAATACCGGTAAGATAGAATGATTTAATTAAGAATGCTTTAGTTATTTCTCAGTATCGCCTTCTTTTAGATAAGTTTAAAATCGGATTCCGAGGTGATTTTTTTTTATTACATCTTTTTCTCCCTTTCCGTTCCTAATGATCTCGATCGATCCGATCGATGTTATTGACTATAGATGACTGCGTTTAGAGTGTTATTTTGGATCAGTTCTCAGTATGTGGACAACATGAACCACCTCTTGTATACTATCGCCCTTGTTCTAGCGAGGCTACATTTCCTTACCTTAAAAAATCATGCAAGGTTGATATGTGAACTAAAGTGTAGATTCTAGTTTTAAGTTAGAGTTTCCCTAAAAAACCACAAAATTAATTTATAAAGCGGAGTGTGAGGTGGAAATGTCTTGGCACTTTTTTCTCCACCGTCCAACCTTTGCAAGACCAACACTGAATGAACTCGGTAATCTCACCTCCGGCGAACCAGAAGACTTAGTCGAAATTGATATTAGCCGTTTCAACAAATTTGTCATACAGGTAGGCTCAAAGGGCGCTGTCGATCTCTATGAATCTTATGGTCCAGTTTTTGGGAATTTATAGTTCAAAGCTGACCAAGTGAGATTCCCCTTAAGATCGATCTCATAACCTAAGCTAATCTAACTTTAAAGTATTAATGTGTTTTTTAATCACCATTGCGACTTCCTTTTGAGATAATACCATACATTCCTCTGACTATTTCTTTTTTCAAGTCTTAGTCTCAATCCGTAGTGCTATTTAACTAATCTTTCCTACAGTTTCCTTGCCACATATTAAAATCTACCGTTGACTTATCAAGCTCTCCTCGTACACCTTTGTCTGTTTGCAAACCTTCGAAATTGGCGAGGTCAAATTAAAGGAAGGCATAATAACCTCTTTATTCGTATACATATATGCTACATTTGAACATTTTCCTATAGCCTGTTGCTTTGGCAGCAAATCTGATTTACAAAACTTAAATTAAATTTTGAAATAATTTTGGTTTAACCAGTGGAAACTCAGAAGTATTACAGGAGATTCTAATATTAATTAAAGAGGAACTGAACTGAAGCAAGTATCTACAAATTAACTAGTTAAGTTATGGATTACTCTAGTTAAAGATAATTTATTTTTAGAAAAATCAGAGTAAGTCTGTTTGAGTAACTCGACTTACAATTTTCAGTTGTACATGGCACATTCGTTGTAATGGGGTCTCGTCCATAGCTGAGGTAAGCTCAGCCGCTCCAGGGTCAGCCTTGGGACCCATGAACCCTTAGCAAATAAAAGATTTGATTTTAATAAACGAATTGTCCACGCCCCCCCTTTCAGTGGACAGCCAGACCAGCGTGATGTGTACAGTGGTGATGAAAACGAACGGGATTGATGAGTCGGCGTTGACGCTTGTTGCAGCGGGCACGGTGATGAAACGAACGGGATTGATGAGCCGGCGTTGACGCTTGTTGCAGCGGGCACGGTGATGAAACGAACGGGATTGATGAGCCGGCGTTGACGCTTATTGAAGCTGGCACGGTGATGAAAACGAACGGGATTGATGAGCCAGCGTTAACGCTTAGTGAAGCTGGCACGATGATGAAAACGAACGGGATTGATGAGCCAGCGTTAACGCTTAGTGAAGCTGGCACGATGATGAAAACGAACGGGATTGATGAGCCGGCGTTGACGCTTGTTGCAGCGGGCACGGTGATGAAACGAACGGGATTGATGAGCCGGCGTTGACGCTTGTTGCAGCTGGCACGGTGATGAAACGAACGGGATTGACTTCCCTGCGGAGGAGAAGTGATTAAAAATTGTCCAATGGCAGGAGCACTTACTGCACGCGTTGACTTCTCGCTTACAACTCAACTTTGCCACCCTCCTCATTATCGCGTTGGCGTTTTCCTAACGGCGCTTAACGGTGTAGGCAGCGGTACTTATGCCAAGCATTTTCGACGCGGCTACGGCAGTGCCATCGCGAGCATTGGCATCACCCAGCGGTGATGCCTTTTCTGCGCGAGGCCTGCGCATTTCCCCCAACTACCGGGCAGGGCCATCGCGAGCACTGGCATCACCCAGCGGTGATGCCTTTTCTGCGCGAGGCCTGCGCTTTCCCCCTTCTATTGTATAGGGCAGTCATCGCGAGCACTGGCATGATGCCTTTTCTACGCGATGTTCTACCCTACTACTACTACTACCTACTGTTATGTGACTTACCGCTGCCTACTGCTGTTCCCGGTGACCGTCCGATTCGGCGAACTGGAGCAAATGAGCGCACTCAGTGCGAAGTGCTTGCTTATATAGCAAGCACAGCGCAGCTTTCGTCGCGGTAGCGAGGTGAGTATGCGTATGGTGCATTAGGACGTATGGTGGAAAGCTCTAGCGGGGTTCAGCATCGTTGTGTGCGTATGGTGCGGGTACATGGTGTACTGTGGGGCGAAGTTGACGTAACTTATTGTAAGGTGGTAAAAGCCACGTTACATCGTGTAAGAGATAATAAATAGTTTTTTGTTTTCTGTAAGACATACCTTTCAATACTTACCTATACGCTTTTAACTATTTTTATTACAATGTAGGTATTTGAATGTTGAAGACCTCATCGGTTAGTCATTTGAGAGGGATATTTTATGTAAGCGGCTTCATCTAAGTCATCATAAGGATATTTTTTTTTACTCAAGGAAGCCCAATTATTTACCATTCAATTGAGTCTTTCATATAAAGTAATTTTTTTCTAGCAGCCCAACTTTTCGAACAGTGGGCACCTTGAAGATTTTCGGCTCAATCGTACTTGTAAAGGTTTTGGCCACCTAGTGACTTCGATTTACATGGGTTAAAAAATGAAATATTTTAATGAATTTTTTTTTTATTTAAAAAACTCATATTCAATAAACATTTTGTAAAATTTTCAAAAAAAATTTAAAAATGGCAGTCATTACGACACCATTTCCGACAGTCCCTCGGAAAAAAGGTGCATCCGCGTTGTCAGCAGAACTTCTTTCAGGATCATCTGAAATAAAAATAAAAAATATGTGTTTTAGTAAAGACAATAAACAGGTATTGGACAAAGGAAAAAAAAAATCAAGATCGGTCGAATAGTTCGCGAGAAATCTTGACAACCAACTTTGAAAACATAGTTTTGAGAAAAAACGCGTTTAAAGACGACGCAGTTAGCCTAGCTAGCTGCCAGCGCACAAGTTCTCAAAGGCAGTATCTCCGAAACTATGAGTCGGATCAACTTGAAAATTTAGGACAATATTCTAGAGATCTTATATAATTATAATAAGATAAAAAAATTTCGATTTTTTGAAACTGTGAAACCCATGTAACCCTTAACTAGTTTACTGAAGTGAAATTCGGAAATTCTATCATGCTACCTTGTTTTATTTTCCTCAAAAGTGTATAAACGTGACCCAATAACTGTTGCCAGTTATAACCAGTAAGGAATGGCTAAGTTCGGGTGTAAACGAGCATTTTATATAACATCTTCAAATGGGATATGTGTGACAGTGACATTAACTCGGCCGAAGAGGCTAAATTTAATATATTGGGTTGATGTGAAAAAATTCGATCAAAGGATCGAAATTCTTTACGGTAGGATACCAGGTTTAGACCATAATAAACTAATTTTTAAGAAAACTTGTCCATTTAGTTTAATTAAGATATTACATCTAGTCGAACCTGAACGGTTTGAAAAAAGGTGAAAAGACGAAAATCATTTATTGGGGTATTTTGGAGATGTAGAGAGGGATGGGTTAATTGTACCAATTTTTATATTGCTCATGTATATTATTATTATTAATAGTGAGAATATATTATGAAAGAAGTATTAACGCGATTCAACTCATTTTTCTCATCCAGACATACCAATGTCTGAAAAGACTTCTCCCTGGACCTCAACCATTTATCTCACATATTGACCGCTATTTTCGGTCAGAAGTCAACTGTAGCTACCGAGGTCCAAATAGTCGGTACCTAGTAGCTGGAACTGCATTGCTTGAAATTGGGCAATCTTCGGTCACAAGGTGGTATACTTTTATTCTTTTTTAGTGCAAAACCTTATCTCTTTATATTAAGTACTTCTTGATTTGTGTACTAGAAAGTTAACGAATCAGATGAAAGAATCAAAAAGAATGGAATTAATGATTGTGCTTTATGGGAAGTTGGCGTTATTCTTGTCCGATTTTGTTAATTTTAGCACTGTGATATAGAATTACGAGAATACCACGTGCTAGGTTTAGTTGAAATTGGTACGTCGGGTCCAGAGAAAGTGAACAGTGCCACGCCCCTCGACCAATTTTGACCCAGGCTCTATTAACGACCTGTCATACCAACTCGGGTAATTAAACTTCAAAATTTCTTTGTAGTATTTAGTTATTGATTTATCGGGATTTTAACATTGCCATTATATGGGGAGTGAGCGATATTATGATCCGATTTCATTCATTTTCACACTGCCGATTGCAGTTTTTATAACACTTACACTCAGAAAATTTGATTTTCGTAGCTTTTGTAATTAAGGAGATATGTACATTAAACATGTTAAAGGGTGGGGCCTTAATTGTTTGCCCCCAGGTGTCCCTTGCTACTGCAATCCCCTGTGCCAAATTAGAGTTTTATATTTCAATTTAGTTTTTAGATTTGGCACTTTATAAGTTTTTGATTAATCGCGATTTGTGGGCGTGGCAGTGGTCCGATTATTACTATCCAAGAACTCGTCCTTCATTTTAGATAAATAACACGTGTATACCAAGATTCATTACGATATCTCAATTTTCACTCAAGTTACAGCTTGTATAGATAGTTGTTTGGACGAACGGACAGACAGAGAAACATCCGGATTTAAACTCGTCTCATGATCATTTATATATATATTTTGGTGTTACAAATAACCGTTAGGTAAGTAAAACTATTGATTTTTATGGTTTTAGGGCCGTTATCGTTTTCTAAACTAAAATATTTAAGTTGTCGAAAAGGTCGAAAAAGACGACTTAAATGGGAGGAATCCTTTGAGAAAGAAACAGAGATGACTTAAACTTCCGTAAACTAAAATGAACGGGTACAAGGCCTCTTCCGCGATAATTGTAATACGCTAATATTACTCTAGTCATGTGTGATTTACGTTATAGAACAATTAAGAAGGTAGGAAATCTTCAAAAATCAACTGTGAACTTCTGAGCTTTTTCCCTTTAAAATGAAATACACTACATTAACGAAACCCTTTACTTTCACTCGTCCCCCACACACATACATTATCATTGTAAACACTCTAAAAACACAAACAAACTGACAAACGGAATAACAACCGTGTTCCGAACTACTGACGCTTCGCACAACCTTCGCGAGCTCATTTGAATTTTTAATTTATTTTACATTTACATTTGTTTTGCCGTCTAATGCTATGCAATTAGCGACATCTTTGGCGAGTGCACGTTACTAAAGCAACTGTCAACAAATACATACGCAAATATACTTGTACTTCCTTGTTGTGCATAACTAAACACAGCCAAGCAACAACAACTGTTTTGACGATCGAAACACACCATGAAAACTTTGGCAACGGTAGTTTTGGCATAGATTCGCATACACTGGATTTCAAGCCCCTAGCTAGTTTAGTTTTCCCACAGCAAGCAATTTGCAATTGTTGTTGTTGCTACAGCATATGCTGTGCGCTACATAATTTAACTAATAAACAGGAGTAGTGGATATCAGTTGTTGTTGTTAGTTTTAGTTCTAGTTGGCGGCACTGTTATTTGTTTTCCACACACACACACACTCGCGCAATCCTAATTATTTACTCCAACTGCACCGTGGATTCGACAATCCAATATTATTACATATAAACATAGAACTAAATATTCATTTGCGCATGTGTGTGGTATATGTAACGGTACTACTATTTGGTCTTGTGCCATAAACGAATTCATCAACCGCGTTCGCTCATCTATGTCAGCTGTCGCGCTTTTAATTACTTCTCATTGTTTTGGCTTATCATGGAAGATGCGGGAGGGGGGAAAGTAAAAGACAAGAGACCAAATAAATGTTGCTAGAATGCTACTTACGGAAGAGTGATTTGCACTGGTGTATATAGGGTTTTCCAATAAGAGCGTATAAAACAAAAACGCTTTGGGATTTCAATGAAATTCCTAATTCCTGTGACAGACCCTGAACCAAATTTTCGACGGTTTACAAGCATAAATCGGCCTATACTGCTGCAATTCCACGTTCAATATTCGTACGAAATTTATCAATCGTCGCCAGCTTGTTGGCAGAGACCACAGACTTGACGTAGACATACAGGAGATAATGGCAAACCTTACTGAAGAGAAATGTCAAAAGAGTGTGAAAAATATGGCGTAGTTTACTGTTCTTATCGGTCTGCTTTAGCGGTAGCGCCTTACTGAAAACCCCTATATGAATATGCCAATTGTCAATGAGTTGTTGAGGTAAATAACTCCAGATAATACGAGTAAACGAGAGTTCTTCTAGACAAATTATGTGAACGCAATAAGTTGGTGTGTGAGACTATTATTATGAGAGTTCATTTGTTAGTTAGATGCGGGGGTGAAGTGTCAGCAGAGCATGCTTTATTGTGACACGCAAATTCGAAGAAATTTAAAGGTTTTTCTGAGGTTAAAAAGACCTTGCGATTTACTAATACCTTTATATTGAGGAAGATAAAATGTAGTAATTGCTCTAAACTAGAGGCTTCAGAGGTTTCAAAATCTTTTGTATATCAAAAATTGAACACACGAAGTGATACTTTCTCTGAAATGAAAGAAAGAAAGCGGAAGTATGGAAATCGATCTTCACATTCCAAAACAAAAATCGATCCAAGCACATTTTTTATGCTTAAAATTAAATTTTTGGTTATCTGAACACTTTTTTTCTGGTTGGTGGTTCTCTGAGTAGTAACCAAGTATCTAGCAATTCACGGCATTTGGTAAAATACTTTACTTTTTTCATCCCAGCTGCCAACTGTCCTTTAAATGGGATCCTTAGGAGATATCCAGTCTCAACCTCACTAAGATAATGTTCCAGCATCTCATCTTCTCCACGCATACTCAGTATTCCGCCGAATCCATTTTATCATATTTGATAGTGGGATCTTAAGAGTAGGTTCTCAGTCCCCCTACAATGTTACTGAGCTCGCATTTAGAAGCTTTATGGTTTGTTCACCATCAACACTTCCTAAAGTACCTTTATGATATTTCCTAGACCAACTTAGGGCAATTATTGCCGTTATAATTGGAGTGGCAGAATTCTGCCGAGTTGATAGTTCTTGGCCGAATAAAATATCAGGGCCCGTTCCGGTTACGTAGACCTATCGTGTAAACGGATATAGAAATTGTGTTATTGTTTTCCTTTTTGTTTCCTTCTATTTCTATTTGTCGGGGTACCCAGTTGAATTATAACGAAATTCCCACTGACAGTCTAGTTATTCTCTCCTAGTATAAATCAAAGCGGTGAGAATTCATTTAGGTACTACGGATAGCCTTAATTGCCGCTTGACTACCTATTAGAAAGTAAATTAACTTGCTGGTTCTACAAATCAAAAGACATAGCCGAAACTGACATTAGGCGTCTCAATAAATTTGTGGGATGCTCAAAGCGTTTCCCCGTTTTGTAATGGTCTTATGTTCCAGTATATAGGAGTTTTAAGTATCACAATGGGTCGGTGTTCTTAGTTGTCCAAGTGAGATCCCTGTTAGGATCGACCACTTAACTTAACCTAATCTAAACTGCTGGTTAAAACAAAAGTCTACTTGGCGCCCTTTGTTCTGCCAACAATTTCAGCATGAAATACTGAACTGTAATCATTTAGTTTGAAGCTACCTTCTAGGTATAGATGACTACATAAAAAGCCAGCTACTGTTTCTATTTCATCCTTTGATCCCTGACTGAATACATAGATATTGTTATTGTCACCGAACTATTTGTCCGAACTTCTCTACTGGGGAATGAAAACGTTGTGTTTAATTTATCTTCCATCTTCTTTTGCCGGTTGCCTTGCCAGTTCAGCCTGAGATCAATTGATCACTTGAATGCGTAATCTCTAAAGTTTTCCGAAAAGTTAACTAACTGAATAAAATACATGTTTATTTTTATGTTTATTATCTCATGAATTTGAATTACGATTTTGATTTCCTGCGCTTCTTTCCGGACTTCGGTCTTCGTTTACCATGTCCCTTCTGCTTCTGCGTCTGCTTCTGCTTCTGCCTCGGTTTCTGCTTTTGCTTCTGCTTCTGCTTCTGCTTCTGCCTCGGTTTCCGCCCCTGCTTCTTTTTACCCTTTATGTATTTTACTGGAACCGGTTTGTTATTTCTTATGACTTTCACTCTTACATTATAGCGACCTGGAGGTTTTGCTGGCTGCGTGGGCTTCTGTGATGCTGTCGGCTTCCTAGTAGTCGGTTTACGATTTTCCTGGATCCTATTTTCTTCAAAATCCTGTTTATTTTCTTCTTGTGCCTCAGTTTCGGGAGGGGCTTGTAAATCTTCGTTATTATCAGCAGTTGGCTCAGCTTCAATCTTCTCTTCTTCCTCTGGCGCATCTTCCGGCTGAGAAAGTTCTTGGAGACTGACTTCCGCTTCTTCCGGCAGAGAAGGTTCTTGGATACTCACTTTGCCAATTGCTTGTTAAATAAAAATTATGCGGAACTTTTATTAGAATAAAGTTTTTTTCAAAAAATAGCTGTACACAAGTGCCGACGAAAGGGATTTGGAAAGAATTAGAAGTGCTTTTAATCTAAAATTGGCACGAACTTAATACTTCTAACTATTCGTTCTTGCTCATCCCTCTTTCTGACATACTCACCTTCTTTATCTACATCTTCCCCCGGTTCTTTGTCATCTGCATCACTTGCCTGCGTAGTCGTCCCATTAACGGTTTTTGTTTGATTTTTACTTTCGGTTTCTACCACTGTAACATTTTTACTTGCACTCGACGCTGTAACGGTTTCTGTTTGGTTTTTATTTGCCTTTTCTAAGAAATAATGAACAATTAGAAACGAGCTAGAAATGTTCTTAATCTAAAATGGGCACGGTCTTTATACTTCTAACTGGGGTAAGACACTTCCCCGAAGTCAACCGAAAATCCTTCATTCTTGCTTATCACTCTTTCTGACATACTCACCTTCTTTAACTATATCTTCTCCCGATTCTATGTCATCTACATCACTTGCTTTTGTATTTGATTCTGTAACGGCTTCTGTTAGATTTCCTTTTTCCTGTCCTACTTTTACGGCACCAGCTTCTGTCTTTGCTGCAATCACGTTGATGTTGCTGCTGATCAAAGTCAGTAACAGAAAAGTGGAAACGAGTAAAGTTAATAATTTCGTTGCCATTTTTAAAGAAATTGCATTTTGAAATGTTAGCTGCAGCAAAATATATGTTGTTTTTATATAATCCAGTTTATTTACATAATAATTATTGCAGCTGTCATCGGACCTACATATCTCCATTTGAAATTATATATTTGTTTGCCTTCTAATGCATTCGTTTACTCAACCTAGAAATATAGAAGAAAATATCTTGAAAATATCTCTGAAAACAGGTGTTTCAATATACTGAAACTATGTATATTTTTGGATAGTGAACTTGACCTATTTTCATCATGTGTTTGAAGACCTTGTTTAGAGAAATATTTATTTTAAACAAACCCATAACACATAGTCTGAGATGTTCAAATTTCACTAGAATATATCCACATGTTTTGGGGCTAGTCGTGACCTTCGCAAGACACATGTATAGGATTCATGACTGACCGGATATTGTTTTGTGACATACATTTGTTTTCGGATTACTTCCGGAGCTACAAAATTCTTCACAACTGTTCCACAGTCTCATTTATGTAACCTTACACCTCAAGAGGATGCTCACTGGCAGTTTAGAAAAGGAAATTCGACGATAATTAAATAATAATCGACAAGACTATGGTCTCTTTTGAAAAACACACAACGCGCGCCACAAATAAGATGTCAAAAACTTGGAGGACTACTTGAATGGCTTTAAGGTTTTCAACAGCGACTACTGAAAAATTGAACGGAATTTTAAAGAAGCAATATAGTAGTATTTTTCATTAAGGCGGTCTGATATCTTTTCTGTCTGCTTGACTTGTTTATAGTCAAAAAATTGAAATCGAATTACGACAAAGTATCAAACCAAATGAATAATGTGTAGAAAAATCAAAACATGGAAAACTTTAGATCGCCCAAACTAGAAATGGTGGTTTTATACCTATGTAGAGAAGGTCGAACACAGGGTTATATAAATAGATGATATCAAGGGGCTGCGCCTTCCGCCAACATGAATTCTATATAATTAATTTTTTATATATATAATACTGGCCGCTACGATATTAAATTTTAGCCGAGTCGGTTGTACGATAGGCGTTTTTATTTTCTTTAACTAACCTAAAACGAATACAAGTTAAAAGTGAATAGAATGCGCATGGTTGCATTTGCGAAATAAATGCGCAATATAAACTTGTGGTGTTGCCACATATATGTAGCTAATTTTTCATGCTTTGTCCGGCCATGATATTAACCGAATAAAATAATTATTTTAGCGAGAGCATTATTCATCTATCCTCCATTAAGATCTTCAATATTTTAGACTTATTCTCTCAGACATGATTTATAGTCTACTTGTAATCCGAAATACCACATCTTACTCCACTTCTTCCCATGCTTATAGTTGTTTTTTTCGTTGAACTTAAGCCTGTTATTTGTTAGTTGGCAGGCGGTTAGTCCTTCGAAAAACACGGTATGATTAAGACGTCAAATAAGGACTCTTTTGGAGAGTTTTCAATTTCAAACTTCAGTTTTAATAGGTCACTTAATCGTAGTAAAACACAATTTTTTTGGGGTAATTTCGTTTTGTTTTTATTCATTATAATTTCTGTCAAGGGTGATATACTGATTAAAGTGACCTTCCAATTTTCGATACCAGTTTTCTAGTGCGATTTGTTCTTTGCCTCAGTTTCGGCGATCTCCTCTTCATTCACTGACTTGTGACACGGTGTGGTCTTGGTAAAACAACCATTCCTTTTTCTTCAAGTGCGGACGTGTTTAGTTGATTCATCATTCAAATGGTTCACCTATGTAATATATATTAGTCTCTGTTGATGGTCCTTCCTTCCGAATCTCAAAATATAGATGTAACCTTGCCAGCCGACTGTTGCGTTTTTTCACTATTTGAAACGGGTTCATCGTGTGCAGTGCACTCGGATGACTGTCGATTGAACGTTGAAGTGAAATGATGAAGGCACTTTTCATCCACCCTCATATATCAACGTAAAAACGCGGGTTTATTGCCCTGGAATATCTATATAGTGCCAGATGTCTCGAACGAGTTCACTTTACGCTCATCCAAAATTATTTTGAGGACTTTTTTATGTTTTCTTTGATAACAATCTCTTTTGGACGCCCACTGAATTCATCGTCTTCGGTGCCCACGTCTGAATTTAGCATACCGATCCTTATTGGTCCCTAGAGTTCGTTCAGATTGCGTAGATCTGACTGTAGTGGAAATGGATAAAGAAATAGTGTTCTTGTTTTTCTTTCTATTTCCTTTGATTCCTATATGACGGGGTACCCAGTTGATGCTTAACGAGATTCCCACTGGCAGCCCAGTTATTGCCTCCTAATCCTAAACCCAAAACAGTGAGGCTTCGTTTAGGTGCTACAGATAGCCTTAATTGCCATTGGACTACCCATTATGAATTTAATAAACTTGCTGGTTCGACAAAGACATAGCCGAAAGTGGCATTAGCAGCCTCAAAAAATTTTGTGGGATGCTCAAAGCGCTTCGTCGATTTTTAATGGTCTTATGATAAACTATATGGGAGTTTTTAAGTACCACAACGGATCGGCGTTGTTAGTTGTCCAAGTGAGATCCCTGTTGGGATTGATCTCTTAACTTAACCTAACCTAACCTAACCTAACCGAATCTCCTGAATAAACTATAAGACCACTTGTTGTCCTTTCTTATACCAACAATTTCAGCCAGAAAGACTGAAATGTAGTCATTTAGTTTGAAGCTACCTTCTAGGTATAGATGACTACAGGAAAAACCGACTCCGGTTCTTATTTCATCCTTTGATCTTTGGGTGAACACATATATTATGTTACTGTCACCGAACCATTAGTCCGATCTTCTTCACTAGGGAATGAAAACGTTGTGTTTAATTCAAGATCGAACTTCTTTTTCCGATCGCATTGCCAGTTTAGCCAGAGCTCAATTGATCAATTGTATCCGTAATATATAGGGTTTTCCGAAAAGTTAACTAATTCAATAAAATACAAGTTTATTAAAATACCCTTCTCCATATAATAATAAATAATATTTACATAAAAGCTACTTAAATATTAAGAAATGAATTAAGATACTAATTTCCTTTAGAGGCTCTTTCCGAACTTCGGTCTTCGTCTACCTCGTCCCTTCTGCTTCTGCTTCTGCCTCTTTTTACCATTCCCCCTTTTACCTTTGTTATTTTTCGGAAACGGTATTCCAGTGACCTTGAATTTTTTAGTACTGCGCTTTGCAGATTTTGCCGGTCGTGCTTTAGGTTTCTTGGCACTCGGTTTCTTAGTAGTCTCTCGTTTAGTGTCTTTCGATTCTTCCGTTACAGTTTCGGTACTGGTCTCTGGTCTCTGAATCTTCGATACTCTCTGTTGTTGGTTCAGCTCTAATGTTCTTTTCTTCCTCTTGCGCATTTTCCAACAGAGTAAGCTCTTGGAGTTTGGCTTCAGCGATTGCTTGTTTTCTTTTACGATTTCTCAAGTTATTACGTTTTCTTTTGCGATCGCCGCCATTTTTACCTCTTTTATTTTTAGGGTTATCGACAACTAAATCAAAATAATGCAGATATTTTATTAGAATAAAGTTTTCAATAAATTGTTTCATTAAAGTGCCAACGGGTCGGAAAGAAAATGAATTATGTAGAATTTGAAAAGAATTGGAAGTGTTTTTGATCTAAATTTAGTACGGACTTAATACTTCTAATTGTGGTAAGACACTTTTCCGAAGTCAATCGAAAATTTATGCGTTCTTGCTTATTCAGCTTTCGGGCATACTCACCTTCTTTATCTACATCTTCCTTCAATTCTTTGGCATCTGCTTCACTTTTGCTTGTACTCGACTCTTTGCGGGTTTCTTTTTTATCTTTGTTTTTCTTTACGATCTCTTTGCTATCATTTTCGTCGTCTGCTTCATCGCTGTCTTCTTCACTTTCTTCCTCATCAATAGCATCTTGAAGAACTCCATTTGCTTTATCATTAAAATTCCCTAAGTTCAAATCGTCAACGGCACCAGCTTCTGTCTCCGCTGCAACCACGTTGATGTTGCTGCTGATCAAAGTCAGCAACAGAAAAGTGGAAGCGATTAAAGTTAATAATTTCGTTGCCATTTTTAGGGAACTTTCACCTTCGTTCACCAAACTTAAAATGTTAACTCGCGAAAAATATATTCTGTTTTTAAATAATCCGGAATGTTTACATTCCAGCTGTCGTCGGACCTACATACATATCTAAATTTGAATGTATATTTTTGTTTGCTTTCTAACACAACGGGTTGCTTTGTTTGCTTAACCCTGATAATGTTTGTCAGCGTTTTTAAGCACTTGTGGAAATTTTTTGATAGTGAACTTGACATAATTTCTACATTTGTTTGAAGACCTTGTTGAGAGAAATATTTATTTTAAACGAAACCATAACACATGGTCTGAGAAGTTCAAATTTCTCTGAAATAGCGCCCCTAAATTATATCCACATGTTTTATGGTTAGTTGTCACCTTCGCAAGACGCATGTTAGGATTCATGGCTGACCGGATATTGTTTTGTGACATACATTGAATTTCGAATTAATTTCGCGGCTACAAAATCCTTCACAATTATTTCTCAGACTCATTTATATAACGTTACACCTCAAGAGGATACTCACTGGCAGTTTAGAAAAGGAAACTCGGCGATAATGAAAAAATAATCGCCTAGACTTTGGTCTCTTTTGAAAAACACACAACGCATGCCACAAATAAGATGTCAAAAACTTGGAGGACTACTTCGACTACAGCGACTATGTGGAATAATTGAACTGAATTAATTATAATTATAGTAGGTCGAAGCGTCGAAAACCATAGTACGAAACTGTAATCCGCTAAACCTAACATACTCTCAACTAAAGACCCTCGCACGGAACCATCGTCTAAGTATTATTTCGAGGGAAGGACAATTCTGACTAATGTCATTGTGGAATCTGAAAAGGTAGCTTCTAAAGCACCCATGTCCACTATATATTTGGGTCAGATGGAAATTCAGGTCCCAAATCGTCTGTCTATCCACGAGTGGATGTCCGGTATGAGTCTGCGGGTCCAGCGCCCTTTGGATGAGGCATCCCACCACTCCTATCACATTTTGGTCCTCTTGTTCCTCTGCTCTTTCTTTGCTGATACTGTTTTAGGCGCTGATAGCTGATATAATCGCTCGAGTTAATCCCCCTGAATGTCAATGGGTGGCATACTGGCTAATATTTCAACAGCGTCGGTTGATTTAGTCTGAAAAGCACCTATAACTCGAATTGCAGAAAACCTATACACTGCAATAACTTGTTTAGCATACGCTCTGTATCCATACTGGTTCTGCATACAATATTACGGAACTCATTGCTTTCGCCATTCGTCGACTGGAAAGCACACTGTGCCTATTCAGTCGTCATTCTCGATAGAGTTGTTTGCTTTGCCGGAAAAATACGCCAGGTGTTCCTTAAATTTTAATTTGGAATCCAATAATACTCCCAGATACTTCAGCTGCGGCTGTGAAGTAATCTCGCACTACCCGATGGTGAACTCTATTCGTTCTTCTACCTTCCTGGTGCTTATGAGTATAACTTCTGTTTTGTGCTCCGCCAGTTCCAGACTCATAGAAGAGAACCATTAGCGTAGATTATTTTTTGGCCACGTCTGTTGGTTGCTGTCTTATCACACCCCGTCCTACCTGAGGTTCCATAATAGTGAGCCTAATACCGACATTCAAAAGATCCAATAATGTTAAAGTTTACTCCACACATATCCCAAGATACGGGCTACTTTGTAGCATTTTTCCATCGCTGAAAATGACAAGACGAGTTGAGTTTCAAAAGAGTATCTGTCTGATACAAAAAATTTCGAATCAATTGCCGGAAGTACTAACCATTGTTTGGTGTCAAAAAGGTGTTAATCTTTGACAGCTGGTTTGACAGCTATCATTCAAGGAAGTAATCCACCTCTAAAGCAAAGAATCCTCTATTTAAGTTCCAAAAGTTTTCCAAATTATTCTCACATCTCACGGCTGTTCTACACTTGATCTTACACTCTGACTAACGGTAAAATATCCGTAATCATAATTTTACTTTTCTCCACTCTGTCGCTCGTATATTTCCTTTTCACTAAGCAAGCAAGCAGCCGAGCATTTTTATGTTAGTACATCTTACAGCACTTAAGCGCCGCTCGCTAAGCAACTTAAATACTCACTTACACTTGCTAAGTACATTTTAAGCGATGAGGTCAGTACCCAAGATCTAGACCAAGTGCCCCTTATGTAAAATGACCCACTTAACACGAAATGGATACTAAACACTATGCATTGATGTCAAATAAGAGTGAATATCTTATAAATACATATATTATTTTTTATCATTTTTATGATATGCTACAAAACAATTACGTTTATCATTTAAACAAAGATGTACGGCATAGCATTTTTCACTTACAATTTTTTATTCGATTTCGATTGATGGTCCCAATGCACATTTTAAGCGATGATTTATCTGCAACATGCACACTCGTGTGTATAAGTGAACGTTCGTGTGCATGTGCACACTTCGCTCACTTTCACGTCTCGCTGCCACAATTGTAACTGACACTCACATTCGGAGTTGCAACAAGCGTTTGGAGAAACAATTCGCCTCTGCTAAGCTAAATATTCCCACAGCGTCGGCTGGCAGCTCAAAGTGTCCCTACCCCTTAGTGCCGCCACGTGTGTGTGTGGCTCCATTTTAGCTCCGCTTTAGCAGTGATGTCCGTCCTTAATACCAATATATGGCAATAGTTTCAGTGTCAGTTTTAGTTTCCACTGCTTTTATCCCCTTCTTTCATTTGTTTTCAAAGCCATGACGATTCGCAAATTTCTGTTGTACCAGGATGTGTGGAGAGAGCGCGGAGTACGGGCATGGCGGGTGGGCTTTAGCCAGTTGCGCGTAAAGGGATATAAGCGGATTTGCGTATTTCTATTTTTTCTGTGGATTGGATGGTGATCGCATTCTATTTGTTTGTGCTTTTTTCTTTCCATATTCTATTTTCTGTGGGCATGTTCCATTTCACACATTTGGACGCGACGACTGCTTTGAGCGCTTTTTCCCCAAGTACGCTTGTTTGTTATGTGCTATTTGCTTTGCGTCCAGCGTTTACTAAGCTTGTTATGGTTTTGGAATGTGTGTTTTTTTATTGTTGCTCTTTTTTTGAAGTTATGCATGTTGTTGTTATAGTTTGTTATACTCAACCTTTAAGTTGGGAAACGATATCTATGTTTTAGAAGTACTCGTATAGCGAATCTCTACCTTCAAATTACCAATATAAATCGATAGTTAAAATTTTGCTTTTTCATAGATTCTTGTAGTTTACCATACAGACGAGGTATGTGCCTGTACTTGTTAAATTTATTAAAGTTTCTTAATGAGATTTCTTAATGAGAGTCCCGGCAATCCATCGGCATTGTGTTCTTCATGCTATTCGAACTTCTTCATGGTGCGACATCTCCTAGTATTATGCTTTCACTGCCATTCAGCAGACTTGGAGAAGTGTTTTCCCTCCATAATTTTAGTATGCTCTGGGCATCTAGATTACCTCGGGGGTTCTACAATAGTATGCTCTGGTCTTTAACCTTTCGTTAGTTGCCACTTCTTTTCGTAAAATTTTCGAGCATTCCCCTCTCGGCCAGTTTGCAAGTATTCGTACTCACGCTTTTTGGCTCTCTCTTTTTTTGATTGATGAATCTGCCATCTAAATGTCCAAGCACTCCTCCAAGATATATAATATTTAGAGCACTGTTATTTTGATATACTTATTTTTACGATTTGCAATTATCATATTAATGGACATTTTAATGTTATTATAGGAATGAGTGCAGTAATCGTCTCGTAACTCTTTTTGGGCTTGAAATGTATCAAGACATTAAATCTTCCCTATTTTTTTATAAAATTTATTTGAAAATACCAAAACTTGAGACTTTGAAAATCTATTACTTATGAAGCGATGCCCTAATGTCTGTAATAAGGTACATATCGAGGAACTATAGTGAGTACGCTCACAAATATAATGGCAATCAGTCTCACTATATATGATATGTCAAATAAATTCGTCATTGAAATTTCCGTCGGATATTGCGCATATTAATAAAGGAAGGAAACGCAAGTAGACAGACTATTCACTCCAAAGAATTTAAAGACCAGCAAGACTTATATTACGACTGTATTTAGTTAATGTCTCAGTTATCTTATCATAAAATCAGGAGAGCATCTATGTCTAGCAGCATATGTTTTCCGATGCCAAAGTGGATCAAAATTGGGTCAATACAATCCTTAGTCCCATATTCTTAATGAAAAATTTCAAATTTTTCTGTAGCATTAAATACTATATAATGATTGGAAGTTATTCAAGCAGACTTAAGGGATCTTTCTACTATTAGCAGACCGAAGAAAAATACGACATATGAATTTTCCAGATTTTTCTGAAAAACTTCTAGTATTATTTATGATCCAAAACATCTTACTAAATGGTTATAACTTTTAGCTGTATTTCAAGGGGACGTAGTACTAATAAAACCAATCGGCTTAGCCGTTTTTTTAGAAGCCATTTGTAGGTCACCGACTGTGAACACCATCTTTTGAGAAAAACGCGTTTGAAGGTTTGGAAGGCACTAACAAGCACTCTGAACCGCCTTTTTTAAATTTTGCGTGTAATTTGGAAAATCATCCACCCGGAACGATATAAAATTTTTTTGTGTGCATTCTTAAATATACTACTACTTTAAGCTAATTAAGTCGAATGTTTGAAAATTCTAACTGTATTATAAAACCCTTAAAGTAAATAGATCGATCATTGTGGAATCGATCTATACGTTGGTCTTAAAGACATATCCTTAATATATTTAATATGCACGATCTCATGCAGATTCTCTTGGTGGTGTTTCCTGGAATACCCACTCATTCAGTATATTATTTATTATGGTTTGAAGTTTTATCACATATGTCTTATTTCAGTAAACAAAGTAGATCTTATTATAAATATCTCGGACATGAAGAAAAAATAACCTATATAAGTATACGTGCAAAAGAATGTGCCAATCCTTCGATCTCGATTCCAATTTCAAAAATGTCTATGTATAAATCATAAACATTAATTCATTTATGGTACAAAAACAGAAACAAAAAGCTTAATACTAAGAATCCTCTATATTGCAACCTGTCTTACTCAACCAACAATCTGAATCTCTTTAACTGCTTGCCGCGCTTCTAATTAATTAACGAGAATTTGTAAGCCCAAAATTTAACAAATTTGTACTTTGCTATTTGTATTGACAATGGCGGTTCGTCTGACTAGATTTGAATGGCTAAACCAATAGGTTGTTCGGGTCTTTTGGCAGTTCAACAAGATCTACATTTAAACCATAATGGTCAATGCCGTTAGACTTTAGGCATTTTCCTTTCAATATTGCTTGTCGGCGTTCTCCTGCAGCTTTTGTACAACGTTATTGCTAACCAAAGAGCGCCTTGTTATAATAATAACAATAACAATAAAAATTCAGTGCAGCAAAGAAGAATCAAATATGTATATATGAACATATTGCAAAATATATATAGACTTAGCAGAGCAACGGACTTTTCTCCGCCAGTTTATTCTTGGCTATCAATGCCATTATCAGCCGGAAAATGGCTAGCGGCAACAGACAGCATTACAGCAACTACAAATACAATGTCATGTCACACATGTACCATGTGGGTTGTATTTTTTGGATTAAGGTGGCACTTAAAAACGATTTATTTTTCTAATAATTTATGTCAATCAGTGTACGAATGATGAGCTTGAGTAGCTGAGTATTGGTCTTTCGGTTTCTCTTTATATAGGTGTACACTGTACAGGCCCTTAATTTTTGAGATATCGTTCTGAAATTTCGCATGCGATCTTTTCTTCCCAAGCAGCAGCTGATTTGTTGAAACCACATATATCGGACCTCGGTGGCATATAGTTGCCAAACAAACTGATCGATCCAAGTCAAGCCCTTGTATGGAAAACTATCTCATTTGACAAGATATCTTCAAGAAATTAGGTATGAATTGTTTTCAAAGGTAGCGCTATAATCTACGAACATATTGTTCAGATCGGTCTACTATAGCCATATACAGTGACGGACAAAAGTCTACATACACCCCTGTTTTCTTCGATGTGAGAGTACAAAAACTTTTTAGAAAAAGTGCTGTGATACAGTTTTTTATTCTAATCTTCTTTCTAATAACAAACAAACTTAAAAAAAAGCCGCTCGGTTAATTAATATAAAACTACAAATTATGGAATAAAAACTCAAATATTGTGATTGACAAAAGTCTACATACCAGTACAAAAAATATCTTAATTCAGTGCGAAAAACTTTATAAAACTCCAGTTTTTAAGACGTTTGGTATTTAGTTGGGTCCCACATTGGCATCTATACTGCTTGAAGACAGCCTGAGGCATTGGGGGGATTTCTGCTAAATTTGTGTCAACGCTGGCATGATGTAATGCTGTTCCAAGGTCCCAATATGCGCTCTTAGAGTATGGCAGAGCTAGAAACTTGGTGCTTTCTAATTCTACGCTCCAAAATCTCCCAGACATGTTCAGTATATTCATATTTGGACTTTGAGGTGGTGTATTTAATTGCCTTGGTTATAATAAAGCAACCAGTCCTTAAACAATTTGCGCACGCATGCATCGGATCGTTATCTTGTTTGAAATATCCAACTGGAACCGAGCCCTAAATTACCGCCGACCCTATTAATTATCCTACAAATGCTTCAAATTATGTTCCAACAGAGACTTATTCTTATAACCATCCATTTCACCTTCGATAACAGTCCCGAATTTCTAACTCCAGAGGCCGCAACAGCTCCCCAAACCATTACGCTGCCGCCACCGAGCTTCACAATTGATACTACGTTCTTCGGTTCAAGCGTTTGGCGTTAGTTTTCCTTGAAATTTTAGCCCTTTCATCACCACCAAAAAGGGTGAAGTTAGAATCATCTGTAAATGAAACTTTTTTCCAAAAATACACTTCCCCTTTTCTTTGTGTTTTTTGGCGAACTTTACACGAAGTTTCCGGTTTTTTTCAGAAATAAAGGTGTCTTCCGTGATGTTCTACTGTGGAAATCCGTTATCGTTTAGAGTTTCTTTTAATTGTTTTTGGTTGATACTCATTTGTGATGTACTTACTATGCGGTTCGGCTATATTGGAGCAATTTACTTTTGGATTTTGGTCTACTTCGTTGGGAATCAGGCTGTACGTCTCTACGAGATTGTTTTTTTGGGCGTTCCACTGCGCGGTCGTATTTATTTGTGAGTTGGAACATTATTTTTAAAGTTTTTTAAGAAAAAATTGTCTGTACTGTTGCTCGACTCAGTTAAAAATTTTAGAAAGAAATTTTTCACCATATGATTTTTTTTCTTTTCTTTCTTTTATCACCAAAATTTACTATACATCAATTGATATTTCATTTTTCGCGGAGCCATTATAGCTTTGAAATGTTTAAACCACAACTAAATTCAATAAATATCAAAACAATAAACATATTGAAATAAAAGAAAAAGGCTAACGTTACTTACTGTTAAATTGCAATGTACAAAGTAGGAGATTAGAAACTGTATGTAGACTTTGTCAAATCAATTTTTCACGTTTTTCTTCCATAAATTTGTTGTTTTATGGTAAATAATGAAATTTTTTTAGTTAATTGTTATTATAATAAATATTAGAATAAAAAACTGGTAATCAACACATTTTTCTAAAAAACTTTTCGTACTCTCATATCAATGAAATAGGGAGTGTATGTAGACTTTTGTCCGCCATAGTGTGTTAATAGCTGTCATACAAGCTGACTGTTGGAAGTCAAGTTCTTGTATGAAAAACATTATTATTTGACATGATATCTTCATGAAATTTGGCAAGAAAGACTTTCAAAGGACAACGAAATGTTTTCTCTTGAAGAGAAGTGCACCTATGAAGGGTATAAAAGCTTAAACGCAGTTTATATTATTTTTGCTCTGAGAGATTTCTCTTCTATCGTTGAATTTAGCAAGGTAGAAGTCGAAATTTACGAAATCTGAAAAAATTGTATTCCAAATTTAAGAACTTCTTCTTCTTCTTAATGCGGTAGACACCGCTTACGCGATTATAGCCGAGTTAACAACCCCGCGCGCCAGTCGTTTCTGTTTTCGCTACGTGGCGCCAATTGGATATTCCAAGCGAAGCCAGGTCCTTCTCCACTTGGTCCTTCCAACGACGTGGAGGTCTCATCTTCCTCTGCTTCCCGCGGGGGTACTGCGTCGAATACTTTCAGAGCTGGAGTGTTTTCATTCACCCGGAAAACATGACCTAGCCAGCGTAGCCGCTGGTCTTTTAATTCGCTGAACTATGTCAATGTCGTCGTATATCTCGTAGCAGCTCATCGTTCCATCGAATGCGATATTCGCCGTGGCCAACGCGCAAAGGACCATAAATCTTTCGCAAAATTTTTCTCTCGAAAACTCGCAACGTCCGACTCATCCGCTGTTGACATCCGTCCAAGCCTCTGCACCATATAGCAGGACGGAATTCTGAGAGACTTATAGAGTTTGGTTTTTGTCTGTCGAGAGAGGACTTTGCTTCTCAGTTGCCTACTCAGTCCGAAGGAGAACCTGTTGGCAAGAGTTATCCTGCGTTGGATTTCTAGGCTGGACATTGTTGGTGGTGTTAGAAACTACCTTAATATACATTCTTATATACATACATTTATAAAAATATTTATGTACATGCATGCTTACGAACCATACAATGCGCTTAGGCTCACACTTACACCACTAATTCTCTGCCAATTAGGGATTTAACGGAGATTTTCATCAATTGTTTAGCTTTCGCTTTGGCCAAATAGGGACAACAAAGGCATAGCACAAAAAAAAAGCAGGAAAAAAATGTAGACAGCGTTATTTCAACAAAGCAAGTAGGAAGATAAGTAACTTGTAATATAGTCCAACAATGCAGTGTCTGTGCGGAAAGTCGGTTAAGTGACAAAAAATGGCACCCCAGTGTGTTGTGCGATTGAATTGACTTCATATGAACAAATAATCATGCGATGTCTGCATGCCAATGAAAATTTAATGAGGTACAAAAAAACTCATATTATCCTATAGCATATTCTGCTCTTGAAAAACGAAATAATTAACATTTTGTGTGTTTTATGCCACAGCATTTTGCTTTAACCGATTGTTTATATTTTTCCAAGCTTTCGTGAAATAAATTCTCTATTATTATAAAAAAGCACAGTTATACTGTTGATTTTTCCAAAAAACAATTCACTTCTAAAACTTAATACAGTGACTATTGTAGCTTTAACTCCAAAAAAAAAACAGTGTCCAACTACCTTGAAGCTCTACAAGTCAACCTATTTACCATTTTAAGTAGAACCCGCATGACCACTCACAGACAGCCCAGTGAGTAAACGATTTCACACTGTTTACATTTTGATCACCGTCTACGGCTGCCTGTCGGATAAAAGCAATTTCAAAACCGACCTCTGCTCGTCCTCGTCTTTGTTGTGAAAATCCAAAATGTTGATAAACTTTCGGGTAGGACGTCACAGCGCCCACTATCCAGCCAACCTAAAGCCTAACGCACCCAAATGCAGACATGTTTTCTTTAAAATCACTGCTTTCTAAAGCATTCAGCTCTGCGTCGTACTCACATTTGCACCCAGTTGGATTCTCGTTAATCGACAGCAGCAGGCTACTACGTACAATAACCTGAATTACTTGCATGAACTCAAAGGTCCGTGCAACAATTGCCACAGATTTGTTGTTGCCACACGCTTTTGTTAAATAATTTGCTTTTTTGCAGTTGTTGTTGTTCAACCTATTGTTTCCATCGTTGTATTAATGGTACATATTTAGTAATTGTCGTTGGCATTGTTTGCATTACTTCCCGCTTACGCTGATATTTTATTAGCTGATTTGTTGTTTTACAAATTGAAATGAATTGAAAGCGCTGAAATTACTATCTCTAATTGAATTAGCTCGTATTTCCATAGTCGTTATTCCATAGTCACTGTGTTTATGTTAAATGAAAGAAGCTGCGAAGCATAGCGAAAATGTTTTCTTTCTTGTGCAATGTAAGCGAGAAAGAGACACACGAGGTTTTATTTGAACTGTTAGACCATTTCTAAACAATAATTAATTATATCACACAAGTATATCCGATTACATAACAAACGATTCCATAGTTTGACTCATTAGATTCGTTGGTCATTGGCGAATCTCATTATTCATAGGGTGTGCCTGGTCGATTACATGTATATTTCTTTGTAGATACATATTTCCAGTTATGTCTCCCATATACATATATTTTCCCAAAGCTCAACACAGAGCCTCAATACCCAATTTATAATTAAATTTTTTAAAGCTGGAAATTTGATTTGTACCCAGGAATAACCTAATTTTGTCGCTTCTGTCTCAACTCGCCGCATCCATGTATTGATTGATCTTCCTCCTCTGCGGTTCCCTTGAGAATTTCCACTCTAATGCTGTTCCTGTAATGTTATTTTGACGTTCATATGGACAGGTCTCTGTTTGATGATATACAACTCAACACTCCTTTTTATGAAAAACAACATATCTTGAATATTTTTACTACATCGCCACAAAGCGACTTTAGAAGATTCCAATCAAATTCCGTACAAATTGCATGTTTAGTTGCTCAAAGCTGTCATATTGCTTGGAAGATGTATAAAATTTGCCTGTAAGACTTACCCACAAATCCTTGATTGGATTTAAATTTGGACTTAAGGTGGGCTACACCAGCATTACAATTTTCCAAGAGTTACAAAGGGTCTTTGTCTTTTTCGATACATCGAACGATGCATTGCCTAGCAATATCAAAGAGTTCGTTTTCTAACAAATCAATTTTGTTTTCTGCATTAATTTTGCCTGACAGAAAGCATTTTTGAAGATATAAGGATTATAAAGAACGTTTGGTCCATCCAAATTGAATTTATTTTCGTTACTGAAAACCACAGATTCGAATTCTTTACAAAATTTTTATCTTTATATATATAAATCTTCTGACCGTGTGTTTGCATTTGAACTGCTCCTAAACGGATGGACCGATTTTGATGAAATTTTGTATGTATATTCAAGGAGATTCGAGAATGGTTAAGATTTACAATTTGGTCCACTGGAAAATGCTTTTTAAATTATTTTTTCATTTTTAGTCAATTGTTAATTTTAGAATGTTTGACCGATAGATGGCGCTATCATCACAGTATCCAATATTCAAACCTTAAATTGGTGTAAACGTGCATTAAACAAAACGATGCCAAAGTAAAAGGCGACATCTGTGGATCAAGTTTTTATATTGTGGACAGAGTTCGTTTTTAAGTAATAAATTGGGTGATTCAATACATCTATGGGTTTGTTGCTTCATCAAAAATGCGATTATTCCTTAACTAATACTTATATCTAATAGAAATCATATAGATGGTATTAGTAGACCTATCAGCCACAGTAAAACATAGGCGGGTCTCTAGTTTTTTATAATGTTTAGTTACATTTAGACACTCATTTCAATAGAGTTTGCATAGGGCGACTGCGACGGCCAATCCAATGTAACGATGTCAGATTGAGCTTTCCACTGAGTACAGAGCTTGCTGCGGTGTTTGGGTTCGTTGTCCTCCTGCAGAATCCAATCTTCATTTTCTCTGATGAACCATCGTTTGGCAGATATCAGTAAAGCCTTTTTGTTGATTTGTATCATTTTCTCGGCATTTAGGTTGTCAGTAAAGAGGTACAAAGTGCCGAATCCCTGCGTTGAGAAGCAGTCCTAAAGATGTACCTTTATTCCATGTTTACGGTCCGCTGAACAAGCCTATTGGTGGAAGTTGACCAGGCTTGCGTGAGGACAGAACGTGCCCATATAGAGCTTTCATCAGTAAAAATCTATCAATATTCTCATGCGCCCAAGCGAGTCGCGTTGTCACGAGTTTTTCAGTCAACAGAGGCTTCTTCATTGTGTTGCGCCATTTCAGATCATGAGTATGAAGAACGCTTCGGATAGTTTCGTAGGATGTATCTAAACCTTCTGCCATTAAGTTTGCTTGTCCTTGCAGCACTGTTAAAGCAGGATTGCGCGAAAACAGATTCACTATTCTTTTTTTTTGTTCACTTTTCCTATCGAACCACGTTCTGGTAAAACATCGACATTTTTAGCCACTTTATAACGCTGTATCCACTTCTGTACAAATGCCTTCGACTTCAAAACAGTATGAAGATCCGATCTGAGTCAAAAGGTTTTTACATTGAAATTTTTTAAAATAATTTTTCTAGCTTACGGTGTTGTTCCTTCTCAGGGTACTTTGTGAAGAACTTGTTATTTTTCTGCTCTGGTGTTGAAGAAGTGAAGGATGGTTTTGTGTCCGCTTGTCCTCAGTACTTCTAAAGGTTGAACAAAAAATGTTCTAATTTTAGATCAGTTTCCTTTTGTGAAGGGTCCAATAACAAATGAAAAAAAACTTCTTTTTTTGTCCTTTAAACTTACTCGTAGGATATAAATTCAAATATAACAGATTTTATAAAACAAAGAGAGGTTACTAAAACGTTTTCAGACCCGAAAAAAGCATTTCACCACCAACACAACTTCGGAAACGGTAGATGACATGTTAGCGCAGGGTTGTTCGATTCACTAATCTATTGGCGAATCGAAAATAGCTACTATCTGTTCTGAGACATACAGTTATGGAGTAGAGAATTACTTAAAAGGATATATGGATAGGATTTAGGAGATTATATAGTAAAAATTTTTGAAATCGTTACAATACAGTTCGGATTTGTGTCTTGAACAAAGATTCCAGAAAGTGTATCTTATGAGAGTTCTATCGACAATCATACTGGATGAAAAATTAAAGCCACACCAGATATTTATGTCAGCAGACCTTCATTGAACCAGTAGTGCGTCAGAGAGTTACGGACATACCGTAATCAATTTTAAACACTGCAAAGCTTTGTCTGGAATGTCGAGGGCTGTATTGAGAACTTACCTAAATATTAAAGAATCAAATCAAAAGTCATCACGTCAATAATACGTCTAAAAGTAGCACCAGAAACCAGCAGCATTGGCTTCAAATTCTAGCATGACGGCCACGTTTGGTGTCATTAAATTTGCGCAGCTAAACGCCTAGTAGTATGCTATAACAAGCTAAAGTAAGCTGCAGAGTAAAAAATCACGCACAAGCACTTAGCGAGCAATCAATTTCGAAAGCACACGCAATAACGCATTTAACAGCGAAAACCATTCGAAATAACCGCTGATGAATTTAAAGATCAAAACAAATTTGATGAAAGCTCAACACACCCAAATCAAACAAACAGTTGTAATAACAATATATTATATATAGCAACAAAAACAAAAATATACGCGAACTATTTTATTTGAAACGTTATTTGTACGTGTGTGTATGTGTGGTGATGTCAGAAAGTAAATAAGCTGTTAAAATGAAATTTAAATTGAAACAGTGAATTTTTGGCACGCACCTACGCAGGGGATCACACACAAAATAACAGTAAATATAAACATAAACTGACACGCTTTTTGTTTTAATTTTTATTATACCCAGAACAGAGCGTGTATTTAATTTGTCACGAAGTTGGTAAGACACAGTAGGCAATGTGGGAGACCATAGAAATTAAACGTGTATATATGTATATACTATATTTGGATATAGATCTGAAACATTGTACATGTGATTTTTGTGCAAAGGAACTGCTCATCTGTCGAAATCGCTAATATCAGACCATTAAGGCATATAGCTGCCATACAAACTGAACCATCAGAATTGAGTTATTGTATGGAGAACTTTTTTATTTGAAATTATAGGTTCATGAAATTTGGCGAGTATTATTTTCCTAGGCAATGCTACAATCTCCCCGCGAATTGATAAGATCGGTCGACTATAACATATAGCTGCCATACAAACTGGTCGATCAAAATCAAGTTTATGTATGGAAAACTTTTTAACAAGACGAGATATCTTCACAAAATTTGACAGGGATTATTTTCCAAGACAATGCTACACTATTCGAAAAAATTAATTAGATCGAACTATTATAGCACATAGCTGTCATATAAACTGAACGATGAAAATCAAGTTCTTGTATAGAAAACTTTTTTATTTGAGAAGATATCTTTACGAAACTCGATGAGAAATATTGTTAAGTACTAAGCTACAAATTCCCAACAAATTATTCAGATCGGTCTACTATAACATATAGCTACCATACAAACTGGTCGATCAAAATAAAGTCCCTGTATGGAAAACTTTCTTATTTGAGGAGATATCTTCACGAAATTTGACACGAATTATTGCGCAATACCTAGTCATAAACTCCCCATAAATTATTCAGATCGGTCGACTATAAGATATGGCTGCCATACAATTTGATCAAACAAAACCGGGAAAGTTTTTCATTTGTGAAGGGCATCAAAGCTTTGGTGCAACCAAATTTAACATTTTTTTATGCTTTTTCCATTTTTTGTTTATTTTTTTGTTTAATTTCTACTCCTCACTTATTTACCGTTACTTATTTGCTGTTTCCCCACTCACTCCGCCAGTCGTTGACCTAATATTATATGTACGCGTATGTATGTATTTGTTTGCACAGTTTTATTGTGTAGGTCTGTAGAGTGTTACACTTGTCGAAAGCAAAAACACTGTTGATTGTTTGCCAACACCAACTACAACAAGCGAAACAACAACATACACGCACTTGTGGCATAGTCAAATGGCACGGCTTGGCGCCATGAATTCTCACTGCAATAAATTCGCTGACTTTTTGGCCAACTCACCTACACGCACACACACTTCAACACTCAAACACATATATACATATACATATGTATTCATATATGTATAAATATTTCGATTGACAGAAGGTTGTGGGCGCATTGAAACGTCCCTGATGTTTGCTCAGCGATTTCCCGTGATGAGTTTTGTTGATGACGAAACGCTTCAGTTGAGTTTTGCCAACTGCGTTGTTGTTGATTTTGTTGTTGCTGCTGCTATTTTTATTGTTTGCGTTTTTTGTTTACGACTACTCACACACGCACATCGCTCATACTCACCATATAACGGTTTTCTGTTTATTTGTTTGCACAGGCGTACAAATGTTTTGCTATTTGCTTGCGTGTTTGGCTGGCGGAGAAAAAAAACGCAGAAAGTTTGCCTTGTATTTATTAGATTTTTAAATATTTTTGTTGTTGTGATTTGTTGGTAAATTGCACTTGAGCATCGCACTCGGCGTAAAAGTTTGGCCAAAAAGTTTAATTGGCACGCTTTTTAACATTTTTTTTCTATTTTTGCAGCAATTTTCGGAATTGGCGCAACAAAAAACGCAGAAAGTTATAGGTATAAAATATTATACACACTAATAATTGCCGGAACTGTTCTTGTGCTTGGATTATTAATTTAACTTAATCACTACAAAAACGCAGCAGAGTTTAAAATTTGTATTACAAAATTTTGTGTTGAAAGTTTTCTTCAGAATTTTTCACAATTTCAAATGAAAATTAAATTTAGTCTATTAATTAAAGTAATAATGAGGTAATAATCGTCTGCCATAAATGTCAAAAAAGTTTTTCCACCAGCCGTCGCCTCGGTCGTATTTAACTTCGGTAATGAATGAGGATTGAACCACGACCTAAGGTCCATTGTATCTTCTACTAAGTCAACGACTCACCTATTCCAAACAAATGGATAAATGCTATTGAGATGATGTGATCCCTATTGAAAAACATGGATTCTAGGGCCTTTGGCTTAAGTCCACAGACTGTTGTGCAGTTAACCAGCAGATGTTCTGGGTCGTAGACTCGGATAATTCGCACTAGACCTATGTTACATAAGGGTCTCTTGATCTTACAACGACCAATGTAGAAGGTGAAAAGTAGACTGAGTTTATCCATTGGGAAGTTTATTACATATTTAAACCTTTTAACGTTGTAACCACCCATTATCCAGCTAGGAGTTGGTGCCAATACCTCACCCTACTCACTGCTTCATCTTAACGGAGCATCTCCTTTATGGTATGGGGACCAACCCCAATAAAAGTTTCGGGGTCTACCATGTTGGTGGATGTTGCGGAGCGGGCAAGCTCATCAGCCAGTTCATTCAGGCTATACCCTTGTTACCTGGCACCCAGATAAGGTGCACTTCGTTACGATCGGAGAGACTGCTCAGTCGTTCTATACACTCCTGCACCTATAGTGATTTGCTGTCGTACGCAGAGATCGCTTTAAGCGCCGCTTGACTATCGCTTAGTATAACTGTACGTTCATTGCGATATTTGCGTTGGAGGTCTATGACTACGCACCGACTTATAGCAGAGACTCCTGCTTGGAATACACCCGGAATGGTATGGAGAGTATGTGGTGCGTGGTTCTGCGACCTCTACGCCAATTCCCTCAGACGTTTTGGAGCCATCGATGGCTTTTTCAAAATTTTTTGTCTACTTCAAAAAAGTTATGTATTTTTCAAAAAAAATGGTTTTTTTATTTCAATTTTTGGTATGGAATACCCCATATATACACCGAAATGGCGAAAATAATCCAATTTAATCTAAGTGATTTTTGAGGTCTCTAGACTGACCTATCCCCATAATTATTATGGCTTAAACATTATTCATTCACTTTTTATACTCTCGCAACAAAGTTGCTAAGGAGAGTATTATAGTTTTGTTCACATAACGGTTGTTTGTAAGTCCTAAAACTAAAAGAGTCAGATATAGGGTTATATATACCAAAGTGATCAGGATGATGAGTAGAGTTGAAATCCGAATGTCTGTCTGTCCGTCCGTCCGTCTGTCCGTCCGTCCGTGCAAGCTGTAACTTGAGTAAAAATTGAGATGTCATGATGAACCTTGGTACACGCATTTCTTGGCCACGCCCACAAAATGGCGAAAACCGAAAAACTATAAAGTGTCATAACTAAGCCATAAATGAAGATATTAAAGTGAAATTTGGCACAAAGGATCGCATTAAGAAAGGGCATATTTGGACGTAATTTTTTTGGAAAAGTGGGCGTGGCCCCGCCCCCTACTAAGTTTTTTGTACATATCTCGGAAACTACTATAGCTATGTCAACCAAACTCTATAGAGTCGTTTTCTTCAAGCATTTTCATGTACAGTTCAAAAATGGAAGAAATCGGATAATAACCACGCCCACCTCCCATACAAAGGTTATGTTGAAAATCACTAAAAGTGCGTTAACCGACTAACAAAAAATGTCAGAAACACTAAATTTTACGGAAGAAATGGCAGAAGGAAGCTGCACCCAGGCTTTTTTTAAAAATTGAAAATGGGCGTAGCGTCGCCCACTTATGGACCAAAAACCATATCTCAGGAACTACTCCACCGATTTCAATGAAATTCGGTATATAATATTTTCTTAACACCCTGATGACATGTACGAAATATTGGTGAAATCGGTTCACAACCACGCCTTCTTCCAATATAACGCTATTTTGAATTCCATCTGATGCCTTCTCTGTATAATATATACATTAGGAACCAATGATGATAGCGGAATAAAACTTTACACAAACACGGCATTTCAGCTGAGGTGTCATTAAATTTGTACTGTATCTTACTAATGTGTCATTAAACATTCCCAGTTCATAGTCTGTTTACCAAATGGTTAACCTATTAACACTTTTGGTAGCACAAAAGACTCGAACATATGACAAATGAAAATGCACTTGTAAAAATATTTACACAAGGCTAAATACGAGTATGTATATATAGATATGTTAACATACCTGACAAACAAATGAAGTTGTTGTAATCACTTATCAACTAGTACATATGAGCCACAAAACTTACTGGTTAGTCGGCTTGTTTGCTTTCATTGAAGCTGCTGGCAATTTTAACAAGTTGATGTGTTACGAGATATGAATTGGAAGATTTTGTTCAGAAATATTCCGGTTTTATGCTAGTTTAAGTAAGATAAAGTTATTTTCGGTGGTATCAACATTTTTTTTAAATTTAGTTTTTTTTTTAATTTTTTTCTAATTTTTTTTCGACCGCAAGTCATTATTATCTCTTCAGCAGACAGTGTTGTTTGGGGTTTCTGTCTTATATTTAAAGTAAAATCATAAATATGTATGAAATCATGAATATGTATGTAAAAGTTTTAATTTGTTCTTGAACTAGTCTAGTTTTAATTCATTTCGGACTAGTTCGTTTTCATTCAGAAATTCTCTGAGTTAAATTCAAGTTTTGTGACTAGTTGGGTTCCAAGAATTTCTTATTGTGAACTGGCATCTCTCTTGACCATTTTAATACTTCACTGCAGGGCACAAAATATTGACATAAATGCCCACACACATGCATATGCTTACAAGTCAATGTGAAAATCAACATTTTCGAAGCAACAGTGCCTGCTGCTACAATGGCAACAACAACCAAAGCAAACATTTCAATACACACACACACAAACATAAAATGGATTTGCAACAAATATATTTGCTGCATCAACAATAACAACAACAACAGCAGCACTACCAGTAGTGGCAACAGCAGCAGCAAAAATGTGTTTGGAAAAAATCTGCGTGCCTAAGCTGTTGATAAAGTTGTTTGTAATTTTGCAGCCAGTAAAAGCTCGTCTTATCGGTCTTTGACCGACGCACACAAACACAAGCATGCTTACATAAATATATACATTTATACATGCATACATATATGCAACTGGTCGAAATTCGGCACGGCTTGAGTATTTGTGCTTGTAACCAGCTGCCGTTTCGGTTTCGGGTTTCTGCAAACACGCTTCGCCTGCTACTATCTGTCGCTCCCATACTTAGCGCCGCTTTCGCCGAAATGTTGCCTGCAACAGCCTTTACTGTCAGTCGGCTCTGGCTACCGTTATTATGCTGTACATACTGAATATGCCGCCACCAAACCCTCACAGGTAGACACACACACACACACAAACCTGCCAGCGAGTTTACACTTGCCTGCTTGTTCCGCTATTCGCCGCATATTTATTCTAGGTTAGTAGTGTCACAGCAAAATTTCGGCAATTTTCCCGGCCTCACCGTCAAACTCATCTCTTCAATTGTTCACTTAGCTATCTGTCTGTTTGTTCGGTTCGTTTGCGAAAAAAGCTCTGCAGCGAAGCTTTTCTCTTTCGCATTGCTTTGCACTCTTTCTCTCACCTCAGTATGTGAGTAACTGCTTCTTTGCTCTCTCTGCAAACTTTTCGCGTATTTCTCTTTAGTTCTTGTAGTTGTGTTACTTCGGATTCGGAGTAACTCCTACGTGCCGTTGGGCTGCTGAGTGTCCCTATTATGCACGTCATGGAGTCGCGTTTTCGCTTTTAATTTGGAGTTAAACACATGTCAGCGCAAGCATAGTCGGCTTTTTGCTGCTTCTCTCGGTTCTGACACTTTTGCACAAAACATGTGACAACTTTAAACTTGCACGAAACTGCTGTGCTTCGCAAATTTGCTTTGGTTTATTGCATGTCGAACCCATTTAAGCATTGAACAAAATGACTACAAAATAATTAAGGTATTCCACAACTTTAAGTGCCTCTGTAGTTTCTTTGTTCTAACTATTATCTAATATAAGAACTTGATCTGCTTATTTTTAATATACTCAGTATGCTGTTTTTGGTATTGTGAGAATTTTCAACTATTTCAGATTGAAAAGTTAGTTCTTCAGCTTATTCAATAAGACCAAATTAAATCTTATTGAAATTACATAAACTTCCACACTAAATTAGTCTAGTAAGAATTTATTCACTGAACTCAGGTAAATCGAGTATTTTTGTTTAATTTTTCGTCACTATTTTTAGTCCAACAGCAAAGTTAAATATATACCATATGATCAAATTTGACCCGGACTAGTCCTGGGAAGATAGTGGAGGATTTCAACATCGTTTATGTATGAACTTAACATACATAGGTTGGATAGAAAGCATGTCAATTCTATTCTATTCTAATATCAAAAGATCGAAATCTTTTACAAAAAGGACATCGAGTAGAGGTCGCAAACGAGATGCTTGGAAAATTACCAGAGCACTCTGCATCCATCAAACGCATCATTACTGATGACAAAACTGTCAAACAATCTAGCGAATGGTGCTCCAAAAATGAGCCAGTACCGAAAAAGCAAAGTTCGCTGAAGGCACTGAAGAGGCCATCACAGCTGAGGGTTAAAGCAAGCAAGCCGTTCTCACGACAGTTGGATTTACCTAACCGGAACGGACTCGGATTTTGTAATCCGGCCAAGGACTGTAACCGAAAACAACAATAGGGTTAAATGAAGTGTATTAAAAAAAAATTTCAAGTCGGGGTCAAATTTGATCAGATTCCATAGATCTAATAGATCACTTACTGATTGTTGGTTCTCATGCAACTGAGCTTAACGGGGAACTAAAGACTTAGTTAAAGCAAGTGTATAAAAAAATATTTTAAATCCGGGTCAAATTTGATCAGATTCTATAGATCTAATAGATCACTTACTGATTGTTGGCGCTCATGCTACTGAACTTAATGAAGATTTAAATATTTTGAATTTCTTCCTCCCTACAAACCAATATCTGTGGTTTAGGAAACACTTTGTAAGATACCTCTCATCTTCGGATGATAATAGAGGCACTGGCAGATTTTTTTTCTAATTCTACATCATCTGCCATATTTTATGTGCTGAAACAGTTAATTAGTTAGTTAGTTAGGAGTTGGTACAAGACCGCATGTTTCTGTCTGTTCAATATGTGATCCACCTCTATTCGGTTTCTTGAAATAAAGACCGATTTGGTCTTTCAACTGGTCTCCATTTTGCCGGTATCGTTTTCAGTATGGTTTGTGCTTAGAATATGATTCCGAATTTGAACTCCTTAACGCTAAGAACAGTGAATGAAATGGCGCCTGTGCATGGTTAGGTTAGGTTCAGGACCGTAAGCTGGGCGAAGCGTCTTGAATTCCAGATTTCTAAACGTTTTTTAGTCTCTATGCCGAAAGATTAGCTAGCGTGCTTGAAGGTATAATGTTTAAAGAAAGAGATAATTCTATCAAGTCAATAGTTAGCTACGACTACTAGCTCCGATGATGGCTGGTCGGCCAAAACTATGAAAAGTAGTAAGGAAGAAGCTCACTAGATCTCTTCTGTTTCTGATACTCGTCTAGAAGAATCTTCCGATTATACAGGTAACAAACTCATGCAAGTCCCAACTGTCTAGCAGTAAACCGGAACATAAAAGCGAAGCTCCGACTCATTCATAGTCTTATGGTAATAAGACGACGATGTCTTCATTTGTTGGCTTAACAGCTTTGCAGTTCCCGCCTTTTAGAATATAACCTCATTCTCATACATAAGTCTAATGAAAGAAGCAATTTTCGGTGCAAAACTGGTGAAGTCGTTGCTGCATGTGAAACTAGAAATCTATCCACATTACTAGAGGTTACTTTGGGTCAATAATTGAAATACTTTTATTATGCTTTCAAAAATATTTTTGCTTAAGTAAGAAAAGAGCTTTCTTTAAACCATACATTTTTCATTCATTTACATTCTCAACAAGACCTTCACTACCCTCTTTTGTGGTTTCGAGCTTATTTTCACGTATTTATCCAACGAATGCGATCCACAGATGCCACAGACAGCCTAACCGCGAATAAATTATTGATGACGAGCACCTCACTTCGCTACAACTCGCTTTTACCTATGTAGCCATACCTCACTTTAACCAGCCGCGCTCCCAAATAATATCCACCTCGAGTAATAACAAAGCTTCCTTATTGGCGCAACCGCACATTGATTTAAATTTTCAAATTTATGAATGAATTTAAGCCAACTCTTCTGCACCCACACTTTAAGCCTTTCATCTTCCACGGTTCGCTAATTTGTCATTTTCTAAACAAGCAATTTTTCACCATTCGCCAAGTAAATAAATCAAAATTTCGAATGTCATTTTAAAGTAGACAGCCAAAATCAACACCATCAATTTGTAAATACTTACATAAATACAATTGTATCTTGTGCTGTACACTTCTATCTATATCTATATGTACATATGTATATTATATTATATAAGCGCCGCAGCTGCAAAAGAGCGAAAAATCATAAGCAAAGCTCATCAAAACCCAGGCAGCACACATCCCTCAAGTGTCAAATGTCTGTTGCAAACACAGGTGTACATAATATATTTAAGTGGGTGTGTGTGTCTGCAGTTCAGCGCTTTCCTTAAAATATGTGGTTGCAGCAGCTGACAGCTAGGCTAAATGCTACCTGCTGCTGGTTTCCTGTGCTGTCATATTTTTTTTGAAAGCTCACACCCTGTTTTGTTACAATCCTTTTCATTCTTACACTTGTACATACGTGTCCACATAAGAACCTAGTACCTAGTCACCTAAAATGCAAAATAGCGTAACATCACTTTTCATAAGTTTACAGATGAAGGAAACACGATATAATAGAAAACACTTATATTGAAAGAAATTTTGAGTTTTGGTTATAAAATGGTTATATGTTGGTTATAAATTGGTTATAAGATGGTTATAAATTGGTTATATCTGACAGCGGAAGCTGAAAATTTTGTGCTACACATATTTAATATGATGTAATGGAAAAAAAGACAGTTGATGATACGTTGTTTTACATTTTAAGTGATGCTATGTACATATATACAATATACTTTTACCTACTAACCGTTTTTAGATAACTTACTGTACTACAAACATAATTACATCCTTTAGTTGTAAGTTTTCTGACCTCTTTTGTGCTAGAAAAAGGTATTTTCTTGACACCCATTTGGATAGCTGATGAGATAGTTAGATGTAATATGCATTAAGGGTGGTACTTAAAGGCATGCTTTTTTCAGATTGAGCATTTAATCGGTCAATAAGGAGTAAAATATTATATGGTACACTGCTCAAGAAAGCCCTAAATTTTACCAATTTTTCTGGGGTAAAAACAATATATTATTATTAAACATATATTTGAGCTTCTTATAACCGGAACACGTTAATAATCTACGCCTTTTAACCTTTATATTGGGTAGTCGAACAAGTATTTTCGTATTTCTAAACAAACTTCAATTTATTCTTTTCTTTCAAAAATTTGGCAAACATTTTTTTTTTCAAAAAATGTGACTAAAATTGATTTAAAAAAATTTTGACAAACAATTTTTTTCAAAATTTTGACAAAAATTGAGTTTCAAAAACTTTGACAAAAAATTATTATATTTTAAAAAATTTTGACAAAAATTTATTTTCAAAAACTTTGACAGAAATTGATTTTCAAAAATTTTGACAAAAATTAATTTTCAAAAATTTGACAAAAGTTTATTTTCAAAAATTTTGACGGAAATTTGTTTTCAAAAATTTTGACAAAAAATTATTTTAAAAAATTTTGACAAGAATTTATTTTCAAAAATTTTGACAAAAAAATTATTTCCAGAAATTGATTTTGACAAAAAATTATTTTCAAAAAGTTTGACAAAAATTTATTTTCAAAAATTTTGACAAAAATTGATTTTCCAAAATTTTGACAAAAAATTTATTTTCAAACATTTTGACGAAAAGTTATTTTCAAAAATGTTGACTAAAATTTATTTTTCAAAATTTTGACAAGGAAAATTACTTTCAGAAATTATAACGAAAATTTATTTTCAAAAATTTTGACGAAAATTTGTTTTCAATAATTTTGACAAACAAAAGTCAAAAATTTTGGAAAAAAATATATTTTCCAAAAGTTTGGACAAAAATTTAATATAGCAATTCGGGGATAAATTCATCATCCCTCAACATTTTAGAACCACGCTAATCTGCATTACATAAATTCTCGCATCACCTGTCAAAATGTACTAAATTTTTTCTTAAAATTTAAATTCATCTTTCAAACATTCGAAACATCAGACACACGCACACACATATGAACACTTTCACACGAGTGTACTTAATACAAAATATATTCGCATATTTTAAAACATCGCCTTCAACAGCCGCCAAGTTGCCAAACTTTGACGAACAACAACTATTTCACATACACTAACATACATCTACAAATTACGGTAAAAAAAGAGTAGCAAAGGATACACTGAACCCTCAACCGCATCATCAACAACTCAACCACAAAGGGTAAATAAAGCAAAAGGCTGATGATGAGCTGACAACCACAAAAGTAATACCTGAGCATGAGCGTGAGCTTTCAACTGATATGCCGGATAGCGAAAAAGGGTTTTAAAGCGAAGGTGAGAAGTGTTAAAAATCTTTAAAAAAGCACACAACAACAAAACAGCCGACAAGAGCTACAACTGAAATGTATGCGTCAAAAGTCTTCAACTACTTCAAGCTGAGTAAAGCGAAGAAATTGCAACAACAATGCGCACGTTCATCACATGCCTCGGTTACGGCTGTAGAAGGAAGTCGATAACTTCAAATGTTTCAATATCTGTTTGTCTATCATACATATACAATACAGACATACATACACACACACACTCTTATACAATAATTTATTCGCAAACTCTTTTGCTCACACGAAGTAGTGTTTTTGCGCATAGGACGAGTAGTTGCTGTCAACTCGTCAGCATATCGCGTTTGACAGCCGGCATTGTCAGCTCGCAGCTGTCGGCATAAGCTCACCCACTACACCCAGTGTGACTTTGTTGCGTGTTGTTGTATGTATGTCACATTCTGTAGTCATTTAACATACTTCAAGGCGCTACGCAACTGCTCGAAATCTTTGAAAATCTAAAGCGTTGCGGTGAGCGACGAAAAGCGCCATGGAAAAATGGCGCAAATTGAATGGCGCCGAAAAGCAGCCGTAAAAAATGCTTGAATGCACACGTGTATGTGTGTGTGGGAATTTCAAATGTCTCATGCATTTCAAGTAAGTGAAGCTACGAAGTTCAGTTGAAATCGAATTTGCATTACCCAGTACAGCAACGCGGTGGTGTCTTTACTCAAGTTATGCCTGCGGTTGGCCTTTGAGGAGGTATAGATATATAAAAATTATACCTTAGGCTATGATGGAATAAAATCGATTGATTGAAACGATAATGCCTTTGATAATTCCTACGCCATTCCAAGATTTTAACCATTTGTGCTTATCCCTTTGAAAAATCTTATAAGATTTCTTCTTCCACCTTAAAATGTCTTCTATTTTCAAATACTTTCGGAACTATTGGTTCCAAAATATGTCTTTAAACCCCAGCCGATGTAGTTTTGTAATCTCAAGGGGCACTGGTTGTCAATGATACTACACAGTATCTTTCCGCGGACCGAAATTGGCCCGCTTTAGACCACTGCTGATGAAAATTTAATATACCGATTTAAGGAAGTAGTCGATATAGACGGATCTGTTTTAAAATTGAACAGGAATATCAGTCAGAATTAGAAAATGAAATAAAAGGTTTCATCTATCTTGGAACCAGCATTATTACCAACAAAATGTAAGTCTGGAGAACAAGTGCAGAATAGCTCTTGCCGTCAGCTGCTACTTTGGGATCGGTAGGAAATTGAGAAGCAGATCTCTATCTCGGTGAAGAAAAAAGCGCTCTATAAATCTCTTATCATTCCCGTTCAACTATACGACACAAAGCCATGAACGATAACCAATCGAGATGAGAAAGCATTTGATGCATGCGAGAGAACTGTTCAATGCAAGATCTCTGGAGCCGTACGAGTGAGCGATAGATATCGAAGAAGATGGAACAACGGACTGTATGAGCTCTGCCACGACTTGAATACAGTTAAGCCCATAAAAAGCTAACAAAAGTGCCGGTTAGGCTATGTTGTACCCATGGAAGAAGGAAGGATCCAGCGAAAAGCACCTTGTATTCGAGACGCATGGGTGGACAACGGAAGCAAGGGTGCCAACTCAACCAATGGAAGGACCAAATGCATGGGGAACTGCCTGCACTTGGAGACAACTTTCGAAGTTTTGTGTCCTCGTTCCAGATGGAGAATACATTGGAATAAGCAATGAGTGAGGAAAGTGGGAAATTATATCCTATATTCAAATACTAAGCCCATGTATTCTCTCTTACCTTAACCGTAAATATTGAAAGCCCCAATTTTGATGGACAATTTTTTTTCGAACATACATGAAGACAGTCATCATTTAGTTCTATCCTGGGCGCACCCAGTTCAGAAATGCTAATCGCGAAGAATAAAAAATATGAATTTTAATAAACCTGTACTTGTATGTAGCTCAGCCGATCACTCTCTCCGACAAGCTGACTTTGAAAACGTCGAAACAACGCACTATGATTTAGAATTTTGAACCACCAAATGCAAAATTTAATGATTGAATGAAAAAAATATTTGTAATTAAGCTATTTGAAATATAGTCTGAATATAGACTTACTTGTACAGCCCTAAAGGTATGCAACGCAATTAAAATCCGATTCAAAAGATCAAAATTATTGGACTTCTTACAATCTCTTAAACAATCAACAATATATGAAATGAGAAAACGTCTCTCTTATCATGTTGAACTCAGCCCAACTCTCTCTGCTGCTTACAGTACCGACAAAACGGGAAATTTACTCGATAATGAGTACAGCGCCATCTATTGACAAATAACTTATTAAATTAGGCGTCGAGTTAAGCACTATCTCTGCTACCTCTCCTTTAGCTCTTCTCTCCTCTCACATTTTTCTAAATTCCACGCATTCATCCAAAAATAACCGCCTATGGGGTATAAAAATGCCAAGTAGCTTAGTTTACTTTTGCATGCAGATGTCAGGTGCAAACGTGCAAATCTATGCGACGCGCACACGTACAAGCACACCAACACAAACATACGCGTGCACATTTGTATGCACGCATGAAGTCATAAACTGTACATTTTACATTTCACTTTCCATTTGACATTTTTCACTTTCACATTGACTGTCTTGCGAAGACTACTTGTACACGTCGCATATGCGTTCCTGCCCTTTCTCCCGCTCAGTTGCTCATATCTGTGCAACAATTCTATGCCTTCATAATCTTTATTACACTTCCTCGTGTCTTCCTTTTCAATCTGTTTCGTGTGCTATGGCGTTTTCCTTTACTGCCGCCGTTGTTGGTTTTGTTGTTCACATTCACTTCACACTTTTCCATTTCACGAATTGAATTGAAAACGCGAATTTGCACTATTGAATTATTTATTAAATCAATGCACGCGGCGCTCACGTCTACCGTTAGCTGGGGGATTATTAGAGTGCTCGAGCAACGACGCACACCAGCTGATTCACTTGAAATTGCACGCATTCGCACGTGGAAACGCCTTAACATAGGCAATAGGTATAATGCTCAGTCTGTGTGTGTGTACGAGTGTGTGTTGGAAAGTCGCCCACAACACGTCAAATGCCTATTGGCTTCTTTGTAATCATATGGCTGACGCTGAGCATGTCTGCAGCTAGCTATAAATATCTGTATGTAAATATAGATTGTTTTATAAAATGTGAAAATCACTTTTCCTCAAGCAGCTAGTGAGTTGTGAGTGTATTGATTTCTGCCTTGCTCTTTATTGAAGTGAAATAATTGGTTTTTCTCAACAACACTTTACTTCGCAATGAAATTTTTTTGTTTTTTAGAAGAATATATGTGACATATATCTCAAATTTGATTTGACACCTGTCAATCATTTCGTTTAGTAATAGAATTTTTAGTTTAAGAACTATTCCTGACAGTTCGAATAAGATTTATATATTTAAGTGTAAAGAGTATTCACGAAGTTGTTGTTAAACCTTTTTATGAAATTTGCTGCCATTTTGTAACACCCAGAAGGACACTTTCACCATATGAAATATAAACCTAAATTATCAGCATAACAAGCTGAGTCGTCGTGGCCGACTTCGGACAAGCATATGACAGCCATATACACTAAACGATTAGAATCAAGTACTTTTAGGAACACCTTTTTCATTTGACGAGATATCTTCACAAAATTTGCAAACGGTTATCATGTAAGGCAATAATGCAATCTCAGGCCCATACAACGTTTATCCAGATTTTTTTAAAATTAGAGTATCAATTAAATTTTTTATCTTTTTTTAATTTTTTCAAAATGTATAATCAATTAAATCCTTTGATTTTGATATAGAAAGGTTTTGTCGATTTTTTTATTTACTAATTTCTAAATACCCATGAAAAATTTATAGTTATTACACTTGTCTGATATACTTTGAAGACTATACAGAGCTGTTTCTATTCGAAGTGATGTTCTCAGGGGTACTTCGAAAGAACTTCGGGATTTTTGGACTCTTCACTCATAAAACTTTTGTCCGAACCTAACACTTGAGCTTTATCGTGATCGTGCGAATTCCGATACATACTTGTACACTTGCTACAACGATCGTTCAATCTGTGGATTCCATCCCTGATGTGAGAATCCGGGAAGTCTCCGAAATACGCTTCAACAGCCATTAAGATCTCTTCATTTGATGAAAAACGCATGCCATGGATACATTTTTTGAGCTTTGGAAACAAGTCGCTGGGGACCAAATCTGGTGCTGCCATAACCTTCTTGGCCAATTTCCGGACACGAACTCATTTCGAAGCCGAACAACCAGGTTTACACATCCCTTTAGCCTCTTGTTTTGACTCAGGATCATGATGATAAACCCAAGTCTCATCCATAGGTATGAATCGACGCACTAAATCCAATTTATTCATTTTAAAATGCTCCAAATGTTGCTAAGAACACTGCTTTATGAGTTTGGTAAGCAAACAAGACAACAATCATCGAAATGGAGAAAAAAAAATTGACCAAGAGTAAAAAAAAACAAGCTAAAGCCGCTCAAAAATCAATGTGATGCCTATTTCTTTCGATATTCACACAAACGCAAAGAGTACCATTGATCGACCACCGTATTCAAAAGATTTGGCTCCGTGTGATTTTTGCTTGTTCCCCAAACTGAAATGCAGCTACGTGGAATCTGTTTTCATTAGATCGAAATGAAACAAAATTCCCTGAAGAAGCTGAGGACGAAGTGGTCATGGATGATGTTTCGAGGACTGGAAAAATTGTTGGCATAAGCGTGAAACATCTGGATACTGGGGTTACTTTGAAGGCGACAAAACAAATATTGATATTCCCGGGTACTTTTTTGTTGCAATACATGTAGCTTATTCAGATATATTACACCTGACGACTTCATAAAATCTGCGGATAAACATCTCATCGCGATCAGTACTTTAAATTGAGAAAACTTTCGCTTTCGCTAAACAGAGGAAAGTGAGGACCTTTAGAGGAATCTAAATTTTAATATATCTGCACATAAATATAAATGCAAAATAGGCCAAAATTCTAGAATCCCATTAAATTTCTTTGACTTTAGTCAATTATCATTTAAGATCATTCATAAAGAATCCTCGATTTGGGTTAATTATTATTATATTTTTCTTAAATATAAAAATAAAAATAAGTAAAAGTTTGATTAGACGACCCAATAGTATTGAGTTATATGTTTTTCTATAAAATACCAAAATATTTTTACAATATGTATTATCTCTTTACATATCATCATGCTTACTATATTCCTATGTATAATTTCACATTTAATACTTTCAGGAACTCTGTGGCGCCCTTTGATTTCCAATCGAAATGCAACAAACAAAAAGCAATTCATTTAAATACCGCTATGTACCAATGAGTAATAATTTGCATTAGCAAATTCGGCAGTTTCGTCTTAACTATCGATCGGCAAAGTGGTGTGCTCGTGTTGTGCGTGAAGTCAATGAACAAAACTCATAAGAAATTTGCAGTTTTCTTTAAAGTAAATTGTGTTAATTAATTTGTGTTAAAGTTGTGAAGTGTTTTTTAATTGTTTTTATTAAAAGCGAATCAACAATAACAATAATAACTCGATGTAATAAAGTGTTGTTGTGCGAAAAAATGTAAGGACATTGGGAAGCAGAGAATGACAATGTAAAAAAGTGTAAACGAGTGTGAGCGAACTCAGTGCGTAGTAAAGTCGCTCGCGCATTGTTGTGTAAGCTCAAGGATGTTGGGTGATAATAAAGGGTGAGTCAAATAATTGTGTTTATATTACAAATAGCATAAATTTAAAATTTTGATTTTTTGTATTTATTTAAGTAATGTTTTTATTTTTTAATTACCTTTTTTCATTTAATGGAAAGGTATATATAATATTATAATAAAAAGTTTTATATATATATCTTCCCCTATTTATATACATATACATATCGCTCATTTGCTGTAAGACCGGCATAAGTCAAAAAAATCGATTCGCCAGAAAACGCGTTTAAAGTTTTCAACTTACTACAACCTTACACGGTGACTCCAACCTTACACCTCTTCTCAAGCGGAGCATATAAGAGGTATTCATATGAATTTTTCACTCAACATGAAGTATGATATAACGAACAATTCTGCAGCATTAACTCCAAAATCACGTTTTTTGAATTATGCCGGTCTTGCAGCAAATGAGCGATATATATTTTCCTCTATTTATATATGTATATTGTATATATATTATATATTTCTGTAAATATTTTTATTAGGCTTTAAGTTTAGTCCGTCAGTCCGTCCATGCGTGCAATCTGTAACTTAAGTAAAAATTAATATTTATTGATGAAAGTTGGTAGGCGGGCCTTAATAAAAAAAGTACGAGTTCATAAATGAGCATAATGGGAATACTTTCAAGCCCATAAAACGCCAATAACCGAAAACATATAAAGCGCCATATCTAAGCACAAAATTATAATATTTTTATTTATTTATAATAATTCATATAACAAAAGGAGTTTTATTATCTAAATACATAAACGCAGCACTGGCTACGAGGCCTTCAGCAGCAAATTATAATATATAGCTATAATTTGGTGCAAAGGATCGCAGTAGAAGTGGCATCTGCGGCCACATTTGTTTGGAAAAATAGGCTTAGCCCCGCATTCTAAAAAATTTAATTCACATAGCTGCTAGACCGCTTGAGCTACAACAACAAAATTTGCTGAGTACAAATCTTATAAGAACTTCTACCGACAGTGTGAAAATTGATGAAATTCAAAGATAAGCCCGCTCACTCCTCTTATAACGGTAGGGTTAAAAACTACTAAAAGCGCAATAAATCAATAACTTAATACGCCAGAGATATTAAGATAAGTGTATTTATGGGAGTCGGTGTGAAAATTGGACGATGGGCGTGACACCGCCCTCTCTTCGGTGAAATCTGATCTCGGGACCTGACCACACAATTTCGATAAAATTTGATATGTGGCATTATTCTCATATTCCTAAATCACAGTGAAAACATGAGCGAAATGGGACAACAACCACGCCTACTTGCCATATAGCACAATTTTAATTTCCACTTAGTTTTTTCACTTTCCAGTACATAAATCGAGAAACAAGCAATATAGCGGAATAAAACTGTTCAGGAATAATGATTTTATTGTAAGCCACCTTATCTAATTATTCAAAACAAACAAAATCTTCAAGCCCCTAGGTACCAAACATGTTCACCCTAGTGTCTATAGTTGACTTTTGTTCAAAAATATCGGTCAATGCCTGAGATATATAATTGAAATTCAGGGATAGTACTTCTCTGACAATGGTATGTCTATATGTCAAAAATGGATTGGATCACACCAATACTTCCCTTAGCCTCCATATAACTATTTCACAGATTTTCGAACTTCCGGGTGACTTTGCTGGAGAAGTTCTTTTATTATTTCAACTTCATAATCAAGTTTGTTTTAAAAGTCGCTAGGACTTATGTCCGTTGAAGTCTTTACTTCTTGGTGATGTTAAAAATATACAAATTATTATGGTAAAATTGCTCTGAAAATACAAGAGAACACCCCACTAAACAGCTGCTAAAATGTAATAAGTAAATAAAAGAATTAAAAAAAAATTTGTTATAAACAATTTTTGGTTTTTTTTTGGCTTTTATGAGATATGTCGGACCTTGAAAGTAGAATAGTTCTATCCTTTGAGAAGGTATAGTTAGTTCGTGACCCTCCACCCAGTTGACGGTGATCTCAAGGGTCCTTTCTATGAGCCGGAGGGGCGATTCAGACCTGAATAGCGGAAGGCGAGGTCCTCTGCGTAGAAGACCGCCTTCAGGGTCTCCTTCATTGCTCAAGCTGGCAAGAGAAATAAGATGTCACCATGTGGGGTATCACAAGTGATCTGATAAGCGCCTTTTATACCTTGCCCATCGTATAAGGCTTGTCTGCTACTTAGTAAGATTTAACCAGATCAACATGTCCTGACTTATGTCGAAAGAAGCGATAGCTGACCTCAGTATATCCGTGCTGGTATTGATGAAAACACCTTCCACGTCAATGAATATTATTGGGGTGAAGTCTCGTCTTCAAAGGAACTTTCGATTGTCCCAACTACTATATGTAGAGTGTACAAACGGTTTAAAGAAATTTCTCGTTTGAAGAGATCGTCGCAGATTCTCCCCATACTGTTTAGTAGGTAGGATATTACTGATCGTAAAATCGTACAGACCATTTTAGCAAGGAGTATTGTGTCTTTCCCGGTTTTGGTGTGAAGGTAATTTTTGCCTCCTGCTTGGCTGCATTTAAACCATTTTCGGTACCTTTAAGCGTTTTAAAGTGTGAAAGAATAACTCAACGACAGCAAATAGCTTAGTGATTTCGTTGAAGTAGAGAAATATAAATTTATAAATAGCTGCATTTAAAATTTAAAGCCTTCTTAAAAAGAAAGCGATACAAAAAGACGAGCAGAACGCTTTAGCGGAAAAAAGGGCTTTGCGAAAGAAAGTTCGCCGAAATGATTAATTAACAGCGTGAAATCGCATACAAGGCCAATACAAATTTCATTTCACCAAATCACATATGTCACACACACACACGCATACACTCACACGCACGTGTGAATCCTTATTTAAAGCCACGCTCAGCGAACGGCAAGCAACTTTTCAGGGTATTAGTTTAAGCGGTTTTTGGGCGCAAATCTGCGCGAATTCTCAGCAAATTTCAAAAAAAAACCAACAAAAAAACGATTTAAATTAAAAAAGCAAAACACGCAGTTGAAGGGAAATATAAACAGCCGACAACCGACAACCGCAATTCTGGCATATCATACTTTTAGGCTGTTAACGGTGCTTGTGGCGGGAATGTGTGTGTGGCGGAGTAAAACCTTGCTAACGACACAGGCACACATAAATAAAAAGTAAACCACGAAAATTCATTTTTAATACGCACCCACATGCTGGCTGACATCTGCCCCGGGTAACAACACATGCCACACACTAACCGTCAAATACTGTTTTTTGCATGTATGCGTATGTGTGTGTGTGAGCGCTGTATTTATCTGCGCATGCATAGGTGAACACAAAGAAATATAAAGAAACATGTACTGTTATATTTTTTAGCAACAAATAGCTGCGGTAAACAAAAGCGCCGAGTGCAAATCTCGCCGGTGGACCAGCACCTGTCCTCAGCGCCCTCCGGTTACGTGCAACACGGCCTGCCAAACAATAAACTCACACCAACTTACGCATAGCACAATACTCATACATTTATTTTTGTTGTTTTTTGTAAACACACATACATTCATATGTTGTATATTTCGCCGCTGTTGATGTGTGTGTGCATCATATTAATTTATTTTTTGACATGCAATGTTTTTCACATTCATTTTTCTCGTTTGTTGTTGTTGTTATTTTTTGTTGTTGTTTATTTATTATTGTTGTATTTTCGTTTTACACATACATATTTCACCGACTTCTCAGCGCTATCTGTGCACTTTGATAAAAAAAGAAGCTGAAATCAGGAAGGGCCCATGAAAAAATTCTGCTGGAATTTGTGCCACAAATTTTTTAACTTTCTTTTCGTTTCTTTTTAATATTCTTTTATACAATTTTTTAATGTTCTCCAACACTCGCATGTGTATTTTATAAATTTATGTATATATTTGCACATTTACGTTATGAAACTCTGTGAAAAATGAGTCGATTTTTATCACTTTGTCAGTGGACTCATCTGTTTTTTGATATGTGTGACAGGAAGTGGTGAGCGCAAGTCACACACACACACACATGACAATATACATACATCTACTTTCGCGATTTTTTACGTATGTTTCCTTTTTTTTTATTTTATGTCAAGCGCCGAGTTGTTTGCGTAATAAACTCAGTTGAGTCAGTTGAATTTTTGCCCTTTGTCGGTAGTGTAAATAAAAGTAAAAAGTCTGTGGTTGGGGCGGCTAAGTGATTACGTAAACGCAAAGTCATATTAAAAATTATTTAATAATTAATTAGCGGATAGGTTAAAGATGTTAAAAAAGATGATAAAAGCGTAAGTAAATGTGATTAATGGTTAGTCACCTTACTTGATTAATATGTAGAAGTCGGAGGTCCATTTCTAACGCATATACTTATATTAATTCCAAGAAAAGACACTGACACAAGAACATTGGTCGAAAATATTTCAGGAAGATGAAGCATACCACTTATACAAGGTCTATCGCAAAAGAAACAAAACTTTTTAAATATAACTGTTTATGGTGACGCCACCTATTGTATGTAGCTATTTACAGATTGCAAAGTTTTCAAAAGATTTGCGCTTAACTTACTAAAAGTGATATATTATGTGAAACCAAATCCTTCCTACGAGGTATGACAATTAAGTAATGAGACTGATTCCATAAAAACCGTATATTTGAAAATTATTCTACAACTCTGCCATCCTCTTCAAAGTAGTCCCTTGGGCAGCTATACAGCGATTCCAGCGCGTTTTCCATGCTTCGTAACATTTCTGGAACGCTTCGACTGGGATGTCCGCGAGTACCCTCGTCACGGCCGCCTGGATGTCCGTAATCGACTCAAAATGGGTTCCTTTGACCACCGATTTTGTTTTAGGAAACAAAAAAAAGTCACAGGGTGACATGTCGGGCGAATAAGGCGGCTATTGCAACACGGCGATCCCTTTAGAGGCCAAATACTGGGACACGCTGAGGGCGGTGTGGCACGGCGCGTTGTCGTGATGAAGGATCCAGTTACGAGCGATGTCTGGGCGCACCCTATTGACTCGTTTTCGCAATCTAGTAGACTTGATTCACAGTTTTCCCTGGTGGAACGAATTCTTTGTGGACGATTCCACGGCTATCAAAAAAGGCAATAATCATCGTTTTCACCTTCGACTTGCTCATGCGAGCTTTTTTCGGGCGGGGGGCGCGCGGAGACAACCATTGTGAGCCTGGGCACGACTAAGAGCACTATCACCATACACTCTTACAATTTTAGCGTACGTTTCCGAAGCTGTTTCGCCCAATCTGGCGCAAAATTTTATCGCGACGCGTTGCTCTTGATTTCGTTTTTCCATTTTCGTGACGAGCACTACAAACACACGTCTACTCAACTTGACGCAGCAGGCGAACTAAACAAGCTAGAGCGATGGTACATATATCAATGGAGAGGAGAGGGATGCCGGAAAAAGAGAAAGGGAATTTCAAGGTCACAGGTTTACCACAAGCGCGGCAATAAAATCAGTCTCATTACTTAATTGTCAAACCTCGTATATTTTTTAAATAATAACTTGATCTGAGTGTTCAGACCAAAAGTTACTTTTTATGAAAGGTCTGAAATAAAGAAATTTCGTTCGATTGAGTTAGGCAGTTACATTACAAATAAAAAATTATACGCTGTTGGCTAACCTATTTACTGTAATTTAAAATATTATTAAAATGATTAATTGCCCACCCGTAGAGAAGAGCATTAAATATACGCGGTTAACAGATCAAAACGGGTGATCCAAGTTGAGGCTCTTCTTACGTCGAGATCTTAAATTGAAAGCATATAAAATACAGCTGAACCCACTCGACCTTGCCAAATGACGGCGCTTCGCTCTATGCGCTCCAAGAAGATCCGACCTTTTGAATCAAATTTTGTTCAGCGATGAAGCCCATTTCCAGCTCAATGGGTATGTAAACAAGCAAAATTGCCGCCTTTGGGACAAAAGCGACCTGAAGAGATTCTAGAACTGCCATTTTATCCAGAAAAAACAACGGTTTGGTATGGTTTGTGAAAGACTCTTCGAAAATGAGACTCAACACGTAGGAACCATCTAAGCCGTAGCCGCGACCAACATTTGATTTGAAGTATATGAGTTTTTCTTTTAAAAAGCAGGGAATTTAGAAATGGATCACACTTTATTAATGAGAGTAATTTTCCTAATAGACACATGACTTCGGGTGCTAGGTGACATGCCAATTTCTTTTTTTTACTAGGCAATTAAAAGTTAGTCCATATATGTATGTATATTAATTCTGAACTTTATGCGTGCGTTGGTTTTTTGATTTTTGTTTTTGTAAGGTTGAAACATTTATTTTAGAAAAACATATAGTACAACGTATTATACTGAGCATTGCCCATCTGAATCTCTAATATTTTCTCAACTTTCTGGCTATTTGTGTATGCTATTCTCACTGCACCAGCTTGGCGGCCACGAGTGAAACAAGCCAATTATGTATAACCTATTCTGGTCTGAACCGTATTCCAGTAAGGACGTTTAGTATCGGCCGAAACAAACGTTAGTCCGAAGGGCAAGACCTGAGCTATAAAACGGGTATCACAAAATTTTTCGCCCACTATTTTCCAAATAGTTTTTAAGCGTCTTGCAACATGAGGCTGAACGTTGTCTTGTTGGTAAATTATTATCTAACGTCTATTCCCTAATTTCGGTCATTGGCTCGCTTGAATTTGATTAGTTAATGCCGCTAGCGTTTTGTGTTAGTAGTTAAAAGTTAACTCGGTTTTATAAACTTAAAGTACAGCACACCCTTCTGATCCTACCAAATACAAAGCGTTACCTTGATATCTCCCTTTCGCCTTTTTGTCTTTTGAATTTCGCGGCGATGTATAAAGCGCCACAGAGCTCGTATCTGGCAATACTGATCTTTTAAAGGTCTTGACTTAATCTACAAAACGACGCTATGCATAATTAGTTTGGATATTGCGTTCAACAGTTGTAGACGTGTCAACATGAAGGTCATTAAAGCCGAAATTTGCGCTACCGCTAGAGAAACGTTTCGTGAGATTAATGGTGATTTGGGGGATGGTACTCTATCATTTCGAACTGCGGAGGAAAAATTTCGACGATTCAGAGCGGGTGAAAACGACACCATGGATAAGTCATCTGGCGGAAGACCTGTGACGACGAATACCGATCAAATCATGGAAAACATCGCGTTAGACCGGCATGTGGCATCACGTGACATCGCCCAGAAGATGGGAGTTTGTCACAAAACCATTTTAAACCATCTGCAGAAGGCTGGAGACACAAAAAAAGCTTGATGTTTGAGTGATGCATGATTTGACGCAAAAAAGCCTGCATGACCGAATCAACGCCTGCGATATGCTGCTGAAACGGAACGAACTCGACCCCTTTTTGAAGCGGATGATAACTAGCGACGAAAAATGGATCACATACAACAATATCAAGTGAAAATGGTCGTGGTCGAAGGCCGATGAATCGTCTCAAACAGTGGCCAAGCTGGGATTGACGGCCAGGAAGGTTTTGCTGTGTGTTTGGTGGGATTGGAAGGGAATCATCCCCTATGAGCTGTTCCCATACCGCTTGAAGCTGGCGATAGACCAGCAACGTCAGAATTGGCCAACAGGAAGGATGTAGTGTTTCACCAAGACAACGCCAGACCACACACTTCGTTGATGACTCGTTAAAACTACGGGAGCTCGGATGGAAAGTTTTATCGCATCCACCATATAACCCAGACATAGCGCCAAGTGATTACCACCTGCTCCTGTCCATGGCGAACGCCCTTGTTGGTGTAAAGCTGAACTCAACAGAGGCGTGTGAAAAGTTGCTGTCCCATTTCTTCGCAAATAAGGAGGAGGGTTTCTGCGAGGGGGTATAATGAAGTTGCCATCAAGATGGAAATGGGTTATCGAACGAAACGGCTTATATTTGAACTAAATCCGACCACTGTAACACTTTTTATAAAGCATTGAAAAAAGAGCAAAAAAGCGGAGGGGAGATTTGACAACGTAATATGATTTTTAGACTTTGTGGTTGGCCAAATGGATCTATTCTTTTATTACCAGTCGCAATCATAGGCATTATTTGTTTCTGCAATATTCGAGCAGCATTTCTGTCACACAAAATCCCCTTTCTACTACTTTTGGCTTTAATACATTTTGTATCAATGTCCTTGCTTCTGCATGTATTCGGGTTACTTTAAAACATTTAAAATGACTGCTTGAGTAAAACCCAAAGTTTCTGCTAGACCTTCCTGTGTTTGGAAATAATCTTCATGAAGTAATTATTTTAGTTCTTCACCTTCAAATTTTTTGGCCGCTTCGTCTTCAAATACAAAATTACCATTTTTAAATCTTGCTCCAGATAATCTTTGGTTTAAGAGCGGAAGTCGTGAGCTGCTTGAACCATATTTAAAAAAAAAATCGTTTATGGCCACTCCCAAACGAATGGTACTCAGAGAACTTTTCTCACTTGCGTGAATTTCTACACATGACTCAATTCTCCAAATAAATATTATTAAAATATTCGTTTTTTGGAAGTTTTGTCTTCCAGAACATCATGCGTTGAAGAAGACATTTTAACTAAATTTTAATCAATACAAAATGTTTCAAATGATTCTAGACTGGAGCCATTTCACTCTTTAAATTTTATTCTTAGGTAGCAACAATTTTTTTTTCGAGTCCTATATCATTTCATATTTAAGAAAGTACCTGAAGGAACTGCAAATGCAAATGCTTAATTTCATAATCTCTTTTTAATTAAAATTTATATAATATATTCACTTGAAAATGCCAATTTTTTCAATATTTTTTTGTTACTTTGTCAACTTTAAAAATAGCCACGTACTTCCCACGAAGACTTTTGTTTATCGCCACAATTTGTTAGTCGTCAACACTGCGTCATTAAAAGCAGAAAAACAACAACAACAGCAGCGCAATTTCCCCAGCTAAACTTAGCAAGCGGAGCTAAGAAATAATTGTTCAACGGCTCAAAATGCTGGCAGACAATAGCTTCGTGTCCAGCTGGAGCAATAACAACATTTTGATAGGGGACGCTGTCGCGGCAACATGAAATTAAATGAGCCTGACATGAATAATTATTTTGAGTAAAACATGTACTGCACAAAAATGCGGCAGCGCCAACAACAAGAAAAAACGTTGCACAAAAGAAATATAAAAAAAAACAAGAGAAAATATACGCAAATAAAAGTAGAAAAAATCGTAGAAGAACTCGAAAAGGAACACCAAGAATAGAGAGTCTAAACAAGCTTTCAAATGCTCAAATGCTAAGCTGTTCATTTTCATTGCATAAACAATGTGGGAAAGTGAGTGCCGAAACGAGAAAAAAATAATAATAAAATTAAGAGAAAAAATAAAAAAACGCTGAAGAAAATGTGGAAAATGCAAACAAATGGCAAGTAATTTTTGAAATATGAATGTGGCGCATTCAAATGACACGTGCACGCCGGTAATTTGAAGAGATTTATTGCTAGGCTAGCGGCCGCTTGGTGAGGCGGGTGTGCCGCAGATAACAATTCGAAAGGAAAGCAACCACAAAATTACGTTTTGTAAGTCAGTATGGCGCACTGTTGTTGCATTTGTTGTAACTTTTCGCTAACAGCGGTTGAAGACAATGTCAACACAATATTTAAATAATTAAAAAGACATTACGTTAAGCACTAGAAATTCGATGTGTGTAACGCATTCGATGAAATGTTGTGACTTCTTATGGTTTTTCGAAGAATTCGGCATTGTATAGTTACTTTGCAGGCTTTAACGGAGAGTATTTTCCATTGTTTGATTTCAACACAGCTTACTTATTTAAGATTTGACCTCCTATTACCATTTATATCCGCACTTTGCAACAGTCTTTACACCGTCAGTGGTATAGGCATCAACAAAAGACTTATCTTCGTCTTGCCAACCCTGGAGAGATACTTCTCTGTTTCCTAGAGCAATAACGTGCATGACAAATTTGGTTTGAATGTCTCGTTGAACGAAAAAGTTTGCCATACAAGGACTATATTGTGATTCTTCAATTTTTTATATGGTAGTTATATGCTATAGTGATACATTATCGACGGTTCCGAAACATAATTCTTCTCCTATTTGTCCAAACCGGTCGCTCCTGGCTTTTTGCTTCCACACTAGTTCAAGGTCAGAGTTAGCAGTTAAGCTCATAGTAGATAATTGGCTTGGAACCCACAAAACACATAATAAAACCTGTCGCCATTTGTATCGCGACTGTACCAGGAGCGTTTTCGTTGAACGTTGTCATAAGTGACCCATTTTGCATCACCATTAACATTGCAGAAATGAATCAATTTGTTGTGGCACTCACATAATTAAGTTTAGTAATTAAAGTTCAAGATGGTTTGAAATGGAGTTTCTTAGGGTAACTTCCTATTGTTGTTGACATATATCCGAATGGTACCGATCTTCCTCGTATGCAACACCAAAATAACAGGTACATATTATGATATCAAAAAAGACATCTCTGTAGCGATTTACTGCTAGATATAGAGCTTGTGATAAGTATACCAGAAATTGGAATATCTTAGGGAACTCTGAATCTTAGCGATTAGGTTTACGATTCCTCTCCTAGCGGCTTTTTCTCTGCTCACATACCGACGAGAATACGAGTATATAGATGGGGATGAGTCGCTGGAGAATAGATGCATTGAGCTTTTTCACGGATGGGCCGAAGTTAAGAGGAGAGTTCGGATGGGGAGCTTTTTGTAAAAAGCCCTCTTTCAATCTTAGTTTTAGACTGCTGGACCACTATAATGTTTTGAGGCAAAAGTGGCTGCTATTAAGGTGGAAATAGACGTACTTTTGCAAAGTTCAGTCAATTTCACAGATCTGAGCATCCACCCCGACAGCAGAACGGCATTACCAGCGCTGGGCTCTCGCTAAGTATGCGCTCAGAGCTAGTCAGAAAGACTCATTTGGCTGCTGGTCACGGGGGATCCGCTGATAACGGCAAAGCCGATGAGCTAGCTAGAAGCAACACTGTTGCTATGTTCACAATGACATAAGACGAAGTTAGATCTTCATTAGCATGTTGCTTTCCTGCACTGGACTTCGAGTATGCTTAGCAAGTGCTGATTGAAATCCCGTGCCTGTGTAACTGCAATTTCTTCGTGACTTATAGTAGAATACATGAGATATGCTGAATAACTTGTATTTACCAAAAGACGTCTTGCCTGCGGTAAGGCTAAAGATTTTGTCGGACTCTATTTGTCAAAGTTAGTGGTGTAGTGTAAGGTGGAAACATACAAGCACTTTCTTCTATATAGTCCAGCATTAACAAGACTGAGGAAGAATCATCTCGGCAGTCTTATATTCGGCAAATCAGGAGACATAGCACAAACTGACGTTGGCCATCTCAACAAATTTATATAGGAGCTTAAGATACCACAACGAACCATCGTTCCATGCTGTCCAAGCGAGATCTCTGTTGGGATAGACCTTTTAACCTAATCCAACCTAAGCCATGCGTTTAAGGGTTAAGAGCTATATTTCAAGAATAAGATTGGAGTCGATGCAGGATGCCTTCTCTCTATCGAAAGCAATGATATCTTTGAATATTGATAGTTTAGGAGAACCACCATATTCTAAGCCTAACTTGCTCAACATATTGTTTTAGAAGTCAAATATCCATCTAATACTTTTTTAATGCAGTAACAGCTTTTGAAAAGTGATGGCCGTGACAATCTGTAGCCAAACACCATAACAATTGATGCGAATGAATATTGGAAGATTATTGCATAACATCTTAGACTTTCTATTATAAAAAAAACACTTACATATATGTGAGAAAGAGTTAAAAACTTGTCTCTATAGATATTGAAGATGCAGTTAAAAGCTAGCAATATTATAACACCAGAAGACTACTATTTGTTTTTTAATTTATTAACTATTAATTTTAACCTTTTGATATCCTTTTAAGCTTTGAAGGTATGGGATTGGGTTAGAATTCTGAAGCAGATAATTTTTGATTCATAACTTCTGTTTTTGCTGCCTCTCAGTTCATTACTCTGGATTTAATATCTACTAGTATATGACTAGTATAAGGTAAATAACCGAAACTTGCGAGGAAGCACATTCTAAAAAACTTACCGATCCAAACGAGGCTAGATATTCGAAAGTTCAGCCTTTGGCCGGATAAAATTCTGGTTAATTCCGGTAACATAGAACCGGCAGTTGTAGGAACTTGCAGTCAAACCACCACTCATTGTAAACGAAGGGCTCAAATCGCTATGAGAATCGAGAGTGACCCTTTCACCTTGCTTAGTTCTGGATATTGTAGCAAGTTAAGCTCCTACTTATTAAGAATCGACCATGACATATCGAACATATGTCCTCTTTGCGTGTCCTGCTAGCCCCACACATCTGACAACCCCATGATCCGATCCCGTCGAAACAGGACGATGGACCTCCCGTTGGATGAACTCGATGAAAACTTATCTAATCCTTACCATCCTAAAGGAGAGGTTTCCATTACAACAACAACAGGAAGCACATTCATTGTAGATTTAATATTCACACTAAGCAATAAATAATCCCATTAAATCTTATGAAATTGAGTATTTTATCCAAAAATAGCAACCATACTTCCTTGATTAATTCACTTAACACCAGAAAATCAGCTACTTAATCTAGATTAACTAAATTACAGTTATGCTTTCAACTTATTGTTGAGTATATTTCAGTGACAAACCAAAAAATCCTTATAATAATTCTTTAAATATTTATAGTGTGAAGAAAGAATTGGCTTAAATCGCAGCAATCAGTTGGGAGAATTTATTTGCAACGGAAGAACGTCTGAGCATGCTGTCGCACAGGCACTTACGGCGCTGCGGCGCACACAAAGTCAAAAGCCATTCAACTTTGCATATTTTGAGCGCAGAAATTTTAACGCCTTTGCTAAAAGCGCCATAAATGGACGGAGACACAAACACATATACACAGACATACGATAAATAACTGTATTCTACTTGAAGAAAGAAAAAAAAACATGGAGACCATTGTGCTTATTTCACTTTTTACTGATCTTTTTATTTTCTTTTTTAATTTTTTGCTATTTTTCATTCAAAAATTTCTCATTTTCATTTACACACACACGCGCGCATTTTAAGAGACATTCTAACAAGCATCTTCGCTGTACATTTGCTGTCGTTTTTTATTAATTTCGTTATCAACGCGGCGGCTTCCGTTAGCGCCAATGGGGTCGTTGTAGCTGCCACTAGCGTTGTCACAGCGTACAAACACACACATACAAGTATATGTTAGCCCGTTCCTGTGTGTGTGTGTAGATGACTGCAAACTATATGACTTCCTAGTGGGACATATTTTTTTCAAAGCCCCAACACATATACAATACATACCCCTTGGTGTGTGTGTGCTTGTGCATGAAATGCTTGGACGCCTGCAGCCGACAATGCCAACACACACACACACATACATATATATACAATATAGGTCGTATGCTGGTCGCCTACTCGCCCTGAGAGCGGTGCATAAAAAACCCTTCGCAGCAGGAGCCGCAGTCGAAAGTATTGGGCCGTCTATTTTTCATAGCATACTTTCTTGCGCTAACGGCTGTGTTGAAAAAAATTGCCTGGCATGTCTTTCAAGTCACTTTCTGGACGTTCGTATACATTGTGTGCCGCGTCTAAGCATGTTAATGTGTTCGGGCGTACACATATTTCTTGCAAAGCCATTTTCCCAGCTCACCGTTGTATGCGAGGTGTTGCACCAGCTTTGCCACATGATAAAAAGCTCCTATTCGAAGCCTACATTCCGTCACTATGCAAGTTTGTGTGTCTTCATTTTGATTTTCGTTCTTTATTTTCTGGGTCTCACGGCACATTTGCCATATCATTAAAATATTTTTGTTGCTCGTAAAACTTAATTTCCCGAGGATATAGCGACCGACTGAGTAAGTCTAACGGTGCAATTGGAATTATTCGTCGTCTTTATTTTTCTTTGGGTAGTTGCATTACTTGAAAAGTGTGAGAAAGTAACTAAACTGACAATAAAATGTGTAACGATAGCAGGAGTCGTAGATTTGAGGCATATGTAGCACTTTATCGCTTCAGTGAAGACTTCAACAAGAAAAATTTTCGAAAAAAATTTAGTTCTGAAGACTGAAATATTTTTGTTGAGCATTTATATGTGAATTTTAATTTTGTAAAACATATATTTTATAAAAAATTTAGTTTTACTTAAAAAAAGTCACATCACGCGAACCTACCCAATCACATCACTTCAGGACTAACACAATGCAGGAAATTGCATACATTTATGATAAGAGTTAAAATATTTAATAAGTTTTTTTTTTCAATTCTTGATGTAACATCACATCATTATAATCATATCACATGAATTTTCATCAGACTATGGAAATCACAACCATTACTAATATAACCAAATACGCAGTATTTACATAACAATTTATATAAAAAATAATAATAACAATCACATTACATCTTATTCCATCAAACATACATTATATCACTGCCAAAAAGGTGCAGCGTGTCTATAATGACAAAATTAAGTTGGTATTTGCAATAGAAATTTCAAAACTAATTTTGAAAATACACGTTTTGTTATACATAAAAAATAGTCAAAACAAGGTAATATCATATGATATAAGATCGCATCAAATAGAATGAAGTCATACAATAAATATTAATTTGTGCATAAACTATATAATATTTAATTATTTTTAACATTTTTGCAAATGCGGCTTATTTTAAGTCATATACTTTATATAATATCGTATAAGATCACATCACACTATTAAAACGAAAGCTTTAAAATTGTGGAAGTGGTGAAATCACAGTCAACAGTTTTCAAAGCAAGCTTTTTATCAATTTTCAATAACATTTACTATATTTTTTGTATCATATGATATAAAACAAATCACATTATAAACGCAACACACATTACAAATTGTAAGCGATTAGATAACATTTTTCATAGAATGAAAAGCGAAAGTAAAGCATGCTTACCAAGAGCTTTTTCGAGCAATTCACGACGAATTACTTTGATTGTGATATCACATATTATGAACTTAAGAAAAATATATACTTAGAATAACAAAAAAATATTAACAACATAGTCTATAGAATATAAATAAGCATTTGCAAACATTTCAGATCGAAATACCAAATTTTTTTATATCACATCATGTGACATCACATCACATAACAAAATAAACTGCATTTTCTTCTATTTGGTCATTTATATTATAATATGTGCTGATGTGATATAATGTGCTATGATGTGATTAGATTAAATTATATTTGATGGCCAGCAACCGACTGGTTTTTTTTTATGTCGAAGGGAGAGTCCATTCGAGCTGAAGTATTCGTCGTACAGGAACTGAATGCTTATTGCGCAGTTGGAGAAAGACTTGACATCTAATTTTGATACATATGCTTTTGAACTAAGAAGCTTTTAGATATCTAAGGCGAGTTCTAGAATTGTCGGACGAATGGTACTTTTGCCAGTCCAACCTTTTCATTGCCTGGAATTTTTTTTTGGTTGTAGGTTGGGTAACCTATCTAGTACAGACTTTTGAGTGGTTTTTGGTGGTCGCTTTATGCAGCGATGATATTCACTATAACGGCTTTCTGTACGAGATTTGTTTTGGCAGCGGTCCTCCGCACAACACTGTGTACCACCAATACATGAAGCTAGGTGATATATCTTATATTGACCCTAGCATCTTATTACTTGCGTTCAGTGCACCACTGATCTTTTTACTCCTATCTTCCACATTGAGCACCTACATTACTGGGGGGGTTCCCTACATTAGTCACTATTACTTCTTATGACAGTTAGTATAATCCCGTGGAGCCCCGGTGGTTTCTTCGCTGTGATATTGTACCTCCTTGTAAATCGTACCTTTTACCTCCAGCTTAGCTGGTGGTACCCATTGTTGTCTGACCCCTGGAGCTTTGTTCATTAAATTGCTAATTGTGTTTAGGAACAGGCCACTGACTAGTATATTTATGTTGTCTGCATAAGCAATCATATCAGCGGCAGCCATTCCAAGTTTTTCACAAGCTTTCTCGCTACAAGTGGTCACAGGAGTGGTAAAAGTACAGCGCTAATCTGCAATAATTATCTTACAGATCAATAGAGCTTTCTTCCAAGTTATAATGGCGATATTTATCCCGTCTTCTTTCAGATTATCCTCGACGATCTCGGGGATCCGTCTTATGCTCTACAGCTCTAAGGACAACGAGTGAAGTGCAACCTCAGTTGATCTATACTTCGTATGGCGTGTTGAGCTTTCGATAGGTTACCCGATGGAGTATTGTCCCTAATGTAGGCATCTAGAACCTTCTCGAGTGTAGGAAGGAATTATGCTAGGCTTATTAGTCTGCTTTTCTGTATTTCGCCCGCCTTTGGTATGAATACAATCTTCGTCTCTCCCCAAAGGATTAGCCAAAAGCTATGCCTTTAGCATCCTGCATATATTGCCATCAAGCTTTGTAGCAGCACTTTTGAAACATGCTGCATGAGAGATGGAAAAATACCGTCCTGAGGATTTGAACTGTTCTAAGCCGTTGAGTGCCCTAAGTATATTTTCTTCTTTATCATATCTGAGGACACGCATTCTAAGCTATTTTATAGAAGTTGAAAGATATTAATCTCATTAGGCCCTATAAATAATCGATAATATGTTGACTTGATTCCTCACTACAACCAGTTCACTCTGCACATTTTTTATTATTTTTAGATATAAGCCTAAGGGTAGTCGGGTGCTTAAATAGTAGTTTCCAAAGTCCAGCTACTTCGTTTGTCTTTTACTTTAACTAGCGGCAGAAGCTCTTCCACGACTCCCTTTTGGCTTTGCGAATTTCTTTTCCGTACTCTTTTAGTACCTCTTTATATATGTAGTCCCTTGCTCCAGCAGAGTTCCTTATGGACTATCTTGGCCAGTTGGGAAAGTTCCATAGCAATGCGCTTACGTCGTTCCAGCTCTCTGTTCTACCAAGCATCTTCGAATCACGCTCCATGCGATGTTATACGCTTTATTAAGAATATTCGTAACTGTGTGTGAGGGGACAATTTTAGTTCATTGGTTGAGGCACATGCCCTGAGTCTAGTTAAAGTCGCTTGAAATCCTATAGATTTAGAACACGAATGTGTCCGAAGCACATCCCTATGATTGATCTTGATTATTGTGTTGTTATGTAGTGTTATATTATATTTAGAACGTTCTTCGAGATAGGACCCTTATATGTTGGCTCCACATCGCTTTTAGCTATAGTTAAATTGCTTATCAGGATAATATATTAAGTATATATATTTTCCATGTTTTGAATGTCCTCAGATTGACCATGATATGATGAATTTTAATTATTTTCTGAATCAACAGATTCTTTGCCAAAAACAAGAATAAAGATAGCATACTTTCAGGCTGTCATTGAATAACAGCCAAATGGATATGTAATAGATATGTAATTGGGGACACGACTGGATATCAATCAAAAATACTTAATGCAATGGAACCCAGTTTGAACATATGTTTTCGAAAATATTTAAATTATATAAATTTATACTTTCATATCATATATTTATATACATTTACAGATCTACTTATATTCCAAAGCTTCGCGCTTATTTGTGTTAAATAACTAATTGGCTTTGGCTAATTAGACCGATGAACATTCTATATGCGCAGAAATACAACGCTAAGAGCATTTGCTACAAACACCCACATATATACATACGTATACACATTTATGTGAATCAAATAGAGAAGCAAATAGATATATCAAAGCTCGACTCTTGCGCATTTCCCACTGTATTAATAGTACATTTCTGGCTCTGTAACTTCAACTGCCAGAGTGGCTCCACTTTTTAGTTATCTGTTTGTATATAAATACATATATATGCATAAAATATTATGTATATGTGCCAAATATATGTATGTATGTGAGTTCCATCCAAGCGCACCCTCGCTGTGGTTTCACCTATAAAATTAATCCTTTGCGTGTAGTTTGGTTCATTAGCGCGGAAGGACTAATTTGCATACGAAATGATTTAGTCTAACTACGACTACGCCTGCAGCGTTAGGCGTTCGCATCTGTGCTCGTTTATACGGTTGTTTAAATACACCGGTGTATGTGCCAGCTTGTACATGGCAGAGGCGTGTTTCGCCAATCTATGGCTGCTGCACAGAGCGGTTGTGCCACAAATTGGATATTTAACCACCAAAATGTGTTGAGCGAAAGTAATTTTTTATAATCGGAATAATTATAGAAAATTAATTTGTGTTTATTATTTTAATTGAATTTGTAAAATCCATAACAGACACATTTGCCGCCAACGACACCATTAGTGGAATTTATTATTTTCCTAATTAAGCAAAAGTGTATCTATTTTTATTTAATGAAATGTGTATTTAATTGAATAAATGAAGAGAATGTTTTATAATCGATAACATTTTTTTTAATATATGCGTGCATATGTATGTATATTTTGAAATGGTGTTGTGGCGCTTGAGTGAGATTATGAATGAAAGTGGGAGTGAGTTAGAGAATTTTTGAAATAAAGAAGTCTTAGTAGGATGAAACGCATTTGGTATAATTAATAAAATATCAAGAAATGAAGGAAAAATAATTTACGGGCTCTCTGAGGTAGGGAAAATGAATGATTCTGTCAGATCGGATGGGGATATATCATATACTCCCATAAAAACGACCATTCAGAATTCTTAAACTTCGTGGTAAAAATCAGGGCTCGGAAAATCGCTAGCTAGAAACCGGTTTCAACCCGATAGTCTCTTAGACTAAGTTGTTCAGAATGCTACGTAGAACATTTCTCAAATACGTGATTTCATAAAAAAAAAATCGACCCGCTTTAATGTACATACCTAATGAACTTAACCTTACTTCAAATGCATGATTTTCTTATTGCCAAGTGCCATTTCTTTTAAAAATCTCAATTAATTTTTTTAAATTTTTTTTCCGAAAAAACTAACATATTTATACAATTCACCATCACAAAACGACATGCGACCTCATTAGCACGTTTTTTATTCCCAACTTCCAGCAAGACACAACTATTTGCTTATCACTTCATCGCTTCATTTTATCTCGTAAACATCACGCTCTAATAAAAAACAACAACAAATAATAACAAAAAATAAACCATCAAACACAACCACCAAATATCGGCAGCAAAATTTATGCAAAAAACTCAAATTCAATACAAAGCTGACTAACTGACTGTAAAAGTGCACGAATATTTGCCCACACAGTTAGTTAGCCACTTAGTCACTCGGTCATTGGCGGCATTGCGGGCATTATAACATGGCATTTATTTGCTGATTTTCACTTTTGTTGGCATAAAGCAAAAGTGAGCAAATTGCTGAAATTGTGAATGGCGACAAAAAAGCCCACATTTTTGCATAGTAAGTATATAATAAAGTGCCGTTTGTTTGCCTGAAATACTGAAATTCCCGTTAGTCTATGTTATTCGGGTTGTTTTGCATTTTTCTACGTCATTGCACACATCTTTCCACTTCGTCAACAACTGCGTGCGAGTGCGGCCATTTGCTCGTTGTAGGGGTTAGGGTTGCTGGGGCGTATGAGTGATTTCAATTTCCATTCAAATGCACCGGTCATTTGCTGTTCACAAAATACACGCTCAAGCCTATACATATAAATGGCAAATCAATTGTTTATTGGTGAAAAATATATACATACATACATAATTTGTTTGCATTTAATCTCCTAAAGCTCTGCATGTTGATTTAATTAGCCAAATTTATGCAGATTTTTGGTTTGAAATAATATTAGTATATAGCATACACTCTTAATATTAATATGTTTGGTAAATATATATGTGCTTAAATGCGTGCGATATTGAAATTCGCAAAAAAATTCATATATTTTCGGGTACTTCTGATATTAGTATACAAATTTTTAATGATAATAAATGCATAGCTTTCAAAAAATAAATGTCAGTGTGACAATTAATGAATATTTTCCCTATTATATAGTAATATGAATTAATTATTGAGCTCTATGTATTAATTATTACTATTAAGGTAACTGAAATTATTAATATTTTAAAGCTCTTGTCATCTTTGTAACATAACTTATTCGCGTTAAATTAAATATAAAAATATCATAAATATTTTTGAAATATCTGCATTGGGATTTTTGTATGCTTATTCGGCGACTTTTGTTCTCATAAAGTCACCTCACACTTTTCTAATCAAACAAGGAAAATGTTAACTTCGTTTACACGAAAGCTTTAATACCCTTCACAAATAAAAAAGTATTCCATACAACAATTTGATTTTGATCGCCCAGCTTGTACGGCAGCTTACAGATTTACCTCTGTGGCATGTCACAGAGTCATTTTGAAAGATTGTCTTCGAAGTATAAGAAAGATGCTCTTCGAGAGCTGAAACTAAACAATTCTTCATAAATAGCCCATATATTTGAGCATTCATTGTGTCACATAAAAAGTACAAAGGACCACGAATGTAATAGGAAAAGCCCCTCCAATTTATCTAACTTTGACGGAACATAACACATACACATAGTGCAAGCTTTTGACGTACTACAGGTTGAGCTTATTTTAGTCTGACCACAAAGGTTATGCCATTCCTCAAGTGTACAGTTCTTCTACAAACTTGCCAAGTCTGTCTTAAAGTTGAGTTAGTGTCATGAAACTTTGCCAAGTATTTCTTAGAATTATGAGGAAAGGGTTTGGGAGATAACCCCAATCAAGTTTTTGCCATGACCACATATTATTAATCAAAAATCTATTAAATGCCTTAACTAAGCTCCGAATTAAGATATAAGACTGTAATTAGCCCGACACCTATGTTGATCTCTCAAAATATCTCACAAACCTCTATTAACCCAATTTTCTAAATATCTAAAAATATTCTATATAAGGCCGGATAGAAGCAAAGGAGGTGTTCCATGCTCTATCTCCTATCTGCTTCTAAGAATATTCTCTAAAGCAAAGCGATAGGAGATTTCTCATATACGATTCGCTACTGATATATGTATATCTTTCTGTTGTTTCTTCATTATTAGCTGTCTCAGTAGATTTCCTGACCGCAAAGCCTTCTGCGGCAGCTTGAGTGAACGCCGAGATCTACAGCAGCAGAGATCTACGGCAGGTCATAAGCCATTTTTGACCTGATATATAGATATTTTATGGCTTCAAACCTTCACTCCCAGGTAAATCGGACTACAACCTTCATTATTTCTCACATGAACAATTTAAGATTATTTCAGTTTCGAATGAAACGTCTGGAATTCTCAATTCGCAAAAATTTTGAATAAGGAAACTTCCCATTTAATGGGAAATGTTTATTAGCTTTGGAAAGAACATCCTTTGGCATTTCTTTTTTGAAATTCTGTTTTTCAAATGTTGGCCTTGGCTACATCTCAGATGATTCATCCGAAGAGTCCAATTTTCTATGACTCGTTCGAGTGTTTTTACAAGTGACTGGCATATGACACGCGTGATGTTCTGCTCCAAGGCCTAAATCGAATGGCTAATCGACCGGCGCAAAAGGTGAAATTATCTGCTCACCGAAGTGTTGTCGCAATAAATCCATTGATTGATGCGTTTTTTGGGAAGTGGCGCCAAATGTCACCGAGATCACGAGCTTCAATTTCAAGCATCGAAAGTCGGTTATCATGGCGCGATGACGGTCGCCATTGACGGTTACGATCCCATTTTACGGTTACGACATCATTTTTGAAGAAATATGGATCGATGATTCCATCGACACACAAACCGCACCAAACCTAGTTTTTTCTTAAGAAACGGCAGCCATGCAATCTCTTCGGGTTGCTCTTCGTCCCAAATGCGGCAATTTTACTTTTTTACATCCCCATTGAGCCAGAAATGGATTTGACTAGAAAATATCGAATCTTCTTAGAACTTTTCAAGCGTCCATAGAGCAAAGCATTGTCGCTTGGGAACGTCGGGCAGCTTAAGTTCTGGCGTATGCTGTATTTTTTAGGTCATCAAGATTTTTAAGCCAGTCTAAGATGCTGTGAATGGCGCCGAATCGACTCTCTACGGCCTTCGTGTAATGATATGTAATAAAAATTAAATTATATATAATTTACTCCACACACTCGTAACTCATTCTAATGCTCATCCTGTCAAAGTGGCTACAAAAGTAAACGTAAAAATAAAAAAAGTTTATTTTACTACCGAATTCCTCAATAGAAATGGCAAGATGGCAAGCACTTAACTTCTCACACACAACCAAAACTAAACTTCTCCATTAATCAGCACTCTCTTTCGCTAATAATAAAACAAGTGATGCCAATGAACATAGGCGAATAACGGTGTAAATTAATGTTGTCTTGGAATCGGGATACCAGCAAACGCGAAGCTGCCTTTGTTTCTCCAAATTTCGCAAATCTCCATTTCACAATTTTTATGTGTTCGTTTTACTTCTACGTTTCCTTATACGCTGTTTCTAGGCAGTTTTATCGCATAATCTACAAGCGATTAGCCTTTCAATATTGGATTAAGAATTCTACTTTATGCGGGCAACAACCAAGTACGGCCGAATTCAAACAAAACGCATTCCTATACATACATACTTTCTTAGCTCTGTGTATGTGTATGTTTCTCAACTTTAACGGTATATGTTTGATTTTAATGTGTGTGCATGTGCTGGCCTCCATGTATTTGCCTCAAGTGTCGGCAAAGCCAACGCTTAGGCCAAGATAAGCGCGCATAAATACACATAAACATACTTTAGCATACTTTCAGGCGTATGGTATTGCATTTTATGTATTATTTTATTTAGCGCGCATAGCTTGGTACTCACGCATGTAAACACACTCAGCGGCATACTTAAGTGCCGTGCGTGCGAGCGTGCGTGGCTTGTGTGCGTGGGTGTGTTTGTTGGCGCTTTGCTTGTTTGCTTGAGCCGCTGCGCTCAGCAGCCGCGCCACGTATTCGGCGGCATTTTATGGGGCGCCACTTTTACGGATAATTGATTAATCTTAGTATTTATGATACGCATGCAGGGCAAATGCTGAGTTGTGACAGTGTTTGCTTAACGCCACTCGGCTTTTCGCCACGCGATGTGGTTTTCAACTTAAGCGCGCCATTTTCAGTTTCACTTTCAATGGGCTCAATGAGTGCCAAGCGGAAATTTCCCTTTTATTGCTGGTTGTTGGTGGTGTGTATGTACATGTTTGTTATTCTTGCTTTCTCTACTGATTTTTGACTTTCAGGCAAATGCTGTTTGATTTAAGACTGACACAAGTATTAGTGGTAATAGGGTTGTTGCTCGGATATTTACTTTTCAACGCATTCACTCGTTCTCTCTTTTGTTGAAATGTTGGGTTTGCGTTTGTCGTATGGGTTGAATGCTCCTTTTCACACAAGTTTATTAGTAAGAAATTTTGTGATTTTAAATCCATTCAGTTCTTTTGGTTCTGTATTAATGTTTCCATTACTATTTAGAGGAGGTTCTAATTGATTAGATTATATAATCATATACAAATGGCTCTTCGACCTTGATTTTTCGGACAAAATAAAGTATTAGTTTTCTTTAAGCAGAACTTGTTTGCCTGGATTTCTGGAATTTGTCATATGCTCCATTTCTTGACTCAAATGATTTTTCAACTTCGGATGCGATAAATTCTTCCAAAATTACAACTTTCTCCTTTTTCAATTTTATTAGGGTTGCATTTTATCAATATCGGCGCAACTTGCGAATTAATAAACAGTCGTTATAACGGATAATTCATGATGGTTTAAACCTGTTATAGCAAGTCAGTTAAACCCTCTAGATTTGCCCATTCGCCTGAGGATTTGCGCAAAAATTATTTGAAATGGCCGAAGAACACAACAACTTGAGAAATTGCATGTTTATGTTTGATGAGGTCCATTTTGATCTAAACGCAAATGTGAACTATCAAAATTATCGTATATGGAATAAATAAAATTCAGAAGTAATTCACGAAACACCACTTTATCCACAACGAATCACTGTGTGAAGCGCAGTTTCATCAAAGTTTATTGTCAGACCATACTTCTTTGATGAAAACGGTGTAAGAGTATTTGTCAATGGGCTCTGTTATTTGAAGATGTTGTATGAGTGTTTTTTTTACCCAGAACTTCGCCGCAGGCATATCCCTTTAATAGCATTTGGTTCCAGCAAGTTGGAGCAAATGCACACATTGCCAGACCGATTATTGTGAAGCTTCAATGAAAGTTTGAAAACAAGTTAATATCAAGAAACTCCACATTCCGCTGGATTCCCCTATTTCGAGAATTGGCAAAAATTTTGTAGCAGTCTGGCCATTTATCGTAATGTTTAAAATGTAAATACATACTGAGATCGTTTTTACATGCGATCGATATACTTATCTTTTACAGTAACTTAAAAAAATCATCTTGGCCAAAAAAATGAATATATCGCGAAAAACGAAGCTCCATGAACGGCCAGTGTTTATAGACGATATGGTGAATTTAATCGAGTTGAGTGAAGGTCATCCAAAATCAGTTGTTGCTTCGGTAACTATTGATGTTGTGGGCAAACTGATATTGTGAATTCGTCATGGGACCTTTCGCTATGAACATGTATTTATATCTCAATCAGCATGACAAAATTGCTTCGATAATTGGTTAAAACGCATACAAAAGTTTATAGATCTTAATGAAGAAGAGTTTAAAGAACAATAAAGCGATTTCCCATAATTTGTAATCCCGAATTTTAAAGGCAACCCTCGTATATAAACGATCAGAATAAAGAACTGCGTCGATTTAACCCTGTTCGTCTGTTTGGTTATACACAAGCCAGTCCTTCAGTTTTCGAGATGCCGATTTGGAATTTTGCACATATTCCTTTCACCCTAAAGGCTTAATTGCTGGAACTGTACATATCGGCTCCCTATAGCTTTTAGCATTCATTCAAACTGAGCCATTGGAATCAAGTTTCTTCAAAAAATTTAAGTTTTTTGTTTATAATATATATCAAATGTACATAGGTTTGAAAATATTCTCGGAAATTGTAAAGTTGATCCAAAAAAATGGTTTGAAGATATGAGCGTATTTGCAGTAACTTTTTTAACTTTGTGGAATCGTGTTAGAATGCCAACGCTTCTCAGATATACTTGTGTTGCAGTGATCGCAGAAATAAGATTTTGGATAATAATTTTGATTTTTAAACCAGTCTCAGTATAAATTTTTTTACAGTATACGGCATTTTTTACGAAGTCACCATTTTTATAAAAGTAATAATTTAACTAGTCTTTCGATTATTATCTATATAGAACTGTAATATATTACACATTGTTTGGTGTTTGTATTTGAGATAATTCTAAGAAGAAAAAATCACCTATTTCGTAAGTTCTCCTGGAAATCAACAATATTTATTTGGTTTATTAAGCCTTCCTGACGTCGGGTTCTTATAAGTGCTATTTTTGAAGGAATCAGGAAATCGTAAGAAATTAAGTCCTTCAGGCCTTCTGATATTGTGTCTTGTTTAGAATTCATTAAATAAATATATAAAATATATCAATTAAATAAATAAATATTACGCACCTTAAAGTGAGTATATTTTTAATACAATGTTTTTCATCTAAGCGAAGAGATCGCTCAAGATATAAATCTCTTCAACTTTATACAAAGTTAACCTTATTTGAAGTATAAAAAACCTATACTAAACCCAGTTACAAATACTTCAATAAAATGGCATGAACCTTTATATGCCTTAATCTCTTCTTCTGCTCATATTCTGTTAGTATTACTGTAAGAAATGTAAAAATTTTAACCCACACTTTACTTAGTCCATTCACGTAGTTGATGAGAACATTTTTGATTATTTGTTTCCGCCACCACTACACCTATACTCGCTACACGTATCTGTTGTTGATGTAATAATTCTTGTTTTATTGCTTTCAACTTTTTTCTTCCATTGATTTTATTTGCTTTGACTTGCTTCCACCTTTGTTTGTTGCTTTTTTTCGATTGTTCGGGTGCGTGTGTTTATTTCAACATTCTTTGATTTCATTTAGACAAGTCTTTGTTTTGTTGTTTTTGTTCTTCAAACTGTTATTGCTGTTTTCTTGTATTTATTTAGCTTACTTGTATTGTTTTATTGCAATTTGATTATCTCCCGATAAATGGGTCCATTGCTGAGGGTGAGGGAAATGATTTTGCGAGAGATGTGATGTAGCTACGAATATCGGCTTTAACGCTGAGCTTAAGGAAGGTTTTTAAAATATAAATATTTAATGACCAATATTCTAATAAATACTTATAGTTTATATTCTAGCCTAAAAAAAAATAATACGGCTTAAGAATCATTATACTTCTTAATTTGTTAATTTTACATAATTCAACTTCATTGAGATAGTTTTTTCATTTCATTGCAATTATAACCGTGAAATAAATATTATTCTAGAAATTAAAATTGTGCTTCCTTTCATAAATTCATAAATATGAAATATTAAATTTGCGAAACTAGGTTTTATATACCCTAGACAATTTCTATGTTCTTCTGCTATCAGTAATTAGTACTGACGACTCATCAACAAATGCGGTGACCTCAATTTAATTCATGACTTTGAAAATCAACGATCAGCGGACCAAAGTTCATTACCAGCCAAAACCTTGCTATTAGCAGATAGCAATATTACCTCTCCTACATTCACTTTTTCAAAATATTGCTTATAAGGTTGCAGATGTGATCTGGTGTAGGGTTTCGACACCGAACTTTTTGTACCTCGAACAGGATATATTAAGTTTACCACGAAGTTCAGACCCTCAGAAAGAAACGTCGAAGATAAAGAATGAACAAAAAGCTTGGCGAACTGAGTTAAGACAGTCATTTCCAGCTGTCGATCTGTCTATTCGTATATATGCGGACTTGTCAGTTTTTAAGATATCAATTTAAAATTTCGAACTGGACCGATAGATCTTTTTTCCTTATTAAGTAACCTTAATTCGACTTAAATGTTGTTTATATCATAACTGGCTCCGATAAAAGAGTTAGATAGACTCAGAGAATATCGAATATAGATAGGTTGAATAAAAGGGATGCATTGGACCTATGGTCTACTGTGCCCTTTCCTGCTAAGACAATACTTCGTTTAACTTTACTTATTTGTCCGATATACCTTTTGCGAATTCAGAGTATGTTCTCCGGTGTCTCTGACCGTTGGACCTTAATATTTGCAGATGACACCGAAACTTCAAGTGATTTGTGTAAAATCACCATAAGCTAACTTAATTTATTCTAGTAAAGAGAGATTAGTTCCTTCAACCGTTATGAACTGAACTCTCCCTGAAACAGCCCCGCCTGTCGCTTGCCCTGGCTCTTTTTGTCAGTAGCGTTTTCTTATGGCTCTTTCGTCTTTCTATTGGAAAGTGTGAGGGTCAACAACAAAGAACAGTTCAAGTCCTATCGGACAGGTTGAAGCAGCCTCTATCACCAATAGATGGAATAGTTCATTTCTATTGATTCCTCTATGTACAGGGATCCACTCTAGCAAGAGGTTCCGTTGCAATTTCAATGGACGAGATTGCTGGTAGTGCTGCTTCACTATCACTGAGAATGGCAATTCGTTCCCTGTGATAGTTTTTCTAATTCTTGTCAATGGCATAGACCTCAATTTAAAAAATACTTAGAAACCTGTCCATGCACATTTACAGTTTGGCACGTGGTCTCAATTTACCAGCTCCAATTCCATCTGCGACTTTGGAGTCGTTTGCATATTTATGCATTAAGCTCCCAAGAAGCTACTTCTCGAGGATGGAGTCCCCATATTCATTTTTTTTGTCCAGTGAGAGTTTTAATCTCTTTTCAAAGTAAATACTCTCGGTATTATTGTCTCTAGGAAAGATTTGCAATGGTAGACTCTCTCCAGTCTTTATCGAATATAAACAATAACCTCATAATCTCCGCAATAAATTAGAAAATTAAATTTTTTTAATAAAAACATAAATAATTTTAAAAAACTTTAAGCTAGCATTCGAAACACTGAAGCTTTTAAGCTACCTCAAAAGCTTTTCTCGCACTTATACCTTATGTTGACAATGCAGCTTTCTATTGCTCAACCAGTTGCTCAGTTCTATTTTTGTGCTTGTATATAATTTCATTTATTACTCTAGGAATATTTTTACCTAGAACTAAGACCTTTTTATTAACTGTAAATAATCAAAAAGCAAGAAAAAGGGTAACCTTACCGCGTGTGCCTTGTTTATTCTTCGCTACCACTTTTCTTACAATTATTCCTTTACTTTGATTTTCTACCTTTACGCAGAATTCATTACATCGCCTTACCTATTCTTACCGCTTGCTTACTTTTTATCCCGTAAATTCATTTACTTGGATTTTGTCGCCAACGCAATTGGCTTATGGCATTTTCTGCTAACGGTTTTGTTTACAATCTCTTGCGGTTCTGATTCTTCATCAACAATCGCTTGTGATTGTTGTTTTTGCTCCAATCCAACGCAGTTTGTTGTGTCTGAACACACAGCGTTGGGTAAATTTTAATCTTTCATTCAATTTCTCATCTCTTTGTACTTCATTTCTGATTCGCTCAACACTTTAATCCTTCAAAAAGGATTAGAGGCGACAAAATTATATTTACAATTTGTGGTGGCGTATACGGAAAGTGTTATCGCTTGGCTTGGCAGCGCTGTGTGAAGTGTATACAATCGCGCCCGCATTGCCGCCAGCAGACGCTGACTCAACAGAGACAAAATCCAGCGCTTGCAGCCGTCTCAAGGTCTTGTTTATTGTGTGTGTGCGTGCGTGCGTCTGTGTGTATTTATGAGCGTCATTTCTCTTTGCTTTGTTTGTTTGATTTTGTTGTCAATTTAATTAAAAATTTTCTGCGAAGCACGACCAGCACCAGTCATCAGATTCAATCATCACTAAACCCGATGCTCAGAAATGTCAATCAGTACTTAAGCATTGGTTATTCACCGGAGCTGCAGAGGAATCGGGAAAACTGTTAATCAGTTGCAGTTAACGATGCTCGGTTGAAGGATGTGGTGTTAGATCAGATAGATTCAAGGAGATTATGAAGGTCGCTGGTCACGCAGATAAGCTTATGGTAGTGTATGGTCTGATATAAAATAAGCCGCAAAGAAGCTACGTGAATCAAGTCAGAGGTAACCGGGTAATATTATGTTATTAAGACTCAGGTACTCTGCTTTAGATCATTAAAGTTGTAGTTATAACCCTGGAAATTGTGAAGCAGATGAACTGGCCATAGTAGGTACTACTCTACAAATAAACTCCTGAAATGAGGATATTTATGTGCTTCTGACTACTTGTAGATATTTAAATGACAAACATGTTATAAATATTGCTAAGTTTCAGTAGAGTTAATCCCTTTCTTGCTCAACAAGTAGGCGAACGAGCCAAGTTTAGAACTTTAGTAGCAGTGCTAACAGATCACTTGGAAATTGGCAGATATCCCAGCAGACAACGAACATCATAGAGGATCTAGGTGATTCATCACACAGCCACCCTACCTACCTACCAAATATATGGATTGTAATATCAGGTTTTATATAAGTATTGGTAAATCCTTTTAAAAACGTTTAAAATTTTAGTTTGGTGTCAAAAATCAGTAGAATTAGTTTTGTTTCTTTTCTGTGATCATATCTTTGTGGTTGACGTTGTAAAGAGCCTTTTTGTCTTATTTGGCACTAAAACTGTGAGCCGTTCTGGGCCAAAAACCTTCTATCCTTTTCGAAATCACAGTAGTTATAAGCCCTAGTTGTAGATTGCTTCCTTCCACTGGATGCATGGATGTACCGTTGTCAATGTCTAGATCTCAAATCGGGCGTCATCTTCCATACAAACAACATGGTCTAACCTCATAAATTCTGCGGTTCTTTGATCTTCATCGCTCACGTGGACGGCCCTAGTAATTTTCCGGACAATAGTTCTCTCAAATTCTTCAAGTTCTTTCTCATGTTGGTACGTCATTGTCCATGTAACTGCCTCATATAATATAAATTAAAAATTCACCTTTCAATTTGATCATAGTAGTATACAAAGTTCTTCCCTTTTTCACATTAATTACCGCAAACAGAGAACAGTATCGTAGTTCCCAAAACGAGAGTAATACAATATTTGTACGTGACCTCGAGGTGTTTATCTTGCTCACCACATGACCAACATTTTTCGCTTTTAGGCCGTGCATCGAGATGGTACATAATGTCGGTGTTGTCGAAAGTGGCCTCAAAATCGACAAAAAAAAGTGATGGATGTCGATTTGTTTGCCGAGGGTATTCTCCAGAACTTTACATCAGAGTACACTCGTATTCTAATCATTGGGCATATTCATCAGACCAAATTATGCCAAGTAGCTGAAACATGCGGCCGTCCAACGCCTCGATGCCGCCTTTAAACAACTCAGCTGTTAAGACTTCGGCCCCTGAGCTTTATTCTTAAGCCGCCTTAGAGCTGTGTTCACCTCATCTTGGTCGAGTGACGGAACGGTAATGTTGTCACAGTAAATTAAAGCTCCAGTTTCTTCTTCAGCCGTCATCATTCCGACGTTTTGCAGTGACGATAAGTATTCCTAGGTACTGAAGGCAGCTTCAGCCGAGGTTTATAACAGTGGTATGAAATACTTGATTAAGCGCTGGCTCAAGAGCATTTTTTTAATTCGATAATAAATATTTATATATTCCGTGTCAGTCCGAGTCAAATTTGATCAGAGGTATAAAATTAATTCCGGGCTTTACAGAGCTTTGAAAATATCTCAAACCACATTTCTCAGTAAAAGCTTATTTAGGAACAGAGTTTGGTTCTACGAAAAGATTCTATAAAACTCATGTAACCGTCAAGAGCATTTGTGGTGCCTTTTACAGTTTATAGCGGGTGAAATATCCGCTAGGCAATAAATTATAGTTCTTTAAAATTTTTTTTTTGCTTTCAAATGGAAATGTCTTTAAATTGTCTCAACTTACCAATCAATACTTGCTTCTTCCATTAACATAACTAACCTCACAAAAATGCTGTAATCTCTAAAAGAACGTCAAAAGCTCTGAACTTCTAATTATGCAAAAACCAATTTTTTCTGTTAAAAATAATTTTACTTACTAGCATTATGTTAACTTAGTATTTAATATAAGACTTAAAAAAATTTTCATTATCCCAAAAAAAACCTGATTAAATTCGCAGTATAGCAATTGTTTGACGACGTTGCGTATACGCTATGTCCAACACACATTAACGCTAACAATTAAAGCTTAGCCACATCAAGGCACATTTATATTCACAAATAATTATATACCGCAATATGTCTGGCCACTTCATGGTCAAACTTATCTGCTACTTGCCTCTCTCACTCTCAGTCTACGCTCCAGCCGTTTTATTAATTTTTATTAGCATCCGCACTTGCTGCTTTGCTGCTGCGGTCTCAGTTTCTTAGCTTATTTGCTTTTGTGATTTGTTTTGTTACTTTTGGTTTTTGGGAGAGCTGCTGGTGTTGCCGCTAAATTGAGCAGAAGCGTAAATTGCGATTAGGCTGTTAATAATGAGCATCTAAATTTCAGCTTGAAAACAGCAAAGCCAGCAAGAGCCAACCACAGCTAGCCAAGCAAGCGCAAATATATTGGTTGCTTAGCTTTCAAATTTCTAGCTTCTCCTACGCAAGTGTGCCGTTCGTAATCTTCATTAGTTCTTCGAGTATTCATTATTATTCCCACCTCGAATGATTACTCACCACCACTTAACTGCATATTTATGCTGACTATTTGCTGCCATGAGTAAAAATACGTGCGTAGCAACTCTGCTGGTGCTTACATGAGCGCCGCTTTTATTGCGTCCAGCTGTCAGCGCTTTAGCTTCTCCCGCTTTTGCAGTAATTTGTAATTCATTAGCGTGTCGTTGGCGGTGCAACAGCACTCAACACCGAAAACCTCATCATCATTTATTTATTTCTCACAAAAATTTTAATTTCAATTTAAATTTTGCCGAGGCATTGAAGAAATTTGCATTTTGATGAGCAATTCGTGCTATAAAAATGGCTCGTTGAACAATATACCACCACACAGAGGAGCCGCCTTGGCTGCCGTGTGCTGTCTGCCCATTGAATTACACCAAAGTCATTAAATCATACATTGTAATTAAGCCTAATTCGCGGTTGAAATATTTGCATAAGCGAAATTGCTGGAAAACTGTTGTAATTGTCTAAATGCGTTAACGTGTGCGCAATGCTTTATAAAGGGTGCTTTTTTACAAGTTTAGATGGTCGCAGAGTTAATAGTGAATAATTTTTAGGTTAGGTTAAGTTTTATTAGGGTGTATTGGTATCTAATTTTGTTACTTCATGCCGCTCCTTCCAGTTGGAACTGTGCAGAAGCATAAAAGGTGTCTATCATACCTACCTCCTTGCACTTTCAGCATATATTGTCGTTATACTGACCATCCGGCTCATATGTGATGCCTGTAAGCTGTGACTTGTCATAAGATCACCAACCGTCTTGCAGTTTTTTCGTGGCCGTGTGCACACTTTCTTGGTGTTTTTGCAAGTTCTTAGAGCTTTACAGCTTCCGTGATCCGTCTGTCAGCCCTTTCGGAGACTTCATTGTTCATCGTGTTTAGCGCCTTACTTATTTCCTGTAGAGGGTAGATAATAAAAAGTTTCTCAGAATTCATTTGTGTACTGGAACTTAGTATATATACGGCCGTTTTCCAGTAGTCCCTATATCTACTGCCTTCACGCTTCTAAAGCTTCTATATATTTTTTCTTTATATTAATATCACCGATTTTAGCTATATCAGCCTTATACTTGACTGCTAAGACCTTTCCTTGAAGATACTGCAATCTTCCGGAAACTTGAAGGGCCGCCTGAAAACTAGCTCCGAACAATACATTTTAGCGCTCACACCGTTAGCCATTTTTTTCGGCTCTGCTTTTCATTTCTCTTGCTCCTATTCTGGTCATTAAATGCATTTCGGCTATCTTGTCACTGCCATCCTGTACGTTAAAGATTTTTCCTGATCGAACTTGATATTTCCAACCTTTTTTCCACGGTTGCTTAGCCGGCTCCACTGCTTCGCTTCAGCGGACAGCTGCTTTTGGCTACAATCCTTACCTCGATCAGGTTTCCGAATGTCGGTTGCATGGATATGAATTTGTTTACTCGATCTTCTTCCATTTTTGCCGTACTCCAATTCAACTCTTCCTCCTTCGTCTCGTTGAAAGTGCAGTTAAGCCTTTCATAAACTTTGACAGCTGCTTCACCGATCGCGATGGCATTCAAAACAGCTCTCGGAATCGTGGAAATTTATTTATCGTCGGAAAACTGATCTCCTGGAACGAATCGCTTGACTACGCTTTCGAGGACGTGACTTTGGAAAGGTTTGAATTAAAAACCATCAACTGATACCATAGTGGTAAAATAAGATAATTTTATAATATTTTACCAAAAAGATGGTCTCACTAAGGAGCCTTTCTTTTAATTTAATGGCCGAAATCTATTTGAAAACTAAACATCATTAAATTAAACTGAGTAAGCCATATTTTATACCATTTCATTAATTCTTCTGTATTTCATTCAAATGCTGTACCTCCAAAAATACACCCTTTATGTTATTAAAATTGTTTTGGTTACCATTTTGGTTAGTGCCAACTAAAATAGCGTCAGCATGTTTTGAATATGCTTCTTTAAAACATTTATTTTAATTATGAATACAATACTCACCGAATTCCCCGAAATATTAAATTAGAATTTAGTGAAACCATGCTGCTAGCAGTAACAGTGGTTGCCGCTGAAAAATTTAGCTATATGATCATTACTCTTACCAAATTAATTTAAGTTGCATTTTGGATCGAATTTCCAGCCTTTTAAAAGCGTCTATCTATGTAATTTCAGTTGCCAAATCTAGTGAATATTCAACTGTTGAGTTGGAAAGCAGAGAGTATCATACTACACTGTGTGAAACCAGAGAACTAATACCCAACTATTGATCCTTGAAAAATTGGAAACTGCTAAGGGTTTTGATACGTGCCATACTTATCTTCTGTTCTTACCAAAAATTTTTCGATATTATTGAACTACAAAATAAAAATTGTTTTATGTTCAAAAAACAAAATAGCGAAAATATCAACGATCCCGTTGATTGACATTTTTTGCGGCCATCAACTTCTTGGCTGGGCTTCTTATCTGAAAAGAAAAAAGACAATTTTTTTTTTAATCAGGAAGCTTTTATCAAGTGCATAGTAGAGGGGTTTTGAGAATTTCGATTGGATTTTGTAAAAAGGGTCAAGTTTACCTACGTTTTTCGTCATCAAAATTTTTCTCGGAAAAGCGCTCTATCACAGACTTGAGTATAAACTTGTTAAATAATTCGCTCGCAATATTGACAGCCGGATAAAAAGTTAGTTTCGAGGAAACGAACCTTAAAGTTTTGGTACTATACGCCGCTGCATGAAATGCAGTGGTTCTGGGGCCTATTCGTAGTAAACCACTAAACCTTTTGAACTATATTTTTGAATAATTTTTCAGGTGATTAGAGCGATTTTTTTTTTCTGAAAATTCTAGAGTTATCTCCCGCCTTAAGCGATTTTAATTCTCGAATATATATTTTTGATAATATTGAAATAGTTGACTTAATGAAGAGTTTTTTTAAAACTAATCTCATACGAATATTTGATTACCGTCGAAAATATATGAACATATGAAAAAGTTAGAAACAATCATAAGTCCATTGACCAGAGACGGGTTATTTTTCTCGTTAAAGATAAACAAAGGAATCTGTCGGCTCACGAAAGATTGTTGATTACAGAAGGGTGGTTGTCCTCGCTAAATATAGGCAATGGTTTCATTGAACTAAACAAAGATCATTGACCTATTGAAAAGTTACTTTTCTCACTAAATATACAACTTACGATAAACCGCTGGCCTGAGAAATGTTGCTATCCTCCGTATTGAAGATATTGACTTCACTAAATGCGGAATGAATGTTATTGAAAAGTTGTTGACTTTGGTAAATGGAAAAAAGGTCATTGACAAGGTTGCTGACTTCGCTAAAGGTAAACAAAAAGTTCATTAACCTTACTAAAGAACATTGACCTATGCAAGAGTTGCACTCTTCGCTTATAATAAGCAATATTTGTACCAAAAATGGATTTGATTCAATCAATCTACAATCTGTCTGGACTGGTTCCTCACTTTATCAGATAATTTGGGTAGTCTAAAAAGTATTTTCGTATTTTGTCAATAGATGTTGCAGTCGTATATAGTGCTACCAATCACAAGGTGAGATTTCAGGCTTCATTTAGCCAAAAAAATTTAATTCGAGGAAATTGAAAAAAAATTACAGCTGCATTATTTTCGTGGCTGTGGTGCTATGGTATTTTTTATATGTTGGCACTTGTTATTTTCGTAGACAAAGCCGCAATCTCCGAAGAAATTGTTCTTATCCGTTCAGTTTAACATATGTGTCATACATCGATTAAAATCATGATAAAGATAATTTTATACTCATTTAGGCTATAGAAAATGAATTAAAGGTATTATAGCTTCGGTTCAGCCAATTTAAAACAGTTAGCAATACTCTGACTTCTCGTTTCATATCATTGAGGGACGAAGTCATTATTCAAATTGGTTCACATTGCACGTGTCTTCTTTAATGCTTTTTATATTGCGATCGTGTCATAATTTCATTGCGCCACTGCATTTTATCCTTTTCAAGGACTAAAAAACTCCAAGAACCGGAAGTTAAAGCCATAAATTGAAAATTCTATTTTCAAAGTGAATTACCACGAAGAATGCAGTTCTCACACCTATGCACACGAGATTTTCCGCTTCTAATTACGAATAACCTTCTTCGACAAATTAATATTTTCCCTGCGTTGCGAAACTAATTGTGAACGCTGCAATGCAGATGAAATTAACGGCAAACCATTAAAATTCCGCGCGGCTGTCATTTATTTGCGAATTTCACTTTTGACATTTATCATTTGTTGTGATGCGTAAAATGCGCGTAATTGCGCTGCATACGCCATTAGACAAACGGAGGCAGCGACGCAGCAAACACCTACTAATGCAAATAAACAGAGGAATACAAACGGAATACTAAAGGTCAAATGTTATGCAGTTGTATGTAAATGTGTGTGTGTGTGTATTGAAAAATCTGTTTTCAAAATAGAATTATTTACATTATACGCCATGGCGTATACGTAATGTCAATCATATGAGCTGATAGAGCGTTTGCGTGTATGTGTGAGTTAAGGGCGTAGGAAGGGCATAAACACCTCACACGTGTGCTGCAAATGCAATGAGATTGTGCTTAGAGCTTTTAATTAAAATAAACTAAATCACAATGACAATTTCAAGCGTAGCAGTTACAACTGCAACAATAACAACGAGCATAGATATTTGGATTCGGATTTGCACGAGCAGTAAACAGCACAAGGTGATTGCAATTACAGACTGCAACATACATATATACTTTCGTGCAAACATACATGCATACACATTAGGGTGGACCAAAAAAAATTTTCTTTTTACTTTTTTCCTGCGTACTAATCCCTCAGTTTTTCAGATATCGATCTGAAAATTTGCACACATTTTTTTCTCGCCAAAGACCTGCTCATTTGTTGGAACCAGCGTTATCAGATCACTATAGCATATAGCTGCCATACAAACGGACCGCTCTCAACCAAATTTAGTATGAAAAACTTTTTTATTTGACAAGATATCTTCAATATATTTGGATTATTATAAGGTCATTGTACATTATCCTAAAAGAAATTCCTCCGATCGGACTTCTATAACCAATAGCTGCCATACAAATCGATCAGTTATTGTATAAAAACTTTTTTATTTCACAAGATATCTTTACATAATTTCATATAAATTATTCTGCAAATAAACCCTAAAATATGGGAAGAAATTTTCTAGATCGAACTACTATAACATATAGCTGTCATACAAACTGAACAATCAAAATTAAGTCCTTCCAAGAAAAACTGTTTTATTTGACAAAATATATTCACAAAACTCATCCAGAAATTTTTTAGGCAGGAACGCTATAACCTCTGAAAAAATCTGCCTAATCGGACCTTGTAGCATATAGCTGCCATACAAAGTGAACGACTAATTCTAGCTCTTGTATGGAATTTTCTTTATATGAAGGGTATGCTAGCTTTGGTGTAAACGAAGTTAACGTTTGTTCTTGCTTTTCTTAATTTCGGACGCTATTTTCTTCCACCCTAATACACAAACATACATTGCCACATATATACATCCACACAAAGCAATAACAATGAAGCAACCGCGTTACCATATCTACAAACCGACTCATAAATATTTGTTCACACAAGTGCATTTGCACACATCCGTATTCGTGTATGTGTTTGTGTATTGCTACACACTGTTGTCAATTAACATACCCACACACGTACATAGGTGTGCGCACTTCATTCACAACTACCGCGCATTAGCGACTAGTTGCTGTAATTACGCTTATTAACACGCAGAATCTCACAAATGCACTGTGTATTAGTAGGTGACAGCAGCTGCGGCTGCCATAAACACTAAGCACGAAAGATTATGCTAGATGTGCATGTGTATGTAAGTATGTGTGTGTCTGGTGCAACTGTTGGAAATCGGTGCTGCTGTTGTTTATGTCACAAATGCAGCCGTTCATTAATGTGCCGAAAAGGTCACGGAAATCATTTGAGGGCTAACACACATATAGTCTATTTGTTAGCAGAAAAGTCTAAGGTCACATTGCTCTTTTTTAGCCCATGTGTTCGTGATTGCGGCAGCAACGCTTTATTTAGTATTTAGCCAAATTGTAGTCATTAGTGAATGTTATAATTTTTTTTTTACTGAAGGAGAAAAATAGTGAGGGTTTCTATGTTTTTGGCGCAATTGAAGGCATTCTTTAAAATATATATTTGTGTTTTAATATTCTGATATAAATAGTGACGCTGCAGGCTGCAGTGGTTACGTCAATTTAATTTTTTAAATGACTGATGTGTGTGTTAAAGACAGCTAAGATTGGCTTACCATTTAAATCTAATGCTTTGACTTGATCTACCTTCCAATCGGAAAACGCTTTGCTGGTACTTTCTAGCACCGATATTTGATATGTGCAACCTTCATGCCGAACTATGCTGAGCTTTGCTCGCAAGGCTGATCTTCGAAACAATATTAACATCAAGATCCCACCAGAGTATCTAGACTCTTTCACCTCGATGTCTTCCATACTGCGTCCACCAATTACCTTACCGTATGTAATCCTTTGCACGGTTTTCAATCAGAACGCCAACCATTGCGCCATTATGAACCTAAAAAAGAGTAAGGAGTTCAGAGGTACTCTTACGTCCCACTTTAGGTAGAGCTAGAAGAATATCGTTGCCGCACTAGCATTTATTGTTGCTTTTGTAGCAGCAGAAAACTTTCCTGAAGTAATTTCCAGGTATGCTACCGAGCTGACAGGGCTTGGCCGAATAAATATCCGGGTCCATACCGGTTATCTAATAAAAATGGAGTAAGCATGCTCATGGGGTCATGTGTAGAAGTTCACGCTAGTGAGCCAAAGTTCTCTGATCGCCATTCACTTGGGAGTGGCTAGAAACAATTCTTTTACATATGGCTCAAGCAGCTCACGACTTCCGGTTACTTTGACCAAGTATCCTCTCGGTAGCCTAAGAACATCCGTTGTAAGGCGAGCTAAGGTGAGAAGGCGAAACATCCCCTACATAGGGTTGTGCGCTAGAGTCAAGGACCTCTTGTCGTCTGCCCTCCACGATGGATGTCCGGTATAAGTCCTTCTTTTTTGGTTCCTATAGATGGCTCTCGTAAGACTTCTATCTTTTGTTCAGCCAGTTATAAACTCCTTGAGAGAAATCATTGTAGACGATTTATGCACTCATTGTTAGCCAAAGCCTTTGATCTCCTCCCTCGTTTACACAAATGAAATTGTTCAAGCTATGCAAGCAGTTAATATCTTCAATTAAAGTGCATCTGCAAAGTGCTTTTTGGGCGTTTGCGATACCTTGGTGGCGGTAGGTTGGTAAAAATGGAAGCCATCCCTTATCGATATAAAACTAAGAGACTAGAAAATATAGAGAAGACTCTTAGCAATTGTCTTCACATAGTCCCAACACCTTGCAAAAATATAAAAAGAACTGCGCATCAATAAGACGTCATTAGAACTAACTAATATAAGAGCATTAATACACACCAACATAAGATCTATATCAATTGCTCAAAGTACATCACACTGAATATTATTCAGATACAAGATTGCCACCATGCGGTAGCTGTTAACTTTGAATCTGATTGTAAATAGCGCGGTAAGAGGAAATCTCATTGACAGCCGCCGCTGTGGCAGTCAATCAAATCTCTTGCAACCGCGTAATTAGCAACTTAATACCGTTTAGTATGCGCGGTGCATGTCATTTAGTAAATAGTAATGCCACTAATGACACAAACAACAAAAGCAACAATGAGAATTGCAATTTACTTGCACGCAGTCGTTGGCACTCAATGCCACTCTTTTAATGGCGGCCTTGAAGTGTTTCCGCATATGGTATTTAGTATACTTATATCATGTTATCATCACATCATTAAATTTGTAAAGTTACCAAACTAATTGCAGTTAATACCATATTTAGTGCAAAATATTATAGCTTTTGACGCACCACAATAATCAGCTTTCGTTCAATCTTTTTGATGTGAGCGCAAATATAAGCGAATAGTTGCGAGACAGTCAAGAAGGAAGTGTTGAGTTGTTTCCATCTCCTCTTTTTTCATACAGCTTCTGCAGATGGCAATTGGTAAGATTTCCAGCCTTACAGCATAGACGCCAATAGGACAATGGCCTGTTAAAACCTACACAACTGGCAGAAACTGGGCTTAATGAGAACAAAGAGATCACTAGACCGAAAAGATTTTTTGACAGCGCATGCACCAATGGTGGCCCAGCGCTGGCCAAACTCACGAGAAGCCGAGCTTATTAGTAGTAGAACCCGCTCTCATTCTACTTTAAGGGGTTCTAGAGTGGCTTTCCTTACTAGCTCTTCAGGTTTACAATTGTCTACGATTCCGCTGTGGCCTGGCACCTATAACAATCTTATCACAAACAGACTCGATGATCTTGATAACGAGGTTAGACATTCCTTAACAACCCTGAACGCACTGTTAATGATTTCAAGGGTAGTATCGCCGTCCTGCTATATGGAAGGTCACTCTGGCTGGACTCCGAAGTAGTAAATCTTGTGCTACCTTAATAGCTGCAACCTCGGTTTGCAAATCACTGCAATAGTCAGAAAGTCCCAAGCTAGAGTTAATAGAGAGCTCCTCACAGTAAACCTTTCTCCAAGCTTTTACTCATCCGTAACGAAAGTCAATGCCCTTGTCCTCCAACGGCTTCTTTCCCCTCACAACATTTTCGGTATATGGGCAGAGAATGAGCCGCCAGAGTTCGATTGGCGACTCTATGACTCAAGTAGTCCGGTATAAAGTCAAAGTGTGCAACGATTTCTGTGTACTTTTATGAACCCAGATTATCTGAGTGTGATAGCAACTTTCGCAACCATTCACCTTCCGACGATCTCTACGGGTACTATGTGTAAGATGGCGTTAAGTGCCATGGTTAGAGTGTATCTTAGTGTACCACACATGCTAATGAGCGCAACCTGTTCAACGCTCTCGAGTTTTTTTGCAAGTGTGGTCTTTCTAGAGCCCTCCACTATATAAAGGCTCCATAGAACATAATGGGATTGACTATGGTGTCATAGAGCCAGAGGACCACTTTCGGTGAGGGACACCATCTTTTGCCAATTGCTTCTCTACAACAGTATTGGGCAATCGATGCCTTTTTTGCTCGCTCTTCGATATTCTTTCGGCTTTCATGAGAGCTTCCTATCCAAGTTGAGCCCTAGATATTTCACTGTATTCGCCGGCTGCAGACGAATGTTTTTTTCTCGTTTGCTTCTTAGCGATGTTTAAATACACTCAACTTAAATATGGCAATTCAATATTATAATATAAGTATTTAATAACTAATTATATACATATTTTAGCAGCAATCTCCACAAACGGCATCTTAAGTGCGATTGATTAATAATTATGTTGAAATTATTAGTTAAGTTGTACCATTAAACTATTTGCTTAAGAATTGCATTGAATCCTAATTGTTGTGCAAATAATTCAATGCCATTTAATTACTAAAACTGCCAATTTATAGACAATTATCATTTCAAGTAAATATTTAACATTTTATTACAACAACAACAGCCAATACAAACTGCAAATCGAACTTTATTGAAAGTAATTTATGTAAACAATTTAGTGAACACATGCGAATACACACACATTCCTAGTAATAGCATTTCTGCTTTGTCAAGCGCTTATCAAACAAGAGCTTACATACCTGCTACTCAGTTCTAATGCAAATGTAGAGCTTACAGGGTGGCTTATTGGCATTAAATATGCTTAGGCAAAGTAAAATTGTCTGTTTACAAAAGTGTGGTAATTTATTGTTGACCAAACGATTTTTGGCCAAAGCAAGTAATTCGTTAACTTGTGATTTGCTCTTTGGCTTGTGGATATGAGGATGATTCTGAAAATGTCCGATTTTTTTGCCAAATCATTGTCATTTGTGGGAAGTTTTAATTTTGTTCTCTCATTTAAAGAAAGTGGCGACTGAAACTCATCGGGAAGTCTTAAAAGTTGACAGAGGTACTAGAGGTGCCTAAGTGAAACAACGTCTAGTGATTGATTTTGTCACTTCGAGACGACAATTTCGATATTAACCACCGTCTGCGGGAAGGAAGACCGCAAACTTTCGAAGACGGAGAATTGGAGACGTTGCTCGAATAGGTTCCGTGACCAACGCCTATAAAGCCTCACCCGCTAAGTCATTTCAAAGTAACTGCATGCGTTAGGAAGGATTCAGAAACAAGAAATTTGTGTTCTTTATGACCTCAAAATCAGGAGAGGCACAAAGACGTAGCTCTGCTGCATGACAACGCTCGGTCTGACGTTTCCAAACCCGATAAAACCTGCAGGAAAACGCTTAAATGGAAAGACTTGCCCTACCCGCCATATTTCCCACATATTACACTATTCGATTAATATTTGTTCCGTTCGATGGCACATAGTCTGAAGTAGCTCCAGTCCTAAGATAACGTCGTTGACTCGATTCTTTCATAGCATCACAAGATGAATAGTTTTACCATAACGGTATTTGAGATGGGAAAGAGTTTTAAGTATCGAAAGGAATAATTCATTCTCTACCGTTTTCTAACAATTAAATTGATTTTTCATTAAAAAATCAGCGAGATTTTAACAGTGCACTTGATATTTAATAATTACTTTATTTTTGTAACCAACATATGTGGTACCAAATTTACCCTCAAAAGACTGAAGAAAATGATAACTTCACCCTAACCCGGATGAATCTTATCTCAAAGGCATCGAATGTTCCAAGAAGACAATATTTCAGACCCATAAGCAAAACCTCCTTGCTAGAAAACTCATCGGTATATGAACTCATCTGGATAGTTCAAAAAGTTCCAACTTATGACAAAACTTTATAAACGGTTGTTAGCGACTTACATAAAAAACTCGAGGAATGAAGCTATCGGGTGACAACCGGGTTTTACTTCGTAGGAAATGTAAGGGGTCGGACGTCTCTCTTCCTTTATTCGGAGCCTCACACCTTCAAGCAGTTAGTAAAGTGAAGTATTTGGGGCTTATCCTTAATATAAAGTTTGATGAAGACCAAATATTGAGAAGAGAGTTAGGAAGGCATTGGTTGCCTTATATTGCTGTACAGAAACCACATGGAAAGGGTGGGGACTCTCACTAAAGGTGGTGCTACACTTGGTTAGAAGATCGAACGTGTCAAAGAAGTGGCTCACATTGGAATCTTGAAGGGGTTTGAAAAAAAAAACGCCGAAATTACCTCCACCTTCAACTACATTACTGAAAACTTGGATCTTTTCGTCACAGTGGCCAGTCGTGGCTATTTTTTCTCTGCTCATACACCGGCTAGGAAGATGTGGATGGTGAGAACTAGCTGCAAAAGAGGCGCAGTGAGCTTTTTTTATGGACGGGTCGAAGCTAGGAGGGCAGGTTGTTAGTTTTCTGTTAGGAGTTCTCCGTCAATCTTGGCCTCAAGGCTCAAGGAATGCCTGTCCTCACTAGAAATAGCATCAAACAACTTTGTCATCAGACTAGCTTGGGTCTCGCCTGCTTACTGATCCAATGAGCTACCCAGAGGGGGCACTCTTACCCCGCTCACAACGGTATGGAACCGAATCGGATCTCCATTGGCGTCTTCCGTTCTAGCACTGTACTAATAGACCTCGCGTTCGTTTAGCATGCGCTGGTTGACAACAACTCCTGTGCGACTACTAGATTCTTTTGGCTTAAAATAGAGCGAAGAGGAGTTACTGAAGTTCTTTCCTTTAGCAAAGTACATTTTGCCGCAATCCTGAGGATTGTTACTGTGGACCACCCGTCAAAATCAATACGAAATGACCAGCATGTATACAATCAGAAAAGGCTATCAGATCATAGAACAGACATTAGTAGAGTTATCGACAATATCAGTTACCTTTATGTGCAACTATCCAGTCTATTAACCGAAAGTAGCAATATGATCAGATGACGGTACATCAAAATGGTGATATGGACCATATGTGAGCTATATTTGGTGCCCACCCTAATGTCATTTGTTTAATGTATTCATTTATATGTGTCTGTAAGTTGTTAGCATGTACACTTGAGCATATTTACATGCAGCTTAGTTGAGCAGGACATTTGCAAAATATTTAATACATTAAGAACTAAGTACACATATTGTTTACATAGCACTCAAGGGCTTCTTTATGCAGTCTTCAAATTTACAAAAACATCTTTTAAATATTCGTGTATCTGTGAGATAGTTGGTGCATTCAACTACTTATTTTATATGTATATTTGTATGTAAAGGCTTGAATATGAAAACAACAGACGCTCTAAAGCATGAATGTGTATCGAGTCATATATATGTATAAACAAATATGGTCTGAAATTTATAATTTTGTACAAGGACATAACACGAGTATTATTTCGCTTTGAAGTTGTCAATATTTTTGTTCGCTTTCAGCAAACATGGCACTTATTTGTTGTAAACACTTGCCGAAAATTGCCACTCACACAGTTCGACGTCAACCGAAAATATATATCACATATGTTTTCTAGCTTGCTTAGTTGCATTTATGTATACGAGTATATATGCATATTTATATTATATATTTATATATATTAGAATTTGTTTGTGTTGTTTTGTAAACATCACTTAATTTCATTAAGTTTGCCATTTCACATATGCTCTGCACTTAGTGTGATTTCTATATCTATGCGTCAGTGTATGTGTATAAATATCAGTTAAATTACTCTGAGTGCCTTTGTTGTTTATATTATAATTTGGCAAAAACAACAAAATTTCAGAATACAGTGTGATACATACATCCATCAGGGAACAACGTTGTAATTTACTAACACATAGCAATTCTTCTTTATTGACATTTATTAAACATTAATATATTCATTTAAAATTTCATAAAATCGCAATACATGTTTGCATGCAGTAGCTAACAGTACTTTCAAATTTCTAGCCCTCAATGAAACATTAAAATTAAAAACTAATTTTTTCATCCGAAAAAATGTTAAACACAGGTTTATATAGGGTGGGCCATATAAAATTTTAAATTTCGAAGATAGGACGTAAAAGATTGAGTGTAGCGTTTGCTGTATGGCACGTAGCGCCGTCCTGCTGGAACCAAATGTTGTCCAAGTCTTCCTCTTCAATTTGCTTGAAGAAAAATTCGATTAACATTGCGCGATATCGCTCACCATTGATGGTTACGGTTCCTTCTTCATTTTCGAAGAAAAATGGGCTGATGATTCCACCAGACTAAAATCCGCACCATATAGTAATTCGTGCTGGGTGCATTCGTTTCTCGACGATTACCTGTGGGTTTTTTGTGCCCCAAATGCGAGAATTCTGCTTGTTAACGTAACCATCGAGGTGGAAATGAGCCTCGTCCGAAAAGGTGATTTTTCGGTAAAATTGACCCTCCTCGGTCAAACGATCTTCTACCCAATCTACGAACTGTAGAATAGTGAATTGCGAACCACTTCGTAAATTTTAGACTTTTTACTGAATATCTGTCACTTTCCGAATGGTATTTGACGTTTCCAATGTGGAAATATACTCGTAGATACTCGTAATTCAAATTTAAAACGTTAGATGACCCGTCCGTTATTTCAAAACTAAAAAGACATGCGTTTTGTATATTTATGAATTTCAAATTATTTTGCATTTGTCTGTTTCGTGTTCCACCATTTTAGTTTTTTTTATAAAGGCAGATTTTATATTAAAAGAAATGTCAAAATGGTTCAATAGCCTTAGTCTTATTTACACTGAATTACAGTGTTTCAGCTAAAAAAATGTAAGTCTTCACTTTTTTATCCTTTTTTGTTACATCCTTTGATTCGAAAAATCATATTTTAACAGTTAGGTCATTTAAAAGTCCCGACCAACCATAAAAGGCATTTTCCTTCAAAGGTGATACAATGGTTATAGCGAACCTCCAGTTTTCAACTTCAACATCGGGCTTATTTTCGGCGATCACCACTTCATGGATTTTTGCCATTGTTTTTACTGACTTGTGTTACGGTGCGTTATTTTGAAATCGTATTAATAATTCGTTTTTTTCCCCATAATTAAACTCCAGCGCCATCTAGCGAAGTTGAAGTTCACAAAAAGATCCTTCTGGTTTCTGTAAGATTTTCTGAAAATTCTCAATAAATTGTATGTTGAAGTAGGTTCATATATTGTATAGTATGTGTACATATATTTCTTCAATTTACTTGTCAGACAGTCCATCTGTTCTTATTGAAAATTTATGAATTTTTAACTTTCAAACTTTCTTTATTTCTTTCAAAGTTTAAAAGTGTAAAAATACACTTTGGTTTCAGCTGCATAAGGAGTTATTTTATCTATGTGCGTCAGTGCGTAATTTTTGTTGGTTAAGCTTTGGTAATACTATATACTTCCTTAATGTAGACGTCTTTCACTTTGTTTCAAAACAGACCTTAGTTTCGGCGTTCTGCTCTTCATTTGACGATAATTTCTTCGTAGTGAACTTTTTTTTGAGATCTGAGAATAGGAAAGAGTCGAAGCCCGATTCATGCATTATCTTGATGAAAGAGCACTTTTTTTTCCACTGCGACCGTTTTCGACAAAAAAGTTAATGTCAGCAAAGTACATCAAATAGTGTGCACACATACACATATATAAATTTACATGTATGTACATGTGCATAATTACATATGTGCCAGCAAAACACTTTATGAGCAGTTTCCCTTTTTCCTTGCACGATTTCCTGCTTCTTTTCTGCTGACATGAGTATTAAATAAATTATTATACATGTGCTTAAGTTGCCCTTGTTGTTGTTGCTGCTGTTCTTTTTCCAGTTACTTCTTTTTCTTATCAAATTTTCAGCTCATTTGACAATGCACACACACATACACACATTTGATTGCTGATGCTAAGCGGGGGTGTAGCTCTCACCCTCTTCTTGCTGCTGCTGTCTCGTCATTGTCGCTTTACTCGCTATATCCTTATAATCACCTTAACTGTCATCAAATTCATTCGATGCGAAGGGACATGTGGCACAAGCATTTAAGCACATTAAATAAAAAAGCAAGAAAAAACCTATTTTTATGCTCGAAACTGTTTTTACTCCTTAGCAACCAATTATTATTTCCCTTTTTAACAATTTGGGATCTTCGCTTACTTCCGGCGCTTTTGAGGTAGTTAATTTAAATTTGGAACTATGTGAGTGTATTTTTGGTAGCAAGGGTATCAGTTTCTTAAGCTTAATAATATTGAATATGTTTAAGTTAAGCTACAACATTTATAAGTACGAGGGCTGTCCGATAAATAACCGACCTAACCATGATACACGCGACTTTTTCACAATTTTTTTTTTATTTTTCTACATAGTCTCCTTGTAACTCCACACACTTCTCCCAGCGATGCTCCCATCTCTGCAACCCTTCCAAATAGTTCTTGGCGTCTTTGTCTGCAAAATACGAGTTCACGAAAGAGATTGCCTCCTCATTTGACGAAAATCTCTGGCCGCCGAGCGCAGTTTTAAGTTGAGGAAACAAAAAAAGTCGCTTGGTGCTAGATCCGGTGAATAAGGTGGATGGTCAAGCAGTTCGAAACGCAATTCGTGGATTTTCGCCATGGCGACTGTTGAGGTGTGAGATGGTGCGTTGTCTTGGTGGAACAAGACTTTCTTTTTTTGCAAATGTGGCCGATTTTTCGAAATTTCTTCCTTTAGCTTGTCCAATAATGATGCGTAGTATGCTCCTTTTATAGTTTTTATTTATTCAAGATAGTCGATAAAAATAATTCCATTTCTGTCCCAAAAAACACTCGCCATCACTTTCCCAGCCGAATACACAGCTTTAGGTTTTTTTGGGCTGGTTCCCCCTTTTCAATCCACTGTTTAGATTGGATTTTTGTTTCGGGCGTATAATGATGAATCCAAGTTTCGTCTACAGTTATCAATCGGCGCCAAAAATCGGTATTATTGCCTCTAAACTGAGCCAACAGAGCGCTGGAAATGTTCATGCGCGCACGTTTGTGGTCTAGCGTAAGCAAACGCGGCACCCAACGCGCGGACAGCTTTCTCATGCCCAAATCTTGGTTTAATATGTGATAAACAGTTTCTTTTGACATCTTCATAATCTCAGCTATTTCCCTAACTTTAATCCGGCGGTCGTCTAGTACCAATTGATGAATTTTAGCGATGTTATCGTTAGTGGTTACAGTTTTTGAACGCCCAGGACGTTTATCATCTTCCAAGCTCCTGCGACCACCTTTAAATTCAGCTGCCCAAAATTTTACGGTGGTAAACGATGGTGCAGAGTCACCATACACAGAGTCTAACTCATCTTTGATTTTTGAAGGCGTATAGCCTTTCAAAAATAAAAATTTAATTACAGCTCGATATTCAATTTTTTCCATTTTGGGGAAATCACCGAAATAGACTCACAAAAATGGCTGTCAACAGATAATTGCGCAAGATAAATTTCTGAAATTTTGGCGAGTAGCTACTATAATATGCACAATTTGAAGTAGAAACTTTTTTTTCAGATGTGCCGCTAGCTTCACGTTGAGGTCGGTTATTTATCGGACAGCCCTCGTACAAATATTTGAATGGCATTTGAAGAGTTAAGCCTTGCAACTTTCGCAGATCAAAGCCGGAAAAATAACTTAAGGTATGGGCAAAAATATTTTTTAAATTGTTCCGAAAGAATTCGACAATGATTATGAAATCGCGAAATTCCAATATTAGGTACATACTATATATGGCAGATAGGGGCCGTAATGACCCGATTTTATTAACTTTTTGACAATGCCACATATTACTAACAGAAATATGTATAAGCACTCCGACCTTTTTATAGTTCCTCACATGCCATCATTTATATACAAGGTCTGTCGCAAAAGAAACAGAACTTTTTAAATATAACTGTTTCTGGTGGCGCCATCTATTGGTGGGTATATGAAATAAAAAATTTGATCTCTTGTTGACATTTCGTAAAAATTTTAAGACAATTGGATAACTACAATCGATGTTATCGATCAAAAAGTGACAATAGCTTTTGGTCATCGGACGTAAAGTGTATTTTGAACAAAGAACAAATATTAAATTTTGTTTTAAACTTGGGAAGACGTTTACTGAAACATTTCAAATGATGAAACAATTTTATGGTGATCAGTGCCTATCCCGTAGTAATGTGCATTAGTGGTTTAAGCGATTCTAAGAAGGTCGTGAGGACCTCTGTGACGATCATCTTCAGAAGTCAAAAATAAAGACAATGCTGATTTGTTTTTATGATTCCTAGAGTATTGTACACCGAGAGTTCGTCCCACCTGGCCAAACGATTAATGCTGTGTTTTACCTTGGTGTTTTGAAGCGTTTTTTGTCACGCATTCGTCGTGCTCGACCACAATACCGTAAGGCAGGGTTCTGGCGCCTGTTGCACGACAATGCGCCGTGTCATCGGTCGACGCTTGTCACTGATTATTTGACAAAAAACTCCATATTAACCATTAATTATGAATGATGAAACACATAGTTTTGTAGGAAATTTACTGCTCTATAAAAATGGTCTACTATGATTTTTCGATTAAGTTAAGCGTTTACGAGATATTCATAGGTTCCTAGACACCTCTAAGAAATCCTCTCCAAAAAACCTATTCATAATAATTGTTTTTCATTGAGTTATAAAATTAATAAGAAATAAAGAATTTTCCCAAAAATAGTCAAATTTCAATCGTTAATCTCTTTTAAACGGTTGGGTTTACGAAAAAATCATAAGAGACCATATTTTAGAGCATTCAATTTCCTACAAAACCTAATTAACAAGATATTTTTTCAAGTAGTTGGAAGCGAGATATAAATTTTTCTATCTGATAATAAGAAAAAATAGAAAACCGTTAGGCGGAGGACCTTCCCGTTACAATTAAAAACTCATATTTGGAGAGGATTTCTTAGAGGTGTCTAGGAACCCATTTTTTCCGAGTACCAATAAAAAAAAAACAAATTTTTTTTTTTTTGAATCGCCCTAATGACCACTGTAGTAAATTCCACACGGACCTACTACCCTTATTATTTGTCCCATTCATCGCGTTTCTTAGACGACGGTGATTTCAGCCTTCACGCTAGCGAGGACATCAACCAGGTGGGTAGCGGTACCTTCCCACATAAGGGAACGGACATTCCAGGTGCATGCCCTTAAATCGTAATCCTTAGTTCTTTTGCCATGGTCGTCATCAAAAGTGGTCTAAGACCGGAAGTTGTGTGCTACTTGAGCCATATGTAAAATAAACCACCGTTACATTTACCTGTTGACAGTTTGATGTGATTTTTTGGCTGGTGTAATCATCGGTCTCTACTTGCTTCGAAATGAAGCTAGTGACACCGTTACCGTCAATGAAGAGTGGAATACAGCCGAATTATTGCGAGAAAAATTTGGAAATTCGATTATTTCAAGAAATTGTGACATTTAATGGTCTCCAAGAATTTGTGATTTAACGCCCTTTGACTACTTGTTGCAGAGTTATCTGAAGTCATTAGTTTTAAGCAATAAACCAGAGTCTCTTCAAGCTTTTAAGGTCAATGTTGAACGTGCCTTTCTTGACATATGACCTGAAAAAAGTACTTGAAAATTGCGTTCACCGGATTCGTTCCTGCAAAAAAGACATGAAGGCCGTTTGAATGATGTTATATTCAGAACTTATTTGGATCGAAAGTATATTAGTATATACATAAGTAAAGAATGGAATAGTTCCCAATGACTGGTCGATAATTTGGTCTTACAAGCCAAAATCAACCTCACTTTACTCTTTAAGAGCTAAGTTAACTATTATTATTTCTCTCCAATAACTTCCCACTAAAACTAAATAATTCCATAAACAATATGTAACAGTTAGTCGCATATTTGAACAGATTAATAAATTTTCGCTATAATTTCCTGCTCAAAAAGAAATTAAACACAATTTTTCCACACCAAAAACGCTATTCAATTGCTTTTCACCTTTTCGCCAACTTTTTGCGCTCTTTGAGCAATTTTGTCAAAAGCAAATAGTTGGACGTCAAACTTTTTCAATTAAATATGCTCCGCTCTTGCAACTAACAACAACAGCAATAACAGTTGCAGTTTTACGCAAGGTTGCATGAAAAGTTCACAATTTGCATTTTACGCTCATCAAATTTTCATCTATTTATTTCATTTCATTACGACTACTTTATACATTGTTTTTGTTTTTTTTGCGCATAGTTCACCTAGTTTCGGTTGGTTTAATTTGTTAGTTAGCATACCTGGTCGGCGTGACGTATGAGCAACATTTTGGCAATTATGCTTGGAGATGCACTTACAGCTGCATGCGAAATACGAAATATAATTTAATACAGTGCACCGTTATTTATACAAATTCAAATTTTGTCTATGCAAAAACACTTGCAAAAAGTATGCGAAACAAATAATGCAATATTTATGTGTTATGTTGAAAGGTGTGTGCGTATGTATGGTAAGGACTTGTACTTGTGCTGCTTCTATGGTGACCAAGCAACAAGTTAAATTGGCCTTCAGACTGTGTGAGCACGGAATGTTTGCATTGGAGTTGAGGCAGTAGCAGCTCTGTTTCTTTCACTTTTTTAATATGCGCATAAGATATTGGCCTTGAAAGTATAGTTTTCTTTTTACGAGGAAATTGCTATTCTCAACAAGGTTTAGGTTTATATTTGCTTTTTATTATTTTGTGCGGATTGAAGTGGAAATGGAAGACTAAAAAAGTATATTCTCATTTTTTTGTGTTTTCGTATTTGAAATTTGTTCATATTTAACCATTAAAATAAATTATTTTCTCACAACAAAAGTGGTCAGGGAAAGTGTTGGTGTGGGGCATATTGGAATGAGTAAGAACTCCATTCCTAAGAATAGAAAAGGAAACGTTTCTAGGTGTATACAATCATTCAATAAATCGTTTTATTTTAAAGTTCAAACTTAAGTTAGATCCTTCTAGCACCCTTAAAATGGCTTAAATTTGACTGTTTCTTCTGGCAGTGAGTAAAAAGGGGTCGCAATTCTTTCCTTCCGACTTTATTAAACACTTATTTGAATACATAAAAAATTTTATAAAATTAAAAAAAAAAAAAAATTGTAAATTAATTTTAAATAAAATAAATTTAAATAATTTTTTTTTTTATAATTATGTTTTTATAGTTTTTTATAATTTTTTTGAATGTCTAACAATATTAAAACATTAAAAAAAATTTATATAATATCTAAAAAAATATTAAATAAAATAGATGTCACTAGGCCAATCTTTGAAATTACATTCCTCAATAATCTCTACAGACAACGATGATTCCAGTAACCTGCAGTTTTTGAAGGAAAAGAAATATTTCACAACTTAAACCACTTAAGACTTGCTTGTGTGGTAGGAGTACGAAACTCTTTAAACTTTAAGTAAATTTTTTGCAAAATATATGAATTGTAAAAGTATATGCAGTACCGAGCCAAGAGTATAAGAGTAAAATTCTTGGTAGAACAAGAAAAAACGTTAACAGCGGCTGCACCGAAGCTCTGATACCTCCGTTCCCATTACAGTCGGGTCGATGTAACCCGTACGGACCCTAGTTTTTTACACGGTCAAGGACTGTCAACTCGGCAGAATTCTGCCGCTAAAACAACAATAACAACAAGCTTTAATACACCTCATCGCACCTGTTTCTTGCATAGAAAGCATATTAATCACTCAGTTTGCATGGCAACTATATGCTATAGTGAGCCGATCTGAACAATATTTCTTTTGATTATAGCGTTGCCCTGAAAATTAATATGTGCAAAATTTCGTGAAGATATCTCATCAAATCAAAAAGTTTTCCTCACAAGAATTATATTTTGGTCAGCTGGTTTGTATGGCACCTATATGCTATAGTCATTTGATCTTAACAATTTCTTCAGAGATTCAAGTTTAGCTTTTGGCAGTAATCCGTGCCAAGCTTCGCGAATATATCTCGTCAACTAAAAAAGTTTTCCATACAAGGACTTGAGTTAGATCGTGCAGTTTGTATGGTGGCAATATGCTATAGTTGTCCGTTACTGACGATTCCGACAAATGATCAGCTTTTTGAGAAGAAGGGGACATTTGCAAGGTTTTATATAAATATCTCAAAAACTTACTTCAGTATAGCAGTATTGACAGATATTTAAATATGACTAAATCGACTAAGCTCTTCACGTCATCAGACTGCCATTTCTAAAGTACATACTTGTATATACTTTACTGGATCCCCACGCATCCTCCTGATTGTCACAATCTTCGTAGCAAACTTTAAAATTACAGGTTACTTCTGTAAATCATCATCTTTTGATTTGAAAAAGCTGGTTTTAAAGAAAAAATTAAAAGTTTAATTGCTGAGTTGACTAAACTGAACCGTCGAACCAATCTAATTGTACATAAAGGATAATAGTAACCATTTAATTTAAGCTTAGGGCATCGATTTTTTTTAATTCTTTGATTAGCCTTATATCTCTATGGAAACTTAAAAACCAAGACCGATGAAACTAAGGTTTCAATAATTGCAATATTGCTAAAACTAAAATAGTACCTCCAGCTTCGTGTATCATTACAACTTCAGACTTCTGGCAAAGATCGTACTATTCTTCAAACTCTTCAAAATAAACTCAATATGCTTACCAAAAAGCTGAAGCATAATAATAGGATGATGAAATAAGTGTATTGATATTTTTTGTAGTTGGCTCTGTATCTCGCCTTCAAAGGCAATTTCGAACTTAACTTTCACTTATCTTTCAAATTTAAGTAGTTTGAAAATTAAAAAAAAATCAATAAAAATCGCATATTTACTTATGAGTAAGGAAAGTCATATGATGTTTAAATATATAACTATAAACCCAAGAAATTTCGCTTTTAAAAATTATTTCTTTCCCTCCCAAAAAAATCATCAAAAAAATCGATTTCTTGAAGCTTCTAAATCAGGCCCTTCAGCACAGTAGCACCTTCAGGGAAATTCATATTCTCTTCGAAGCCTTCCGTCCATAAAAATGTATCTTATTACTGGAAAAGTGAAGTTGTTTCTACTAAAAACTGCTTAAAGCACGGATTTTTCCAATAAACAGGCAACGCGCAGCAACGTTCGTTCAGAGAATTCAAAGGAAAATCAATACTTTTATAACTTTTACACAATTTTGATGAACTGAATAGCCTTGATCTTCTATGCAAGTTAAGCTGGTGCAGGTGTATAATTGTTTTCTTTTTGTCAACCATTATCCCTTCCCCTTTCCTACTTACCGTACCAAATGACCCGTTGGCAAAAAAATTCACGGTCAGCTCTTTTATACCCTCATCAGCTCGAAAGTATTGCATGATATGAGCCATTTTCATTGTAAATAAGTAGCATCCACCCACTTAAGTACATCACTTGTTTTGGCAGAAATATTTCTTAGCTAATAATCATACCGCTCGCAAAAAATACTGAAGGTTGCGTAGAAGAAAAGCTGAAATAGAAACTGTCGTCAAGCAGCCATTTCTAAGCAGTCTGCTATTTGATATTTTTAAAGCACTCGAGAGCGCTTGTTTATACAAAAAAACTTGAAATAAAAGTGGACACTTTTAAATGAGAAACGGCTAGACAACAATCTCAGCCTTATGGACCGTAATCCTACTTCATACATTTAAGATTTATTAGAAGTAAAATTTATTTTTGAAATAATATAAAGACATGCTTGCAAATTTTGCAATTGCAATTTGGTTTATTTGTTAAGTTAAAAAATAATTTATATTTTGGTAGAGTTAAGTAGAAATTTAGGCAACTTCAAATGGCGTAATTATCTTCTGTATACTATAATAATATCTGCATAACAATACTTAAAATAGTTTTTTGCTAAATTTTATAATATAAATATACTATATTTTTATATAATAAGCCATGCATATTTATCTACAGTAAAAAAATAACAATAATTTAATTATCCTTTTATTCCAGCTCAACTCGTCAATTGCCAAAGCGCCAGCCACAATTTATATAGCATACTTTTGAGCGCTGTTAAAACAAGACGCCGCAACAAATATCACTTTGTTAACGCTAAGTCAGTTCAATTTAAATTGAAAAGTAAAAGCCCGAAATACCCACCCATCGATCTCATCTTAATCGCGTCATAAAAGCTGCTCGGTGCAAATGTGTGTGAAAGTGAGTGAAATTAATAGTGAAAAAGTGAAAAAGTGTTAGTTTGAGTTAGTGTTAGTGTTAAAGTTGTAGATTATTAGCATAAAATGTGTTTTTTCAATAAAATAAAGTAATGCAAGTGTTTAAAAAATTTAAAAGGTTTTTATAAAAGTTGAAAAGTTGTTTTTTCAAAAGTTCGAAAGTGTTTAAAAAAGTGTAAAAGTGTTTTTGTTAGGTTTTTTCTCAATTATTAGTAGTAATAATAAGTGAAAGTGAAGAAATAGTGCAAGTTTTCAAAAGTGGTGTTATTAAAAATATGTCTGGAGAAGTGTGAAAAATGGGCACAGAGCAGCAAAAGCAGTTAACACGGTGAGTGAAAAGCGCTATTTTTCCTCGAAATGCCAATTTAAATATTTATTTTACTATTTTCTTATTTATAATATTATAAGCATTTGGGTATGAAAACTAAAGCACTAAGGACAATTAAAATCTTCGAAAATTCAATGGAAAAATTCGATATGCATTTTTTAAAAATTATTTTCTTTATACATAGTGGAACCTTTTATTTTAAATCATTTTACAGACTTTAAAAAGTCCAAAACTGGATATGCAGATGTATTTAGTATTTCTTCGAAAACTTCGAAACAAAACCTCAAATCCAAGTTCTGACTTAAGATTCACTAGCTGTGAAAGTTCTACAAATGAATTCCTTCATATTGCTAGTAATAATCTTGTGATCTGAACGTATTTTTTTTATATTTCATATTGACGAAAACGGTGACTTATTATTCAATTTTGAAAAAGTATGACACAATAATGCTTTCGGAAAGCAAACCAGAAAAGTTTGTGACTTTTTATGAATGCCTGGGTATCTAAAGAATCGCGTAAAGATTGTTTATACTCAAAATAAGAAAATTATTATTATAATAGAAGAGTTATTACTAAGAAAAATGCAATGAATTCGTGGAATGGGTATACATTTATATAATATCCGATCAAATTTGACCCGGACTGTAATATAAATAATAAACTTTCACGTACTTCAATACAAATCTTTATAATCGTCATCAAAATAGGTTCCTAATTCAATACGAACATGCTAACGCTTAATCCAATTGTACACTCTCTTTTTTATAAGCCTCGGCTGGGATGACTTTCAGTGCATACAGTGAATTTTGTAAGGTCCTTTTTCAATTTCGGCTCATTTTTGAAACGCTATTCACTATTTTGTTGAATAGTTTCAACGTCATATCCATAAACCCACGTCTCCACTAGGATAATAAGGATTAGATAAATTGTTATTGAGCTCATCCAATGGAAGGCACAGGAAACGCCCTGTTTCGTCGAGCTCGTACCGTAGAAGGAGAGGTGTCATGCGGCGGCTCATTGCACGCTGGATATATGTTTGATATGTCAGAGTCGTCTCGTCACCAGTAATGATGCGTTTGATGAATGCAAGCTTCGAAATAGTCGAGTATCTCTAATATCTATGCCCAAAGTATTCAAAATAATGTAACATCATTGCCGCGATTACAGGCGAAAGAGAAACGATATAATGAAAAACATTCACATTGAAATAAAGTTTGAGTTTTGGTTATAAAATGGTTATTGTATTGGTTATGTATTGGTTATTTTATTGGTTATGTATTGGTTGTATCTGACAGCGGCAGCTGACAATTTTTTGCTACATGTATAAAACACGATGTAGTGAATCGTAAGCAATAAAAAACTCAATTTCATGATACGTTATTTTGCTGTTACGATGTCGATACGTGGAAATTTGCATTCGGAGTCAAGCAATAGCATAACAGAAGCTCCAAAACAAGAGAAGTAGAAAGCTCTTTTTCGAACTTAATAAAATCTGACATTTCAAGTTTCATTGTATTTTATTCATTTTTAAGAACAAATCATTGATACTTCGCATACGTAGATGTGTATAAAAATTTATTTCAGCAATTTTACCTACCTGCTTATCCTTCTCACACTAATTTTAGCAATTTCAAGCAATTTACACTCAACATTAACGTCAAATATGATCCAATAGTCTACTGAATCACTTACAAATAGACACATGTATGTGCATACAGGTACCACAAACCTGGTCTTGTGAGTAACTATATCCTTTCGCAGCTCTTTCATAAGCGAAAATAGCTCCCAAGTGGCAAATTTCAACAAATAAGCCGCTTTATTGGTTCGCACAAGACGCATATGAGAAGCTACTAGTACACTGAGAGAAATTGTAACTGAAATCAATGATGAGTTATTCAATAAAAATACAACAACAACAATTTTTGTGAAGGTTTACTCTTGCTATTAAAGAAAATATATGTCGGGAATGCTAATACTTCGAACCTGATATTGATATTTACTGAAATCTCGATTCATTTATTAGTTACTCCTTCCTCAGCAGCTTTATAGTAATATTTTTGTTTTATAATTGATTCTTATATTAATTTTTAAAGTAAAAGTAATATATCTTCAGACTATATTCCTCACTTTGAGTACAAAAAATAATTTTTAAAATTTTCTCTCTCCAGTTTCGCCACAATATTTTTTTTATTCTCATAATTATGTTTAAAGATTTCTCACTGTGTACCCAAAACACTCTGTTTACTCACAGTACAGGTACTAAAGCAAAATTATTGCCTCTTTAACATATTCGTGTATATTTTTAAGCGTCGTATCTATGAGTCTCTCACTGCCAATACTTTGGAGTGGAAAGCTATTTTGCGAACGCAACAAAGCAATCGACACTTTTTGAACGCGAGACTCGAGGGAATGTCAAGTAACAAAAGTAATTTGTATGCCAATATTAATGTTTTGCTACGATTGCTCAGCTTCCTCAAATATATTTATAGATTTGCTTGTTTTTGTGTACTGATATCAAAGTAAAAGTCATGCAATTTTAATTTCATCACGTCTTCACTTCCTTGCTAAGGGAAATTCATACTTCTCAGCCAATTTTGCATATTTCGATTTCATCAGATATCAACACATATTTTTCTACATTACCTAGCATTTGCTTTTGCTTTATTTTTTCCACTCACTCACAATAAAAATTAGACCACAGATATAATATACTTAATGTGAATGACCTCTTCTGAGTCCCTTCTCGATTTTTATTTTTCGTTACTTTCGCCAATAATTTTCAATTTCATGTGGTGTTAAGTGACAAGTGGCAAGTGCCAACTGTTTAGCTACCACCAATTGTTGCTTTCAGCGCGCAGACAAGTTGACGAAACACCACATCAACAACAACAACCTCTGTCACTTTCATTCCACTTCCTTACTACGGCCACAAACTTTGCTTCGCTGGGCGCATAAATGGCTTTTTTATGCAAATTAACGAATTTTCTAAAGGACATTTGGTGTTTTCCGCTTTCAGTGGTTAGAAAATGGATGAAGGAGTGCCATTTATTTGGCAATAATAATTATTTTTGTTATGTAAGTTTTTGACTTTTTCGTAGAACCAAACGCTGTAATAATTTTAATAGATTATTTAAGCTTTTTTTTACTTTCTACTTTCTTCGTTTTCCTCAAAATTTTTATAGGATATAAAAATATATGTATGTTTAAATGGTCAGCATCGAGCTGAGTCAATTCATCCATATCCATCTATCTGAGTACGTTGTACACGCAAACCAGTACCTCAGTTTTTACATACCGAACGCTGATATCGGGTCTATATAATATGTAGCTGTCATACAAACTGTCCAATCAAACTTAAGTCCTTGGATGAAAAACCTTTTTATTTGCCTATGTATCTTTACGAAATTCGGCATATATCATATACAAAACATGGTTATAATCTCCGAGCAAAATGTTCAGATCGGACCACTACTGGATATGGTTTATCATACAAACTTACAATCAAAATAAAAATCTTGTTTGGAAGACTTTTCTATTTGTCAATATATCTTTACAAAATATGTCATTGATTATTTTACGAGGCAACGGTATAATCTCCGAAGATATTATACAAATTTGATCACTACAACTTATAGTTACATATCAAGCAAACTTAAACCAACTCATTCATGGTACAAGTAGGTGTGGCTGTCTAACGACGCCCCCAAGCTATTAGGAGGCTCATTGTGATACCACCGGGACAAATATTCACACTCACCACCCCATGATTTCGATGAAGTTTATCAGTGCAAAAAGTTGTTTTTGTGCAACCCCTGAAAGGTCGTCTAGAAACCCTCGACCGATAAGAGCGATTCTTTTTCTGTGAAAAGGGTTGCTTTCGCTGAGTCTTCGACCATCAAACTTCAAACGTTCGTGGCAAGCGCACTACCAGCGGCGACAGCTTTGGTATCTCCATCCTCTCCCTGTATACCAGCCATACTTTAGCTTCCGAATTTGATTTCTGCTTCAGTGGTATTTTTATCGTCCAGAACTAGGTTTAGCTTCAATTTATCCCAGCGCCTACCCCCAAGCTTCACTAATGCAAAACGCTGCCCTCTTTAAGGAACTAGTTTTCTCCGGTTTTTGATGGGATATTCGAACACCTTTGCTTGCTTTTTGTTTTAATTATTTTGGTTCATATTTTGTACTTACACCGAGTGTGGAGGAAAGTAAGTCCGCTAGTCACCGCCACCTAATTAAGAGCTTCTGATCCTCATCACGTGTCGCATGACACCTTGTTCCCGGCCTTTTATCGCCAGTAAGTCTTTACAACCTTTGTGATATAGGCTGGACCCCCAAAATTATTTCAAAAAGCGTTCAAATGTAAAAATTTATCAAAGCGACGTCACCGTGTATAAGGTGTGCCAAATTAAGATTTATACTTAGGCCTTATCTGTATATTGTTTTCAGAGCTCTGTCGGTCTCTTGAGTTGTTTGTATATTTTCTTACCTATAGGTTAGATTGGTTTAGAGAGAAAATCGCAATACAACGCTTTTATATTTATCTTCAGCTAAATCTGGTGATAAAACATATAACTACAAATTTTATTAAATAACTCGCACTTAGTCACCAGCCTTACCTGGTCCAGCAAGAATACTTTTATAGACCCACAAGTTAACACATTTCGTTCAGAGCTTGGAATACTTGCGACTGTCAAATTATTTGATTGTTTACAGTAAACCAGTTTAGATCCCGGTGCTCTCCCGATGTCCTCCACGTTTCTCACATAGCAAGGAGCCCCCACTATAGTGCGCCAAGCTTTTTTAAAAAGCTTGAATTATTTTTAAATTTGCATTCGACACTGCCCCAAATTTGAATGCCATACGTCCAGATCAGCCTAAGTATTGCCCCTTGAGGGGCGAGTATACCGCCTTGTGGCACGCCAGCACGAACAGGTCTCAAATCCAGCTCAGCATCACGGCATCTAACGTAGAACGTCCTTTTGTGCAACTAAGACTTTAGCAGAAAATAAGACGGCATTGGTAGTTTTTCCTTTAATTTGTATAATAGGCCTAGATGCCAGACTTTTCTTCATTCTTACGGAATGAAAATAATTTCAAAGAAAGGTATTTCCAATATTCTTCTCAGTCATCTCATAAGCTGTGTTGCGTTCGTCACATTATACGAGTAAATTTTATTATCTTATAGCATATTATACTATATGAAGGTTGAAAAGATGCACTATTAGTCGAGATTTGACAAGGCAATCTGGAACGCAGTGGTATTTACCTCAGATCAAATTTGACTCGGACTAATATTTCTTATTGGTCGACGCAAAACTTTTTGTTGAATGTTTTGGATAAGAAGAGGGTCAATATTAGACCTCAGATCTAAATCATTGCCGGTAACAAGTGGTGGGTTTATGTATATGACCTTCAAATTGACCAACAATCTAACCAGTGATGTTGAAAATAAACCGGAACAGAAAAAATCAAAACACCCATAATAGGAAATCCCATCACAGACTTATAGTAACAAGTGTATGGAAAACTGGATAAGGCGTTCCCGTGCATTTCAGGTACCTAATTCGCAGACGATAATAAAGACGATTTTCGTCAATCTGCAGTGAATTTGATCATAATTTGAACTGTCAAATCCGAAGCGAAGATCTAAGGTATTTTCGTATATCAATAATAATGAAAAGCATTCAATTAGAACCAGAACAAATAAAGCATGACAACTCCTTTAATAAACTGTATCTTTCATATACATTTAAAAAAAAATACAAATAAACCACAAAAACTATAAACTCAGATATTTTTTTAAATAAAACAGTTTTTGTGCAATCTAAATATTTTCCTTTGCGAATTCATTAAATGCGGATAAAACTAAATTGAAATGAATGTGCGGAAATCGGATTTGTCACACGTCTCATTTATCTTAATTAAGCCAATTTACAGCTAACCGTGAAAATATATTAAAATACTTGACGTGTGTAACTGAATTATTTGTAATAAACCAACTGCCAAAGCGCGGCTAATTATCGGCAGAATTTAATTGAAAAAAAAGCACAAGCCAAACTGCGAAAAAACACTGAAAATTAAGCAATAAAACAAATTCGCAGCGCAAATGCATACAAAGTGTTGAACACAAACGAGTTAAGTGAATTCCAGTGCGTAGTGCTCATTAATTTGAATTAAATAACTGCTAGAGCGCCTAAAAGCGCACTGCATTTTATGCAAACATTTAATTAGCTCTTTTGCCAAATGCACTATCATAAATTAATTAAATTGCAGCTCACCGCAATTGGCAAATGACCATAAAAAATTTATTTATATATATCTATCGATGTATGTATATACATATTTATATATATATATATATATACATATGTATATGTCAGTGTGTTCAAAAGCATTTTTGCCCAATTGTAAAAACAAACTCTAATGAGCAATTTACAATTGTTTTTATAAGCATATGTGTTTGTATTCGTGCAAGTTTTTTACTAAGACCGAATGTGTTACTGGTAATGCTGGTGACCTTTAACACTATTTACTTATGTGTTTCCAAGGCTTGCAAAAAGCTTTTAAAACTGTTTAACTGTATTTTCACTAAATGACTATGCAACAAGTTTTTTGTATTGTTTTTATTTGAGTTTCTGACATGTGAAGTGCGTAATGTGAACTTAATTATAAATGGTTGACCCTTTTTGTCGCACACTAATCTTTTTATCTACTTCGCCCTTGATTACTTACACATGTGCAAGCATAAGCATATTTTTTTTGCGATAAAATTACTGATATTTTTTAAAATAATTTATATTTGTATTTTAATGTGATAACTGCTGACTGTGTACGAAAATATTCAAAAACGTAATTTCAACAGCTTTTCTAATCAAAAACGATTTGGAACGACTTCGAAAGTCAATCAACTAAAAATATATGGGCAAAATATAGTAAAACTTTTTAATTTAAATTTCGAAACCTCATTCGTCGAAATATTTTTTTCTATAATAGGTTGGTATAACAGTCAGTTTCAAGGGCTTCATAACTATTTGTCTCGTGCAACTTTTCTGATTGGTCCAAATTATTCCAAGAGGGTCGAGCACGCGTTACGACAATCCACGTCCAAGACGGCCAGCAACATCAACTATGATCAACACGTCAATAAAGTAAAGGAATGCTTGAGAATGAACGATTAGGGCTCAGAGGTCTTGCTGGCATCGTTTGAATATCAGAAAGATCAGTAAAAACCATTTTGAAAGATTATTTGGGTCTAAGAAAATGAAAGCACGATTGCTTCCAAAATCATTAAATTTTTCGAAAAAATAGCGTCTTGGTGGCAAAGGTGAGCCGATACCGAAAGAACTAAGTCAATGCAGGTTAAAAATCAAGTTTATGCAGACAGTTTTCTTTAATTATCGAGGTGTGGTGCACTTGGAATTCCTTCTTTTTCGAATTTTACCAAATTTATTGAAAAAATGTGATGTTTAAAAGCATGTGCCATATTGACTAGTATTGGGTCGACCACTAAGTAAATTCGTTGGAGGACAAATCTGATCTTATTGAATTTTCTTGCAGCCAACTTTGAACTTAACTTAATCGCTTAATCGTTATATGTGACCTGGTCTACGAAAAGGGAGCTAACGTGCGAAAACTAGTTTTCTGGGAAACAGCTGTTAAAAATAAACAACTCGTTTCGTCAGTTTCTCGTTATAAATTGATTTTTTGACACCTAAGCCCCCTTTCCGTAGACCAGGTCACATATATTTAAATAAGGCTTGTTTATAATTTTTTTTGGAATTTTTTGGAATAGTTTTTAATTGGTGCCCTATCGAAAATGGATGAGAACGGAAGCAGCATTTTCGACATATTTTCGAAAGGGTAAAAGTGCATTTCAATTCAGGCGAATATTATGCGAGTTGTACAAAACAGATGTGTTGACCGAACATAAATGCCAAAATTGGTTTGTAAAATTTTGTTAAGACAATGTTTACCCGCCAAAAGCTTGCGCAGAGTCCCTTCTCTATAGAACTTAACAAAGAATAGTCCCACGTTGTTAAATCGCACGATCCCCAAAAAGTTTCCTTCAATAAATTTATGGTTTTGTTGACTCTATGGCATCTTCTGCCGTTTGGTTGGAACCAAAAGGAGCCTACATCTACCAATTCGGACACGGAAAAAATATTAATCACAGTTTTTAGCGTTCCCAAATGGCTGTAACATGATGCCCACCTTCGTTTTTGAAAAAATATGGACCAATGGATCCCTAAACAATGACTTTTTGAGGATACAAAGGTGTCTCAACAAAAGACACCGAATGCAACGATAACTACCGTAAACTTTCAGCTAAAAGTAAGCAACATTGCTGAATAAATATTCTTACGAAAAGCGAGATCGGTGACCATCTCATTTTGTGCCCATTCTCTGAACGTGCGATGTGCTGGCTGGCCATTTTTCGGTTGATTTCTTGCACAAGAAACTTCCTCAAAATCTTCCATAAAATGGATGGGCACATTTCCAATTGTTGCGCGCGATGAGTCTGGTCTTCTTCGATACTCTGTTTCCCGACAGCCTGTTAAGGTTATAATTAGTTAGATATGAATAGAAAATTACAACCCGATTTCATTTGACTTCCGTTATTTCGAAAAAAGGCCTTTACAATTTATCTCGTTTATCTCTAATGTTCATTTATATTACAAAAATTGAAAAATGTAAAACTAAAATCTTTGTAATGCCAGTTTTGTCCTGAAAAATAAGAGTAATCGGAGTAAGCAGAGAGAAGAATGATGCAAATATATGATTTATTTCAATGACCTTATATACTTTAAAAGAAGTAGGCGTGGTTATAATTAATTTTTCTGTTTCACAATACAATAAATCTGCTTCTCCATTCAGCTGTAAGGGTATCCTCACCCGAAAATGGTTATTAAAATCTAACTTTTAAGAGAGTTCATAAAGAAAACTAATGCCAAATTTCAAAAAAATAGTTGATATTCTTATTCAATTTTCTTGACGAGTGCTTCGGAAAAAGTTATTTCGAAAAAAGGCCAATACAGTCAAATCTACGGATGTCATAACTAAATATCTTATTTGGCACAAAGGACTTCAGTTGTAAGGGGCTATTGTGAGCTAAAACATTTGAAAATAATTAACCTAATTTGCTCAAGATAAGTCATATGAGAACCCCTACCGACCGATATTAAATTTTATCACCGAGACGGTATTAGACACCTTTATAAGAGCCAGAAATCAAAATTAGACAATAGCCATGGTAGCTTCCCCTTTTAGAAGAAATCCTATATCTAGAGACCGACTCTACAGATTTCAAACGAATTCGGTACATTACGTTCTTCCCAGATTCCTATGTCACAGTGTGAAAATGAACGAAATCGGATTACAACCATGCCCACTTCGTATATAACACAATTTTAAATTCCATTTGATTCTTTCTATTTTCCGGCATACAAATCTAGAAGTAATTAATGTAACGAGCTGAAACTATGCATCAATAGTGCCGTTCAAGTTTGCCACCTTATGACCAAAAACTGTCTAAATCGAACCGAAACCGTTGCAGCCCCTAGGTAGCGAATATGTGGACCCCAGTATCTATTGTTGCTTTTGAAAAAAAATATCGGCCAATATGTGCGATATATATTTGAAATTCAGAAATAATCTTTTGCTAACTTTGGTAGATATGTGTTTCGAAAATGGATTGAATCGTGTCAATACTTCCCTTAGCTCGCATATACCTAATATAATACAATGATTTTCAAACTTCCGGATGACTTTATACCGCGAATATCGACTAATAACTGAATTATCTCAATGAAAATGTGAGAGCTAGTTTTGCTCATAACATTGTATTTTTGTACCTAAAATGGATAAAAATGAATTAAAACTTGACTTAACTCATTTTAAGGCTGTCAAACATCAGGATGACTTTTCTCCATATAATTAATGATTGTTTGTGAGATTCCGATACTCTGATTGACGTATTGCATCTTAATTTGTTCCCTTAGATTTAGTCCTGGCAAGATAGAAGAGGATGAAATGTTCGGTCACAACGGAATATATGTACATACCCTTCCCTTATTTTCTAAACTTATTTTTCTAAACAATTAAGTCTCATAGATATGAATTAATCAAATAATAATGTATACCGACTTTAGAAGACAGCAAAACATATATTTTTCTCTAAAACATATATTGTTCCAAAATTAAAAGAAAACCCCGAAAAGCAACGCGAAACACGTATCCTTCCTTCAAAAGCCAAATATGCGTCTAAAAATCCAAATTTCTTCACGAAAACCAAAAGACAGCATCAGTGCGTTGAACAATACACTTTTCCGCTGGCTAAATTTTATTTTCACATTCAGTTGAGCTAAAAAGGCGTTTTCTTTTTTTTTGTATTGGGTTTTCTTTGCCAGCGAAAACTTTCTTGGCGCAAGAATTTATGTAGAACTATGCAAATAGTTTGTCGGCTGTTGGCGTCAGCGTTGTCGCTGTCGTTTCAAACAATTCAATTGAAGCGAAATTTACTGATTGCTAGCGCAAACGCGCACACAGCTATACCCGATACCACTGCGCCAGCAGCGAATGCAGGCAAGCGCCTAAAAGCAGACAAAGTGCAATGCGACTGCTGGAAGATGAAGGAAAAGAAACTACAGTAGCGACGCAATGGAAGAGGTTACCGCGCGTAGCTGGTCCATCAATGGCGGTGGAAGTGACGGAGAAGCGCAAACTTTTCAATTGTTACAAAGAAAAATTTAAGCAAATAATAAAATGCAGCAAAAGGAAAGTGGGCAAAAGAAGATGTGAACCGGAGGAGGAGAGAGCTCGACAGCAGCGAAAGCAAGTGGAATTTTCAACACGTTTAACATGAAAGCGCGCACTGAAAGCGCTACAACGCTTCACTGCTTGAATTGAAGTAAAAACTTTGTGTACATACGTGTGTGTGTGTGCGCGTTTGTGGCACATATACGAACTACGGTCGCGCTGCGCTGGCGAAGTAGACAAATTGCAATTAAATTTTGTTTGAAAAACAATTTGTCATGAAGGCAAATTGTCAGTTAATGCCAAAGATGTGATGTAGTGGCAGTGAGCGCCTTTGTGCGCCTAAAAGTATGCCACCAGCTGCAACGTGCAGCTGCCTACCGTCAAGGTAAGCAGGTTGTAATGGCAAATATTAAAATAGCGACCGCATTATATAACAGCTATAGACCGACAGGCACACAAACATACACACACACACACACTCATATGTACATATATATATCACATGCATCCTCTTCCTTTCAAGCTGCCACAGCGCCAATGTGAATTGCAACAAATTTTCGTAAAGCTGACAATAGCCGAAGCCGCTGCCACTGATGCTTCTGTGGCCCCCCAACGCCGCGTTTCTACAAATGCATTCATTCGCAGTTCAAGCGCGTCGCAGCGCAGCTATAGAAAGTGCCACAAAAGGCAAGTGAGATGCAAACGAGCAACACAAAAGCGACAAACAAACAAAATTAAAACGTATAATGGGCACCGAAAAGCCAACAACAACAAAATTCAGCGAAATTGCGATAAAGGTAATAGCTGCGGCGCTGCCCGTTCTCCTTTCCTTTGCGTGCCTCATCTGTCACACACAATTTTCAAGGACTTACGTGTGTTGCGGCTGATATACGACACACGACCACTATCGGCAGCTGTGAGGCAAGCGCAAGGATGAATGCGTGCCCCACACACACACACAGGCAACGACGCACACACACTCATATGGACGGAAAGAAAAGTTCGGCGGAAATAGATGGGCGCAGCAAAAGGATTTGACTGTGGCAATGCAGGTTCCGAGAAATGTGCGGGTAGCGAGAGGAGCGCGTATTGTGCGCGCCACCGCAGCACGCTCGCCATGTCATGCGGTGCACCTCGCGTGTCTTTGACATTTTAATTTCTGTCAGCCGCAATGAAAAGAGGCGAGATAGGCGAAATGTGTTAAGAATGCTATTTTATGGCCTTAGCGAGTTACGTTTAAGAAAGGCTCAGGCGTTCGCCTCATATTTATTGCAACGTATGGCCGAACGTGACGGATAGCATGTATTGCGTGGGCTTTTCCACGCTTACTTATCTTTCGGAAATAATCCATTGGGATTGGTGGATTTATGTATGGATTACAGACCGATATTTAAAAGCTTCTTATTTTAAAATTTTAGGCTTAGAAAAGGACGCAGCCGAAAGCGAGCCTCTCTTCTGGAGTAAAAGTGATTTCCAATACACTTGTGAAGAACCGCACGCTAGATTTGGTAGCATCGCCAAAAAATCTCAACGGACTTACCCGAATGTTTCAGAAAGGAAAAAATATTCGGAAGCCTTGAAGTTGCAGTAGTTATTATTAATAATCAGATTAACTAGGAGATCAGCTATGTCTTATCCAGTTTCATTCCAATAGACACAAGCAAGAAAAAATATTAACGCCGACTGCACCGCATTTACAATGCCCTTCAAAGCTGCATTCCCTATGGGATGAAAGACTAAATAAGACTCTTTTCCTAATTTTGACTTTTCATTTTGTATGACAGTTTTATGCTATAGTAAGTTGATATCGACGGTTTCAATAAATGAGCAGCTTTTGAGGACGTGTGTGAGATTTCAGATCTGAATATTCGTGGACTTGAGATTTTGAAATGAAACTCCTTGAGCCACGGTAGTAGAAATAGTTTTGTCATGTAATTTTTTTTTATCAATAAGTATAGGAACCAAAATTTGAGGGGCGTCAATATTTTTTCAAAAGTTACCTCCCGTAAATTTTTTAAATATTTAGTTATGGTCAGAGTGTATAGGATTTCTTATGATTTTGGTATCTAAGGAGGTTCCCCAGAGATTTCTGATTTATAAGCTTGAGGTAAGGGTTGCCACATGTTTAAGAATTTTAATTAACGAATTCGATTGAGGTAAGGAAACTCAAAACCATTAATATTAGGCTTTTAGAACAGACACCCGGATTTCAACTCGTCTCGTCTTCCTAGTCATTTACATATGTATGTATATCTATATAACCCTGTCTATATTGCTTAGTTTTAGGTGAAACGTACAACCGTAAGGTGAACAAAAATGTTATATATTGTAACAACATATGGCAGGAGTTTGAATTACTAAAAAGACTTCACTAAACTCTTTTTTAAATTTTATAATATCACTGACCTTTTTGTTTACTTTTTGTAAGGTCAATGTCTCTTTTGTTTACTTTTTATGAGGTCAATGACATTTTTGTTTACATTTAACAAATTCAAGAACCACTGTTTACATTTGGGACCACTGAACCTTATGTATACATTTTAAAGAGTCACTGACCTTTTTGTTTACCTTTTGTAAACGCAAAGATCATTTTGCTTACATTTTGCGGGTCAATTTCCTGTTTATTCACATTTTATGAAGTCAATGACCTTCTTATTTTGATTTAATCAAGTCAAAAACCATTCTTTATATTTAGTAAAGTCCTGAACCGTTGTTAACAGTTGGGATCTCTGAACCTTTTGTTTATATTTCGTAAAGTCAATGACCATTTTATTACATTTTTACATACTTCTTTACATTGTATGAGATCACGTTTTTGTTCACATTTAGCCATGTCAAGAACCTTTGTTAAAATTCAGCAAAGTCATGAACTATTGTTTACATTTGGGGTCGCTGAAACCTTTTTATACATTTCATTTACATTTGGTACAGTATTAAGGTGAGAAAAAACCTGTTAATACAAACCTCTTGCCTTTTACCTGGTATGAAAACAAAATTTCAGATTTATTACAATTCATAAAAATATGATCCTACGTAGTGCCACTGGAATTACCCACAATAATGCGGTTATTATTATAATATATATTTTGAAGGATGCCACAATAATACCACTAAATTTCTTATCTCATTTGAAATTTTATTAGATTGTTGTGAAACTTAGCAAATAGCTAATGAGAATCCTTTTATTGCACTCCGTGCAATCACGCTCCGCAGCGGATGTCCTTGAAAGTGTCTTCGTAATTGCCAAAGTTAGCTCGGCTAATGTGATGTATTTTTAAATAAAAATTATATTTAAATTGTAGATAAAGTAAAAATTTCATTAAAAAATTAATTTTAGGCTAATAATTATAGTTCTAAACGTCGCCAAAGCTTTAGAAAATCGAAATCTGTTTTTTCTCGTTTTTTTATTTCCTATCAATCTTACGAAGAAAATATCATAAAATTTTATAAATTCTTTTATTTAAATTCTTTCTCTATTGCCCATACCTTTTAAACTTTATAACTAATTTTTAATATTAATAAATTAAATTTTTGACTTTCAAAGCGTTCATTTAAATGCATTATATAACTTTTCTAACAACTCTAAAGCCTAGAAATGTACGCTGAATTTGCACAACACGCCTATACCGTAAATAATATGTAACGGTAAATATTACATAACTGTCAATCTAATATTTCTGCGAAAAAATTGTACACTTTTTCCGATTTTAGTTGCAGTGAAAGTGCAAACCAATAATGAAATGATAGTTTGACCTAACAAAATCGATTACGCAACGCTTTTGCACTGACATTTTTTACAGCCGAGCCACACATACGACTTTTTAGTGGTATTATTTCACTTTATCAAACGCAATATCAGTTTTTATTTAAAAACTGATTCAAAGGTATAAAAAAATTTTAATTGGCTTGTTAAAAGTTAAGGCAGGAGCGGATTCGAAAAGTGAAAGTATACATTTTCTCGAATATGACGCGGTGTATAGTAAAATAAGATAGTAGCGTACGCGAAAAATGTATTTAATAAAATAATATGCAATAGAAATTACTCGAAAACTTGAAAATTTAATAAGGCTGGTTGAAAAAAAGCGAGCTTGCAAATACAGAGTACGAGTTGAGCCCTTATTATATAATATATAAAGGTTGACGACTTCAAATTTTTTATTAAATCATCGGTTACGAAGAGGTCTTTTCCTATACTTTAAACACTTATTAAATCCGAATATATAGAAAATTATTTTGGAAAAAATATAACAGGTACACCATTTTAGCTAGAACATTTGCCTGACTGTTGTTTTCGAATGGTGTTCCAGATAAAGTAATCTGCAGGCATTAAATCGCTGATCTTGGCAGTTTTTTTGTTGGGTCATTTCAATTAACGAGTTGACAAACTTTATCGAGTCAGACATAAATCGTCAAGGTGAAATGGAAGGAGGTAAGAAAGAAACACCCAGGCACCTTCTCCTCCATTTTGCAGTGCTTGCAAGACTGAGGCTAAAACATCTCGGCCGGCTCAACAAATTTGTGATCGGCACAAACCGCTTCTCCACTTTATGTGGGTATTTATAATTAATTTTTATACGAGTTCTAGGTACCACAACAGATCGGCGTTAAAAGATGTTCAAGTGCGAACCGTTTTAGGAACAAACATTTAATCTAAACTCACCCAAGCCTTGAGAAGGGAAACTATTGACCTAAACTAGTTTGTTTTGCGAGCACTTTTCTCCTAAAAAAGACAAGCTTATTGTTAGAATAGAACATTTAACCTAAACTTACTTACTTTATTGGTAGAGCTTATTTCATGTGCAGCATTTTTCTCTCGAAAATTCCGAAGGTGGCCTCCACAAATTTCCAAAGTCGATCTTTTCAATTGCAAACTGAAATTTAAAGCTAAGCAATTGATACACTTATGGTCTACCTTAATGCAAGTTCAATTAATCTGCTTTCAGTAAAAAGAAGCAAGAACGATTTGTTGAAACCCAGGCTTCTAGTATTATAATCAGAATTTCATATTTTTCCAGATAATTTCACCAACAAAGAGATACACTTATTTATTCAGAGAAGAAAACTTTTCAATCTGTTCATTCCCTCAATGTTGGCAAGCCTTAAACTACAGACTCTTCAAATGTATTATTACTCTTTAGGAGACTATTTCACCGAAAAGACTGCAAAAAGGCATGACCTAATAGAGCTCCGCTACCGCCTACACACATATCTGTACAAAATTGCCAATATATCGTTAACAAATTTTTTTCAAAATCAAACCATCAGAAATACACGTGTAATGCTCTCAACTAGTATAAAGACACAACACAGTGACACACCCTCACAACAGACACACGAAAACACTTGTGGTTGATAATAAATAAAAAATTGTTGGGTAAAACTGCCACCGAAAAAAAAAATTGCACTGCCTGCATTTCGGTTAAATGTTGCAAGTTGCTGGCTTTGCATTTTCGGCTTCACTTATTTGACCCAGTTACCGTTATAGTGAATTTATACTCATATTACCGCATATAAACGAGTTGATTAAAAACTCATTGCCTACATTCGAGCGGTGGGGCAATGAAAAGCAAGAGTATTGGTTGCACATGTGAAATCTAAGTGCTTCTCTGAATGAATGAATATCATGAATAACGAAGTTGTATTATGAATTCGCTTGTATTTTGTGGTTTTTAAGCTTTCGGGGGTCGTGTACCGACAAAAGCATCATTTCATGTTTTCTTCATATGGCCATATTTAGAATGCAAATAGGCTTCGATCTTGACAGCGTTCGTTGCTTCATTTTATAGAGAAAATGGTCTTCATTTTTGATTATGCACGTGCATGTAGTCCGTTTTTGAATAGAAAAAAATCGATTTATATTACTTTGGTTGGTTAAAAATTCGAATTTGCAATTGGAGTTGCACTGCGTTTGAGAAACACTGCCGCTTTGGCTACCTGTTGACTTTCTATTTTTGGCTGCCAGCTGAGAGATTTTATTTCCAACCTACCAAACGCTAATGCAATACTTTAAGATTTCAACACAAATGCTGCTGATAACTGATACTTGGGCTGTGATAAACTAAAAAATAAAAATTCAAATGAAACATTCGTTTATACTCGTTAACTAGTGCTTTAATCGAATGCTCCGTAAATTCCTAGACTTGAAACTAAAAGATTTCAGCCGGAGAGGAAAAGGTATTAAGGGTTTTAGCTGTCTTCGCATTTACTCCACACAGTATACTCGTACTAACGGCGACCAGATTATAGTCCGAATCGGTGTTGGTCTTCGACTTGTCGAAAACTTTTCTTCTAACAACTATCACTTATAATTATTTTCTAACTTTGTCGACTCCACGGTGGGCATATATTTTTCAGTTGAGATCTGCTCTTACGAAAAATCATTTTTTTACGTACTGGAAAAATTAAAGCGTCCGCTAAATGATATTTCTTAAAGAAATATATTTTTAAACAATGAAGCTTCTTCCTACACTCTTATATTTCCAAGATCCTGCTTTGGTGGATTGTGTCATGAATATGTCAAAAGTATGCATAATTTACCTGTCTTAGAAAATTTTGGTTGATTTCGCTTTGCTTCGCAGCGTCGCAGACTTCTTTAGAATTGTGACTATCCACTCCGATAGTAGAGCAGAGATTTTAGCCTTCAGCTTATGCTAAAATTGAACATTTTAACTAATACCCATAGCATTAGCCGCTTCGAAAAATATGAGATAGAATCATCTGAATAATTTCTCTTCGAATGTCCTGTCCTTGTCCGACCTAGGTGAAAATACTCAGATCTCTTTCTGTTACGACATTCAGGTTAAAAAGTAGAAACCGTACGTAAAATAAAATACACAAGCAAATTTGAAATAAGTTCAGGGCGCTTTTGCGATAGCTGATATTCTATTATTGGAGTTTTTGAAAGGAATGCACGCAACAGTTTAAGGGGGTATTCTGGTCTAAAAGCATGAATTTCCGGTAAATTTTAACGTGCCCTGAAAAAAGGCAATTAATGTTTTTACTATCCATTTTTTAAATAGTTATTTTTTAATTATAGAATAGTACAGAAAAAAATTAAAAACTAAAAAAAGTACAAAATTTCAAAAATTATGAGCTGACGAAGTGGGGGGCTCTAAAAATTTCCACGTGACCATATCCATGATTTCAAACCACCTAGTTATCTGAAACCAAAAAAAAAAAGATTGTTAATCTAGAATAATGTCGCAATGACCGGAACTACGGAAAAGTGTGAAAATTTTTTTTTCACAAAATGCCGACTGCCTGAAAAAAAAGTTTTTGGATCACTTTTTCTGACGATTTCGAATTTTTTAAAAATAATAAAAATAAAAATTTGCGGATGGGGCTAGTTCCAACCATAGACAAGGCCATAAAGAAGACTATATAAAATTTTCAAGTAAATCGGTCCCGTAGAACCTGAGAAAGCGTGGGTATCGTTCCGAAAAAGTCAGTTTTGAGAATAACGCGCTTAAAGTTTCACGTAAAGTCTTTTGTTCGATTAGTTCCGGCCGAACCAGTTTGGATGCCGGGTCAGAAAAATGCCTATATCTCCGAAAACAATTTGAATTTTGAAAAATCCTCTTGAATCCTCCTCCACATATTCTAGAATAGTTAAACTTTGAAAATTAAAAAAAAATTTCGATTTTTTTTTAATTTCTAGACCAGAATACCCCTTAATAAATAATAAACAAAAAAATATTTTGGATTGTCTTTTTTTTATTTTGAGCTCCATAAAAAATATAATTTTCTATTTTCCCTCGAGATAAAATGAAACTTGCAGCTCTCAAAGGTATACAAAGTGATGGAGTTTAATATTGACCTGCATTTTTAGAAAAGATCAAAGTAATTTATTTACTAATACCTTCCATCCCTTTTAAAAAATGTTTCAAAAATATTTGGTATATACTTAAATGAATGCATACAATACCATATTTTTAATATTTCATTACATTATATTCATGTTTTTAATACTATAAATAACTCATACTTAAAAATCAAGCACAGATCACTGTTCTGTCCCCATACCCCCTTATAGTTTGAAACAAAATGTAAAATGTTATGTAAGATCAATTGAAAAGTTAATAACAGGTGCCGCAAAAATTACCTTCCCATGTTTTTTGGAAAATGAAAAACTTTTTTTTAAAAATAATTCGATATGATTATTTTTCGATTGGATTATTTTTATTTGGTCTTTTAAATTTTTTTACATCAAGTCGAGTATATGATATCATGTAAATTGCCGCCGCCACAGTTGAATGTCATTTAAGCCCTTTTTATGGCATTTTCCATCACTTTGGCCAGAACTTTGGCGATAGGTCCTCACATTCTTGACGTATATTGTCTTTAAGAGCTGCAAGAGTCTGAGGCTTGTTGACACAAGCCCGCGACTTCAAAAAGTCACACAAAAAGAAGTCTGGAGCGATCAAATCAGGCGATCTTGCTGGCCAGTGCAAATCGCCAAAACGGGAGATTAGGCGCCCGGGAAATGCATCGTTCAGCATATCGGTTGTGGCACGCAGTGTAGCGTACCATTGTTTATTTACGTGTATTTCGCAAGTCTTTACTACGCAAATATCAAAACAGAACTGACATAAGGGGTCAATTGCAAAATTTATAACATCCTTTGATCATCTTCTGACTTTTGCGCCACCCTGTATATAAAATATTATATATATATATATGAATTCACAGTCCAACATCTAATTTATTTTTTTCATATCTGACCCGCAAACCACATCACTAATATCTAATTACTTGACATCTGAAGGATTTCGACAAAATGAGTTAACCGACCGACCCTGAGGCAACTTCACGTCATCAGCACACCTTAGTTGAAAAGTGTTTTCCGTCAATGTAGCTAAAGTAACAAATTAATATGCTTGCATCGTAAATGAGTACTGCTAACTGTGCCATTATAATGGGTGTACTATAACTACTACTTTGTTCTTAGATTGGCCAAAATAACCAAATGATACTACAAAGCACTCAATTAAAAAATAGTTTCAGCGTATAAGGGATGTAGATATTATAACAAAATTTAAAGCAAGCAAAGGAAATTTATTTGAACTGCATTGTTTTCTACGTAAATTCACAGTTGTGTGGAAAACTTGTGCCACAACACCCTGTATACGTACACCGTTGCCCAAACATATAATTTTTGCTTCAATAGAACATCAACTTTACCTTCACATACACACTCACAACGATTTGAAATTATTTCTAGCCACTGGCGATTACGATGAGCCTACTTTGCGCCACACGTACATTATGTTGCCCCTCAATCAAAAAAGTTGAATGGTGAAATTTAGTTCACCTTTTCATAGCCAAAATGCAATGTGCAGCAGCTGCATTAAGAACTAAATTAAAATACAATGCATATTTCAGGGCGTTTGGGCCTCACAACATCGCCCCTCGACTAAAATAGCCAATACATGGCAGCAAGCGAACACACTCACACACACATACATACATACCGAGAAATACTCTTCTTCCTCGGACATAAGTATTGTATTGTTGTTGTTATTGTTATTATTGTTTATCAAAGCATACTCTATTATACTTACTAATAAACTATTATACGACCAGAGCACGAAGTAAATAAAAGTGCACATACTTGCATGTATATGTATGTGTGTGTGTGCGCTGTATTATTAGATGCCTTTGGGAAATTTGCTTCTATTTGTGGCTGACATTCGGCTCACGGCATTGTCTGAATTGAATTGAAATGCATTGTTTGGCACGAACCTTCTGTCTGCTTTTAACTGCTTCTGCCTTGCAGCCAAAGCGAAGCAACTCACACACACACACACACACTTAAGCATGCATGCAAGAAACTACATTTATTGTAAATTGTTGTGCTTGTGTTGGTGTAGGTGCTTTTCATTCGCCTAATTTTATGGCATTGAGGTGTGACTGCCAGGTAATTGTGAGTGTATTTGAAGGCGGCGAGGTAGGGTTGAGGGTTTTCAAAAATTATGAGCGTATGTTCGAATTTTTGTATGGAATGTAGGTCATATTTTTGCGATACAGCTGGGAATTACTGCGAAATGCATTTTCCGCTCGGTTAGTTTATAAGCACAACAATTTGAGATAACTTCAAATAACGGAAACATATTTACCGGTTTGAGGCTCGAATGGTGTCTGCTTTCAAAATTTTTCAATTTACCTCCAGAAAACAGATATGTAATTACGAAGATTTTTGACGTTCGAAGAGCTAGCAAATTGCTCGAGAGCGTTGTGCATTTTTCGAAAATTACTGTTAAATTTACATGGAAGTGAGATTATGAATATCTTTTGGAGTAATTTGTGTTCAATATAAAACAAAAATAGCTTATTCGAAAAATCAGACTGTCTTTGTATCATATCTGCAGTTAATCTGAGTTCGGTTAATGCCTATTACGGCTACGTCTTCTGATTCACCGAAAACATGATTGCAAGTATTTTTCAATCTTAGATTTGCAAAAGCAGAACAATAGAAGAGAAAGTGGCTGGGGGTTTTCGACCCACTTTCTTCCATACAGCATGCGACCAACTGATTTTTAGCCAAACGGTATGAATGCCTATTGAAAAATGGTCGATCAGGGCTCATACAATTGCGGGAAGATGAATATTCCTTGGAATAAGCTGTGCTTTAGAATAGTATATCTACTGCTATTTTAACAACAGCGACTTTTGAGAAACACCGTCGGAGGAGAGAGTTTCAGAATTATACAGACCTTCCCTGTACCTAGTACTTAAAGAAATTTATAGAATTGAATACTGACTGACTTTAGTAGATGAATAATTTTTTATTCCGATAGACGATTATAGGTATTTGATGCAGGATGCAGGTAACTTCTGCACAGGCTGCTCTTTATATTCACTTAATTACTGGATATTGTTCTTTTAATTCTGGCGATCAAAGCGAGAATTGGTCTAATGACGACCGTACACATCCAAATGACTATATTTGGTTTAAGACCCCAGATCAAGCAGTTTTTTGCAGGTTTAGTACATAGACAATGTTTATTTATTCTTTTTTGAATGCTACTTTTCCAGTATTTTACAGTTTGGTCCCAATTTCAACTCTTAAGTATTATGCCGTGAAAAACAGATACATTTTTGTACCATTGAAGATTGAAGTATTTTGGTTTTGCTCGTGAATATAATCAGTTTCGTGTTCACTGCCTACAGGAGCAAAAGAGCAATCTTCGTAGGATTCTTTTCATAATCTTACCATATTCCATAATGGTACTATTTCTCTGATACTATCAGCAATATATCGTCTGCGGATACTACAACGGTCACTCCTTCTCAGCAACCTCTGTTGGCCGTTTCTTTACATTTATAGATTCAATTACCATTTTATTTACCTTTAGCTAAACTTTGTTTACAGGTAGCCAAGTCAACAACCTTTTACCTTTCCTTTAATAACCCTTTTGTTTACCTTTAACTAAGACAACAACCTATGTTTATAGTTAGTTATGGGGTCATTGACCTCTTTGTTTACTTCATATGAGGTTAAATATCCTTTTTTTACCTTAAACCAACCTTTGTTTACATCTAACGAAGTCAAAACCCATTCACACTTTCTCTTATAACCCTTTTGCTTTAACCAAGAAAAAAACCTATATTTATAATTATGGAGTCTTCATATAAGTTCAATAACTATTTTCTTTGCCTTTAGCCAAGTCAACAACCTTTCACCTGTTGTAAATAGTGTTCCTTTTATTTATATGTTATGAGATCAATGATCCTTTTTTTAATCTAAAGGCAGGTCAACATCATTTTTTAGATTTATACAAGTCTACAAACTTTCACTTTTTATTTTGCAGTAATAGCAGAAGAAATACCTTCAAGAGCATTCTCTATTTCATTCATAATGCAGGTTTTGAAGCGTCGTTATATTCAAATACTATAGATAGGTGGATAAAATCTCAGTAGCTGCCTTACGACATATCTAGGTCCTTAGGACGCGCATTGTAATATCACTGGATATGAAGTCTCCTCACTCTACTGACTGTTCTTTGAACCACCCCGTGCTTCATCAGTAAAAAAAATTTATCTGGGCAACTTCCACGACGCCGTCAAGACACCATCAGCCGATATGCAATATTGCTATTCTTTTCCTATATAGAATTTCACAATCATGTAGAAGATGGTTGATTGTCTTCTATCTTTGGACAGAATAGTCGGTATAAGATAAAGTCTGCTGGCATGTCTGCTTATTATACAGTGACCTGATAGTACTCCTACTAGAGCTCCTATGTCATTCGTTTTGAATTTTAATAGTCGAAATGTGCGGCAATTTTTGTATCCAATTTTGCAGAGAAAATACCACCTCTCACAATTTAGTATGGAACCATCCGTATAGTTGCTTATCCCTAGAATAGGCAATTATGTGGATTGAATTTAGGTTCATCTCAGTAAGATTTCGAAAATCCGTAGTAATGTGAAGAAATACGAACTTTCTATGTAAGTATCATAGCCACTTGGCGTTCCAAAAGCGAGGATTGCCTCAGTCTAAGAGCTGACTTATCTGCCCTTTTTCTGAATAAGTCTGTCGACAGTATGTATTTAAACTATGTGAGGTACCAGGCTTGACGTTGTTTTGAGGTCTCCAATAATACAAATACTGGTTGCTCCTTGTATGCCTTCCACACATCTTACGAAGTATTTCTTTTCCGTTATTAGTTACCACACCAATTTAGCGTAAGCCTTAATCGGTCTTACAACCGCTGTGTAGAGCTAACTAAATACCTGAGGCGTTAATTCCCATTTGGTACCACCATTCGTTCCTACGTGCTAAGGGCTGTAGTTATCTTCTTCCCTCTGGCTTGCGAATTTGGTTTTCATAAGAGCTTCCTATCCAAATTAGTCCAAGTAGCTTACCTAATCTTTTATTACTAGCCTGGTTAATAATAGCCGCGCAATTGCTGGAATATTGTGTTTTCTAGGGAACACGGACTAGCTTTAGCGGCGCCACTCCGACGTCTTCGATTTAAGAGTTCGCTAAGGTATGTTCATCAGAGCTGCGGTTGCAAGCGGACATCGGCCTGCTGTACAGCAGTGAAAGTGTAATGGTTACGATGAGAATCAAACAGTCTAAATAACAACCGGAGCTAGTGAATTACCCACCAATCTATTCAAATACGGCGGCGAAGAGCTGACAAGTTGTATGCATCAGATTCTTTGTAAGATATGGTCGGATGAAAGCATGCCCTACGATTGAGGTTTCAGACAAGGGGACTCCCTATCGTGTGACTTCCTCAAGGCAGTTGAAAAATAAAGTCCTCTATCGACGAATGAAGACTTACTCTACAAGTCTACCATCATGCCCGTCCTACTTTATGTTGCGGAAGCATGGACATTGACATAATGAGTAGGCCTTAGAAGTGCTCGAGAGAAAGATTTTGCGGGAGATTTACGGTCTGGTTTTCTGATGGTCTGTGAAGTAAGTCTCGTTTTTTATTTTCTGCACTGTCACTTTATTCGAGGTATTCTAATAATCCTGAACGAATTAGAGAACATTTGTTATATGCTGTAAATACGCGAACTAGTCCCTCTGCTTTTTCAGATATCGGTCTGAAATTTTACACTTATCCTTTTTTCACCATGAAGCTGCTCATTTGTAGTAACCGTCGATATTGAACAACTAAAGCATATAACAACTACCATACAACTGACCGTCAAACTAAATTCTTTATATGGAAAACTCTTTTCTTTTTCAAGGTATCTTAATGAAACAGACATCGCTACAATCCTTGAAAAATATTATTTGTAAATTAAGTTTAATTAGCATTTAATTTGTTCTTACACAGAAATCACGTGACTGGCAAATGCATGCTAATTAAATTACAGCACTTTTATCAATAACCTTACTGTGTGACTAATAAACTCAGCTGACCTTTGCGCAAATTCCATAAGCAAATTTAATGCTCTCAGCAATTCAGTTATTTTAAATAACTAATTTAATAAATGCCATTAAATATAGAACAAAAGCTCGCCCGGAGTAGCTGGGGTTGGAGGTCGAGTGCCACTGCCAAATGCCCGAAGGGACTTTTTTCTATGTGTCCAAGTGTAATGAATTTAATATGAATGCATTAATAATTTCAATTGTTTTCGATTACAACGCATAATATTGTTGAACCCAACGCACGCTCCGCCCGCGGCATTAGCCACCGTGCTACGTGAGTTATTAAGTTTTAGAAATCCAAAAAATTACAAACAAACACACTTTGCACTTGCAACTTTTCACGCTCATAAATATTTATACCCGTCTGTGCGCATATATATTGTATGAGTTGCACGTAATTATAGGTACCGACGCTCACATAATTACAGCGGCGGGCGTACATGGCGTATGATAAACACAAAAATGCGCATAAATGTCACACATAAATTTTAATTAATTGCAATTGGCGAAATGCACTACTGCAAGTGGATTACTGCACATACCTGCGTGTGTGTGTATGAGTCCACATGTGTGTGTGTGTGTGTGTGTGATTGTAATGCAATTGTGGGTTCAGCGCAATAATTCCATTATTTACATTTATGTGGCAGCCATAAACGCTGGCATTTGCGTTAGTAATTGGCTGTCTGCCACCTTAGCTTGTAAATTTAATTGTTCTACTATTTTAAGTATTATTTAATCTACCCGCTATGATTTGTTGTTGCAGTAGTTATATTATTAGCTGCGGACATGCATTATTTATGGCACAATTCAAGGTGAAATTTGGTCGCCGCTTTAAATAAATGCAATTATGTATTCGTATATGTATTAGCAAGGTTGTGGGTATGCATATATCTATGTATACAAATATATAAAAGTATGTGTATGTGGATTAACTTTTCGGAACCAGCTTTTATCCGATTATTCACTTTACATGCCTAATTCAAAAAGGCTCGAACACGTAGCATGTCAAAATTAGAAGTTCGCTGGCATTTTTCGAGTTAATTTATAATGAATTACTTCATATTTGAATTTTTGTTGTAATTTTGAGTAACCTCATTTGCAATTGTAGTAGTATCCTTTTATAATTTTAAGGCCAGTGGCTCTCAAAATAACTGTGCTAATAATATTTATTATATATTAGAGAGTTTCAAATTATAAAATCAAAAATTACCATAATAAAACTCAATATTTGATTATTCATCACTATTTATTTTGTCGCCTTCAAAGTAATCTCCATCAGATGTGATAATCTTATGCCAACGATTTTTCCAGTCCACAAAACACTTTTCATAAGCAATTTTTGGGATGACCATCAGCTCCTTCATCTCCTTTTATCCCTTCGATCGACTGAACACAGGTTCCACGGTGCTTTCAGTATGGGGAACAAGAAAAAATCACACAGAGCCAAATCTGGTGAATAGGGTGGTTGATCTATGGTATTCTTTGCGATTTTGGCTATAAATATTATCTTTATCATCTTCTTCTCCTTCTTCTGCAATCTTGACCATTTTCAACGGATGATCACGCAAACGCCTCAGTACGACCAAATAGAACTCTTTTTCGACCATTTGTCCCTCCGTAATAAATACATGTTGCACCAAACCACAAATATCGAAAAAAGCAATGAGCATCAACTTGATTTTTAAGCGGCTTTGGCGTAGACTTTTTTGGTTTCGGCCCTTTTTTCCTCTCCATTCCGATGATTGTTGACTTGTTTTGCATGTCTAACTCATAAACCCATGTCTCATCGGCAGTTATAATGCTTTCCATTAATGTGGGCTTGGAAAGAGACATATTTACGAAACTCCTGTGCCTCATGTCCAAAATATCCACAAAAATCATTCATTCTTACTAGTATAATACATAAAAGCTATCAGCAATATTTTCTTTACCAATGTTGACCACAGCTCCATGTTGAAGATCCAGGAATATATAGGTAGGAATTAACTCATTGTAGCAGTGTTACCTTCGTGTACTGTGATAATACTAATTTTGATAACCCAGTATGCTTATTATTCGTATCAACATGCCAATTTGGTTGGGTCCAGATATTATCACCTTTTGGTCAATAAATAGCCACTGGACCCACTATGGAATAATATTGCTCCCACATTTGTTGATGTATGATTTTTAAATATTTTGCTATTAGTCTAATGCATTTAACCTTAATCAGTGTATATGAATAGTCGTGTTACTATAAAAGCCAATCAAGCGCCTTTCAGCTTTCATCGATTCGATTGTCCTTTACCACGCTTTACCATCAATGGCCGAAAATATCAATAACATAATGGTACTCCTCAAGTCCAAACACTATACAAACACTCTTTCGACCATTCACGAGCCCGTATGAAACCAGTTAAGCAAGTTTTAGTATAAAAAGAAGCGCGATGTATGGATGCCGTACTACTTAAAGGGTTAGGGGTAGTCAGAGGCACGAAAAAATGAGAATTTTCAGTATTTTTTTTTTTTGCTATTAAATTGTGTTATTTTACAAAAGTAGTAACGCCGATTAAGAAGAAGAAATAATATGACATTATTATATAATGTGTTGACTTCAAGTCACGAAATTTTCACAAAAAAAAAATATATATTTCCAAAGTATGTTGACCCAGTTCCAAAAACAGGTACTTCCGGTGACAACTATAAGTCCTTGGAGATTCATCTAAAATCAATCGGGAAAAAAAATAGTTTTTTAAATAGATAAATAAACTTGGGCCTGATCGAAGGATTTTTTTATCAAAAATTAACAAAATGGTGGGCTCAGGCATTTTTTTCTAAATTTTTGCGAAAAAATCAACAGTTAATTGGTCTTAAAAAATCGGAATTTTTGAAAAACAAAAAATCCTTCGATTAGGCCCGAGTTTATTATGTACTCTAAAAGCTGTATAAATTTCATTAAAATCTACTAAGCAGTTTTCGAGTTACAGTCCACAGTTCAACAGTTCAAAAAACATAGTTTTGAGAAAAAGGCGCTTAAATTTTCATACGCGAATCGCTGCTAAATCGCAACATAATTGAACAATTCCTGAAGTGGATGAATACTGCTGACAAAAAGTGGGTCATTTACGACGGCCAGCCAAACGATCATTGAGGAAGGGCGGTGAACTAGTGCGAATCGCTGTTTTTGGTGATATTGGCAGCGAATCATAAACTATGAGCTGCTCCCCCACGGCCATACTCTTGATTCGAACCTCTACGGTCAGCAATTGGACCATCTGAAAAAATAAATGACCCAAGAGTGGCTGGCTGGTCAAAATAAGATGAATTGTAATCCATCAGGTCAATTCCAGGCCACAAACTACCATCAGCATAGAATATCACCAGAAACTCCGGAAGCTTGGTTGGAATAATCTTATGTATCCACCTTGGATTTCAGCGCTTATGTGACTAAACTGGATAATCCAGTTTCGGAGCACAAAAGTTAAGTTTTATTAACCTGAAAAATCTTCCCATTTTATACCAGGTTAGGGTAGGTACTTGAACTCATCAACAGTACAGTATCAAAAGTATTCCAAAGTAGTCCAGATATAACAGCCTCTTCCCAAAAATCATGACTGTTATACCAATTCAGAAAGATATATTTTTTACGCCATCCACAAGCCACACACACACAGAAGCTAGTGCAAAGAAGAGTAATGACTACCATCAGCATTCTAAGTGAACTAATTTAAAAGTCAATTGAAAATCATTATGTTAAGTCACCAAAGAAGAGCTGACAAAGCGGCCAACATTGACAACCTGCCGAAGAAGACTCGCCATTAAACACAACACAAGACAAGAAACCAAAAAACACGCGCAATAAACAAAATTTAAAAACACAAGCATGAAACAACAGCAACAACTAAGTAGCTGAATACGAAATTATTCCAAGAATAGTTGCTGGCAACGGGTGGTGTTGTGGCACCGTTGTAGTGATGAAATGATGGAGTAATCTGGCCCGCCGCACGCCTTGCCGCAGCAACAACAATTATAAGAAAACAAAATAAACAACAACCGAAACATGAATAATAACAACATTTACAACCAGAACAAAGCGAAAGCGAAACGCGAGACGAAGGGAGGGTGTGTTAAATGCGCACACAGGACTTCCGACAAAGGACACTCACACTCAAGTGCGGACATGAAATCACTTCATCAGAACGAGTGTAGAATATAATTTGCAGCTTAAAGCAGCTACAAACTTAATAGTTAATGGCAACCAAAAGGGAAAGCAAAGAGAAGGTGGGGGGAGTAAAGAAATTTTTAGCCTTAAAGGGTGGTTCCTTGAGGTCAATACAATTCTTTTTAGACGGTTAAGGTATTCCTGTTTCCACCAACCAAGCGAGAGATACCTAAAAGTGTGAGCTCACAGATGTTTAAACTTTGATACGCAAAGCCTTTACAGTCGTACTATTCCTCCATATATCTGGTAAGATACACAATCTTTCCGCATGTACACCGATGGTTGAATAATCAGTTGGCATCTGTACAACTGGAAAAGTCTAGACTCATCTATTTTCGATAGTTTGTTCTAAGGTCGAAGAACTTACTAAACCCCTTGCGATCCATCTTAGACCAAAAGGATCTTGCGATAGCGACCTAACCGCCGCGGGGCTGAACTATCCTTTCAATTTCATTAAAAATTCCACGAAAGATTACCTATTGTTCAAAAGTTAGTTCTACCGAGACCTCATAAAGAATTGTATAGTTGAAATTTTACTTAAACGATCTTTGCTTGGAACAATATGTTATGAAATCCATTAAGAGAATCATCTTTAAAACCAAATTCGGTAAATATTTCAAAAGTTCTCTCAAAAATAGAAATAAGTTTTCAAGGGACACCGATTTCAGGAAGTAAGACATTCAGTGCTGAAACGACTTGTTGACCAAACCTTTCGTAAGAGGGGAGGCAAAAAACAGTAAGACTTTTTAATTTAAATTTCGCGAAAACTGGCACCTGAATTTTGTAACCAAGAGGATCAAGACCCTCATATGAGTAAAACTTGGACACTATGGGCAATATCCATATATTGTTTCAAAAATACAAAAAAACTAAAACAACGGTACCGAATTGACAACATCTCACCAAATATACCACCCTGTACAATGACAAGCAACAGCAAGAAGTTAAATATTGAAGCAAATAGCGAGCTGCGCTGTGAAGATTCATGGAGAAGGGACAGTAAATGTAAGCAACTAAAAGACATGACATGCTAGGGAAGCTCTACCGGGGGGGAAGCGTGTTTCAGCGCTGGCGGAGTCCGAAGGAGCAAGCGATGAGTGGCGCTAGTGCTTTGTTAGTTAGCAAAAGCCAAGGACAACATTAACCAGCTCAACTAAATAAAGCAATAGAAACTGTAGTTAATGCAGTTGTTGTTGCTGCTGTAGCCATTGCCATGGTTATTATTGTTGTTCTTGCTGTTGTTGTTTGCCTGATGATGCTTTGAAGTGGAAATGGACATGGAATGACAAGCGTGCCAGCGAACAAATAAAACTCGGCACTGTAAGAGTAATTACAGAAGAAGAAGAAGAATAAGAACACAAAAATAAGAACAAGCAGCAAGCACGAGCAGCATATAACACAATCAAAATAGCAACAGCAACAAGAACTACAGCTAAAATACTAAGCTATCAAACAAAAGAGCAGCGGCTATGAAAGGGGCGATGTTGCCATTGAAAGCAACTGCAGCGCTGCCGAACAATGCATTTATTTAGTTGCAAGAAAAGTAGCAAATTGTCATACAAAGGCAACAATAGCAACAACAACCAGCCATTGATTGTGTGACTGCACTTTTATTGTGGTTAGAAATTTAATGTGTATGATGTGGAGTGTCAGTTTGTGCTGCTCAGATAGTACGCAGAGAGCGCTTGCTGGCCATTTCAGCATTGCCAACTGCTATTGTGCTGGCATTCTTGCAATTGCAATTTACTCTTGCACTCTACGCCCAAGTCAATTGTACTATTGCTGAAAATGTTTGCTGCACACTTAAAGTATGATTTTTACATTAGTCTTAAATATTCTTCTGCATTTAATGGATGTGAGCCAGCACAAGGCGCTGTGAAGACTCGACGAAAATAAAATCGTTTTATACTTTAAAAGGACGATCCATTCCGAAATTTGCTACTTTTTTAAAGAAAAAATACAAAAACTTCAAGTTTAATGTGGAATGATCATTCGAAAGAACAATCTTTTGCATTTATTTTTTGAATATCATATCCTTCAAATGTTGACCGTAACTACATTTCAGATGGTCCATCCATTAAGTCCAATTGTCGAAGACTTGTTCGAACACTGAACTCGAACTATTAACTGGCGAATGACTCGAATGAAGTTTGGTTCCAAGTCCGGAATCGAAGCGGTCTTTGGAGAATTATAGGTTTACGAACCAAAGATTGGGCTCACTTTGGATTGAATTTGTAATTTAAGAAGAAAACTGTCACATTTGGAATGATGATAACACACATCCATACGCTATCATTGCAACGCCGTCCAAGATCGTGCTAATTAACACCGTGAACTATTTTTTATGGAATTATGCGAACTCGTCTGTCTACGTAGATAAGTCTGAAATGAGACAGACGCCTTGAAAGAGAATATTCGGCGCGTTATTGCTGATTTAAATGATAAATTCACCTGAAAGTGCATTTTCTATGACTTGCAAGTGGATCCTTTCACTGATCGCCATCGAGCGGGATTTTCAGACTATTTTTTTAATTTTCTAGGTTATCCAAAACTAACTTTGAAATCTATAATAATTTAAAAATATCTATATTTTTAGTTATCTAGGTTTAGGTTTCGGTTAGATGGCTGCTTTATGTAGTCCTTTGTGCATCCATAGAAAAGAAGAACTCCTGTCTTCGAACTTATAAATTAGCAAAACGCTTAAAAATCAATATAAATTTGCACCTTCGTTTAATTTTCATTCCCGCCAGATCTGCGGAATGTCTGAAGGTATGCACTCTCAAGTGTTTAAGTGTTGACATGGCCTGGCACCCATACCAGTCTTATTACAAAGACACTCGAGGCTATTGATAGCGAGGTTAAGCACTCCTTGACCAACTCTAAACGCACTGTTTCTAAGTTCAAGGCTAGTTTCACTATCTGAGTGGGTGAGCACTTCTCTGAAGGAAGCTGCACTCCTAAGCTATAAAGCTACCTACTACCTTAATGGCTGCAAAATCGGCTTCGAAGACACTGCAATAGTCAGGAAGTCTGAAGCTGGAGTTGATAGAGACCTCCTGATAGTAAACACCTCCACCAACCTTCCTCCAAAGCTTTGACGCATCCATAATGAAGCTTACTGCTCTTTCCTCCAATGGCTTCTTTCCACTCCCTCGTTGATATATGGGCAAAGAAGGAGCCACCAGAGTTCGGCTTGGCGGCTTGGATTATGGTGATCCGGTATGAAGTCAAAGTGTGTGAGGACATCTGAGTGTTCAAATACGTGTGTTAAGGGTCCTAACTACTACTTTAGTGCATCACACATACTGATGAGCGCCGCGCGTTGAACGCTCCCGAGTTTCTTGCAAGTATGATCTTTTCTAGAGCCTTGCCTCACATAAAGACTCCATAAACCCAAATTGGCTTGACTGTGATGTCGTACAGCCAGAGGATCACTTAAGGTGAAAGACCTTACCTTTTTCCAAGGACTACAGCAGTATAAGGCAATCGATGATTTTTTTTTTGGTCTCTCTTCGATATTCGCCTTCAATAAAAGCTTCCCATCCAGGATGAGCCCTAGATATTTCACTATAACCGCTGGTTGTAGACGGATGTCTCCCATTTCAGTTATCTAAGTTCGAAAACTTGTATTTTTTATTCAAAATGATACAACATTTTTACCTCTCACAATCACAACCAGTCTCGAGCTCTAATACAATATATACAAGCAGCTTCGAAAAATGCCCAAATATTCTTCTTCTTCTTAATTGACGTAGACACCGCTTACGCGATTATAGCCGAGTTAACAACAGCGCGCCAGTCGTTTCTTCTTTTCGCTACGTGGCGCCAATTGGATATTCCAAGCGAAGCCAGGTCCTTCTCCATTTGGTAATTCCAACGGAGTGGAGGTCTTCCTCTGCTTCCCCCGGCGGGTACAGCGTCGAATAATTTCAGTGCTGGAGTGTTTTCGTCCATCCGGACAAAATGCTCCAATATTATTGGTTTTAATTAGTATCTGGAATAACAGATTTCTGTTCGACTTCACCAAGCCTTTTTCTAGAAAAGATGTGGAGAAAAAATAGCAGAATATGTGTTATTTCGAATCATCGATGTAGCCCAATTTTCCAAATTTTAAATTGATTAAATTTTAATGCATAACACATTATTTTTAGTTTCTCCAATTCTTTCCATAAATTTCAAAACACATTTACTAGTACGAAAGCTTTCCACATTATCTGGATAAATCGTCTTTATTCATAATTAATATTTTTAAATCCGAGGCACTATGAACTCACACAAATCCGCATGCGTAGCAATACGAATATCTCAATTTCAAGTAAACAATTTACCTTAACTTTCACCGGCAACACGCATACATGCACACACACACACACACCCAATAGTTTGAGTTACAGTTATACTTTGTATTTGCTTAACACTTTCGGCTTTGCGACACACACATGCGGAACTCACTTCCAGCTTGTGTTGGCACTTTAATGCAGCAACAACTGTTGCACTGCCGACTGCAGTCGGACACCTCGCTGCCATGAAGTCAGTCTCGAAATTCAATTAAAACTTCTAATGTACAAATATTACACTTCACTTCTGGTCACGTTTGATTCGTTAAAACTTTCCGCTACGTTTTTCCAAATCGGATTTCAAATTTCAAATGAATCAACTGTTGCGCTTTTGTTGCAATAAACTTTTAAGTAAATATTAGTTACTTACTTTGGCTTGAGTGTGAGTGTGTGTGCGTGTTTGAGTGAACTGTGCGTGGTCGCATTTGGATAATATTTGGTAAAAAGGGCCTCTTTATGTTTTGTTTTAATTGTGTCAAAGCTATATTTTAGAAATTATTTTTATATTAAAATATATTGAGTAGTCGAAAAAGTCTTTTCGTATTTCTAATCAAACTTCAACATTTTTTTATTTATAATGAACTTTAATGCCCAAATTGAGCCATTTTTCCGCTAGAGACATTATTCGATCAGTGTAAAATTTTCTGATTTCTCGGCGAAAAACTGTGACAAGTAATTTTCACAGGCTTCTCTTAAAGCCAACTTTACTCCATTAAGGGAGTTCCGCATTGACCGAAACAAATGGTTGTCTGAAGGTGTAAGGTCAGAGCTATAAGGTGGATTTACCAAAACTTTACAGCCAAGCTTTTCCAGTTTTTACCGATTCTTCAAGCATGTGTGTGGTCTAGCGTTGTTCTGATGGAAAACGTAGCCTTTTCTCTTGATCAGTTCTTGCCTTTTTTTCAATTGCTTGTTTCAATCTCATGAGTTGTTGACAGTAAAGTGTAGAATAAATCGTTCGACCAGGCCGGAGCATGATCTTTTTCGCAAATTATTGTCGCATTTGATCCACTTTTCGTCGACATCTACTGACAAAATACGAAAAGACTTTTTCGACTACCCAATACTGATGTATCAAAACTAAATTGTATATGCTATACATATGTATATACAACCACTTCAATGTAAAATAGTTTCTTGTTCTTTCTATCATTCGCAGTTGAAAAAATTTCCAATTTCCAGTTAATAGTTTTCTTCCAACATTTTCTACCTGCAGTCACCATAAATTAATATATTTTTTTCGATACTCAACAGACACCAAGTTTTGCATGCTTCTTCTAATGTTCCTAGAATTAATCAAGCTCAACTTTTGTTCAGTAACATTTAATAGTTAACTTTACAGCAGAAACTAATTTCGAAGCAACCAAATAATTTGCCATAGATTAAAAAGCTATTATCGGAAGGCACAAAAGCGATGTCAAAAACCTGACAACTCTTCATAAAAAGAAAGTACAAGTTAAAATAAAAGAACCGTAATTAACATGAGACGCCAAGCTTTATGCAAAACTTTCTGTATTAAAGTCATATTAGCAGCAACAACTTTTTCGTCACAGCAAAAAAACAAAAAAAACAGAAATTGTAATGAAATAATTTGCGTTTAATGAGCTACAAGTTGTAGACTGGCATGTACGTACATGTATATATATATATTACTTACGGTATATGTGTGTTTGCCTGTGTAGTTGCAATATGCAACCAATCAAACTGTCAACTACAAGGGATATAGTTACACACATACACATGTTGGAGTATGCTCTGTACTTGCTTGTGATGGAAGCAGCAAACTCGAAAAATTATACGTCAATTTTTTGCGACAGCATTGTCTCTGAGCTTGTGCGAAGATTTTGCATTTCTGTCCATACACACCCATATATATCTATATACATATGTATATACATGCATATTTGTTTGCAGATTATTCACATATGTATAGTATATACTAGTGTATCTATATTGAGCACCTACAACGCATATATAGTTACCATTATACTCCTTCACATTTGCAACTTGCAGCAAGCAACAAGCTCAATGTATAGTATATTTAGCTACAAACACATACTCATATATGTATATTGCTGTACTGAGCAGAAAACTACAAGAACAAGGACTGCGTTACGGTAGTTTTCTGTAACAAAAAACTTGTTTGTGTCATTCAAGTCGAGTTGCGTGGGTATGAAAACGTGCACAAATACAAATTTACTCTTACACATACACACATACATTTTTATATTTGTATACTCCTGTTTGCGTAGAAAAGTTAAAATATCAATCGAAAAAAGAAATGGGTCGGAAAAACTATATTTTCCGTGACGCCTCAGTAGGAAATATTGGTTTAATTTTCAAATTTTAATTTCCTTTTTTGAATAGGCATTTTTTTGTTACTTTAAATTATGTATAATTACTTTAATACCATTAGGTGTAGTTTCTTTCATTATAATGTAGGACATTTTACGAGATTTGGAGAAAGATTTCGACAAACTACAGACTTCTGAGATTAAAAAAACACCGCCAATATATTTCTAAGGATTTTGGTAGACTTGCTCAACCAGAGTTAATGTATAAAGAAATAACGGCAAAAAATGTTTAAATGTTACTTTTATCCCTCAATATATGCACTGATACCATTACATAGTATATACTGGAATGTATAAAAATCCCTAAAACTCTAGCAATAATTTCAAATGTTCCAGAAATATTGATCAAAATATTGATCTCATATTATTTAGCAGTAAAGGTCAGACTGACAGTTCCCGCTTTTTTTCCAAGAAGTTCAATACGTCTTCAGTTCCCTCTTGCTTCTAAGAACTTCAATAATTCTTCTTTCACCACTAAAATCGTCAGTTTGTAAGCGCAAAAGTGCATTAGTTGTCCTGCAGCCCAATCGAAGGACAACTTATAACAACAAATTGCGGAGATGACTTGTGAACTTTGAGAAACAAGTTGCATAAAATAACTTTTTAATATACTAAAATTGCAGAAAGCAGCAGACCGCAAAAATAAGACATGATAAAAGCTTTGGCAAAACGAATATAAATATACTTCGTACTATACATAACTGTATTTTAAATATATAAGTAAGTAACGGTAGAAAACTTGTAACATAATTTTACACGAATTCATAAAAATATAAATTTATTATAAATTTAAGCCAATGAATTATTACTATGGACAAAAAATAGTAAGACTTTGTTCATAAATTTAAAATTCGTATTTAATTATTGAAAATCGACATATGCCGTCCCTCTCAACGTAATCCAACATGGTCGAATTAGACTTGTGATTACGTTTTTTCCAATCCTCGAAACAGTTGCTAAAGTCAACTTCCTCAATTGACTCCGGTTCCCACAAGCGGTACTTTGAGTTTGCTGAATAGCCAGAAGTTACTCGGAGCTAAATAATACGAACGTGGTAGTTGCGGGACGAATTTTGACGAACAATTCACGAAGAATTAATGCAGTATTCAATGGTGCATTATCGTGCTGCAAAAACCAGGAGTTGTCGGCCTATAACTCCGCCCTCTTTTTACGAATAGTTTCACAGAAACGATGCATAACACTCAAATAGTATTCTTAGTTGACAGTTCAGCCGGTCGGAATGTTTTCGGAGTGCACCAGACCTCGAAAACCCAAAGCCTTGGTTTTTTACCTGCTTTGACGTTTTTTGGTACCATGAACGGGTGCAACATTATTTCAATTCGTATTACTATTTGGAGCTCTTAAAACCCTTTAATTTTTTTGGTTCTAGAGGCAATATAATATTTTCTTTTTTCCTCTCGTCGAGTTTAAAAAAATTTCCTCAGGCAATGACTACGAAAATTGAGTAGCAAGAGAGGTAGTACATTATTAGTCACCGATTTCCATAATCGGGCGGTCTTTGTTTTAATAGAATTTTGTACAGCGCATGGATATCTAAAACAAAACCAAAAATATATATACTAAGTCAAACGAACACCTCGAACTTAACCTGTAGTCTAGGTCTAGTAAAATTATCTATCATTTTTGCATTAACTGAAATTTTTATTTAGTTATAACGATCTGATCTATATCAAAAAGCTGCATATTATTCGGTAACTCTCCACACTCAAAGAAACCCTCTTCTCTATTGGCAAGAAATTGGAGACGGTCGATTTTGACAAGCTTCTCTTGAGGCGAATTTTGCACCAGCAAAATAATTCGCCATAAACAGGAATAGATAGCCATCACTTAGTGTAAAGACTGTACTATATTCAGGATGTAAAACAAACTCCCAACTTATTTTACAAAAATTTTAGAAAATTCTCAAAGGAAAATATTTACGACTCAGATATTATCTGGGGCAATTGTTTTCTTCAGTTGGTCTAATTATTAATGGCATTAAGAGTTTAGCTCTAGAGAAGCAGCTTATAATAATTTTATACTTATCCCACCAAGCACAATTCGAAACCTTGGCGAACCTGGCGATTCATGAATTTTTTTTTTGCATCACATTTCGGCTTGTACCCACACATCGAGCTTCGTTTTGTGTATCCAACCTTATTTAAACAGTTCTAAACGGTTCTTTGTGCAATGTTTAGCTCCTCAGCAATCGAAATAGTGCTTACATAATGGTTGCATTTAACGATTTCCATTATTTTACCTATGTTTTCGACGATTGGCTAATTCGTGTACTGTTTCTTGGACATCAAAACCGCCAGATTTGGCTGATTCAATAACAGGACACTTTTCGCATTTTCAGGCTCGTGGCTTGCATTTTCGCCTTTAAAGGTAGTTTCTAGCTCTTAAGAAATGTAAAGATTTCATACAAAAAACGCTTAAAAAATGGTCAAGAAAATATTCTGCGGTAAATTTTCTTGTGCTAGTATGCAGCTCTAAAGAATTCTAGTACTAATTTTTAATGAATTTTTTCAATAAATTGCGAATATTGCAATGCTGGTTTTGCGAAGAAATAGAAATAATTGTTTCTTGAAGGAAACTCAAAAAAATTGTTAAATACATCCTAAATTAGTTAAAATCATTATTATGAAGTATAGTTCTTGACCATTTACTTGAGAGCTGGAAACGGACCTTTAGCAAAGAAAAACTGAAAGAAACGGAGTATTTACACTTCGTTGGGTGGTTCAAACAATACTGAGTTTACAATTAGTCTTATGTGATTACTAGATCTTAATTTATAAAACTCTCTCGTGTATATTATTTCAGGTATTTATGACCCCAACACATTCGATATAACTTTTTATAATCTCGCGATATGTTTTCCATTTAACTACGTCTGCCTAAAAATGAAATTATTCTTTCTGATTTCTAAATTCATTTCCAAACATTGAGTATTTTGTGCTCTAACAACTTTTTCACTTACACGCCTAATTACGCTTCATTAACTATGCAACTTTGCCTATCTATTAAAAATACTTGCCAATATATAGCCGAGTGTATATGGCAACTCTTCACGAGCGCACTCAATTTAGAAATTCGAAACCACTACAAAATGTTTTCACGTGCAATTCTAATTGCTGAGCTTAATAGTGCAAACACTCCAGCGTTTCCTTCCTTAAATGCGCCTCCAAACACACACACACTCATTCGTATTATATTTATCTATGTAAATATACTCACATAGATAGATTTGTTCTAAACGCATACTTCACTTTCATACTTCCGTCTGCATTTCCGCTTCACACTTTTCACACGCAAACACACACACACATGAACGTACTCTCCACACGCATATGCCATGTGACTACGCTTTGTACGCTTGCCAATGCAACAGTTGCTGCTCGATGGCGGTGCAGCTCAGCTTTTACCCTCAGGCGCTTTCACATGCCAACTACGACATCGCCATTGTCTGACTGTCTGTCTGTCTGATTGCCTGGCTGCTTGCATTTGCACTTGCGGTTGATATTATTGCTATATTGTTGCTATTCAGGTTGGTGGTGGTGGGAGGGGGTTTAATGTCATCGTTGGCATCCTCAGCGGTCTCCCGCTCTTCTCACTTTATTGCCGGCAATTTGTTGGCAACGCTTGCTTGCGCTCGCAAGCATTTCGCATTACAACCAAAACAACAACATGCAGCTTACGACTTACTTAACTGCGCCTTAACTTTCTTTTCACGGGAGGGTATGTGTGTGTGTATGTGTATGCGTGTGCATATTTTAACTTTTACGTCAGGTATTTAGCTCTTCCCTTCGGTTTTAAACTTGTACTCGACATGTAACTGTAAACAAAGCCAACCGACGCACAACAGCGTTGCCACCCAGCATTGCCACACAAATACATATATATGAAAATTTACGCTTGCAATTTGCTGTATCCATCAGCAACTCGCATGTAGCTCTTCTTTACTTCTCATCTGCACAGCGGTTACTTAAATAGTTTTTGCTTCGCTTCTCATTTACGCCATATTTCTTTCGCCCTCCCCTCTGCTTGGTAGTCTGTGTTGCACATGTACGCACGCTTAAAAAGTTGTTAGCTTCTGATTGCTGCAGATTTTCACGCTTTGCTTGACTTTCTCATATGCTTGTGTGTACACATGCGGGTGTATGTGTGGTTGTGGGTGGTTGCTCGTTGGCATTATTGAGGTACTTATGCGTAAAATTATTCATGATTATAGCACACACTCATTAAAAATATGCAAGCGCAGGCAATAAAGGAGACTGTACTGCTGGAAATGCTCATAAATTTTCAAATTAATTTATTTTTGCGGCATTTTTGATTCAATAAAAGTTGCGGAAATATGCTGAAAGGCTCATTGATATGTAGATTATACAATCAAATTGGCACAAAATTTAGGAATAAATGAAATGGTAGAAACTAATCAACACACCACTTAAAAAAATATTGAAGAGAGTGGGGAAAATATTTATAGAAATGATATGTGTATGTAAATCTGATTTCAGAGAGAATAAAAAAATTTCGTTATATGGGCTTCAAAAAAGACTAGAATCCCTGCCTAAAAACGACGAACGTATTATGCACTTGTGAATTTCAAAAAATGTATATTTTTCTTACATATAACTATGTATATCAAAAGTATATACCTATGACAAAAAAGCATCTGGAAATTTTCAATAAAATGCAAAATATTTGATTATTCGACAATATTTATTTTATTACCTTCAAAATAATGGCCAACAAATGTAATGCTAATGTCAGAAATTTTTTCAGTCCTCTAAACACTTTTCATAAACACTTTTTGGGCCTTCAGCTTCTTTACCTGGTTTTGTTTTACCTCTTCGATCGACTGAAAACGGATTCCACGAAGCAGAGATTTCAGTTTGGGAAACAGAAAAAAATCACGCGGAGTTAAATCTGGTGAATAGGGTGGTTGATCTATGATATTCATTTTTGATTTTAAATTCGGTCACAATCGTGGCTCGATACAATGATGCATTATTATCGTGTAAAATACATGAACTATTCTTCCATAATCTCGCCGTTTTCGACGGATCTTCTCACGCATACGGCTCAATATGGCCAAATAGAACTCTTAATTGACCGTCTGTCTCCGGAACAAATTTATGATGAGCATCACCTTGATTTTGGAACGGCTTTGGTGTAGTTTTTTGGTTTCTGTTCGTTTTTCACACACGCTGAATTCATAATTAAGCTCCAACCGACGGCTAGAATCCACTGAACTAGGAGTTAGATTGTCTAAATGGTTCTCAAACTGTCGCCTTACATGGTACTCGCAGCTGGTGCGTTGCATGCGTGCCAATGCGAGCGTAGACTCATGGTAATTGTTGGACGCAGAACAACGGAACTTTTCTTCACTTGCATCATCGCTTCCGTCCGCCCACTTAACATAACTGTAGGTTTATGTCCGATAAGTTGGATCGTGGGCTGTGCATGCCACACTTTATTACCGCTTTGTTGCGACCGCGTTAAGTGTATTGCCATATCTTTATTTTCCGATTTTAATACGCAATTAATTAAAACGCGCTCCGATCATCCGATATTTTTGTGCAATTCGTCCACGTGTACATTTTCGATGAGAAATTATTGTAGATACACAAACATTTGGACAATTCTGCCGCATAATCCCTAATGACTATTTGATTCCGTTTCACATTGATATGAGAGCTTTCTGAAACTGTTCCAAAAATAATAAAAACTCACATCGAAACTTGCATAGGACAATCTGGGATCCTTTTATTGAGAACATTGCCTAAATGTCCTAATGGAATTAATGAAATTATTAATTTATGTACAATTGGTAACAATTTCTTAAGTAATCTTTCAAACACTCAAATAGTATTGTATTGAAATGAAATTGTTGAGGGTTCGCCGGCCGGAAGAAATTCGGAGTGCACCACACTATGGTAATCGAAGAAAATTGTCAACATAACCTTAATTTTTGACTGCTTAGACATGATTTTTTGGCTTCGGCTCACCTTTGCGACGATATTCGATCGACTGATTGTCTGTATCCGGATCGTCGGCATAGATCCAAGACTAATTGCCCGTAATAACACATTTCGTGACATCCTGGTAGTCCGAAAGCATTGATTTTGGAACCAATCGTGCTTTCATTTTTCTTAGGCCTCAACAATCTTTTTAAATGGTTTTTGGTGATTCTTCCGATATTACGATGATGGCAGTAAAATCTCTGACTGTTGATCGTCTATGCCTCCTTCAATTTATTGACGTGTTGATCATTAGTTGATTTTGTATTTAATTTATAAAATTAAAAAAAATATATATTATTATCTTTTCAGGCAGCGGTCATATGAAGTGCTAAATAGTTCAATGTAAGTAACAAATATTCTACTATATGCATTATTTCTAAAATTCATTCGTTGTATATCGTCACCTAAAATTAAAAACAATGCATCATCAAAAAATTCGAAATTAATATTTTTATTAATTTAGACTCACTGCATCAGATTATATTATATAAGTAGTACTAAGTGTTCAACTTCCGCTCTCAGATATAACCAATAGGGTAACCACTTTATAACCAAAACTCAAAATTTGCTTCAATATGAGTGGTTTCTATTAAATCGTTTTTCCTTCACTTGTAAACTTATGAAAAGTGATGTTACGTTATTTTGCATTTTAGGTGACGATACTGTACATAGAAGAGGTATGTTCATATATATACAAAAACAACAAGTGAAGCCGTCAGAAAAACTCTACTCGCTTCAGTATTATCAAAAAATCCGACCAAACCAAATTATAAAAAAAATACAAAACTACCTCATTACGTCTCCCCAACACCGGGTGCGTGGCATGCAACAACACCTTTGCAACATTTTTGCGGTGAATGACTTGTCGCTGCATCAACTAGAATCAAGCAAAACTAAAATCACTATTCAGCGAAATGTTGCACTACCTTACTCTTACGCTTACACTTTTAGGGGTAAATACATATATTTGTATGCATGTGTGTGCGTGTTTTTATACAAGTGAGTTAATAAATAAATGCATGCAGCAAATGTACGAACTATGGAGTCGTTGGTTAAGCGGTTGCAAGAGTGTTGATGAAGCTTCGCATTTACTTCACTCACCGCGAGCGGAAATGCGGTTAATCATAGGTGCGGAATGCGCACTACCCGCACACACACACATACATACATAGAGGCGCACGCACACAACTTCTTCAACGAAAAATGCTTTTGCATTAAACTCCCGCTTTTCGAAACATTTTTCGCAACCGCGCTCCCTCTCACACACAAACACATACACTAAAATTGCTGTTTGTATATATTTTACAAACCGTTAGCTGCAAAAAAGTGCCAAAAAAGTTAGTTTGTATGGAATTACCCGTTGCCGCAAAATTTCATTTTGTAACAAACTCAATTATCAGTTTTTCGTTGACGTTAATGCCATGGCAGTACAGTTGACTTCTGCAGGGGGGGAGCAGCTTGGCAGAGGGGAGGAGTATAGTGGTGGTGCTAGTGGCGTATGGATGGGTCGCATAATGAGACAGAGCGTCTGTTAATGCCTCGAAGTTATGGCACTGAGTTTCGAGTGGAAACACACTGCTTGCCGCAGAGTTGCCAACCATCGACGCACGCACACATTTACATGCATATCTGTATGTATATAATCACATATTGCTTGTGTAACCGCACGCTTAAAAATTCACTATGGATGGTTTATGCATTAACAAAGATACAGTTGGTTGCATGCTTGACTGCGTGCGCGTCAGTGAGTGAGCGTATGTGTGTGTGTGTGGGCTTTGCCAGTCGTAATCCAACACCTTGTTTGTATTCATACGAAACAAATTTGCAGAGGAAATATCAACATCAAATTATCAGACGCAATCGGCAGTAAATTCACGCAGCCACAAGTCTTTATATATATTTATATATATGCCTCTTATGTATATATACATATATAAGCATTTATATATTTATACAGGTATTCTTGTATGTGCTTTTCCATTAATTAAGTTTTTGGACACTGTCTGCCGAATATCTCCATTTACAAAAGTATTTTTTTGTAATGTTTTTTCGAGTTTTTGTAAGTTATTGAATTTTGTGCTTAAAGTATTTTGATTTTGTGATTTTTGCGAATTTTTGACAAATATAATGTTTGTTTTCGGAAAAATTTGCACCTCTGTTTACGAAAAAATGCTTCACTCCAGTTTCTCAACTCTTATACTGCTTTATACTGTCCTAATAAAATCAACAAAAATTACCACAGCGCCTCCTAGCGTCAGTATTAGGTAATAGGCACGTAGGAGGGTAGAGTGCATGTCTGAAGCCTTTAAGAGTCTCACTGTGAAACCCCCGGTACTAAACTCGCCTCACTTTATTGTATCCTCTTTGAATTATCATCTGCTCCTGATGATGTTCATTAATACTGAAAGTTTTATCTATACAATATCTGGTATACCGTCAAGAAACCCTTCATCAACAGTGGCGATTCTTTTCCTATACAAATCCTTGCATTTGCATGCAAGTTGTTCTGCAGTCTCTTGAAAGGTTCTACTGTAGTCGTTTCATGGTGTTCCAAGAAGTGGAGGTCTTCCTCTTCCTCTGCTTCCCCCGGGGGTACTGCGTTTAAATACTTTTAGAGTTGGTGTGTTTTCGTCCATTCGGACAAACATGACCTAGCCAGCTTAACCGCTGTCTTTTAGTTGGCTGAACTATGTCAATTTCGTCATATAACTCGTATAGTTAATTGTTCTATCGAATGCGATATTCGCCGTGACCATAAAATTTTCGCAGAACTTTTCTCTCGAAAACTCGCAACCTCGACTCCTCAGTTGTTGTCATCGTTCAAGGCCTCTACACCATATAGCAGGACGGGAATTATGAGTGACTTATAAAGTTTGGTCTTTGTTCGTCGAGGGAGGACTATGATTCTCAATTGCCTACCCAGTACGAAGAAGCACCTGTTGGCAAGAGTTATCCTGCGTTGGATTTCCGGGCTGACATTTTTGGTGGTGTTTAAAGTGGTTCCAAGATAGACAAAATTATCTACAACTTCAAAGTTATGACTGTCAACAGTGACGTGAGTGCCAAGTCGCGAGTGCGACGACTGTTTGTTTGATGACAGGAGATATTTCGTCTTGCCCTCGTGTTCACTGCTAGACCCATTTGCTTTGCTTCCTTGTCCAGTCTGAAGAAAGCAGAACTAACGGCGCGGATGTAGAGGCCGATGATATCAATATCATCACACTCCTACTAGAGCTCTTATATCATATTCTCATATTCCATTTATGCCACGTTGTGTGATCACCAAGACTGCCTATGGTAAGGATTATATATCCAACGGTAGGCCCAGAAAATGTGCTGTTTCGACTCAGCACAAGGGTCAGCCTCATTTCTCGTAGCAATTCGAGCTCTTAGCCTGTAGTGGGTAGTCGTTTGATTGCAAGTACGCCTTGCGATGTTTCGTATTTCTAACTGGATCGCTTTTGAGATAAGATCTTCAGAAACAGGTACTCTAATAATATTGTAAAATTTTACGAAACTGGACATAGGCCAATGATGAAATGACGTACAATCGTACGAAGGCAGCTGGACAAGTCAGATCCAGTTTAGATTAAATATGATAGACGTCTATCTGAGGCTAAAACTGATACGCGCCATAACCTCAGTCTTCAGAGAAGCATACACCATATTATTCACCTGACAGCCCTTTGATTGTTTTGCCTGAAGCATAAATAAGACATGTTCTATAAAGCTTTGAGAAATAAATAACGTAATTAGCGCACTACTATGGGCTTCTTCTTACTATTTTATTTTCTTGTGGTATCAACGTTCTTGGCTTACCGACCCGATTATCTTCCTACAGTCGAAAATTTCTTGGAAATCGCTCATTAACCTGTAATTATACTTCTCGATGTTAATTCCAGCAAAAAAAGCTTTTCACAACCACAATTTTGCATTAATTTTTAGAATTGCCACTTCAACAGTTTTCTTTCTCTAGCTTTTATTCATTCATTCATTTTTCCCTACAAACTCCACAAAGCTTCAACACGCGCAGCAACTTCTCGAAAGCTACTAAAGTTAAGCTTGAGAAAATTTCTTATTAAACAAGAAATTCTTTGGTGAAAGTCGTGCTACTTAAAGAAACTGCAATTCACTTGCTACTTTATAAAGTTCACGGAGTGTTGGGCAATGACCACAAACACTTAACACCAAAAGCAACAACACCATTGGGAAAGTGCAGCAAAGGCATCAAGAGGTGAATTGTGTTAATAAGATTGCTGCATATTTTCAAAAAGGGAAAGTAGTGAAAGCGAAAAGGAATTAGTTCGGTACTTGGAACAAAGTTAGTAGCTTAGAACTATGCAAGGGAACTGGTGTGAAAGAAAGAGTGTTGAGAGTGTGGAGGAAATTATTACATTTGATTTATTATATATGTATATATATATATAATATTGCTGTGGAAAATGCTACTTTAAATGCGGCAATTCTAGTCAAAACAACTTTGGAAGATTCTATACAACTATACGAATATATTTATAGTAAGTGACAAGCTTTATAAAAAGAATTGAGGCATACAATAAGATCACTTCTTTCTCAAACACTTTCCCTTCTAAATTTTTTTTATTGTGCACGGAAGTATTCAAACATATTTGGTGACCTAATGCATTTTCATTAATCCCAGAAATCCACCATCCAAATATTTGACTTCTGCTTTTAGACCAGTATCTTTACTTTTTAAAAGCAAAGGAAATTATAGTGCGATATAACCATCGGAAAATATACCATAGAAAAATGAAACCCATTGGAGAAGAAAACAATATAACAAAAATGAAAGTATCTGAAGTTGCAAAAACGAATCAATATCACAGTGACTATCTCTCTGTTAGTCTGTGCAAGTGATACCGTGAGAAAAAATTCCAAGGATGGTTGATAACTTGGGATCTGCTCGACAAATTTCAACCAATTTTGCTACATTACTTTGCATTACCTCAAAATTTCTATGTCGCAGTGCGAATATTAGCAAAATTGGTCTATAACCACGCCTAGCCCCTGTTATCTATATGGCTCTTTCACTTTTTAATATACAAATCGGGCACAAATAGTGCCTTTAACATCTACCAACTGATTACCAAAAATTACCAAATCGGAATACAACTAATCAAGCCACCAGATACCGGATATGTGGAGACCAGTTCCTATTACGAACATGAAGTTATCGGTCAACATGTGAGATATATTATTGAAATTAATTGGCTGATCGACGGTATTCATTGCGCTTCGGTCACAACCGTTGACCGTTCGACGGATGTTCTCACGCAAATTTCTCAATCGACCAAATAGAACTCCTTATTGACCATCTGTCGGAACAAATTTATGATGCACCAAACCACGAATATCGGAAAAAAAACAATAAGTATCACCTTGATTTTTGAGTGGTTTTGGCGTGTTTATTTTTAGTTTCGGCTCGTTTTTTCTTCCATTTCGATGATTGTAGACTTGTTTGCATGTCAAACTCATAAACCCATGATTCGACGCAGTTATTATATTCTCCATGCATGTGGGATCGGAATTCGTCCAAAGAGCCATGTTTACGGTACTCTTTTTGCAAAAAATTAAGCTTTATCGGAATGAGCCGAGACGATTTTAAGCGCCTTTTCAAGCACTTTTTTAATATTTTCATCAGTTGAAAAGGTCGAGCCATGCCTTTAACGATCTCTCAACCGTCTTTGAACGCTTTGTAGCACTTGTAGGCTTATGGTTTTAATAAACCTGAATCACCTGAATCACAAAAAAAATCGGGGTGCTTTTTTGCCATAATGTACGCAGATCCGGTTCATCTTTAGAAGTTGTCTGGTTAGAATTTTATTTTCATCTTTTATACGAGATGTTTTTCTTTCATGAAATTCTTTGTGATCTTACCGTATTATGCTTTTAAAACTGCTATAGATATCTAGACCAATAGTAGATCAAGGATTGTAGAGCATATCTCAACCTATTTATATTTATATGAAGTTACTATCAAATTTAAAATAACCTTTTATAGCAAGTCATGGGTTAATTAAAAAATCTTGTTGTTAAAATTTCTTCAAAAGGTTAGTTATCAGTTAGCAAAACCTGTCTTTCTATTAACTAAATTCTGAAAATAGGCTTTGTATAATTAAAAAGTAGAAAACAGCCTTTCATACACTAATTAACGCAGCAAAAACTACCGAAAACCTAAAATTTATTAATTTATAGTATTTATTGTATTATGTTCATATTAATGGAACAAAAAATACACTTCAACAAATAAATTGATAGTTGAGCTGAGTGAAATTCCACCGCAACAATTCATTGACCAAAACTACAAGCTCTATCCACCTTTTCATTCTAGCACTTACTCCAAAACAAAACCAGCAATCAATCAAATAAGCATATTCTAAAATCAAAAGTCTGTCATACGAGTGGCATTTAAACTATTTTCAGCGCCAATTAATTGATCAATAATACATCAAGGTTTGCTTGTCACCCGCTTCACACTAAATCTCCATAAAATCCTACCAACTCATTACAGAAATGAAACCAAACCACCATTGCGCCTGTGCATATGTGATTAAACATGCAACTCAATCAATTATGACGGACATGAATACTTATGTGTTTGTGTATATTAAAAACAACACATTTTAACAAGCTAGAAACCGCTAATGAGCAACATTTCAAATTCCATTTATTCACCTACAACACACTATTCATCAGATGAACATATACTAAATATGAGCGTGTGTGTGTGAATGGTGCTTTGAACCAGCGCTTAACACATACGCTCACCCACTCAGAATTGTTAAAATATTGCTCACTTCATTGCCAGCTTGTTATGAATAACAAGCATAATACCTGGGGCCTTCAAATGGTGTTTACACAAATGAAGGCATTGTCAGCGAATGCAACTACAACAATTGCGGTTAAACGCCCACGTAAACTGTTGTTTTGTTGCCGCTTTTATTGTTCTATTGTGCACATGTGTATGTTATTGTCCAAGCGTTGGCGAACTTAAAAACACAATGATTTTAAATAACACGGTAACAATTGTGTACTCTAGAGGTCAGGTTACTCATACGCCATGCCACTCAGCAGGTGTGGCGCAAGAGCAAGGCAATAGATGAAAGTCTATCATGAAATAAAATGATGAGAACAGAATTAAAACGGTATTTATAACATGTATTTTCGTGTGGAACAAAGAATTAGAAATTATCGTTATTTTACAGTTAAAAAAATAAATTTCCATTAAAACGTATATGTATATACAACCTTGCTTCCGATGAAAAATAAAATTACATATATTCCCCTTGTATATTTATGTATATATATATCATAAATATTTCATTATTTAATCGCATTGCATGAAATATAAATCACTGAGAAATGCATTAAAAATGTTCCTTTGAAACTTTACTCATTTTCTCAATGGCATTTCTTTACTCTTCATAATAACCTCGTGGCAGTGTACAAACATGCATGAATAACTATTCGCTTAAGCATTTCGTTACTATGCAACAGAAATTCTTCTGAAAATAATTAACATTTAAAATTTTATATAAATACTTAATTAACTACGAGTATGGCTAGTAATTATAAGAGAATAAGTATTCGATTGTGTTGGTATGAGGAGCTCACTACATGCGTTTAAGGACGTCACTCACATGGTGACTTAACATCAAGAGCAAATTGGTTTCAAAAAAATCATCATATCTCATTTTAAAGAAACTTGGCTTGGCACAAAATGAATCTCTTATACGATATGTAATAAAGTATTTCAAAATTAAATTTTAATCTTACTTTCTTCATTTACGGCCGCTTATTACAAACAATTTGTAGTCTATAAGTATATAGATACGAGGGTCACTCCAGCCAAAATTTTCCTTTAAATATTATTTTTTCCGCAAAAACATTTTTTTTTGTTCCTGGAGAAGAATTACTTCGACTCAATATGAAAAATTTTGCCCTTATGAATTTTCAAAATTTTAATCACTTTCTCAAATGTTTCTTTTTCTCCGACTTCCTATGCAGTCGACAGAATTTAGTGTCTTCTCTGCGTATGCCTGCATGCTGTATTACCTCAAAAATCCCTAGATGAGGAAGTAAGTCAATTTGAAATCAGTTTTGAAAAAAAAAATATTTTTTATATATTTATATTTTATATTGTATATTTAATATATAATTGGGGGTTATTACCAAATATTACTTATGCTTTAATTTTGCGTATGCTGAGCAATATCCCATAAGATTTTATTGTTGATTGTTAGTATTTTTGGTAATTCTTCACTTAACAAATTAGAGAAAGCCCTTTGCTGAAAAATCGTTTTCTTACTGATGTCGTTGTAGATTGCGTATACCCATATCAAATCCATAAATGAAACTTTTATTGGAAAAAATGATATTTCTGTACCAAAAATCATACCAACTTTTGAAATATGAAAAATATAGTTAGATCCAATGATACCACATATCAATGTAATAGTCTATTACACTAGAGTGTAGTCAAACAAATAGTAGAAGGATTCCGTTTGCAGCCAGTTCGTTTAATGAACAAATCACAAAATTTTCGCTCAGACTTCTTCATCATTTTCCATGATTATAGATACATATATAATCAGTTCAAATTAGAAACCAGACATTTGACATTTTCACCCAATAAGACTACAGAGAATCAGAGCTTAAATACACTCGTTGCCACGCAAACCTTACCACTTTACTTTCTTAAATTTTTTTCGGACTTTTTCGTTCGTTCGGATTTTTTTTCAATTTTAATTTTTAATGTTTTTAGTAAGCGTAAGTAAACTAAATTATATTGTCCAGTTATGATTATAGTTTTTAATTTATTACGTTTAATGAGTAACACACAAATAAGCTTTTCTGTGCTATAAACTGTAGTCAAATATGCATATCGTATTTTCTTTGCAAATTTGCGTTTCAAAGCTTTAAGGGGCAAATCAAATGTGATAATCTAAAAACGTCAATTTTTGAAAAATTAAAATTAATTATTTTTTGAGTTATACGAGATCTCAACGGAGTTAAAGAAAGATCATCCACTGCAGCAGAGTTTCCGATCTTTTCCATGGATGAAAAATAAAATTATACAATTATCTTTGAAAAAAAATTAAAAATTTTAAGAAATGTCGGCGTTTCATTCCAAATTTTAGTCGTTTCTGCTAAATTGGATTTTTTATCGGATCAGTCATTGTATGCAGAATTATATACAGAACAGGTAGAAAAATTTCATGAGCGGATCATTTGCCTCCGAGTTATCACAACAGGAATTCGAACAAGTAAGGGAAAGCTGAACATTTTGGACGGATCAAAGCCAGGAAAATACCTTCAGGTACATGAGGTATGTTCGTTGTATGGGGTCTAGGGCGATTTTTCACACAATTTTATTAATTCTAAGCACAAATGTGCAACGTTATAAGAAAAAACCGGATTTCTCAATTTTATTAAGGCAACTCACATAACGGCCGATATACATATGCAGTATAAAGTTACCCGGAAGTTCAAAAATCTTTATATCAGGTATATAGAGGCTACAAGAAGTATTAACTCCATTCAACCCATTTGTAGTAAAAATTTTCCTCTATCAGGAAAAGATTTTCCTGAATTTCAAATATAAATTTGACACATTGACTAACATTTTCGGCAAAAAACCAACCAGGGTCCAAATATGCGGTACCTGGGGGCTTGAACAGTTTTTGTCGGATTTGGACAATTTTTGGTAATAGAGTGGCAGGAGTGTTCTTAATGAAATATGCCAACAAAAAAAGAAAGTATTGCAGAAAATATTTTAATAAATATAGCGGAGACTAGTACTAGTACAATATGGACCAATCTCATATGGAATAAGTAAAACGACCACTTGGTTACAACCACTGCTCTATTTATTTATTATTACAAAACAACACATTTGTATATGTATATGTGCCAGTATTTTTGACCGTCATCACTACCGACTTGGTCAAGCTAAGAAAGCAACAACAGCAACAGCAGCAAAAGTGATGAGATTTTTATATTCGCCATTAAAATTAAATTACATGAATTGCATACCAAAATTACAAAATACAAGAAAAAAAACATAAATAATTGCAGAGGAGTTGAAACCCCAAACAACAGCAACAACACCAACACCAACCGGAACAAAGGCAAATTCACTTCAACTGCAGTGGACGGGTTTACCGCTCGACTGAGCGTTCACGCCATTTGCCACTTCATCATTTTGCAGTGTTTTCGAGTGCTTTTGGTTGACTGCAGATCACGGCTGATGGCGCTGCAGCGGCCGCTGCAGTCGCTTCGTCAGCTCTGACTGATTTGTTGGTGACATTCCATGTAGCAGCGCCCCTTGCGTGGCACAGTGGAGCTTGCTCAGCGGCAACGATTACCGTTAAGCGTTCAATTGCATTGGAGAGCACTTTTAAAATCGCACCAAAAGTGCAAAAACAACAACACATCATATATTAAATGATTTTTATGAAAATGAACACACACACATGCATGTAAATGCTCTTAAGCAGTGGCGAGTGCGTGTGGCTGGCAGCAGTCGCAACAACTTTGAAGAGAAGCTTAATTCATACGCACATTCACACACTTACATTGCAGCGGATATTAACGTATTAATGAATGATAATCTTTAGCCTGTGAAATCAGTTCACACGCACACACAGAAACACAACGGCAAATGAGTAGCTGTAAGCGTATCCGCATATTTGCAACAACAAATAACACAATTAAAATTTATATTGCTTTTTATACATGCATGTATTTATATATAAAGGGTGTTCTTCTTGGAGGTTTCGAACTTTTCTTTGAAATAAATATGCTATTGTGGTCCGATATCAACAAAATGAGCAGTTTCTTGTGGAGAAAGGTTCGTTTGCAAAATGTTAGATCGCTTTCTTAAAGACTGAGGGACATCTTCTTCTTTATAGGCGTAGACACCGCCTACGCGGTTATGGTGAAGTTTACAACAGCGAACCAGTCGTTCTTCTTTTTCGCTATTTGTCGCCAATTGGAAATTCCAAGTATAGCGAGATCCTTCTCCGCCTGGTCTTTCCAACGGAGTGAAGGTCTTCCACTTCCTCTGTTTCCCCTAGCCGGTACTGCGACGTATACCTTCAAAGCTGGAGTGTTTTCATCCATTTGGACGACATAACAAAGTCAGCATAGTTGCTGTCTCTTAATTCGCTGAACTATGTCAAAATCGCCGTGTACCTCGTACAGCTCATCGAACCATCGACTGCGGTATTCGCCGTTGCCAATACGCTAAGGCCCATACATCTTCCACAGAACTTTTCTCTCGAACACTCCTAAAACCGTTCAGGCTATATAGCAGGATGGAAAGATGAGCACTTATAGGGTCTTGTTTTTGGTCATTGAGAGAGAACTTTACTTCTCAGTTGCCTACTCAGTTCGAAGCAGCACCACTTGGCAAAAGTTATTCTGCGTTGGATTTCGTTTGCTTCGTTTTCCTTATCCAATGTGTAGAATGCAGAACTGAGGGTCTAGTTCACGAGTATACCGACGGATGGACAGACAGTCATATATGTATGGCAAAGTCGACTCAGCTCCTGACACTGGTCATTTATCCATATTCTTTATAAAGTCCCCGAGGTTTTTTTAAACCGGCTATAAACTTCTTGGCGATTTATTACGATGTCGATATTTTGGCTTCGCTATTTCAAAATTCGTCAGACATTTAATATTGGAACACAAATCTCGAACATATAAATGCCGAGACTGCGTTTGATGAATACCAACTTTTCGTCCAATTTTTTACCATCTTTCTTCAGTTATACTGAAACTATTTCAAAGTTGAATTATTACCATAGACCATTGACTTAACGTCGTAGTAGTCTAAAGTCGGCAATAGAGAACAGTAAGTTTTCGAAATGATCCACCATTAAAACCCACGACTAATAAAGTTTATTGCACTCTTCCGCTGTATTTACTAGTACCCCTAACCATTCCTAAGAAATGTGGTAATCATATAACATTTCAACCAATAATGATTTTAGCTTATAAAAAGCGATAATGATAAACCTTTATTGTATACAAAGAAGCCTTTTGGAATGTTCGAACTAAATGTTATTGAAATTTCGTCTCATTACTTGCCCGTTAAACTAGAAATACGTCTATTTAATGAGAATGAATTGACGGCAAAGTACTTCTGATAAAATTTGACCCGGACTGCACCATTTAAACTTTTGGTATAACCTTTTGAATGTTTGCAAAAGGTTTCTCCTTCGACTTTTGTCATAGAAAAAATTTTAACAACAAATCTGCATTCATTTTATATTTCCAATAGAATCACGGATCTATTTTATCATGAACTCAAGTATTTGAGTAAGACAAAGTATTTGACTGTCCAAAAATTCAGCGGGCTTCGGTTCAAAAAATGAGCCAACACCGATAAATTCAAAGTTCGCTGAATGCACTTAAGACCATCCCAGCCGTGGCTTTTAACAAGCTTAAGGAAAATTAGTGTACACGTTTCGAAGGCGATAATAAATATTTGTATTAATATATGTGAAATGTTGTTTTTCGCCTATCCGGATCTAATTTTATGAAAATATGGATTAAAAGTTGCTGCAACAATATCGAGCTTAGGAAATATTCGTTTTATAGCAATTAGTCAAGGTATCAAGCCGTTTGCAGCGCACAACCCTAGGGTGGGGTGGTTCACCTTCTCATAAACGGATGTTTTTTAGCTACCCAGAGCATACTTGGTCTAAGACCAGAAGTCGTGAGCTACTTTAATCATATGAAAAGGGATAGTTTCTGGTCACACCCTAGTGAATGACACTCTGAGAGGAAAGTTCCTCACTTGCTTGAACTTCTACACATGACTACATCCTCCTAAGTCAAAGTATGTATACTAAATATAAATGTCAAGCTCATGTATTTACTTTGGCAGCTGATTATACAGCTATCGCTCAAAAAATTTTTCACGTTTTAAAAATGACACCCTTTATATTTACAATTTTATACACAAGCAACTCTATATGGCGCCGTAATTAAAACGAAAGTGGAAAAACTTCACCGTAAAGAACGACACTTATGCTTGCTGGATATGCGCGTGATGCGGCTACGTCATCTTTTTACGAACACTCATACATATACATATATCTAGGCAACATAAGCATACATACATATCCAGTGAAATATTTGACTTGCTGCCACTTCATAGTTGTAATGCAGTTATTTTCCGCCGGTTTCTGGCTTTTTGCGTGCGATTTTCGGCTCTCCGCTTGCATTTTTTACTTATTTTATTTATGTATTTATTTTCCGTTATTGTTATAGTTTTGTCACTGGTAGGCAATAAAATTGCGTGTGTATTATCCTTGAATTTTTTAAATCGCTGCTTCGCCATCCGTGGTTTTCAACGATTTGCTGCGCTTTTTGTTTGCATTGCTTCCACTTGTTTTTGTTTTTGTTATTGTTGTGTCCATGTAAGCATCTGACTGCGAGCCAATCTCTCTTATTTCATTTATTCCTCTTGAAATATATTTTATTTCGCATTAATTGTGAATTTTCACGCACACACTTGAAGGATTTATGGTTTCTGTGAAGTAAATGGTCAGAAATGAAATTTTCAACGCGCGCCGACTTTTGTTTACTCACTTTATGTTTCATTAAGTTAACGAAGTTCAGTTTGTATTTTAAACAAAATATTAAGTTATTGCCTTAATGCGGTTCCTCTTTTCAGTATTTATAGTACTTATTCTTCTGGAGATAAGTTTTTGTATTTAATTAGAAATAAATTAGTTTTATTTGTTCTTCTTATAGTAAAATTTAACTTCCATTTTTCTTAATTTTTTTGATATTTTCATCTGAAACGAATGTTACTGATTTTTAAAATTCATATGTAGATGTTATCCGAAAAAAGCTCTTATATACCTACAAACTCAAAGTTTTTCCAGCATTCGCATTTTTTCGTTGTTGAGATAGTTTTGGTTTTGAGATGGTGAGTTTATATTTGTTTTTCAAAACTTAAAAATTATTTAAGCATATTAAAATCCAATAATACCATTCAGAATGCCTTGTGATGTCTTCAAATAACAAATTGACAAGATATGCTACGATTACTTCCGATCTACTTCCGGTAACGCAAATACTTCTTAGTGGAGTGAAGAACTTAAGATCTAGGAAACAGTAATACATTACTTTCCAATAGATGGCTTTAGTAACATGTGACTACCGTTGCGCGATCACGCTATATGATATTAAAGTGATAAAATTTCGGACCAAAAATGCTTCTCAGACAGTTTTATGTACTGTAGTACTGTATAGTTTGGGAACGTATCAGGGTAAGATAGAATGCCTTAGAGGCATGCAGAGTTGCCAAGATCATATGCAAGAGAGCGGAAGGGAAACATGTAAGCCTTCCATTTTCCATTCGCAGAGTTGCGAAGAAACTACTCCTAGATCCCAACTTTCAGGCATCACATGTGGGTGGACATCCTCAACAATGACAGTGAGGAATGTTCAGGGAAGTATGTATGAGAGACGTTGGAACATCTTCTCTGCTTAAGTCTGGCCTTATCCAGAACCCGTCTTAGATATCCAGAAGTCTCTATTGAACTTCACAAAAAACGTTGACGTCCTGCACGACGTAAACTTCAGCACGTATTTTTAATTACGACTATCTCACACTATAAAGCACCTGTAGGTCTATATATGGCGTGACAGCCTGTAATTTTGATTTCACAGCTGGATCGAACTCACGAAGAAGGTTTGTCGAAAATATCTAGAAAATAGTGGAACCATTTTAATAACGCTGAATACAAACACAATGTTTGGTTATGTAAGGGTGTCGCACGAGCTTACGCGAAAAAAATACTAATGATCTGATTGCGCAGCGGATGGTTACTAGTGATTAAAAGTAGGTCACCTACTCTGTAACATATATAGTTTGCCCAATATGGAAGGAATTGTGTTCCAGCAAGATAATCTAAGGTCACATACATCGATAGTAACACGCCAGAAGCTTCGTTATCCTGGTTGCGATGTTCTTGTCCATCCATGTTTTGGTCCGAACTGACTTATGACGAATGAGTTCGCCGGTGCATAATTCACATCAGAAGAAGCTTATTAAAAATAACTTCCCTACTTTTTGTTAATAGGGACAAGGGTTTATCTGAGAATGTCGTCATAATGGCAACAAGTTATCGGACAAAACGGTACATATTTGACTTAAGTCCATGATTCGATTTAGGTCAAATATATATATAATATAAATATATATATAACTAAAATTTCTTTAGACGTTTTTGTAATGAGTTGATACCTATGATTTCAGTTACTTACCTAGACATTAACTTTTTATGAATTTAGCAAAGCGAATTTAAATATGCATTGAAATATTTGCACTACCTTCTCTCCTTAGCCAGACACTCTTCTATCCGCAAGTATCTCAAGCTTTCTTTACTCATATGTTTTGACTCTTTTGGTTGCTTATTAAAGTACGTTTCTTTCTTCCTTTAAAGTCAGGAAAGTACTTCCATCTCTTTCAGTATAAGAATAAAGTTGAGTTTGCTTCATGGGTCGTGAATGAGACGATCTGAGTCATGTGATGGCTGTCTGTCCTTTTCCTTTTGAGATCGCACGAAGTAATTTGAGGACCCAAGCAATTATATCAATTGAGACAAGATTATTTTTTTTTTTTTGTTTTTATCCCGAAAACCAAAAAAGCTCAGCTAACTTATTCGTTCACATATCTATAAACCTTTATGCAGAATAATTATAAAGAAAAATCATTCTACATATATCTATCATATCTGGTTGAAAGTTGAAAATTAGAGGTAAAAAACCATTTTCTCTCAGAAAGCATTAGAAAGATCCGAGTGCTAAATTGTATTATAAGGAAGCCGAAAATTATAACTCTTTCGATTTGATCACTATTTTTGATGTTGGAGATAGCCAAGTATTTTGGAATATATAATTATACTGCAATCTGCTGTAGATGATAGCAATGTTTTATATCAATCGGAATCGCTTTGCTCACTTTGGTGCCGGTGGAATCCGTCTTTTATAGAATAGATGTGGCTGAAACATTTCAGTATCATTCATTCAGATTATCGAACATAAAAAAATACAGAATGAAGACATTTTTATAACTCTCACCTTGCCAACTTAGAAGTCTATTGATTCTCAAACCAAAAATTTTAAAATAAATCCTTTGAAGATCCATTACATTAGACTTTTTAGTTATCAAAGCAGCATTCACAACCTAGCTCTATCCATACATCTATAGGTTTACTTTCAACAATATAAATTTCACCTCGAAATTCAAAGATTTCCCCGACCAACAACAAACACATCAAATAGAAATTACTACCATTTCTCCCGTCGGTTGGAAAAATTGCGGTTCACCTGTAAAATTGCGTCAATATCCTTTAAGGTTCGAAAGAGAAATGGCAGGTAACATGCAAATATTTTATTTATTTGGAAATATGTTGAGAAAAGAATGGCGAAATTGAAAAATGCAAACCGTGAGTGCAAACAAAACAAAAAATTCGCTTTAAAGATCGAAAAATGAAAGGACCTACAACAAAAACAAAAAATGGCATAAAACGACAAAGCCGCTTTAGAAGAGCGCATAGAAAGTGAGGATAAAAATTGGCAACGTAGCTGTCTAAGTGGCAGAGTTTAGTCCGCTTAAGTTGGTGTTGTTATCCTTTCAAATTGCGCGTTCGCTGTCGGCGTTTAACATACGAGCCACACTATACACCAAACGACATAACACACAAACAAACAAGCATGCATATGTGTAGATGTGTCAGTGTCTCTGTGCTCTTATGTGTGCTGGTTAGTTGTTGAAAATTTGAATATTTGCCAAGAGTCCGATTTATTTATCTTGCTCGCTTTTTTAAGCTCAACTCTAAATTTTTGTTTTTGCCATTTGCGATACCCGCTTATGCTTTGTCAGTGCGCTCGCTCCGACTGCGGTAGCATAAATATATGATTTTTGTAGTTTACCTTTTATTGTATTTCTTTAACATTTGGTAAGCAAAATATGATGGCGCACACTTTTATACCCAGCGTTCTGAAAGTGTTGAAGAAAATCACTGTTGTTGGAGGAAGAATCGTAACTTTCGCGAAAGGAATCTTGAGATATTTTTTGGAAAGATAAAACAATGATAATTTTCTCACTTTTCATCAATAGACTCGTTTAATAGAACGGTTTCGAACGCCTAATAGTGTTCTTGATGATGTCAAAGCTTTGCCTGAGTCCACTGAAAATTTAACCGTCATTTTAATTTTGGTCTTTAAAAGACGAAGTGCCATTACATTGTTAATACGAAGTAGTCATCATTGAGGATGCCAGCGCTTAACATGAGTTTCAGCTGGTTTTCTATAACATATGTCCTGGTCGGAAGCCTAGCAGCTAAGTTTGGCCAATATGAGAGGAATTGTGCTCCAACAGGACAAAGGCAGGTCACACACATCGATATTGACACACCAGAACCTTTGGGATTTTGGTTGGGACGTTCTTGTTTATCCATGTTATAATCCAAACTGGCCTATGACGACGGATTTCGCCGGTACATAATTCACCTCAAAATAACCTCACACCATGAGGTCACCAAGTATTTGAACCGCGTCCTTTCTAGTGCCGGACAAGTGAACAAAAAATGCCCTATTATTTCCTTGATGCCTTGTTCTTTAAATTTCTTGAAGGCATCTCGTCCTGCAGTAGTGTGCCGCCACCAGACTCTGACCAGTGAGTATTGCAATCATGTTCCTACAGTCTCTTCTATCAGGAGTCATGAATTTTGCAGTTTTGTATTCCGATAGATCATGCCATCGAACTTGGATTTCCTTGCCATGCTTCCAGATCGTCTTATAGACAAAGCATTGATTTGCTAATGTCGTTCACGTTATCGGATAATAACTTTACACCACTCTTCTCAACCTCGTCCACCATAGCATTGCCATCGATGCCTTTGTGAACAGCCAAAGTGAAGTCGCTTGTTCCTGAGCGACACACTCAACTGCTTTCCTGCTTTATAAAGCACTTATGAGCGACATACGATACGAGGTTACTACCTTGATTGCTTTTTAGCTCTCTACTCGTTTACACAGCTTAAAAGGCTGGCGTGTGCCCAACTCTGGACAATATATCCCCGCACCAACTATATTTTTTTATAAATAGTAACAATAATGTTTTCTTTTTGTCTGTTTTAGTTAGTTTATATATTTTACCGAAACTTTCTATAACGGAAGATTAGATTAGGGTAGGTTAGATGGTTGATCCACCAAGAAGACGGTGGATCACACAGCTATCTTGAGCCCTTTGTGAAGCCAAATGAAAAAATATTTGGCACCGACAAAGGGCTTTGAGCCTATGCCTGCATGCTTTATTTTTATTTCCGCTCTTTCACCTGGATATCTAAAAGTAATAGTCCCGAGCTTTGGGTTTGATTCAAGAAGGATGTATTGAGTTGATTATATTTTACAACTATCTAGCTGTAAGTAGTTGGCCAAAGTTTACTGAGCTGATCTGAGCTCAACCATCCTAAGCTAAGCGCAAGAAGCCAACGAAACTCTTACACTTCTCCTTCTGCAATTAGTGAAACTGAAATACCTGACCTAGCGACCTAGCTCATTAGCCTTGGAGTAGTAAACCAAAGCAGAGTTACCAAATTGATAAAAAAGTAATGAAGTGGGGCCAAAATTCAGTAGGTCCTGGTAAAATTAGTCTGAGTCATACTTACACAAAGTGTTTGTTCGATTCATCACTCTCCAATATCTAACGAATTGAAGGCAGTTAATTAATTTAGTGGTTGAGGAAGTCACTGATTCCTGACTGCACTTTAGTGCGAGCTTTCATTTAAGATGGGATTTGCCTACAGAGTTTGGATATAAATCAACCATATGCTTCCAGATCGGAGATCTACAAAGCCTGGTGACTTGCTCGTAATGAGTCAATACATTCAATTGATTGTGGGATGACCCCTGTCTTCGTTACTATTGTTGTTGTAAGGGTAATATAGATTCTGATTTCGTGGAAAGGCTCAATTTAGTTTTCATTAAAATTGCTTAACCTTAGGTCGGTAGTTGAGTTGGTTTAATGGGACATGAAAGTGGTGATCAGAGCCATTCAAAGGCTGTCTGTCGCTACTTCCTTTTCAGATCGCACTGAATACTTTGAGAACCGGAGCGATTATATCTATTTAGACAAGATTATTCTTTCACTCCATATCTTTCTCTGGAAATTTAACAAAGCACAGCTTCCTTATACGTTCACATATCAGTAAACCCCTATGTAGAATGTGCCGTGGTTATAAAGAAGCATCCTCTTACCGCCCACATTTAGGCTTCGCGCTTATTTATGATTATTTTTGCGAATATCGCTTTGTTGCTGCACTTGTTATCCTTAAGATTTTTCAGCATTTCTTATTGCGCCTTAGTTGCCAATATTTCAATGTTGTTCGCATGCATTTAGGAACAAACGGCGCTGCCATTGCTTTGAACCACACTGCATGCCGAGCGCAAGAGGTTGGTTGTGTGCAGATATATACGAGTATATTGTATATATATATATACATACAAGTATGTGTGAACATATTCCGGAGCTTTGTAGTGGAGGCAGCAAACAAATGCGCAACCACATGCAAAGTACAGAATCCTTAACGCAAATATGTGTATGGACTCGCCTCGATGTATGGATATTCTTTTGCTTGCGCTCTTAAACACATATGCATATCGAAACACATACACATACATATATACTCGTACACAAAGATGTTGCACACAATGTCGAAACAACCCACTGGCAAAAGCCAACAAATGTAAATAGTTTTCTTCGCTATTATGCTGAGGCGTTTACAACAGCGCATTATTTTGCTTTCATTTACATATATTTTAATACTCTGCAACACTCTTTCTCACTACAGACTTCTTTGCGGGTAAGAGAAGGTTCGTCTCTCAAGTTTCTGATTTATTATAGATCATGTTTAATATAATATATTCCGTGTTTTTCAATAAGGTTAGGTATAACTATTCCAATATTTAACCCTACTTCATATTAGGCGGCCCTTTTAGCTTAGCAGCATGCCACTTCGACTTAAAGAATTCTGGAGATTTTAAGTGCAACGAACGAACTTCGGTTTCTTCGATTTCGATTTATTTTTCAAGCGCCATTCGGTCAATAGTTGCTACGTCATATTCAAAAAACCCACGTTTCGTCAACAGTAATGGCACGCTTGAGGAATGTAGAGTCCCTCACTCCATGTCGTTTTTGCAAAAAATTCAGATTCTTCGAAACTAGTATTGATTCGTTTCATTCCCAAAAACACCCGATTTTTTCATTTATGGTCGTCCACCGTACTCACTATCGGCCGAATTGTTGAAAATTTTCGAACGTAGATTTTCTTTACATAATGTTCAAGTCCCAAAAATACTAAGAACAGCTCGAAGTAATGAAAATATTACTGTCGTTAGGCAAGTGTTGCTGAAGACCGTAACTTGTCAATTCCAACAGGTTCTCAAGAATTGGGACTGTCTCAAACCATAGCGTGGCTGATTTTAAGAAAAGATTTGGGATTGCTTCCATAAAATTGTTCTCATCCAAAAACTGAAGCCATTAGACCACCGTAAACGTCGTGAATTTACTGATTTTATCTTTGAAAAATTTGAAAAGGATCTAAATGAATCCGAAGAGGCTCACTTTCACCTGAGTGGAGCAGTAAATAAATAAAACTGTCGATTCTGGAACAAAAAAAAAACACAAATTATTCACGAAAAACCTTTACATACCTTACATCCACTTACCTTGACAGTTTGGTATGGTTTTCGGTCTGGTTGAACCAACGGTCCGTACTTCTTTCGAAATAAACCGTTACTGTTAATAACGAGCGATATCGATCGACGATAGCCAACTTTTTATAGACGTAACGGAAGAAGTTGATGTTAACAACGTCTGACCAGGGCTACGTGCCACACAGCAAGTGCAACCACCGAATTATTGCGAGAAAAATTTGGAAATTCAATTATTTCAAGAATTTGTGACATCGAAAGACCAACACCATTTGGTTGTGGCTAAGTAAATCCATTTAAATTCGTCATTAATAGAGGTGGATGATTTCCGAGTTAAATTTTCGATAACGTCACTTCACCGAATGTTTTGTGCTAATCAAACACTTGCCTTGCTGATAAAGTATACTCTCCACACTGGCTCTACAACATTTTCAAAGATTCCACGCGCTCAGTTTATATGGACTTGTCCGATTTAAATTCGATCAGATCGTTATCGCAATGCCACGTTATTGATAGTTCAATTATATGTCGAACTTTCAGAAAAAGAAACACAACAGTCTACCTGTAGTCTGTGTTTACATTAATTTTGAAGAATACTTCCGAGTTGGTTACATAGACCCGTCTGTCGTCGCTACATAAGCATCCTAACAATCGGTTAGGATAATTCGGAAAAAGGACAAGATATAAACCTGGTATGCCAACTATTTTAAGTAGCTTATAATAGAACTATTAAAGGCACTGGATAAGCCTTTCATATTATGGAGTGAAATACTTACCCATATACTTGTTGGTTTTTTTTGTATATTTCTCTATGGAAAAAAAGTATCTTGTATAATTTTTAGGAATCTCTCTTCACTCAAAAGACTCTAAATCCTTTTTTCAATCAATAGTTTCGTCTAAAATGGTCTAATGGAAATCATTTGTTATATCCTATTTATTCAAATTTTACCAGCAATAATTCAAGCTTAGCTTAGCTGAGTTCATATAGTGAGGTATGAATCCTGAACTGTTATTTGTCTTCGAAAATACTTCCATTAAGAGATTATATTCACCTGCCTGTCACAAGAAACGCATTTTTGTGCGATTTGTTCTTTTTTTTTTTTGAAGGAGGATTTCTACTAGAAATTGTCTCAAATACAAAATCCAAAAATATATTGTTTTTATGGAGGTAGAAGAGGTAGGAGGACGAGTCAGGTGGTTGCGAAACAGTTTGCATAGCAAAAAGGCTTAAAATACTTCAATTATTATCAAATCTTATGCTTTCGATGGCTACCTGATAAACATATCTAAGAAAGTCGTGTGCAAATTGAAAGTCGATCGGTTCAGCGTTTTGGAGGAATTTTCGTCACAGATTCTGAATACAGCCCTTAAAGTTTAATCTAATATTTACAAAAAATGATTCGAAGAATTTCTCTCTGGAGACTGATCTATTACTTTTATTTAAAAGCTATTGATACCATTATATGGGATATGAACACTGAAAGGATAGACTTAACGTCAATTTTCACTTTCCTTTCTTGAGTTTAGTTTTTTGGGTCTTTAAAGGGTTACATAAGTTTATGGGTTCCTACAAATCGCTTTTTTATTGTCTGATTAAATACTACAATACCTCTACAATATTGTCCTAAATTTTCAAGTTGATCCGAGTAATAAATTCGGAGATACAGCCTTCAGAATTTGTGCGCTTGAGGCTAGCTAGGTTAAGTGCGCCGCCATTTAACGGGTTTTTCTCGAAACTGTGTTTTTGAGCACGATTGGCAAAGATTTCTCGAGAACTACTCAACCGATCTTCATGAAATTTTAAACAGAACTGTAAGAGACAATTTTTACAGATCTGGATGAATAAGTTTTTGCCGATTGCAACTATTTATTAGATATTTGCTTCCGCCATTTTCCAATAGATGTCTCTAGGGTCAAGCACTGGTCGATTAAATCGTTTTATATCGATCTTGGACGTTTGTGTCAACATTAACCCAACAAAATATTTGTAGAGATCTGTTTGCATCGCAAACCTATTCTCAACTGAAAATGTCACTTTTTGGGCCAATTCTCGACATTTGCGGGAAGTTTTGCTTTTCTTTTTTAATTCCAAGAAAAGTGCGGCTTAGGACCCGTCCACGCTTTACTGAGGCTGACACATACATAGATAATACTATTACTCTATTACTACCATCTACATGATTTCTATTAGGTATTAAAAAAATATAGAATTTTTGTAAAGCAACTTGTGTTAGTTTACATGGGAAATGGATCATAAAGCATTTCGTGTGTTAATTAAGCATTGCTTTTTGAGGGACACTTTTGGACCGTTTTTATACAATAAAGCCTTAAATTTACAAAAAACGGCGAAAGCATAGTTGTAGATCAATATATGTATGTTCGATATTAAAATATGCCGCAAAATAAAATTTTTTAAATTCACAAGTGTACATTATTCATAAAAATTCCTTCATTTGGTTAGGTCTTAGTAGTGTTCCATTTTTTAACGCTTAAACTTCTAGTCATGATTTATGATACGCTGTGAACAAAAAATAAAAAAATAAACAGAAAATAGGTTGCACAGTGTTGCGACCGCATGCCGCTTTATTTTGCAATCACTCTTGCCCCACTTCCCCCCTTTCTCTTTTGCAACCAAACACTTTGTCGTCTTACACTCTCCTCCTTCTCCGAGCATTTTTCTTACAATTCCGCCATTGTTGCTGCTTCACTCTCTCAATTGAATTTAAATTGCAACTGCCTGCAACAAGCTGGTGGCCAACCCCGCACAGCGTACAGCTTCACTGCGCCTCACGGCTGCAAGCCGACTTTGTTAGCACTTTTACAATTTTTACCGTTACATTATTGTTCTCTTATTATATGTATTGCTGCTTGCATGGTGGCTGCCACCCGCTTAAGCCGCAACAGCTTTGTCGGTAACAAATAATGCCACACGCCACAAAGGTAATCACGTGTTTAGCCGTTTGTAAAATGTATACACTGACAAAATGCAACACTGTAGGCATGAATGATGTTACGCTTGCGCTTGGTTACCTGCAAAATGCTTTCCGTATTCAAATTATTATGCCAAAATAGTAAATGCAACTTCAGCTGGAAAATTTGAATGCAAGCTAGCGCATTTATCTTTGACTTGTAGTGCAGCGGCAACTAGAGGCTTTCATCAAAATGGAAAGAAAGGAAAAAAAAAATTGTTTCGAGAAAAATTCACTGCCGGTGACTTGCATAAATTCTAATATAAAATTCATTTCCGCTGTGAGTTTAGCTGGCGCTGGCGAGCAAGTTGCACAAACACACACACAAATATATATATATGTAGGGTGTATACAAAAAAGTTCGTCCGGCCAGTTTCTTTGCCGATTTGCCTATTCACAACCGTTATACTTGCCCCACGAAACACACACACACACACACACACACTAAAATAACCGAATCTGTTCGTTTGCCTAATGCCTTTGACTTTTGGCCTATTTCGCAAGCTTGCCAGCCAGTAGTAGCAGCCCCTGCTGTGTAGCATATATTGCGCTCATCTCCTATTTCATTTCCTCTGTGACATGGCTCACAAACTGCCACTGCACTAATCAGCCGACAGCGGCAACATAATTTTTCACCCGCTCGCTTCCTTTATGCGCTTAAACTCATTCATAAATTTTATGTTGGTCAGTGGACACAACTTCTGTGCGGTGGTGGGCGGCGGCCACAGCGGTGAGTGGAGGGGCTCAAGCCAAACTTTGGCTTGCCCCAAAGGACAAGTTTACTACTGTGAAACGGACTTTTCAGCTACTTGCCGCATCGGACAACTGTAGCCTGATTGTATTTGGTGTAGGCAAGCTCTCCTCTTTTACTCGCTTTACGCTCGCTCCTCAGCGCCACTCGATAACTTTTCATAAGCATTTTGTTAAATTGAATTATGCGCCAGCAACAGCTTCCTTTGTAGTAAAAAGAAGCGCACAAAGCCACTCGTATTTTGTAGGTAAAAATATTTGCACAGGCACATAGACACACACTAACATGCTGAGGGAGGCCCACACACACCGACTCTCGTTTATCCGTTCAACTGCATGCATGCATATCAAAATATAATTTCAATTTATTACGCCCGCCTCTGCACTTTATGCAATTTTTTACTTTTGCTGCACTGCCTCTGCCCATACACACATACACACACTAAAGCACATACTCTCATACTCATACACACACACCACCACACAATATTATTCAACATAACCACTTGAATCTGCCAGTCTATTTAGTTATCATAATTTTCTTTACACTCACACACCCACACACACTTATATACCTTCAAGCATACCTTCATCCTCTACATATTTGCTGCGAGTTATCCAGTTCAGCTTAAGTTCACTTTGGTCCTTGTACTTAAGCACTTAGCCATGCAGATGCGCACCGCTTGACTTCCATGTCATCTAATGCTTGTAATAATTTTTGATCTCAAAACTTCAAAGCCGTTTGTTATAGGCCACAGGATTATTGGATGTTTGAGGTGGATCAGCCGCCGACTTTGAAGTGCAGCTTGGCAAGTGAGTAAATAACGGTGGAAAAAAGGATGATGCAATTTAGTTGGTTAAAGTCTCAAAAGACAAAATAAAAACGGTAAGCTGGAGGATGTGCGTAATAGATTTAAAGGTGTGTTTTACTTGCTGGTAATCAATAGGTTAAGGACTAATGCAAAAGCTGCAGTTATACGCCTGAAGAAGTTGAGAACTCTTGAACGAATCTGAAAGACTGTAGGTCGCTAATCTTTAGGTTTCTCGGTTCATAATTTTAGACCAACTTTTCTGTCATAGCATGAGTGATGAAAAGTCGTTGGTTGGTAAGACCTGCTGTTGCCTATGGATTTCTCCATTTAACTTACTTAGTAAGTGAGGTCTAATTTTCTTGGCAATCTGGAACAATTGGGGTTGATTTTTAAAAGAACAGTACGGTATGATTTGGACTTCTACCAGTACGTATACATACGAGTATTACATATGTACATATTAACAAACAAAAGTGCTTTTTATCACAAGAGCTCGAACAGGGAAGATATACAAAATATGTACATTACCTCCTTTTCAAAATTAAAGAAAACACCTTAGCTTCCGTGGCACCGAAGCTGTAATACCCTTGACTAGAGCATCTTTTAAAGAGAACTGTATCTTGATTTTTATTAGTCAATTTGTATGATGGGTATATGCTATTGTAGACCTTATCGAACAATATGGTGGAAAATTATAGACACGCTTTAGGAAATAATATATGCCAGCTTTTGTGAAGATACCTTTGTGAAATGAAAAAATTTTGCAAACAGTTTGAATGACAGCTATAGCATATAGTATAATACAGGTGGTTCCGACAAATTAGCAGCTTCTTGCGGAAAAAAACGAGTGCATTTAGAATGATTTCTCAAAAATTAAGGGACTAGTTCACTAATAAATAGGCGTACAATCCAACGGACAAGTTAAGTTCTAATATATGCATTTCGGTCACCCCATGGCTGTATTAATATTTCAAAGATAACTAGTTACATACATATGTTTATTTCCTTATGTACAATACAGATATGTATGTATATCCTACACAACTGGCAATATAATAAACATAATGTTACATATTATATTACCTTAGACTTCATTCATACGTTACTTTTTCTTTATTGGATTAGACACCTTCCTTTTCGTTCTGTTCAGTTGTTGATTTTTTAGGCCTCAAGCTACACTGATAAGGTCCAAGCAGTTTCTTGACGGTGCGAGGGCAATTGCTATTCGAACTTCTTCGTAGTCGGGCATTGTAACATCTGCTCCATCGTCATCGATTGTGGAATCTGGTTCGCCTTCTCCTGGCGTTATGCTTGTCATTCAACAGGCTGGAGAAGTTTTCCCTCCATAATTTTAGTATGCTCTGAGCATCGGTTACCAGATCATTTCTGAGGGTTTTACAAGAATTTTCGATCATTACCCCTGTCGGCCAGCTTGTCAAGCTTTCCGTACTTACGCATTTCGACCTCTCTTTGTTTATCTTAAAATACGTCTCGCTTCCCGCTTCAACTCTCGGTATCTATCCCATACCGCACGTATTCTGATCGATTGTATTGTTGCGAGGTAGGCAATCTGTTTTCTCTTCACTCCTCACTGGAACAGCTGTTGCTTTGTCTTTTCCAAAAACCAACACTTTCATTTGCAGGTGTACGTAAGGAGCTTGAAATGCCGTCCCACAGTTTTTTATACCGATTTGCTGATGAGTGCCCTCAGAGAGCACTCTGCACTCTTCGATCCGTAGTCAGCGCGGTAGCTTGATGAGTTTCCCTATTGCTAGAATTTAGTACTACAAATAACCATATTTCGGACCCAGCGAGGACAATCAGCTTCAACGCATTTGGGGATATTTCATCATGGAAGCTGAATTTACCGACCGTTGTGCCAAATATACCTTCTTTACTCATCCTGGCGTTAAAGTCGCCAAGCGTCATATTGCCATCCATTGGAGCGTGGGCGGAAATCAGCGATAAGTTGAAGAACTTCACTTTATGCGGATTGTAGCCAAACTTTCATCCTCCAGGCCGAATGCCAGGACTCTGCAACGGAGTGTCTTTCTCACCCGATATTGTGTTTCTTTATATTACCACACTGTAGTATATGCCACAAGGACCTGCTCGTCTCAGTCCATTGCACTTCTTGGCTATACAGGACTGTTTTCTTTTTTTTTTAATCACTTTGATTTGTATTTGGAAAGAATTTCGTGACGACTTCAGGAATATTTTTTTCTATCGATTTTGTACTCTTCACTCCTAAACCGAACCTAAAACTTGAGCTTGTAAGACCAGAAAGGCACTACAGTGGTCCGGCAGTCGGAAGGCGATTCTGGTATCTAATTTTGGTTAAAAAAAAATCCACCTCTCACTGGATTATCCGGTTTGATTCGAAACTGAGGTATAAAAATAAAAGGCTGGAAGGTGCCCACATAGCGGATTTTTTAGTGAAAAATCCTTGTCTTCTCAAAGAGCCCCAAATTAGCTGTCCTAACAGTGCTAGCAAACCCTCTAACAACTGCATCATTATCTGTACACTGCTCATTTACATACAGTTGACTTTATTACGCACTCGCCAGCAGCGACAACAACAACAAGAACATCCTTCGAGTTGCCACTTCTGTGCGCTGCTGCATTTGCGCTCATCTTGTATACACAATTTGTACAGAATTTTCTTTGATTCGACTTGTTAGAGTTACATAATAATGAAATCAAATCAAAATAAATATTAAAAGTCTGTGGCTGTGTGTGTGTGCGTAGCTGTACAAGGGTCATCGTGGCAGCCGAGTGCACGCAAAATATTGCAGAAGAATCGCTTAAATATGCCAAAAGTTAAAGTAAACTCCAACCATGTGATTGTGTGTGTAAACCATAGCTGCAGGCGCGCTGTGTGCGTGTACGTGGGTGTGTGTTTAAGTAGTAGCATTTACAATCTGCTGCATTCACTTTAGCAAAATATTCTTTTCAATGCAAAAGTGTGCGCTCACAAACACTGAAATTCATCTAATTTTGCCTTGTTTCTTACTCAACTGTGCATCTGCTGGTTGTTGTTGTCGTTGCACTTGCAACATTCGTTACAATCGTGTTGCATTCATTCGGTCATTCATTTGCCTTTCAACAGCAGTTTGTAATGGTAACGGTACATGGCAGCGCACAAAATGCAAATCATTGTCAATTTCTATTGCGTTTCCTCTTCGAAACCCATTCCATTTTATTTTAGTTATTTTAGTTTGCTCTGCTTTGCTTTTTTCTTTGTTTTGTGCGCTTTTTATTATTTCTTATTCCTTATCCATGTTGCATCTGTTAAATTGAATACTTGCAACCACTTGTGTATGCAACTGCGTTACGCCAACGCAACCGTTATGTCGCTTCGAGTACATTGCGCGTTATCCTGCCATCCTTTGCGACAAGGATACGCGCAAGCGGCTCAGCTATGATATGCACTTATTACAGTTATTGAGCAAAGGTTAACTCAATGCTAACACAAATACATATTTAATGCGAAATGATTTGTGTGACAGCAGTCAGCCTCAATTTGAATTTGAATTTGGTTTCCGTTATGTATGCGCATAACTTACGCTTGTTCTTATTTATTGATATATTTCATCAACATCACATATACATATACCATGCTTGTTTTTGTATGTGATAATGCCGTAGTCAATGCTAATGGCTTGGAAAATGAGTTAGAATGGCTTTGTGGGAAAGAGCACTTCTAAAAGCGGTTAGTTTCTTGCGTAATAAAAGTTGTTTTGGCATAGTTATGAAAGCAATAGTTGTACAAATGTATGCGGATCATTTATATTACAGTTTTATAATTGCAACTTGACTATCAGTGGACATTACTGCATAATCCAATTTCATTTACAAGGTATAATACATTTTTAGCATAGTACCCGAGCTCTGGAAATAATACTAATAATATTATAAAAAGTTTTCTAAGCAAAGATATTACAACAGGTGATTCAAGTATAAGTACTTTTTTCAACAGCTTTTTTTGACAGATCACGCCTGAGTCGTGTCAAGCTCTCATGTTATTTTTGTTTAGTATTGTTGAGCATTTCATCTTGGAAAGACTTATGTGTTTCTTTTATGTATGCGCTCCGCTCAACTGAAGGTTAGCATAATCGGCCTACTAAGCGTACTATTGGATATAATTCGAAAGAACAGACCACGTTCAGTGAAGAAAATATGACAGTCGTACCTGAGAGTTTACACGAAGACCGTGGAAAGGTGGTTTCAACAAGACGGCGCCACTTCACACTCATCGCGGCAATCAATGGATTTATTGAGAGAACACTTCAGTAAATAATTTCACGTTTTGGGTCGGTCGATTGGCCACCAAAATCGTGTAATATCACACCTTTAAACTTTTTCCTGTGGGGATATGAAAATATGTAAGGTCTAAAGTCTTTGCGGATAATCCCGGTTCGATTTAGGCTTTGGAGCAAGATATCAAACGTGTCATTCGTCAGTTATAAATCGAAAAGCTCGGAAATTGGACTCAACGGATGAACAATCTTGTCTTCAAAAAATAAATATCCAAGATTGTTAGTTCGAATTTTTCATGTCCTTGCAACCGATACAGTCTAAAAATTTTATTTATTAATCAAATCTGATAGTGTATGACTGAAAATGATATTTTAAAGAACCTCATTGATCTACTTGATCGACTTTCATCGTTGAGTTGTTTGATCTGAAAACGGAAAATTCGGAGATTGAAGTGTTGCCTAAGGCAATATGATGTTTTAAATACTATGATATTAGGTTGTCAAAAAAGTCTTGCGGTATTTTCGCTAGTTGGCGCTGAAAGCGCTTAGTTCTAGTTTTATTCGTCGCATTGGGTCATGCTATACCTTTTTGGAAAGCTCATTTCACGCGCTAACGCGTGTTTGATTGATTGTCGTTTCTATTAAGTCGTTCGTGAGTTATAGCGTCGCAAACATGGAGCAAAATAAAGTGAAAATACGGCATATTTTACAGTACTACTACGATAAAGGCAAAAATGCATCTCAAGCCGCCAACAAAATTTGTGCAGTTTATGGACCCGATACAGTTTCCATTTCCACCGCACAACGATGGTTTCAACGTTTTCGTGGTCGAAGATGCGCCACGCTCCGGAAGGCCTGTCGTCGAAAATTGCGATAAAATCGCTGAATTGGTCTAAAGAGACCGGCATAGTAACAGCCGTAGCATCGGTCAAGAGCTGGGCATGAGTCATCAAAAATTCATTTCAATTTCAATAAAAAAAATTCAACAAAAATACCGCAAGACTTTTTTAACAACCGAATATAATACTAAAGTATCAGCCACATAGTAAATTTAGGAAACTAAGAGTTATTTTTAAAGAAATAGCAACTACGTATTTTACCAAAATCTTCAGGAGAGCAAATAAAACTGCAGTTACTTGCCATCTAAAATATCTTTTTCTATATTTCGAAGGTTATTTCAACAGTATTACAATCAAAGGTCTCGCCCTTCCTATATGAGTAATCTCTAATCTAGAATTAACCGTCTTCTAAATGTTTACATACATAATTTTCACTTCCGTCCAATGATTTCAGGTGATTATTTTAAACAATTCCACATAAAAATGCCAAATCACACACTCTCATTTCGTCGTTAAAACTTTTTTATATGTGCATTTGTTCAACCAAAAAGCCTGCAATACTCTTAGTGGTAACTTTTACAGTTAGAGAACTTGTAATTGAAATATGATTAAAGTTTCACATAAACCAAAGTTTGGTTAGAGAATAATTGGTTTCACCAGCTGCAGCAAATGCGTTTCAGGTAGTCAAGTTCATGGTATACTGTATGTATGTGTATGTGTGCAAAATTACACTGCCTGACAAAAAATATGTGTACACGATTTAATTGATATTTTGGTGGTAAGGAAATAAGAAAGATTGTAAACAGATTAAGGGCAAGGTCCGTTTTCTCAATGTCTGGTAAGCAGCAAGATCTGTAAGATAAGTTCTGGTTAACTTAACCTATACTCGTATTTTCGGTAGAGAACTTTTTTTAACGAAAACTTAACTGACATATGGCTGCTAAACAGACATTAAGGAGAAACTGGCCGAAAAAATCTAGTTCTTGTATGGAAAACTTTTTTATTTTACGAGATATCGTCACGAGATTTGGCATAGATTATTGTCCAAAGCAAATATATAATCTTCGAATAAATTGTTAAAATCGGCTTACTATAGCTTATAGCTGTCATACAAACTGACCGATCGAACTCAAGTCCTTGTTAGGAATACTTTTTTATTTGACAAGATATCTTCCCGAAATTTGGCAGAGATTATTTGAAAAGACAACGCTAAAATGTCTGAAGAAATTATTCATATCAGACTCCTCTAACGTATAGCTGCCATACAAAATGGCTGAACAAAATCAAGATAAAGATTTTATTTACCCATTTTTCATATGTAAAGTTATAAAAACATGCTGCTATAAAGCTTGGAAGAGGCCAAAATCAACCTTTTTTTAATTTTTTTTTTTATTTTTTTATTTTTATACTTTTTTTTAGAAAAAATCAACTTTCCGCATACCTTTCTGCAGTTTGTTCACAAGTACTCGGACTTTTTCCGCCGAATGTACACCAGAAACAAAGACTTTACTAAAGTTATATGTAACTTTGTGAAAATCGTTTAACAACTGCTGAAAGTCACACCAAATAAAATGAGTTATTGGACCTTTTAAAAAATTTCCGCCATAAATTCGACACTCGATTTGCAGCAGCAATAAATGAGTGTGCGCTCCCAAACAACGACACTGAAGCAAACAAACACAAGTGAATTGGACAAAATACAAGTACGCAAAAATATACCCGTGTATTTGTATGTATGTATATGTAAATGTGTGTGTTTGCATGTTCAAAGTATTAAAGTAAGTAAAAATAAGTGGAAAATGTTATAAATTGATGCCAACATAAGTGCTTTTGTATTGCAATGGCAGCAGCAGCGACAGCGACAGCACAGCGTTAGCGGTAAAAGCAGCAGCACTCGAACGCACACATAAATCATGACACTACTACTACCATACATGCATGTGTGTGTAAAGTGAAAAGTAGCCGCATTTGCACATATATCAGCAGAAACATTTACATATTACCAAAAAGCAGCTTCTCCAAGCTGAGTACATCCATATACAAGCACAGAAAACACACTTTCTGACACCCTCACACACAAACACACACTTATATATAAACACAATATTCATACATAAATATCGAAAGCCAAGAAAGTTATTAGAAAGTAAAATGCGCAGCCAAGAGCAACCGAAATTGCTCATCTCACACGCTTTTGAATAAATGACTGCAAGTACCGCACACACACACACACTAACGGCACACACACGCACGCATTTCGCTTATTGAGGTCGTCGATATTCGAATTATGTCGTTTTTGCATTTTAAGTGGCAACTTCATACAGTTCGAAAGTGATCTGTTTTCGCCCCACACGTCTTGCGCCTTTCCCGCTGCCGCTGCCTAACTTTAAAGCCGCTCAGCTGGCACTGCCGCAGCCTTAGTGCTCGTCGTCTGTCGTCAGCTTCTTCGCCAATTCGAGTGTTTCACAGCAGGGCTAAAAGACGCACACACATATATTTACATATATGTATGTAGTTATAAGTACCCACTAGCGTCAAATCGAATTTGTTGTTGATTTTCGCCTGCAGCTAAGTTACACTCTCATTTGGCAGCTGTTAGCCGGCGACAAACTGCGAAGCTCAATGGCGCACAGTGTACAAATGTGATGAAAAACGCTGTGAAAAATGTTTACGAATTATTGAAATGTTTGTAAATCAAGTTTAGATATATAGACTAAACAGACCAAATCCAGCAAGCAGTGAAGAAAAGGGTTGGGTATGGTTTGTGATGGAATCATCGGTCCATATTTCTTCAAAACTGGTTCCGGTGTGATCGTAATCGTCAAAGGCGACCCTTATCGTGCCATGATAACCGACTATTTGATGTCTAAAATGGAAGCTCGTGATCTCAGAGACATATATTTTCAACAAGACGGTGTAGTTCTCACACATCGCACCAATCAATAGATTTATTGAGAGAACACTTCAGTGAGCACATAATTTTACGTTTTAGACCGGTCGATTGGGTACTAAGATAGTGTGATACCATACCGTTAGAATTTTTTCTGTGGGAATATGGAAAATCTAAAGTATATGCAGACAATCCCGCTTCGATTCAGGCCTTGGAGAAAATATCACGCGTATCATTTGCCAATTACCAAACGAAATGCTCGAACAAGTCATCGAAAACTGGACTCAAGGGATAAATCATCTCACACGTAGCCACGGACAACATTCAAAAAAGTACTAAAGAATGCTTCATAGAATGATAATAAACATTTCCCATTTAATTTGAAGTTTCTGTAATTTTTCTTTAAAAAAGTAGAGAACTTCGAAATGGATCACCCATTTTGTAGGATTGCCAGGTGAGGAAACATGTATGCCAAGTTTCATAAAAATATTTACATTTATTCTCCACTTTATATTCCTCTCTTTTAATATTTTTGTCCATTACTTCCCACCGCTCATTACACTGTGCGCCGTACGCCGCCCGCCAAGTTCTGCATATGCCGGCTTTTGGTACGTGGCAAAGTGGCTGTGCCAACAATTGCATAAAGACAAAAGCTTTTGTCACAGCTACATTTTGTGTGTTGCCACTTTTGTTCACAAATGCGGCATGTCGCAGCGCCAACGAAGTGGCAAAAGGGCTCATAAGCACAGCGCATAACAGCTTATTCAGTTTTTCACATTTTTTTTCTCGCATTTCCTTTCACACCAATTCGATTATGTGTTGCTCACTACTTTTGCTTTTGCGCTTGTTTTTTGCGTCATTGTGTCCCCATTTTTCCAGCTCATCATTTTCAATTGGGTTGATTTCGCTGTTTTGTTAAATTATTCAAAGTTTTTCGCAACTACTTGTGCACGTAACTGTCGTCCGCCTGCCGCCGTCTCCTTGCGCCACTTCGTTGCGTGTCGTCTTAGCTTGAGTTCGATTTTGCAATGATTATGGTATATGTAAGTGTGGCTGTTGTAATGCGGTTGCTGTAATCACTTCAATTGGTCATAAATTACACTCAGAGAAAGTGATGAATTAACTAGTGTCGCTTCATTTGTTGTAGTACCGCTTTTGAGTAAAGTATTACTTCATTGAGTAAGGACATATTTAATTTATTTTAAATTGATAATTAAACGACAATTAAAAAACACATAATTAATTTCTTTTTTACATAATGTATGAGGCCTTAGAATCGCTTAAAAATTTGTATTTATTCAAAAATATTGATCAGTGATTTCACAATCGAACATCTTTACAACGGACTAATTTTGTCCTCTAAGTATCGCTGTTACTGCCTGGAGAACCATTGTTGCTTTAAATTGTAAGTTTTTCCGTTCCAAGTTGAAATCTTTTTTGGTCATAAACTTTAAACTAACAGATACTCTGAACTCTAGAGGCATTTTTCATTTCATTGACAGTAAATCACATAATTATTGACAAATGGAATTTCTAGCAGTGCCCAAAAAACTCGTTGAAACTACTTTTTAGATTTACTGTCAAGGCCATGCTTTTCGCTGTTGTTCAACATGATCAACTCCACCCATAAACGAATTATGGTATTTTAAAACTATTGGACAATTAACATCATAGATAGACAATGCCGTTTTGATATCTTCATAGAAAAACCGCAGATTCTGATCCATGGAAACTGGATACCAATTATCCATCCACTTGCTGAAAATTATCCAGTTGAGGTTAATCTAAAATCAATAACTCTTCTTTTCATTTATTTATCAGCAATTAAGTTTTTAGAATTTCCTTTTAGGTTGCCACGAATAGTACCACAAGCTGAAACTCTTTCCGTTTTTAATTTTTCAAGAAGATGAACCGATGCGAAGTAGTTATCAAAATAAAACCATTTTATTTTTTCCCCTTCTGTCTTCAGTCGTTGATAACATGACTCCTTCTCCAAGACTATGGCCTGTGTACTTGTTTTCTAATTTTTCATTCTTGCCTTCCTTGCCTTCATAGACAGAAAGTTTTTTAAGCAACCATGCTGGTAAGCCAAGTGCCACACTTTATATCCTCGTGTAATATGTTTTATTGAACACTATTGTTTCATAACATTTCGTATTTTAAATAGTATCATCAATTCATCCAGCCAAGTTCCATTATATAATTGTCCAAATTTTTTATTGAAACCATCTATCATAGAGCGAAGTTTGTAAAGTCTGGTATCATCGAATTGTCGTTAACATGTAAGTTACTCAAAATTTCATCAAACCTATTTCCAGTCGAATTCTTACTAATAATTGGCAAGAAAAAATCTTCTTTTATTCTCCAATAATCCTTTCAAAGTGGAAGTTTTTTGTAGCCCATAAAAAAGTTGGAGCCAACAAAAGCATAAAACTCACCTTTCTTCAAATTACAAAATTTTTGCTTTTGGGTAGCATATACATACATTTGATTGGAATACTATACCTTCCGTAATATTGTCAACGAGTGATAGAAAATATTCTGTAGGCATTGTACCTGTAAACGATTCCAAAAAATGTTTCTTGTTTCATGTTGGTTTAGCTACCAGTGACGATTAGGTTCAGTATTACTGCTTGTACTGTTTATAGTGGCTATGAATTCGTTTATTTCCTCAATTTCATCATTGTTTTCATTGCCAACAGCAATACTCGTTTCCCACTCGTTTTCTTCTTGTAATATATCCTCCAAATAATGTTTCAGTATTCTGTTATTATTATGGCTAGGTATGTTCTCGCAATCCCATCAGTTTCAATATTAGTATCATTGCCGTCATCAAAAGGAATGTGGTGGATTCTATAATTTCTAAAATCGTGAATATGTTTGAAAAAAATGCATGCCTTTGTTTAAGTCAAATTTCTAAAGAACTAATAGCAGCTCTTATACATATATAAAGATAGATTGTCAAATAAAAAAATGTCTTTATATAATATATATTATTACCTTGTCATATTCACATCTATCTACTTTATACCTTTAATGGCAAGTATTCGAAATTTGGCGTCAAAAAATCTATAATATAATCATTCGATAAGCGAGCGTAAGAATCAAGTAACTATAGCCATTTTGAGTCATTAGAACGAAGCACACTGAAGATTACACATCGCCGTTCGCACGACATTCGTTTCTAAGTACCCGGAACGGGCAGGGATTTTTTGCCATCAGGGACTGTCAACTCGGCACCATTCCTCGAAATTAGTGAAGGGCATATTTCTACCGCTACAACAACAAAAACAAGATTTCTATTCCGACTCGTCACCCAGGGAAGTGACTTGTGGCTTGGGTTAAGCCATAGATTTTGAGTTTTAAGGTTTGCTAATGTTTCGGTGAGTGATATTTTTGATTAAATGGGTAAAAGTAAGGTCAGTGTCAGCGCTTCAAAGAACTGTTGAATCAACATGGACTGAACCAATGTTCTTTATATTATTTGCTCTTTTTCAAGAGACAAACTTTAATAATAAAATCAGAGCAAAAATAATTCCACCCACGATAAAATTCTATTCGATTAAAATCCAGTCTTTATTATAATATTTATTATCACGTCTTGTGAGATTTTTAAGAAACTACAAATAGTATATGCACAATTTTCTTATTTCATTAATTAATTCTTAAGCTTGGATATATACGAGGGCTTCTATATATATTTCTGGCCTAATAATGGAAATAGGCATATAAAATGTTTTTTTTTTTCGTTGGATTTGGCTCGTCTTGGAAGACCCACACGGTCGATTGCTGTTTTGTTTCGGCTTATGCGCATAGATCCATGATTCGTCAACAGTGACGATCTTATAAACGTCTTTTGAAGCACCGCGATAGTATTTTTTCAGCATTTCCTTACACCAATCCACACAAGCGTTTTTTTGAAGGATTGTCAAAATCCAACGAGAACAAACCCGTTTTTACGGCCAGGTGGTTCATGCAATATACGAATGTAATTGCTGGTGGGAGAAAGAAATGAATAGGCATGCCTCTATCTGAAGGTATCGTTACATGACGGTCTTGCATTATCAAGTTCACGTACGGCATCGATGTTTGTTCTGGCACAACGGCTGTTTTTGGACGACCTGCACGGAATTCGTCTTTGAGCGAGGCGTTCGGCCACGATTTGAATTCGTTGTACCCGTACTTTTTCACAGCGCTTAGGATGTGCTTCATAGCTCATAAAAAGATTTTAGTTAATCGAGTGTACTCTTGTCGGGAATTAATCACGTCGAAAGTTATGTGTGAAAAATCATCATCGCACGAAAATGTTCACGACGGTTAATTCCATTTTTTTGCCGAGGATGAAATTTTTTTAATTCCTGTAAATAAAACAATTCACGATTTTAAATGACAAAAACGTTCTGATTGATGTTATGCCTAAGAAAATGTCAAACTTTCCAATGGAAATGTCAGATTGCACCTGGCAACACTTAGTGTTGCCTAGGCCAAAAATATATATAGCAGCCTATGTAAAAGAATTCTACTATTCAAATATCTTCCTTTGAAGCGTCCTTGAATGCACCACTTCCAGTGCATTATAGACCCAAAAGTCCCAAAAAAAACATTGCAAAAAACTTCAAGTTTAACACTAGCAAGATGCTTTGAGAATCACTAACAATTTACAGATTTCGGAAATATTCTATAGTTTTGAGATAATACGTAGATTGTCATCTATACTTTGTATATAAGTAAGATAAACTCAGTATACGACACTAAGAAGGAGAATCGGGGCGCCGCTAACGCCCAATTAGAATTTATGCTGGAATAAAAATATTATTTCCTTGCCGATTCCTGTACTAAAAACTTTAGAGACTATCATCCGTGTGATAAGTCATAAAACTCCACAATTGAGTCACTAATTATAATATAATTAAAGACAAATTCCACAATAAGCTCCATGAACCGCATCGTTATCTTCTTACATATAATTATTTTCTTCCAGTGCAAGGCAAGCAGTGGCAGCGCCAAACAACCAACTTCAGCATACTTATGCCATTCACTGGCACTTCTATTGCTTTTCACTCAATATGTTATTCATTTCCACTTCAAAAGACGTTGACTCACGAATTTAGTGACTTAACTTTTTCCTCGCACACTTGACATCAATTGCATGCTCAGCATTAACGTTAGCTATTCTAACGTTCTAACGAGCGCATGAAATATTTAAGCACTGCACTCAAGCCAATAGATAGTGCACGAGCACAACTGTACATCTCACACCGAGCAATATGCGCTATGAGCTTCGCACAAAAGCAGAAAATGAAAGAAGAAAACGCTTTCACGTGAACAAAAGTGAATGAGAGCGCAAAATGCGCACGCCTCCACCCACCGAGTTTTTAGTTGATCACTTCATTGCTGCTGGTTGAAGAATTCTCCAACGCCAGTGCAAGGAATCAGTGTTGCAACAACGCTTTCAATTCACTTTCAATTGCTCAAAAATCTTACAAGCAACCAGTCAGGTGGTGAAGTTTACTGGTGCCACCAAAATTATGCTGCTCACACCAATCAAGGCTTGGAAGGAAGCTTCGTTTTAATAAGCTGCCTCGATATTGCGGTCTTTGACACTTCTTCCCATTTTTCTCGCGACAAAATCGCCACTAACGGCGCTCTTCTTCTTCTTCTTGTTGCTAGTTGCTTTCTCATCGAATTGCATTTATGGAATTTGGTGTCATCTTATGTCGTTGCGGCGGCAATAGCAGCCAAGCTGCCAGCCAATAAGCAGGCAAGCAACAGCCAGCAGCCAGCTTCCACCGCAGTAACGGAAACACTTGTCATTTTCGTTGAGCTCTGCACTCCCGCCACGCACTCAGCGCCCGCATTTCATGGTATTATCGAAGCTGATGCCCCTCGCACTCCCATTTCCTTTCCACCACCGTAAACAGCTTCGACGCCTTGGCTACGATTCATCAAGAAATCGCTACACGTCGCCTGTATTTTGGGTCAAACACTTGCAGTAATAGATGTGTAAGTGTGTATGTATATGTAAGTATATATATGTATGTATGGCTCTTTGTATGTATACACATGTATAGACCGCCTGCACCCGGTTAATGCAGCCAAAGACTTCATAATAAGCTGCGTTGCTTGCGGCTGCTGGTCCTTCGTTTGCTTGTTGTTGCCCGTTGGTTGGTTGATGTTTGTTGCTGGTGATCTCTTTGACAGCACAAAAGGCAATCTAAAGGTGCTGACGTAAGCCGCTTTCGAAAATTGACATCATTTTTCTAATCTGTGGCATTTCACTTCGCGTTCGGCGTGCGTTGTCGTTGTCGATGTTTTCTCTCTTCCAATTCTTCTCGATGCTCGTGTTGGTGGCTTGCTTGGCTTGGAATTTATGATTGCAACGTTTCGTGTAAGCGAAGTGATGGCACTTCTCTTAAGGATTTGGGGAAACATCGTCAACAAGGTTGAAGTGTTTTGACTGTTTTGTTGTTTGCGGAAATTTTATGTAGTGGTTTATTGAGTGTTGGGATTTAGCAAATAATAACGATAAGAGCTCGAAATTTCTGGGAAAGAAGGAGCTATATGTTAAAGTATAAGAACTAAGCAATTAAAATATTTAATGTATATACTTTTATTACGATCAGAGGCAATACAACGTCTACACAAAATTTATGAAGATAGTGTTGAACAAAATAGGATTAGGGTTTGGTGATCGTACTTAGGGTCTACAAACTTTTAGCCTTCCGTTTTCCACTAGACGCTCATAGGGTCAAGCCACTGGTCGATTAAATCGTTTAAATCGTTTCATAGTAAAATATATCACGATCTTGGTACATTCGTAGATGTCAACATTAACCCAACAAAAATAATTTGGTAGCAATCCCAAACTTATTCTCAAACTGAAAATGACACTTTTTGAGCCGAATTTCTCGACATTTGCGGGAAATTTTGCTTTTAGTTTTTTAACTTCCAAGAAAAGTGTCGGCGTAGGGACCCCGGTCCCGCGTCGTTTACTGGGACTGAACACCTACATAGAGTAATACTATTCACTCTCGCTACTTACATCTTATATAATTTCTATTAAGGTATTAAAAAAAATATAGAAAATTTTTGTAAAGCAACTTGTGGTTAGTTTACATGGGAAATGGATCATAAAGCCATTTCGATCCTTTTTGTGTTAAATTAAAGCGTGCTTTTTTGACGGGAAATAAGGGGAAAAGACTTTTGGACAGTTTTTATACAATAAAGCCTTAAATTTACAAAAACGCGGTGGAAGCAAAGTTATAGACCCATACGTTAAGGGAAAAAATATCTGTGAGTTTTGCAATCTTTAAGGGATTATATCAAATGATGCTTTCCAAATTCGATTATTTTGTTTCGAGTATACACTTATAGAATGTATATACATAATTCAGAATATTCTAAAAAAATCCAAAGTTGAAGTTCCCAAACCTTTAAACGCGTTTTTTCTCGAAACCCTGTTTTCAGGTACTGTGAAAATGTACCTGAAACGACTGAACCGATCCGATCGACTTGATATTTATAAAAGGTGGGCCATATAAAATTTTAAATTTAAAAAGTCAATAAAAAAAACGGTATAATATTTTTCAAAGGTCTAACATTTATTTAAAAGGTTGTTTTATGAAATTTATTCGTGGAAAACAATTTCGGACAAGTGACCGCAACGGCTGAGTTTACAGTAGCTTATCCTTGTTAACGTAACCATCAAGGTGGAAATGAGCCTCATCCGAAAAGATGATTTTTCGGTAAAATTGCCCATCCTCGTTATTTTTCCAATATTTCCCAGTTCTCTTCTAGTGAATAGCGACCCATTTCGTAAATTTTAGACTTTTTACTGAATATCTGTCACTTTCCGAATCGTATTTGACGTTTCCAATGTCGAAATATAGATAATTCAAATTTTAAACGTTAGATGGCCCACCCTTTATTTGTCAAATAATGATCGAAAAATTAAATTTTTAAAATATATCTTTGAACTCGATACTGAGGTCCACATATTCGGTGCCTAGGGGCATGAAAAGTTTTGTTTGAATTTGGAGAATTTTTGGCCATAAGATAGCATATTTTGAAGGAATTGTTAGTATTAGTGCCAAATGGTGTCCCGTTGTAGTCCAATTTCACCCATTTTCGCACTGCGATATAGGAATATAAGAAGAATACTACCAGCTAAATTCAGTCGAAATCGGCCTGTCAAGTGTCGCGATTTCACCTAGCAGTGACTGTGCCACCATAAAGCTCCTTAGGGTACGAACAAACAGACAGCCACCCGAATTTCAACTATTCTTGTCATCCTGTTCAATATAACCCTATATCCATCTCGATTAGTTTCAGGTGATACATACAAACATTTGGTGAACAAAACTATTATCCTACTATAACTAGGCTTTCGAACTTTTTTTCGGAAGAAATATTTAAAACCTTGGTTTTGGGTGAAGATGGATAGAAATAAGTATTTAATGACTAATAAAGCCAAAAAATCATTTCTTCTTTTTCTTTATTGGCACAGACACCGCTTATGCGATTATAACCGAGTTTACAACAGCGCACAACCCTTCTCCCTTTAGCTCGACTTCAAACAGATGTTTTTCGACTACCCAGAGCATACTTGGTCTAAGACCGGAAGACGTGAGCTGCATGAGACATGTGTGAAATAATCATTTCTGGCCACTGCCAAGTGAATGGCGCTCAGAGAACTTACCTCACTTGTATGAACTTCTACACATGATTCCATCCTACTGTATAAATAAACTATTTTTATTTATATATACTTGTATATCGAATGTCTCTTTTTTCAAAAATTAATTTGTGCTGACTTGCAAGTGGTAATGCTCTTTGGGTGCTCTAAAAGTGTTATCAATATCTTAAGCGCAACTTTTTTAGACTTAAATAAAACCAATTTTCTACCTAACCACAACAACTACATAAACAGTTATTTTGTCAGCTTTAATACAAACGTTAAATACTATTATGTAATACTTGCAACTCAATAATTTCGCTTAATTTCCAATTTAAAATTTCTCTCCAAAAATCCACGCAACAACAGAGATCCAGAGAGAAAAGGAAATTTAATGTGTAAAATAATCTCCGCTTTAACCGCGAATAAAGTGAAGTGCAATTGTAAGCAGACACACACATACACACAAGTACACGCATACATATACCTTTAAGCGCTGCATATGGACTCAAAAGCGCTCAAGGCCCTACGGATTAAACTGACCTTGATGCAATTACAAAATGTACGCGTGAAATAGTTTAATAAGGGGTGGCAGCGAGCTGCACAAAGGAAAGCGGGGCGAACGAAAGGGGCAAAAATAAAGCTAGGGTTAAATGCAATGTTAAAAGAAAGTGGAAAGAGCGCCAGAGACGGCAAGAAGATGCTGGCTGACGTGTATTGGCAGCAAGGTGATGGCGCTGGCAAGGTGATGGTGGTGGTGTTGGCAACTGTGCTGCTGGCGTAAACAACATTTTTGTAAATCCATTAAAAAGCACAACCGCAATGCGAACAAAACCGCAAATGATGTGAACTTGCAACGAACACACACGTGCCACATGCAACGCTACATAATTTATGCGCAATGAAAGCTTGGAATGCTTGCACGCGCTTTCACAGATTCATGGAAAAGCACAGCGTGAAAAAAATACACCGTTGCAATAATTGGGTAGCTAAAGGGAGCATGCATGCAAATGCCTCGGCAAGCGCGGTGGGCGAGAAACGCTGGCAATGGCAATCAATTGCATAAGTATTCATTTATTAACGCCACTCTTGTGCCGCAAATGCAACACGGCTAATAGCCACCACAAAAAACAACAACAATAAAACAAGAACAATAAAAACAACAACAACGATAAAACCAACAACAACCATACAACAACAGTAAGAACGAAAACAGCAAAAATAGCAACAACAAAAACAACAACAATAATAATAAAAAGGAAAACCAACAACAACAACAGTAAAATTAAAAGTGGCAGCAGTGCCAGCAACACCAACAATAAATAAACGGTCAACACGACAACAATAACAAATGGCAAATAACAAATGTTGCAACAATAAAAAAGCCGCATTTGTTCACGCGCCCGTAATTACAACGCGGTGACGCGCTCGCCAACGTTGCAATTGAGTGCGCACAAGTAGGCGGAATGCAATAATAAACACACACACACACATACACACAAACTCGCTGCTTACATGCCGCTGTAATGCCGTTGAATACTCATTCGCCGTGTTGCACGCGCCACTGCAATGCCACGCAATGATGTTGAATGAGGAAAAAGTTGTTGGCTTCGCACCGAAATTGTACGAATGCTACGCGGAGAGAGAGACACGGCGATAAACCATTGCGAATGCCACATAAAATAAGAGATACAAACAACAAAGGCGCATATTTAACATTTTTTATTTAAATTAAAACCGACGGAGCTGACCGACAATCGTATAAACATTGGAGAATGTGCGAAATGAGTTATGGGGGGGAGAGCGGAAATATGTTGATGGGAAATTTTTTGGTATCGCTGCATACCAGCGCATCACAATTGTAAAATCGTTTAAGTGGAAAAACAACATTTAAAGATATAGCTACGAATCAGATATGTTAGGTTAGGCTAATCTGGTAGGCCCAAAAGCCACGCATAGACCAGTTTTGGTGCTTTACGATACCACATGGCATAGTTAACTTGGTAGGTCCAAGAGACGCTCCATTGTTACCCTGGTGCCCTGCTCTAGGCATTTCCTGCAATATTCTCGAACTGTCAGCCCCATTCTACGGGCGTGTGCCGCCACCGAACAGTGATCAGATAGTATTCCAATCATTTTCCTGCAGGCTCTTCTATCGAGTGCCAATAGGAATTTTGTGTACTTCCGATCTACCGTTTTTCACATGACTTTTGCAGTTTTGCACCCAGGCAGCACGTTCCATCGGGTTTTGATTATCTTTGCCATGCTTCTGTTCACATCGTCTTATAGACAATTCCAACCGATATACGATACGAGATTACTACCTTGCAATCAATGTGTTTGGCTGTCTACGTTGGGATGGTGTTGACTTTAGAACTGCCTAACTTATGCCTCATTCTGAACAGTATATTCCCGCACCTAGTCCATCGTTCATTTTTGAGCCATTCGTAAACATGTTTAGAGTGTTGCGCGTAGCTAACATACATTTACGCCACCAATTTCTTTTTGTTTACTTTGAACCTTCTTTCCAAGTAGAAAAATGAGATTATATAGTCGAACTATATATTTATGAATTTCTGCACGCGGATCCATCTTACAATAGATATGTGGTTCCTGTCCGTGATAGAGGGAGAGACCCCCCATGTTGTTCTGAGATATGCCCATGCTAGCTTTTCTCACTCTTTCTTCCACGTTGTGCTTCCACAATAGTTTGCTGTACAAGACTACCCCAAGGTCCTTTGTGCGGTCCTTGAGAGAGAGTTGTGGATACTTTGCAGAATAGACTCCGTAGAGACGTTGTTGATCGCTCCAGAAATGTCCAGAAATGCTCCAAAAGCATATCTCTTATATTGAAAAGCACTTTCGATGTTAAATACCAGTGTATGGGGTGCAGTCTCTACTCATCTGCCCTTCGTATATGCGTGAAAGTAGAATAGTAAAGTAACACATATTATTAAAAAAAAGAAACAATGTTAACATCGGTTGCACCGATAGATTTCTTACAAGAACTTGATTTGAACCGATCAGTTCTATGCTAAATTTAGTTAAGATATTTTCTTAAACAAAACAGTTTTTCATACAAACACTTGAGTCCGACCGTCAGTTCCGCCAAATGAACAGCTTCTTGTGGAGGTAAGGATATGAGCAGTTTCTCATAAGCTCAGGAAGTAATTCACGTAAAAATTTCAGAATAAAAAGACAATGCCTCAATAGCTTACTAAATCTTCAAAGCTGTCTTTGACTAAAAACATAACTTTCATCCATCAGAACTCGAGAATTGTAAAATCGCATTAGTGGAGAAATATGAGCTCTGAAAAATTATATATTTACAGAAATAGAGACTGCCTTAAAAAGCTTATATAAGCTTGAATGCCTACTATGACCGAAGAATTTTAACTCAATATAAAACGAATTCTAAGTCTTGATCCGCGTATGATGAAAAAAGTGTAAAATATTTAAAAGTGGAAAGTTTATAAAGCTTATGAAAGCTTTTAAAGCATGACGAACTCTGAAAAGCTTTGAACAAGGAAGCAAAGATTTACTATTACGAAAACGGGGTCGATGCATACGATGGAAATGCGTTCAATTACTACCAGACAGTCGTAACGATGGTAGCTATTCTAAACCAAAAATGTATTGTAATTATTTTTCAAACGTTAGAAGTTGGGGAAAATGGGAGCTTAAATAGAATAATCCCCGTATTAGCAGGCGCTCTAACTATAGAATAGACTGGTATATTCACATATTTCGTACCAAAATGTTTATCCTTCATCAGGCTCTCTAACTATGGTATGGTCTAATATGTTGAAATTCGCACACACTACAAGAATAATGTGATAAATTATTTCCGTTATTCCGATGACAATGGAATATATTTATTCGATCATTGACTCAAGTCATTTCGTTTATTGTGTCTATATTGAAGGCCTAACTTTTTCGACGATGACTACAGGATTAGATCCATTAGACCATCGCTGAAAGCTTCCTCAAAAAAGGTCAGCTACTCCGTCTATATGCTCCCTCCCGGTTTTCCAGTGTCGATTAAAGCATAATTGAAGGGACGGTTCGTCTCTGTGTAAGACTTCCTATTCCCTTCTGCTTCGTCACTTGTGAGTTTTTTACTGGTCCCTTAAGGTGATGGTTTATTGCTGTTCCGCTCAGTCGGTCGCTTATAAGATGCGAGATGTTTCGCCCCTTTTGAGGATTTAATAACTTTTTGTTTCGGTCGTTTTTACCAGAGTTCGCAGGTTTTTTTTTTTATTTTCGAAGAGGGCCGAACTGTTCTTAGGACTGGATTCAGCAGGCAGTATCCGCTGGTTTCCATCCTACAAACAGAGTTCATGTGTGAGCTGGTTAAGGCCTCCATAATCCATGCTTCTACCACAGCCGACGTTGATGGCATTAAGATTACTTCTGTCATTATTATGATAAAAATCACGAGGCGTTCACGTTCCCAGTCTCTACAGCTGCTAATCAGCATACTAATTACTTATATTCTTGAAAATGCTCTTTAACAATCTAATAATTAAATCAGATTAAGAAGCGACACATTGAAGAGACTCTTAATGAGAGTTTTATAAGAAAATATGTACACGCAATAACCGCAATTTATTCATGATTCTCAATTGAAATTTTATCTACAAATCTCTTTCAATTAGAGGAAAGGTAATGAAAATACCACAACATGATAATAAGAAGTGAGAACTTAAAGCAAATTAAGTGTTCGACTTCACAACAAAAGCAACTCGAAATGCAATTTGCCGCAGACCCACTTTATCGCACGCCAAGTCGTCACAGCCAACGTCGGCGATACACTCGCCTAGCAAGAGCTCCGCAAGTAAACAGTTTCAACTGACAAACTCTGGCACTTCAACTTCATTCCGACTGAATTTCGCACTCCGTTTTCAGCTGCTTAGCTATGAGAAATCCAATGAAATGTCTTCAGTTATTCAATGGAATGCACTTATTACGCAACAGCAGAGAAAGGGAGAGTTGCAGTTAATGGCGACGGTGGCATGAGCCGGGTGAGGTTGGTATAATGAAAAGGAAAGGATGTCTAAGCTGGGCAATGAGTTAAGTACACAGATGCCGAATGGAAAGTGAAAATTCTGCGCTTCGTTGGTCTGCAATGAGATGAAAATCTGTGTCAGCTGCACTCAAACTCCATTTCAAATGCAATTCTACGCAATGAAGCCGGTAGCAGCAGCAGGCAATACAACCAGTCCACTAGTCAATATGACGTATTACGGATGTTGTGTGCGAGTGAATAGCGAAGTGCTATTTTGGTTGGATTGTACGCAATGTAGTATGATCGATATTTTCTGTTGAAATTTAAACCACTTCAGGGCTGTGTTATGTGTTGATGCCATCTGTTCGTAATTTTGGGTCTTCTTTTATTGAAAACAGTTGAAGACCTAAAAATTTTTCATAAATCGAAAGGAATCTGAATTTTTAATAACAGAGCTGAAATTAGTAGAAAAAGAAGTTGGGCTTGCGATGAACGACAGATCAAGAACATGGAGGGCACACACGAAGATTCCTGCCGTCTTGGGAAATACATCACTGTTGGTAGCTATAAATTCGAAAAAGCCTGGGGAATAACACTTGCCAACAAGTGCTACTTTGAGATCGCTAAGCGATTGAGAAGCAGATCCCTCTCTCGACGAACAAAAAGTAAGCACAATAAATCTCTCATTATTCCCGTCCTATTGTACGGTGCAGAAAAATGGACAGTGAAGAACCGAAATGAGAAAATACTTGAACTTTCCAGAGAACTGTTCCCCATAAGGTCTTTGGTAACGTCCACGTGATCGAAGATGATAGAATCATGAACTGTATGAGCTCTATTGCGACATGGATATAGTTTAGCGCATAAAAACCCAGCCAATGCACTGCTTAGGCCTTATCCTTCAAGTGGAAGATGATACTCCAACGTAAAATTCCTGCGAATTATAGGTGAACAACGAAAGCAAGGGCGCCCACGCATTTAATGGAAGGATCAAGTGCATAGGGACCTATCTGCACTTGGAATGTATGTATTATACAACTGGCGTGACCTCGCAAATGATGGAGACAACTGGCGAAGTTTCACGTTCTCGGCCCATACCGACCCAGGGTTATAATGTCAAAGAAGAAGAGTTTTAAGTTACCAATATATAATAATGCCAATATAAATATTGTATGGTTCATTGTTTCATCTTTTGTGATAATCTTTGATACTGGTTCATCTTATATTCCCTCCCTCCGACTTTCGGTGCCTCTGCTTGTCTAACTGACATCGACTTTCACTGATTCTAAACAATTTTACTTTCTCTCTTCGGCATTTACTGAATATCCTCAGTTCACACCTCCTTCCTCAACTCTACCATGCTTTCGTGGTATTTGTCACCGATCTCTCACCTAGTCCTATCCAATCTCTCAGCCAATAATTGAACCACTCTGGCTATCATAACAAAGTTACCTCTACCTCAATGGAACTCCCACAACTAGAAGTAATTGTTTGGTACCAGCAGCTGACTAGACCTGTTTTGATGCACACTTTCATGGTGGAAGTATTGATAGTTTACTAAATATCGCTGAGTTCACCTGAGACCCTGTTAACCGGTAGTAAGCCCACGAAGACAAAGTGAATACCCTTGATAACCTATCCTTAAGCTTTCCAGCTCTTGTTTTGACCATCTATGTGCGAAGTAGATCGACATCACTAAAAATTAACCAAATGTAATTCAAGTCCGAGAAGAAATTCCTGCGTTTAGGAGCACCAAGACATCTCTGCATGGAAGCTTCATCTCAAGTGCTCAATTCCAGAGTTTTAATGGAAGTAGATCTAAGAAATAGTTTAAAAGAAGCTTTATGACAAAAACGGACTTCTAGTTGAAAGTTCGATCCCATGAGAAGTACTTGAATACCATAAACTCTTCCTCCATTACTAAGTCTCAATGAAGACCTCATGCGAAAAAGGGCAGACGAGCAGTAAAAGAACTTCGTCATTTCCTTGAAATACAAAATAGATAAATTTTCTCATCCGGCCAGCTGTATGTGGGTTACTTACTGTTAAGTCCATATAAAAGTTAAAATAAATATTCAAAAATATTTTACTTCAAGATTTACCTCAAAACCTTTCCCACCCTTCGGTGTAGTCCGAACCATTATTTGTTATTTATTTGCATTTTATTTCATTTAATTTGAATTTCGATTCAAATGCTTACATTAAGCAAATACCAAAATAAATAAAATATAAATGAATAAATGCTCACAAAATAAAGCTGATAATCACACACTTGCGCATTCGAATATAAAAGGGAAAATATTTAAGCACGAAGAATTAAAAGTCATTCACTTCATTTACATGGAAATTAAGAACAAATTTTATGTGTGGCATGTTGCATAATGAATGTTGTGCTGTATAAATGTTGCAAGATATGAATGCGCATACATTTGCAGCATAACTGGTAATATTTATTATATTTTAATACACTGCATAGCACACACAAGAGCGAGCTCTACTAATGAAATATATACCATGCATGTAGTTACATATGTATGTATGTGTGTATATACAGTATGTGGAGTAAAATTTATTTGCTAAATATTTCAAATTTACAAATTTAATTAAAACAAATATGAGCGTTGCAAAAAAGCACGTAAGGTAGGACAAGGTAGATAAGTGGAAAAGTATTTTACCGTTATTTATATGATATGCGTACGTGCTGGGGTTATCAAGTAATGGTACTACCTCATCATCCACCTAGAAAACTGTACTTTTGTTGGAGGGGGTATATTCAGAGTGGAGCGTTTGATGTACTGAAAAAAGCTCCTAGATTCGCGGATGTCTTCAATTAAAGAGAATTCCAAAGTTAAATGCATTTACCTTAAAGTAATTAAAGATGTTTTAAATGCAAAAGCTGTTTAAATACTTTAACGTAAACACGAATAATGCTTTTAGCGTATGCCACCTTATGACCAAAGATTGTTTAAATCCAACAAAAACTGTTCAAGCCCCTCGCCACTGAATATGTTGACCCAGAGCTTATAGTTGACTTTTTGCCGAAAATAGTCTTAATCAAAATCGGGGAATTCTTCTCATAACTCAGACAAAATGGTAGTACTGTGAACTTCTTAAACTGCTTACGTGAAACCTGTACAAAAATCAAGAACCTTTGGCTCCCAACACATTACCCTCTCATCTCATATGACATGCATAAATAAATAAGTTTATTTTTCTATTTTTTGGCTTTCTGCATATCTTGTGGGTATGCTAATATTGCCACAATACGCACACCCACACATACACTTGTAAACAGCATTAGAGCGAAGATACTCTTCTTCATCCTGCTTTGCACTCGCTAAGCTCCTCCTTCTAAGCATGTTGCCAGTAAGCTAAGTGTCTTAAGCGCAATCAACTGAAGTGGCATAAGCAAGCGTAATTACAGCAAAACCTATTGTTCCAGCGCAGCAGCCAAATGAGATGCAAAGATATGCAACGCACTTTTAATGTTGTCTGTAAGCGCCTTTTATTTCGAAGTAAATAAACTTGTTTGCTCATTTTGCGGCTTTTGCAATGTAAATAAATAGTAGTCTATGTGGTTGAGGGCTTCTAACTGCGGAGAAGGATTTCGCTTACCGCCTGCTATTTGCGGTTTAAATGCAATTTAAATGATTTTGATGTATCGGATTGCATTTAAAGTAGCTTTAATTTACTGAACATTAGACTGGCTGTAATATATCCAAAATTTAATATAGATTACTTTAAATAACACAGAAGAAAGAAGTATAATTCCGCATGCCTTCTTAATATTTTTGGTAGTTTTACAACTAAAACACATTCATTCGATAAAAATCGAGGAAATTTTTTCTGTTTAAAGTTATATCAAATCCAAAAACCAAAAATACATATTATTCTTCATTTTCTTTATCCTTCCTCCGTCGGATACTGCGTCCAATACTCGCAGAACTGAAGTGTTTTCATCTATTCTGACGTTATTGCCTAGCCAAGAGCCGTTGTATCTTAATTCGCTGAACTATGTCAATGTCGTCGTATAACTCGTAAACTTCATCGTTCCATTGACTGTTCTATTCTCTATGGTCAATGAGCAAAGGACTATAAATCTTCCGCAGAACCTTTAACTCGTAACGTCGACCATCAAATGGCATAGTCCATATCTCTGCAACATATAGTAGTACAGTGGTGATGAGTGACTTTTCGAATTTGGCCTTTGTACGTCGAGAAAGGACCTTACTTCTCAATTACCTACTCAATCCGAAGTAGCACCTGTTGGCAAGAGTTACTCTGCGCTGGATTTCGAGACTGACGTTGTTATTTATCGTTATTCTGCTTTCAAGATAAACGAAATTATCTTTTCAACCTGGAGAAAGCAGAACTAACGGCGCGGTTGTTATGGCCAATGATATCGATCGGTTGGCATACGCCAGCAATTGTTAACTCTTGTAGAAGATTGTAACTTCTCTGTTCAGCTATGCAGATCGAATTATTTTCTCCAGCACTAGATTGAAGAGGTCGAACGATAGTGAGTTGGTTTGTCTAAAACCTCGTTTGATATCAAATAGCCTGGAGAGGTTTTTATTGATCCTGACGGAGCATTTGGTGTTTACACAGGCGGCTTTCTGCCATTTTTTGTGAAAAAATGTACACTTCTGAGTGGCTGATTAAATTAAAGTTATTCTCAAAAATGGTATTTCGGTTTCGAAGAAATTTTACTTACCAACTCTGACTATATTGCATTGGCGCTGAACGTCTTGGTCTATATAGTACCGGTGGACCTAATTGCAAGTCATACGGCCGCGAAAGATGCCCTAAATCTGGGTACTTAGATGACTGCGAGCTTGCACACTCTGGAATCCTCAGACACTTTTGTTTAATTCTGAAATACTTAAATTACCAGATGTCGAGTCTAGCCTTCACTGTTGTTTCTCTTTACATACCTTCAAGGAAGGCAGCAGAAAAAATCCTGTGTAGGAGCACACTGTCGGGAAGTTTTCATCAACTCCAGTTTTAGGCCTCCTGACCTCTTCGCAGCGTCTTCCAAGCAGAGGTATCTGTCATAAAGGATGCAGTAGATCTACTGCTCCGAAGCGTAGCTACCGATAGTAGGGCAATGATATTAGCCTTGAATTCGCTGACTGTGGGCTCAAGACAAGTGAAAGGGTGTCTAGACCGCTTATCTTGGGATCAATTTATTTTAGGATTAGACTATTTTGGGTGCAAATCTGGAGCGATTTGTAGAAAACTGTAAATCAGATGAGATTTAGGAATGATACTTCAGTCTCGATAACTGTGGCTTCTTGTAGTTCACTACTGAACCAGAGCTTGTCAAGTATTGGTCAACTACCAACAACTGTACAGTCGCAAGGTCCTATTAGCCCTGGGTAAATCATATAAAGTAAAGGGAACTCTTCCCCTTCAGAATGCACCCTTTCAATGGTTGTACGAGATGGGTACTATCCGACCGGAATTCAGGAGGTAAGAATGAACAGCTGCTCACTGGTTGTCTTCTGTATTAACTATTTGGAAGAAGATGAGCTAGAATCATCTCAACACTTCAACCTCGAATGTTCCGCTTTTGCCAGATAATGGCAAAAAGACTTCGGTTCTGATTATTTTAGGTATCCAGGTAATATAGCCAAAATAGAAAAAAAATCAGATTTTTAATAGGTTCCGGACCTTTTTTCGAAAGCTGATAAACAACTTCAGGAGTTTTTCGTGTGGCTTTACAAAGGACTGTACATTACAGTCTATGTGAGACTCCCGGCCTTGCTGTGGAATCCGTCATCTATCCTAACCTGACCGTTTAATGTTTCGAAGGTCGATTTCAATAAGTTAAAGGATTCTTAAAAATATACTAATTTCTCTGAAACTATAATAGTCTCCAAAGAAAATTTTTTTCTTAAAAGAAAATTGCGGCTCAAGCTTTTGTCGCTAAAATAAGAAAGATAAAGACCTCTTCCTTAGTATTAGTTGTCTGTATAAGCATATTTCGTAAACAACAATAAAAATTAGCAAAGAGAGTTGCGAACCACTTGCATATTTATGCATTAAAAGGCGATTTATTATTTATATAAGGGCGAAAAGGACACAAACTGAACGGCTTTTACAGCAGCTCGCTGCGACTTAACGAAGCATTTGCAAAGTCATTTCTTAAGCCGCTCGTGACCCACTTTTCAAACGAAGAACATTGATAAATGATGGTGTGTGCGTGTGTATATTAACATTTGTGTATGTGTTCGTGTGTATTTGAAAAATGAAAAATTAAAATTACATAAGTACGCTATCATCCACGTAGATCGCGCCTGATTAGACTGTCAACTGTTGCGTACGAGAGCGCCGAGAAGCCGCTACCCACTCTCACTATTATAAACATAATAGGCGCAACAACAACAACAACAATAATCGTAGGCAGCCATGCGCTTAAATGCATTAACGCTGACGTTGACACTTCTCTGAGCAGCAAAGTAAACACCATCATCAGCAACAACAACAACATGACCACAACAAAGCTGCGGCCCTTGCTGCTGCCTTCTTGATAATCAAAATATTTGTGTTATTGTTGTTAGTGCTTTTTTTTTGTATAGTTGTCGCATGAAAAGTGCAAGGTCAAGCATATTTCTCGCGTCTTTGCAATTACTCTTCGCCAACACCATGGAAAATTACACAAATACTTGCACAATGGATAATGTCTGCACGGATAGCGGTAAATTCCATTCTCCATTCATTTGCCAACAGCGGGAAAAAGGGAAAACTACAAGAAATAGTCTTATTATAGTAATGAGAAAATAATATTTTATCATCACTTGCAGCAGCAGCATCATCAGCAGCATAACAACAACAACAGCTCTCAGTTGCTGGCGAATTTTGTAGAAATAGCTTGCTAAGCCAACTGCTATGGAGGAGTTGACATTTCAAGTTTGCTGTCGGCAAGTCAACAAAGAAAAATGTTAGCCTAACTAAATTTTTGCAGGGCCTTTTGGCCTATTCTGCTCTAGTCGCTATTTGTTTTTGTACTGTGAATTTATTGCCGTAGCCTTTGACATATTTCAGTAGGAGCCTTGTCTGATTGCCTGACATATAATTGTAATTTTTTAAATGAACGACCGTCTTTTTTGCACAACGCTGTTTGGATTATCCTTTAATTTACTTACAAATGTACATATTAGGAAGGGTCGAAAATATTTTTTAAATGTTGATTATTTTCTTAATAAAATTACGGTCCGAAGTGACGAAAAAAAAATTTTGCTTTAATTTGCAAACATACATACATATGTATGTATATTAGGGTGGGCACAAAATTTCTTTTTATTGTTTTTCCTTAAGTAGCATAAAAAATCCTTCAGAAATGTTGAAAAACATTCTGCTATAGCCTTTAATGAATAAGTCACTAATGTACTAGGGTACCCAAAAATTTTTTAATTTTGTATTGTTCCACCAGTTGAAATTTTCAAGAAATCACTCCTCAAAATGACAAGAAAAAAATTCTGCTAGTTTTTAAGTAACATACATATGTATGTACATACTAGGGTGTGTCAAAAATTATTTTCAAATATTTCTTTTTATTTTTATTTTTTTAAATAGCATGAACATACCGTCCATAATGACGAAAAAGATTTCGCAATGGCCTTAAATGAATATGCTACTAATGTACTAAGGTGGGCCAACATTTTTTTTTTAATTTTTATTTTTCCTCCAGATGAAATTTCTATGAAATTACTTACTGAAATTGCAAGAAAAAATCTACCAGACTTTAAGTAACCTACATACATACTAAGGTCGGACACAAATTGTTTTTAATTTTTTTTAGTACGAATAAATAATTTTTAGCAGTTAATATGAAAATACGCAAGTGGCGCTTAACGATGCTTGATTTCCCATATGAATAGCGCAGGAATACCTTTTCTTTCTTCTGATATGTAATGAATTCGAAAACATTTTTGTATCGCAAAAATTAACCCAATTTTACTAGGATATTAAACGCCTCACAAAAAAGGTCTAAGACGACATTTTATTAAGTTCGTAGGTATCTAAAAAAAAAATAAAAAAAAAAATGTAATTATTTTTGGCTCACCCTAATATGTATATATGCTCTCACGCTGTAAGAGCTGAAAGTTTACCAAAATATATGTTTTCATAAAAATATTTGGTCGAATTTTTATGTTATCTAATAAGAAAACTGAATTAATTTTTTTTTGGTCCACCCTAATACTTACACTGTTACATGTGTATACACGAAGCTCAAGTAGCAACCAAGCACGTTATATATACTCGCACATGTTGCCTCAAGCAAATTTAGTCTAATTTATTGTAGTTGTACCGCAAGCTATCCAAAGCTTTTGCCAGATTTTCCACTAAAATATTCCATTTCGCACGACTCTTGTTGTTGTGTCTATTGTAGTACTAGCAGCTTGCGGTAAGCAGTAAGTATTTATACAAATATACGAAAAGTCAGCAGTAAATTTAGTTTACGCTTCCCCTCAGTGCAAATGTATGCATTTTAGCTCAACTTTTTACCTACCAAAGAAAAAAATCACGTATACGCAGTGTACTACCTTGCTGCTGCCCACACACATTTACTCGGCACTAACGCTATATAAGGTACATATGCATGCACTCAAGTCAGCCATTATATATGCATGCGAGCTTCTGCGCTTCTATGTATGTGTATATGTGTGTGTTTGCCATTAAGTGTAACAAATTGTGAACTTTATTGGCAATTAATGATGTTAAATGAGCTCTTGGCCATTGTGGTGAAGTGGACATTTGTTTGCCAAAACCAACCGAAATTAAGTAACGCATTATCTACACGTAAGTAGTGCTTCAGCTTGCATTAGAGAATGTATTCAAGTCTTTTTGTGTTCTCATTAACTATCGCAGTGCTAACGGCGTTTGGTTGGAACGTGTAAGACAGGCAATATTGCTGAGGGAGAGTAAAATTAATACTTTGAATTGTCTCGGATGAGACACAGAAAAAGTTTCTTATTCGAATATTTAATGTGATTGCTTGAGGAAAACACTTTGGTGTATATCTGCCAATGTTTTTTGAAAAATTTCTGCCATTTTTCCGTTAGAGATACTATTACATCAGTGTAAAACTTTTCTGGTTTCTCGGCGAAAAACTGCGACAAATAATTTTCACTGGCTTCTCTTGAAGCCAACTTTCCTCCATTTAGGGAGTTCTGTGTTGACCGAAACAAATGGTAGTTCGATGGTGCAAGGTCAGGGTTATATGGTGGATGCATCAAAACTTCCTAGTCAAACTCTCCCAATTTTTGCCGAGCCATCAAAGATGTGTTTCGTCTAGCGTTGCCCCGACGGAAGACGTTGATCAATTCTGGCCGTTTTTTCGATTTCTTGTTTAAATCTCATCAGTTTTTGACAGTAAAATAAAATGTAGAATCAATCATTTGACCAGGCTGAAGCAGCTCATAGTCGATGATTTCTTTCCAATCCCACCAAACCCTCAGCATAACCTTTCGAGGCATCAACCTGGCTTTGCGACCATTTTTTGATTTCGCCACGCTTGGACCATGATTTTTATCGCACATTATTGTCGTATTTGATCCACGTTTCGTCTCTTGTTACCATTCGCTTCATAAATGATTTCATTTCGTTTCAGCAAAGAATTGCAGATGTAAATTCGGTCCATTCGATTTTTCAGAGTCAAAACACAACACAACACAAACATCGAGCCTCATTTTGAAGCCAGCCTATTTTAAATGGTTCAAAACCGTTTAATGATAAATGTTAAGTTCCTCAGCGATGTCATGGCTGCTTATGTAAAGGTCTTGGCCAATATTTTCCATAATTTTATCAACTTTTTCAACGATAGGTCAACCAGAGCGAGGTACATCTTACATATCGAAATTTCCAGAACGAAACTTTTTAACTTTCGGTACATTTTTAAATTTTCCCTTCGCAAAACCATTTGTGCAGCTCCTTAAAGTCCCGCAACAATACACTTTCCGAGTGAAAATAAATGCATGCATATTTAAAGATTTTCAGTTCATCAGAAGGAGTTGCCACTCAATCATTCAAACTCACAGTAAGTAAATGAGTGAGTGGGTTGACAAAGGATAATAACTTGTCTATGTGTTAGTGGGAGCCACCAACCATTTACAGGCTGTTTGCTGCCCTTCAATCAGCCGAAAGGGAGAGGTTCATTACTTGCATATATGTATATATGTGCATGTGTGTATATTTTGTACGTATGAGTAATCCTCCATGTTGTTGTAGAGTGCACAGCAAAAGCTGGCCTTGTTGATAGCCTTCCAAACCGACAATTCCTATGACAAGCACTACAGGGCTTTTAAAGCAAAGCACACCTGAGCCTTAAGTCGGATTTGTATTGCTGCCAACCACTGCTCTTGGCTTCAGCGTTTTGCAGATGTAAGCGAAACGAAACTCGTTTCAATGAATTTGCCTACATATACACATGTATACTTTATACTATGTACACGTGTTTGTGGCAAATGAAAAATTGCAATATTACTTCGGTGTAGCAATGCCAAGCCAAATGCCAAATAATGAGAAAAATGAACTTGTTTAGCTGGCAAAGCGCTTGCCTCTTCTATTTATGTTTTTCTCATTTCGATTTTCTGCTTACCTTTCATTTTGTTGTTCATTAAGCGACTGATTTGCGTATCCTTCGGAGAGGCGGCAGTTACTCGCGTGCGAGCCGTGCGCCAGTGACACCCACTTGCATTTGTATTGCTGTGTAATTATGCATGAAGCCTCAGTACAACGCTCGCTTTGTCGTTGTTGTATGTTCATACATATGTACATACATTCGTACGTGGAAAATCACGGATTCATATGCGATTCCTTCCGCTTGAAAGCGCTGTCAATGGCGAACCATTTGTCATGTTCAGCCATTTCTGTATGTTAGCATTGGTTTCTTCGAACTTATAGAGGTCGAAATTGATTTGTTTAGTAAATAATAACTCAGGATATTTAAGCTCTAATTCATAGCTACTTATTCGTGGTCAAACGAAAATCCATAAGCTACCGGTAGGCTCATTTCTTTACCTAATTTTTTTATAAGAGAAGAAGTTTATGATGCGGCGATGGCTTTAACAAACGCCAAAGAGTGTCATGACTGTCCTGGTACGTCGATATATCTCAGGCAATTTCAAGTATTTTATAAAAAATGCCAAATAAGGATTCTTCAAATTCTAGCTTTCTTAGAACAAAGGCAACCGCTTCCTTGGGAAACCAATTAGCGACCTGTAGGCAATTCGAAGTGCTTGACCTCAATAACCCATTATAGGCCAACAAAAGCTCGTAATAGCCGATGCAGCTAAACGTTTCGTCCCCTACTACACTCATGAAGCCATACCCTAAATAGCTTCGAAATTAGTTATACTACAAGGGAGATGAGGATGTGCTTCTTGGTTTTAAGATAATTAATAAAGACTAACGACTTGATTGCTTTTACTCTTCCTCTCAACAAGTAAGATCATATTGGGCAGTCGCAAAAGTATTTTCGTAATTCTTATCAAACTTCAATTTTTTTATATTTATAATGAACTTAAATTAAAGAAATATGTAACATTTTGTTCGACCACTTTTTGCATTTTTTCCGCTAAAGACATTATTCCATCCGTGTAAAACTTTTTCTGGTTTCTCGGCGAAAAACTGCGACAAGTTCACAGGATTCTCTTGAAGCCAACTTTACTCCATTAAGGGAGTTCTGCATTGACCAAAGTCCGATGGTGCAAGGTCAGGGCTATATTATGGTTGCATCAAAACTCCCAACCAAGCTCACCCAATTTTTGCTGAGTCATCAAAGATGAGTGTGGTCATTGTCCTGATGGAAGACGAAGCCCTTTCTGTTGATCAGTTATGGTAGTTTCAGCAAAGAATCGCAAATGTTAATTTAGTAATTAAATTTTTCACAGTTGGTACGAGCGAACCATTGTTGTGCTAAATGAACTGATGCAGCATCGTCTCCGTAAGCTTCACAAATTTCATTGGTGGCTTGAGCGGTATTTTTCCCTTTTTTATACTAAAATTTTCAAAATGTAGCGAATTTCTCATTATTTTAACTCATTTAGGAACAGCTGTACCTTTTTTCAACTTTCCCGAATTAAAATTTTTTTGGTTAAATGAAGCTTGAAATATCACCTTTCCAACACTATGTGGTTTGACACAATGTGATTGGTAGCACTGGAGATATACTACTTACTGCAACGACATCTATGGACAATATACGACAAGACTTTTTCGACTACCTAATAGATTGTATAAATATCACACAATTAGAAACTTATTAGTCAAGCTGATAACGCTCATGGTAGTAAAAAATATATTTTCCTACAACTGAAGAGAAACGAAGAAACATAACCAAAAAATTTCGCTTTAAAAAGGCAAACATTAATGGCATTCAAGCAACGATTATATAATTCAAAAACTTTAACCCAAACTCACAAGTTACACTGATGTCCACGAGATATCAGAAACTAACCTCAACTGGCACTTATGACAAAAATTTTGATGAAAACTTGTAAAATTTTGCTTTAGGGAAATTCGGTCTTTAATTTAGATATAAATAAGAAACTTTTTTTCAACCAATTATTTAACAAATCAACTCTTCATGCAACCTCTACCCAACCTCGTTTTTGACAAAGACTCTGTTATTTTGATACGAGTCCATCATTGACAGCTTTATACTCAAAACATGAGCCAAAATGTCTTGAGTCGATTAATAAATGTTTGGATCCTTTTCCCTATCAACCACACCTGACCAAACAGACAACATTCAAGCAATATTTCGTCAAATTTTTCGATGTTAATGTTAATAACAGAGATGAGTTAACGATTCCCAAGAGGCAGGTTTTATTTGACGTCCCGACTTTCACTAAATACTTCGTGCCACTCAAATACTTGTATTCGTGATAAAGCACATTTCCCAAAGCACTGCATCTTTTTAACGATTTCGTAGCCGTGATTCCACTAGGAACATAACTTCAAGAAACTCGTTTCTAATTTCTTTGTCTATAATAAAAGTCACCTGGAAAAACTTTCCATCATAGACAAACAGCTGGAAATACATACTAATGTTCATATCGTCACCTCAAATGCAAAGCAACGCACAGTGGCACCGCTCCATACATTTCTTGGAAAAAAATAGAAGGAGTGGTCGTACAAAAATCAAACTTTGCAGAAACACTTCTCTGGACTAAGTTAAGAAATTTTGAAAAAATTTTGGAAAACCGCCCACTGCCACACCCATATAACTGCAATTGCCAACATTTTTATTTTTGGACCTAGGGACTTGAAATTCGGGACACTTCTTAATTGAGTTCTCCTGATGAAAAAAAATTAAACTTAAACGCAAAGTGACATTATTTATACCTTTATCTTGATAAAAATCCAATATAATATGCAATGTTTTAATTGAATATGTAACAGGCGAAAAATTGTGTTAGTTTTTTTTTTGTAATATAATGCAAGAACCATATCAATAACAATGGGATCTAGTTCTAAGGAAATTATGTTCGAATGACGCCTTAAGCTACTTATGTAAGGATCCGAAGTTATAAGAAGTCTGTTGAAGACATGAAATTACAATCGATGTTACTAAAACGGACGATAATTGCCGGGTGTTTTTTTTTTTAATTGAAAGTACAGACTCGGAACTTTCATTTTTTTATAGTAAGAGGGCTAAGCAAGGCAAAGCACATAAAGTTTTTTTCCATCAAAAAATGAAAAGTTGATATTTTTTAGTATAATTTTTGAAAAATTATAAAAATTAGCTTACTTCGCCAATTTCAATATTTTTTTTTTTATAAACAAGTAGGTGCTATATTTTCACTAAAAAATAAAAGAAAAGCCATAGCTATAAACTTACACACAAAAAAAAAATCTTTATTTGGACAATAATTTTAATCTGATTTTATTGAATAACTTTCCGTCGACTTCTGTTAGTTTTTTTAACTATAAAAATTCACTTTTTATAAAAACCCTTGTTGAATTTTTCTTATTCAAATATTTCTTTGCAAAACAAAATCATTAAAGTTTTGAAATTGGAAAGTGGAAAAATCCTATTTTTTCCGCCGAAATGCCACTGTGCAACGTATCATCAAAAAAAGAATTGAGTTTTTGATTGCTTATGATTCACTAAATCATATTACATATATGTATATAGCATACAATTTTCAGTATCCCAAGTTAGATATAACCATTATATAACCAATATAGATATGTATAACCATTTTATAACCAAAACTCAAATTATGTTTCAATATAAATGATTTCTATTATATCGTTTTTCTTTCGCTTGTAAACTCATGAAAAGTGATGTTACGTAATTTTGCATTTTTCAGGAAAACAGGCCTTTGCCCAGATTTGTACTTGGTTAAAGATTTTTTTATTGATTCTGGATCATTTGGTATATCATATCAAGTATCATCAACACTCTTGCAATTTTTAAGATTAATATTATATTAGTTTTTCTCAGTATGTAAATTTTAGTTGAAACGGATTTTGGAATTTTTAAGCCAGGACTGCACTTTTCATATGTATGTGTGTGTAGAATCCAATATTTTGGCGCTATTTTCAACAACCATTACATTTGCAAATACTTCAACAACTCTAAAAGTAATCAAGTACCACTTAAATTAACTCTTATTAGAATTAATTAATAAATTTTATTTTCGGTTTTAATGATTACTCAATTAATGCTTAAAACTACTACTTTTACTTGGCGACATATATTATATGTGCATATGTACTCTAGTAGTCCACAGCATTTGCAATAAACACACGCCCAAGTACTTTGAACTGCATATTTAATGGAAATAGCATGTGGCATGAGTATGTCGAGAGTATTTATAAAACGCTTAGTAAGTTGTTAAACGTTGCATTTGAACGACTTTATTATATTGCAGACATAAAACCTAAACTTTCTTTAAATTGCATCCTGCTGCGCTGCGACAGGAAATGTGCCAGGTAAAAGTTGAGTGAAGAAGCAATAAACACACGCACACACACACATACAAGCAAATCGTTGATGCTTCATTTGCGCAAGTGAAACGAGTTGAGCAGTCGACAATTATACGCCTTTATATATATATATGTGTGTGTGAAAATGCATGCTCAGAGATATGATCGAAACTTACGTGCCTTTATACGCCTTTATAGCTTGAATCTATGACTATATGACTGTATGTGTGGTGTGTTTGTGTAAGCCTGCAAATGAAGCAAGTATATTTGCGTCTGCATGCAAGACTCCACAAATGTGTGAAGATATGTGAGAACGTGTGTATGTGTGCGCTTGTGTCAAGGATGCTCAAGCGTTGAAGTAGTTTCTGTAATTATCAACTTCAGTAAACAAAAACATCCGCGCACACATACATATGCATATATGTTTAACGTATTTGCAGACATGTAGAGCAGAACAAACAATTATACAGGTACAGTACCTAACATAGTAGTGCCATTATGATTACCGACTGACCCCCTCAAAGCCGACAGTTTGTAGAGCAATCATTAAACGAGCGATGACGATAAAGAATTCGCATGCAAATGCCAACAAAAACAAGCAAAGCAAAGCAAAGCAAAGCTATAAAAACCTAGTTGCATGCATAAATACGTTGAACACACACACACAGAAACATTGTTTAGTAGGCGAGCATATCCGCAATATCAGGTCAATGGTCCACGCAGCTTAAAAGCGGAAAGAAAATATTTTTGAACGCCATTTGAACAAATTCTGCATATATACACTCATACATGTTAAAGTGTATAAGTATGTGTTGTGTTGTAGTTGACTTTGTGGGCATGTGTGCCTTGCCTATATGACAGTGTGTTATAGGGAAAGTAAAAAGAAAAAACAACAAGAAATAACGTTAACTGCGGTTGCACCGAAGCTTTAATACCCTTCACAGGTGTATTTTAATAGAATGAAAGGATATAAAAATACATTAACTTGATTTTAACCGGTCACTTTGTATGGCAGCTATATACTATAGTGGTCCGATTTTAACCATTTCTTTTGAGATACCAGCGATGCCTTGGGTAATAATTTTTATAAAATTTCGTGAAGATATCTTGGCAAATAAAAAAGTTCACCAAACAAAGACTTGATTTTGATCGGTCAGTTTGTATGGCAGCTATATGCTATAGTTGTCCGAACTGAACTGTTTCTTGGGAAAATATAGCAAAAGCTTGAAGAGTAAACTGTACTAAATTTTATGAAGATATATTTACAAATAAAAAAGTTTCCCATACAAAGGCTTCATTTTAATCGGTCAGTTTGTATGAGAGCTATATTCTATAATGGTCCGATCGAAGAAATTTATTCGGAAATTATAGCCTTGCTTTGAAAATGCATCTATGCCAAATTTTGTGAAGATATCTTGAAAAATAAAAAAGTTTCTCATACAAGGACTTGATTTTAATCGGTCAGTTTGTATGTCAGCTATATGCTATAATGGTTCGATAGCGATGAAACTGACAAATAAGCACCTTATTGAAAAGAAAAAGACATTTCCAAAATTTCAGATCTATATATCTAAAACTAAAGAACTAGTTATATACAGGACATGGCTAAAATAACTCAATAACGCCTCCGACGCTTTCTTCTTCTCATACAAAACAACTTTGTTCAGGGTATAAAACCAGCAAAAACATTACAAATTGTCGCCAAGTAAAAGAACGAAGACCAAGTGACAAACGCGTGGGTTGGTGGGCGCGCATAAAAATGAATGTTACAGCCATAATTGTGGCACCAACACATTGACAACAACCACATGTCGCCCACACAACGGAGTGTCTACACATGTAGATGTATGCGTGTGCCTTTAAACGCCAGCACACATCATTAAACACAAATTGCGCAAAAATAATAATAAAAAATAAATGCAAAAGAGGAATAATACAAAGGACAAACAAATAGAAATACAAACACAAAATAAATACAAAAGTAAAAGTGCGATGTAATAAAAAAATAAAAATATTACATATGCTCACGCCAGAGACGAAAAGAGCGAACGAACGCGCATCATTACAGTGATGTGTTTGACATTCGACAAAAAAAGAAAGATGCAAATGAGTATGAGCATATAGATACAGAGATAGCTGACACAACATTAACCCACACACAGGGCGGTTTAGAAATATAGAAATCAGTAATGCCACAGAAATGGGCATGACAGTTGAAAAGTTGCATAAGCGTAGGCTTACATTGCCACGTGTTTCCCTTTTATTGCAAAAGTCCGCATAGAAATGCAAATAATCACATACTTATAGGCGCAGAAGCAGCATATACTTATAGGCAAGTCAGAGAGGTAGGTTTAATGTATTGATCGAGAAATTTGAAGACAGTGAAGGTTGCTTTTTGTGTGAAATAATTATGCAAGCGAGATCTCTTACGAGGATGATCGATTATAGCTCGATATACATAGTTACGAACCCAAAAAATATTCTCTCAACAATCTAACAAATGGTCAAAAGCAATATACCTGCATTTTTAATTGCAGAAACTTGTATTTAAATTGGAAAAAATCTAATATTTCAATAATTTAGATATTCAAAATGTCGTGAACACGTGTTTGTTCTAAGCATTTTCGATTGGGACTTTTGTATTATATCAATATTAGTTGTACAGGTCTGGAGGATGTAGGTTTGCCCTCCATCTTCATTGGTGGATTTCGCCATGCTTAACACCCTGCAGTCGCTAGTGGGCGCATCCGGATTCTGTCTTTGTAGCAGCCGCAGAGCTTGTATGGCTACCTCCGCTTTAGGCACCGATGGAATACTTCTGCGGTCTACCAGCTTCGCTCCTTCCCATAGGTTTGAAATTGTTCTGACCGCTTCTTCGACCCATATTAGCGTCTGGTCGTCATTGCATTTTAAAATTTTGACACCGCTAAGCCATCCTTCTGCATTAAATGATAGCATGGGTGCCCTAGGTTCACCGTCCATTCACGAAATATTCACGCTCTTGTGACATTTGTCCCAGCGGATTACTGCGCTCTATGATCGCGACGGCCAAATGCCGTTTAGCAATCTCATTGGCCGCATCCGCTGACTTGAACGTTGTCAGTTGGTCGTCCACGTGCTTGACATCTAGCTTCCAGGCTACGTCTTTGCACTTCCTCTTTTTTGAGGGTGGTTTTGGTTCACTCTTAAACGCTTTCTCTTTCCAACGATATGTTCATCAATGCGATTAGCACACATTGGATCCGATTACGAGTGGCGAAGTGTGCCCGGCCCTTCTTAACCTCCTCTCTAGCCTAAGCCAGCCGTTTCACCTCTTCTTCGTGGCGTTTGCATATTTCGACTGCTGCCTTGCATTTCGCTTTTGGCTTCAACCCCTCCTTGCTTGACTTCTTCCAGGGTCCTCTCTTGTTGCCAAAGTTTGGACCCTCGGTCGCCTGTACAGGGGAACGAAGGAGTTCTTCTTCCTTTCCCCGTTTATGCTCTCTGCGCTTTCTTGATCCGAGTCTTCATGGACTGTGGTACCCGTGCGCTGTAAATCTCGTTTGGCAATAGCACTACAACCACCGCATTCTGCTCCCGTTGCAGTGGAGGTGTGGCCGGTGGTAACAGCCACGCCTCCCATCGACGTTTTAACCGATATTCTATTCCGCTTCACTTCGAGTCTCTACCCCTAGCGTTTTATACCGCAAAGTACCTTATTATTAATGGCCTTTGTATTATCCATTCACCTACATCTAAGAATGCATATAAAACAGTCCAACATGAGCGAATGATTGAGAAAAAGTAATCCCTCGCTAGGAGCTGCCTGTCTGTGACGTAATGACTCTGGACATTTTAAGCAGCGACAGGGGAGGATACAGCTAAGAGGAATTTTTGCCTATCCATCGTTCAACAAATATGTCCCCTTTAATTTCCACCACTAAATATTGATATTTAACAACTGATAAGTTGGCGTTAGAAGTGCACGAGAGGAGGGTTTACTGACAACCCTCATTTTTATGGTCCTTGGTATTAGCAACGCTCTAAGTCAGGTTGTTCAGATGAGTAAGAACCCCCCAGCTTTTTTCCACTCAGTACCCATCGATGGAGACAAAGGAAGAGGCAGACCTTCACAACGTTGGTGATATCAGGTGGAGAAGGACGTAGCTGCGCTTTACATCTCGAACTGACACCAAATAGCGAAGAGTAGAAACGGCTGGCACCCTCGACTATAACTCGACTATAACCGCATATCTGCGGTAGTAAAGAGGAGGAAGAAAAAATATTTATAAATCGGTGTCTTTGCAACGATTGAAGCCCTTGAATTGCTCAAACTTCTTTCTTTATATGATACGCCTATAAAATTTCTGTATGATTTTGGAATGCTGAAGATTTTTTCTCTTCAGTTAGATCTTTTAATGAACACATATAGGGAAGGTAATAAGGAATTTACTAATATTTCGATTGTAGCGGTACATGTTGTTAACAGATCAGCTAAAATATTCCCAGGAGCATAAAATATTTTTTTCACACCATATTTCATTGATATGTATGTAATATCAATATTTCCAAATCGACATCATCTATAAAAATCAATTCTTGTTGAATAAAATCTGAATAGTCATGAGTGAGTCATCTAAAACTCATAATAAAAAACTAAAGAATAAACACTAAAGCCATAAAAAATTATTAGTGTTAAGCATAAGCAAAGATTATCGTAAAAAATCCACTGGACAACTAATAGAAACATTATTTATGTGTGTTATTTCAAAATCATGGCGCACTAAAGCTAGATCATAACTTTCAAATTCATTTCCGCACGCGCGCCGTCACGTTTGCAGCGGCCGAGAACTTTATCACCTGCATTTCACATTTTAATTGCAACAGCGCAAATCATCAACAGTTTACCGTTAATTCTAACTGTTCATAGCTTATATTACGGGTTGTGTTATGTGATCATGTGATTATGGATTTGTGAGTGATGTGAGTTCATTTCCCCTCGCTGGTCGTTCATAAACACACCATTTGTTTTTACTGTTATCGGAACACAATATTATGTGTGTGACCTCTGTATGTGTGTAGTTGAAATGCATTTGACATACATACAAACACAAACTCATAAGCAAGTCCCCTTGCGAAGCAGTGTCGCCAAATGCGTGGAAATCCGAAAACGATGAAAAAATCAATTGCAATCGCCAAGTATCTGCGCATGGAAATGTGCTTGCATTATAGGTTCAGCTGTACACATTTGACATGATTTTCCATATACATATGTACTTACTACAAGCGCTTGTGCGATTTTTGTGTTGTTGCTTGCTTGTCAATGGGACAATCATGAATATTTATAAGCAGTTTATACCGATTTCTACAAAATGAAGTGCGAATTTTACGGATGCTTTATTTTTATTGTTCGATCTCATTATCACTCTCTTGCTTTATGTGGCGAATAACTGTTACATTGATATTTTTGAATGTATGAGCTTAGTCACTTCACCCATTTTAATTCTTCAACACTTTTCAATGTATAAAGGGGCGCAGCTAATATGATTTTCTTATTATTTCTATCACATTTCGTTAGATTATACCCTTATGATTGGCATACTAAAATTTTAAATCGATATCACAAATAGGTTTTGAGTCGCAGCCTTGTAAAGTGTAGCGGCTTAGTTCAATCAGGTCCAACCGTTTAAATATAGAAAGCTCTTTTCTCAAAACAACATTTTTCGAATTTTCTCTAGTGAAGCTCAGAGACAATTATCCTATCACTATAAAATTGCTGTATATAGTTCTCCGTAGCCAAATTTTTTATCTGATCAAAAATCGAATTTTGACAGGCCAAAAGCTATCAAAACTTTCGGTAGAATTCAACGCCGTCTTTTTGTCAATTTTTGATTTTTCATCTTTAGGTGCAATATCTCAAAATATAAAAACTTACTTTGGATTTCATACACAGAAAAGGCCGGAGTCACTGCAACAGTGGATGATTTTTTTATTGTCGTCGGAAATCGGCTGTAACTCTAAAATAATTTAATTTTCTTCAACAAATTTACTGAGTATTCTCAAAATACATATATATAAATATACCGTTAAAATTTTAAAATATTAAATGCTTGAGCAAACAAAGTGTGCCTATAAGCATTGGTAACGGAAAACATGTTTTACTTTCACTGATCAACTTTTGATATGTTAGTCAATGTTCTTCGAAAGGCGATCTGGCAATAATGACTGCACGGTTTGTTGTGATTTTATAGTTTCCTACTGGCCGTACTAATTTATTAGCGAGAGCCTTCAAGGGCAATACTATTAACTTTTCCGCAAGATCTCTAAAACTGCTATGGTCAAAATCTCAGCCGAATCGGGCTGTTCTTATTTGACCGGGTGTGAAAATCGATGCATCCGTAGTTTTTAGAAAAATAGTAAAAAACAATATGGGTTGGAGATTCAATTCATGTTCTTGGAAGGGAATTCAGTGAGCGCTTTACTGAATATGGGGTCTCTTCTCCTTCGAGACAGACCCACAACAATTTATTTAAAGAGTTCTGACATGGTCAAATGACGATTTGAATGAAGCGCCACTAAGAGTCGAGTTTAATAGATTTATACAAAGCAAACGACACCATATTTTTTCCCGCTCTTTTGACATTTCTCTTCGGTAAAGTCGAAATTATTAAAATTCATTACCGAAATTGGAAGTCAGTGGTCTCAACTTTAAGAGCACAACGTAAAATTTATGGTCGTCATAATGTCAGATCAACAATTGAACGTTTAGTGGAAAAGTTTGAATCCCCAAGCACAGTACAAAATGTTCTAGTTCCAGTGAGACAAAGAAGTGTGCGTAGTGTCGAGAATATTGCTGGCGCTAACGCATCAATCGAAGATCCTAATCAGTCTCTCATACTTCGTTCTCAAACGTTGGGCATCTCGTCGTCATTGTGACGAATTTTGCAAAAAGATCTTGGAAGATCTTTGCAAGATCAAATTGACGCAAGAACTGAAGCCACTTGACCACCAGAATCGTCGTTTATTCGTGAATAGGGAATCGAAAATTTATCTTCAGCGATGATACTCATTTCTGCCTAAATTGCTTCGTCAATAAGCAAAATGTGCGTGATTTTTCAGACTCCATGAGGCACCATTGCTTCCCGAAAAAATTACGGTTTGGTGTGATTTATGGGCCAGCGGTGTCATTGGGCCGTACTTCTTCCGTGATGACCAAGATTGGCAAGTTACTGTAAATGAGAATCGCTACCGCTAAATGATAACTTGAACCCAAGCTGAATGATATGGACTAAGACAATATGTGGTTCCAAGAGGACGGCGCCACAAGCCACACGGCGAATGTCATAATCGATTTATTAAAAATCAAGTTTGGTAAACGTGTTATCTCACGAAATGGCCCAATCAATTGGCCGCCTCGGTCGTGCGATTTGACAGTCAATTTGAAAGTCCTTATATTATATTAAGTATATGTAGCCTGAGAAAATTATTGACCCGACTTTCCCTATTTCTGACACAAAGACACAATATTATCAGGAAATGATGCCCAGTGAATTGCATTAGTATACCTTACAGATTGATCGATATTTCGGCATAAAGTCAGCCATATACATTTATGTTCCATATTCAGTAGCTGAGGACTTAAAGTGTAATATTTCGATATCGCTTTTTTCCAATAACCTCATTGGTGCTTGATTTATATGCAAATAATCGTTAACCTGAAGAAAACGTATGTGCTAGAGTATCAAAAATATTCGTGAAGCGTGTAAATTTTCAAAATATTCCCACCAAATATAGTCTCATATCGCATAACCTGATTTTTCCGCATTTTTTCCGACTAAATACCCCATATTGTACCGTTCCGCTGATATCATTTCTAACACGCGAGGCAATTTTCATGTCATTTCTCGCGCATTAAACCACATTTGCCATCAAATCAGGCCCGTAGCCAGCTTTTCATTTCGGAGGGGGCTGAAGTAAAAACATTCATAAACTTTGAATTTTCTGTTATTAAAAAAAACAATATAAATTCATATACGTATTACTTAAATTATTTGTAGTTGTAACTTAAATAAGTAATATTTTTCTTTTCTTCTTGTTTGCCATATCATTAATTACTTCATCTTGGATCTATTTTAATATCCCAGTGCACTGCAATAACAGCAGTGCACTCAGCCGCTCATTGCCCATCACACTGCGTGTGTAAAGTTTGTATTCTTTTAAGGTTGAAGAAGTTCTTTCGAAGGAAGCGGTCCTCATGGAAGAGTTGGTAAAATTGGTAAGCAGGTAGTGAATATTTTTAAAATACGTTGCATCGCAATGTTGCAGTAATTTCAAAACTTCTATGGTATGGATCTATTGTTGATAAGCTGGCACACCACAATCGATACTCTGATTTTAATGCTGTCATTGATATTTGCTCCTCGAAGTAAATAGTTAAATTTTTTAATTCTTCGGCATTATCAATTGCAGCAAAAAAACCGGGAGTAGAATTGAAATGACGAGAGTATATCCTCATTCACTAATAAACGTTCTGTCATGTTTTGAATCAGAGCATCAACGCAATGGAATAAATATTGTAACTCTGAAGTGGCTTTCAGGGGTTGGTTTGCAGTGGATTAGCACTAGTAGTTTTTGACGCGAAGTCACTCTAGGCACTCCAAGATCTATGTCATAAAGATCTTTAGACATTTGTGATGCTGTTTGAAAAATATCGTTGAAAAACCATGCCGCTGTTTCTCTTATCTGGTGCAGAGTTCTTATTAATTAGGCTCGGTTCATTGCTGATCATCCATCGATTTTTCTTGGAGTTGCACAGACAGTGCAGCGTTTAAGCTGAACAATTGCTCACAGACTCACAGACAATAGACTAAGCAAAAAATCGCTTTTCTCTACCGCTGCTAAGAAGGCTGATGCTTTAGACGAAATGGGACCATGTCTTACTCGAAATTATTTTCAAACACTTAGTACAATGAATTTGAAAAGCTCCACAAGCTTATAATGCTTTCATGCCTTCGTTTCTATAAACCTTGTTTCACAAAGGCGAACAAGTCGTCTTTTTTTGCTTTTTGGTGCGTGCTTCTGTATAACGTCCTGGAAAGTTGTGTTTGCTTTGAATGGTTTTTCTAAATACATTTGCTATTCACTGACAATACCAAGGCAGTTCCGTATTGAAAGGTAATGACATAGTATTAGAAAGCGCAAGGTTCAATCGGTGACTAGCGCAATGAACATATCGTGCTTTTGGATACAGTTGTCTTATCCTGGTTTGCACTCCACTTAAATGCCCTGATATGTTTGCTGCTCCGTCATATCCATGGCCAACCAACTTCGCCATATCAAGATGGAGCTCTGTACAACGCTTAAGTATGACTTTTGATAAGTTTTCAGTCACCGTCTAGTGTAGTTGCGTACGACTGTTATAGGTTTGAGCTGAGTTGTGTATAAGAGTTTCAAAAGATTCAGTCAGTGATAAATCTTTTTTATTTGCGATTTTTTTAAAAAATTTCCTTATTTGGGGGGGGGGCTTCAGCCCTCTAGCAACCCCCCTGGCTACGTGCCCTGCATCAAATAACTAACAAATGCCGGTAAAGCATCCTTCCTTGTATCGCCACGATTATGTCACACTAATTCATGACAACACGCACACAGAGACACACACACACAGCCAGCAACAGCGGCGCATAAATACCTGTTAATTTCACTTACACACGGCACCTGCCATCCATCAGCATACGGACTAAACGACAGGCGCCAGCCGGGGTAGATAACGCATTGTACTACAATAACAACAACATTAAGTCACGTCATTGCAGCATTTACTGCTTAATGTGCTCGTCCGCAGAGAGAAGGCAACTGCAGCAATGGGAATACAAGCTGCGACACGCAAGCAAACTAAGACTCACACGTATACTTACACACAGAGGAATACACATGTACACATGTACACAGAGAAGTACACATACATGCACCAAGAGAAATTCACACACACATGTACACAGAGGCACTCACACACATTTGGCGGTAAGCAGTCATCAGCAGGTACTGCTAGTTGTTAGCTCGTTGGCAACTAATAATTGCTCTTGCTGTCTGCTTATCAGCTGTCAACGCCACTAGATGCGCTGCCATCAAAGCAGCTGCTTTTGTTGCACCAGGAGCAGCATGTGTTGCAACAAATCCGCTAGCGTGCCACATCAGCTGTTTAATACTGACGTTGGCAATGATGTTTCGCATGAGTATCTTATCGCTGGCAACGTGCACCAAAGTCGCCGTAATGCAATATTTTCGTAATATCCCCATGCAGGCGTGTATATTTGTACGTGTGTGTGTGTGTGGGTGTTAGCTTACGAAATTTCTATAAATCTCGGCGTGCGTACATGCAAACACGCGCTCGTCGCTCGTGAGGAAAATCCCTGACAAGCGATCTATCCAAACAATAACAACAACAGCGTAGTCAAACAGCCAACACGCTAAACTGCCAGCCGATATGACAGCGCTGAGAGCACTTTCGCTTTTCCACATGTTTGTGCGTATGTGCGCCTGTTACCTTGCCATCCGTTGCATGTGCCTGCGTGAATGCATTACATTATGCGTGTGTGTGTGTGTGTGGGTGTATGTGTTAAGGCGCATACTTCATCGTTGCTCATGTTGCAATGACGTTTACAGCGTCGCCGACACGCAAAACCCTTGCAACACGAGTCTATGCCGCTACTTCCCGCCGTTCCACATCTCATATTTAATATATATACACATTTTCTGGCTTATACGCATATATACTTATATAAATCCGCTAGCGTATATATATTTATATATACAGTTATTCTCATATAACTCGCCTTCGTTTGCCACTTCCGTTTCCGCCTCGCCTGCTTTCATTTAGCGCTTCATCTGTTGGCGGCATCTTCCGTTCACAGCAGAACAACGTCATCAACTGTATAAGTAAATACAGGGTGACTTTCATTGGTGGTTTGCGTGGCATTCTTTCCCTTTTTATACAAACATTTCAAAATAAAGCGAATTTTTTCATTATTTTCACTCGTTTTTGAACACATTCAACCTCCCCGAGGTTTTTTTTTTAATTAAATGAAGCTTAAAATCTCATCTTTCCAACACTATAGGTATGACACAATGTGATTGATAGCCCTGGAGATATACGAGTACGACTGCAACGACATCCATTGACAAAATACGAAAAGACTTTTTCGACTACCCAATATATATCTTGCAAGCTGAAGGAATATAAAATATTCGGTTAGACCCGCAACTTAACCCTTTCTTAAGCGTTTTTCTTTGAATTTTAACCTCAAATTTAATAATTATGAATATATTAACGGGTCGTATTATAATAGTTTTTATTTTTTTCTTTTTCATATTCTTGCCGCATGTGCTGAAATAAAGGTAAGTTATATACAAGTATATATAATATTGTTAACTTAAATAAATATGTATGTATGTATGTAAGTTTTAAAAGTATTAAGCAATTGTAAGCCTACATATTTACACTCTGTCACTTAGCAATTTAACAAAACATCACCAAGATCTAGCGTTTCTTATACAAAAAAAAAAAAAATTAATTTTATTAAAATAAAATTTAAAAAAAAATTAAATAAAATTCACTTATTAATTTCAAAATTTTCACCACAATCGCCAAAGCTTCTTCCGATATACCCTGTACAAAAAAATGCTTTTACTTGCTGTCACTTAACACTTTAGCATTTTGTTATTTTGTCTATTTCTCTGCAACTCTCTGCCGCCGCCGCGACTGCTGTTTGCATAATGTCATTGCGCGACGTGTTGCATTGCATTTGCATTAAGGCGTAACACCCGCCAACTAAGCCGCACCGCACCCCACCGCACCGGCAGCTGTCTGTCAGGCAACTTACCATCCAACACTGTACCGTTAAGTGTTCGAGCGTCCTCCACTGCGCCCTTTAACATTTTGCACTCGCGTTGCTCATTGGACTTTTGGCTTTTTTCCGCGCTCGGCGCCAACAGCAACGCGAGCGGTTATGCCGCGCGAATAGAGTGCGCCCTTCCCCGACATCCTGCTCGCATTGCATATACAAACACAAGCTATTATGCGTTGCTTTATTCCTACACTTTTTTGCCGTATCACGTGCTCCTACGCGTAATCCCGATTCCTGTGACATTAGCATAATGGATTTCTAAGCGTAGCAACATGCAATACAACGACGAGCCGAAGCGCCGAGGCGTTGCCACTGCTCCTACTGTTCGTACTGTTGCTCTTATTACAGCATTCTGTTATTGTTATCATTGTTATTGTTGGTATTGTTGTTACGCTGTTTTTGTCACCGCCTTAATTTAGTAGTCGGCCCTCCTCTGCCGGCACAGCGCGCGTCGCTCAAAAGTCATTGCATATTTTATTCGCCGCCATCCTCTGTCTCTTTCTTCTTCCACTTTTTGCTCATTTTTCTGGCACATTTATTTATTTATCATTTCATTCGCTTGTCTGTTTTGCTGTTGTCACTGTTCACTTGTTGGTGGCGTGAAGTCAGCTTCGGGCCTGTGAAAAACTGGCGCTACCATTGAGGCGTAAATTGTTGCTGTGAATAACGGTTTTTTGGGACATTTAATGACATTTTTATACTTTCGCATTCTTGCTGGTTTTTAGTCTCTGTGATTGTTGTTTGAGTTTGTCTGATTTATATGTCTGATGATTTCTAATTTTTTGCTAATTTGATACATTTGATAGTCAGACGATCAGGATAACTTTGCGGTTTACGTCAAATACGTTTTGTATTGCCGCTATACTTTCTGAGTGAATGGTCACTTCTCTAAAGGAGGCTACACGCCGAAGCAGCAGATCTACTGCTACCTTAATACCTGCAACCTTGGCTTGAAAGACACTACAATAGCCAGGAAATCTGAATCTAGAGTTGGGAGAAAGATCCTGATAGTAAACCCCTCCACCAACCTTCCCATAAAGCCTTGACAAATCCGTAAAGAAGATCACTACCCTCTTCTTCAACGGCTTCTTCCTATAGCTCCCTCGTCGGTATATATGTAGACAAAAAACGAGCCAGAGCGCCAGAGTTCTGTTTGGCGACTCCATGATCTAAGTGATTCGGTATGAAGTCCGAGTGTTCAAATAGTTATTCTTGTAAGAACCTAGATTCTTTGAGTTCTGGGTGTACAAACACCACACCGTACTGTCAATTTAGATGAGTGTAAGGTATGTAAGGTGAATAATTTGTGGATTTTCTTCGCACCATAATGGACAATTTGTTTATTTACCGCACCAGTCAGAAAGAGAGCCTCGTCTGTGAAGATCATCGTCTTAAAAATCGTTATCGGGTTCAAGTAGTTCCAAGGCGAAATTCACGCTGTTTACAGCTTCAGTTATTGAGTGAGAACAATGTTATACTGGTGCAAGCCCAAATTTTTTCCCAAAACCTGCCAAGTTTGTAACGGGTGATTTTTTTGAGGTTAGGATTTTCATGCATTAGTATTTGACAGATCACGTGGGATTTCAGACATGGTGTCAAAGAGAAAGATGCTCAGTATGCTTTGACATTTCATCATGAATAGACTTACTAACGAGCAACGCTTGCAAATCATTGAATTTTATTACCAAAATCAGTGTTCGGTTCGAAATGTGTTTCGCGCTTTACGTCCGATTTATGGTCTACATAATCGACCAAGTGAGCAAACAATGCGATTGTGACCAAGTTTCGCACTCAGTTTACTTTATTGGACATTAAACCAACCACTCGAATGCGTACAGTGCGTACAGAAGAGAATATTGCGTCTGTTTCTGAGAGTGTGGCTGAAGACCGTGAAATGTCGATTTGTCGCCGTTCGCAGCAATTGGTTGTGTTATTCGACACATGGACGATTTGTAACGCAAAGATCTTGGTGTAAAAACCGTATAAAATACAGCTCGTGCAAGAACTGAAGCCGAACGATCTGCCACAACGTCGAATTTTCAGTGAATGGTCCCTAGAAAAGTTGGCAGAAAATCCGCTTTTTACGACAAATTTGTTCAGCGATGAGCATCATTTCTGGTTGAATGGCTACGTAAATAAGCAAAATTGCCGCATTTGGGGTGAAGAGCACCAGAAGCCGTTCAAGACTGCCCATGCATCCCGAAAAATGCACTGTTTTTGGTGTGGTTTGTACGCTGGTGGAATCATTGGACCGTATTTTTTCAAAGATGCTGTTGGACGCAACGTTACGGTGAATGGCGATCGCTATCGTTCGATGCTAACAAACTTTTTGTTGCCAAAAATGGAAGAACTGAACTTGGTTGACATGTGGTTTTTCAACAAGATGGCGCTACATGCCACACAGCTCGCGATTCTTCAATTTTGAAGGGAAAACTTCGGACAACAATTCATCTCAAGAAATGGACCCGTAAGTTGGCCACCAAGATCATGCGATTTAACGCCTTTAGACTATTTTTTGTGGGGCTACGTCAGTCTAAAGTCTACAGAAATAAGCCAGCAACTATTCCAGCTTTGGAAGACAACATTTCCGAAGAAATTCGGGCTATTCCGGCCGAAATGCTCCGAAAAAGTTGCCCAAAATTTGGACTTTCCGAATGCACCACCTAAGACGCAGCCGCGGTCAACATTTAAATGAAATTATCTTCAAAAAGTAAATGTCATGAACCAATCTAACGTTTTCAAATAAGAACCGATGAGATTTTGCAAATTTTATGCGTTTTTTTTTTTAAAAAAAGTTATCAAGCTCTTAAAAAATCATGGTACAAACATGGTCCACTGAGAGCAAAGTCTAACTTTCGCTACTCAAAAAGAAGCAACTAGAACATTCGTCTAGGTCGCTATCTCACGATAGACCACAAGATGATCCAGCAATATTAGTTCACGCACAGCATCAATAGTTTCAGGAACAACAACTGATTTTGAACGACTTTCACGAAATCATTCTTGAAGAGATCTGCGGCCACGATTGAATTCACCATATTATCGACAAATATCTTCCAAAAATTGCAAATTGGCCTCAGTGTTCCAGAGCTATTATTATCTAGAGTCTTCGAGGTGATCAAGTCATATCGGAAAACCAAAATCCAACTTTGTGGTTATTTCATTTTCGGGAGATATACTTACAATTTATTTTTAAACGAAACTGTAATCGGTCCCAAACCCAGTGAGCCCAGATCTACTCGGATCTCACTGGAGACGAAGTTTATCTAAAAATTTTCGGAAATTCATTCAAAGATTGCATTTTAATTCGTCCATAAAATATACTTCCCTACTTTCTTAGTATTTTCGAAAAGTTTTTTAAATCTTAGTCGTTCACCAATAGATTGGCAACACCGGTCTATTAATAAATTGCCATTATTGTACCCAATTTTTATTACCTGTGATGGAAAATTAAGTACGTAACCTCAAAAATGTGCGGGCAATAAGCTCATTTTATTTCATTTCCAATTCGGTGTCCAACGAATATTTATTATAATAAGCAGTAATTGGTCACTGCAAAGTGGACGAACTTTTCACTTCCAATTTGCATATTTAGTATTCAAACAGTGCTTGTTTTTGTTGTAGAACATTGCAGTGGCTGAAGCTTGAGTTTTACTCGCAACATTTTCAGTGGGCGCAAGGCTTGCCGCTCATAGTTTTCAGGTGCCAAAAGTTGCTCCACAAAGTGGAAGTGGACGCACTGAAGCAGCATCAACAAATGAACCGTAAACAGAATGCATAACCTGTAAAAATAAAACCAGCCGAATACCAAGAGTGCAGTGGGCGGAAGAGCGTGTGTAAAAAGGTGGGAAGTGAAGAAAATTTGGGAGTGCCGCTGCCCGCACTTCTTCTCAGCTTGCCTGACTGCTCTTCTGCTTGAATGGCTGAATGGCTGAATTGCGTTGCTATCGCATTAATTTCTTCAGAACAAATTAAAATAAATTATTACAAGTTCAGAAGTTCTCACCAGCGAGACTAAGGATCGCATGGAAGTGATGGTGCGAAAAATTTCCACGTGCAATTTGTTAACTAGCGGAAGCTGAGCAAGTAGTCAGAAATACATGCATGAAAATTCGGCATGGCAAAGGAGCAAGTTTTTATTGACGCCGAAAAGTATGTAATATTAATAAGAGCCACTCGCAAATAATTCAGCTCAGTGGTGAACAGCTCATAAGTTTAAATACAATAAAGTTGTATTAAGGCTAATAATCGTGGGATATAATTGAGACTTATCTCAACGCTAGGTGTTTGGTTATTTGAGGTTTTAGTAACCTAAGAGCTTAAAATTGTGTACCGAAAGGTAACTGCTATGAAATTAAGATTTGAACCTATAATATAGCGTAGATTTCAACCCACAATACAGTGTAGATTTAGTTTACGTGTATACCAATTTCTTACATAGATTTTCAATAAATGGATTATTGTAGTCCTGATCAGTTAAGAGATACCTAATATTATGTACGAAAGACGAAATGTCTTTTGGATAAGTAATTTGGGTAATTGTAACCTTTAACACGATTACTGAAAATATTTCCCTAGAGCCGAGGAGGTATGTAACTGTATAGTATCGTACATCGGGCACAGCAATTGTGGTTTCAACGTACGAATTAATGACGAAGCAATACATACACGTTAAAGAAGTCTATTTCCCAAACATCTAGCCCTATCATATGGGCTTAATGAATTAGTCTGACCATAATTATGGATATCGTTCACTCGTTTTACTTAAACTTATACGCTGCGTCTTGTCCATAGAATAGGGTTAAGTCATTCGCAGAAAGCATCAATCTACTGGACTGTGTTGGATGACTTTGTCTTAAGAGAGGTAAAATAGGATACCGGATTGTTGTATGGTTTGAAAGAAGAATTACAGATTTGTCTTATTAAACAAATTGTTTCAAGGAAAAAACCAAGCAAAATGTAAAATCATGACAAGCATAGAACCCAGGCCTGCTTAAAGCAAACTCTCTTATAAATATTTGAAGCGCATTGCAGTCTTTTTCGTGAGTCATTCCTCACTTGATGAAAGTTTACAGGCAACGTGGGATCCCTTCTTTATTGTTTTTTAAAATATTCTCTATTAATATCTATATACTTTTGCCAGCGTTTGAATCAATTGTTGGAGCACTTTTCCTACCCTGATAGAGACATATCCAAAACATGCGTACTGAACCCATCAACCGCCTATTCAGGTGTTGAAAAAAGATGACTTCTCAGTTTACTTATTACCTACGGTAGTAAAAAGAAGTCATTCCGTAAGAAGTCAGGACTTTTCGTTGGATGATTCATCAAATTGAAGGTTTGAGTGCTCAGAAAAGCAATTGTTCTAGTCGGCGGTGAAGAGTGATCCGTCTTCGGCGATTTGGTTTCCTAATTTTTTGAAAGATAATCGGCAAAGAAATGATTATGTACTACTTAGAATTTTCTGTTCTACTTTGTTCAAGCGCTACGATTGTTTTTGATTTTGGATAACTTTTACGAAATTCCTTTCGTAGTGATCTGCGATCTTGATAGAATTTACATCAGCACCATCGCCGAAAATTTAATAAAATTCATCGATGCATTGTTGCCGGGAATATCAGAAAGTACCATGAAAGCTTTGATATCCGAATTCCGGAAAAATTGATCTCACATATCTTATAGTTAAACTTTTGGATAAATTCCTAACTGAAAGAACTGCTATATGTTTTCAGAAACGCCTGGATTTGATGCGATAAGTCTTGAACCTTATTATATAAGAGCTTCACCAGGTTGATCAATGTGGAGTCGATGGACATTTTTAAAGCAAAAGAAGTCGTGATGAGTTGTTGATTTTATTTGAACTGAATTGTAGGGTGTTTTTGATTGTAGTTAATTCGGATTTCAGTTTCTGAATATCTTTTTTATACAACAGACGAAGCGATTGAAAACGAAGCTGTGACAGCTCATCTAGAGGATGACATACATATGTTGAGGTTTTTGGAAATAATGACACCATCGTATCAAAGACATTAATTAGATACAGGTTATGGTGTGAACTAAAAATGGATTTTCATGCCAGTATTAGTGAGCTGAAGGTATGCCTTGATCAGTTTGGAAAAGATTCCAGTATTCTGGTAATGATATTCGTCAATTAGACTTTACTTGGAATTTATGACCGGAAATTTTATCAGTATTATGGGAACAAATTTGTAATCTATCATTGGAAAGGGTCTTAATAACACAAGAGTAAGGCAGTGATGCAGAAAAATGTAGGAATGAATGTAATAACTGGAATCTGGTATCCAATACTGCAGAATTATTTACTATTCATCTGATCTGAAGTCTATCTAATGTCGTTAGGAACATTTTCGATGCAATATATACTTATTTTACAATATATAATTATATCACAATCGTTGTTATAGACTATAGACTGCTTTCTGACTCCTGTAGAGTTTATTATAGGTATTATGACTAATATAATGCCCGCTCCATCACTCACTACACCTTGTCCCAGGTCATTGCTCTTCTACAAGCAAGCTATTATGACTCACTGCCGATTCAGTGTTTCAAAACCAAATAAATTTTGATTAAAATCCTCGCATAAATAAATTCATTTAAGTATATTTTCAAATACCCACACACTATATAACGATTTTACACTAAAAAGTCGTGTTCAGCGGCCCGCTCGCACAGTTCTCGCGTACACAGTTACCCAAAAACTTGCCAACAGTTTATGGTAGCAAAAAGTTAAATACCGTTATCCCTGTAATTCAACGCGCCTACTAAATAAATTTCAATTCAATGTTGCTACACCAAAAGGCGCACAAGTTAATGCATAAATATTCAGGGAAATTGCGGTCTGCCATAAACAAAGCAGCTCGGCAAGCAAGTGTAATAAGCGAGAGCGAAGAGTTGAAGGAAGACATAAAAAACAAAAAGATTGTGTAGGCGTGCAATTTGTGAGCGCGCCAGATTGTTTATGGCCAGATTGCGAAACTTCTTAAAGTGCGCTTTTAGGCGCATGAATTGCCACACTAGCTGACCTATTGGACCGCATACGCTTGAGAGTGTGCATGTGTGTTAGTGAGTGTTAGTTGGTATGTGCGAAATGCCATTTTAATCGAATTTATAGCCGCAAAGGAAAATATTTTTTTCTGCCACCTTCTTGTTTTTCTTTTTCCGCTTAAGCTTATACTCTGTATTCACCAGCATTAGTAGAGGTTTTTCATCACTCCTGCTTATGTTGCAACTATCGTAACGGAAATGAAGTTTTTATACCTTGAACAAGGTACGAGTATATTAAGATTGCCATGGAGTTTGAAGCAACCAGTTGGAAAAGTTGGAGAGTTTATAAAATATATATACAATTATATATAGGTAGGAGTGGATTTAGCCGTGTCAGTCCGTACGTCGGTTGGACTATGTATATGCGAGCTGGTCCCTCAGTTTTTGGTATATAGATCTGAAAATTTTGACATTCACTCCTCTCTGCCTGAAAGTCATAATTGTACGGAACCGCTGATAGTGGACAACTGTAAGTTGTAGCTGCCATACAAACTAACCAATTTATATCAAGTCCTTGTATGGAGAACTTTTTTATTCGTCTAGCGATCTTCGTGAAATTTGGTATAACCTATTATCCAAAATAACGCAACAACCTCCCTATATACTATTGAAATCGGACGGCTATAACTTATAACTGTCATACAAACTGATCGTTCAAAAAAAATGTCTTGTATGGAAAACTCTTTTATTTTATGAGATAACTTCACGAAATTTGGCATACAATATTTTCCAAGGGGGCGCTACAACTTTCGAAAATATTCCTTGAATCGGATCATTATAGCATATAGCTGCTATGCAAACTGATCTAACTAAATTGAGTTATTGTATGGAAAATTTTGTCATTTGACAAGATATCTTCACAAATTTTCATATATATAATTCTCCAAGGCAACGCTATAATCTCCGAACATATCATTTAGATCGGACTACTATAGCACATACCTGTCATACAATCGGAACCTTCCAAATAAAGTCCTTGTATGGAAAACTTTTTTATTTAACAATACCTCTTCACGAAATTTAGCTCAGAATATTCTCAAAAATAGGACTGCAATCTCCGAATAAATCATTCAGATCAGAGCACTATAGCATATAGTTGTCATACAAACTGAACGACTAAAATAAAGTCCTTGTATGGAAAAATTATTTATTTGACATGATATCATCACAAAATTTGCTGTGTGATACTTTCAGAAACAGCACTATAACCTCCGAAGATATCATACAGATCGAACCACTATAGCATATAGCTGTCATAAAAACGCACTGATGAAAATCAAGATAAAGATTCTCTTATATCCTTTTTTGCTATAAGAATTGTACCTATAAAGGGTATTATAGCTTCGGCACAAACGAAGTTACCTTTTTTTCTTGTTTTTCTTTTTTATGTGCCACAGCGCAGCGCTGCCGCCTCTAATCTAATCGTGACTTGCTTATGTTATTATTATTGTTACTTTCTTTTTTACCGCCTTTTCTCGCCTTCATACTTTTTCACACTCATTTCCGCATAATAGTTTCCATTGTTGTTGCGCTTAATTCTTATTGTTGCTAATGCTTGTTGTTGTTATTTAGCACAATAAAGACGCGTGCTCGCCTTGTGGTCGCTGCAGCAACAAATTTGCTTACTGCGGCGCACAAGCGCTGTGAGGAAAAGCAAAATGAGCTGCAAATTAAAATTTAATGTCAAGAGAACTGCATTTTTTGTGCCGCCCACGGAAGTCAGCGCGCACTTAGGCGCACACACACAAATAAATTTATACACACCAAGCACATTATTTCGTAAACAAAACACTGTGCCACACACACACATTCGCGTTCATCCCATGAAAATCATAATAAAAATTATTCACTTGTAAAGTTTCACAGGATTTGTGTAAACAAAAGTTTTCGCATTCTAAATGTGATTCGCGAGCGCTCAGCGAGCAGTGTGCCGCAGAGAGAAAGAGACGGGGCACGTGAGAAGCTTCTACATATTTCACTAAGTGTGTCTGTAAGGTTGTGTTGTGTGGGTTTGTAAATGGCGCTGAAGTTGTGCGAATGAGCGGCGGTTGTTATTATGGAAATTGTTGGCCGTAGTTAGCAGGCGCATTCTTACAACTGAGCGCATAACATGGAAACACGCGTCCTTGCCGCCTGACTTGGCACTTTGCATTTACACTGCTACCTGTTGGCGTGTTACAAGCTTTATTATTATTTCTCGGCGTAAACTTTCTACATTCCGAGCTTCGCCAATGCCACACATAACGGCGGTATTAATATCATTGGTGACCTTAAAGAAAGCGTAAGTTACTCCGTAGGTACTATAATGTTGGTTGTTGGTACAAATTGCACTTCTCAGAAAAAGTTCTAAGGTGAACTTCACTTCATCGTAAACAGCTTTCCACCGAACAAATTTCGAAACTTTCACTCAAAAATCCATTTGTTTCTGTTGAGAGACGTCTTCAAAATAAAACTCTAACACCAGAGAAGACCGGCCCATATCTATCGAATTCCATGTGCCTTATTAAACTGTTTCTTATCTCATGAACACAAATCAATTTTTTTTTGTTTAGAATTAACTTTCTTTCCGGTTCAGCTAAAAGTTATTGTGTGGAGCAATTATTTACATAATGGTTATAATACTAACATTTTGTGGGGTTTAGAGAGCAAATTTTAATTTAATTCTCACAGTTTCCGTGTTGGTGATAGGAAAAATATAAATTTATTAAAATATGTAGATTTTCACTATACAGATCTCACAAAGATTAGCATTTATATTCATCATTATAGTTTCAATATCAGATCTGTTAAGCTCGGCATTTTCGCCACCCTATTACGCTTTAACTTCCCCCCAAATTCGTATATGGTATACTCTTTGTATTAGTAGTTGAAGACATTACCAAACAAGGGACTTATTAACTTGTTTATCATTTCTCTAACATTAACTCACTGGCTTGATTTTTCTTCAGATCTTGAACAAGACTTCAGAATACTTTCGGTATATCTGACTAAAACTGGCTAATAAAAACTAACTATGTTTGCATCTAGAGCTACTTACATAGCATACTTTTTGTCCGATGGATACATTATATTTTATTTTCCAATGTTCTTGCTTAGAAAAGTGTACTTTCCCTTAGGTGCCAGGAAAGGTTTAGGAAAATTAAGAGCAAAGATGAACACTCAGAGATAAATTCGGAGCTAATCAAACTTTTCTGTTGAGTTTAAAGAGGCAAACCGATTGTGAAATTTACAAACTAGTTATTTTTTCCCCGTATTTGAATGACTTATATCTTCAAAAAGGAAATACTAAAATTTTAAATGTCAGCTCCATCAATTTTCCTTTTAAAGCTCGAAACTTCATTCTTCGAAAATGCTGCTGTGATTACTTTGAGACAAGTGTCAATTTTAACATCAATGTTCTCCACTTTCTGCATTTAGTTCTTCAACTTTGGCTTACAAATGTTCTGATATGAAGAAGAATCGAATTTCGGCAGGACAAAAACGACCAAACTCTTGGGAAAATTTTTGGGCATTTTGTCAGTTTGTTATATAATATTTTTCGACCATAGTTCATTGTACGGACAATATCTTCTAGTGATAATTTTTTTGAAGTTTTGTCAACGAAGAAGACTGTAATCACGACAGCAGTGGAGGACATTGCTCCATTTCACTGCAATTCAGCAGGCTGGAGAAGTGCTCACTCCATAATTTCAGTATTCTCTGGGCATCAGTCACCAGATCACCTCTGGGAGTTCTACAAGTGTATGCTCCGGTCTTGAAACCTTCTGTTAGTGGTCGTATCTTGTCGTAGAATTTTCAAGCATTACCCCTGTCGGCCAGCTTGTCAAGCTCTTCTTACTCACGCGATTCGGTCTTGGTTTATTTTACAGCTGTATGTAAGGAACTTGAAATGCCCTCCCACAGTTACCACAAGGACCTACTCGTCTCAGTCCTTGCCCCGTCCATCGCACTTCGTGGGCGGCGTTGATGTCAGCCTTTACTCTGACGAGCATTTCCACACATGGCTTCCTACTCCAAGTGTCCGTTCTATTTGGCAACAATAAAAGTTAAGTTTATTCCCTAATGTAGCTTAAAGATCAAATTTAATACAAGGGCTTCCTTTCATATTTCATATTTTATCATCAAAAATCGCTTAGTTGATTTTAGAAATATTCTCTATTAAGATTTATGTACTTTTGCATGCGTTTTTGTTAATTGTGGTAGCTTTTTAAGCAATCTGATTGAGGTGACTCCAAAACCACCATACCATTGACAAACACTGGTCTTTGATGAAGCTTTGTCATCAAAATTTAATCAAGTTCAACGATGGGCTGTTGCTCAGTTAATCAGCGTCGAAAGTTTTAAAAAACTATCGAGCGAAAATATTCGCCATTACATTCCACTTTTTGGTCGAGATGAGTATTTCAAGTTACTGTAAATAATACGAACATAGCTCATGTGTCAAAACTTAATATGTATGTAACTAAACATCAAAAATGTTAAACTTTACTTTTACTTGAAATATTCTTTTTTACCAAAACAAATTTACAATTTTCGACGTGAATTAACTCAGCAAGTATCCATTGATGAACTTACTATATCATCAACAATAATTAAAATAAAATTAGCTAACTTTTTCCTGAATTTTCTATAGAATAAATATATTCAAACTCAATTATTTAATGAAAAACCAAATACTCACATTTTATTTTTTTTTTTCATATTATCTCTTATTATATTTTACATTTAATAAATTCTTTAATTAAACATATTTGTTTTGAATTATGCATAGCTTGAAATCGTTGCTTATTTAATTAAATCAACTAAATCACTTTGCAGCACTCTCAATTGATGCAACATTTTGCGCTTAATTGAGTCATACAACTTTAAATTACATATTTATTTATTGCATGGCTGAGTGTTTATCTATAAATAAACGAAAACCACAAATAATTGGTAAAAATCTTGCCAACCATGCAATATTTATATGCAGAGGTTTTGTTTACGCTTGCGCTCAGGCGTCTTAACCACAATAATTGAAGCAATTATCATTGTGGTCATTCGACATAGTGCAGTGGCATCAAAACTACACTGCACAAAGTACAGTTATACAATGACAATACGAAATAGGTGTGTGCGTATGTGTGTTATGTGATACGTGTTCATTTGTGGCAAAGAAAAATCAATGGCATAGTCCATGAAATGGTGTCTTAATATGCGGTAAAGGGAGAGTGCTCAGTGAGAGTGAGAAATAGGTGGACAAACGTGTGAATTGTAAGAAAAACGGGGACGGGGAAGCGAGTTTTGAACTGAAGCTGCTGTGTAATTTATATAGCTTTTTGTATGAGCATATATATGTATATATTAGGGTATTCCTTATGTTTTTGAGTTAACTTATTTTTGGAGAAGCCCTCTTGAAGTTTCAGTTTTTACCCAAACAATTATTCACCGTAAAGACGTTCTTTATATTGAGTTTAAGCCGTGTTTAAATCATTCGACTTTCCCAAAGAATTGTGCATAGTATTTTTCGATCATTTGCATACATTTTTTTAAGATTTGCAAAAACAAAATTTTTTTTAATACAATATCTACAAAAAAGAGGTTAATTATTAGAGCACCATGTCGTATGAGCAACACAGAATGTAGAAATCGTTTGTATGAATACTCCAGTCAGTACGCCATGTCGTATGAGCAACACTAAAATCGCTTGTAGTATGAATGATCTGGTCATTTGATGTATAACTTTAATTGCATATAACTTTTAAAGGAGTGGTTTTATGGAAAAACAATGCACAATTTTTTTGTAGAGCAGACAATTTTGTATTGAAATATGATTTTCGAAAAATTTAAGGTTTAATTTTTTAATGCAAAATTTTGAAAAAATCTATATTATTAAAAAAATTATTTTTGTAAATAACAAACACCGTAATATAAATACATATATATATGTATGTATGTGTGTATGCGAAGGAACTGTTAGCACCTAAAGAAAATAAATATACATATATACATATAGTATGTAGGTACATTGATAAATTTATGCATTTGTGTGCTTATATGTGTTTGAGTATTCCTGCAAACCTGCCCAGACAATCATAATTCATGTAATTGCCTTGAGCTACACTTGAATAACAGATCAGATGCAGACGCATTGCATTTCACAGCAAATGGGGTGAGCTAACGGTTGTTGATGCTTGAGAGGGAAGCTGTAACTGCCATGGTAGGAGTACGCCTGTCGATGCGTGTAAATTTAGGTAGCTGTATTAGGGAGGGTAAAAAAAACGAAAATTTTTTTTCGCTTGGTACTCAGAAAAATGAGTTCTATCACTAACTTTATAAAAGTCTCACCAAGTGGAAGCTTTTAATTTATAGAGCAGTAAATTTCTAGAAAACTTTACATTTTGTTATAATTTTTTTTCTTTTGATTGAGTTAAAAAATTCTTTCTATTTCCTACATAACCTAACAAACGAAATATCTTTTCAAGTGGTTGCAAGCAAAATTAAAATTTTTCTATTGGATAATAACAAATAAATATAAAATTGACTAGAATTCCACAAAGGTGTCTAGGTACCCATTTTTTTTTACACACCCTAATGTGTCAAAGGCGGAGGACCTCATACTTGGAGAGACTTTCAAAGCGGTGCCTAAGAACCTCTTTTTCCGAATATCAAGGGAAAACAAAATATTCGGGTTTTTTCACCCACCCTAATGTGTGTATGCATGTATGCCGATATATTGGTGTTTTACTATTGCGTTTGCCTATTAAACGTTTTAATAAATGTTTGGCCAATAATTCAACATAAGATTTATTAGCATACATTTAGGGGCAGTGAGCGAGAGCAAAACATGCTAAACAAGCGTATGAACAACAACAAAAACAAAGCGACATTATACGGGTGTTTGTGGTTTTATGCATTTCATATACTATACACATAAATATATATGCACATGGACACAGACACACATGCAAATGTCTCTTACATACATTAATATATTTGTAATTCTTGTTTATATACACTTCCAATACATATGTATGGAAGAAAGCTCTTTGCTGCATTTGTGTGCGTTTCGCATTCATTGACCACCACCACCTTGAGTTTATGCCAAAATCTTAAATTTATTTCATACCAAAGACCTTAGTAAGCTAGCGCTAGCAGCTGTAGCAGTTAGTATTTGCTTACTTGTGTGCGTTATGCTCACACCCCCATATAAATAACCGTTATTTGCAATATGTGTGGTATGCTTGTTGCTTAGGATAAATCTGGTTTTCCTTGCACATACATATACACAGTTGTGTGCGTACACACAGGGTCCATGCTGCAATCGGACTACAATGTGGGTGTGTATCAATAACCAAAGAATTTTTCTAAAATTTGTATTACACAGGATTACCTACGCAGGTGCGTATGTGCTTTTATGTGTTCTAAATGTATCCGAAAGTGTACGCAGGTGCAAGATTTGTATGTTCTGATTACAAGGCACAGATAAAGTTATTAATCTAGCGTTGTTAGATTCAAATTTACAAGATGGAAAGGCTAAATTTCTGATAGCCAAATATGTTAGATATATTATCTTCCACATTACAAATTTTTAATTATATGGCTTCTTGAATATTCTGGAAGTGAATTTTTTGAATCGAAATCTGAAAATATTTCTTACAGCAAGCAAGGACTTTGGTGAAGTTAGCTTAGGTAAATAGTCTGATTACTCGTAAGATCAAGATTAACCCCACTTGAACTTCTATAGATTGTCCATTATAATGCGCAGAACTCCTTGGTATGGATCAAAAAACGACAAATCTCTCAGAGTCTGTCACAATTTTTTTGAGATGGCTTATATGAATTAAAGGCGAAAGAGTCTAGATGTTTCCACCTCATCTTCCTCATTGCAACTTTGACAAGTTGAGTCCTCCAAAATTTTTGGTCCCATCGAATGAGTTCCAATAAGTCAATATACAGTTAAAACGCCTATTATTGCGGCAATGTGAACTTTGCTAAGAGATAGCAGTACAATGTACATTTTATGGTCCATGTATCATCAAAGAGCCTGAGCCAGCAGGCTTTCGCATACCAAACATTCTAATTTCTGACTAACGCTTGCTAGGAAGCGAAGATCATAGACCGCTCGAATGCATGGTGACTCCTGCTCGTGCTCTCTCTCTGAGATATGTGCCCGAAGAAGATGCCGCTAGAAGTAGGTTCCGTGTCGCAGTCCTCAGGGATGCATGGATATCACCATATTATAAAGCAAAGTAGCGTTTCAAATGAAATCATGAGTCAATTTTTTGAAGTGAATACTACACTATGTCCATTTTACAACTCAGTCGGTAAGTCAGTCGGTAAGTTATCGGTGAATAGCGATTGTTCTGCCTTCGTCACCTTAGCATTGCGACATTCTGAAAAGAGATCTCTACATGTAATTGTATTTGAGCTCTAGATAGTGCTGGACACAGGCATAGGAGGTGTTCCAGCATATCTATCAAGTCAACTTCTCTGCTCTTTCTGCATCTATTATCAAAACTTATGCATCTCCGACTAGCTACTGTTATGCTAGTAGTTAGTGACCTAGCAATAGGCAAACAGCCGCCCGGCAGTCCGCAGTATTCCGAAAGCGTGAAGGGCCACCTGAGATCCAGTTCAGCGCAAAAGATTCCGGATCCCACTTGATTAGCCATTTGAATCCATCTGTATAGATTTTGTAACTTCAACCGGTGTGTCGCAGGCTTCTGCGCCATTGACATTTGTGTCAAATAAATCGCATGGGTATGTGGTCTAATTTGTCCAATAGCCCTATGCTTAGTGAGCAAAGCCTTCTTCTAATTCCGTCAAACTTGCAGCTGATTTTGCTGCAGAGCTTTCCTCTATAGCGTCGATTGGTGCTAGGTTGCGAAGCTATACCCGTTTCATGGGTTACCTGTATAAAATTTCGTCCATCTAAATTAAGAATAATTCGAATATATATCCGCCGAAAGAATCTATCACTTATTTCACTATTTATTCCACTTGTTGAATAGCCTAATCTCTCAATGGAACTGCAACTTTCGTATGCCATTACCAATCTTACCTCCCTTTCTATGAATAATCGTAATATATGATAAAACAACAAAAACGAAAAGCGCTTGTATACCATATATATGTATGTGTATACCCATCTTCTAGCTCTTCGCTTTCAATTTCTATTCCAGTTGCTCTTTGCATAAATGCTTTTCATTGCTTTGCTCGTTTTCCATCAGCGCAGAAGGGTTTCTCATATGCAAAGCATATCCCAAAATGTCCTTTGCCGCCAATGCATTTATTTTCGGCGCTTAATACTTGATTCTCTTTTCTTTCTTTGCGGCTGCAGCACAGCTGCACAGCTGCCGATTCTGTTTACTCGGAGGGCGCAGTGAGCAGTGAGCAGCGAATCGCAAATGGTGAACAGTTAAATGAAAAATTAAATTTTCATATGCGATTAGCTTGCTATTCTTTGATTTCTCTCCTCTTTGCGGTTGCCTTCTTTGGGCCACAAATGCAAATAGGTTTTTCGGAGAAAATGCAATATTAAATGTATGCACGTATCCGGAGAGTTTTTCTTTGGGCTGTTTTCCTTTTGGTAAAAGTGAAATTTAATTGGGTTTAAGCAAAATAGACCGGAAAAATTAGTTCAACTGAAATGATATCGGTTAACAGTTTATATTAAGTATTATCCAAGTGCTTAGTAATTTTTTTGTGTTTATTGTTTAAGTGTAAAATAGATTCTTAGCAATATTTATAAACATATACTTGCCAACTGATCAAATTTCCCTGCGAATAATCTATTTTAACTGCGGGCGCAAGTTGAATTGATATTTTTTTTTTTTAATTTTCTTTAATACTAAAATCGAGCCAAAAGTCCAAAACGTAGCTGAGAACCCTACATTCGTCAATTGGATCATTACTGGTAGCGCGATAATGGTAATGTGGTAATGCGCCATCACATTTCAGAAACTTTGTGGCTGACTTTTTGATCAAACACGAAATGAGAGTCATAATTGCCATGACCTTACGATTTTTTCCTGTTTTCTGAACTGAAAAATCCGCTTTGGTATAGGTGCCAAGAGCCCATTGAAGCCATTCAAAATTATTCACTGAAGGTATTTAAGCCTAGACCTATAACAAGTGTACAGAAAATTAGATTAAGCGCTGGCTTATCATGTTTTTATCTGTCCGGGTCAGTTTTGATCGGCTTATATACTATTTTACATGACAGTCAAATTTCATGTTTTTTTTGAGCAGATTTGCTAAGCTTTAAGGTCAGTGGCCGAGTAAGATATAACTATTTTTGAAGCTTCTTTTTTTTTATTTTTTGAGGTTTACACCCTATGAAAGTGATTTAAGGAATAGTGCATTCCATTTTAATAATCGGCTGAATACTTATAAATGCTGGTTCACAGAATTTATAATAAATCTGCTAATGTCCAGAGAACTATTAAATAATTTTATTCTACTATCCTCAAATCATATAATGCAATAAGAGACGGAAGAAACTCAATTCATTAAATTGTAATAACTTAAAAGCAGAGCCCTATTTTGTGCTCAGTTTTGACCACAACTCTTCTACTGCATTGATTGTCGAATAACATGGCATTTGTTCGGGATCCACGAGGTCTTTTTGTTAAAGAGCAGATCCAAAAATGGTGAGTAAAAATAAATAAAATGGAAAATATTTCTTTTTTCATCAATATTTATTTTGTCGCCTTCAAAGTAATCCCCACTAGATGTAATACACTTATGCTAACTTTTTTCCAATCTTCGGCACACTTTTCATAAGCACTTTTTGGGATGATCTTCAGATCTCTCAGCGAATTTTCTTTTCTCCCTTCGATCGACTGAAAACGGGTTCCGCAGGGTGGCAATTTCCGTTTGGGGAACAAGAAAAAATCACACGTAACCAAGTCTGTTGAATATGGTTGTTGATCGATGGTATTCACTGCGTTTTTGGCTTTAAATTCGGTCACAATCATGGCTAGATACGATGGCGTATTATCATCATGTAAGTTGACCGTCTGGCCTTCCGGAACCAATTCATGATACACCAAACCTTGAATATCGAAAGAAACAGTGAACATTACCTTGATTTTTGAGCGGCTTCAGTATGGCTTTTTTTGGTTTTGGCTCTTTTTTTACCCCACCATTACTATGATTGTTGACTCGATTGCATGTTGAACTTATAAACGTATGTCTTATCAACGTAATGCTTTCCATGAACATTGGATCGGAATTCGCACGTTCAAGCATATCCAAAGAGACCTCATTACGGTATTCGTTTTGAGAACACTTCAGTTTTATCGGGAAAATAGTGCCAGAACGCGTTGCATACACAAAGTATCCATCGAAATTATTCAAATAGTTTCGAGAAATATATCGAGCTCTCTTGAAATCTCCAACATTTGCTTGACGGTTTTCAAGCATCACACCCTTCACTTTTGAATGTTCTCATCAGTTGAAGACTACGAAGGTCCTTCAGAATGAGACATGTCTTTAACGATCTCTCAATGGTCTTTGAAGGCTTTGTACGACTTGTAGGCTTGTGTTTTGATTAGAAATACAAAATTTGAGACAAATTCTTTGTTCGATATTTTTATTCAATGTAAAAATCATAATGCACTACTGAGATGGACCGACTTATCCAACTGCTGTAAACAAACTGGTTGACAGGTCACGCTTATATTTTGCATAGTAATTGAAAAAAGTCTTACCAACTTACTAAAAATATATATATAAATTGTTTTTGTTTAAATATCTTTGACAATGCCTGCTTCTATCCCTGGGTCAACCTATTTGTTAATTTCTTTAAGTACAGAAAGCTTTAAACGATTATTTTCATGAATGATTCTTCACGTTGCCCAACAAAATTCCTACCAAAAATTGTCTAATTATAATTATAACACAGCCGCATGAGGGGACTATAAAATGTTTAAATAATTCTGCGAACAGAAGATCAATTGGGATCTATTCTGAATGGCATGACTCTTCATCTTTCTCATATCAGAAACTGACATAGTACATAACTTCGTCATCCACTTTTCAAGCAATCGATTCTTCTGCTTTTGTACGTATATACCCAAGAGAATATGACTGATCCCGCGAATTCAAAATTTCAATAATTTCCCACTTTCATAACGAATGATTCCAAAGTCCGGCACTCGTCTACATGTAGACATACATATTTCGCACTTTCATACATTTTGGCGTGAGTCGTCGACATTTGAGCTAATTGCATTCTCGCCTACGCCACTGGCGCCCACAGCGCCTGTCACCAATTCCATGTTAAAACGCACACGCACACCTATAGACTTCTTTTCAATCAGCCACAACCACACGCACAGGCCAGTACCTTCTACGATGGACTTTTAGCCTCGTCACATAGCGGCGTCCGTACTATAATTGCGTTGTGAGGTTATAACGGTGACACAAAAATAAAAAGTTCAAAAAAAAATTAGCGTCAGCAATAACGGTGACGGTGACGGCAGCCACTGGCTATTATATATGTGGGGTGTAGATATTGGCTGCGCAATGCGTAGCGGGCTGAGTTTTGCAAAACGGCAACAGGTGATGAAGGCGCAAATGCGCGCGTGATTGCACGCCTGTAGGTATGCAGCACATTTTTTGTTTACACGCCTTTTAAGCGCGACCGCGTTGTCTGCCATGTCGAAAAGTGACTGAAATTGGCGACAAGTGGGAATTCAATTTTTTCTCGCCTCAGCCATAGCCAACTATTGTGAGTGCTATGCCATTTACAAGTCCTAAAGTGACATTAATTGGTAGCAAATTGGTGGAAGTGGCGGAAAGTGCAAATAAATGTGTGAATATTGCAGGAAAATTTAAAAAAAAATTAGTAGGAGAAATTGTTTATTTTATGATGAGAGTGATGAGAGTGTCCGAGATGTCAGTACTCTTATTTGTTTTTTTTAGAGAAATATCTATGTGCTTGCTTTTATAGATCCAAGTATATATTATACGTTCTTAACACAAATATTTCTGTAACCATTCTAAAAATTTTCTAAAAATTAACTGATTAAATTTCTCGAAAATTTCCATCTCCAAAACCTTATTGCAAAGTTCTTATGAATTTTAGATTCTCACATTACGTATACGTCCTGTTGCCCTTTTATTTCTTAAAGTTAACTGAATTTACAAAAAATTGTCAAATTTTCCTTTTAAAGATGATTAAATTTCTCGAAAATCTCCAACTCCAAATGCGTCTGCAAATTTCTTATGAATTTCATAAATTCACATTACGTATACGCTCCGTCGCCCGGCTTGTGGAGTTCTTAAAAACACCTCATAAAATCTTAATTGAAAATATTTCCGCATGCATAAATTCACCGACACCTAATTGCCTATTAAAATTTCACTAAATCTTTATGGCATTTTCTAGGAAAGGTATATTTGTCTGTGTGGGTTCATGCAAGGAATATTGCATGATATCCCAGCTACTCATTTATGTATTTAGAGCTGAAAATGAAATCATTTGCCTACGTTTTCAACTAACTGATAATGATATGTCAGACGACTTCAGCCATCATGCTGCGCTCTTCGTGCCACAACTGCAACGCCGCAACATGCTTATTGTCAAATGCATGACAATGCTGCCGCTGCTGCTGCTGCGACGCCATCTAATACAATAGCAACCATTTTGCATGGCAGGCTTTCTACTTGCATTACAAAATCGAATCAATTGTTATGCAGCTCGTTGAGTAACCTTGTTATGCGTGTGGCATGCAACATTCATGCACACGAACATAATACTATACAGACCAACTTTCATTCTCTTTGAAAGTGTTGAGATCATAACCGAGCGGCTGCGTGTGAACTAGGCAGCATTCCGAACTATGTATGTTTGGAAAATTCAGAGTTGACTTGATTTATTGATGATTTTATAAAGAAATATCATACTGTAGGCACATGTAAGGAATTTCTTTGTGGAGTTTTGTGGGAAAAAAGTTTCGCGGTTTTAGTTTAGAAGAATGTTTTACCACTGCTTCGGTATATCTTTGTATTCATCTTTCTGTTGAATCCGTAAGATTTCTATATATATATATTGGGTAGTCGAAGAAGTCTTTTCGTATTTCCAAGCAAATTTGTACTTATTTTTTCATTTATAATAAACCAAATATGTACCATTTTGGTCGACCATTTTTTAAATTATCGGCTAGAGTTATTATTTCATCAGTGTAAAACTTCTCTGGTTTGCCGGCGAAAAACTGCGACAAGTAATTTTCACAGGCTTCTCTTGAAGCCAACTTTACTCCATTAAGGAAGTTCTGCATTGACCGAAACAAATGGTGGTCCAATGGTGCAAGGTCAGGGCTATATAGTAGATGCATCAAAATTTCCCAGTCAAGCTCTCCTAGTTTTTGGCGAGTCATCAAAGATGTGTGTGGTCTAGCGTTGTTTTGATGGAAGACGTAGCCCTTTCTATTGAACAGTTCTGGCTATTTATTTTTCGATTTCTTGTTTCAATCTCATCAGTTGTTGACAAAAAAATCTACTATACAAACGTCTATAAATTTTCTCCACTATTTAATATAAATTTTGAAATTCTGCTACAATGACAACATGACTTAGCTACACTCTTTATTCACTGAAATTATTTATTCGACAAAATCCATGAATATTGCAATTTAAACACCTTTATTTGAATAATATGCGGCATCATTAACAAATTTTACACTGCAATTGTGCTTGACACACATACATGCATAAATGGCCTTAGTGCACGTCTAAGTGCATTAGACAATAGAGGACTATAAATTGATTAGGTATTTGCAAATGATGTTAACTTAATTAATTTAGTTTTAGCAAGCCATAAATTATGCATACATGCGCACTTCTGGAGACAACCGTGTGCGTAGACATGCAAAGCGTTTGGGTATTTCCAGTAAAAGGTATGACGAAATTTGATTTTATGGCGTAAATTGCTAATCATAGTTTCCAGATAACTTAAGAATAAGATATTTAACTTTATACAACTTTATACTAGATACAAGGTTAGACTGCAGAGTTTACAAATCGATATTATTCACAACAGCAATGCTACAATTGAACAAACAATGTAGTTCATCTAAAAAAATTAAGTTCATCAAATTAAAGAAAAGACTGATAACTCCCTAAGAACTGAGTACAAAAATTATCTGCATGGAAAGACATGGTATTGGATCTAAAATAATACCGTCAGGACCAAAGTCCCCTCAATCTATTGTTTCATCTCTGAACCACCCCGTGCTTCTGATGAAGTTCATCAAACCAAAAAGTCTTAAATGAGCAGCCTCGTCGAAAAACACTCGCTACTATCAGATTATTTTCCTATAGAGAGCCTTAGAGTCGCATAGAAGAGATGTTTAATGGTCTCATCCTCTCCTCTCTCCTGACAACTTCTACAGGTGTCGTTATATGGCGTTCCTAGTCTACAAATATATCTGCCAATTGGACGGTAACCTGTTCTGTTAATTCTAAAGTTCTTATATTAATTCTTTTAAGTTTTGAAAGTTCACATGTACGTCTTATGTTCCATTCATGCCATGTTTGCCTGTTTTTGAGCAAGTCAATGATTTTTTCCACCCTGACTCCGCTATATTTGTTAATTAGATATCTACAAGTACCCAGAAGCATGTAAATTTCTTCCTGTTCCGAGTCTAATTGTACGATGGTTTCGGTTCTGGCTAGCTCATCCGCTCACAGCTCCCAGGGATATCACTGTGTCCTGGAACTCATTGCAGGTTGATCGTGAAGTAGGATCTACCAAGACATTCCTTTACTATCTTAGGCGAAACCCTTTGAAACTTCAATGGTTTTAAAGCCGCTTGGCTATTTGTATACGTATGTATAAATATATGCATTCCTTGTTGTGGCCACACTCCTTGTCATAGCAAAAAGACTTTCTTTAACTGCTTTCATATCCGCTTGGAAAAAAATAACACGCCCATTTCATACTCTTCTCTGATAGGAGAGGCATTATTGGGGACTGAATTTAAGCTCAATTCTATAGAACATGATAGGTAAGTATATATATAATTACGTTTAGTGCCTAACTTGGCGTTGTTCTGATAGCTCCACTGATACAGATACTAGCTGCTCTTTGTATACTTTCCATACATCTTATCGTGTATTTTTTTTCGTTATTGGCCATCATACCAATATATCATTAGTTTTAATCGGCCTTGCAACTACTAAGTGTTGTAGAGCAATGAGCTATGAACATTCTCTATCTAAAGGAATGTGCCAAAGGTACTTTGACATAAAGGCGGTAATTTCGGTATGTAAGACAAAGAACGTGGTCTTGGAAGGGAAAATTGTATATATTGTACATTCCTATAGCCTGTGGAGTCGTGGAGTTACCCTTGTACACTCGACATTCACACTAATGTCTCTAATATTATATAAGGTTAGAGTAAACAACTACAACTAGAACAAAAACGCATAAAATAAAAATGCCATCGGAAATCGAAACTAACATCACTTGTGGATAAAATTATTATTTTTTTTAAACGCCGAAAGTTGATGACTTTTTTTGAACTGTCAGATATCCCTTGTAACTTGAAAATTACTTAATTTTTTTCTTCAAAAATTTTCTTGTGTATTCTAAAAATAACTATATATAAATATACCCTTAAAATTTCGAAATCAAACAAATAACTATTATTTTTTTGGTACTCCCTAAAATCACCTTCTTAGGCTGTTTCTCTAGGTGTTCCCCATAAGTTTTAGAAAAAGAATATTTTTTCTTACAAAAAAAATGTTTATTAGGTAAAAATTATATCAACAAAAGTATTTAAAGTTTTTCGAACTTGTTATATAACTAACGGTACTTATTCAGAGCGTTGCTTGAAACTACCTTCAACTAACGAGCATGTTCTGCTGGGTTCTTACTACTTATGTGTATTATGTATGATTGTGTGTATAATTTAGCTTTTGTGACCTTTAACTAACTTTGTATATGAAAGTATTGTTGTAATGCTTTGGTGTCTAATATTACTAAAATTAGTCAGCTACACATCGATAATAAATCAAATTGAATGACATGAAATTGACAATTGACTTGCGATATGCGATATACGATTTCGATGCATCATTAGTTTGTATTTGTTTGGTTAAATAAAACAAAAAAGTAGGCATATTTTGAAGAAACTTTTGAAGCAAGAAATGTCAAGAGAATAAAAAAACCGTCAACCTTGGTTGCACCAAAGCTTTAATATTCTTCATAAATATATGTTAGGTTAGGTTAATCTGGTAGGCGGATAAGCCGCGCATAGACCAGTTTTGGTCCCTTGTAATACAATATGAAGTTCAATTTCTAGGTCCATGAGGATGACTAGCCTTTAGAATGCCCGCGTTTGATTCCAACTTTAACAGACTCTGTGGGTTCTCTATCGATACTTCTTCCAGTGTTTTATGCCATGGCAACCCTAGGCGCCTACAGCGTAGTCTTGCCAATGCGGGACAAGTGCACAAGAGATGTTCCATTGCTTCCCTGGTGCCTTGATCTAGACATTTCCTAAATTCTTCTCGATCTGTCAACCACATTCTGCGGGCGTGTGCTCCCACCAGACAGTACCAGTTAGTATTCCGATTATGTTCCTACAGTCTTTTCTATCGTCAATAGGAATTTTGTGTACTTCCGATCTACCGTTTTGCACATGACTTTTGCAGTTTTGCACCAGGGAGCTCGTTCCATAGGGTTTTGATTTTCTTTACCATGCTTTTGTCCAGATCATTGTATAGACAATGCATGGCTTTCCCATTGTTGATCACGTTTTCGGGTGTTAGCCGTACACCACTCTTGGCAAACTGGTCCACTACTTCATTAATATCGATGCCTTTATGGCCTAGCCCGCACTGCTGCCCTGCTTCCCAAGACACTCTTGGCCGATATGCGATACGAGGTTACTGCCTTGAATGCTACTTGGGTGTCTACGCAGATTTTGACATTGGATTTGCCTGCAACCCTATTATTATTATTTTATTGTTTTGAAAATAAAAATCAATAATCAGTCAAAACAGTCGCTTTTCTCGATAAACAAAGATAATAAAAAACTCGTACAAACGTCGCTTGAAATCGACTCAAAATGATTTCATCGTATCTGGCTGTCGTCTATTCACTCTTTTTCGCAAGCTTTATAATTTTGTGTCAAAATGCGTCAAGTGCTTCTACAAATGATTTCTGTAAAATGAAATGCGGCACCCGCCGGCATACGCTCTGCAACCAGGTTAGTGTTTACCACTACACACTGAGTCTTTAAGAATCCTTTTGATTACTAATACAACACCATCGACTGTCAGGTGAAAGCTCATAACTGCAGCAACAAGTCATACCATATTTACCGTAGCGCCGAACTGGAAGACTTAGATTTGCGGAGTCAACTCATTATGGCGCACAATGGCCTACGCGAACGTATTGCCAGCCGCATGCATGTCGCTGATATGGTGCTGAGCAAATGGAGCAAACGATTGGCGTCAATGGCGGAGAATTGGGCGCTGCAGTGTCGCCCGTATGAGGATGATGAATGCGCGCACACGTCATTGCCAATGAATGTGCGAACTTTACTCAATATGTCGCAAGCAAATCAAGAGGAAATGTTTGTAGCAATGAACCGCTTCTGTTTCACATCGCTTTATTTGCCGCGCGAACTACTGGAAATTGTTTTTAATCGTTGGTACTTCGAAAAGGATCACATGCAGGCGCCCAAGAAAATAAACTTTCAAAATCAAACGTTAGCACTGCTTAGCGGTGAAAATAATTTTACACATTTAGCCTATCCACGAATCAGGCGCATCGGTTGCAGCGTTGCCAGGTTAAAGTGCACCGAAACAAAAAATATTACTTTTTCACTTAAATAATTTTATTTTCAATACAGATATGACAATGAGTATTGCATCTTTTGCTTCTATGATCCTTACTATAGACATACCGAGGGCATGTTGTTTAGTCATGGCCCGCCAGCGACACATTGTCCATGGCAATATCCCCTGAAAGACCTCAATTTTCCAAATATGTGTACGCGTAATATCTTTCTGGATGCGGATGAGGTGAATTTTGTTGCTGACAAATTTCATATATCGACTTTTTTATTAGCAATTTGTTTAATTCAATTCAGTTTATAATGTTTGAATAATCGTGAGTTTCTTATAACTGTTTTTATATTCATTTAATTATAATTTAGTACAGCTTCGGTAAACATCTAGTTTCCTTTGCCGCTGTAGGTAGTACGCAAAAGCGCGAAAAATTGATAAGACATGCTGATAACCTGTGAAAACAAACAGAGAAAATAATTTAGTATCATTTAGTATAATATAATATCGTATGAATATTGGTGCTTTAAATATAAGGTTTATAACAATAGTCATGCAGTTTGCCAAGAGATGGCATAACTTGATTTGGGGAGTTATTTTTCATTCCTATCCCATGAAGAAATATCATTCTATTTTGGTAGTAGTTTAGGGTGAACACTAGTTGAGGAAACGTGCCAAGAGTGTTTTGTACAATTTAAAAATTTATTTGTTGATAAACACAAAAAAAAGGTCGCAAAATCTTTGAAAGTCCCTCAAGTACAGGGTTTGTTCGGAAAGTAATAGGACTGAGTCGATTTAAAAAAATTTATTGAACCAATCGTTACAATGGTCTAAAAACTTTCAAAATAGGCTCCTGCGTCGATGCAGTCCTGCCAGAGCGATATCTAAGCATTGAAATCGTCACGGAAGACATTCTCCAGAACAGCATTGAGAACTGAGCTGCATGCTGCTTGGATCCCCTCTATCGTCTCAAAATGCTTGCCTTTCATCGGCCTTTTCAGGCGAGAAAACAAAAAAAAAATCTGGGGGGCCACATCTGGGCTCTAGGGCGGCTGCGGAAGCATTGGGATGGCGACCTTACTTCCAATCGGCTGCGATGTCTTGTCGGACGCGATTGACACTTCGTTCGAGTCTCTTGAGGACTTCCAGGTAAAACTTGGAGTTGACGGTTTGTCCAGGAGGAAAAAAAATCATGGTGGACGATGCCTTTAATGTCAATGCTCGTTTTCCCCTCTTTTGGGCAAGAAAACGCCGGCCTGTGCCACTCGGAAGATAGTCTCTTTGTTTTCTGGCTAAAGCAACATCTGGGTAAGTCTGCTTGATCATATCAAACGTCTCTGTCGCAGATTTACCGAGTTTCACACAGAATTTAAACGCGTACCTTTGCTCTAATGAACGCTGCATTTTCGGCTTTTACCACTGACCGAAGCACGTCGCGCGAAAATGTTTGCCCTGACTCTCCAGGTGCTGGGACACAACTGACCTGCCGCTCGTTCATTAGCTAGGAACACCCGCTACCGAATCCAGTCGCGGCGGAAGAAAATCCGACCTATTACTTTTCGGGCAAACCCTGTATATTTTCTTCACTGTAATGGTGTTGCGAACAGAATGTTCAGTAGGCCGATTATGTTGACGATAAGTTGAGCGAAGCGCTCGAAACACATTTTTAAACAACGTGAATTTTCGTAATAAAGTTGAACGATTTGCAAACGTTGTTGAGGCGTAAGTCTTCTTGACACATTTACGGGTGATCAGTCAAACAAGAGCTATTGAAACAAATGCCTCTACTAGGATCAGCCGTGGAATCAGAAGGACGGGATGTATAATGAGTTTATAAAGTAAAGTTATTGATAGTATCAGGAATCGAGGTCTAATAATAACTAATATAACGCACCATTTTGGTTATGCTTGATTAAATTTAAGCTCACCTTCATATAAGTTCGAAATGAGATTGGTGGAAATGTAGGTGCACGAATCGATGCGGGCTTTTGACTGCGCATTATGATTATAGCCAAAAGTTTTTTGTAATGTCTGTCGCAATCGAACCAATTCTGGTTATAGGCCGCATCGCCAATGCGTTGGCTCTGAAAAAAAAAGAATTATGTATGTAATATGTATATAGTTATCATTTATATAAGGAGAGCTCGATGAAAAATTAAATATAAAAGTTAATCACAAACCGGACATCTTTAATAAGGAAAGGAAATATTGGAAGAAGCCACTGAAAATTAAGTACGGTTTGGCTTTTAGTTTTATTTTCTCTGGATTAGATAAAAATCGAGTTACAAGGAACTGTGAACATGGGCAGTCGGAACCGAATGATCTTCCAATTTTTTGCGAAGCTCGTCCAAAACTCTCGGAAGGAAAAAGACACACAAGATAGGAAGACCTTGCGGACTCGCAGTTAAACGATCGAGTGCAAAAAATCTCATCGTATTATTTGGAAGTACTTATAAAAGAAAGGCGGTGGAACAATTGACTTAAGCTACATAGAAACTAATAAAATTGTGTAAAAATAATATCTTCACTTACAGATGTCATCAGTTCATCACCATAATAACAGATTACAAACACTTGCACCAGCATGGTTGTTAGAAAAATAATATATTTTACAATATCTTCTGTAGACGAAGCAGTCACTTGAAATCCAATAAAACAGATGGTCAACGAAGCGGTTAGGAAATTCAGTAGTAAAGAGAAACTGAAAATGCTGTTGACATGTTCGCTCAACCTGCAACAAAACAAAGCAAATAATACTTATTCTTAGCATATTGACATGCCAACAGCAACATCATCTCCTCCCTAGCATTATTCACCACCCGACACTCACTCCAAACACTTGGCATGTTTCACCACTAAAGCTTGCAAATATTGTAAATCCTCTTGCGCACTGCTCTTCTCCGAACGGCCAGCGAATTCCTCCAGGCAACGTGAAATGTAATCGAAGTGCATACAAAGCTGTGTCACCGAGGCCACCAATACCAGATCGGCCGAGAGAAAGGCCACACCAGCCAAATATGCGCCATGCACTTGACCCATATACGTGAGCCAGTAGACCCAAGTCTTCTCGGTGGCATTATATGGATACCATATGGCAAAACCGAAATTACGCTCAAACACGGGCGCACCCAAGAGCCAGTATTGCACGGCAGCCTTAAGCGCCGGATAAAGACTGAACGTGGATGTGTATGCCAAGCAGAGCAGCGCGAAAATGGCCATCACACGCCGCATAACACGTTCGCGTTGTGGCAATTTGTATTCAACTTGCTGTATAGCGGTTTTCGGAAATGAGTCTTCCATCTGATCCAAATGCTCACGCAAGGTTCGACGGTGCACTGTCAAGGCGATCTGCTTGAAATCCGCTACAAAAGAGAAACCAATACAAGGCGCCACACCGGTTGCCTCCAAAACTGTGGCGAACGAGTTCAAAGCTTTCACGAAGTAAATAATCTCACCGACAACGAGTATATTGAAATTGAGGAAACCGAGATAGAGCAGCGACTTGAGCAACAGTCGTCTTATGCGATGTGGTGAGCGATGCTCATAGAGATCCTCACCGATTGTCTGGTAAAATCTGATAGGTATGCGTATGAATTCGCTAAAAGTGCGTGCCTCAGGCATTATGCTTACGCGGAGTTGGCAGACTTTAAGCTTAAGAATCGAGATTTCAACCGGAAATAAAGTTTACTTTTGTGATGCGCAAGTATTTATATGAGATTTTCACGACAAATTTCCTTATACTAGTTGGGTAGGAGTTCGGCTTCTTAAATTTCGACATTTACGAATCACTACATGAGCTACAAAATGTTTAAGCTTTGACCTTACAATCAGAAAGTCCTTACTTTTGTGCTTCTTTTTCGTTGTTTCCATAAATTTTTACTAAATTTTGGTTTTGATATAAATACGACACCGACCTAGCGTCTTTATAAATTTCCTTCTCCAGATCGTAATACTAACCAGATTACTGTAATAATTCGGCTGTCGGCATCACTAGTGAAGGATCTTTCTTTACCCTATACTCTTTATTTCGAAATTGTATTAAAAACTCGTTTTTTCTTCCTAATCAAACATCAGCACCATCTAGTGGAGTTGAAGTTCACAAGAAGATACTTCGGGTTTCTGTAAATTATGCCGAATATTTTCAATTGCTGAAGTAGTTTCTCATATATTGTATGTATATATCTACATATATTTTTTCAATTAGCTTGTCTCACAGTCCACCTACTCTTATTGACTTTCTGTAGCGGCTCTTAACTGTCAAAAAAATTTATGAGTTTTTAACTTTAAACTTTCTTTATTTCTTTCCAAGTTGAAAAGTGTAAAAATTACACAATTATCAACACAGAAGAATGTATTTATTGCGCAATTATTAAATACTCTTCGTTTCAGGACATATAATTATTTTGGTGAGAAAGTTAACAGGAAACCAAAGGCCTAATTATTACTTACACAAGTTTACGAATGTTAATAATAAAAGTTCACTTTAATGTAGGTACTTATAGCATCTATTATGTGGTTATCTATGTAGGTCAGTGAGTTACTACCGACCTTGTGGTCGTTGGTTCAGTCGTTGGACGTAAAAAAGTCAAAAATTATGGACGAGTTTGGATTGGTGACCCTTCAAAGAAAGCAAATTTCTACCACTGAGGCTATTTTTTACCCGAAAACTCTTTGCTATGTTCATCAGCTGTGCTTAAATATATTTCTAAGTTGGATGTCTATATCAATAAGTGGAGAAGTGTTCGCCAAATTTTAAGCTAAGGTGTAAACACCAGTATTGTACCAGTTTACAGTTTGCAATTGATGAAATATTCTATAAATAAGTCTTATTCCTGTATCTAGCACGTTTCAGTCTAGAAAAATTAGATGATTCTCGCACTACTGTGATTATGTGGTCGAATTTACTCATACATACTTATATAGTTATTACAGCTAATGTGTACTCTCTTCTTTGCTTTTAATATTTCCCTTGGGTAAGCTTTGGGAATAGTCAGTACTTCCTTAATGTAAACTTCATTAATTCTGCTTTGCAATGTAAAAGATATATAATGTATCGATAGAAATATTAATAACAGGTCAATGTTATTATTAGAAAGATCTCGGCCAACCATAGTAAAAAACCTTTTTTTTACAAAATTCGTTTTTTTTTATTCAATACAGTGATTATAGCGACCCTTAAACTTTTCGATATCTATTTTGTAGTATGATTTTTCCTTTGCTTCAAAATAGAGCTAAGTTTCGGCGATCATTTCTTCATTCGACGAAAATTTCTTCCCGCGATCATTTTTTCGAGATCTGCCTACAGAAAATGGTAGCGGGGGACCAGATTTGGCGAATACGGTGTACGCAGAAGTAAGTCGAAGCCCAATTCTTGGATTTTTGTCATCTTTTTCACTGACTTGTGACACTGTACATTGTCCTGGTGAATCAACACTATCTTTTTCTTTAAATGCTGCTGTTTTTCGGCGATTTTGTTCTTCAAAGGGTCCAACAGAGCTATATAATAGCCGCTGTTGATAGTACTATTGATGATATTATATAGCACTGTTGATAGTACTATTGATGATAGTCAATAAAAATTATTCCATGCGCATCCCAAAATACAGACGCCATAACCTTGCCAGCCGACTGTTGCGTTTTTCACGAGTCGATTTATCTTGTGCAGTCCACTCAGATGACTGTCGATTGGGCTCCGGTGTGAAATGATAGAGCTATGTTACATTCATTGTAACATATCGACTCGATAACTCCGTTTTTCGTTTGAACATCTCCCAACACTGCTCCGAATCATCAACTCGTCGTTGCTTTTGATCAAAAGTGAGCTCGCGTGACACCACTTTGAATTGAGCTTTCTCCTACCCAAATATATGTGAATAATAAGATGTACACGTTCAGTTGATGTCTTTAGAGTACCTGCAATTTCATTCAGCTTCAGGACTTTTTTTATTGTTTTCGTCGGTGGCAACCTCTATTGGGCGTCCAATGCGTTCACCGCCTTCGATGCTCATTTCGCCATCAGAGGGTTCTGCAGTAGTATGATCCAGTCTCAAAACCCTCGGTTAGTTGCCGCATCTTTTCGTTTTCCTGGAATGTTAGGGGTAACTAAAAATAATAAAGATTTAATTCTAGTAGTGCCTTCTATGTGCCAGGCCGGGGACTTTTTAACCCACCTATTATTGGTTATGAATCCTAAAATCAGGTTCTTCGGGTACCACTCTTTTTAAGCCTTACTTCAGTCGCAGTAGACAATATACAATATAAACGCTATAAATCCAAAATGAGAGTTAACTGAAATATTGCTCTCTCAAACCACCCTCGACTCCAGCGTTCGCCGACTGATCGGACTAAATATTGTTGTTATAACTTATATCGATAATTGGAGTTTCAATATTGCAAGAAAAAAATATTGTATACATAAGTAACTGTAAAAATGGACCCTTTTGTTAGAGTATACGTAAGTATTTATACACTTTTTTATACAGCTGTATGTATGTACAACTTTTACAAGCGTTAAACATTCCGTTACTTATAATAATTCAGCGAAGCGTCAAAACAACATCGCGTTATGAATTTAAATAAATCCCCTCACACCCCCGCACGATGTAATTGATTTAAACAGCTGGCGCGAATGCACACGATGCCGTGAATGTCAACTGAAAATAAAAGGTGATATTGGAAGTGTGCGGCGTTGTGTGTACTCCGACGCATTACAAGCAGTCGCTGATTGCACGAGTATTCCTCGTTTTTTCTTTGTTTGAATATGCTGCTTAGCGAAATTAAATTTAATATTTAACTAGCGACAAGACGGGCGAAACGCTTTTCGCATTTTCTGATTGACATATTTTAATATTAACACACACACAGACATACACAATACATACATACCATTATGTGCGGTTGTTCTAACGCAATATTACCCCCGTTGATTGATTGATGAAGCAACTAACCGACTTATTGATATTTTGTGCACATTAGGGTGGACTGATTTTTTTAGAAAAAAAATACATAAAAATTTCAAAAATAAGCAAATGAAAAAATTTTCGTAAGTAATCTGAAACCAAAAAACAATTATTAAACAAGAATAATGTGACAATGTCCGGTTCCATTGAAAAATGTGATTTTTTACCTCTTTTTTGAGTGTTTCGCGAACTGGCCGCATCCGGCATCCAAGGGTTAGCAAAATAACTATTAATCCCCCAAAGGGTGAATATTGAAACATCTTGGAGCTCCATAAAACATTTTTTTTCGGTTATTCTTACAAAATAATAAAAATTAAACATTTTGATTTAAAATTTGGAGATAATATATTAGGTTGCTCTGTTGACAAGAGCACATTAATTTCTTAATAAAATAATGGTGTCTTGCATTTTCAAATATTTTGATTCCCAACTTTCCAATTAAATTATTGCATTTCACTTTTTTTTTATCTTTCATTAATATAAATTTAATTCAATGATGTAAAAAATATATTTAATAATCATTTTCTAAAATTTTTAATATGCATATATACATACATATACATATGTATATACGTAATTTGCATAATATACAAAAAATTGCTATATTTTAAGCATTATGCAACCGCCCACCACAGTTAACCAGGTGGATGACACCTAAATATGTGACGAATTTCAGGCGTCTAACTCTGCTTATATAACACATCACGTTTCAACGCATACAAAAACCAGCATTTATTCATTTTACTCTATACACATATTGTTGTTGTTGTCGTTATTATTATTACAACTTATTACGCAGCAGCATATTTATTATCCATAACTGTTTGTCAGACACATCAACTCTGCAAATTCGGCTTGGCTGAAATTCAATAAATTAAATTTGCATTCACGAACATTTCGTGGGAAGGTAAGCAAAGACGCAGTCTGCAAAGTTTTACATTTCATTGACTTCCAGGGCGTCCTATTGCCAACATCAGTCAGCGCTGCCTACTTTTCGTATATAGAAATAACAAACTTAAGGGAAATATGTAATGTACTTTCATGTGTTTTGTTGCTTTATATTTCTTATCTCTTTTGTGATTTGGAATTTTCTTTTCTGCCTTGACATACATAAGTTTTAAGATATACAGACTTATATAATGAAAATATTTATACTCATATATGTAAATACATATGATTACCATGACCCATTGTCTAGAGTTCAAATCAATTTTGGCGCTAACCGCAGCAAATGTCTCTAACGATAATATTAAAATAAGGGTAGTGCTTAAAAAGTCAGTGACTTTTACGAAGCAATAAAATTATTTTCTTATTTTCTTGTGGTATTTACAAAGCAAAACTTTTTTGGGTCTGTAGCAACCCTTTTAAAAAAATATTTTCTGCTGTAAGTTTTCTTAAACATTTTCAATTTAATACCCGTATTAAGTAATTCCATGATTTTAACTTTTTTTTTAATATTTTAACAGGTGGCAACTCTTTTCAATTTTTTTTTTTTATTGGAAGCTCTCATTTTATGATCATCTTATAGCGCGTCAAGTTACTAATATTTTAATTTCTTAAAATTTAAAATAGTTGGCAACCTCTTTCAAAACCCACATAGTAATATTTTATTTACTTTATCAATTGAAATTACTAGAAAAATAAACAGCAGCTAACTTTTTCTAAAAATATTTTTTTTTCGTCTAAAAAGATCTCTCTTAGACATTTATAATTTAATACAAAAATTTTCAGCATATTGGCAACCCTATTTAAATATATGTTTCGGTCGTTTTCTTAGGTCTAAGTGGGCAAAGTCTACATATTTATATGGAAAACTTGACTTCCACTAAAAGCTTAGCAATACACAAACCCAATCATGTGACAACTTTCAAAGATTAGAAGAGGATCTCATCTCTTGAAGGGGTTACATGGGTTTCCTCTGGTAAAAAAAAGCATTTTTTTAAAAAATTAAATATTTTGTTAAAATTTTATATTGTTAAAATCATAAGCTACTAAAAAATAAATTCTGAAAATTTTGAAAAAAAAATATTTTAAACTCGTCCATTGCAGCGTTGGTGATTTCCCGTACAATATTGGCAGGATAACTCCTTAAAAGCTCATCCAAAGTGTATTTTAGTTAAAACCTTAACTAGGAACATGGATGAAGGGAAAAAATACTGAAAATTGGATTTTTGGCAAACATTTTTACAAAAAAATTGAAATTTTAGTGAAAATTTCAGAAAATTTTTTTCCAAATAGTTGTGATCGAAAAAAATCCTTCATCCAAGTTTTTAAGAATTATATCAGAAAAACCTATATAAAATTTCATAAAGATCGATTCAGTAGCTCTCGAGAAATCTTGCCAACCGACTTCAAGAACAGTTTCGAGAAAAACGCGTTTAAAGACAGCGGACTTAGCCTAGCTAGCCTCGGGGACACAATTTCTCAAAGCTGTATCTCCAAAATTATTGCCCAATAAAAAAATCGATTTTTTGAAAACCATGTAACCCCTAAAGTATCAGTAAAGTTATGGAATTTTATAACAATGAAAGACTGGACTAAAGATTTAGAAGGAGGGCAGTCTCTACTTTTTGGCATAAAAATATATTCCATTCGAAATCTCACTGACGTTTCAAACTACCCTCGCATCGGCTTATTTGTTGTAAGCAGTCAATTTATATTAAGGCTAATGCTGTACGAAAAAAGTCTTAAAACCACAAACACATAATTTTTAAAAATAAATATGTACATATGCACATATAAAATATATCAAAATATTTACGTTCATTCGACAGCCAACACCTTGACATTGACACACTAGGTAAAATTTGTTGCGTAGAATCTTAAAAAGGAAAAAAATAATGAAAATAACAGCTGTCAATTTTGTCATCATTTGGCATTTGAAGACATTCGCTGTCACTGACTTTATGACACCTTTTACGGTCGCAACAGCATTTATCATTTGTGTGTTTGTATGTATGTATGTTTATGTGTTAAATGTATTTTGTATATACTTTACATTTAATGTTCAGTTTTCGAAAAGCCTGCGCTACAAAATCAAAGAAAAATGCGTTCCTTGCCTTCATTTGTCCTTAGAAAGGTAGCAGATGCCTTGAGATTTGTTTGCCTACGTGCATGAAGCGCATAGGATTAAATAAAATTTATGGCAAAAACAAAATCAGTTTGGGATTAATGTCAGTGACATACTTACATACAGAGAAATGTTTGTTTTTGTATTAATTATTTGTGAGAAATATCATAATTATAGAAAAAGGATGCAGACGATGCGCAGACAAGTTCAAAAGCAATTTATTTGAATAGCAATCAAAGTTCTAAAATGCTTCAAGTTCATGACCTCATACTTGTATTGTAATGAAAAAAAGTGGAAAAATTTTTATAAATTAATCTACGAAAATACCAGTATGCTTCTTTTGTACTAAAATGTTCTTAGAATATAATTAATCTACATATTCTCTCAGTAGTCCAAATTTTTTCAAAATTAAATTTAATGGCTGTCAAAAACGAAATGCTGGAAGCATATGAGCGGAATATCTGAATTTACATCTTTCTTAATATTTTCTTTAAACTTGCACTTACTTTCTTAGTACATGGTAACCCTTCCCCTTAACTTCTCTACATGCCTGTTAGCTCTTTGAAAGCTGTCATTTATCACAGGACGTATACGTAACCTCACTATATTAAAAAGATCAATGTCCTTTAGATTTACGGACGAAAAACACTCATTGGTTGCGTGAAAAAAAACAAAGCTGTTTCGAAACTAATACATATGTTCTATAAACTTTTATGAACCCAAAAAGTATTCCATACTCTTTGCAAATTAAATTGGCACTTTGAACATTTATGATATTGTACATAGCTGAGTACCGCCTTCAAGTGTACTTCGCCATTTAGAGGTTATTCCACTAGTTATTAGTAAGCGACGAAATTTGAATGTGTGTGTTTTGCTTCCCAATGAAATGAAATATTCTATGTAAATGCATTGGCAATACATATTTAAGAGACAATTTATAGCATGAATGGAATAGAATAGAACGATTTATGGTATGATTCATGGTATGGTACTTGGTACTTGTGTTCTAGGGGCACATTGAAGAAATTCCCTTTGTGTGAAAAATAAATTAATATATAAAGATATTTATAAATAAGTAAGGAAGTGCTAAGTTCGGGTGCAACATATTATACTCTCGCAACTTACAATAATCAAATCCAGGGAAATCCTTTATGGTGTAAAACCTGAGGATCGAAATCCAAGCAATTTTATATACACATGTACTATATATAACTCCTTTACTGACAGACATATAAGGTTTGTTATAACAGTTGGGGTAGAATCGACCTGATTTTATCTATTTTTCCCAATACCACTTACTATTAACACGTCACATACTAAAAAACTAATTAAATAGAGTAAAGTCAATCGAGTGTTCGAAAATCCTTATATTAGTTATATCGGGGATAAGTCAAGTTTTCGTTTTTTTTTCCCATTTTGGCACGAAGACACGCTCTCGTATTTTCTTTGGGATAACTCACATATTGACCGATATAAAATATACGGTACAAAGTCACCTGGAAGTTCGAAAATCTTTACATTAAGTATATGGGGGTAAGTGTTGGTCCGATTCAACCCATTTTTGACATACAGACATACCATTATAAGAGAAGAGCTATCCCTTAAATTCGAATTATATACTATGTCACACATTGACTGACATTTTCGATCAAAATTCAACTATAGGTGCTTGAGTCTAAGTATTCGGTACCTGGTGGCTTGAACATTTTTATTGGATTTGAACAATTACTATTTTTTATTTTTGCAAAGTTTAATCCCGTTATTTGAATTGCTTCTTGATTTGTGTACTGCAAACTGGACGAATCAAGTGGAATTTAAAATTGTGCTATATAGGAAGTAGGCGTGGTTATTGTTCGCTAATTTTTACAAAGTGACATAGAAATATGAAAAAAATACCGCATACCAAATTGTGTCCGAATCGGTAAGTCGGGTCCCGAGATATGGGATTTCACCAAAAAGTGGGCGGGCCACGCCTATCGTTCTATTTTCACACTGATCCCTATAAAGCCTAGTCATGCCAACCCTAGCCGCAAAAGATATGCTTAACAATGGACCTGAGGACTCTACAGCCATCACACGCAACATAACTGGAGAAGAGACATGGGTTTGACGGCTTATCATTCAACAAAGCTTTATCTAAGCACAAGAGTCTTGGTCGAGAAGTAAATCTATCTTTCTGTTAAAAAATATTTCAAATTAGAACAGAAAGCTTGCAAAAAATTTGAAAGTAGTCACCCTGTCTAATTAAATTGAAGACCACGAAAGCTCATGACAGAAATGTGCTTTCATCCGTTGAACTTTGAGCTTTTCTCACACACTTACACACATATAGCGGTTCGACATGCATACTTACATACGTATGATTACACCCACACACCTATACTTATAAATACATAACGCTTGTTTCAATTTCATAACAGCGCGCAAAACTTTGACATGCCGACCGGTGTAAACAAAAATAATTAAAAGCAACAAGTGAGCATTTCGCGTTTGCAAGCCCAAACAAGAAAGAGCGTGAAAGCAGCTTTTTCATGGAAATAACACACATACATATGTACATAAATGTGGGAAGGAAGGTAGCACTGCCAATAAAACCAACGTTGCCGCTATTTCAATCATTTAGTTGTGAAACACTAGCGCCGGTAGCAGGAAGCTCGTTAAAGTCAAAAGCGAAACGTAATTTTTACCAAACAACAATGGAATCTCAATATCAAATGCTCAGCATTGCACTCATACTCCTCGGAGGCTTGCTAGTAACCCCCACCGCAGCGGTTTATCCACGAGTTCTCGATATACAAATTGTGGCGCACAATCACACAGATCTATCCGCGCTGCCGACGACGCAGAAAGACTACCGAGATTGTGACAGCGTCTGCGAGGCGCTGAAATCACTCGAACTCGAATCGGATATTGTCAGATTGTCCAGCCTAACGGTACAACCCGAATCATTATTCAACTTCGATTGGAATTTAATGGGTCTATACGAAGTCATTTTCACCATGATGCAGCTGAAATATCTGCGACAGCCGGTGATAATGTGAATTTGTGTTCATAAAGTAAACAATAACAATAACAAAAATATTGAAAGCGAATTATGCACTGTGATATTAGAGTTAAGTGGATTAAGTTATTTATACAGATGTAATTTTTAAGTAAAATAAAAATAAAAAAAAAAAAATATTTGTAACAAACAAAAGTTGAGTGTATTTCACCATTTGTTATAATTAAGTTTTAGTGATAACGGCAACTACTATCATTACCACAATTACTCATTTGACGCCATACTAACCACAACCAACATATGTACATCAGTTTAACTGTTCTTTGTGTATTCAAGATAACAATTTTGTGATAAGAAAAGAGAAAGCTCGCGCCTTCTAAATGTGTACCTAGAAATTAGCTTAGTAATCAGGCGGCAATTAGCAATCGATCGTTTGGCTTTTTTGCCAAAAAAAAATAAAATCAAAACTTTGTCAGTACAAACGGAGATTAACCCCCTTTGAATGCTACGATTGCGCGGAGTAAAGAAAAAGTAAAATTTTCGTTGGTTTAAATCGACCGACAGTACTCGAAATTCAAAGAACACAGCGATTTCTGAAATTAGGTTAAGTTAAGGTGAGATATAGGGGTGTAAAAAGCTAAACCTGGAATTAATTAATACTTAACAAGTCAAGTTAAGGATGGAAAAACTAATTGTAGAAAGAAAAGACTTTTCCTGGTCGCTAAGTAAAAACAACTGCAGAGAGAATTCTACCCAGCACCGAGGGCCTGCTTGCTGTGATAAAAACTATAAATAATCTTACAATGTAAAGGGTGATCCATTTCAAGGTTCCCTACTTTTTTTAAAGAAAGTTCCAATTTAATTGAAAATGTTTATTATCATTCGAAAAACATTCTTTAACATTTATTTTTTGAAGATTATCTCTTTCTGCCGTGGCTACGTCACAGATGGTTCATGCATTCAGTCCAATTTGCGATAACTCGTTCGAACATTTCTAATCTTGGTAGCCAATCGACCGATCCAAAACTTGAAATTATCTGCTCACCAAAGTTTTTTCTAATAAATCCATTGATTGATGCGATGTGTGGAAAGTGGCGACATCTTGTTGAAACCAAACGTCGCCAACATCACGAGCTGCAATTTCAGGCATCAAATAGTTCGTCATCATGGCGCGATAAGGGTCGCCATGGCTGGCAACATTTTTGAAGAAATATGGACAGATGATTCCACCGGCTCACAAACCACACCAAACCGTTTTTCTGGATGAAATGGCAGGTCTTGAATCTCTTCAGGTAACTCTTCGTCCCAATTGTGGTAATTTTGCTTGTTTACATACCCATTCAGCCAGATATGGACCTCATCGCTGAACAAAATTTGACTTGAAAACATCAGATCTTCTTGGAACTTTTCAAGAGCCCTTAGAGCGAAGGGATGACACTTGGAAAGGTCGAGCGGCTTCAAATTTTGGACAAGCTGTGTTTTGTACGTTTTTAATTTGAGATCTCAAGATCGTAAAATGCGGCAAGTCGTTCTGCAGTCAGTCCGATTAGCTGCGAACGGCCCGTCTTCATGTACACTCTTAGCTATGGCTACTATATTTTCTTCACTGCATGCTGTACGTGGTCTATTCGGTTAAATATTATTCAAAAATGAATGCTGTGTCTAAAGATGGGTGATGGTGTTGCGAATAGTATGCTCTACTCACGCGTGATCTGTCAAAAAAGACTATTGGAAAAAAATACTTACTTGAATCATCTTTTAATAGACAAATGAAACTCTTCCTCTTGTTCTTGATTCTAACACCTAAGACTAAGATTAAACAAGGACTCTTTTGCCGCTCATTATTGGAAAATTCCCTCTCTCATGTTGTTTATTGCGTTCACACGAGCAATACTCGTACAAAATCCAGTAGCCCGAGTATTTACCCTTTCTTGAAATATTTCAATTATATTGTGCATACTCGTACACATATTTATATACATCCGTATAAGAAAAAACGTGGTAAAATTAATATAACCTTTTCAGGCTATAAAAAAGATAACGGAATTCAAATTTTTGAACATATTGTGGATATTCATTTGAAACCAGGCCCAACTGAACAAATTTCAGAATGAAAAGCAATGCCGTATGGGGTATCAGCGAACTGGCACGAACAAGAATTCAAAGCGTGTGGCCCGAGCACTAGCGGCACAGTCCCTTCGGATATTCTCGTCGTTTCCTCTCCCCACCATCACTCCAAGCTAGCGATAATTCCGGCCTCTGCTAATAGCAGGCAACTCAGCACCTATGAATATTCGATTTCATTTACAGAACCGACTATTGAGACCAGAGTACACGATAAAACTCGCTTTAACGACCTAGTTATTGGCTACATTCTTTTGATAAATATGAGGTGGCATAGATTTTTTGAAGGACTAATAATATGTGAATAGAGAACCGTATTTCCTTCTCACTTACCAAATTGTCTACAACTACGAAGTTGCGTGTTATGTGTGAGCTCGTTCTTTAACAAACCCATTTAATACCCTCCTTTATTCACGATAAGAAATCAGACATGTGTTGATGGAGGAATTATGTAGTCCGAATTGGCATTTTTCTGCTTTGAATGCACTTTTAGTATTGCAAAATAACTTTCACCTGCTGTATGTATTTTTGAATACATACATACATATGTATATCACATCACCTGCTTACTCTTGGAAGGGAATTCGAAAAAACCAAGAATAGAAGTATTAGATAAGGTTAATATGTCCAAACAAGGTCTTGTTAATAGGAAGAGATTGCGAACTCTCTTTCTCTCATTTCGATTTTTCGTCTTAAAGTCGTATTAAGTGCCACAGTTATCTAAAATATTATCCAGAATCAGACTCTCTATAAAAATTCTTCATATAAGACAAGGAATAACATTCTTTCAATTGAAATAGTTGTAATAAAAATGTTAACATATTTATATACATTTCCCTACTACTTACCTCCCACAGATAGATCTGTATCTAAGTACATATATTTTCGCAATTTTATGTTAAGCAAATTCTAAGAAATCGTTTGGCTAAAACCCGCGCTTTTCCGACAAACAATTATTCAATATCTAATGCTGTGTTTCGCGAGAATTTGAAAGCTTGCTTAAAACAAGTTTGTTTTATTATGAATCAGCAGATATAAAAGCCATTACCATTGAATTGCATATTTAATTGCTGGGCGGTAGGGTTGGTGACGGCGCACCATACTTAACTCCATATAAAATATTTTGCAATAAATAATTGTGTAAAAGTTTGTGCTTATTATAACTTTGAAGTGAGACAAAGCGAAATACTGTTTTGGGAAAACCCATTTCTTATTTATCAAACGTGAAATCTGCCGAGTAGAGTGCACTTGTTATTTGGGAAGGCAACAACGTAGATTTTTAGAACCGAAGTACGGTCGGCTTACAAAATGTTAACAATTATCACTGGTTCTCGGCATTAAGAGACACACCTAATGGAGCAACCTAAAACATTAAAATTTTTGGGAATTATTGGTAATTTTTATGACTGTATAGGTTATTGAATAGTAATTTTTATTATTGTATAGGTTACTTTATAGGTTAGTTAATAGTAATTTTGATGACTGTATAGGTTATTTTATAGGTTAATTAATAGTAAGTTTATTGCTGTATAGGTTACTGTATAAGTTAGTTAGAACAGTTTTGGTTCCTTGCGATACAGATGAAGTTCCATTTCGAAGTCCACGAAAAGTAGTCATCCTTTATGATGCCTGCACTGTACGTGAAATGCAATAGATCTGTGTTATCGATGCCTCTCTCAGTGTTTCATATCGTCTCATGCCTTGTCAATGTGGGACAAGAAATCCATTGTTGCTCTGTACCTTGCTCTTGACTTGTTTGCAGTCTTTTTGATCTATCAGCCTCGTCGTATAGACAAAGCGTTGGTTTTCTAATATTGATCACATTTTATCGGTGACAACCACACTCCACGCTTGGCAATCGACGAAGTTAAAGCTTTGATTGCTGTTTGGCTGTCCACGTAGATGTTAACCCTGGAGAGACTAGCTTCGAGGCTGTCCCAATAGCAAAGCCCTCTGCTTGAAATATTGTATACTGCAGTGGTCCAGCAGCTTAAAAGGCTGTCTTAAGCTTAACTCAGGAAAGCATATCCCCGCACCGATTAGGTTCTCCATCAAGGCATCCGTATAAATGTTCATCTCAACCACTTGAATGAAAAATCTGTATTCTCTACAAAGTGTAGTGATAAATGTTGAATAAAAGACTAACAAATTACAAAGCAATTTTTCATTCAGCCCTAAACTTTTTGGGCAAAAGTCACTCATACGCTCTGCTGATTATTTCCAATATGTCCTTGATTCAATAAATAATTATTTTTATTTATTTAAGTATACTTTGTTTAAACAAAACAGTTATAACGAATATACTCTCGTATATTGATAACATGACAAAGCTGTTTATAAACGTGGCTTTAGCATTTCAATATTAAGAATTCCTAGTAAACAATCGTTAGTTCATTTTCATTCATTATTATTTCAGTTGTGGCGATAGTGAGCATGAATGAACTTGCAAGTGATGCTGCTAATTTGCAATGAAATTGTTTAAAAATGCATAAACAAATGCATACATACATACGTCATAAGTTTCGCCAGACCAGTGTTCCAGTGCTAATTAAACACAATAACAAATTTACAAACTTGTATGTACGTACATATGTATGTAGGTCTGTTTACACGAGTATTCCTGTACATGCATACATGAAGTATACCAACAATTTTTTGCTTTGCTCTTAATCTGTCTACACATATTGGTCCAGTACGAGCGATTGCTTGATATAAATATGTACTTACGTTTGTACATATGTATGTATGTATGTAAACTGATCTTAATCGCCTAGCGGTTCTTTGTAACACCTTATAGCACGGGAGATGTACATATGTATTCTATAAAAATGCTCATGTAAAATAGACTAATTGATTTAGGCAGTCTGTCTGTCCATACTGTTGCACGGGTTTCTTTGCAACCTGAGAAAGTTGTTTTTGCATACGCGCAGAGTCGGACCATTACCACACCCACAAATTATTGTTAATACAATGACCGTTATATAGAGTTATATAAATCACTCATTAATTACGCAACAACAAAAATTAAAATTATTAAGGTGGCTTACGACGATGAAGGGCATGTTTCATCAGTTTACAAATTTCTGAAAAGTAGGCTTGGCTTGACATAATAAAACACAAATTGTATTTTTGTGAAAACTCGCTCCAAATATAATCGAAGGCTATCTATACAATCTGCTATCTGCTATTTATATCGAATATATACCATTTGATCAAATTTGACCCGGACTGACAAAAATGCCTGACAACTAAAGCAAACAATGGAAAACAAATAGAAATCTATCCATACATTATACTAGTCATTATTTAACAAATATACCATATGATCAAATTTGACCCGGACTGTCAAAAAAATACTTTTCGAGTAATTTAATTGACATCTTTATTACCATGTATGGACAACTCGGATGAGGAAAGTTTTAGATGACTTCAGCGTATACTTTGTGCCACTAAAATAATTACGCTCGTAATACAGTAGAATCCCCAAAATACTTCTGCAGAACTTTTAATGATTCCGTGGCCATGATTGCATTGAAAACACAAAATTTTAATTTATTCCGTGAGCGTGTGCAGTTTAAATGTACCAGTCCGGGTCAAATTTGATCATGTGGTACATACAAATTTTGTAATAAAGTAGACTCCCATTATATCATTGGAGACACAAAATTTTAAGCCAACTTTTACCGGGTCAAATTTGATCATGTGGTATATACATACAAATACTTCGAAATGGAAAATTTCTTAAAAAATATTTTATATGGTTTTTCTTAAAACATAGCTTTCAGACAATTTTTCGAGGAAGGAGTCCGTGTTATTAGTGACACTTTTACTCTCTCTATTAACTTGGAATATATTGCACTTGTGTTTGGTTAGGACCAAACTTTCCCTGCTTTATGGTCGAATTTCTCCGACTACTTTTGATCTAACCTATATACACATGTACATAATTAAAGATTCTTAGATTATTGCAAACCCATTAATGGATCCAAGAGCGTGAAATTAAAAGAAGAAAACTCCCAAGTCTTGATGTCTTGGTGTTTCCCATACGCCAACTGACGAAATTCCCACCTGCGCATAAATACGAAATATGAGTGAACATAAGCTTCATGAGCATGAATGTATATGTAGATATGTATGTACCTATACATACTTATATGGCAGTGAGCTTAAATTCACAGTATCATATCTACATTACATTACATTTTGAAAACACGAAAGCTTCATCAGCACACAAGTATTACTTTCGCGCGTTCTTCGCCATAACTATAAATACGAACACCGCCAGTCGATGTTTCTCATTTCGGAGCGCACTAGTGCTTCCAACGTACGCGGTACCGGCTAAACAACAAACAGCGCTCATTTGAAACGTTTAATTATCCAACAACAACGCGTCATGTCTAATACGTTCGGCGGATACTTTCCCGCGGCAATCGCCGGCATACTTTTCATACTCTTCAGTTTGCATTGCGATTATCAGACGCATCAATCGGAGTTACGACCTACCAATAATCCTTATCAACAAAACTATGGCGGTGCTTCGATTTTGGATTTTGAACCAGAGTTCGATATGCCTATGGGCGCCTTTTTCCGCATGGCATTTGGCTAAGACTCGTTTTTTTTTTTAATTTTTTAAATAATTACCGTTAGAAACTTAACTGTGATATATAATTTTAAGTATGTATAGTACATATATCTATATACATACTTCCTATAGCTTATAGTGTATAGAAAACTAATTTTAATTAAAGTTTTAAATAAATAAGGGTTGAGGAACCCTCAAAATTTTTGAAAACTATTCCTTGAAGTTTATGTCTTCAGCTATGAAATTGGTCTTCGTTCGAATCACTGATCGATATATATATAGTATATATGAATATAACCTGAAGATCGGTTATGCTGGTATTCGATCAGTGGGGACCGAAGATATGGACAACATGTAAAAAGTATTATATGTCAAATCGGTAAAATCGTTTATGAGCCATGATATTTCTTACATAAATGATTGGTGGTATTCTCGGTGTCCAACTTTTTATATCCTAGTGAATAAGTTTAAACCTTTTCTTTTGGAAGGAATCGCGTTTTAAGCACTCTTCCCGGCTATACCTTTGTAACCGGGCACACAGATGAGGTGCGCATGGTCACGTTTTGCTAGGCTATTCAGCCATTCTCTACACTCCTGCACCAGTAGTGATTTGATCTCATAGAATGAGACTGGTGCATGGTCCTGCAATTCTTGCACAGATTCCCTCTGGCGTTTTCGAGTCATCAGTGTACCACTTGATCGTGCTATCAATAAACAGTAGCTCGAGAGTGGAATCATTCCACTCAGCCTTGCTGCCAAGGATAGCCTTGAACTTCTTGGTGAAGTTAACACTTTTAGTAATGTTGTCGCTTGAGAGAAGGGCCAATGGTATAGTACCACTTAACTCTCTTACGCGCTGGGACGAGACTACCTCACATCTGTGATACCCTTCTGCTGCCATTTGTTGAAGTGTGTGCTTGGCTCCCTTACCGATCACGATATAAAGCGGTGTGAGCTCAAGCATGACTTCAATTGCTGCCGTCGGACAAGTACGCATTGCACCCTACATGCAGATACATGCAAGTCGTTGCAGCTTCGATAGTTGGAGCCCTACCGAAGTATGCGAAGCGTTTGAGACCCAAGCCACCGCCACATACATATGTACGTGATTATCGGTCGCACGAACATGGTGTACAACCACTTAACAATCCTTGATCTGGAGCCCCAGAATTTTCCGGCCAACCGATTTCATACCATTAGTACTTCACTCGCCTTGACCAAGCTCAGGTCCACATGCCGCTTCCCCCGCAGAGTGGAATGCAGCGTGAGACCAAGATATTTGACTATGTAGGTCAACTCTACCTGTCTGCCCCCCAGTGTAAGGTTCCTGAGGCCGGGCAGAAACCTGCGTCTCGTGAACGATGCAACCTCAAAATTCACAAAAAGTGTTCTCAAATTTACAATGTCATCCGCGTAACCTTGACACCGGATACCATTGTTTGTTAGCAATACTAGTAGGTCGTCCATGATAAAACTCCATAACAACTGTTGGTCAGTTATATTTTCATCTATAGTTATAACGGTACATCATTTTTTTATTTTTGTAAAAAATTATTATCCTGTATAATTTAGAATTGTCAAATCTTACTATATGGCAATATCGAAAGGTGAGTTTCATTACTTCACCACATTTAACGCCTATCGTAGCAACCCTATTGCTATTGTTGTTCAAGAAAAGTGAAAAGGTCTCATATATTTTTCACCTGCTTTAATAGTAAATTTCGTATTTGTATTGTTGGAGAAGTTTCTAAAATTTAATTGCATTTGCAGTTATTATTCAGGTATTTATATCTATTTCGAAGTGTGCAAGTTTTATTTGTGGTGTAAGTGCTGTAATTTGTTAAATTCAAGGCGAATCTAATAAAAACAACTTGCTATTTTTCTACGTCAACCCATTTGACTACTGCGCAATCGAAATGGATGGACAGCATAGACGTGAACGAAAGTCATCAATGGTAACACATCAAATTTACGTAAATGCAATGAATTATCAAGAAAATCTCACAAATTATGTGAAAACAAGTAATGAGAGGGAGTTACTAACATATTTTATTTTGTTTATTATACAAAGGCACCACTTTCGCCCTGTCCTATACCCGACATAAGCGACGATGAACTGGTCTCCATATCTGTGCGGGACCTTAATCGCACATTAAAGTCACGCGGACTCAATCGTGAGGAAGTTGTGCGTATGAAACAGCGGCGTCGTACGCTGAAAAATCGTGGTTATGCGGCTAGCTGTCGTATCAAGCGTATTGAACAGAAGGATGTCTTGGAGACAGAAAAATCGCATGAATGGGTTGAACTGGAAACCATGCATGATGATAATGAAAAATGTCGTAAGGAAATAGCTAACTGGAAGAACAAATACAAGGCCTTGCTGCAATTTGCGGCACATAATGACATTCCAATACCACCCGAGTTGGAGGGCTGTTGAGCAGTGCAGTACACTCTAATATATTCTTAATTATATTTCATAAGTAGCTTAATGTATACGGCATCAATGATGGTGTTTTTCTTTTTTTACTGTTAAATACTGTATTTAGGTATTTAATAAATATTATTTACTAAAATTTGGCTACATTTCCAATTATTACTCCTATTTGTGACTAGTAATATTCCATAATATTTAATCCAAAATTGTCAGCTTAAACGGACAGCATATTTAACGGAATGTCTTCGGCATGCTCCTCAAGCATTTCGATTGAGTCTTCCAGTACATATACTGATTTTGCTTCTTTATTTATTGCTTGATTTGAATTGGTCGTTGCGATTATATACTTTTCTGCTAATTCATCTGAGTAGTCAGTATTCTTAAAGAGATGTTTGTGTACGTTGCGCAAATGGCGGCGAATCCTGAAAAAAAGCAAAAGAGATGTATGCTTAAACACGCAACTAATTCAAGATGACAATGCAGAAAATCAAACAATGTGATGCTTCTAATGTATTTGAAATTGCGTATATACGCGTGTGTGTGTATATAGATACATAAAACTAGAAATGTTAACTTCGGTTGCACCGAAGCTATAATACCCTTCACAAATACAGAAGATTCCAAACAGAAATTTGATTTTGATGAAGTGGTTTCTACAAATGAACAGCTTTTTGGTTGTCAAACTTGTTACAAACTTCTGGGCAAACTTAATATACTTGTACAGGGTATAAATACGGTGTTTTTACTTACTTGAATTTAGTTGGAAAGCCACGCTGACAAACACTACACATTAATGGCATACCCGTATGCTCATACTGATGTTGCCGCAAACCGGCCAGATTTATAAATGTTTTCTCGCAATCGTCACATTTGTAGCGCACGCCCAGATGACGTTTCTCATGGTAATTAAGATGTCCCTTAATGGCGAACTTTCGGTCACACATCGAACAAGAGTATGGAAAATTGCCAGTATGGAAACGTATATGAATTTCGAGATCTTTACGTCTTACAAATTTCTTATCGCAATGTGGGCAATCCATAGTCTCGCCGCGATGCATTTGCATGTGTAAACCAAGATTTGCTTTTCGTAAGAATGTTTTGGAGCAAACACTACATTCGAATACTGCTCTATCTTCGGGTGAAATGTGAATGGTTTGATGTAATTGCAGATGTTCCAATGAATAGAAACGTTTACCACAATAGCATTCAATACTGCGATCACGTTCTTCGGAGTGCAATTCCATATGTTTCTTGAGTGTGTAACGCGAAACACATCTTTTTGCTGAAACGAAATAAAATTTTGAATTATTGTAGAATCGTGCAAAATATTATTGGCAACTTACGGCATTTGCTGCATAAGAATTTAAGTTGTTTGTGGCGTCTCAAGTGTACGTTATAGAATGTTTTTAATACGGTACGTCCACAATGCTCACAATCGAGATATTCATCTTTTTGATGCACCTGCCGTCGATGTATGCGTAAAGCATTTTTCGTTACAAATCGATTTTCGCAAATGTCGCAGGGAAAATTAAGTGTTTTGTCCGCTGTAAAACATAAGGAAGCATTGTGTAACATTTAAACTTGAAGTCATTCAAAACAACATTTACATACCGTGATCAATTTCATAATGTTGCAGTAAATCTCTTTGAAACTCGAATATGCAAGTACAAAACTCACATTTGAATTCAAAATAAGCCTTATCTGTTTCTTCAATATTTGTGTCGTCTTCATTTCGGGAGATGTTAGCACTTAGTACAAATTCATTACTACCTATCGATGTCTGGGAATTATTTACAGAATTTTTATCATCGTTACATATTACGCGCTCAACACTTATTAGTGTTGTTGGCGTAATTTCGTTATCTTCTTGAATATCATCATCCGTCGGCTCAAGGATCTCACTGGCAGCCGGCTCGGGAGAATTCTGGTTGTCAAACTCAACCTCTGTAAAACTCTAAAAATTAGCGTTATTTTAGTAAAGTTATATTAATTTTGTAGCATTTTCTTTTTACCACAGTTTTCAATTCATCTGCCTTTTCATCATGCACCGATTTTTGAGCAAGCGATTCATTTTTTATTTCAATTTCAAGAATCTCAGTATGATTTATTGGCGAATGTATTGATTTAGCACTTTTATATTCCCCTTTTACCACAGTTTTCAATTCATCTGCTTTTTCATCATGCTCCGATTTTTGCGCAAGCGATTCATTTTTAATTTCAATTTCAAGAATCTCAGTATCACTAATTGGGGATTGTACTGACTTGTCACTATTATATTGTTCTTTTAATAACTGGTTATTTAGTTGTGCTCGAGTTATAAACTCATTAGCTTGCGAAAGTTCTAAACGACAACGTCCACATATGTAGTGACAAGGCGGATATCCTTCAATAATAAAATCTTCTATCAGCACATTTAATGAAGTGCATTTATTGAAAGCCTCTAGTAAGGTAGTAGTTGCACAATCAGTGGTAAAAGTCTCCAGTAAATCAATATAATCCTCAAGCTCATCTTCTGAAGCCACGGACAGACAAGAACGACAGCATCGCATGTCTTCAAAGTGGATTTCAGCGCGACTGGGCGAATTCATGTTTGTTAGCAAGTAGATTCCTTTTTCTGAAACGAACACATCTAATAAAACCTATCAATTTCTTTTCGAAAGCAACACATCTAATCAAATCTTTCAGTCCTTTTCAATCTTCCCAGACACCATTGCTATGACACCAAGAAAACCAATGTTACCACAAAGTTTTATTTGAAATATTTTGAGATCTGTTATATGTACCGAAATCCGACACATGAGCACTGTAAGAATTGGAGACAGCCTTTACTTGAATCTTCTCCAAATAAATGAAAGCTTGCATTTTTTATCTTCCATTTTTAATTAAATTTTATTAATAATAGATAATTAGGATAAAAATTTACCATGCTACCATGGCTATCAAAACACAAATATTTTGGTGTACTATTGTGAATCAGTTTTATCTTAAGAAGAAGAACTGAGTTTTGTACACAACATTGAAAAGTTTAACATTTTTGGAAATTACTTTTAATAAGTGAATTTTATATAATATCACTCATTTAATATTATTATACTGATAAATATGCAATACAATTATTGTATCTGATTTGTGTGAGTGTTTTACAAAGCCTACAACATCTTTTGTGACGTGACGGAACTCCTGTGAAGAAATCCCCTACCCATCGACCAACGCAAACACTAACAGAAGGGGGTTAATAAGAAAAAATGGCCACCAGCGATATCTCCAGCTCCAATGAGCGCCACTATTATGCCAAGCTTGAAGCCATCAAGGATATACGTGATAAAACAATTGCTTTAGAGAAACTAAAATTGAAAATTATCAAAGAGGTAAAAATAAGTGATGATGAAGAAAAATGTCTGGATGAATACCGTAAAGAAATGGAGCATTTGTTGGAAGAAAAAATGTCACATGTCGAAGAGCTAAGGCAAATACATGCCGATATAAACGATATGGAAAATATTATAAAACAAACAAAGGAAAATCAAACGCGTTCCGTTGACATGGCAAACCGGGTTTATGAAGATTATCTGGCACTTAAATATCAAATTGATCATATGCGTCGCGACTATTTAGGCTTAAGTCCTCTACGTGATTTACACGAAGAAGAAGGTAGTCCAATATCAAAAGATCGTTTTCAAACAAACTTTTTAAAGGTGAGTGCCGCCGCTGCCGCTGCTGTTGCTGCTGCACAGCCTACATCGTTGGCACGACCTCATCCCCGACACCCACTTCTTCCGGAAGCTACCGTCACTGCATTGCCGCCAACGGGCGGTGGTACTGGACCCACTGGGGGGCATGCTTTTATGCCACCCGCCCCACCCGGCACAGGCACTGCTGCCGCTGCTGCTGCAGCAGTACGTTTGGGTAAAAGCGATTTTTCTGCTCCACCGCCGCCTCCTCCACCTTCATCTCGTTTACAGCAGTCACCGGCTATTGGTATTGGTCATCATCCTTCATTTCGTTCAGATTTTAATGTTAACCTGCGTCAACAACCGCCACCTATGAAGTCATGTCTATCTTGCCACCAACAAATACATCGTAATGCTCCTATTTGCCCACTATGCAAGGCAAAGTCTCGTTCGCGTAATCCGAAGAAACCGAAAAAGAAAAACAACTAAATGTTTCATTATGGAAAATTTTTGCAACAAATAAAAAATTGAGCTTCTCCAATACAATAAAAGTAGATCAGAGCAAAAATTAGCTAGTGCCAACAATGACTACAATAAAAGCAACATATGTATTATTTATTATGAAGCGTTAGTGCTTAAGAAATAGTACTTAATATTGTGTATTTTAATTTTACACATCTATTATCACATAAATTTTCAAAAAACTTATAAATGTATTAATTAACTAAACCTAAACGGATAATATTAATTATGTTCATCGTAAAATTGTAATCATTTTTCATATAAATCACGTTATTTATCATTTATAATTGTATAGTATGTATTGGTAGCACACTCACCTCCTAAATTTGAAGCGAGTCCAATTCGATTGCCATTGTCCTCCATTTAATATAATTGGTATACATATGTAAATATGTATTATGTATTTAACGCATTTAGAGGTTCTTTAATTTATGTCTTTATATTTAATTTATATACTTCGCTAATTAATTATGTATGATTAGATGAGTACAACAAAATATTCGTAATCAAATTTTAATTACTTTAAATATTAATACTAAGCTATTGTGTCAAATTATTAACTTTTTTTTTGACTGAAGATCAAATACACTAAACTTATTTTACAAATAAATATGTCATTTATAAATTTTTTGTTATTAGTTGCTTGATAGTCCTTTGCCCGATATAAATCCCGTAGATCCAATTGTGTTGGCAAAGGATTTGTAGTATTATATTTAACCCTTCAAGCCACCAAATCATCGATTAGTTACCCAACAAAACTTCAGAATGATAGCTCAAAAATTGAGGTACTAGTTTGCATATTTATAGATATATAGATATGTTCAAATGGACTCAGATCTCCGACATTTCCACCTGGATGTTAAAATTTCAGGGTATAAAATAGCCGTTTATCATTTGAACATAGCTTTCCGATTTATGTAAACTGGCTTCAGGTCTTCTCATCATTCCATAATTATTGCACATATTCGAAAAAAATGTAATACTATTATATACATTTCAGTAATTTTAATTTATTTTTGTTAAAAAATTACACTACAAATTCTTTATATCGATTTGCTATCGATAAATTTATTACAACCATTTCATTACTAATGAGATAATCTAAGCAATTTTATGTCAGGTGGTAGTATAAACAAACATTTATTTACATTTTGCTTAAATTTAATACGGTTTATTATTCCTACATGTTAAATTAAGTACAAAAATGCAATGTCGCGTGTGTATGCAAAGTAAATGCCAAATATTGTTCGAGATGAATATACTTGCAACGGATGACGGCAAGAACCTCTACGATTGCTTCAATGAATGTACACAACTAGATGCATCAGCAAATGACCATCTGCCCAAAACGCTATGTAAACTATGTGCACAAAAACTTCAAATAGCATATAACTTTAGAAGAAGTGCACGACAGTCGAATGAGGAATTTAAGAAACTTTTAATATCTCAAAAATTGGAAACTGATTCGGTTGATAGTTCACCTGAGGAATTGTGTATGCCAGAGGTAAATTAATGGTAAATGTAGAAATGGATAAGAATTATTGAAATTTGTATCATAGGATACGGAAGAAAGTACAGATGATCCTTTAGATATGAGTTTTCATGAAGCATTGAAGGCTGTAAAGAAACCTTTGGAGGAATTGCCAACGGAAGAGTCTTGCTTAGTGGAAGATCCGGATCGGTCTTTAGAGGAACCTTTGATGGAGTTCCCAACGGAAAATTCAAGCTTAGAGGAAGCTCCAAATCGATCATTGGAGGAAAATTTGCTAGAATTTCCAACGGAAAAGTCTAGCTTAAAGGAATCATCAAATCAATCTTTGGAGGAAGATTTGATAGAATCCCCAACGGAAGAGACATGCTTAGAAGTAGCTTCGAATCGATCTTTGGAAGAAGGCTTGATGGAATTGCCAACGGAAGAGACGTGCTTAGAAGTAGCTCCATCTTCCGAGGAACCTTTTAAGGAATTTCTAACGGAAAAGTCTTGCTTAGAGGAATCTTCAAATCAATTTTACGAGGAAACAGAAATAGAAATCGTAAGGGAAAGCACACCGGTGGACAACACAGAATGTCAAGATACAGCACCGCAATACAATGATGAACAGTCGCAAGTAATCCTGGAGAATGAAACTGAAACACTTAATTCATTTCGGCAGGACGAATATGAGAGTGAAACGGAGCCCATAAAGAAAGTGTATTATGATTGCGAGATATGTTGTAGTACCTATACAAATAAAAATGAACTAGAAAAGCATGTATCCCAACAGCATAAATGTAAGTCCATGGGTATAATATATTTACCAACTAAACATATTTATATATTTTAGCTGAAGTAATTTGTTTAAGTTGTCCAAAGATATTTGATATGCCAATTGAGTTGAGAATTCACAACCAACTTGTGCACGGAACCGATTCACCAGTACAATGTAATTTCTGCAGTGAAAAACCTCTATTGCCTCGTAATGAGCTGGTCAAGCACTTTCAAACAACTCATAATTCTCGCTACTATTGGTATTTCCCACACGTACAGAAACGACATGCAAACGATACACAGGTTCGATCGCCCACAAAATACACATGTAAATATTGCCAAAAAATTTTCACAACGGTTAATGATTTGGCAGAACATATTAGATCACACCTGTTTAAATGTCCATTTTGTTTGAAAAATTTTAACAGAATGCGCACATACTATTTACATGTTAAACGTTTGCATAACAGTTCAGCAAGCCAATTCCCGGCTATACCATTAGCGGGAGATCGCAAAGATAAGCCGATTCAATGCAAAGCTTGTAACAAAAGCTATGCAAATTTAGCATCCTACAATAAGCATCTAAAAGAGAAGCATAATAAAGGAACAAGATCAAAAGCTAAACTAAAAACGACAGAAAAGGAATCTTCGATTACGGAAGACGTAGACGAGGATATCACCACACCACAAAATGCAGAGGGCGAAATTATTGTAAATGAAGACGAAGATGCCGTTCAAGCGCCAAAAAAATCGGTTAAAAAGGAACAAAGTAAAAAGAAAAATATACCACAAATAAAGGAAAAAAAGAGATTTCTCTGTTCGTACTGTCGTAAGTATTGATTTTTATTTTTTACGAAATAAATGCGTATGTATATAAAAAAATAATCGTACAATATTCCAGCACGTGTGTTATGTTCAAACGTGTCGTTGGCGTCGCACGAAAGAAGTCAGCATCTCAATTCAAAAACAGATATTAAGGAGTGTCCAATATGTCAGAAGAAATTGAAGTCGGATTATATAAAAAATCATATTAAAATTGTGCACATAGGGGAACGTAATAACATTTGCGATATTTGTGGTGGTGCCTATAAGAGTCCTAGTCAACTTAAGCGACACAAGCTGTTGCATATGCCAGACCGTCATTTGCCATGCAGTGTATGTGATAGGAAATTTACCGAAACATCTGCCCTGAAAGTACATATGCGCAGTCACACGGGCGAATTGCCATATGCTTGTCATTTATGTGATCGTCAATTCCGTATCCGTGTACACCTTACCTATCATTTAGAACACCATGCCAATATAAAGAAAATATGCAAAGTTTGTGGCAAAGAATTCAAAGATGGCACAACACTACGAAGACACTCGTTCGAACACAATGGAAAAATGCCATATAGATGCACTACTTGCCATTATCAAACTGCCAAACGTGAATAGTAAGTCTTATTGAATTTTACATGTCTGAAATAATGTAAATGAAAAAATTTATACATTTTTTTTGCAGCATAACGACACATATGCTCCGAAAACATGACATACAAATTACTGACGAAGAATTATATTTAATGTTTAAAACGAATACTGGTAAATCGCCTCGCGTAAAAAATGTTGAATACCTGAAAAAGCTGACTGAAAATTTACAAACGTCAGATAATTCTAATTAATGTACATATGTATTTATTATTTTTTTTTAATTTATGTATTTGTTAGTTGTAAGTTCTCAAACGCATTTCGTAATAAATTGTAACATTGCCTCAACTATCTTACTGTTATTGTAGCTCCATAAAATAATCCTCGTCAGTTCTGGTTTCGTAGATCCAACTGTCGTGGAAACGATATGCTTTATCTTGTTGTTCTTTTTGCCGAAAACATTTCAGAAGTAGTTGACGGAATTCTGCCGATTTGACAGTCCTTGGCCGGATAAAAATCCGTGTTCGTTCCGATTACGTAGACTCGATTGTCGCGTGAACGGATACGTTATGGCTTACAGCTACTAAATGAGAGGCACAGTTGATGTTTTAACGGTTTGGTTTTGCTATATCCTCGATATATTCTAATTACTTATAACCATTGATGATACTTTTCTGATATATCGAAACTTAATGAACACCACTAACAATTTAAATTATTTTTAAATTTTTGTCATTATTTTTATAAATTACTTTTTTTTTATTATTTTATTTCGTTTTATTTTATTTTTAAACGTTTTTTGCGGGGCTGTTGATATTATGTCGTTTTGATAGTGTTTTTATCGATATCAGTGCAGAACAATCGAACAAAGCAAGAACATCGATAAAATTGTATTGATTGTTCTATCATCACCAATTAGCATAAATAAATTGTAAAAGAAATATATTTTGTATCGCACACAAATTAGAATTGTAACGAAAACAAACCATAAAAAAATGCACTGCCGTGCTTGTATGCAAGTGGATTGTGATACAGTTGTGGATATGAATTGTGTCGGAACTGCGGAGGATGGTAAAACACTATACGATTACTTCAATGAATGCACTCAACTGCAAGCAACAGCGAATGATGAACTTCCACAAATATTATGTACAACTTGCACAGAACAACTACATAATGCCTATAATTTTATAAAAAAGTCACGTAAGTCCGATGGAGAACTCAAAAAGATTTTGACATTACAAAAAGATGGCGTAGACATTTATACTACTACCCAAACGACACAGGTACAGGAAGACTTTTGATAGATTTTGATGATGATAAGTGTAAAGATTAATATCTTTTTTCATTAGTATGTAGATGAATGTACAAATGATCCTTTAGCGACGCCTGAAGAACAAATTGTTGTAACTGAAACTTCCAACACTGTTAGCGATGCTGAAGTGGCTATACCTGTGCCAGAAATAAAAGTAGAGTTAGAGTTAGATATTCCTGAAGATTTTGAAAAAATAATGGAGGATCATGTTGTGAAAAGTGATTCCGAATCTTCGCAGCAGGGTAACAGTGATGATGACAGCGGTGACGTTATCAAGCCAGGCGTGTCACATTCTTGTGAAATATGTGATTGTAAATATTTAACGCAAAAGGAATTGAAAGATCATATATTTGATCTACACAAATGTAGGACTTTTAACCTTTAAATGTTTTCGTTGCATATCTAAGTATGTTTATATTTTTAGCTCATATCATCTGCATGAAATGTCCAAAAGTTTATGAGCTACCCACGGAATTACAACTTCATGAATCTATTGTGCATGGCACGGAATCACCATTTCAATGTACATGGTGTAGCGATTCCTTACAACGTGAAGATCTACCTAAACATATTCAGAGGGCGCATAAGATTTCATATTTCAAATATTTTCCGCGTACGAAAAGGCTTTGCAATAATAATGATGAGAATAATAGTTTTCGATGTGATGACTGCCAACTGCATTTTTCATCCATACTTGAGTTAGCGTATCATGTAAAGGATCACAAATTTGACTGTCCATTATGTTTAAAGAGTTTTCGAAAACATGGTTCGTTTCGGGCACATGTTAAACGCATACATAATCATTCACTAAGTAGCTTAAAAGTTGCGGTTGGTGTTGACGACGATGCAAATAAGCCATATAAGTGTTCCTTATGCTCCAGACAGTTCAGATTGAAACGGTCTCTTCAAGGACATTTGAAAGTGAAACATAACCAGTGTACACGACAATATGTAAAAAACGACGAGGATAAGCTATTTGAATGTGCGTTTTGCACAATGCGTTTCGCTACCCAAAATTCGCTTTATCATCACAAAAGACGCAAACATCGAGATTTAATACCAACACCTGTTGCTGATAGCGAAATCAGTACTACGGTGGCGGAAATGGAAAATGACCAAGCAAACAGTGAATTTGTTAATTGCACATTTTGTCATAAGGATATACCAAGAAGTGAATTTAAGCATCACGAAAGACGACACAAGTATGCCTTGAATCAAAAAAGAAAATTTTTATGTGCATTCTGCCGTAAGTATTAAAAAAATAACCAATTTTAATAATTAATGGAATAACTCTTTCTTATTGCTATAGCGCGTGAATTTAATTCTGAATCTTCTGTTAAATTGCACGAAAAGAAGGTGCATATGTGTGAAAAACCCGAACCCAAGGAATGTCCAATATGCCAGAAAAAAGTTGATCCGAAATATTTAAAAAACCACATAGAGAACGTGCACACGTCCGAGCGTAAATTTATCTGTGATATTTGCGGTGATCCTTTCAAGAGTTACGTTTTGCTTCACAGCCATAAACGTTTGCACTTGGAGCGAAATTTCGCATGCACCGTGTGCGAGAAAAAGTTTATACGCTCATCCGATCTGAAAGTACACATGCGCATACACACAGGCGAAGAGCCATATGAATGTCATTTGTGTGATCGTAGATTTAAAATCAAAGTGCGCCTTAATTATCACCTGCAGCGTCATGCTGGCATCAAGCGGAAGTGTCAGGAGTGCGGCAAGGAATTTAATCATGTTAAACAGCTGAAAATCCATTCCTATAAACACACTGGCATGCCATATCGATGTTCTGTGTGTGAATATGGCTGTGCGCAGCGTGATGTGTAAGCACTTTTTAGTTGCCAATATGTTGGCCATTGTTGATATGCGTTTCTTTTTATATAATTTTTTAGTTTTCGAAAGCATTTATTACGTATGCACGACATGACTATGACTGATGAGGAGTATTGTGCAATGTTCAAAGCGAATACTGGGCGTAATCCACATGTGAAGACTCTGGAAGAATTGCAGTCGGAGGCGCAAATTATGGAGCAAGAACTAGAGCAAGAGCAGTCAAACTAAAACATTGTATGACGAACAAAAAATATGATTTATATTTTTAAACTATTCTTCCCCGCGGCTGCGCTCGCATTTAATCACTTGAATAAATATCAAAAGTTTATTAACAATACAAAATTACTAAATGCATATTATATGTACACGAATACTATAACGCGATGATACCATCTTTGCGCTGGTGGTATTAACCCAAATTATGTCTGATTAACGCTTTCGATGCATTTTTGTTTGGTTAGATTTTAACATTTTTCGATAAACAATCAACCGAAATTGAATATTATTTTATTGAATTGAAATATATTTCAACGAGTAAAATTGTAAAATCGGTGAGTATCTAAAGTTGTAGTTTAGAATTCCACACCTCGGTACCTTTCAAAAGTAGCTATGTATGCAGTATAAACAACCTCTTTCCTTGCCCTACAATCTACTCTCACTCATCTCTTCCCTTTGCTAAACTTGTGTGGTGACATTTATGTATATGAAAAGCTAACTACTCACCAGTAAATAAATTTTAAATAATCGGGTATATTAAAAAAAAAATGTCATTTGTAATTTAAATAATTTCTTGTTGTTTATTTAATGTTTACATAGGTTCAAATTTGCGATTTACATATACATATATAATAAATATTGTTATTTTTAATTTAATTTTAACTACATACATACATACATTCTTTGTACCATATATTTAATTATTTAAGCTTTCATTTACCATATCTTCGTCTTCTTTCTCTTCATCTACAATGAAATCAGGTAACTCCTGTGAGTCCATATTCTCTTGAGATTTGTTGCTGGTATTGAAATGTATTGCCTTTCCCGTGTATTTCGCAAACACAGCAGTCAATTCGTCAGCTGTTAGAATTTTATTATGGACACGCTGCATATGATTGGAAAAACTAAAGGTAAATTAAATAAAATTATTTAAATACACACATGCTTTAAACACTCAATTACACATGTGCTTACCGCAAACGACGCGTAAATCCAACGTCTGGACACAATTCACAGCGATAAGGCATGCCAGTGTGCTTGAAGAGATGCTCCTTTAGTTGATTACGATTGTAATAGACAGTTCCACAATACGTGCACGAATGTTTGACGCCTTCATGCCGTTGCAAGTGATAAGTGAGTCGTACTTTGATCGCGAAACGTCTACCACACAGGTGGCAAGCGTAAGGCAGTTCGCCGGTATGTGTGCGCATGTGCACAATTAAATCCGCTTGCCGTGTATATTGCCGTTGACAGTGTATGCACTCAAAAGACTTGTCTTCGGCATGCAATAGCCGGTGCGCGGTCAGCTGCCAAGCGCTCTTGAACGCATTACCGCATACATTGCAATAGTGTTTGCGCTCCGCTAGATGCACACGCTGCATATGGCAATTGAGATCACGCTGTTGATAACATTTACGCTTACAAATACCACATTCATATTTCGGCTCCTCCAATTTGACAAGATGCACGTTTTGTTCGTGCAGACTGAGCGATTTCGCATTCGAGAATTCACGTGCTGTAAAGCAGGAATAGGAGATTTGTTGTTATTATATTTTTTTTTAAGTTTTAATCAATTGCATGGTAAAAAGTGACAGAGTCCAAATTTAAAATGAAAGTGATACATATGTTTTAGGGTGCATGTATGCTCGTAAATTTAGCGTACTTTTTATTTTATCTAATTTCGCCTAAAATGCTAGATGTACATATAACTGTATATACAACTTAAAAGTACAAAATCTCTACTGGCACTCTTTTCAGCTGTGTACCACTTCTGATTCCATTGCAATTTCATCTGCATTAATCAAAGTGTTGTCCGCTTCTGTGGCCGTTTTTGAAGCGGCCCCTTGCGAATGTTCGTCAAAATATTCAACCTGTTTTATGCGGGTGGCCTTGCCAGTGTTTTGCTGGAACATGGCAACTAACTCTTCGTCGCTCATACTCGTACAGTGCACGCGTTGCAAATGGCGTTTAAAGCTGAAATAAACAAAATTTAATTAATAAATTATTGCAGTTGTCATTTTTGCTGTCAAAACTTACACATCGCGATTGGCAAAGCCATGTCCATCACATCTTTCGCAACGATACGGCATGCCCGTGTGCTTAAAACTGTGCGCTTTTAATTTCTGTTTCGAATTGAATTCCGCACCGCAATCCTTGCAACGATGCTTTATGCCATAGTGCTTCTGTAGATGGTATGTTAAACGCACTTTTATCGCAAAACGTTTCTCACACAGATGACAGGCGAACGGCAGCTCTCCAGTATGACTACGCAAATGCACATCGAGATCGAATTTACGCGCATAACATTTCTCACAATGTGGACATTTGATATTTTTTTCCAAATGCAATTTCATGTGATTAACCAATTGATTCTTGAGTTTAAAAGCATTGCCACATATTGGACAAAAGTGGTCTCGTTCTTTGTGTGCTTGTTTGCGATGTTGCTGCAACAAATGTTGTGTAGCATAGGAACGATCACAGTCCGAGCAAATATATATAACATCTGGTGATGCGCCCTGATGCATTTTCTCGTGTTGGTTGAGGGATTTTTGGCTTTTACACTCGCGTGCTGAGAAAATATTTAGCATGTTCATATATTGTTGTTTACTTTTTGAAAATCTATTAAAAATCACAGCTTAATTTTTAAAACAATTTAGCACTTAAGTTTTGGCTTTGAAAAAAATTGTATTGTTAGATCAGATTCTCTAAGAAATCAATTTTAATACTATTTATTATAAAGAAGCACGAGTACTATTCAGTAGACGTTTCAAATTAATACATTTTCTGTTGTAAACAGTCAACAATCCAAAATTGAAAAATTTTGCTGTGGCGATATTTATAGACCAACCAACGGTTGTAATTCACTTCAAATGTAAAAAGTGTATTAATGATTTTAGACTAGTGCTCTAAACTAATTTTATCAACATAAGACTGTTGAATTTTAGCAGACGCTTTTATGAAAACAACACAGCTAATTGATAACTTAAAACATTTTTCGCGTACCGGACACAAATTCACGCTTTACAGTCATACACACACAAAAAAAAAAATACTAATATTTCAGTAAATACAAGGGTAAAAATATTTCATTACTTACAACCAATAGTAAACATATTTAAATACTTACAGCAGTAAGCACAGAGAAATTTCGTTTGAGTCTCTTTCGCCTCGCGCTCTTTTTTCACATGTAAGGCCATATGTTTTTCGAGATTTCGTCTAAGTAATTGCTTTTTGCACATTTCACATTGCACTATCGTATCACCGCCTTCATTAACTAGCTTCTCATATTCCTCGGTGTGTACACCGCGCATATGTTGACGTAAATTACTGGTAGTAACAAAACGTTTCGCACAAAATTGGCACTCATGCGGTCGTTCATTCTGGTGCGTATGCCTGTGATCACGCAATGCGCTTTCTGAGCGCAGATAACATTTGCAGACTTCACATTGCCATGGTGTTGGTTTGGCTGGTTCATTTGGTGGCCTACCCACCGTGGGGAAGTATTTTCGATGTTCCGCGGGATGTTCGTTACGAAAGTGTTCCGTTAATTTTGTCCGCGCGAATGGTGGTAACAACGGACAGCGTCTACATTGTACAGGATAACTATCGGGATGTATTAATTCCTGGTGCTCTTGTAATTCTTCGGGTGTTTCGAAGATTTTTGTACACTTTTTACAATTGTTAACTGCAGGTGAAAAACTAAATTTTTACAACAAATTATAAAAAAATACTAATTTAAAATGCATACGGTTGCTGGTTTGAGGCTCGTTCTCTTGTGTATGTCGCAGTTGTATATGGTGATCTAGTTTATTTTTGCAACGAAATGCACACAGGCATACGGTACATTTGTACGGTCGCAATGAACGGTGCATATTCATATGGCCTTCATAAGAAACATCGCCACACAAAACAAGTTTGCATTCTATGCATTTCCATTTTCCTCCTTTTGATCCCGTATTGTCTGCGTCCGATTGCTGCACATCTTCTTTGTACTCTTTTAGGTACTCTTCGTCACCTTCATCTTCTGCATAATACTCTGTTGTTTTTGGTTGTGATTCATGTACCTCGTCCACCACAACCTCCGCCGTCTCTACAGTTTGGTCCACATAACTATTATCGATAAGTTCTATCTCATCTAAAGAGCTTTCACAAATGTTCAGATCATTTTTTTCGACCTATGCAGTAATAATAATAAATATTATTTTAAACTTGTAAAGATGTTGTATATTAAGTTACCTCCATTATTTCTACAACACTGCTATCTTCCCGATCTTCGGCAACATCTTCTGGAGCATGTACGTGTTCTATGATTTCCTCAACCACACAATCTTCTATTTCACTGCCTTCTACCACATCTAGTGGCTCCATTATTGTATCACCCATTTCGCTATCCAATGATTCTATTTCGGTGGACAAGTACTTATGTGAAAAGCTTTCACGCAGTATTCCATCAGCCTGTCTGGCATTTTGCAAGAAATTAAAAGATATTTCGAGATCTTGAGAACAATGTGTGCACAATACTCCTGGCAGACCGTCATCTAGTTCCGCTTCCAATTGTGTGCATAAGCTGAAGCAAGTAAAGAAATCGACACCATCGCCAATGTGTGTCTCCATACGAATGAAGGAGGTGTCCCTCGAACTGAGGCAAGCGCGACATTGGTTAACCATTTCATTTGACGCTTCTCGTTAAAATCGCGCAAGACTTATTAATAAAATGAATTTATATAAAATCAAGGATTAAAACTTGCCGCTTTATTATTTACCTCAACACGTATGTTCAACCAATTAAATGTGTTCAACAAATGTGTAAGATGACAGGGTTGCATTTTGTGCATAAAAATTAAAATTCACCAAAATCGTAGTAAAATTAAAATGCCCTCAAAAGTAACTCTGGATTTTATATGAGAGAGTTTATAAAAACAAAGAGAGAGTTAGCGAATCGCGTCGCGCTTTCAGGTGTTAAAATTCTTATTTGAATTTTATTAATTAATCTAATAAGAACGTTAAAGTAATAAATAAAAGTAGTGTGTTATTAACTTGTTTACATTAGAGGTGTGATTTTGGTTTGAAGCAGTGACCAGCTTTGATTAAACATTCAGCAATTGTGATTGGCCTATTTAAGCCGCATTCACGAATTGGAACAAACGTTGTTGCACGTCAGAGCAGTTCACTTAAGCGGCAGCGAAGAAAGCAAATCACGACAAACGAAAATAAACGCTTAAATAAACAAACATTTTTTTATGTTTTTTAAATTAAATAGTGCAGAAAAAGACATTTTACTGAGAGCAGCAGGTTTCTTATATCTGTACGCAAGAATTTTCAGTTCATATTGAATGTTTTGCTGTATTAACTTTGTGCTGCAGAAGTAAGAAGAAAGCCTACCTGTAGAATTGAAGTGAAGCGTGTATGGAATTTGTGAAAAGAGAAAGTTGGCTAAGATATTGTTAAAGCGCTCCAATAAGGAAGTACACGTAATACAGCAAATCAAGTGACACAGTGAGTAGATTTTTAGAATGTTGCATTTCTTGTGTAAAAGCATTACTTTCCTATTAAATAATATTTTACAAATGTTTGCCTTTATTAAATAATGACTGCATTCTTTGATGCAATTTTCTCTGTTTGAATTTTGAAGTCATCATGTTAAAAGCGAACGCAACGGAGTCCCACTCCACTTCTGCAGTAGCGAATGGGAAATCATTGGCTAACGGTAAACCTGTTGCTAATGGTAAAAATGCACAACCTGAAGCAAATACTATGCCACCACAGAAATCAGTTGTAATCGCCTATATACTTTGGCTCTTTGGTGGTATTTTTGGACTACATCACCTGTACTTGCATCGCGATCGACATGCTTTCATCTGGTGGTGTACACTGGGCGGTTATTTCGGTGTCGGTTGGTTGGCTGAAATAGTCTTAATACCGGAATATGTACGTGATGCTAATGAGGATCCAACTTTTATTAAATCATTTGTGGCGAAATTGCAAGCAAATCAACGACCGCCCTACTCGGCTAAGCGTTTTGTGGGCGAAGTAATGATTGGCTATCTCTTTGGACAGGTGCTGCTCATGGCCATACCGGAAACTATATTCGCTGGTATTGATTGGGGTTTTCTACATTGGTTTATACCGGTATTTGTTTCTTTGGGCGTCTGGACTGTGGGCAATATCGGACGCGAACGTGGTGTTTGGTGGCAATGCTTAATCGGCGCCGTTGCCGTATATCCAGCACGCTATCTAATTTATGACGAGACCTATTCATTGCTGTTGACTGCGCTGGTTTCGGCGCTAGTTTTCGATACTTATTCCAAACAATGGTTGCGGACACCACCGAAACGTCACGGCGCTGGCGCACGGTCGGTGAAATTGACAGCTGCCTTGCTGCTTTACTTTTCATTATGGGGATGTTTCCTTTATTTCAATGGCACAATTACGGATGACGATGGTGGTGAAGTGCCGATACATGAAGCTTTACAAAATTTCCTTACATCAGCTTGGTGGACAGATTTCACACAAGCCCTTTCGGATACATATCAATATGCACAGCATCATGGTTGGTATGAGACATGGAAGGAAATTTTCGAAAGTATGGACGTGGATGGCGAACGTAATTCGTACAAGGTGTTAGGCGTCAGTGCAACAGCCTCACAAGCCGAAATTACATCAGCTTATCGTCGCCTATCGAAGGAATTCCATCCGGACAAGGTCAAAGATGAGAAATTGAAAGCGGCTGCAAATCAACGATTTATTGAAATACAACAGGCTTATAATGTGCTGAGTAAAATCAAATCGAGTCGTCGTCGTAAGAACAAAAAGTCGGTTGAAGATGAACCGATTGTTTTATAAGAAAAAAAAAATGTTTGCTGAAACATACCCATATTACGATAAATATTATTTATAATTAAGTATGCATTTAGTTAAGTCAATAACTTAAATTATTTAATTTATTTTATTTATTATCGACAATGCCCAGTTTATAAAAATATCAATTTCGAATATTTATTAAACATGAAATTTCATTTAATTTATTTATTATCCTTATTAAAATATGTCAAAAACAAAAATAAAATCCATTAATATGTTAATATTTGTATGCGACTATTAATATCCAAAAATTTGTGTTTTATTTACATACAAATTAAATTAAAGAACAATATGGACAGAGCAGGGTTGCAAAAAAATTTTTTTTTGCAAAACCGATATCAAAATTTTAAAATATATAATCTCAAAGACCGGATTGAAAAAGAAAACGATTAAAAACAAATTATAAGTTTAGCTTTATATTTAAAAATAAAAGTTTTTAGTAGAGTATTTAGTTTTGTCGCATTTTTAAGTAACCAAAAATGACCGTTTTCTTAACAACATTTTTGAGGAATGTTTTCAACAACAACGACTTTAATAATTGATATGTGTACATACAAAAAAATTGTTTGCAAAATTAGCTATAATCGTATTCTTGTTGTTGTAGCAACCGAATTTTGCCGAATAGACAGGTCTTCACCGGATAAAAAATCCGATTCCGTTTCGGTTACGTAGGCCCGACTATCGAGTGACATTCCTTTAGTGATATCTTTCTGTCTATTTGATCAATGGTCAACTTGAATTACGATATCTTCATGATCTTTTCCACGCTTCAGTTTGACTTCTATAGCTCGGAACTCTCTTCTCTACCAGAAGGAATTTCCATTACCTCGTACGCTGATGATTGCTGGATTTAAACTTGGGCATTGGAACCGATGACATGTGTTCGAAAATGGACATTTATTTCCTTGATCTTTCCGTCAACTGCAAGGGCACTGATTTCCACAACAATATACCAACGTAATTTCGAATGCCACCAACTTCGGTCGCGTACTAAACGCCATTCCCTACGGTGCGCTAGTAACACTTTAAGTTACTCCGTCTTAGTAGAAGGCGTCTTTCGGGTCAATACATCACTCATCAAAGACCTTCAGCCAAAGTTTTCTCGTGAAACCAGATTGAGCTTTTGCAACTTCGTTCTAAATACCGTTTACGTATGTATATACCGTATACCTACTATACTGGTACTAAGTTAGACTTCTGCGTATCTAGAACCTGGCTTATTATACGTATGTATGTCCTGGATGCAAAGTGACACGACACTAACCACCTCTTTCAATACCCCGTCAAACCAAACCAATCACTTAATACCGCTCTCTTTTAGTACGACCCCGACGGATTTCTTTCCTGGATCTACCGTAAACTGACTTCATGATGACATTTGAATTTTCACTTTCTCCCAAACAGGGAACAACGGTATGTAGTTTTAAAGAAATAATATGTTCTTTGGCATCATCAGGATGTTAGTATTGGAATTGGATCGAAGGTCGAAAATTAAATTTTTGGTGACATTGTCTTCTTTTGATCTTAATTTCATACTTCACACCAACTTCATCCAAATTTAATACATAACATTCCTATAACGGTCATAGCCGATCTCGAGTTTGCGACTTTTTAATTCAATACCATAAATTTATTTTTGTTATACCTTGAACGGGGTATATTATATTTTTTACAAAGTTTGTAACCAGAAGAACACGTCGGAGACCTTTTAAAAAATATATACGTTTTTTTAATGACCCTGGATACGAGTTGTGCAGCTAACGACTTCCAATCTTGGACGAAGTATCCTCTGGGTAGCCAAAAGCATCCGTTTAAAGGCGAGCTAAAGTGAGAAGGGAAACACCTCCAATGAAAAACAGAAGACAGCCTCGGATGAGAGACCCCTCTTTTGATGACGACCACTGCAATCGTATTACGAATTACGATTTAAGGGCAACTGGGCGTGCTGAAATGTCCGATCCCTTAATTGGGAAGCTGCCCAGCTGCTCATTGTCCTCATAAGAATAAAGACTGACATCTCCGCCGTCCAAGAAGTGCCGTGGACCGGACAAAGACTGAGAACAGTAGGTCCTTGTGGCATTGCTACAATGGTCACATAAAGTTAACCCACTTTGGGAAGCAGAGGAAAGGGAAGACCTCCACTCCAAGTGGAGAAAGACCTTGCTACACTTGGAATCTCCAGTTGGCGGCAAAAAGCGAAAAGGAAGAACGCCTGGCGCGTTGTTATAAAGTCGGCTATAACCGCAATAAGAGGTGTCTACGTTACTAAAAAAGAAGTCCTTTTTGGAGTTTTTTAGATATCGCTCTGAAAATTTCCAAACGTATTTTTCTCCTTAAGAACCTGTTTATTTGTCGTAACCGACGATATCGGATTCCTGTGTGCTACGCTACAATATCTGATGAAATTTCCCACAACGGACCACTATATCATAAAAACCGTATATTGGAAAATTATTCTACAACTCTGCCGTTCCCTTCAAAGTAGTCCCCTTGGGCAGCATACAGCAGTTCCAGCGCGTTTTCCACGGCCGCCTGGATGTCCGTAATCGACTCAAAATGGGTTCCTTTGACCACCGATTTTGTTTTAGGAAACAGAAAAAAGTCACAGGGTGACATGTTGGGCGAAAAAGGCGGCTGTTGCAACACGGCGATCCCTTTAGAGGCCAAATACTGAGAAACACTGAGGGCGGTGTGGCACGGCGCGTTGTCGTGATGAAGGATCCCGTTACGAGCGATGTCTGGGGCAATCTTTCGAGTACTTGGCAATGGTAGACTTGATTCACAGTTTTCCCCGGTGTAACGAATTCTTTGTGGATGATCCCACGGCTATCAAAAAAGGCAAAAATCATCGTTTTTACCTTCGACTTGCTCATGCGAGCTTTTTTCGGGCGGGGGGCGCGCGGAGACAACCATTGTGAGCTTTGGCGTTTGGTTTCCACGACTAAGAGCACTTTCACCATACACTCTTGTTTCGCCCAATCTGGCGCAAAATTTTATCGCGACGCGTTGCATTTGATTTCGTTTTTCCATTTTCGTGACGAGCACTACCAAGCAACAGGCGAACTAAATAAGCTAGAGCGATAGTACATATATTAATGGAGAGGGGAGGGATGTCGGAAAAAGAGAAAGGGAATTTCAAGCTCACGGGTTTACCAGAAGCGCGGCAATAAAATCAGTCTCATTACTTAATTGTCAAACCTCGTACAACCTGAACAATGATAATACCGTACCCACGACAGTCGGGTGTATCCGGCTAAGGATTGTCAACTCGGCAATAACCTGCAGATACAACAACAACAACTTTGAAAATCAAGTCCTTGTGTGAACAAATCTTTATTTGTGAAGGGTGCCATAGCTATAAGTTAACCTTTTTTCATCCATCTTCTTTTTATCATTATTTAATCCCCGAAATAAAAACTACACATGATTTTTCTTTAAACTAAAACAAAAATATATTTATTTATTACATCGTAAAATTATATTTATTTATTCATTTTGTAATATTACGTAAACATTATGCTACAGATAGCAAATCATGCTATCGAATTGTATATTTCAATAGTGTATTTATTAACATATACATATATATGTATATACGTATTTATATTTAACTTTATTCAATACAATTGCTTTTACCACTTCTCTTCCCTTTCATAACTATGCATATACTTAAAAATTTTATCTTCATATGCGCACAATATACATACGCATACAATTTTTAATACGATATGATTTTTTTTCTTTAATATAAATATATTTAGTATATAGCAATAGTATTTATTACATAATACATTATGCATTAAGTCCACATTTGATTTTATTCACTTTTTTCTTGCTTATTGTCTGTGTTTATACTTATATGTATACATATAACTGCTATGTACATATGTGTGTAGGTAGCTGCTATATAAGACAACAAAACTTGGTGTATGTATGTGGATACAAATTAACTTCAAATAATACACGGGTATGTATGTACATAGTTAATGTGAACAAGAAGAGGAAAGGAAGTGTAAGGTTGCAATAAAACTACTTAAAGGACTATAATAAAAATGCAGGTTATGTAATTACATACATATGCACTTACAATACAAGGAGAACAAGTATGCATACGTATTTATGAGCGTAAAAAGTACTAAAGAGTAAGTGAAGAAATAGAAAATAATTTAGTTTTTTTTTTTACTAAGTTTTATGTATAAGAAAATGAGACTGAGAAAGTTTTGTGAAAGGAAGCGGAGATTGAGTGTAGTAAAAACAGTAAAATTTTCAACTTTTTATATGGACAGCAAAATTAAAAAAAAAGAAGAAAAAATAGTAATTAATAATTTATAGAAATTAATTATTTTTTTTAACTTTTCCACCGAAGAGAGTGTTAAGAAATATAATGAGTAATACACAGATAGGGTGATAGTGAAGTATAAGCTATTTTCTCCAAACAAAGCATCACTTAAACATTAACATTATAATACTGAGCAAAATATATAAGTACAATTTATGTTACTCATTGTGAATCATACTCGTATATTTCTTTTTTTTAAACAACTTTCTTCAAGTATATGCCTTTATTGCAAGCAATTTATGTTTAAATTAATTTTTCGGTTATTAAAGAAATTTAAAACTTTTAGATCAAGAACTTTAATTTTTTCAATTAGTGTTTTCAGTTTTTGAATTATTGTACTTAATTTTTTTAATTATTGTAATTATTATTTTTTAATTATTGTAATTAATTTTTTTTAATTGTTGTAATTAATTTTTAATTTTTGTAATTAATTTTTTAATTATGTGTAATTAATGTTTTAATTATTTTAATTAATTTTAATTTGTTTAATTGTTGCAATTATTTCTTTAATTAATTTAATTTTCAATTAATGTATTTAATTTTTCAAATTGTTTAAAATAATTTTTTAACTTGTGTAATTAATTTTTTCTTGATTGCAAATAATTTTTGTATTACTGTAATTAATTTTTCATTATGGCATATACTTTTTTAATTAGTGTAATTAATTTTTTAAATATTGCATACAATTTTTTTGATTAGTGCAATTAATTTTTATTATATTTAATTTTCAATGATTGTATTTAATTTTTTTTAATTATTGTAATTAATTTTTCATTACTGTATTTAAATTTGTTAAATTTAATTAAATTTTCAATGATGTATTTCATTTTTAAATTTTTGTATTTAATTTTTTTAATTACTGTAATTAATTTTAATTAGTGTAATTAATTTTTTTAAATTTAATTTTTACTTTCAGGAATATTTTTTGAGTTGCGCAAGCTAACGTTACTATTTCTACTACAATTCGGCTTCTCAAAAGAAGTGACGCAAAACAAAAACAAAAAATTAAATTATAAACAAATTGTTTTGTGCGCGCATAAAAACAGCATTTAAATTTATTTCAAATAAAAACAACATAAATTTAAATTCCTGTTAATTATGCGCGCACTCACAAAAATACATATGTATTACTATTATATAATATTGTTTTCTTTTCCTCTTTAAATAGCACTTCTAGTAATTTGTGCTTCTTTTTTTTGCAATATTTTTTTTAGTGTTTGAGCGTTGATTTCACATTTTATACCTATATATTTTTAAACTAGAGGGTTCTTACGAGCATAACGGTTACCTTAAAACTAATTTTTATGTTTATATGTATGTATATATATGTAAGTGTATTATTTTTGCCATTTTCTTCGGGCAATAGCTTGTATACTTTTACATTTTCGTTTTGTCTTCTTTAAGGAAACTTTTTCACAAAATTTTTGTGCAAACTTTAGTTTTGCAATTATATAACGCCTTTCGGTACGGACGTCTATTAACAGTTTACAGTGTTTTTATTTAGTTTTTGTTCATTTATTTTGTAAGCGCCGTTGGTGTGCGTACCTTTAAGGCACTTAACGGCACACCATTAGCCTCACAGTTCATAACTTCTTTCTTTTTCAAAAATCTATCTCTCATTTTGCGCAGCTTTTGTTTTTGTACAGTTTTGGTTTAAAATATTTTTCTCTTAAACAATTTCTCTTCGTCTTTTATCGTTTTCTACAGTTCTTACTGGTAACTCCGTTCTTCTGTGCGCACTTCGGTTTATTACTTTTCGGTTTTAGTTATTTACAATTTGCGCTTACCTGGCTTGTAAGCTTATTATCATGTTATATGAGTGGTCTTTTTCTATGTTAACGTGTGTTGTTTGTGTGTATGTGTGTGCTTGTGTGTTTGTGTAAGTGTTCGCAATGTTTCTATTGTACTTATTGAACTAAATAACTACTAATCATTATAACACATTGCTTTCAATAATCATAACTGTTATTACTTCTGCTAATATTTACTTTAAACTTGTGTCTTTTTGTATGCAAAATTGTATACAATTCAACAAAGTAACAACTGGGTGAGGGGAAGACGGCTTGAAACGTGTGCTTGCTAGCAAAAAGTCACTTTCGAAATTCAGAAAATGAATTTTTGACTTATGCGCATTTTTGTGATAAGCCGCACGCTGGGGTCTCAAGCGCTCTTCCCCTGTCTCTATACATGCATATACGCGCCCTTTTATAAAAGAGCTTTTCTTGTAGTCTAAATAAAGAAACAAAAAAGTTATATCAAACACGCTTACACGCCAACACTTAAAAGCTCTCATACGAGATTAACAAACAAAAACAAAAGCTTTCATCGTTTGAGTGTCTCTATAAATGTGTGTGTGGGTGTGTGATTTGTGGTGCTCTTAAGCTTTCAGCAAGGAGCTTTTACAGCCAACACCGATGCAAACTTTCACATGCATACATACATACATATATGCATTGTACATACATGCATACATGCCTGGATGCTTGACTTTATGGAAGGCGTATTTGTTTTGCAGATGCGTGAATGTATGAGTATGTGTTTGTGTGTGTGTTTATGTATGCGGTGATGGACTTAGAAATGCGTCACAACAATATCCTCTTCGAGATCATCCAACTCATCGTCGGTCTCCTCCACTTCGCCGGTGGCATTAGCCTCGGCGGCGGCTGCTGCGGCAGCGGCTTCCTTCTCCTTGGCGGCAGCCTCCAATTTCTCTTGTTTCTTTAGCTTGCGTTGCTACAAAATCGAAAAATATAAATGTTATTAAAATCTCAGCGCTTACAGAGAGATCACCGGCACTTACCTTTCTTCTGTACAGAATCTCGACAATAGTATAGCCGATGCATCCTAAAGCCAACACAGCCAAAAGCACATAAAGCTTCATGCGCGCACACAATGTGGTAGCATATGCATAGGCGATAACGAAACCGGCTGATTCCCAGAGACGGTAGTTGGAGAAGGCCGCTTCCTTGTTGCGACGGAAGAGTAAACCGTATAGACCGTTAATTTGTGTTTGCCATACAGCATCGCCAACACCCCACAAGCCAGACATAGCGTAGAAGATGAGTGGATTTTCGGGACTGGGACGCCAGAACAATTCCACGGAGATGAGGGTGAAATGCACGACAGCGCCGAGTATAATAATTGGCAGACGTCCAATATATTTCATCACCGAACCGAAGAGAATTGAGCATATGGCATTGACCACACCGAAACAGATCATCACGAAACCAATTTGATGTATACCCAAAGCGCAAGACACGTAAGCTTGTGTGAAATCAGCGCCGATGAAAGCCTGTTCCATGCCAATGAAAACGGTGATTGGTATGAGTAGCTGTTGGTTGGGTTTCTTCATTTGACGGAAGGTGGCCGATAGCAATTCCATGCCGGACAATTCTTGTGCGGACTGTGAGCCTTTACGTTTCTCACCATAACGCTTTAGAGGATCCAAGAAGATGGCAATAATGGCAACAGCGGCAACAATGCAAGACAAGTAGATCATGGTGATTTCGAAGATTTCATTATCTGGTGGGCGGTTCAAGTTGCCATGTCCATTGGTGGATTGCACACAGAAGTTGGCACCACAGTATTGCAGATCTTCTTCGGTGATGGTTGTGTTGGAATCGCTACTGCCGTGAGCGCCGCTCGAAAGCACTGCAATGGAAGGAATAGAAGATATTTTAGCTCAGCAAAAGTTCAGATCCAACGCTAATATTGACTAAATATTACTTTTGAATTATTACGTCAAGATTTTGTGGAAACATTTTAAATAATATTAGCGTCTACTTACCCAAACTCGAGATCAGATTTCCCCACAGTTCGGCCGTTTGCCAGGCCAAGAAGAAGAAGCCGAAGAATCGCACAATAATCGCATCCACAGCTTGTTCGGTTATTTTCGCATAAACTTGACCGACCTGTGTCAAATAGGTGGCCTTAGATGCCCACATAGGCGCGGCACCCAAACCGACTAGAATACCAGCAGGAACCAATGTGTAGAATCTAAGCAAATTAATCGAGTTTAAAAGAATTTTATTAGCATTTAAAATATAATGGTAAATATAGAAAGCGTTCTGGAGTATGCGTCGAATAAATATAAATTTTCGTAGTAATATTTTGTGACGTCAGTTTAGCGGTTGACTCAAGTGATTATATTCACTTGTGAATCTCAAAAAATCATTTTATATTTGAATCTAAATATACTTGAGAATATTCTTCGTTAACTTGAAGGTGATTAAGCAAATATATTGTATTTTTTTTAATTTTTTAACGCATGGAGATCGGTTTCTAAAAATTTAAAGGCGTTTTTCTAAAAACACTCAGAGTCGGTGTGGAAAATTTCCTCAAAATGGTATCGACTTGATTTTTCACACAATCTTCTTAGTTATTTTTGTCATATAATTTTTGCAGTATAAAATTTTTTGATAAAAATTATCGAAAATTATAGATTTTTAATAAAAAAAAATCGATTTTTTAAGTTTTGAGATTTTTTGAAGTGTAATTTTTTTCACTTAAACGACTTTTTTTGGGAACTTCTCAAAACATGTTTGTCGTAAAAATGTCAAACGCGCTTTTCTACTCAATAATATACCGTTATATCGATTGCTAGCGTTAAAATTTGCTATTGTGACGTCAGCAAAACAGCTGATTTTATAAAACATCGCTAAAAAACGATTTTTGGTACCGTTATATATGTATTCGTTGCATTCTCTCTACGACACTCTATTGAACTAACCACAAACTACTTACTTTGGGAACAATTGGAAGGCAATGTACGGCGCATAGCACAGCATACTGAAGACCAGCGTCCATTTCACAGTCAATTTGCGTATAATAAGTGTGGGTAGGAAGATGCATGAGACGACGAGCGCCGCGTAAATGGCGCTCAGCGACACAGTGCCTAAGCCATCTGTGGCATTAATCGAGGACTGTAAATTGGCCGTGCCCTGGTTGGAGGAAACAAGACAAGCATATGTAAAGTTAATATGAAAAAAAATAATAAATACAGGAATGAAGAAAGAAAATATTTATAAATATATATAGTGTATGTATGTATGTATGTATGGTGTCAGAAAACAAAGAGAAAGTGAGTTTTAATAGTATAAACATGTGCGCGTTTAAATGTATTTTTGTTTTTATTTCAACTTGTATGTATCCAGCAGTGTTGGGCAGTGCGTGCGTATGGTAATCATTGGCGCTTGTATATATTTCTTTTTATTTTATTTCATTACTGTTTTTCAACTATGAAACGAATCAATGCGACTACAGGTGCGCATGCACGCACACACAGCTGGATTTTTTCTTTCTTTTTGCTTTTGTGTATGTGCGTAGGGTATTCATATGACATTTTGCTGTGTGGCCTTACCTGAAACGCTGTGAATTGTACCATGAATGCAAATGATATGATGGTGATATTTTTCAAAATGCGCCATTTTTCGCCCGGATTTAAAATAACTTTCTCTCTGAGTGATGCTGTGTCTGGCTCAAAACCAGCTTTTGGCTGCAAATAAAAAAACGAGAGTAAAATTTATTAATTTTTTTATAGAAAAACTTAATTATAAGTAAATAAATACTTAAATTATAACTCAAACTAGGTTAAATAACAAAAAAATAAATATATATTATAAATCAAAACTTCAAAAAATAAATGCAAAATTGCAAATGCAACCGTTATTGTGCGAAATTTATTCAGACGCTTTAAAGACAAACATTCAAAACTTCCAGTAATTGTGCTCTGTAGCCCACTAAGCGTATCAGGATCGCGTGAAACTGTATCGGCGGTAGGAGGAGCATCGTTCGAACACTGTTGGTGCCGCGCACGCTTAGTCCGCTTTTAAGACAAAGCGTTTGCTTGACTTTTCTACTAACTTTTAGCAGCTTCTTTATTAAAAAAAAATAAAAAATTTTTTTTTGCAAAAATTCATTATTTTTTGCTCCTTTTGCTGTTTTTGCTGCCGTACTAAAATTAATTAATCGCCCGATTTGCATACTGGCGCGACTGGCGTTCATTTGTCTATGAAGCGACTTGTATTGTGTCGCAAGAACTAAAGCAAATTAAAACAAATGTTATAATGAACGCAAATTTTAAACATTTTCACCTAAATGCAAACTAATTAAAAATCCTCTGGCATATTTAATTCGCGCGTAGAATATGTGAGTTTGGCTAAGAAGTGGCGCAAAAATAGTTTCGATGTCATGTTTTCATACAATATTTGATTTTATATCTTTGTTTACTATTTAAGGTGCCTGTCATTGAAATATGCCATTTTACGCATATTTTTGGGTTTTCTATTTTTATACACCTGTTTTTATTATTAATATAGTTAAATGTTAACAGCAAGTTCCTTCAAAAATGCCGCATTTTGACCTTTAGCTAAAATATAGTATGTGCAGAAATTTGTTTTGATTATTGCTATTATTATTTTATTAATTTATATTTTTTTGGAAGGAAAAATTTTTATTAAATATAAATATTTTTTTTTAATATTAAGAGTAATCTGTATATGTGAGTGGTCGTGTATTTTGAATTATTACTATAAATTTATTATAATTTTTATAAAAAAATAGAATTATTAAAAATTTATTTATGTGAAATTAAATATTTCGCCATAAATTCTTAGGTATACCAAAGCCTTTTGCACCAATATGTAAAATGTGGTACCTGCGACCTAAGTTAGTTTATAATAATTATTTTTAAATTCTGATTTGGTACTAATTTTTAATGAATTATTTTTTTAATATAATTTTTATATAATTTTCTTATTATTAATTTTTTTTTAATCTCATGAATTTTAATTACTGATTTTGATTTATTTTTTCTATTTGATTAATTAATTTTTTATTTCACTTATTTTATAATTATATTTTAATTTTTTCTTAATTTTTATTTGTCAGTTTAATTAATTATTATTTTTTTTTAATTTAAATTTTAGTTGCCAATTTTTTAAAATTAATTTTTATTTAATTAACTGTTTTTTTTTTAAATTATTATAGATTAACCGAATTATGAAATTTTTTATAAAACAATTATAACAATTTTTTATTAAGTTATTGCAATTTTTATATAATTTTGTTTATATTCAATTCTATGTTTACTTAATTTTTTCCTAATTTTCGTTAATTTTTATTTGTCTGTTTAATTCATTAATTTTCAAATTAAATTTTTTTAAAATTTTTCTAATTAATTTTAATTTAATTAACTTTTTATTTTATTAATTAAATTTTAAAATTTTTAATTTTGTAAATCTTGTAAAATTTGGCAAATTTGGTATAAATAATTTTTTATTTGGTAAATCTATAAAATAAATATTTACCAAATTCACATTTTTTTTGTAAAATAATATATTTATAAAAATATTTTATATTTCTTAAATTTTCAAATATTTTTTTATTCCATTAAATAAAAAAATTAGTATATATAATATTAAATGCATTTTTTTATATTTTTTTGTGTTCTTTATGATAATTAATTTTAATTCGCGATTTTATTTTAATTTGGCCGATTAATTAATTAATTTTTTATTATTTTGATTTAGGTAATTAAATTTTGTTCCATTTTTTTAATTTTTTCCTATATTATTACGCTTAGAATAATTAATCTTTTTAACTGATCTACTTTAATTTCTTTCTTATTTTATTTCTTAAATTTTCCAATTTACCAAATTGTGAAATTTTTATGAAAATAATATTTCTAAAATATACATATATTATAAAATATTTATTTTTTCGTTAATTGAAACATTTAGTTTGTTTGATATTAATTTTCATATAATTTATTTTTTTAACAAAATTGAATTTAAATTCCTGATTTTATTGTAATTTTATTGATTACTTAGTTATTTTGTTGGCATCTCTTTTTTTTTTAATTAATTAATAAAAAATTATTTTTAATTCATCTGATTTTTTCATAGATTCGTATTTTTTATTTTAGTTAAATTTTTTTTATATTTAATCAAAAATTAATTTTAACTTTATTTTTTATATATCTAATTTTTTTATTATCCTTAATTTTTTTCAACATATTTTTTTTTAATTTGTTTAAAGATTTTTGGGTAGTTTTGAAACCAAAATACTTTTGCTGCAGTCATTATCCTTCGGCAATTAAAATCTCAGAAGCTGTTTAGAAAACTAAACTCAAAACTCAGTAACTGAACGAAAGTTCCTTATAGTACTATTATTTTGTAAAACTTATTATTATTTCTTTTATTATTATGATTATTTTTATTGATGTTATAATTTTTATAATTTGTTTTTTTTTTAATTTTTATTAATAATTTTTATATTTGCTTTCACCTTTCATATGAACTTCCACATTTATCTCTATTGTTATCAATCATTTCATTTACATTTAATTTATTATCAAATATTTACACGCGCACATATTTATATATTATACGTGCTTTATATTTTATATATTTGTACAAAATCTACATTTCGATTGGCACGTATTTAATTTAGCATGTTTTCTTGCTCAAAACCTTGCACAAGTTCAAGTACCCTCGCGTTCAGGACCCTAAACGCCGTCGCAATACGCCATTTAGACTTTCGACAATTTATTTTCGTACAAAATTCACCTGTACAAATATGTACAACTGTATATTTGTATAAATGTTTCGCTTTTAATTCTGTTTTCCGCTGTATTTCTTTACTTATCATACTGGTGTTTTCTGTGCACATATGTATGTTTGTATGTTGGTATACCGTAAACTTAATTTAACCAATAAATTTCTTGTATTTATTTACGTACAATTGAAACGAATGAGCCAATCGAGCAAAATGAAAAGTTTTGGTGTAATGACATCTTCGGCAACCTTCATGCGTCACGTCTCTAACTAGTGAAAAAATATGCGTGTTTCGCCCGTGAAAAAGTTCACATACAGTCTAGCACACTATGTAGTTATAACGGTACTATGTGCATTAGCACGCGCACAACAATCACGAATGCGTACGTACGAGTATACGCGACAAAGCTCAATGTGACGGACGATCGCGACAACCGCTATACGTCACAGCACAAACGCGCAGTGTAATGCACCAAGAAAATGCGGCAAGGACGAACGACAAGTTAAAAGTTTATTATGTGTTGTTCTTTATTGCTCACTTCGTATGCACACAAGTACTTATTTACATATATTATGTATGTGTGTGCAATTTTATTTTTTTATTTTCTATTATTTTTTGTCAATTTTGCGTTTTTAACACAGGCGCGTCTTCCGCCAACGGAAGCACATCTAATATTAGCCGCAAAAACCTTTTCAATACACCGTACTAGAATTTACAGTTATATATTATTATTTTGTATGTATATATAGTATAGCTTAAGCGCAACGGTAAAACATTTGAGAATTTTCTTTGCGGAACACTTTTGTCCGAAGGATGTTTCTATGTATAAGATCGATTGGCAACTGAAAAGTAAAGATCACAACGAACCTAACTGATGCTCTTCATTTTTTTAAAATAATCATCTACTTATTATGTTCATTCTCGTTGAAGCGCAGAGGCGAGAAAATGTCTTGACAATCTATACTATACCATATCAAGATGAGTACACTAAGTACATATGTATGTGTGTGTGTGTATATTTGTTATATGCGTCCATTTTTGCGTACTCGCAGCAGTATTTTCGGGTAATATCGTGAACGCCTTTGAAAATTCGACGAAAATGAGTGCTTTCGTCATTATAAAGTAATTGTCAACTCACAAATGAATACACGCAAATATTTAATTAATGCATGTTTGTATGTATGCTTGTGCCGTTATCGTTCGATTTGCGAAATGCAGCCTTGCGAAAGTTTCGAAATTCTCCGGCTATTGGCTTTCATTAAGCAGATGATCTGCGGTATGACCAAATTGCTCGATGCTGGTAATTGAAGTCCAATGCTTTGTGCGTGTGTTTCTCTTTTTTTCTTACTTTTTTGTTACTTTTTTTGAAGTATTAATAAATTAGAACAGCGGCGCGCGTAATGAGCGCCATCAAGCGATCTTCAAGCGCAAAGAGCAGTGCTCATTTGGTTGTATATGGACTTTTGTTTGTCAGCCAATCGAGCGGGCGGCGCGTTTATTGTTTGCTCTCAATTAAGAAATGCGAAATATTGCTTCTTGGAATATTGCCAGGCGCCTTTGGCAGGTTGCGCGAGTTTTTGATTTTCTTTTTTTGTTTTTCAAAGACATGTCTGTGGAAAAACTCGTGTTTTTCGCATAGAAGTATGAGCTGCATGTGCATTGACTGATTTTAGTAGCCAATTTGACGTATTTTATTAAAATCTTATATATAAAAGTGGCATTTTTGATATTAAAGAAGCGCAAATATTTAAATCAACACTTTCGAAAATAAAAATATGTATTTTGAAAAATTAAAAATAATTAATTAAAAATAGCAGATTTAAGGAACTTTCTACTAGCGTTTGAAAATATATTAAATAAAAATACGAATGCACGTAAGAAATGTTAAAAATACTTCTAAAGCTGGCACACAAAAAAATATTACAAAATATTAAGCGGCAAAAAATGTTAAATAATTTAGTAATTAATATTACTGTTTTGAATTTTGTACTGATTTTTTATTAAATTATTTTTTATTCATATTCTTTTTTTGTATAAATAATATTTTTTTTTATAATTTTTATTTTTGTTTTTTATTATAAAAAATATATGTACATTTATAAAATATTAAGTGGCAAAAAAAATTATATAATTTAGCACTTAATATTTCTGTTTTAAATTTTATATTGTATTTTATTAAATTATTTTTTAGACATATTAAATTTTTTTATAGAAATGTTGTTTTCGTAATTTGGATTTTTAAAATATAATACTATTTTATAAATAATTGAGAACTTAACATTTCTTTTTTAAATTTTATATATTTGTTTTGTTATAAAATTATTTTTTTTAGACTTATTTAACTTTTTTCATAAATAATTTTTTTTTTGTATTTTTTAGTATTTTTTTTTAATCTCTTATTATTATTTTCTTCTTCTATTAATTAAATAAAAGTTTTATAATACTCATTGTTTTAAATAGTTAGGGAAATTTAAATTAATTTTTGTTTGAACTTTCTTAGTAAAAGAAAAAATTTGTCGAAAAAATAATAAATTATTTCCTTCAGACATTTTAATTATTTTTTATCACATAAACATTATCTATTTTTAATTTAAATTACTTTTTGATTGAGTTTTTAATAAATTATTTTTTTAGACAAATTAAATTTTTTTATAAATATTTTTTTTTTTAATTTTTATTTTTAAAACATAATAATATTTTATAAATAATTTAGAACTTAGTATTTCTGATTTAAATTTTATATATATAGTATAGGTATATATATATTTTTTTATTAAATTATTGTTTTTTAGACCATTTTTTCATAAATACCTTTTTCGTAATTTTTATTTATATTTTTTAATTATATATTTTTTTCTATTCATAAAATAAAAAATTCTATATTTTTATTCTACAATATGGAATTTTTTAGAATTCTATATATACTTGATTTAGCTAGCTACCGAAATTTTAATTAATTTTTAGTTGAAAATTTTTATTAAAAAAAATATATTTTTTTGAAATTTTTTTCAATTTATTATTTTTTATTTCCTTTTTCAACTAGAAAAATACTATTTTAATAAAAAATTTTAGAAAAAAACAATTTTGTTAAAAAAAAATTAATTGAAAAATTATTTAATTATTCAAAATAGTGAAAAATATGTATAATATATAGGTATTTTTGTTTATATATTTATCTAGCAGCTCTACAGTTATATAATCTCCATACTTAATTATTTTAGAATTTTGAATTAATTTTTTTATATAAATTATTGTCAAATGGCTTTATATGCAAAGCTAAATATTTTAAAAATTATAATTATTAATATTTTTTCAATAACAAAAGCTTGGAATTATCATAAGAACAAAATTTTGCGACCAAAAAGAATTGAGACGCAATTTAGCGCTTCACATTTTCTGAATTACTCTCTAACAACCTAAGAAACCTAAGAATCAGCTCAATTTGTACTTAAGTGTACATGTACTACCAATAGTTATTAAATATTTTTTTGTCATCCAACCATCCGAAAATATGAAATTCACATAAACGCATAAACAAGCTGGATAAATAAATCCCATATTTTGGCATATAGTACGCACGTACTTGCGAAATTTGAGATTAATCAAATTGAGAATACAAATACAAGCCAATAACAAATAATTATGCCAATTTGCACAATTATATGTTATCAACAAATGGTTCACGCTACAAAAAGAAAACCTAAAACGAGTAAATAAAAATATATAAATACAAAGAGCAAATAAAACACATAAGCGACGCGGCACGTACTAGAGATGATCAGCGATATTAAGGAGAGAGCAAAAAATTATACCCAAAAATAATTTTATACAAACAAAAATTATTACAAATTATTATACTGTAATAAATGAAATCAACAATAACAAAAATATAAAATGTCTACAAAGTGAGCAGAAGCGTCTCGAAGCGCTCCGCAGGCAAAATGAAATTTATTATGAAATACAAAAATAAATTGGGTATTTTTCGGGTGATTCCAATATTGCCAGACGATTTTGAGTAGATGCGACAGACACATACGGACAGCCATAACATATACGCGGCATATACGCTTATCTGCTTGCCGAAAATTGCCAGCCACACATATGTATGTATGTACATGCATATAGATTGTTAGTGTCTTCTTCGTTTGGCCACCTGACATTGAAACGATAGCTTGCATTGCCGTTTGCACCAGTTTGTGGCCAGTGATTTTCACTCTTAACCGAAACACAGCGAGATGAAATGACGTTGACAGTGGAAAATTTCCGTAAATTTTTTCCCAACTTTTTTCAAGTCCCGTTGGCACTCTGCACAATTTGGTTTTGTTTTTTTTTCTTGTAATTAATTTCAATTGCACTTTGCAACGCCATTCTATTGCAATTTAGCGCCGTAACAATTGACAATGCAAAATCAAAGGTTGATCACTGATTCGGCGACAATTGATGAGTGTGCGCTTGCTAATGAAGAGCGTGAGCGAGCGTGTGAGTGCCTCGTGGGCAAAGAGATTCTACTTAAGATTATGTGCTATTGTTGTTGTATTATTGTTCTAGTTGTGGCGCTATAACAATGTTTTGAAATCAATGTAAACACAAAGCCAATTGCTGAAACAATAGGAAAAAACAACAACAAAACGGCAGGTATGTAAAGAAATAGCGCGAACAAAGTAAATGCACATATAAACACACTTATATGTATGCTTGCATACAAATACAAACACGAGCACACATGTTTGTATGTATGTACATATGTTTCATATAAGCGAAACAAGCATTAAAAGAAAATATTGTGTGAAAAAATCGAATTTCCAGTCAAAAAACAAGCACAGCTGCCGCCGTAGACAATAGTTAAAACAACAAATAACAATGGGTAGACGTCAACAAAAACAAGGCGTAATGTGTGATTGCACGCCCAGGCGTCTGCTGCCGGCTGCATTGAGCGTTTCGTGGGTGGCGACATGTAAGCGCTTCGCAGACTTTTGCATATGTTATTATTGTTGCTGTGATATTTGCAAAAAAAAAAAAATAATTTATAAAATATGTGTGTAATTTTAATATTTATTTTTAATCTTTTTTTTTATTATACTCAATATAAATTTATAAAAAATATTTAATTTATATAAAAATAATATAAGAAATTTATATTGGAGTTTTTTTCATTAATTTATTATTTTTAATTATTTTTTTATGATATTAAATTATTCAACCTTAAAAATTTTCTATGCAATTAGTAATATTTTTATTGTAGTTAATATTTGAATTAGAAATATTCAGCTATCGCTCTGAAATTTCGCACATTTTTTTCTCCCCAAAAAACTCATTTGTTTGAACTGCTGATCTTGCTATAGCAGTCCGATACTTTGTACAGACTGCTTTACGAACTGAACGATCGGAATCAAGTTCTATGAAATTTAAAATTCTTCTATAAAATTAATTTAATTAAATTTAATGCTGTTAATTTAAATTAATTTAATTAAATTTTAAAAAGTTTATTTAAATTAATTGAATTAATTTTTAATTAATTTAGTTTAATTTAATTTAATTTATTTTTTTTACATGATTTCATTTTTTTATTGCACGTTCCCACTCACTAAACATTTACGCTCACTCAACAATAAATAAGCTGAAAAACACTAAATAAGTAGATAATAACCGATAACGTATATAATGTAGACAGCACATAGTATATTATAAAACATATACTAGGTATGTAATGACCTGTAATAGAGTGCATTCATACGCCGTGGTGTACCTATTAACACTTGCTTAAGTTAATAGCGCTTTTGATGGATAAACTAATTGAACACATTGATTTAATTAATAATATGAAATTACTTGCTCGCATTGAAAATTATTTTTTACAACAACAATTACTAAGTAATTATTGCAGCGGTACAGCCACGATGTGATTTAAAGATTATCATTATTTTTTTTTTTTTAATTAAAGGTATGGATATTTTCTATAAAACGCGCTGCCAATCGAAAATTTGAAAGAAAAAGTAATTTCTTGCATAAATTATTATTTTTAACTTATTTTTTTTTCTTTATTATTTTTTTATGTATATATTTTTTTTATTTTTTTTTTATATTTTTTTTTTTTATAATTTTTTTAAATTGTTTTTTATACATAACCATACAATTTTTTTTTATAAAATTGAACATAAAAAGTTTCTATCATTTTAGTCAAAAATTTGTCCATCTACTCCGCGTGCATGCGCAATTTAACTGGTCCAATCCGGGTCAAATTTATTCGCATGTTATACAACATCAACTTGTTTAGTCCAAGTGGCTAGTTAATTGACGTCATGAGTTTGCAAACTGAACTGTATGCTAAATTTTGACTATTAATTAATTTATGAATTTTAATTCTAAATTAACAACAAGTATATTATGACTTATTATTAAGCCGGTTTTCAAAATTTAAGCAAATAATTTAGCAATAAAAGTAGCAGGAAACCCCCGAAGTTTAGATCGTTAAAAGTTTGCGTCTAATGAGCAACCAGTTAGTGCTGCTTTTAAGTACTAATTGGAAAAAAATATCATATATAACATATTGGGTAGTTGAAAAAGTATTTTCGTATTTTTTTATTTCTTTTTTTCAACTTCCCCGAATCGAATATCTTTTTGATTAAATGAAGCTTAAAACTTCACCTTTCCAAAACTATATGGTATTGAAAAAATACGAAAAAACTTTTTCGACTACCTAATATAAACTTTAATCAGCCTTAGCTAGAGAAATGTTGTTGCAGTTTTCTTGGAACTATTGAAACGCCACAAGAAATACCACCTTTTCGTCAATAGATTATATATTTACATGCAACAAATTGCGTTGTTGCACGTTTTAAACACACAAATAATAATTCTAATAAAATTAAAAATAACTAATTCTCCTCAAAACACACATACATACAACTGCCCACAAAAATTCAAAACAAGCCACTGCCACGCAAGCATTTTGTTGTTGCACAAAATCTGCAACGAATTGTGTGAATTTCTAGCGCAATTACCGTGAAATAGACACACGAGATGTGAAAAATATATTTTTTTTAACGCATATACAGGCATGTGCTTAACTTCTTCTATAAATCTATTATATTATATACATGTAAGTGTGTTTATTCGCAAATTCTGTGCAGTCACAATGAAAATTTGCATTTTTGCTTCGCACCACGTTCGCTTTGTGACCGCGGCCTTGTCGTTTTCAGAGTGTCGTAATAAATTAAACTCATATAAAACATCAACAGCAACAACAACAGCAATTACATTGTAAATGAGCATTTAAATAGTTGCAGCTGCAACAGCTATCGATTGCACAAGCATGCCGCAACACGAGCAAAGCCACATACCGCCGTATGTATGTATGTATGCATGTGCACAGCAATGAGCATGACTTGCCTAAAAGCGGCCGAAATTCCTATCACAACGCCCAGCAGTGTGTCAGGAGTAGCGAAAAACAAAGCGCGCAATCACGGTGCCAGCGTAGCCAACTAATTTGCACCGAAAAACAAGAAAGTAATGGGCATAAGGAATAAAAAATTGCACACACATACACATGTATGTGCAAAGCAGCGCTGTTGACCAACGGCGCATCATAAAAATAATAACAACAACAACAATAATAATAAATATTGCATTGCAATAAACAACTACCTTGAGATTTATTTTTAATTCACCGTCGATACACATACAAACGCACATATACATGTGCACGAGTGCAAGCGCAAATAATGCAAAAACAAATCTCAGACAGCACTTGCTTGCTTGCTTGGTCCGCTAGGTACCTGGCACTGCCGCAGCGCCGGCGAAAATGACGAAAAGCGGTTGCGAATGCTTGTAAAGAATAATGTTTATAAGACAAAAACAAGCAGAAATTATTTTGTTTTTACTGACAACAACAAAAAACTAAAAAAAAACGAGTAAAACACAATTTGCAACCACAAAACACGAGTACAAATTACAACAAACAAGCTGGCAAACAATGCTGAAAATGTGTAAAAGCTTCGAGTGATTAGTTGTTGTTAGTGTTTTATTTTATTTAATGATTTTAGTGTGGCTTACCGCATTTTACTTCCACTTTTTCAAAAAAAAAAATTATAATAACGAAAACTGTGCTATAATAACACCGGTCAACAAAAACAAAATTTTTTTATGGGTTTCTGTTCTCATGCTTGGATTCTGATCCTAGACATTGAAAAACACTTAAATATTAATTTTTAGCTCTTAAAGCTTGCTTTGGGCTGATCTACATCGATAAGTATATACTCATATGAGCATAAAAGAAATACAAAAAATATTCACTTTTAGACTATAATTTCTTGTTATTTTACATATATATTATTGTTTATCACACATCTTGAATAAAAACGACTCTTATCTAAAAAAAAGTTTTCTAATTATAATCTATAGTGAAATTGTAGAAAAAATATTATAAAAAAATAATTAATTTCATGGTTAAAAATAAAAAAATTGCTCTAATTTTTAAGTAAGCAAAATTTAAACGGAAAAAAAAATTTTCCCCTTATTTTTGGGTTTGGAGAAACTCAAATTTAACATGTAGATGTCAGACCCAAAAATCGTGTTGACCGGTGTAATTGCTCTCTCCAGTTTGGTTTTGAAAAGAGTTTTCGACAAAAATTTTCTTTATAGGTTTTTTACAGTTTTTTTTTTTTAGTTTTGGTAACGAAAACTCTTATTTTTTATAAGGGCTTTGTTTTTAATGTTTTGAAAACAAATTTGCTATTATTTTATTGGACCCCAATATCCTTGCCATTTTGGCTCTTATGGGAAAAATATTCAATTGAAACTCGAAAACAAAATTCTGAAATTTGGTTCGTGTCTTCACTAAGCGAATAGCCTTACCAAAATTCAATTGCCGATTTCCATGCGACAAACTAACTATCGCCTTCTTATACTGTTTAAGTTTCAAGTTTGGTTGCCGATTCAAACAATTTGTTTGCTGAATCAAAAAATGATTTTTTGAAAATCGTGGATATATGCTTTAACCATAGGTCATTTTAATAGCTGTACGAATACATAAAAATCACTTTAAAATATATATACATCCTACATTCAACCGTAATATGCCAGCCACTTTATCAATTCCAACGCGGAATTTTCCATTAAGCGAACAATCCGACTGCCTATAGCCGCCTATTTAGCTGTCATTTGGTCTAATATTTGTTATACATGGAAAAGGTAAATATTAACACAATAATTGTGCACATTTTGCTCATCATTCGGCATCGCTCGCTTTATCATTCATGCCTCACTACTTTCGATAACTGGTTGTGGGATTACACTTACTATCAGCATCGCATATAAATTTCACAATATTCATACATTTTATATCATTCCACGAGCCTCTCCCTTTAAATGCACGCAAACTCCTTTAATTTCACTTCACTAATTTGCTCATTTTTCTTCTTTTACTTTGCAGCTATCAAACTGTCATAGCCAGTCAATAGCCACTCCTTTCAACGCAAAGTAAGCAATTAAAAAAGAACGAAACGAAGAAAAGCACTCGTGCAAAAGTGCAAAAAAATCATTGAACGCCGCTTGACCGTAAAAATCGACGCGAACTCTCCAAGCGCGTTGAATGCGAAATTATTGCAGACAAAGGAAATGAAAATGCTTTTGTAGTGGTAAGTAAATAAAAATACTACAAATATATTATATACTATATGCATATGTAAATATTTGCATGAGGACAAAGTGTCTAGAGCGAGCAGTCATTTAGTAAATAAGTGAATGATTTCCAATCAAGTGCCTACTAATTCAAGGGCTATTTGATAAGTACAATTGCAAAGAGGCGTAAAAAGCGTCTAACTCGAGCATGTATACATGTGTGTGTATAACTTCATCATCATTATTTATAGCGTGTTATGTAAGCGCATCATTAATCTATATAGCAAGCATAGTGTGCAGATATTGATTTGTTGACGCTGTAGACTTAACAAATGTTGAGTAGCTTCAAGTACTTTATATACTTCTAATTGTTTATATAGCGCTAATAGTTGATTATAAGCTTAAGTCTCGCGATATTTGTCGGTGAAGATCATTTGCTATTGGCATGACACTTGGATTTACCTTGACCCTACTCAAGCGGCTGTTCATAGTAATTCTCTGCTAGTTTGAAGTGCCAATCGCCAAGCTTCATTGTTTAACAAATATTTACTTATTTGCATAAATTTTATTGTACATATGTGCTATGTACTATATTTACTTGTATATACATCTGTACTTATATGTACATATATGTATATGCGTGACAAATTTACTAAAGTATGTAAATAGTTTGTTGATAAAACTGCGGCAGACTCGTTGAAACTGGTTAATAAGCTGAATTTCATTCCCGCCTTCAGTCGCTTAATTATTAATTAATGGATTTCTTATAGTTATGTGGACAACTACTGAAGTGTCACTTTGGTTTCAAACATAAGCGGGTACTATGGTGATCTATTGCCACTGAAAATACCCTTCTCATATGCATTTCTTTGCTATGTATACTAGTCAGATCTGAACAATATGTATGCCTTAGGTAATAATCTGTGCCGAACTTGCTATAGTGGCCCGATATCGGTAATTCCGACAGCTTCTTGAGGAGAAAATTACAAACTTAGTCTAACCTGTGCAGGGCATATAAATAATGTTGTTCTTGTAATAGTTGCTTTAAAATATAATTTAGAGTTCATAAAAAGTCAACCTTCGATGCGGTTTTGCTGCGGTTGCGTAGGTGTTACTGTTGTGAGAACTAAGTCAAGTGATATAAATATGTTTAGACACATGTTGCTAAGCTTTCAAATGCATATTTAATTTTTTTTTAATATATACATACATTTATATAGAAATAAAGTTGAACATAATAATTATAAAAAAATGATGTTGCTAGCAACAAATGTATATAAACATTGTTGACAAATGTAGAATGTTGCTATACAATGCAAATGTCTACGTTATAAGCACTATTTATTATAAATAAAAGTGATGTTGCCAGCAAAAAATGTTTATAAATATTGTTGACAAATGTAAAATGTTGCTATACAGCAAACAGCAAAGCAGGTGATTGCTGCAAATATGCACGTTGCAAGCAATATTTATTATAAATAAAAGTAATATAGCTAGCAACAAATGTTTATAAACATTTATTGACAAACGAAAAATATTGCTATGCTACACACACAGCAATCCAGGTGATTGCTGCTAATGTCTACGTTGCATGCAATATTTATGATTTTCTGCTATTTTTCCACAATATCTTTTACTTTTATTTTACTTTGTTTCTGCTTTTAGCTGTTTTTGTATTTTTGCTTGCGCCAGCTGAGCTGTGGCTCAAATTGTCGTCTGCCGCCTGTTGCTCGGTCTGTCTGTCATGTCTGTTGACCGCAAAAGTTAAACAAAATTCACACAAAGAAAAGTCAACCGCAAGCATATAAATAGCGACTACAAAAATAGCAACAATAACAACCAGCTACAACAAAAAGTGCGATTTGACTTTGCGTGTGCGCACATATACACTATACAAGTATATGTCCCCCGTAAAGCATTTATTACACTTTGAGACCGGCTTAAAGGCGCAGCCATATGTAGTTGCTTGTGGTACTCAGCATCCCAGCAACATTGCCTGCGGCCGACAATCGCATATTGCAAGCAAAGCGACCACCAACACCGGCCACCCAGCTGCATATCTAAGCTACAAGCCTTGCTTGGCCGGCTGGTTGGTTCACTGCCTGCCAGTCAGGTTGGTTGGCGCGGCCGAAACCCACTTTTGGTTACAGCACGAGATTTGCACACACAGTTTGCATGTTTATTTTTAGCTATTGAAGCAAGTCGTGCTTCTTGTTGTAAGTTTTGGTTTTTTTTTTGGTTTGTTTTCTTTATAATTTTATATTTTATTATGTCGTGGCCTCTGTTGCCGCATTGTGGCTGGCTGTGGCTGTGCGACGCAGCATGGCTCTTAGCTGCCTGGTTGCATGTTTGGATTTGGTGTATAATTACAATTTGCTGGCTGCCGAAAATTTGTTGCATGCTTGCTAAAAGTTTTCTGGTTTATTTTCTGGTCGCCATTTATTGGCCATAAACGAAGTGAGCCAAAGTGCGAACGAATCGGTAATGGTTTACATAAATATGTCGAAGCTATATTCGATATTTGGAATAATTTATGCTTTCGCGATATTTCGATGGCTGTTTAATAGTACTTCAAATCCGGTATAGATTTCTGAGTGTACACATAACTCGCTTAAAGTTTGCTGCAATTAGGTGTGAGACTTTGAGGTGTGTGGTATGCAACGTTCAAGCGGGCTTAAACTTGTTTCGAGGCAGCAAATGTTACTGCTTTTGAGATTCCACTTTAATATTAAGAATCTGTTGAAAACTAGATAGCATTGATTTCAATACTTGAGGTATGTGACTTCGCTAAAACTTGGCATGATATAAACAACTTAAGTTTTTCTGTACCTCGCACTTCGTAGAGTACCGTACTATATCTGATATCCCAAAGCCTCGTCCGATCTTCAATTTTTTGAAGTCTTTGAGATGATTTTGAGTATACAATTTTGGACTATTGTTGATTTTTAGATATTTCGTTTTGGTATTTTTTCCTTTTATTTCAAATATACTTCGTAAAGAAACAAACCCGTTGCCTACATTTGGGAGTGGTGTCGAATAAATGTAATTTTGAACAAGTATGTAAATTTAAATATATATTCTATTGATATTCCAACCACATTTTAGCCAACAAGGAAGGTAAAATCAATCTATTTTAACCACCAATCTCGGAAATTAAACTCGTAAGGCTTATATAATTTTGTGAAAATTATTTAAGACTGTTCTTAATTTAAATTCGGCGACGAATTACCTCATATACTGAAAATTTTCGTTTTTATTTTATTTTTTAGCTATATTTAATTTGGCGCCTAATTGTAGGCAACTTACTTAACTTAATACTAAGTGAAATCGTTGCCTACATTTGTGGGCGAAATGATATGGAAGCTAGGATTAAAATTCGAAAGTTGCAGGAGCTTGCTAAGTTATAATAGATTATTTACTGAATTTTAATTTGTTGCAAGTAATTATTATGTTGAATCACGGAATAAAAATTTGTTATTAGAAAAGGCAATAAAAAAAGGAAGGAAGGGAAGTGAATACCCATATTCATAAGATTTTAATATTACTTACATAAATATGTAAATATTTTTTTAGCAGAAACAAAAAGAATCATCCACCACCTTACTTCAAAATCGCATAGTACTTTTCCATTTAATAGAAGCGGCTCGCACTTCAGTTATTTTCCACTTCTACAGATTTTCTTTTGCCATTTCAATTTCTACTTCTATTTATCTAACCTATTAAAAAAAAATATGGCGACATATACATGTGCATACATATGTGTGTACCATTATATATACCATTTGTGCGCTACAAGAATTGAACGGCTATATATTTTTCAATTTTTAATTGAAGTTGAGTCCCCGAACAGCGTCACTGGCAAGCAAGCGGTTAAAATAAATAATATAATGAAAAAAAAAAAATTAAGCAAGAAAAACGATTTGGCTTAGACTGGACTGGTTTGGTTCATACCGCCAAGTACTTGACGCTACTGGCCGCGCACCGATCAGACCAACACACACGCACCGAAACGCAAGAAGTATATATGAAATGGACATAAAGTCAGAAGTGAAAAAGAAAAAGTGTCATTTGGCATACAAATGGGTGCGTCTGAGGCGAACAAAAGCGAAGAATCTCTAATGAATGCGCATGTGATAACGCTGTGTTGTATGTAAGTAGGTATGTGTGAGGCATTGTGTGTTGGTTACATGCGCATGCGCAGTGAATACATTTTGTACAGCACTTACGGGCCGCTTATCCTGCTCTATACTCGCTGCAGAGCGCAGTTCTTGCGCTGACCACAATTCTATACAATTTATGACCCAGCCTATAGCATTTTTTACGAGTATGTATGTATGTTTGTGTGCAGGAAAGTGCTTATTTTTACTGCTGGCAAATAAGTATTGCCGACTGATCTGTGTTTGCTATGGATTCGACACTTGCTCTTTTTACGCATAGTCTTGCTTTCTGCTTGCCTTGCCTTGCTTTAGCATTTCTTCTTTGTATGTAAGCCACAGGCGTTGTCATTTAAATTAATCTTGAGTCATTTATTTATGTATTTCTGCTATTGGCATATATATTTGTTTGCATTAAGGTGCCTTTGAGTCAGGCGATGGCTTTTTGCAATTTATATATTTTTTTTGTTTTGTTTCAAGAAATTTTGCTTTTATTTGATTGCGTTCTCTGCAGATCTTGCTTTAAAGCGTCACGTGCTTGTTGTGTGCGGCTTGAGTAAGGTTTGCGCTTGTCGCTTGTGCTGTTGTGTGCCTTTTACACTTGAGAAAGTAGAAATATTGCTTATCGCCAGCAGCGCTCATACGACTTAAATAAAAGAATTATGCATTCGCACTCGCTCAGTTATTGATTTATGTATGAATTTATATATGTACATGTACATATGTAGGCGTACTCTGTCCATTTGTTTGCTACTCTTTCGATCGCCCAAGGCGCTTTTTCGTGCGATTCGTTTATGCTCTGTCCTGATTTTTTTTTGTTTTTATGTCAAACATGTAAGTCGGCTTATGAAAGCATGTTTATTTGTATAAATTCTTTGATTTGTGAGTAAAAAATCTGTCGCTTTCTGTTTTGTTGGTCATTTTGTTATAGAATTTTATACTGACTCAGCTTATTTAAGCATTGTATTAACCCAGAATGCAAAATCAATATTTTCTATAGGTTTTGTTCTTTATTGATTACCGTTACAATTTCGACTTTAAACAGATAAGCGCTCAAATTGAGGTTAAGCTCAAGTTTTTATTGCTTTTATTAAACTTTTATAGTCCAAAGAGCAATGAAAGGTTATTGACACGAGCATGTAAAATCATCTGTTCTTATATCAACCAAATTCTAAAAATTTTTGATTATTGCTAGAATATATATTTTATGTTGCGAAATGTTTTTTTTCAGTGTTTGTACTTATTTCTTATAAATAGTCACTAAAAGTGTACTAAAGTCCATTAAAGAAGCTGATTTTGATTGGTCAGTTTATATGACAGCAATATGCTTTAGTAGTCCGATTCGATCAATATTTTCGAAAATAGTGTTAGAATTTTGGAAAATAATTCATGCAAATTTTCATAAAGTTATCTTGCCAAATAAAAAAGTTTTCCATACAAGAACTTAGTTTCTATCAATCAGTTTATATGGCAGCTGTGTGTTATAGTGGTCCGATATCGGCGGTTCCAACAAATGAGCAGCTGCTTGTAGTGAAAAAAATTTATGAAAAATATTAGATCCATATCTCAAAAACTGAGAGACTTATTCGGACAGAATTCAGACAGTTATCTTCATCAGGCTTAACACAGCCTAGCTTAACAAATAAGCTTGGGTGAGAGTACTAGCAGTCTTATTTTTTAGCTTTTACTATTAAAAAACTTCGTTCAACTTGTGTTGAAACCCCACTTTCCACCTCTCTTTACAATTATCATATGTGTTTTGCAATTAAAGTTGGTGCTCATAAATTATGACAAGTGCTGCCATGTAAATCAGCGTTGTCAATTAAACATTGTTACAAGGTTTTCATGTGCAATAGTGTCTAGTGAAACAGAAGCATAAGAAGCACATACATATGTGTATATGCCTCAATAAACAGTGCAACATTCAAGAATTGTAAACTGACTTCCTCATGCGATGTAATGAAAGTTAATATGACAAGTGGTTGAAGTGTTTATGCAAACAAGTGTTTGTGTACATTGTGCTCTGTAGGAAAAGGAATATGGACTCGTATAGACTTCTATTAATCAACCAACAACGAAACGTCAGAATAGAAGAAGTCTAGTTTATAGCTGGTCATTGTTGCATTACTGAAAAAAACCTTTGACCTGGAATTTTCGACTCAAATTGAAGTGCGTGAAAAATAATTACTTTTTTTCTTCTTCTTTAGTGGCGGTTTTAGACGAAAATAATTGCTTACAATTCATAATTACTGATTAAAATGAACAAGTACAAAAAGGACCTTGTAATAAACTAATAATTACCATAATGAGAAACAGCAAACTGGGTAAAAAAAACTAACTAGTCCAATAACTAATATTTTATAACTAGTACAGAACTAGTATAAAACGGACCATATAAAATCCCAATTATAACCCTAATGAGAAACAACAAACTGGGTAAAAAACGCTAACTAGTTAAATAACTAATAATTAATGATAAATGAACTAGTACGAAAAGCACCAGATTGAAACCAGTTATGGAACGGATTTATATTAAGCTTCTGTGAATTTGAATGCAACAATATACTAGTCTGTTGTTTTTTTTACTTTTTCACACAAAAGCGTGTGATTTTGATTCAAAATTCATCTTAACTTGTTTCTTTATATCTCTCTCTTGAACTGGTTACATTTCAGACCGAAATCAAGCTAAAAATACAGTAGTTTACATATTTGGAACAAATAGTATTGTTGTCTAGCTGAGCTCACTGCTCATACTAGCTAGGTTCAGGATAGTTTACTCAACCATTTCACTGCCGGCTGACATCTAGTGCCAAAATACGAAAATAATTTTTCGACTACCCAATACATAGTTTTAAGTTGAAAATTTATGTTCAATGGGTTCGAATTTCTGAATACAAATTACACTAAAACAAATGCCCACACAAGAAACGTAACTATATACATATACATGCATATATCACCACTTCAAGTCTTTACAGCGTTCATTTCCACGAAATATTGCTGAAATTCCAGGGCAGCAAGCTGTTTGCACTTATGCTTTTCTATCGGTAATCGATGACTCGTGTTTTTGAGTGTGTAAAATTCGGTTATGCGCAATTGAGATATTATTATTTCTAGACAAATGAAGTGTAATTAATACATTGCAATAGCAGTGTGTGCATAATTACAAAGTAATCTTGCTTTTCACTATAAATAAATGTTGTTTCTAGACAAATGCAGCTGTCAGTTTGTAGACTACTGATGTTAGCCGCTGATAGTTAGCGAAAATTTAAGTGTTGTAATAGCTGGATGTTACATAAAAAACATAATACAGAAAAATCGCATAGGAATATGAATATATAAATTAATTTTGCACACAAAAAAAGCCTGAGCTACGTGCTGTTAACAAAATTTGAACGCCTTCACGCAATCGATGCCTCGCTAGCTACGATAAATATGTAGACTTTATAGACAAGTGTCTTAAATTGCAAAAACATTTATGCACACAATAGCACGCAAAGGAAAATCAGTTAATCGCGTGTGCCGGACATATTTGCGACGTAATTTGGCATTTTATTATTTTTATACTTGGCGATCGTGTCACAAATCGATCAAATGTCTTCAAAGAAAAGAAAAATATTATTAAAAAATAAAAAAAAAGAATATTAAAAAAAAACAACAACAAAAAATTTATAAAAAACTGCATTAAAAAGTTCGTGTCTACACAGCTATCATAATACTACTAACACACTCATAATCATAAGTACTTATTATATTGTATGCATGAATATTGTTCTTGTTCGTGGCTTTGTCCCACACACGCACACACTTGCCACGATTATTTTACAAAAATTAAATTGGCTTCAATTGAAATGCGTTATTCACAAATTAATCAGACATTGAAATAATTAAAACAAGAAAAAAAATGTTATTAAAAAGAGGCAAGCAAAAGAGGAAGCTGCTTAAGAGTACAAAAGCGCCGCAATGTCAAGTAAAAAGTCGAAAATTGCTGAATTAAAAATGTATAAAAATAACTGCCGAAATATTTTTCACCGCCATATGTGCTTATGTGTGCATAAATATTTTTGTAGAGATGTAATTACATGCCGTAAAATTGTTTCAAACATATGCTTTCATTTTTTTTGAGATGCCACGTGTCTGCCACACAAAGTGTTGTATGGCGTGCCGGACATAAACATTAAAATCCCATTTTTGTTATGTTTTTATTGTATTTTGTATATTTTTTATTTTTGCTTTTAAATCAATAAATATTTTAATAGACTTTTGTTAATGGCGTTTTTAGCTTTCTTTTGTATTTATAAGTATGAAGGCGTTTTTATTTTTTGGGCATTTTTGTTCATTTTTTTAAGGTGTTCATTGCTTTTATTAATTTGTTTATACTTTTTAATTGTTATTATTATTTTTTGGTTTTTTGATTGCTAAGTTTGAAACAATTTTTAAAAATTATATTTTTTGGCTAATAGTTTTATTATTAATTTTTTTTTTTGCATTTTTCAGTTATAATTATAATAGAAAATTTGTATTTTTTATTAATTGCTGTCAAATCGGAGATTTTTTGTTATTTTTAAATATTAAAAAAAAAAAATTTTTATTTTTTAATTATAATTATAGTAGAAAATTTGAATTTTTTATTATTTTTTGTCAAATGTGTGGTTTTGTATTAATTTTAAATGTTTTTTTTCTGTTCTAAGCTTTAATTTAGGCGACACAAATATTTAGCGGTAACTTTTAGAGGAAACAAAATAACACATTCCACCTTTTGGTGTTTTGAAAATGATTTTCGAATGTAATATAGTTGTATTTTAAAGCTGAGACTTAAACAAATATGAAAATGGCTGATAAATATTGAAATTTTTTTTTCAAAAAACATTTTTCAAAAACATTTTATTTGGACTAAATTTAACTACAAATAATGGAATGGATGAGTTTATATCTAAAGTTTTTAAAAATTCAGAAATTAATAATTAAAAATTACTTATTTCGGATTTCAGCTTTTTTTGCTTTCTTCAAAAAGTCGCGGAAAAAGTTGCGTTAAAAAAATTTAAAAATTAAAAATTTATTTCATATAAATAAATTTTTACATTTTCGAAATATATTTTAACATTATTATTACATCCTATCTCTTTGTATGTAACCTACAAATTGCCTTAATTTATGTGGGAATTCTGTTCAAGTCAAACTTGTGAGAATCACTTGCGCTCATTGATATATTTACATACAGCACTTCCATTAACGAATGTAGTGTAAACAAAAAAAAATATAATAATAATAGTGAGCTATTCAAGATAACGTACATCATACAAAGTACATATGTCGGTATGTATAAATAAATGACTACGACAAGGAAGTGCTGCATTCACTTGTTTTGTATTTATAAAATTTTAATTTGATTTATTTGGTTACTTTGCTTCACCATTGCCCGTTCGCAATAAACTATTAATGTATGCGCATACATATGTACTTATTAAGCAGCTTGCTCAGTCACTAAGTTTCTGACTAGACGCTTTTTGAACATATCAATTTATTGGAGAATTCTCTCAAGCAAAATAAATACACGCAAATACAGACGCACAAACATAAGTAAATAATATGCTTTTGATTGAAAAGTAATCGAAAATCGCGACAAATGCACATAATTGTGTGGTTTGTACGCTGGTGGAATCATTGGACCGTATTTTTTCAAAGATGCTGTTGGACGCAACGTTACGGTGAATGGCGATCGCTATCGTTCGATGCTAACAAACTTTTTGTTGCCAAAAATGGAAGAACTGAACTTGGTTGACATGTGGTTTCAACAAGATGGCGCTACATGCCACACAGCTCGCGATTCTATGGCCATTTTGAGGGAAAACTTCGGACAACAATTCATCTCAAGAAATGGACCCGTAAGTTGGCCACCAAGATCATGCGATTTAACGCCTTTAGACTATTTTTTGTGGGGCTACGTCAAGTCTAAAGTCTACAGAAATAAGCCAGCAACTATTCCAGCTTTGGAAGACAACATTTCCGAAGAAATTCGGGCTATTCCGGCCGAAATGCTCGAAAAAGTTGCCCAAAATTGGACTTTCCGAATGGACCACCTAAGACGCAGCCGCGGTCAACATTTAAATGAAATTATCTTCAAAAAGTAAATGTCATGAACCAATCTAACGTTTCAAATAAAGAACCGATGAGATATTGCAAATTTTATTTTTTATTTTTAAAAAAAAGTTATCAAGCTCTTAAAAAATACATATGTCGGTATGTATAAATAAATGACTACGACAAGAAAGTGCTGCATTCACTTGTTTTGTATTTATAAAATTTTAATTTGATTTATTTGGTTACTTTGCTTCACCATTACCCGTTCGCCATAAACTATTAATGTATGCGCATACACATGTATGAACTTATTAAGCAGCCTGCTCAGTCACTAAGTTTCTGACTAGACGCTTTTTGAACATATCAATTTATTGGAGAATTCTCTCAAGCAAAATAAATACACGCAAATACAGATGCACAAACATAAGTAAATAATATGCTTTTGATTGAAAAGTAATCGAAAATCGCGACAAATGCACATAATTGCGCATTCCATTAACGACCATTTGCTCTATAAATAGCTAGTCATGTTCGATAACTGCACTCGACGCTGATTTGTTTTCATTATTTCGAATTTTAGCAACTCACGAAATGTTGTTGGTATGCTTTTTCACTTAAATTCTTAATTCTCAATTTTATTCGATTTTTATATAAAAATAGTAATGCAACATTTGTGCACATTACATATGTATGTATGTACGCATACTAATAGTAGCATAAATAAGTTGCTAAACACTCACCTTCACTGGTTCGTCGTTTTCGAAACCTCCGTTGCTGAAACCTGTCATTTTGTCAGCTCAAAATAAATCACAAGCCTTGAATAACTTCTCCTTATTATATAGTCTCTCTCTCTTTCCGCTCACTGTTGCGTTCTCTCTTTATTATTGTTATTATCAATTGCTAGTTCGGTTTTTTTATGTATAAATTAAAGCTGAAAAGGGAAGATGAGAAGATAATATTTAATTTATTTGTGGGAATATTGGGTTAAATGTTGTTTTTTCTAAAAATTAAAAATATTTTATTAACATTAAATAATAATAAATAACAAAAATATTATAAATTTAAAATAAGTTGTTGTAATTTCAAGTCTAAAAAAAATAAAATAATAATGTTTGAAATATTAAAATTATTTTAATTTGATTTGCTTATAAATAAATATTTTATGCAGATATATTTTGCTTGTCAAATCCAACTCTACTAGCAATCAACGAATTTTTCTAAAGTTCCAAAACTCAAATTTAAATAAAATTCTACTATTATTTGAAATAATAATGACACTATCGAGAATCATTAAATAAAAAAATTTGCTTCTGCCTTTGCTAATGAATTTTATCAATTATAAATAAAATTTTATTTTTAGTTGAAATAATGAAGACACTATCGATAATCCTTAAATAAAAAAAAATCTATAAAAATTTGCTTCAGCCTTTGCTAGGAAATACTTTATAGAGAATCCCTAAACCAAAAAAAAAATTCGATACTAACTTTCCCCAAGCTTTGTTAAGCAAAATACGGACCTAAATTAGAAAAATATTTAAGTGTAACTGTTAATAGCAGTGTCAGTTTCTGGAATAAAACACCAGTCTTCGTTTTGCTTAATTCGATGAGTGGTGAATCGAACAACCAGTGTTGAATCGTACAACCTACTAACCTAAATTGATAAAATAAAATGACATGAAATGGAAATATGTTTTGCCACTTTAAGGAGTATTCTCATGCTTTTTTGAATTGAATTGAACTCGATAACTTTGTTGTTACTTTCACACATACATTTTCTAACGAGTGCGCAGCGCTCAAACTTAGCGAGCAAAAAATTGACGAATCGAAGACGGTTGTGAATTAATAAACACAATTATCTAAAAGAGCTTAAATAGGAAATTTTAGGAATTGGGAATAGCAAGCAATAATATTGACGAGATTTTAAGAATTTTAAAACAGAAAAAATATTAATTTGTTGAGTGGTGAATCGAATATGCAACTAGCATAAATTAAATAGCCTGATAAAATTTAATGAAGTGAAATAGATGGAGCTCTTGTTACTTTAAAGAATTATTCACATGCTTTCTTGTACTGAATTATACTCGAGAATCTTTATGTTGCTTCATTTAGCGAGTAGAAAAGTGGCGAATCGAAGACGTTTATAAATTATTCAACAAAATTAACAGAAAAAGCAGTGTAAGAGAATTTTAAGGACGGAAAATAGGCTGCAACAGTGTTAAACGAATTTTAAAAATTGTCTAAACAAAAACAATATTTTTTTTTATAATTTGAAAATTATTTGACTCTAATGACATTGACTTATCTACAAGACTATTAATAGTCAGTGGGAATTAGTACTAAAGTTATAATCTCTTAATGATTATAAAAATGCAACTTGATTACATATAGATTACTTTCCTAATCACATTTATTTTTATCTTTGCTGCTTTCCTTAGCACACCAATTTATTTAGTAAAATAAGTGCCTTATAAATTATCAAAATAATAAAACTTTATTTTAATCTTTATTTATTAAACAATAGGCTGTAAATATTTAATTTGATATTTAATATTAATTTTCCCTACAATAATTATTTATTTTTTTTTTTTAATTTTTTTTGTTTGCCCTTATTATTGTTACAGATCTGCTAAAAGTCACAAAACACTAATGATATACTAGGTTGAATTAAAAGCCATAATTAAACTCATTTAATTTCAACTCATTAAACACATTAATTGAACTTGGAAATCACAGAATAGATTGATATAAATGTATATAGTGGTTGTGCGGTGGAAATATTATTTTATAATACTTTTTTGTTATGTTTTTTTATGTGAAAAACTATGCGTGCATGTAATTGATTAGCTGAGCTTAAGGTCTTTTGTTAAACATTATGATTTTGCAATTAAATTTTACACAATGCAGCTAATTCGCTCTAAGTACTAGAATATACTTATAACTATAATGAGTTAAAGTGTAAATGTGATATTTTTGAAGCCACTGGAATTAGTTTTAATGTACAAGCAGAGTATCTATTATATTGCTGTTTCGAGATGTGGTGGTCATGCTAAATATAGTTACTATAAATTACAATTGCTTTGACTGTTGACAAATTGCAAATTACGAGCAGCTGGGTAGAGCAACTTTTTTGTGGTGTGGAAAAGTAAATGAAATTAAAAAAATATAATAAAAATTTTTTAGCAAAAATTTATAAAAAATAATAAATAACCCTAGCCTTATGTAATACTTTTTATTATAATGTTTGAGCAAAAAAATAAAATAAATAAATAAAAATTAAAATAAATAATAAATTTTTGTGTTTGTAAAAAAAAAATATAATAATACAAAAAAATAATAATAAATAACCACAAGCTTATTATAACAGTTTTTGTTAGTAAAAAATTAAAAAAATATATAAAAAATTAATATAAATAACTAACAGCTTAATATAAATTTTTTATCATAATTTTAAAACTAAAAAAATTAAGAATAAATATATATAATATAAAAATAAAAGCAAAAAAAATATATATATAAATAAATAAAATTAAAATAAATAATTAAAATATTAATATAAATTCGTTTCTTATAAGAAAAAATATATATACACAAATAAAAAATAAAATATAGCCTTAATATAATATAACATTTTTTGTTAATTAAAAAATAAAAAAAAACTTCAAAAAAATTTCCTCCAATCTACTTCTTAACATTACCTTTCCGCCCCACTTCCTAATATCATTACAATAACGGTAACAATAATCAATATTGTGTACCGTAAATGTTTATACTGACCCTTTTCATAATTGATATTTTCCAATTATATTGCCAAAAACTTGAATGAAAAATAATTTCAATACAAAAAAACATACTCAAACATTTGAACAATTGCAAGCGCTTGATATGTTTTGTTCGGCTGTCGTTTGTCACTCGCAAATGCACTCGAGCGCAGACTCGATGACTTGTGAATGGCGGGCACTGGCGCATCTTATACACGCACACCCACACACACACACACACATGCAAGCGAACAAATTATTTAGCACAAAAAGTCACACGTTCACATGTACACACACACACACATGCACTGACAGGCATCAAAGCGCTTATAATCGTCAGCTCAAGCGAGTGCTGAAGTTCAAGTTCATTTATTCAATTTGCGTTTTTTCTCACACACACACACAACGCGACGTTTCAGTTCCTGCATTTTCATCATATTAATAATTATTGATTTATTGTAGTATTTCTTTTTATCGAATAACGCGCGGTTCCGTTGATTGTGGCGTGTAATAATGTTTTCTTTCTGTGCTGTGCTTTTGTTGCTGCTGTTGTTTTGGTTTGTTATTGACTTTTTACAGCAATTAGTTGCTTACAATATGTTGGCTTATTGCTATTGTTGTTACATTGTTCTATGTTGTGTTTAACTCTCGCTTGAATACACTTTTGTTTATTGTTTGTAGTCGCTTTTGCTTGCTGCGTTTTGCTTTTCTTTGCTTAGGCTCCGGCTACTGTAAAATGCGTATTAGCATTAAACTTTGTTGTTGGCGGTAGTAAGTATATACATACATACATATATGTATTGTAAATATATATATTTATACATTTGTGTGTGTGCTTATATGTTTTATGCTTCGTGTTCAATTAATAAAATTATTACTTATCTATCGTCACATCTGCCGCACGGCAAATTAATTGCAAAAAAATAAATAATAAAATAATATAAATAAATAACTGGCGGCTTTTTGCTGTCATATGTACATAAATATTAAATACATAAATGTGTAATGTGGCTGTGTAAGCAATAAAGTAAATTTGTGTCTGTTGCTGATAGCAAATCACGTTAGCGTAGCTGCTCTGCAGTTTTATTTTTTATATAATTTTTGTATAGTTTTTTGTGTTTTTTTGTGTTAATAGTAAATTTTTGTGTTAATAGTAAATATTAGATCGCACGACAAATAACTCCAGCAAATCTTATTTCACCATTTCATGACATTCGGATCTTCTATAATCATTCATGTTTATTATTATTGTATTTGCTTAAACGACGACATGACAATAAAGCGTCAGAAAATGATTTGTTTATTATGCTAAAAAAGGCGAAAAAAATTGCACGGCAATATAAAAGAAGAGAAAATGCAAAAATACAACAGGAAAGTTGAAATTGAAATCAACAAGTGAAAAATAAACTAGCATTTGATTTGCTTAATGATTTATGAAAATTAAAAGCGTGGCACTGCTTTATATTTGGCTCAGATTATATTGTTTTCAACAGTATATTTACTAAACTTTTACTTTAGACAATGTAATACTGGTGTATTACATAATTTTTGCTAAACTAAGTAAATTAGTTTTGCATAAGCACTAACCATTAGACACTGCATCGATTGTTATTTAAATAACTCTTCGAAACATTGTTGACACGTGACCGCATTTACAGTGGTGGGCATAAAAAGTGTTAAGATGTGGGAAAAAAGTGCATAATAGGCAAGTGAATATAGTGAATATTACATAATGCAGTCAGTTTTCAGGTTCTTGGTGAAAAAAGAATAATTAAAATAATTACACTAGCTTACAAAAAAAAAAAACATAAAAATTAATAATAATAAGCACACCACAGCGCAAGATGTACAAAAATGCTGTTATTGTCTCAAATTCTAGGAGAGTTTGTGATTCCATGTATAGTTAAATTAAATTTATCAAAATTTTTTTTACAAAAATAATATAAGAGTTTTCCATTTTTCACAAAAATATATGTAATGCAGTATTAAAAAAAATCCTCAAGGCAAGTTAATTCCATATGATCAAAAAAATGTTTATTTTTTTGTAAATTATTTTTCACGAATAAAAATCAAGTATTTCCCACTTTATTGCGAAATTTGATTATTTTTTCAAAATTATATTAAACAATTGAAAACTTTTAATTTTAACGAAAAATTCAATGAAAAGTGAAAAAAACGTAATTTTGAAAATATTTCATTATTTTATAAATCGTACCACTATTTTCAACCCCCACTGTAGCTGCGCTTGTGCACGTAAATCATCATATGTGCTTTCATTTGCATTCTCATATATTAATAATAATGAAGTGCAGTAAAAAATTGCATTACAAAAGGCTGTGCTGCAATTAGTCTGCCCACGAGTGCTGTCAATCGGCTATTGTCAGTTCTACCGGCACTCGCCACACAGATTAGTCAGCGCGTTTGAGCACAAAAAAGTATGGAGTAACAAAGCAAAATGCAAATATTGGCAGCTTGTGATGCAAATGTTGAAACGGGTGTTTGAAAAGTTTTTGGTTTACATTTTTTGTTGTATTATATCAAGCTAACTTTATCAAATTTATAAATAATCGATGACTATTACTGATATCGACTTTCATTGCAATCAATCACATATTAATTGTAAAAAATTGTAAAATTAAAATTATAAATTTGTAAGAAATTATAACTTTTTTTCAACGCGACACGATTTCGTTGCGAAACGTCACGTGTTCTCTCTTTACACATAAAGTTCGCAAGTGTTTTCGCAATTTTTGCATCACGTTCCTAGTACTTGCCAGCGTTAATTAGAAATGTACGGGCAAATACCAGTGGTTATGCGTTCCAACGCCGGTAAACCACACACTCTTGTAATTACCGTTAGCCAACCATCTAATCGAAGTCACATGTGATGCTTTGGCAAGCGACGGGAGAGGAGAACATCAAATGAGTAGATGCATGCTATTAGATAGAGCAGACAATTATTGCTCGTATGAGTTATGGGGAATAAATATTTTGGTTTTGCTATTGTTTATTAAAGTTATTTTAAATTAATCAGCCAGATAGCAGAGAAAAAAAATTAAATATTCAGATTTTTTGTTGTTAGATAAAATTGCATATTCAAGGGCACGTGTGTAAGTGTGTGCAAATTTGTGTCTAGAAATTGCTATTTTTAATTATAAGACAACTTTATGGCGCCTAAGATAACAGTGAAGAATATGACTTGTTTATAAAGAAATAAGAATTGACGAAATTAAGCAAATCTTATTGTCACAGATTGCCGCGCTGATAGAGTAATTAATTTTTCGGCAATTTTCTTTGACACTGCGCCGTCAATAATAAATTTTTGTTTGCGAAAATATTTTTATTGCGATATGCGTTAAGAGTAATGAAGTTGGAACAATTGATTGTGATGAAATTTGAGTTTGCTGTGGTTGGTAAATGCTGCGCAGTATGATTGAATTGACTATGAAGGATCGTGGCTTTCTGCAATTTTTTATTTTGTTTTGCGGAAATATTTCTAAAATATTTATAAACATGATATTTTATTAATTCTTAGTCTTTAGAATAATTAAATTTTGTTAAAAGTTTAGAAAAATCCCTACCAGTGGTCTTAAGAGACCCATTTTAAAGCGAAACCTAAGGCTAAGCACACATTAGAGCGCTATTTACAGCGTATAATAAATAAATATTATTTTTTAATACTCAATAATACATTAAATTCGTTTCATAACAATTAAAAATCAGTTAAGCATACATTTTTTACAAATTATTTTTATTAATTTTTTGTGATAACAAAGCTACAATAACCTAACGACACCGGATCACCCTAACAACCTTGCTTTGAAGTATTAAATTCTTTAGTTTTCACGTAATTTCATGATGCGTTTACCTATTCGCTGTAATTTTCGCCATTGTTATTATAAACTTGCATTTCGCATGTGCTTGGCTCTGGCGGTGCCGGCGGTGGTGGCGTATACGTAATGCAATTAATTGTGTGTGAATAAAAACGCGTTGGGAATATTTATGACAGTAATTATATGCAAGCATATGCATTTTCATATTGACAATCATGGGTAAGAATGTATGCACTTGCACATAGATACAAACTACATAAAATATGTATTCAAGAAAAATCTAAGTATGCATTCAAGAAGTTGGTTCATTGAAAGGTGAGACGGGTTTTGGAAAGATAAAATTTAAAAATCACTGAAGAAGCTAAAGTGAGGTGAAATATTTTAGAATATTAGAAAGAGTTATAAAAAATATATTTTTTGATGGCTGGGCCACCACTCTAACGAATGTATGGAGTATAAAATTTCTCCAATACATCACTCTTTAGTTGTCTTATATGATGGTGCAAACTCTCGAGTGCTAAATTTTCAAATACTTAGAACAAAAATAAATGCGTTGAATATAATTATAAACATATATCTTATGAATATCAGATCTGTATTTGCAAGCGAATATATTTAGCACTTAAAAATTTCAGTAATTAATTGCTATATAAACTGAATTTTAGTATATAAAGCACTCTCATCGTCGACCTGCTGGCTTTCTCTGTTGTAAGAATACATTTTTAAATGATTTCATTCAACTGTTCGTCAGCTTAAAACCCCTTGTCTATTACTGTTAATTACTGAAGGCGCTTAGCTTGGCATTTAGTAAATAGCGGATAAAAAATGTTAACTGTAGGAAAATAAATATATAGAAGTAGATATATGAGTTATAGCACGTGTGCATCCCAATTAGTTAATATAAACAAAGAGCTTTCCCAAAACAAAAAAAAAATATATTAAAAAAATAAACAAAAAAATAATATTTGCATGCATTTAATTGTTTCTACAAATATACATATATACATACACTTAGTGATTTTTTATGATGCAATTAAAGTTATTTTTTTTTGTAAATATTGCAATTCCCATACAGCTGTTTTTATATAGTCAAAAAGGTTTATGGTGTTATGAATAGGGATATACAGTGAAATAACAGTGCATTATAATGTAATGTTGTTGTAATGAGATTGTTTTTATTATTGTTGTTTGTTTATTTTTCATTTTGCTTGTTTTAAGTAAATCATATTATATTTGTACACTCTTCCGGCGTGAGCTTGTGTTCTTTCGCGAAGATTCGAAATCAAAAATGATTTATATTTATAAACAGTTATTATGATAGTCATAATCTTAGAAGAGATAGAGATAAGTACGTCTGAAGAAATGCGCAACTGCTTCAAATTTAGATTTTTAATATTATGTTGAAAGAGACCATTGAAACTAGACCACTTAAGTGAAGTGGCATGTTGCTGAGGAAACACTCAAATGAATTTTAGCTATAAACGGTGATTTTAGAAAAAAAGTATTTTAATGACTATGCATGTTTTTAAAAAAAATTTTATAAAAAGTGTGAAATTTTTTTTATTTTTTATTTAGTTTTTAATGATTAAATATTTTTATTTTTTTTTTAATATTTACATATGTGGTTTTTATTGCTTAAATATTTCTTGAAAATAAATTTAAAGTTTTTCAAATTTTTATATAGTTTTTAGTAGTAACATATTTTTATAAAAACAAAACATTTAATGTTTTTTTTAAATATATTTATAATAAAAAATCAAATTATTTTTTTATAAAACTTTATAAGCAATAGAAATATTTTTTTTTAGTTTTTAAAAACAAAAATTTTATTTAGGTTTTAAAAATTTTTTTTTAAGCACTATAATCTTTATTAAAAATATATTTTCTAACTTTTTTGAATAAACTTAGTTTTTTCTTTAATTTTTTGTAAATTTGTTATTATACATATATTTGTATTAAAAAATTAAATTAAATTTTTTTATAAAACTTTATGAGCAATAGAAATATTTTTTTTAATCTTTTAAATTTTTTTTTCATTTTTTAAAATATTTTTTTCATATTTTTAAACATTACAATATCTATTAAAAATATATTTATTAACTTTCTTTAATAAAATTAGTTTTTCCATTAATTTTTTCTAAAAAAATTCGATTTTTTAATTGAAATAAATTTAAATTAATTAGTATAATAATATAGAAATTGTTAAAAAATTGTATGCATTTAAAAAAAAATTATATTTTCATATTCATGCTTATCTCAATTTTCCAACAGTAATTTTCGAGATACCAATACATTTAATTTTTCTATATTTTTTTTTCAAACCTTATTCTGTCTCAGAAAAATTCAGCATTATTAATAATTTAAAATCCTGCCCATTCGCTACTTACAAATGTATACACCGACAAATCGGTCAATTAACTATATGTATCACCACTGAAAATCCACAGTATCTGCCAAAAGCTAAATTCCAACAACAACAATTATTTACCCTAAAGTGACTCTAATCATTAGTCTGTGGTAAAACTCCACAGCTCAAGGGTTTTTCCATAACAAGTGCACACACACACAGTTACAACTACCGCAATATAAAACAATACATATGGAATACAAAAAAATATTACTACGTAGACACTCTGTTTAATCTTTGCAATATTTATAAACAATTCGCGCTTGCAGATGTACAAAAAAAGTTCAAATATACCAACAATATATAAGCAGTTATATGAATGAGTTCATATACATACATATATATGTATAATATATAAGATACATATGTGTTTGTGCGTATCCACCATATCTGCTTGTAATTGCCCCTTTTCATTTTGATAAGCTACCACTTGATAACCCACCGTTAACCGTTAACGCCAGCGCGCACGTAATCGCTCATCTATCCGTCAAATCTAATCGGGCAAAGTGCGCGAAATCCAAACTACAACATACACACCACCACTTGAATGCGGCCGCGATTTATTGAGATTCAGTCGTGATTCGTATAAATCTAGCTGACAATGGCACTTTTTTCTGAATTATTTTTATTATTTTATTGCAGAATATGGTCAGCGAGACAGCAATAAATGTTAATGCAACAGGAAGATAATTTACTAGTTGCAGACAATTCTTGACCGAGTGCAACATGAAATTGCAGAATAATTTACTACAATTGATATTCACTTTTGGCTTTTACTATTTTATAACCGATTTTATTACTTCGAAATTTCCGTCTGATAGTCAACTTGAACAATGAGTTTCATATTTTTGTTGTTTTTATTACTGTGTAGTTGGCCCTGTGTAATCATGTGAACTTGACTGATTAATTATTATTACACCTGAGTGTAGTTATATGTTTTCGAATTTTGAGCAGTAAAACGTAATTTCATGACTAAAATGCATTAAGGCGCTATTGCATGTACTATGATATAATATTTTTTACAACCAAAAAATAAAAAATAAAAATTGACATCGAAAATTAGCATAAAATTGTATATAATAAAATATGTCAATTTATACATATTTTTTTTTAATTTTATATTTGATATACATTATTTTTGATCTTGTTAAATGTTTTAATACTGACTTTTTGTATAGCTAAATGAGGTTAAAATGTCCTCATTGAAATGCATATACATATGTATATTCTGCATTTTAAGTGAAATAGTATATACAATTTTTATGAATTATTTTGGGAATAAAATTTAAAAGTGAAGTTCGAATTTGTAAATGAAAAAAAATGTTTATACTTTTAAAATTTATTAAAAATCTTGTTCTTCTTATTCGCGGTTATAGTTAGTCTTGTTAGTATTCTAAACATAAAAACATAAATTTATTTCATAGCAAAAAATAATAATCATAACTTTTGCCCTTAAAACACTGGCCTATTAGTATTCAAATGAATAGATAATCATATTCCTATAAAACTTACTCACAGTCCCGCTCCTACTACAAACAATAACACTTTAATTCATTCAAGCCTGCCAACCTCTCACTTATTGCAACAGCAATTATCCGCATCCCGAAATATTTCCCATTCATAACACCCATAAAAATATGTGAATCACTTCCTAAAGTACACCTCAATACGGCTCTAAAACATATAGTTAAGTGCCAGGTACCGCATAGCTAGACTTAATTAAAACACTAATTTCAAATTATTCAGTTATAGCCGTTGCGATTAGTCAAGGAATGCCCAGCAAACAGCTGAATAACATTCCTTACAACAACCGAATTGCATTAAATGTGTAAAATACCACCTAACCAATGTAGTTTAATGCTTAGTGCATCGGGGTGAGTATTTAGTGGTGTGTAATTAAGTAATAACCCATAAATATGTATTGGGTTAAACTGACAGTTGACTGGGAGCTACTAGTATTACAGCAAAGGTATTATTTAATCGTGTTATTCGCAGTCTTACCGCAGTTAGATCGGTTACGATTTATATCCGGCCTATATGAGCAGCCGAGCTGCAATTACTGGCAGCTGTGTGCTTTGAGAAATATAACTCGACAACAATTATAGGCGCATTTAGATGCAGTTAGTGGGGGGATATGCCACTATTAGGAACTTGTGAGATCTAAAATTGTTAAATAAACAATAAAATCTGAAGTCAGCTATCAGCCTGTTCATTTGTGATTACACGGAGGTTTCAAATTTGGTATTTAGTTACTAGTTGTTGATTTTATTATACAAATTTTAATAACATACTAAGTTAATAGAGAGTAATGTTATTCTAAAATTATTCCTGTAGGTCATTCTTTTTATATAGATAATGTGATTTTTGTGCTCTGAACAGGATTTTTCATGCAAATGTAACAAAAAAAGATAAAGGGAGATGTCGGAGACCTTTATAAAATCTTTGTATATATGTCCGCGATGGATTCCTAAACTACTGAACTGATTTCAGTAAAATTTAGCACACAGTGTTCGGCTCGAACCAATTTATATAGAAGATAGGATAGTAAAACAAATTCATAAATAAAAAATACAGTGAAAGCTCTAAGATATTAAGTGGACATCTCCATTAAACAAGCTGTTAACCAAGCTGATGTTTATTAAGTACAATCTTTTAAGCGGCCAACTCTATTAACTGGACACAAAGGCTGGTAACCAGACATAGAGAAAGCGAATCATCAGTTGTTGAGATATAGTTCTGAACTTTTGTCACTATTTTTTTTTACCTAAGAAGCCGCCATACAAACTGATTGATCAAGCATTTCAACTATGTGGCAGCATTTTCCATTGATTTTAATGCTTTTTAATTGATTTTTGAGTAAATTATTAATTTTTAAATGCAAAAATAATTTGCTGGGTTATGATTATAATTACATTACTATAATAACAGCGATTACTGTAAGCTTTAAGATTGTAACCCTTTCAAAGCCATCTTAAATATGAATATTTAGTTACACAAAACGATATAATCTCTGAATATATTGTTGAAGTCGCAGCACTAAAGCATTCTGCGGCCATACAAACTGTTTTGTAGATATTTTTTAGCTAAAGAAATTTCAAGTATTTTCTATTGATTAATTCTTCAACTTAAATTATTTGAAACCTCGGGCAATAAATACCACATAATTGTATTAACCAACAATTACAGTTCTACGCTTATTACACAACCATTTCAAATATGTGGCAGCATTTTCCACTGATTTTAATGCTTTTTAATTGATTTGCTGTGTTATGATTATAATTGCATTACTATAATAACAGCGATTACTGTAACCTTTAATATTGTAGCCCTTTCAATTAAAGCCATCTTAAATATGAATAATTAGTGACACAAAACGATAAATATTAATGCATTGACTCAAATTTACAATAACACTTCATTATTTTACTGTTTCTTTACTGTTTTTCTTACAGTTTTAGAATAATTTTATATCGTCTTTTACAGAAGCTAACTACTTAAGCTTTCTAATATGCTACTTTTACAGTTATTATTTAATAATTAAATAAAAAGGGTTTCAGAAAGACAGTCTCAAATTAATTTATGTAGATTAATAAATTTTATGAATAAATATTAAACAAATTTAATTTAAAATAATTCAAGAAAAAAAATGAAAAAAATTGAACTAAAAAAAATAAATTATAAGAATCTTTAATTAATATTTAAAAATTACCAAACGATTTAATTTAAAAATTAAAAAAATTAATAAAAAAAAATTAATTTAAAAATAAAAAAAAAAGGTTTAAAAATCAAAAAAAAAAAAAATTATTGTCAAAATGTCAAAAAATCTCCAAATAACTTAAATTTATTTGAACACTCACTTGTTAGCTGCAATTTTGTGGCTTCACATGAAGAAATATGTTGCAGTTGGTATCAAAAGAAACGAAATTGTCGAGACGTTTACAAAATGTGGATTTGTTGGCGCACACGTTTACCGTTAATAACGTTTGTTTTCGAACACCGCTTATGAGTAACTTTTATTAATATCACACAATAGATTCGATGCTGAACTAAATCAGCTTCACCTCAAGTGTTTTATTTACTTATACAAATTCTATATATTAACTGTAGTTATATATGTACAACTTGTATATATTATCTGTAGCTATATTTGTACAACTTTTATATATTATCTGCGGTGATATATGTGTACTATATAGATTTGTACAACGTTCTTCTCAACAACTTAAGACACTTTATGCGCGTTTAACAAGCAAATACCCTTCACTAGTTGAGTGCTTGCCGACGTTTGTATGTTTATTAATGCTCACTTATTGCTAACGCTTTCTTAAATACCGTTTACCGTTATGTATGTACGTATATGTGTATATCGTTTGCTTTTTTCTACACTTGAGGTGGTTGAGTATATATTTGATTTGACGAGCTCCTTCTCGTTTAATGGTCAAACGATAAATGCCAAATATTAGCGACACTTGGCGAATTTTAAATGAAAAATATCTCGGCGACAGTAACTCTTCAAGAAATTGATAAAGCAGTTGTAGACAGTCATTGTTGTTGCGATTATTATTATTCTGTTACTCTGTTTCTTGCTATTGCTGTTGTTGTTGTTTTTGCTGCAGTTAAAAATTGTTGAATATTTATTTCCGAAAGATACACAGCCACACTGCGTAAACAAAGCGCGATAATAAAAATTGGCAATAAAATGTAAATGCACACGACTGCTACGTATGCTTAGCTATCTGTTTGTCCCTTAGCCCATGTGTGTGTGTGTGAGTGTTTGTGCTTTTTAATCAATATTAAGCAGTTATTTGATTGGTAAATCACACTTCTAACTGGTCAGCGTCATTGAGAGTACAATAGAAAGGAGAAATAATCAAATCAAAGTGACATCCAACAACATTGGGGCTGCTCTTAGAGGCGACACGTCGTATACGCAACCAGCAGCGACGCGTGTTGGACTGTTTTTTCCCCCTTTTTTTTGTTTGTGTGCTCACATTATTTGCTGATCACTAACTGATTATACCATTATTTACACAAAAATGTGTATGTATGTGTTATGCTTGTGGGTGTTGAGTAGTTGTTGGCTCTCAGTAAATTATAGAGCAGTAACTTAACTAAAGCAAATGTGGTCTACTTAGCAGTATTAATGTGGCGCATATGATTAACTGTAACTATTTTTGAATATATGCAGAAAGAGTTTTGATTTTTTGGCTCATAATACATGTTCACAAGCACTACTATCAACTAATACATAGAAAAATGTTCAATGAAAACCTAGCACTACTAACAACTATCTATAGAAAAATTTTGAATGAAATTTTGTGATTTTTTTTGGTTGACATTTCATATTAACTAACATTAATTTTTAATAAAATTTTTTCACCATAATTAATATCACACACAGATTTTTAACTATTTACGACCATGTTTAGGCGTTTTAGCATGCCAGTTTAATGTTTTTTGTTCTTTCTCTTATTTATGTTTGGATTTTTACTAGCAGTGTTAGTGTGATATCACTACGATTGAGTTTATTCTCATTAGCTTAATAAAAACTGATTACTGTCACATTTGTATATGTGTACATTTGAGTGTAGTTGTACAAATCCATTTTAACGTTATCTTTAAGTAATTTCATTGCATGAATGACACGTGGCACACGAGTACATATAGGGTGTTTTTTTACAGATTCGATTTTATTTTAATTACTATGTGTGAAATTAATGGGCAACTCTGTAAATATAAGATGCTTTTTTATGAGAAATAAAAGAAATCATAGGTAACAGGGAGAAGAAATGTCAACTTTTATGCCCTCTAAAAATATTCCATAAACTATCGATCAGTTTCGGAGGGATTATTGTTCTCAGTGATCGAAAAATCATTGAAAATTCAATAATAATATTTCTGGCCACTTTATTAAAAAAATTAAAAATGTACATATATTTTAGCCGGCTCCTACTACTATGTTCTCCTTATTACGCCGTCAATCTCTTGGTGAACAATTTACTTCAGCCGCCGCCTACTGCTGTTTTTATTTTTTTCATGGATATTCCGATAAATTCACAATCGGAGAGCCCCATAAAGAGGTTGAATCTTCTTCAATTCCATTTATATTTGATTATGCCTGTTTATGCGACTTATACCAGTTGGTTGTTCGTTTTACCACTCTCTACTAGTTAGTGATTTCCACGTTTTGAGGAGAGAAACAAAAAAAAAATTAAAAATGTACATATACTTTATATTAGCCGCTCTCTATTACTATGTTCTCCTATTTTGCCTTCGCTCTCTTGGTCAAAAATTTACTTTAGCTATCCCCTGTTACTGTTTTCATACATTTTCCGTTGAATTCCAAACTGAAGTGCGTGCTAACCTCTCTAAAGAGGTTGAATTCATTTCAATTACATCTGTATTTTATTATACCAGTTTATGCGACTTATACCATTTGTTTGTTCGATTTACCACTCTCCGTTAGTTAGTACTTCGTACGTTTTAAGGATAGATTATTTTTAGAAAATGTCAAATTTTGAAATTTTCTTCTTTATTTTGGAGAAAACTTATTTTAAAATATTATATTATACTGGAGTAATTGAAATAATATACTATACACCTCATACATATAAATATAAGTATTCTAGTTTATCAAAATATACAAATGTAGAAGTATTTGTAAACAGGAAATAACTGGCTTTTGTAAGTTATAATTGATAGAAAAATATTTACATACAATATAACTTCAAAATGAACAAGAGCTCCAATTCTAGTACTTAAATACATATTTCAATCTCTACAATCACTGCTGCCAGACAATTATTTTATTAATATTAAATTTTAATAGAAATTCTAGTTACTTCTTCTCGCTATTCACAACATACATTGTAAGAAATTTTGCAATTAATTTAGAATTACTAATTGCAAACAAAATAAAATATAAAAAAAAAACAAAAAACAATGATATGAACGTGAATATGAAGATAAAGATAAGATAGTGACGTTCTCATACTAGTTTAGAGACTTCCGTTGCTAATTAAAATACACAACGTGTTACAATCTTTACAATTCTTCTGTATAAATTACATCGTACCGTTAATGATATTCAACAAACACAATGACATATCTGCTAGTTGGACTTTTTGATTTCATTTACTTAACTCAAATAATGCTTGATGGCAAATGAGTCATGCGTAAACTTGAGTGAGTGAGTGACAAGCATGTGAGATAAATTTATTATGCGCTTATGTAAATAAATATAGAATAATGCAAACACACACATGCACACACTCCCATATGCAGTGTAAGCTTTTATTGAACTTCATGATAAATGTGAAAGGCGAAATTACTTTTGGAAAGCGTGTACAGCGCATACTCGTATGCGACAGATAAGCGTGGTAGTTGGCGCTTCATTGCTGCTGATGGGCTGTTGTAGAGCAATCAGCACTTATTGATGCCACAAGCAAGTTAAGCGTACAAAAATAGACCAGTAGATAAATTATAGGTGATATCGTTAATATTAAAAATGAATTGGTTTGAATTTTATTGATTATTGAAAAGTCCACGAAAACAAAGGAAGGGAGAAATGTTATGCCCAACAATTTCACTTTATTTATTTAGAAGAATTTTTTACGCGTGCCGCTACGAATTTCAAAACGTTTGCGGTTTTTAGAACTTAGCATATCTTTAATAATTTTTTTATTGCTTTCATATCACTAATTTGGCAATAAATAAGTCAATAGCCCTGCCTATTACAACTCGCTACTAATGGCTGTAGTATATATCGAGCAATAAATGCCTTTATTCAATAAATTATGTTGTTAGTTTTAATCGAGAGTAAGAGAGAAGAGAGTAAAAAATACTTTTATCTTGATTTTGATCGGTCAGTTTAAATGAGAGCAGTATGCTATAATTCTTCGCTCGCAACAATTACTTTGAAAATTTTAGCGATGTCTCGGATATTGTAATTTCTGTACTGCTATCGGTATCTGTATCAGTACGTAGTACATCAATACTTTAAAATAATTTTAAATAGTATCGCCTTTTCAGCACGTGCTTAACATGCGATCTAAAGTTTATTTTTATAGTTTTCATTTCCTTTATATATAACAAGTTTAGACAAGACATCAACGGCAACGCAACACCATAAACAAGTTGAATTTTTCAAAGATTCTAGCTTGATACTCCGCACGCACTTTGTCAAAGCTTTGGTTATTTTTAGCTTTTGACTTCATCATCGTTGATTTCAGACTTCAAATGAAGAAGGAAAAGAAAACACTTGCGAACTTAAGTGGTTAAGATATAAGCTATTTGATTACGGCTGGAAACAGTGAGCCTCATGGAACAGCTAGGCTTGCGGCATAATAACTAAAAATTATGAAATTTTTGGCAAAAATTTTATTGTCATAGCTTACCAGGCTTCTTAATACAATAGTTAATATAAGAAATGTTTAATGCTGGCCAAATAACAGCTTCTTTCGATACGCCGAAGCTTAGAAAATCGAACAAACAACTGGCATAATCAAATTTGGAAAACCAGTAAAAGATTATATATCCCAGACCTTAAAGAATCGAACAATCAACTATATCAGAAACTGGCCTGAACAAATTTGGAAGACTGGCGAAGAGTTATGTCACTTATATGTTTAAATTTAATTGCATACATTTGTTCTTGCTATTACTTCTATATAAAGTTGTCGACTAGAGACGAGATTAATACCCGTTTTGGGCTTATTATGCTCTTTTGGTCAAAATATTTTAATTTTAATTAATTACATATAATTTTTAGACGTTAGTTAAAGCAAAAAATCTTTCAAGCTACTTTTTGAATTTTTCTACACTCCAAAGAATTATCTTTCAAATTTCCCTCGAGGGTATTTAGATCTTACCAGTATTCAAATCAGTAATTAAAAAATGTAAGAAAATATATTTTGTTGTAAAAAAAGCAAGCAACCAAAATAGATATATGATAATAACGGCAAAATAACAAAATGGTTGCAAAAAAATATTTTTAAGTTAAGTGCTTTAAATGATTTGCGAAATTAAAATTATTTTTAAATACAAAAAAAAAGGTTGAAAACATAAAATTGATTTCATTGCCATATGTTGATATGAAGAACATATGTTGATAATTGTTGTTCTCAGATTAGAAAAGATTTGATAACCAAATTTTAACTGCCATTTGAGACACAATTTAGTGTAAACGTAAAACTTTCTTTACAACGCGTTTTTTTTACAGTGCGCCAAAATATAGGCAACGTTTAGTTAATCTATAATTTGAAAATGGCCAAAACCGTCCAAAAACCTGGTTTTCAACTCTTGCGTAACAAATATTATAGTATTACAAATGCAGTTCTCTTACAATTAGCCAAAATTTTATATACCAGTAATTGAGTATGAGTCCAATTCTACTATTAATGGTAAAAACAATTAGCTACAGCGCCATCTGGCTTCATTGAACTGCCTAGAAATGATTGCCCTAAAAAAAATCCAGCAAAATCGTTTCGTTGGGTTTATTGATATTTTTTTTATAATATTATTTATATCACTGATATCAGAGCGTCTAATTTTATAATTAAATTAAATTAATCTTATTTTCGGTTTCTCTGCTTTCTTTTGAACTCACATCTACTATATGATAATAGCGGTTATCTTTCTAATTTATTAAAGTAAGAATTCTAAGCAAATTTCCAATGTTGGTTTTTTGCGATTTTAATAATGCTTTGATCATTATGTTAAAAATAGACAGTAGCAGTTAGTTAAAGTGGCTAATAATTATTTGAATGGGTTTTTCGTGCTTAAGCGGAAGCGATAAGTTTGCAGGGGCTTTGTGCCGATGCGTGGGTATGAATGGTTATGAGGAGGCAACAGTTCAGAATACTGTAAATCAGTCAAGCGCTATATTTACAGCTACTGTATATGTATGTCGGAACGCATACAAACTCAAGAGTTCATCGATTAAAAATGATAATTTTCAAGTGTGAAATAAAAACCGCCGAACTTTGGCAGTCATTAGTCGATGTGAGCAAAAGCAGCCAATATCATTTTATAATTCGCACACATTTTTTTAATTAAAAGAAAACCCCAAAGACAATATTCCATAGATATTTTTAGTTTTGTTTCCAATAAACACTTTCATGTGGGTATTCCTTCCGCCTTCGCGCAACTTATCGCAAGCGAATTAAACTGACAAACAATTTAAATTATGACACCGTATTGCCTTTTTTATCAGCAATCACTGATACTGGCGACGGCAATTGAAAGTGTGCTGCTCATTTGCTTCAATGAAAAAATAAAGAAATTCGAAGAAGTAGCGACATTTTTGGAATCTTGCATTGACTGCGCACTCATACATACGCACAATATATTTGGCTACAAAGAAACCAAGTCAAAAATGTATATTTATGACTATACATCAGCTTGGTAATCATTTTAAAATGCGATTTTGATTTTGATATTTTTATAACACGCTGCCAAATTTTCTTTAATTTGCGCACGCCCTACCACACATCGCATACCTGCTTGCAGGCATTCATTCATCAAGTACTTGTTGGCGAATCGGCGTGCGATGTGATATCGCGGCCAATATTATAAGCATTGATTAGCATTTAATTATTTATAATATGCACCGGGATTAATGGGGTTTTTTCTTTAGTTAAAATCAGATTATTGCACATTGATTACACTGTTTTATAAGCGCAAAAAACATTTCCCTCGCGGCGAGCATGTGATTAATAAAAGTAAATAAAACGTTATGCTTGAGTGATATGGCAAAAATTGGCTATAATTTATTTTATGACTATGATGATTTAAGTAATATTTTTTTCAATTTGCTAAATACATTAAATTTAATGTGTTATTATATGGGTTATCCCAAGGTGATAAGTGCAAACAAAAATGTGTGCTGTCCCGCGTTTATCGTGATTAAAGTATGCGTATTTAATATCGTTAGTTTAAAAATAAATATATTTTTTTTTTAATTTTATAAATAATTTATAATGTCTGTGCTTGTAATTTTTTATTATTATTTTTTAAATTATTTTTCTTGTAACTTCTTTATATGTATATTGTTTTTTTTTGTAAATTATTTAGAAAAGTAAATATTATTCATTTTTTATGTTATAAATTAGTTACAATTTATTTTTTATAAATACATAATATATATATTTTTTTTTTTTGTAAATTTTTAAGTAATTTTTTTATTATATTATAAATAATTTATATTTTAGAAATAGTTTTAATTAAAACACAAAAAATTTTTCTGTATATTATGAAAAATAGCAATTTAATCTCTTTTTAATTTTTTCGATTTTTTCAAATTTTTTATGCAATTTTTTATTAATTTTATTTTTTATTTTTACTTTTTTTTATAAAAATTTTGTTGTTATTTTTTTTAATATTTTTGAAATTGTTTTTATACAAATTATGTATTAACTAATATTGTAAAGTACTAAGTTTGTATTTTTAAATATATTCAGTATTTTTTTAACTAGCGGAATAATTAAAACGTTAAAATATTTCATGTCTATTATAAAAAAAAATAGTTTTTTTTTCATTTTCTGAATTTTTTTTAATTTTTTTTTTATACAAATTTTTTTAACTTTTTTTAATTAATTTTTAATTTAATTAATTTTTAATTTAATACATTTTTATTTAATTTTAATATTTTATAAAAATTTTGTATTAAATAATTTTATAAAGTACTAAGTTTTAATTTTTAAATTCGATATTTTTTAAACTAGTATTTTATAGAAAATCGCAATTCGTTTTCTTTTCCGTTTTCAGTTTTTTAAGTTTTTTTAAGTTTTTTTTTAAATTTTGATAAAATATTTTTGGATTTTTTTTGAAATTTTTTAAATAAATTTTTTGTTTTTAATTTTTTTTTTAATATTTTTGAATTATTTTTATAAAATATTTGTATCAACTAATTTTGTAAAATTCTAAGCTCTTATTTATAAATTTAAATTGAACATTTTTTAAACTAGCGGAATAGAAATTTGATTTAAAAAAAGTTTAATTAAAAAATTATTCAAATTTAAATAAACAGATGTAACATATACATAAATCATGAAACCCATCACTGAATTTTTAGTTAGAATTTTCAATATTTGATTCCAAGTTAAGTTGGGTAAAGTCCAAGAAAAGTTAGTCTTTTTATTTCGAACTAGAAAAATTAGTTTTATCAAATTAATTTTTTTAATAAACCATAAATAAATATAACCAAATGAGTTCCTTTGTAATTAATTTGAACAGAAAAGAGAATATTAGTTTTTTTTCCTGGGGTTTTTCTTAGTTCTACATAAAAAACCTACTTTTTTATTTAAAATTTATAAATTAAACAATATATTAGCACATTTCTTATGCTGAAACAATCTGATCAAAATTGACCCGGACTGTTAGAATAATGGAGAAATGCAACTTTTTTTTTTAATTATTAAATTTAAAAAAGTATATATGTACATATAAATAAAATTATTTTTTAAATTTAATATCATTAACAAACACTAGCGCCAGAAAGTCTCTAAAGCCTTTATTTAACAATATACATACATACGTACATACACACCATCAAACGTGCAAAAATAAAAATGAATTAGATTCACTCAAATGCAAACTACAGTTGTAATTGCAAATAAACTGGCTTTCCGGGAGTTAATTGCGCAAATGCGCAGCGCTGAACGCGTTAGACCACCCACAAGCCGTGGCGATCACGCTCTTGTCAGCACAACAACACTAAAAATTCATACTCAAATTAGCATGTAGACAAAAGAGTAACAATAAACTGTGTACTGAAATTTTAGCGGCAGCAACTTGCGTGCACTGCAGCGCTTGATTGTAATATTGTTGTATTAGTTTTTGTAAAAATTATCCGCTATTACATTATTATATATTACTATTATTTGGTTATACAATTCATTGACGACGCTGAACACCGTGCTCGTCAAACAAGCTAACAGCTTTAGTGATCTCGTTAGATTATCAAATCACTATTGTTGTTGTATGTATGTAGATGTTGGTGTTTTGAAAAAATAATGTACTTGCGGTTTGTAGTTGTTGCTGTGCGTTGACAAAGCTGTCATTGTGTACATGCAAAGGCTGGCATTCTCAAAACCAACAACTACATGACAGCATTACAACACGATAACTAACGGCACGAAACACTCGTTAATTATATAATATAATATGTAAGCCTGTTGGCAATTTGCATATAAAAACAAATACACACATATGTACTTATGTGCTATTTGCTGTTGCAACACCCGCTACTTAATGCGCTTCGGAAGTTGTCCATCGTCATTGCGCTTTGTTCTCACATGATTTGCGCATTTTTCCGATTTTTTCTCAAGCAGTTTATTATTATTATCTTCTTGCCTATTTCTTGCTGTCGTTAAATGCTACTATTAACGACAAATAGTTGTGTACTTCCAGCAATTATTTATGCAAAAGGGCCGGATTTCCTATTTTTATAGTAAGGCGAAGAGATAGAAATACAGAAAATGCCATTTTTCTTAGAGAATATTCGAGAAAAATTACTATGAAATTTGAGGGCGAATAATTGAGAAGACATTATAAAGTTAAATGATCGGAAGTGGCGGCCTGCGTACCGGATATAAGGAGTATTGTTAAGCGCAGTTTCCAAAGTCAGTGAGGTTTTCCAAAATGGCTTCATCGATTTGAAATTTTCACACTACTTCTTAGATATATTTGCCATGTAATGATCATAGATATACGATTTTTGAATTAAATTCGGTTTTAAAGCCACTATGTAGTGCAATTTTTTTTTTATCAAATTTTCTTCTTTTTTTCAAATATCGAAATTCTGAGCATTAACTATATTCATGTATAGTAATAGTAAAATTTTATGGATATTGAATTTGAGAATATTTTAAGCCGACAAATCTTCCTAGCGTATATACATACGTCTTTTTTTAGAGACCTTACTAGAGAACGGGTCCGGCAGCAAGGAAATCCAAAATGTTTCAAAATTTAACAAGTTTGGGACATTACTTTGAGGGGTTACATGCGCTTGTGGGGTTAAAAAAAAAACGAATTTTTTGATGTCTTATTAAATTCGACAACAATTTTAGAATTTTGTCCTAAATTTCCAAGTTGATCCGATTAATAGCTTCGGAGATACAGCCTTGAAAACATATGCGCCCGAGGCTAGCTAGGTTATGTGTTAAAAAAGTTTATTTTTTACCCGAGGAAACTCATATAACTCCTTAATTGTGAAATTATTCAATTTGAAATTTTGTTTAATACTATTTATTTACAATTTTCAAGACTATCACCATCTTCAAAAACTACCAGTATTATCAGTTGAAAGCAGTCCGAAAATCTTCATAAAACCACCACTTTACGTTATAAGACCTTAGCATTTACTTCTCAATAGTCAAATGAGAGCGACATTTTTAGAATATATTTCACTCAACTAAAGCAAATGCAGTAATGTTCTATTAATATTACAACCACTCAACTTAGCGGTAAACAAAATATACTGAACATTATCAAATTGTCTGCAACGTGATTTATTAATAACGTTTCGCTGTTTTTTGTTCTCTAAATATTGAGCAAGTGCCGACGGAAGTGAATCCCAAAGTAAAAGGAAATATGCAATTAATTAAGCAAACAAATTACTAATAGTCGGTGTACATATATAATTTATTTGTTTACAAATAATAAAATAACACTAGACGACATTAGTTGAAATGACAGTGATCTTATCAAAGCTCATAAATTAATCAACGGTACATAGTAGTGTGAGCACACCGCCACGGCATCATCACACAGCGCCTTTGTAGCGCCAGTGCGAAGTAGCAGCAATTCACCAGCAACACTTAGCCTTTAATTGAGTTACTATTTATTTAAAGTAGTTGTTGTTGTTGCTCATGTGTTTATTGTTTGCAATTTTTTCTTAATGAACACAGCAATTATAACATTGTTTCACACCTCCAATTGCTTCCGACTGTCGGTAGCTGTTAGATACTTTAATTTGCTACTTGTGAAATGAAATGTTGCCGTAAAAAAGGCATTGAGAAAAATTATGGAAACGAAGCTGTATATATATACATGGATATGTGTGTTTATGTCTGTCCAGCGCACAGTATGCGCAGTGGAAAGAAAGCAAGCGCGCTGCAAGCCGGTGGGAAGGCAGACCTTCATAGCGATTAGAATGCCAATTAGCAAAAAAATGTCTGTATGCAAGTGAGAAACTGCGCACACATACCTATATACATATATACAGAACTACTTATGGAAATACTAATTATGCAATTTTTTTTCACTTTTTGAGCAATGCTGCAAATTGCAAACCGCAAATGCGCAACTTCCGCAACAACGAAAGCTGTGGTGATGTTGTTGAGCCGCAACACAACAAACACACACACACATACACAAAAAGTGCTATATTGTGGTCAAAAATTTGGAATTTGCGGCAAGGACTGCTGTTTGCTCGGCTGTTGCCGCCACTAGCTGGCGATTATTATTTATTGGTCAATTGATGGTTTTTGCTGCCTTTGCTCATTTTTTTGAAATAATTTTTTAATGTTTTTTTCTTTGCTCGCTTGCCATGGTAAAGATAATTGCAATTCAATTAAAGTTTCGCAATAACGTCTCACGATTGCAAGCAGTTTTGTTTTCGCTTTTTATTGTTGCTTTACGATTGCCAGCAGTGCCAACATGTTGCAGCGACATAATAATAATGCCTTGTATGCTTTGAGTTTACGAGTGTATATGCTATACCTGTGTCAAGGCCGCACACTAGGTGGGGTTTTGGGGTCAAATGACGCTTCTTACATACTTTTTACTAAATAAAAATAAGGTATTTGACTGGAAGCAAGCGGCTAACTTAGTTGATGTTAGTTTGAAAAAACTGAAAGGTCTTAAGCAAAAGGTCGAAGTTGGGTTGGAGCGTATAAAAATGTATTAAAATTAAATTGCTCCCAAAGTGAGGGAAATTCCATTATTAATAAATTGATAATTAAATTTTCAGTCTATTATCTGATACAATTTCACCAGGATTGCACGCGCAAATCGTTTCGATTTTTTTTTTGTCATAAAAAATTAATATGCTCTCAAAGTAACGGAAATATGGTTATTAATGAACTGAGCATTTAAGGTTTCAGTAGAGCAACTGATCAAATTTGACCCGGACTGCAAGCGCAAATCGTTTCGAAAATAATTAATTTTCGCTCATGAATTACTTTATTCGACATTTAAGTAGAGTTTCAAAAATGTTAAGAGGATATGACAAAAGTTCCTGAAGACCAGCGAATTTTTTAAATATAATCATATTTTTTCCAAAATTTGCAGATTTTTTTTACTTCATCAGAAAATATTTTATATAAACATGTTTAAGACTACTTTTTCCCCTGCCGATAGACATACGAGTATTGCTATTTTTATTAAGAAATTTTGTTGAAATTTATTTTAGTAAAATTTGCCTTATTAAATCAATTTGCACTGAAAATCCTCTTAGTTTTCTAATCAGTTCAAACTCTGATTTTTATAAAATTTTTTCTCTGCAAAACCCCTCTTCAGAAAAATGCCTGCTTGCGCACCTGTTGCTTTAACCAGCGAAACTTTTCGACCTGCTGAGCTCTAAACAGTAAAAAAAAAACATATTTTGACGTTACTTATACTCGTATATAGCCACATTACATAAATATACATCTTCGTATTGCACATCATTTAACGATATTGGCGGCTATTTTTAAAGTTATATAGGCACTTTTTTAAGACTTGAGTTATTTTCGTACAGTTTACGTTCGTATGTATGTATTTATAGTATTTGCAGTGTGCAATGAAGCATATTTTGTAATGCCGAAAAATATTTAATTCCCTTCACTTTGTGTTGTTGTGTGGGGCTATTAAAAAATTCTATTTTTAGTGAAAATGCAAAATGCAATCAGCTGTGACGGCAGTGGAGGCAATTAACTGCAAAAGACATACTACAGGCATACACTTGTATAGGTATGTATGTATATATGTATGAATATCAATGCCATTTTTTGGCGCTGAAATTTGGTAACGGTAAATTTCAAATTTAATTAAAGAGAATGATAGAGAAGGGCGGCAAAGAATGAAATGAGAATTCATTCATTTGCATGAAAGAAGTGTTCGAATTTCAGATTTTTTTTCGCTTCGGAAATATTTTATGAGATTGTTATAAAACACCGTTATTTCTATTCAAGTTTTGAAAATATACATATAAATCGCATTATAAAAAGCGGTAAGGCTTTTGTTAAAGAAGCTATTGACGTACATAGGAGACATATCTGCTATAAATTGGCGGTATAAGCGATTTCTTAATAAAGTTACGGTGTAAAATTGTGAATAGAAACATTATTAAGTCGTTTTTTTATTTCTCTAAAGCAGTATTATGGTTAATGCTGAATTATGTGATAAATATAAATAAATATATATGTATATTATATATGAAAGGAATATTTAATATTTTTTTTAAGCATTTAATTATCTGTCACAAGAAAGTGTTGCCAAAACCGCACATAAATATTGCTATTAGCACAAAATTCAAAATAAAATTGAACCAACTATCAACAGTCATTAGAAAATCTTAAAAAAATTATGGTGTGAGCACTCCAACTAAGTAAAAGTCAAAGTAAAAATAAAAATTATACCAACATTCAGCTACTTGCCAATAAATCGCCTTATTTATGAGCAATAAATTCTCTCAGCAATGGTAAAAGCCGTCAGTCAGTCAAAAGAATTTTTTTTATTTTTCATCAAAATCACTAAGTATCGGAATCTGGCTAATCAAATGACGTATGTATGCTATTTTGAAACTTTTTGGATTTTTCGTAACAAGTGGTACAAAATAAATTAGCGCTTGAAACGATTAATTTATTATTACCAAACGATTTTTCTGCTGTGATTTAATTTTTTTTCGATACGCTGAAGCCACTAAACTCTTTATATGCTTCAATTTGCTGCAGCGATCAGCACATTTTTCAAGTGGCGATAAGTCGCGAATAAAATATGACCTGAAGGTGGAACTAAGAGTGCGGTCATATAATATGTGGTGTGATGGTTCTGAGGGAGCTTCTTTTATGGTTGTGGGTTTGATTTCGTGTGTTTTTTTGTATAAACATGCATAAATGTATGAACAGTGATATTAAGCTACGTGTGTGGAGAAATCAAATATAGCTGATTAGTAGCCAATATACTTGAATAAAAACTAGCTTTTGTATAAAAATATAAAAAAAAACTAAGTTAAAATTTGATTAGAAAATACGAAAAGACTTTTTCGACTATCCAATATTTATAGTTGCAAAAAACATCTTAGAGAGGTTTTAGAAAGGTCCACGATTTAGATAGATTATTGTATAAAATTTGTTATATTATTATACGAAGATTCGGTTTTAAAGTAAACCTCTCCTAAATTTTTGTTAATGTTCTGTTATTGAATAGAGAATGATATCGAATATAATCCAATTAAATATGGTAGTTTAATTTATGTATATTTTTGCTCGGGGAAAGCTTCTCATATAATCTGATTTTTGTTATCTATTTATTTATTTTTTTTTTTATAATTTATTTGTATAGTTATCGCTTATATATTTAATATACCCAAATAATCCTCTATTTATACTATAATTCTCAAGTATTATTATTTCTTTACTAATTTACGTCTGATCTATAATATCGCATTCAAACGTTACGTTCACAATATAGATATTCCTATTGTCTTCTAAGTTAGTAGTAGAACAAAAACAAATACACAAATATGTATATATATTTTTACAAAGTTTAATTAACTATTTTTTTTATTTGCTCCTAGTTATTTACTTTTCGTTATCTTAATAACTCACCTGATTAGACTAACTGATCAAGAAGTTCCGCTTTGGTGATTCCCATCAATTATATACGAATAAAATTAAAGGCTATGAATATCACCCGAAATATAGAAAAGATCTGCAAATAAAAACGAAAATTTATTTGAAATAAATATATTATTTTTATATTTCATACTTATTTGTGATATTAAGTTTAATAATATTAATATTTATTAGAAGATCTGTATAAAAAATTAGTTAGCTAATGACAATAAAAAAAAATATTTATAAAGTGTGCAGAACTTTCTCAATATCCTGAAATGGCCAAAATGGACAAGTGGTGAATCGAACAAACAACTGGTATAAATAGAGTAAGCAGTTATAACCAAATAGAGTTTATAAATGTAGAATTAGTGAATCAATCAAACAACTGGTATAAATAGGGTAAGCAGTGATAATCAAATAGTGATCAAAAATGTAAAATAAGTGAATCGAACAGATAACTGCCATAAATAAAATAAGCAATTGCAATGAAATAGAAATGAATAATGTGAAAATAGTAAATCGAACAAACAACTGGTATAAATAGGATAACCAGCATGAAATAGAGATCAAAATATAATATTAGTGAATCGAAAAGACAACTTGCATAAAGATAAGAGGAATAGCTATCGAATAGCAAGCGCTTATATCAGTTTAATATGGTATCTGCACCCTCCCTTAAATTAAATTCAATTCCATACTAACGGGTAGCGCTCAAACCTAACGCGCTAAGCAATGGTGAATCCAAGATAAATGTTTCCATGTTTACATTAATTGTTATGAAATAATTTATAGAAATAATTATAAACAAACACATTTTCATTTCTCTAAAAATGCAAAGTTAACCACAATTTATTAACCGCCCAAATGCGCCAACAACAAATGTCAGCGCATCGTTTGTAATCGTTAACAGTAATAAATGCACCACCATTTCTCCACTGATTGCCCATAAATACAGTATGCCTGCATGTATAATATAATATTTGTGCGCGTATGTCCACTAATAAACTTGTAACTAATAACGTCGGAAAATTCCAGCAGCGCTACACAATGCTTAATGAAATACATATATATATATATTTACATTTTGTTTTCATTTCATATAACATCTAGTTTTAACCGGAAACAATCGGAAATCAAAGCGCACAACAAACGCTGCGCCGCGACTGTCATGCGGCTAACTTGTTTGTCTGTCGGAAGAGCCTCCAAATGGCGATCGTACAGTGAAACCTATTAAGTAGCACTCATCTTTAATGCAGTTACAGAATGTAAACACTTGATATAATAAATAGATATAGATACATAAGTGTAAAAATATATGTAAATACACATACATTATATATATTTATATGTAAGTTTATATACTTATACCTCCCACCGCTTTGTATTAGCATTTGAATCATTTGTTCGACCAATACTGTCATGATCGTGTCGCTTTATTTTATTTGCTAAATTGTTTTCTCTTATATATTGAAGTTTTTTCCTTAAAATTGAAATCGTAACGCCGGTGAGCGTACGTAGCTGCGATAAAAAACTTACATGCTTCTACATAATTTTGATAGTGCTATCGATTGCTGTGCGAAGACAGCAGCGGCGGCGGCATTTGTAATGTCGTATTCTGTGTTCGTGTTACACGATATGTATATGAGTGACGAGCACTTAGCCGACTTGTAAATGTCTGTTACGCATGCGATTTCTCTGAATCAATGAACTGGAAAGATCACGTGAACAGTGAATTGCAGTGCCGCTGCCGGCAAAGTGATTGCGGCTGCGGCGACAGCTGCTGAGCGTACAAATCTGCATTAAATTAATATGCAGAAATCATTTCAGAATCGTTTAAAAGTCGTTAGCGCTTTTGGTGTAAGGCATTAGGGCAAATATTCAAGTGGAAAGGGCAAACTGAAGATGCTTGCTGAAACTCGATTCTTTGCTAGTTATGAACTTGTAGTGATTTATATATTAATAACTATTAGTTTAACGCCGGTTGATTAGAAGTAATCGGACAAATCAATATTGATTGTAATGAAATTTTTTACTAGATAAAGGAAATTATATAAAAGAGATCTAGCTTTAGAAAAAATACAGAATTAACTTGTAAGTAATCAAATAATATAATAAATAAATTACTTTGTTGTATGTAATGACAATTATACAATTTCTTACAATTTAATTATGTATTTTTCTTCATAATTAGTTCCCTGGAAAAAATTAATTACAGTTGCTTTTTTATCACTAGATCCCTTAATAAAACCATCAATAATTGACAACCTTGCACGCGCCATTATTGCAAAAATATCCGCCTCTTTTTCTTGCTATAGTTTCAATATTAACGATATAAATATCAGGAAAGCCACATACAACTAGAAATAAATAATTTCAGCATGGCTATAACACTCTTAATTACGGATAAAATATAAACTGCTCATACATATGTATTTAGATAACTTCCATATACTTCCTCACAATATGTAATTAGACGAAATTATTTGAAGAAAAAACGATATTATTTGTATAAAAAACACTAAACTTAATTGAAAACCCAGTAGATTACATTTTGTTTTGATACTTTTCACGCAGACAGACCTGAGCCGCATATCCGCCATAAATTTGTAGACGGCTTAAGTTAATTAAGCAACAATGAAATATCAAGTTTATTTTTTGCTAAACAATGAAGTCATTACGAACAAGTAATTGAAATTTATAGATTAAAAGCTGAGATATAAAAAAAATTAAATAAGGAATAAAGAATATTAAAATAATCATAATAATATGTCAGCTTTTACAAAGGCGAATATATATTTTTAATTAATATTTGCCTTAATATTCATTAGATGATTCAAATGATAGTGGAATAGGGCAATATTACAAATCGTCACCTAAAATGAAAAATAACCTAACATCACTTTTTATAAGTTTATAGGCGCAGGAAAAACGATATAATCACAACCACTCATATTGAAACAAAATTTGAGTTTTGGTTATAAAGTGGTTATAGTATATATAGGTTATATATTGGTTATATCTGAAAACATTTCGGTTATATATTGGTTATATCTGACCGCGGAAGCTGAAAATTTTATGCTACATATATGCTGTATGATGTAGTGCATCGTAAGCAATAAAAAACTCAATTTTGATTTTTTTTGATGATACGTTGTTTTGCATTTTACGTGACGAAATGATATATTTTATATGATATATTAATTTGCCGGTTGTTTTCGCTTACAAAAAATGTTATGATTGTTGATATTGAAAATGTATCTAATGAAATTTATGTAGGTAGACTAAATTTTTTTTAGAGAAATGTGCCTTTGGATTGGTCAATTATTTTGCGAAAATGTTTAAGGAAAAAAGTCTAAAAAAATTGTTAACTCTTTATTCGAAACCTTAAATATATACCTTATGACTTGTATGAATAATTTTATATATAATTTTAAACTTATTAAAAAAAAAAAAATTTTTTTTAAATAATAAAACATAATTAATGGAAAAAATAATTATTTTTTTTTAAATAAAAATATTAAATATTTCAATGAAAAATTATTTCTTTTAAACTCATTAAAAATATTAAACATTTCCTTGTAAAAATCCAATTTTAAAAATAATAAAAATGAATAAAGAAAATAAGCTTTTTTTGAAGATAAATAAATATTTTTTGACAACAATTAAATTAAAAGCAGTAGCGTTTGCAAATGTCAACTAGATTTATTTATTACAGATAATTGCAGTTTTTACAATCAATTTACTTATTTGGAGCAATAAAAAATTAGCTTCTGGTAATTCCAGTTGCGCACACAAAGATTTATGCATTCAAACGCAGTATGATTGTAATTACATACGAGAAATTTCTATACAAAAAAACGGAATGAAGTGAAATGCAAAATATGAAAGCTTATAAAAAATAGCGCATGCAATTTTGCTGCCGAGTGAAGCTGTGCTGTAAACGCAATTGAGCAGCTTTTGAAACAGTAATTAAATTGTTACCGTAAATTACAAAAATTATTTTAAAAATGGAGAAGTTACAACAAAAAATAATTTTAAAAATTATTGAGAAATTTTTATTAATATAATTATGAAAAAATAATAATTTAATAGTAAAAAAATATAAAAAATTATTAATGAAATTAAAAAAAAAAGTATATATAAAAAATAGTTTCCGATGAGAATGCCAAGTTCCTACAAATTTACTGCAGCTGATCGGCATTGCGCAAAAACACTTATAATGCTTCCAAAGCTTTACAGGATAAATAATAAATAATTAATATTTCGTAAAATAACCTCTATTTTTAATACACCACCACATCTCCGAGACATGGAGTCTATGAGCTCCTGGCAACGCTTTATTGGTATTCTTTTCCTAGCCTCTTTCACTACCTGCCATAAATCTCTCGAGTTGATTGATTTCTCTTCAGTTACTCTTTTCTTGATATCAGTCTACAGGTTTTCTGTAAGGTCAGGAGACTCTACATATATCCCCGTGGATTTTTTATACAACCTATAAAGCTTTAGTATTGATTCATAATATTTCATTTTATTGAAAAGTAATACAATTTCATATATCCTTAGCCGCAGCAACGCTTGGTTAGCGCTACAAGCTATAAAGTATATTAAAAAAACTTTAATAAATCAATTAAAATTTTTTTCCGATTTAAGAATTATCAAAACACTTCAGAATGTCTTCACAAAGCACCGCTAGTACCATAAATAAAATGTCACATTACAATGCAATTTTGCAAAGCAAAATTCCCCAATTCATCCGACTTGCGCTCTTGATTACTTGACTGCGTCATTAGTTTTAAGCAGCTTTAATTTTCGGGCACATTTTTTACATTTTTTTGGACACAAAGTAAGCTCATTTTTAATATATTGAAATTTACAATAAAAAAAATTATATTTAATAAATATCAATATTATTGCTATTCAAGTTTTTGACATATTCTACGCTTATAAATAGACGTAAGCGGTTTAAAAGTATATTTTCTAAGCCAACTTTGAGTGTAGTATCATAAAATGTCACTTGATAGATTTTTTAGAATTTTTTTAAGTCACACAAAAGGGTTAATTAATTGCCATTGATGATTGAATTGCGCATTACAAAATGCTCAGCGCTTAGTAACGAATTTGGCCACGCTAATTTATCAAAAATTAAACAATAAATAATAAAAGAGAATAAGAATTTTGTGTGCAATATAAACCTTTTATTATACTGTGCATATATGTATGTACATACAGTGTATTTTCAAACAACCGGATATAATAAAAATTCTATTCTTAATGCACGTTCTATTCAAGCGTTGATTTATTATAGTTAAGCTTTTAAGACTTTGGCAAAATGGTACTGATTGTACAATGAAAAAATAAAAATATCTACGTATATATAAATACATTTTAATATCCTGTTTTTTGCAGTTAATAAACAAAATTTGAGACTACTATACACTAATTTATGGTGCTGAGACTTTAACTAAATTTGTTTTATAAACCGCAAAAACGGGCGTTATACACAACTATTTTTTCTCATAAAAATGAAATTTTTTATTAGATTTTTTTGTTTTATAAAGAAATTCTGAAATTTTTTGAATAAAGTTAAAACTTTAACTCACAGAATGGACGAAGGAAAAAACTCAAAATTAGATTTTTGGAAGACAAAAAAAATTAAAATTTCAGTGAAAATTTCGCGAATTTTTGTTTTTAGTAGTTCATAGTAATTGAAAAAAAAATCCTTCATCCAAGTTGTTAAGAACTGTATCTCAAAGACCTGTGTAAAATTTCATGAAGATCGGTTAAGTAGTTCTCGAGAAATTTTGTTATCCAACTCCAAAAACATAGTTTCGAGAAAACGCGTTTAAACTCGGCGCACTTAGTCTAGCTAGACTCGAGCTCGCAAGTTCTCAATGATGTAGCTCCGAAACTATTACTCGGATCATCTTAAAAACTTAGGACAAAATTCTAGAGATGTTGTAGATATTAATAAGACAATAAAAAAAATCGATTTATTGAAACAGTAAACCCATGTAACCCCTTAAGAGAATATATCCACTCGCAAGGCAGAAAAACGTGTTTTTTTTGTGATTTTTTATAGCATTCGATTTAATAAAAAAGCTAAAAATTACAATAATTTGCAGAGTCTAATTTACTTTTATATCCATCAATTTATTTTGAAAAATTTTGGACTATCTTGATCGCGTAGTTGATCTCCAAGAAAACCTTCAAAAGCAGTTGTCTGGCGGTGAGGATGATTTTTCTGATTAAAATTATCTCAAATTCAAAGACCAAAAAATGTATTATTACTACAGATGAACACAGATAATGATGGAGAGACTAGATAAACTTTGGATTATTGAAAAATTGCTGTTTTACAAAAAAAATTCTTCTGTTAAAAATTCTACACTTAGGCGGAGCTTAAAAAATCGAAATTATTATCAAAAATTATATTAATTTATTTTTTTCATATTTGCCCGGCAAATATCCAAGAAGGTCATGTAAAAACTTATTTTCACATTTTCCTGACACATATCTAAGAAAGTCGTATATAAATTTCAACTCAACCAATCCAGCCGTTTCTGTGTAACTATTTTTAAGATATATCCAATCAATAATCAATTAAAACTTAAACTGGTCCACTTATTGAAATGTGCAAGTCATTGATTTGTGCAGGAATATATTACAATATGAATATATATAAGTATGTATATATTAATATATGTGCATGAGTAGGCAAATGTGATTCGAAGCAATCATTAAGCGCCTGAATATACTAAAACATGTTATACAATTGTACTAACTTAGTATGTGTATATACCGGGTATGTGCCACCGGCCGCCTAATTATGCAAACTGCAAGCGAGTGCGAACTCATAAACTACAAAGTTATAAAAAGTTTGTATGACTATTTAAAAATATGAACTGCATATTTAAAAGCCACAAAGGTCTTTTTGTTTCTAACGATTTAAATACCAACTGTGTTTACATAAACTCATTATCACTTCCGCATAACAAACGATTAGCTATGCAAGTATTGATTATTGAACTGCTTTTGTATGGAAATCAAATTAAATCTATAATATTTTGATTACGAGTTCAATGTATGCAAATGAGTGGGTGATTAACATAAGAATGAAATCAATTGTAGATTTGTATGTGTGAGTGTGAGTGTGTGCAATAAACTGTAATAAATTTTAATATGTATTATATGGTAGTATGAATGTATATATGCGTGATTGATTTGAAATTTATGTTAAACTATTATTATTTATTATTCATATGTACATATATTAGGTATATTGGTAGTCGAAGAAGTCTTTTCGTATTTTGTAGTATCAATATAAATATGTATGTATTAAATGTCAGTGTGTTCTTTAGCGTTTGATATCAATCAGTGTAGCTGCCCTCAAATATTAATGCTAAAAGTAATTTATTCCGTTATCTAATGTTGTGCTAGATCTTAAAGTTGAATGCTCTAACGCGCAATTCTTCAAATCAAAAAAGAGGCGAGCTGAGTTATTTAAATTTGTTGGTCTAGCTAGAAGGCGATAAATCAGTGATTTAAGCAAATCAATCGTAAAATCAGCTTTAACTTAACACAGATACCGCATACTTATATGTACATATATATAAATTCTTGTACATGTATATTTCTAAGCATACCTTAAACACCTCATACTTATTTACAAACTAATTTACATAAATATCCGAATCGCTCATGAATATTTTATAGTCTACTATTTATTACTATAATTTCTTTTATTTGATTTTTTTTTTGTTAGTATTTTTATTTTATTTTTTTTCTTCAGCAAACAAGCGACCCAAAAGTCAAATGATGTTAGAAAACCCCACCGTTTCTAGTTTTATCCAGTTTACGCCGGTATAGCACACATTTTTCGCTCGTTCAAACCCATATACATGCATACATATATACAATTATACATATTTACCGTATGCATATTGTATTTCTCATTTCTAGTTTTTACGCGCATTTGGTGTTGTCTTCAATGTTTTATCTATCAGCGGCTTGTTTTCGATTTGGGCTTTTACCAACTCAACTCAACTCAAGTCAAGTCAAGTCAAGTCAACCAACTGACAAAGTATTGGATAGTAGCGTCGACTTGGGCTGAAATAGCACCCAAACGGCTGGCTATCGCATGACGCTGGCGCTAAGTATAACTTAAAATACTTAACTCGTATGCATTCCTTGTGTGTTTATGCAAAACCGAGCCGCGCATCAGCTGTCTTCTCTGACTGCTTGTTGGGCCAGTTATTTGAGCATTCAAAAAACAAAAGGCAATAAAAGATTCAAACATTTGTTTAGTTAGCAAAGCAGTCGCGTATTTTGTGTTTTCGATTTTTCAACCTTTGCAACAACGTCTTCGTTTGTGTGGTTGTGTGCGGCTTTCATGCAAATTTTAGTTACCGCGTCCAGGCGTTTAGACTATGCATCTAAAAATATTTTGCTTACGCGCTTGTTAACTATTTGTGTCGTACTAACCTTTCACTAAATTGTGTTGTTTTATATTAATAAAATTGTATATTTATAAGAAAGTTAAACGCTTTTGTGAATATTTGGAGCAGTACTTAAAATAAAGGTTGTGGGAATCCCCAAGAGCAAATTTATTATTTGTCTTTTTGCGTATTTTAAACGCGTAATAAATTTAAAATATGTCTGCTGAGGAATATTTACGCATACGCGTATATTTTGGGAGACTTTGTAAATAAAATATTTAACAAGTGGTTATAGGCCAAATTTTCTGGTTGAAAAGTATATTTGTGTGTAGTTTGCAGTTAGGTTACATGAGCCACAATTGTTTGGATATAAGAACTGAAAACGTGTATCAATAGAAGGTTAGTCAGTTTTCTAATTTAATATTATGCTAATAAATATTTATTTATATCCCGAACGGGGTATATTAAGTTTGTTGCTATATTGGTAACACCAAGAAATAAACTTCGTTTTTCTCCCCAAGAAACTACCGATATCGGATCACGTGACCATAAAGCTGCCATAGAAACAGAACTATCAAAATGATGTTTTTGTATAGAAAACTATTTTATCTGACGAAATATCTTCAAAAATTTGTTATAAAGTATTATCCAAGGAAATGTTACAATTTCCAAAATTTTTTTTTCAGATCAGGTTATAGCATATAGCTGTCATACAAACTGAATTACAAAAATCAACACAATATATCCTTTTATGGCTTAAAAAATGCTCCCGTGAAAGATATTATAGTTTCCAATTCAAATTTTTTCTTGTTTTATACTAACTTTTTTTTTTAATTCTGGCTTAAGCGCTTAAATATCTACAGAAAATATATATTAATAATTTGAGCTCATGTTTTTGCTTTTTTATTAGATCATACTCTTAAATGTATGCCTCACTTTAAGTTGTGCTATATCAAATAAATCAAAGCCTACAATTAGGCGGTCTTATAATTAGGAAAAAATCGTATTCAAGTCACATACGAACCATATTGAAATAAAAGAAGGAACAAAGCACAAAAATTGAAATTTCGGATAAGACATTTTAGGTAAATCATTGTTTCATTACTGGAAAATGCTTTATATAAATAACTAAAAGACAGTAATTCAACATAAAAAGTGGTCTGAAACATCACCTGTCTACTGAAGTAATCTAAATTGGAAAAATCATAAATTTATCTATAAATATTTAAGAAATAATACATTCATATTCCCAAGTCACACTATTTTTAACTCCGAAGACTTCCTTTAATCCATTTCTGCTGAATACTTATTTCAACTTCAGCTCTTGTTCCCCAGCAACATTATTCATACACTTTAAATCCTGATTTTCAACAATTTCTTGCATGCGAATGCTCTGCACATGTTGCTAGCCATATCGCACACCTGTCGGCAACATGTTGCCAAACACATTAAACTAGTGTGCCATTTACATTGCGAAGTATAAAATAAGTTTCGCACATTATTATCTTTCACTGACGACTTTAACGCATATATATACTTATAAATATATATACACAACAATACATATTTGTATCGATATATGCATTTGTGCACATCTAATATATAGCCAGCAGCTGTGTATTATATGTACCTGTGCATAGATGCGTTGCCGTATAGTCAAAGTAGGCCAAAAGTGACGCGGCTGATCACGTTTTCGCGACGGCGCCACTCCGATAGCTACATAAGCGTCTTTATATATGCCATTACGCTTTTGCTTGTGTTTCCTAGTCACAAATGAATGCCGCCACCAATGAAATTTCGCCAATATTCGGTAATGTGGGTGCACAAATAGACTTATATCGTTATGCGATTGTGGTAATGTGTTTTTGCTGCTTTTCAATTTTTTTTTATTATCTTTTATTGTTATTTATTATTTACTCTTTGCTTTTTGAATTACTTTTTGAATAGATATTTGTTTAAAAATTTTCATTCCGTGAGCCTGCAGATGCTTCAATTTTAATTATTGCTATGTTGTGATCTGTAGTTCAATGCTTCCTAGCGAGGAGTGAATGATGAAATGCTTATACTACTTATTATACAAAATAAAACATACGGCAACACTACTCATACTGTAGCTTTTATATAACTTTATCTTTCATTAGAATTTTTTTATCCGTTTTGAGTACTCCCCATCACAATACGTCTTCACAACAAAAAAAAAAATTACCTATAACTTCTTATCTTTTTCCCGCTTTTTATCTTAGCGCTCTTCACGTTTACACCCAACCACCTACATCCTCTCTACTCACAAACCCACAGCTATAATGTAAATTATTGACAAAAAATCACCTTGTACCGGCTGGTCTCTTGACAGACCGATTGATTGAGTGACTAATTGTCCCTTCATCTGAATGTTACGTGCCTGTTGCTGCTGAACCTGCTGTCAATACTACCAAAATCCGATAAACATCAAAAACAACAACAATAAATTGGGTTTCAACAAACCGTAAATACCGTAAGGTATTCACTCACTTTGAAGACAATGAAATGTTTCCATTTCAATAAGATTTATTATCATTTTTGGTGTTGAAAGTTGCATAAAGAATTCTTCATTATTTAGCGCAAGAAGTGAGAATAACAACATTACGCTTAAGTACTTGTTGTGCCTGACATCACCCTTTATATCTACATATGTACATACTTGCTAAAGTTTGTATTTAGTGTTGTTGTTGTGTTAACTTCCTGAATGTTCTCGCTTTTGATTGGAAAATATTTTATTGAAAGCTTGTGGAATTTTCTTTGCGATAAAGTTTCTTACACGAAATGCGCTTGTAAGCAAAATTTCCGCATTTTTTCAGATGAAATATTCAAACTTTCATTAAAAAGCAGACGAAAAAATTTAAGATTTATATTGAAAAAATACTTAAGTCGTTTTAGTAAAATTTATTTTGTAAAGATGGTAAGAAATAGTTTGAATAACGAATAGCACAGGCCATATTTTCTAGATCTTTAAAAATCGCAAATCCTCAAAAGAAGAAGAATTATATAAGATGAACAGCAAAAATGCCATTAAATTTATTGTACTCAATAAAAAGCGCAAACATAAGTAAGGTCATAATAATGAGACAGATTTATAAAACAAACAAAAACTGCAAAATCAGTATTTACTTTAATGCTAGGTCGTTGGATATGTAAATAAAAGCGGTATCTGAATAAATAAGTATTTAAATAATAACTCACTTAAGAGTAAGTAAATATATTCAGGGTTCACTCGCTCATTTGTGAATATTTTAGGTTATGAATAATTGAAAACTGGAAAATATAGATTTAGGAACAGCAGGGAGCTTTTATAGGTAGATATTTTCATATTTATATTTTAGTACAAAGTCAATATATGTAAGTACAAAGGATTAACTTTTTTTTTAATTTCTAAAGTGTGGCAGGCTACGAGATACGAATTAGGCGTAAGCCAGGTTTTTATCCATTTCGAATTCCAAAAAATAACAACTAAATCTTGTAAAATAATCTAAGCATTTACTTAAAAATACTTTTCTTACGTCTACAGTCCGTCACAAACACGAGTTTAATACTTTCTGTTCATTAGCAAGCTAGTTTTTTAGGCTTATGTAAACAAAATTTTTCTTTTGTATTTTCGAAAATTCGCTGTTTACTTCATTTTTCGAAATTTTTCTGTTTTTGATATTTTTTTTGGTAAACTCCGTGTTTATGAATTGAGTTAAAGCTTAAACTCCGACTAATAAACTCGACTATATGAAAGTCTTTTAGGCGTAAGTTATAAAAAAATTATTAATTGTATTTATTGGATTTAACCTTAAACTCCAAATAATAAACTCGAGTTTAAGATAGTTTTTTAGGTAATATTTGAAAGTTTTAAAAAATTAATCATGTTTGTTTCCAAAATAACTCTTTTTTTTGGTAAACTCGGTTCTTATGATTTGAGTTTAATCTTAAAATCCAACTGTTAAACTCGTGTTTAAGCAAGTTTTTCAGGCTGAAGTTATAAAAAAAAAATTCTTTTGCCTTTTCGAAAATTCGCTATTTACTTCATTTTTCCTTTCATTTTCAATCGCATAGTATTCAAAAAGCGTGCTCCAGAAAACTAATGACTAAATTAACAAATAAAAATACAAACTGTCATGTAATGAAAAATTTGCATTGAAAACATTGCCAATCATGCGAAGTCGCTATGCAGTCTACAAATTTATTTGATGTTGCCGCGAAGCATAGCTTCAAACATAATCACAAATGTCTAAGGTTTCAAGGGCTTATCACTCACAAGCGCGCATATGACGTCATAAGCACGAAACACGTACAAATAGGTTTTATTATCTTCAAACGCTGACGTGATGAGATTCTATGTACGCAGTTTCTCGAATCGTAGAAAAACATAAAAAAAAATAAATAGCGTAGTGGCATCTTTATGTGAGCACCATCCTGATCAGCAACTCAAAGTTTGTGTTTTCTGAGGCCCAAATTTGCTTCGAATGTCAAAAATCAGATCATATATATGTAACTACAACAACAATAAAAATAAGCATGAATAGTGTCATCTGCACCTCAATTGTAGTCAGCTTAAGCAAAACTCATCGCCTTCGTAAGAAATGTTCGTTGAAACAGTTAATGTGAACTACAATTATTTGCAGAATTCATTAACAACAATAACAACAATAAAATGTAATGTGTGATAAAAAAATAATATCTTGGGTTTACTGTGATCCATATGTTTGCGGTTTTTCATGTGAAATCGTGCTTGCAGCCGGCGGTTTGACGGCCACTAAAGCAGCGCACGACATGGCGTATGAGTAACATAGTAAATAATTGTAGTGAAGGTGTTGTGTGGTTTATTATCAATTATTTGATTCGATTTCATGTTGTGCTTGGCTTGTGGCTTCATACGAAGTAATTCTTTATTTTTGCCAAATTTGTATATACAACTGATAATGTTTATATTTTTTAACCTCAAATATTAATATGCATGCTGCAGCCTCTGCCTAAACGTCTGCCAATAAATGTGTTAATGTGCTCCACACGATCCGGGTAGAAATTTAAATTTATTGCACAAATTTGCATAAGTTGTTTTGCTGTTTTTTCTTCACAAAAAGAAATTAAATATAATTATGCGTTTCAATTTAGCACTGCTTATATTTGTTGTGCTGTTTAGCAGGAAGTTCAGTTTTCTGTGAAATTTCTTTGTACCTCATTCGACACACATCACATTCACAAGCGCTCCGGGAAGATGATATGCTGCGCATTTTGATTGCGCAAATATTTGCTAAAATGCGCTTAATAAAAATTTACACCCTCTACGTGCTGTACTTCACCTTTGCTGGCCGGTATTGCGATATTGCGGAAATTCACATAAATCATTGTTGCAACTTCCCATTTATCAATTCCGACAATCTCCTGCACTGCTATCTCACATACGTGTATTTGTTGTGCAATTATTGCAGTATCTGATGCAAAAATGCTGCATAACACGCTTCCGTTTAGGAAAAGTTTTTAAAATTGTGTAAAATTCTAATTTGCCTTTGCTAGTTTCTTATACTTTGTTGCTTTGTTTTTGTTTTTGCTTTATTCCTTAATGATTAATTACTTTTGGGATATGTGTAATTTTCTTAATTGCAAAATTCTGAGACAATTGGTTTGCTGTGGGCGTTAAAATTACATCGGAGATTTTAATTATTTACAGCAATTGGTGCCGTTGACGTTTGATAGTCTACAAATCATCGAGTTGGAACGCTATACAAAGTATGTATATTTGCATGTGTAAATTAAGGAAGCAGGGTTGGCTGGAGCAAAAAATTTTTGATTTTTGATCATAAGATGTTCGTCGTCAAGTGTGGCTATCCAGTCATATTTTTCAAAAAAAAAAAATGTAGAAAATACTAGAAACAGTTAAGTGCAGCTAGTCAGTCATATTTATCTTGTTTCATTACTCTTGTTATGTTTACTCAAACATCTAAAAATACTTCGCATAAAAAAATTAATGGAGCTTTTTCTTAAACTCGGTGTTTAATGCTTAACAACAAAGTTATTCAGTTAAAGTCATTACCAAAATTTTCAATATTACAGATAAATTATGTTTCAAGTCCTATTTACGCCTCTCTGAACTCAAATTAAAGAATTTTTTTTCGTAAACTCGGTGTTTAACGTTTAACACCAAAGTTTACTGGCAACTCGAGTTTATCTGTAAGCAAATTTTTCACATTTTGCAAAAAGAATCTTAAAATTTTAAATAATTTTTTTTCGTAAACTCGGTGTTTAACGTTAAACACCAAAAATGTCAATAAACTCGAGTTTATCATTAACACGATGTTTAATATTACGTATAAATTATATTTCAAATCCTAGTCATTACTCTCTAATCAAAAGTTTTGTTTTCGTAAACTCGGTGTTTAACGTTTAACACCAAAATTCGCAATAAACTCGATTCTATATGTGAGCAAATTTTACAAGCTTGCAAACGCAATCTTACAAATTGAATAATTTTTTCATGTAAACTCAGTGTTTACGATTAACACCCAACTTACTAATAAACACGAGTTCAAGGCGCAACAAAAACACTGAAATGTGAAAATACGTAAGCCTGAAAGCTCTCTTGTTTAGTAAACTTCGTGTTTAATCATTCACATGTAAATTTTGTTATTAAGTTAAATTTATTTTAGCCCTTATGGTTGTGTTTTAATACAGCTAGACACCTATATCTAACGAATATTGGATTTTATTGCCTTAAACTCGTAATTACATCTGTTTTACTATTGAACTTTCTTTTTTTTGCTTATTAAAGCTTTTTATTCGAAATTTTGTATATAAACACGAGCCAATCAAATTTTTTCTTATATAATATAAAATTCTTTGGCTTATTTTATTAAGGACAGGAAGTTTCCTTCCAAAAAACAATAAAAAAATTAAATTCGCTCCCTCCTAACTGGCGAAATGCCAAAAAGCGTTAACTAGTTTTTATATAAATTGCGCATTTTCTAACAAAATTAAAGATTGATGGGTTTGTCAAATTTAACATTGACGTGATAATACAAAAATTATAATAGAATTTTTTTATAAAATTTTGCTAAATATTTATAATTGAATTAAAAATTTTTAAGTGTGTTTTTTCTTTCCAAGAAACATCAATTATCGAAAAACATCAATTTAACGTTAAAGAGACAAACTCAATAAATGTCTGTGTCTTTATTAAACATGTTTTTTTAAGTATTTGTCTGGTTTTTTGTTGCTGCCTTTTTTTTATTTTTCTCAAGCCATCACCATTAGAAATGTATTGCTTAAGCTTCTTTTTTTGACAACTTCATTTACCTGTTAGAATTTTTTCTTTTAAATAAATTGGAATTTTTGTTAATACATTATTATTCAATTCAAAATTTGTCGCTCGTTAATCAATATTTAAAAGCAATCGATCAGCGATTTTTTCAGACAGATTAACGCAGCCAAATAAAACTAATTATTCGTTGGAAATGTCCGAGCACAATAGAAAAAAAACGAGAATTGTCAGTTAAAAGCGCTCAAGTGAATTTGAAAAAAAAATATGATTGCTTGCTGTGCACTGAGTACATCAATTATTATGAAAAAGGTGGAGACTGATGAATTGCTTCACTTTATAAAAAAAACTGGAGACAAGTGATTTGCTGTAGGTGCCTTGTAATTGATGAGTTTGTTGTAATGCTTTTGAGAAGTAGAAATGTTAGAAAAAAAAAATAACTGTCGAGCAGAACTTTTTGTTTGAAATCTTATTTTCTAAAATTATTTGAGTGATTTTAGACTTTTTTGTAACATGCGATTTTATTTTCAACAAAAGTTAGCACAAATTTTAACAAAAATATATTTTAGGTGCATTTTTTTTCGAAAATTTTTGACAGAATTTATATCATGCGATTTTATTTTTCACCGATATTAAAAAAAAATAATTTTTAACAAAAATACGTTTTAAATGCAATTTATTTGAACTGCATTTTCTTTGAAAATTTGTTTGGAGAAAATTATTTGACTGAATTTAAAAAAAATTATACCATGCGATATTATTTTTCATCGAAATTGTAAGCCAATTTTTAACAAAAAAACATTTTAAATGCAATTTATTTAAAAAAATATTTATATATTTCTTACAGAAAATTTTTTGACTGAATTTAAAAAATTTTGTATCATGCGATTTTATTTTTCACTGAAATTTAAAGGCAATTTTTAACAAAAATGCATTTTCAATGAAATTTCTTTCAAAAAATATATGTTGGAAAAATTATTTGCCAGACTTTAGACAATTTTGTATCATGCAATTTAGTATTATTTTAGTTAGAATAAGTTTTAAATTCATACTAAAATTTCTAAAATTTCCTTCCAAATTTCTTTTCAGCCTTGAATCAAATCAAACCTGTGTTAGTGTTAATAAATTTAATTAAATGGGTTTTAATTTAAGTAATTACTCGTAAAAGTGTGTGTAAATTATAATCTGACCCTGGTTTCGACATAAATAATAAGTGGTAAGTACATTGATTGTCACTACTATTAACTATTTTTCGTTATGATTATTTCGTTATAATTTTTTATAATACAGTAATTGCCGTTTGCTATTTACCTAACACCAACTATTCCATATTCACTTATATCTGTAGATATACCAATGTGTATGTATGTATATAAATGCATGTGTGTGAGCCGCAAGTGTTATAAAAGTGTATGTATGTATCTGTGTAGATAAAATAATAGTTCAACAACATTGAAGTGCATTCAGCCATAAACAGAAATTTGTCAACTCATTTACAGAAACAAAAAAATACATGTCATTAAGCTTAATTAAATATGGAAAATGTGTCAGCTTAAGCCTGCAGCAAAAAGTAAACACTGATTTGTATCAGAAAGCTGAGATAAAAAATTGCGAAATTAAAAAAAAAAAAAATATTACAAAATTTATATCAATTGCTGCAGGCAGCTGAGAAGAGATGGATTTTCGGTAAATGATATACAAGAGTCTTATTTGTACATATGTATGGATATGGGTCTCTAAGTAAGGATGGATTACAAAGAATTATCACTCAAGGCAACATTAGAATCTCCAATCAAATTGTTCAGTTCGAACCACTACAGCCTTTAGCACGCATACAAGTTGACCAATAAAATCAAGCTAAAAACATTTTATACCCTTTGATGATATCAAAAATGAACCTATGAAAGGCATAAAAGCTTAAATATATCCGAACTTTGCATTTTTTATTATAATATTAATATGCAAAACAAGTAGCCAAAAACATATGTACATACGTCATAACACCCCCACTACAGCTCAGAAATGTCAGCAACTTTCACTAAATATGTTTGTTTTGGTTTTTTTTTTTTGCAAATAACAACTTTTTGCTCGCCAATCACTGCATTTGTTTACTCTTTTGCAGCTTCACGCTGCACCTTGTTGTTTACCGCCGTCATACGTTTACTGTTACACTTGCTCCACATTCATGCAGATGACTCATACGCCTGGGTATCCTACATTAAGCAAATCTGTTTGTGTGTTTAGCGTTGATTTGTTTATTTGTTATTGTGTGCGTGGAAAATTTTCAAAACATCTACGCATTTCACTTGACATCAAGAGCAGCACACATAAACACAAAAATGTGCCAAATGTATGTATGTATGTACTTGTATAGAGTACAGAGACAGGCAACAAAGCAGTGCGCCGCAACAAGATTGAAAATACACACACATACATAACAACGCAAATGTCTGTCTGCAACTGACTGTGGTTAATATATACATATGCATGTACAGCTGCCCGCCGATAAGCGCTAAATACTGCGAATTCGTGCAAATGTATTACGGAATGGGTTTAAAAATAATATAATAAACATTATAATTGCTAATAGCAGCCACAAAGGAGTGTGTGTCAAATTTATTGAAGTTTGAATTTAATTAAATGCGTCATCGCATATGAAATATTTTGAATTAAGCGTATTTGAAATTTTGTGTGAAATCATGCAGAGATCATTAACTTGTCAATATGTATGATTGTTTGTACGAAACTTTTATCAGCAGTTTTGTTTTCTTCACAAATTTTTGTTTACTTTATTTGTCAGCTGTTGTAAAACACACTTTACACTATATGCACATATGTATATGTATATATACAAACATGACATGTGTAGTTGTTAGTGCATGTAGTTCAAAATAAGTTTGACCTTCACCTAAACTGCGATTGTAAACATAACTAGTGGATACTCTTTATATCAATGATGACTCTTAACTTTACGCTTTGAGCATTGATTTGGTGCATATAATGGTTTTTGTTAGTTACCTCGCATAAGGGGGTGTTCAGAGGTAGTAAACAAAGTTTTTTGTAGGCAAAAGTAATAATTTGACCAAGAAAATACTTAGGTTGGGTTAGGGTTGAAAGGTCGATACTAAGAAGCAAAGTAATAATAATAAGAAAGTACAAAACTTACAAATAATATTTAATAGAACGAGGTGTGTTCAAAAAGTATCGCGAATTTTGTGTTTTTTCAAAAATTATTTATTTATTCATGAATATCTATTTCGTATAGTACATCAATTAATTAAATTAGTGAAATGTTTAATAATTTTAAAAAAGTTATCATGTTATCATTACAATTTTGCAAGTAAAAAATAAATTATGTTAGTTTCATGAATAATCATAATCCAATTTGTTTTTTTCTTTAATAATTTTTTAATTTTTTTAAATTATTTTTTGTTGTTGTTTTTTTTTTATTTTTACATGAAAGCTGATATTTTAATTTACAATACAATTTATTTATTTTTTTTTAATTTTGCAAAATTTTTTTTGTTGTTTTTTTATTATTTGCTATTTTTTTATTTCAAAAAAATTAACATTAAAGTTATTATCAATAAAATAGCTCAAATAACTATTTCAATAGTTTATTTTTTTTAAACAAAAATATTTAAATAATTTTTATAATTGTTTTATTTTTGTATTTTTTTAACTTTTTATTTAATTTCTTTTATCTTTTTTAATTTTCTTATTATCTTCACATTTTTTTGCAATCTTTTTAATATCATTAAATTTATTAAGAAGTTCTAAAAACGTTATTGGCATTACAAATAATCAAGAAATATTTATTTTCTTTTATAAAATTTTCGGTATTTTCAAAATAAACTTTTTTTCTTTTTTTGTTTTTTCGTATTTTTGGTTTATTTTTCATACAATTATTGAAATAGGTTTGCGAAAAGCTAGAAATTTAATTTGGTTTTAATCAATTTTTTATTAATTTAATTAATTGTCTTTTTTTTATTTTTGGTAATTTTTTAAAAGGTTGCTTTTTAAGGAATTTTTATTGACTACATTTTTTTATACTTCAAACTAAAATACATACATAATATTTTTATAATTAAAGTTTAATATTATTTTTTATTCTTTTTCGATTCTTGACTTTTATTAATTTTATTGACCTTTTTGAAATACTTTTCTTTTTTTGTAATTTCTTAATATCGTTTTAAATAATTTTTGTAACTGAAATATATACTCAAGTACTTTTTACTTTTATGTCTAATAATATTTTTTATTTTCTTTTTTCAATCCTTAATTTTTTTTAATTTTTCCCCATTTTCTTGCCAATTTTTTCAAATATTCAATTCAATTTCATAAACAAAACAAACAACATATTTTCGCATAGCCGACATTGATAGCTGAATCACTATGCAATGAAATTATTGAAATCATTTCAAATTTGCAGTGCATTCATTATTCACTTTTGGGCAATCGGACAAGGTGAACAACCACTAATCGGCGAATTTTGATTGAAATTGCAAAATTTGATTGAATTCCGTTTGCGTTAACTTCGTGGTGTTTATTGACTTATTAAACTGGGTGATTTTTTTTAGCAAAAGATAATTATGTTTCCGATAATTAAAAAATTAAAAAATATATGTTAAATTACTTTTAGTTAAACTCCTTTAGGGTCAAGGGAGTTAAATAGACAGGAAAATAAAAACAGAAAGAGGATTTTTTTAATTTTAGCATACTAAATTTTTTTAAAAATAGACACACGCATGCATCAGAATACTTTTTCTGTTAGCAAATACTCTCTACTACATACACACATACGCATACATTAAAGTCGAACAACCGCTAGCTCGGCAAAGCACGTGCCAAGGTGTGTGTTTCTAACTGCTGTGTGCCTCATCACATCAGCAATAAGCACTCATTTGTAGCCTAATCGATATGAACATACGTATGTACTATATGTACATTTGTATATAGGTACTGTAGGTAATGTGTTAAATAAGCATTCGAATGCATTAAACGGTAACAAATAGCGTAAGACAAGCGCGCACTACTGCGTGTTGTTGGTAAGGTTGTTGCCTTTCCTTATTAACGAATTACCTTTGGCCTCGTGCCAGTTGATTACTGTAGGGAATTTTCATGCTTCTTGGCAACAGACGTTGTTATTGGCCATACAAGCACACACACATAAGTATATACACACATATTTACGGGATTGAAAAGTATTGACGTAAAGTCGTAGAAATATTTTTGTCTTTTAACAGAGAAATAATTTAAAATTGTTCTTTAAATAACGAAAAAATGCACTGTAAATGTTTCCCGAAATTTGTGAGGGCGAAATGAGTAGGAAATTAAAATGAAAATTCAGTTAAGAGGCAGAATTAATTCAATTTCTTTTTAGGCTTTTAAATATTTATAAAATAGAAAAAATTTACGAAGTGAAATTTATGTATTAATTCTTTTCTGAAGGTCTAATGCTGTCTTCATATAATTCATTCAACCATAACCTCAAAATATGAGTAAAGAAAAATATGAGTATAATATTTATTTTACGGAAAACATAATGAAAAACATGTAAATTTTACTTAAAAATATTTGTGACAAAAAATTGAATTAAAATAAGTTTTATATTTTCATTTTGTTTTTTTTTTTGTTGATAAAAAGTTTTCGAATCGAAGTATTAAAATTATTTGCAAAAATATAAAATAGTTTTTTGCAAAAAATAAAATATTTATTTGCAATTTAATCTCCTTTGCCAAAAGAAAAAACACAAAATTTAAATTAAGCCAAAAATTTTAAAATAATTTTATTTACATTTTTTATTTATATTTCAATTTTATTTACATTTTTTTTTTCAAAAAATAAAATATGTTTTTTATTATTTATTAAAAAAATTAAATTTTAGATTTTATTTATTGATAAAAAACTTTCGATTCAAAATTTAAAATTATTTGTTAAGTTTTTAATTTTTTTTTTCATTGTTTTTTTGCAAAAGATAAAATATTCAACCAAAAGTTTAAAAAAAAATGTATTTATTTAAAAAAATATTATTTTTTGCAATAGAAAAAAAAGAATATTTTATTTTAAATTCAAATAAAAACTATTATTTTTCTCTTGATTAATAATTTTTGGCAATTTTTTTTTAATAAAAATAACGTTTGTTGCGAAGCTTTTCAAGTTGAACACCGTTTGATAAAATTACTTAATATGAAGAATTGAACTTTGAAATCCGCTCTTTACAGGTGTTGCCTTTCTTTTATTTTTTTGACTAGTATGAATTTTTTTTAATGTAGTTTTTTTTTTTGCTTTATTTAACGACCTTTATATATATTTATGTTATTGTATATATTCTTTATTCAAAAAAAGTGTTTTTTAGCTTTAATCTGATATATTTTGGTAAAATATACTTAAATATATATACATGCAATTCATAAAGTTATTATAATTATTAAATATACCTTCTTTTAATTCAAGAAATAATTTCTGTTAAATTTCATTCGTCTTTATTATCTTTAAAAAATTTTATTAATCTTAAATTTAATAAAAAATTAAATACTCTTTCAATATTTTAAGTAACAATTTTCATATATTACTCATTATTCATTTTAATTTATTGTTTTCATGCTGATAACTAAACGTTACTTCACCCAACCACAACAACACTTGTAAAATTTTAAAAATTTTAATGAGTTTGTATCGAGTCGAAAATTTTCCGTTCACCCGAAAAAGGTTTAAAAATAGCAACAGAAAAACAAGCACAATTCGCAGAAATTAGCAATAATTTAGTCTTCAGCCCTTTTCAATTGAAACTACATCAGTACTAAGATTTTTAAAGCAGTTGCAACAAAGCAGCAGCTTTTATTTGATACATAAAGAGAGCGCATTGTTTGCATAGAACTATTTATTGGTTCCCAGTCTTACGCCCCAACCAAATAAATGGGTTGCATACTCGCCTTTCCTGCAAAAAAGTGGACTGATTTTCAGGTATTTCATTGATACGTGCGCTTAGGTATCATATATTATTCGAAAAAGAAACGCAAACGCATCAGTTATTTTTTTCTAAGAATATTTTGTTTACATTTTTATGCTTTCTTTGTAAAAGAATCCAAGTGCGCCAGCATATTCTTACAATTGTTATTGCAATTGCAGTCGGGCGACTCGCGCAAATGAGTCGGCAGAGAGCTGCTTGTGTCGCCAACATCTATTGCCAATTTATCGCGTTTCGTTGAGGTGTCAAACGAAATAGTGGCAATAAAACCGATAAAAAAAAGAAATTATTAATAGAAGAATATAGCGTGTCATCTACGAACCATAAACAGAACGCATACGAGACGCGCAGCGCGTTGGAAATAAGTAAATTTTATTGCCATTGCTGTCAGTCAGTCAATATATGTACATACGAATACTGAGAAAATTGGCGAAAGCAAAACGTCAAACAAAGTACGCCACACAAGCAAGTGCATATATAAATAAATAAATAAATGAATAATCAAATAGGAAAGAAAACTATTGAGATACTCACACAACAACAAAAAGTGCAAACAATCAATACAATCTGCACAAGAAATGTGTTGCATTGATGAAATCGGAAGTAAACACCAGTAGGCCAACATGTCGTTATACTTGTACATATGTATGTATTCGCTTGCACACAGACATACAAACACAAAAATTGTCAAGCAAATAACTTTTAAACACAGGAGCAGTACAACAACACTGATAGCAGTGTAGGGGAAGCGATCGCGATTACGCGCTAGTGCCAAAGTACACGCATGCCCACTAGGAAAAGGATGGGAGAAAAATTGAAAATTCTGCTGTTTAAGATTTTTTTTGTTTTTACTTTTGGCTTTTTGTTCAGTTAGCTGAAGAATAAATACTTAATTTTTTAAATTTTATTAATTTATTTTTTAATTTTTATAACTTGTTATAAAAAATATGCTATTTAGGAGAAATTATTTTATTTAATTTTTTATTGTGACTTAGTATTTAATTAGCTTTTCAAAAATAAATATTATTCTTTTTTAATTCTTGTTAAACTTATATACATATTAATTATGAAAAATTATTTAATTTAACTTTTTATTTAGTTGGCCTATTAAAAATATAATTATTTATTTTTTAACTTTTAATTTTTAATAAAATATTAATTTTTTTTTTATTTTTTATTTTTATATTTAAAAATTTTTTTTAATATTATGTAAAATACAATAATATGCTATTAAGCTAAAAAAATATTTAATTTTGTTAATTTTATTTTATTATTTAGTTTAACCATATCTAACTTGCAGTTAAAAAATAATATTATTTTTTATAATTGTTTTTATTTCAAATTTAACGTTTTATACTTTAAAGTAATATTTATTATAAAATGTGTATACATTTTTTGTTTTTTATTGTGACATGTTTAGGAGGAAATAAAATTTTTGAATCCACTTAATTTATGTTGTAAAAACTAATTTTTATATTACCGAATTTTTTGCTAAAATTTTGTTAATAAAAATAGTTTGTTTTTATTTTATATAAAATTTGTTCATTTATTCTTTGTAAATATTTTTTTTTCCTTTAAATTTATTTTTTGTTTTTTTTTTTGTGAAACAAATTATGTTTTTCTAAATTTATTTTTTAATAAAAATTATAAATTTCTTATAATATTATTTTTAAAAAATTGGAATTTTCTTAAATGATGCCTTATTAAAAATATATGGTGTATTTTCAATTAATTTTTTTTTTTATTAAAAAAGTTTTATTTTTCAATTTCATGTAAAATCGCCACTGGGTGTTATTTATGTACTTGTACAAATTTTGTGCAAATTATTTAGAAAAGCGCAATCATACAAAAATACATATATACATACATGATACATGCATATGTACCGTCATGGCCTGTGTGTGGTTTTTGTAGGAAACACAGACTGCCGGGCAGACATACAGATAAACGAGCAGACAAGGTTGGCAGAGCGCCAGCAAAATATACATACATACAAGTATATAAAAACGGCAAAAGCACTTGTTTCATATAATCAAATACACATATTATATGCACATAGTATACTCGTATGTATTGCACTTATATACTGATGACAGACTGATTTGTTTTGGGAATAAATTTTTATTTTTTGACGATTATTTATTCAACTTTTTTTCTTGTGTCTATTTTCATCTGTTGATGTTGTGCTCGGTGCGTTATTGCTATTTTGTTTTGACTGCATTCTTTCATTAAAAAAAATATTGTTTTTTCTAACTTTATATTGATGTGTATGTGTGTTTAAGCATTCTTTCATTACAATGAATGTGTCTCAAATTGATCTTATTTAGCTGCCATTTCTTTATACAAATGCCAATGCCAAGGCGAGCAGAGTCGGTTAGCTTGCTAAGTAGGAGGTTGAGGCGATAAATTCAGTGCTCATTAAAAAAATGTGCATAACAGAAGCAAAGTGTATATATATCATATATGTGTATGCATTTGTATGCGTATAGTGGGTTTAGAAGCTGATTTGAATTGCTATTAGATTCCAACTTGATATAAATATATTGTTGAAAAGAAGAAGGCATAAGAAAGAAACTGAAAATTAACTTATTAATTTTTGACTATAAATGAATGTATTTATATATTATATATTAGTCATTATGTTTTATAAAACTTAAGGTAACACAATTTCATATGATAATAATTACCGTTATTTTTTGCCTTTTCTACTTATGTATATAAAATTATTGATATTATGAACATCATGAGGTCAGATCACATCCCTGAAATAAATTAAGATATGTCGATAAGGATAAAACCCCGAATCGGATATTTAAAAAAAATATTTCTCGCAAAGAGAGTTGCCACAATTTCTTACAATTGTAACTATGTTCTTTGTTGTTTTCAAGCAGGTATATCCACTTCAACTTCAATGTTTGCTATTTTGCTTAACATTTCTTTGCATAGGGTTGCCAGATTTTTTAATTTTTTTATTGTTATTTTTTGTTATCAAAATATGGAACTGAACAGTACATTAGTATAACAACTAATTGTTTTAGTCGAATGGGGTTGCCATATTGTCTTAAAAAACATCTTCAAATAAGTTGGCATATCGTAATAAAATAAATAATTAAATTAAAAAATTAACTAAGAAAACATATTTAACGTAAATAGAGTTGCCACATTTTTTTTAGACAGTAACTATATTTTTAGTTTCTATTACAGATATCAATTTCTAATTCCAATATTTATCAAAGAATATCTTGCTATTTCTTAATACATAATTTTACGCATAGCGTTGCCACATTTAAATTTTTTATTTTATTTTATGTTATAAAAATATAGTACTGAACTTGCTCATCTGTTAATCTACAATATAAGTATGATTATAAACCAATTTTGGTCGAACAGGGTTGCCGTACTATTTTATATATCTCTTATTATAGTTATTTTTGTTACGAAAATTTGGTATTTAGTTTATCAGTACTACATAAAATTAATTCACGCATAAAATTATTGGGTTCAGGGTTGCCAAATATAAATTTTTCTGTTGTTGTTGCGGAAGAATTCTACCGAGTTGTCAGCCCTTGACCGGATAAAAAATTCATCTTGAAAGTACTAGTTCCTTACATTTATCAAATAACAAGTTATACAACACAAAAATATGAAAAACTAATCTAAGCATCTAACGGAGCTTTAAGTGCCACTTGTATTATAATATAAGAACAATTTGCGCCATTGACAACAGTAAACATTTCATTAAAAATAAAATCATGTCGCAAGCAAAAAGCACTATGATTTTAATAGACGATTATATATCATAGCCATCATCAAAATCATTTTGCAATTTAATAATAGTGAAATATGAAGCAAAACAAACATTGCAAATAATGCTTGCTTATAACTACATACATGCATAAATATGTATTAGCGATAATAATTACGTATACGTATAGGATGACCAAGCAGGTGGTTCCTGCATTACGTTCAAGTAATACAATATCTATATATATGTGTAAATAAACAAATTGAGTGTAACAAATTGCGAAACTTAATTATATTTTATATAAATAATTATTCCCATATTTATATATATATGATATACGAGTAGTTACTTCATGTAAGTATGTAATGGCTTGCTGTGTTTTTGTCATGCCGGCCCGCAGCGGTCATTGTACACAGTAATTTTGTGTTTTTTGCTACTTTTGTGGCTCAACTATAGTGAAATAATTATGCATAATTGAGTGGCAGGCGAAAATATTGGTTTTTCTGCGCAATCATACCTAAAATAGCACACATACTTATATATAAGTACACAACTATATAGTTGTACATGCAAACTGATAACTATTTTATGCCTGGGGGCGCTGTTGTTCCGCAGTTTTTGCTTCTTTTTGCTATTCAAATATCTGTTTGCTGTAGCTGTTTTTATTTGTAGCTTTTATGGTTCATAGCCTAGGGCAAAATTTGCGTGCTACATAAGTGTTTTTATTTGCTTGCTGTCAAATTTTGTGTGCCTCTTCTGCTTTAATATTCCACTTTTTTTTTGCGAGCTATCTAATGCTTTTGCATATGTGTTTGGTAGGTAGTCTAATGGCACTCGGCGTATGTATGTATGTATTATGTATTTTTGAGTGTGTTAAAAAAGTTTTATCAGCACAACACTTTTTGTTGTACGTAGCTGTTTGTATGTCACAGAAGTACGATCTTTTAGCGCTCATTACTTGTACTATACATATATATGTATATATTTAGAGAAGAGATTTGATATCCGGGTTAGAAATGTTGTACTCTTGTGATATTCTTATGACAGTGTATTTTGCCAAATAAAACTGTTTTTCAATCAGAAACTTGATTTTGATGGGTCAGTTTGTATATACCCCTATAGCATATAGACAGGGGTAAAAACTGAACAATTGGTTCAAAAATTGTTCATCTATACGCTATAGAGGCACAATCTGAACAATTTGTTTGAAAATTGTACCGTTACCTTGTATAATAGGTCATGTAAAGTTTCAAGAAGATATGTTTTTCTTCATTATCTCCTAAAAGTTATGAATAGAAACTTCATAGCAAACTTATCAGCGTATAAATAGAGGTAATGATTATAGTGGTAAACAGCTTGAGATATCATTTGGTAGCACATTTTTCAAGGCTACAGAGTTTTTATTAGTAAAAAAAACTGTCAGAATATGATATAAATTAATTTGTTGTTGGTTAGATCAGTCTCCATGAGGCATCTTCATTGTCTACTCAATGCTATATAAATAGATAATTCTATTCATTTCAAAAGGATTAAGTTGAAAAATATATTGTTTGAGCTTTAAGTACTGATACGGAAAATTTCAAACTTACACATATTTTTTATCAAAAAGATGAAGTCGAACAAAAATTCAAAGCAATTCCAATTCTTTCGCCACTCTGGGCCCAAATTGAAATATATATTTTCCCAAAATTGATCTCATATTCAATACACTAAGCAAACCTGATCTTAAAACTTACTTATATAATTTTTTTCTGTAAATTGATTTCGTAACCTCATACACTTATTAAAACTATTTTTAAAACATACTTGAAGTCCATTTAAAGCACAACAACCTTGATTTTCAATGAAGAGTACGGCCTAAAGTATGCAAATATTAAAAACACTTCAGGTTACTCGTGTTCAACAACACTTCATATTGTTACAACTTAACCGTGCTTTCACTCAGAACAACATTAAACGAAGTTAGATTGTCATAAAATATTTGTAATTACATAACAATATTGTAAAGAAGATTTCACCACCTTCGGGGTGCTTTTTCACTACAATCGCCCATTTTTGCACCAATACTTTACCAGTGGACTGTGACTTTAGAACAGACTGTGACTCTAGATTTTCTAGGAAACAATTAAACGAAATTACATTGTCTTTAGTTATTAAAGGTTCCGACAACATTAAGTTTATTAAAATTTCACCACTTTGAGCGGAGGTTTTTAACCACAGTCCCTCAATTACGCACTAATAATTCAGCAATAGACTGTAACTTAAGATTTTCTAAGAACAAAAAATAACTTCACTAATAGCAATTATTATCTTTGAATATTATAATGATTTTGCTTTCTCATTGCCTATAGTAATGTTGTAAATAACAGCCAGTTGGGAAAAAATAATTACTTTTTGTAAAACATAGTACCAAGAAATTGCGAAGATGGAAAGTTTATTCACGCAATTTATAGTTAAAAGTCTTATATAATAGTGGCTAGCTTATGATGCTGTGTAGCAATTATTTATGATTAAGAAAATATTATCTGCGATTAGCAGAGTATCAAAACAAGCTAAAGGTTTTTTTCCGTACTTAGATGACTAGACAGATTTCCGCGAACAACTTATCTTTTATGTGATTTTGAGCTAATGAAATTTCGTAAGAATTATTGAAACTGATTTTACACATTTTTTATGCGTTTTGGACACGCATCTGTTATCTTCAGCTTATCAATCCTGAAATATTGTGCGTACAAGCCGCTAAGCTTGCGCCGCACAGCTTTGCACAGACACGTAAAATTAATGCATGAGCATACACGTGCGTTTATTTGTAGTACATATATACTACTGTCTACTTTAGTATATACGAGTATGTATACATACATCTTTGTAGTGCCTCTTGGCGTTGTGCTTCAGACAATGAAAGCGAAATCTTATGCAAATATTTGCTTGAAAATATCTGTTTTGTGCTAAATTTAATAGCTACAACTAAGCAAGCGTTCAAGTACGCTTGAGTCAAAAAACGCAAAACTGATGATAAATAACTAGAAAAGGCGTGTTCAGTGAAATATGCATATACATACATATATACAAGTAAATGACGCTTTTGTATACTTAAAGCGGTAGGTGAATTTTTACTAAACTTACGTACATATGTGAGGAGGTATATGAGGAGCAAAATATGCGAAAAGGGAATGGCAGTCGGCAAGTGACAGTTACTGTAGAAAAACATCTGCATGCTAAGGTGGCAAAGCGAGCAGGCAGCCAAGATAACGAAACAAGTAACAAGTAATTACGGTGCAGAAGCAAAAGCAAGAGCCCAAAAGCAAAGTGTGTGCAAAATGATTAAATACTTTTCGCGCAAATAGACACGTGAAATGCAAAAATTTTGTTTTGTTAAATAACACCAAATGCAAAATGCCATATATTGTCTGTATGTATGTGGATATGTGAAAATGTTACCTGGTTATTTACAGCAGCGCACTGTAAGCTAATTATTTTTCGTAATAGTGCTATAAAAGTATATTTCAGTCTCATATTTCATTAGTGTTTATGGCTTAATAATTTGAAACTAAATATGAATGGAAAATTGCTTGTTAAATGTTTATAGCAAAATATTCGGACGGAAGCAGCTTGGAGTTTTGTTAGATGTCTGGTCATATGTAAGTGCGCCTATCAATACAAGCTGTTTTGCGTAGGTTAGTGATTTTTCTGTAAGGCCTTGATAATAAAATTATGAAGATATGATATTGTTTTCGAAAATATTTGTAGATTTGGAATTTAAAAAATATAAAAAAAATAAAATATTAATAAAAGATTTTAAAAATTTAATTGTTTTAGAAAATAAAATATTTAAAAATTTAAAATTTTAAAAATAACAAAAAAAAGTATTAAAATTAAAAAAAAAGAATTTAAAAATTTAATTGTTTTAGAAAATATTTGAAAATTTAGAATTTAAAAAATTAAAAAAAAAATTGAAATTATTTAAAAAATTTAAATTTTTAATTTACAATTTTGAAAAATATTTTAGTACCTACCTAACTTATAGTTTGATCACCCAAATGAAAAATTAAATTCTATTCGTTAGATAATGATTTGATCCAGGTAAGACAGAAGAAACTTTTTGAAGATTTTTGAAATTTGAAATTTTAATTTTTCAGAATGGAAAATCCAATTCCACTCGCTATATAATAGTTTTCGAAAACAAATGGGGATTTTCTAAATATCAATAAGATAGACAATAGTTTTCTAACACAGACGGTAATTTTCGAAAGTTCAATTTTTCGATATTTTGGAAAACTTTGAAGTGAAAAAATCGGTAAACTTGTTGTTGTAAAATTAAAAAATATGAAATTGCAAATATCCCTTCCACCGTTAGTTCGTAAATCATGTGCAAAAATAGTATAGAAAATTTTAAAAGAATCGTTTTGAAGTTATGAAGGGCAGCTACTTTGAAAACTTGAGTAGCGGGGAATTGCTTTGAAGTTTTGAATACTAAAAAATCTAATATAAACTTTAATAAGATAGGTATCGACTTTGACTGCTATTTACTTCGTAAAGCTTAAATTAAAAAAAAAAATTAATTAAATTAACTAAAGACAACTGGTTAGCTAATTTAATTAATTAAAATCAAATTAATTTTAATTAAAATAAAAATTAAATTAAAATAAAAATTAAATTAAATTAATTTTAATTAAGTTAAAAATTAAATTAATTTAATTAATTAATTTTAAATTAGTTTTAATTAAATTTCAAATTTTTCGAATATATAGTATATTTTTATGTTAACAAAAATAATAACTTGCTAGTTTTCGAAAAAATTAAACTAATTTTGTTAATTAAATTTATTATTATTGAATCAAATTATTTTGTAAATTGTAAATGTAAATTAAATTCTTAAAAATGTCAAAAATACAAAAATTGGTTCCATTTGTATAAAATTATTACAAACAACTGAGTTCTAATTAAATTTTCTTAGGGTATGTTCACAATATCACACAAAATGCTTCATTTAGTATAAATGAAGTGGAAAATAGATTTCATGGCGTTTCATGCTTCATAATTTCTTAAAATGAGTGTGAGATAGTATAAACAAATCAAAAGCCATTTAAAAACAAAAAAAAAATTGAAACCTAAACATCTTTATCCCCCAAACTAAATTATATAATTTACACTTAATTATTGTACGCTCGCAGTTAATGATGCAATTTTTAACGTTATGACGTTAGCCATAAATACAACACTGTCTCCCATGCACATAAAATTTTTTTATTTCAAAGCGCTCTTGGAAAAAATAAGCGTACATTTCATAAACTATAATATATATTTTAACCTACTAAACAATTTTTCCACGATAATTTTCACTTGTCTCTTTTGCGCTTATTTTTGGCGACAAAAATTGTTATCTCAATGCGGCATTACGTAAGCGTTATAAGGAAACATAATTTTTTTAAGTCAAACTTACCGTTAAAGGCACATGAAATGCACAACAGCGCTGCTGTTTGGCTGCTGCAAAAGCGTGCAAAGTCGCCAACGACGCGTTTAATTGAGCGTTGTACGCTGTTTTTTCGCTTTTATTCCGATATTTTGCGTTTTGTTTTAATTACGCTTCGTATATTTGTTGTTATATACGCCGAGTAACGATAAGTGTTTTTTAATTTATGTTCTGAAAAGTGTGGTTTTGAAATTAATAATTAATTTGATTATTATTTAACGCGTTTTCAAATGTGTTTTAAGCTGCGAGGCTTACAGTTCACTCAACAAAAATAAAAGTCTCTAAACAAATAATGGAATTTTTAAAATTTTTGATTCAATTTTTTAATTTTTAAGTTTTTTCTCATATATAATTTTTATATAATTGCGACGTATTTCACACTAGTGTTTATACTTTACAGTTATTTAATTTTTAAAATTTTTTCCGCGTATGTTTCTTATTTTTTTGCACGCGTACTTGTTTGAGTTTACGCTTTTTCAAATATAAACATGAAGGGGGCGAATAATTTACATTTCCGTTATACGTTTTACACGCCAAATTCGAAGGAAACAAGTTTGCTGTGGAAAATTGTACGCGTTTTTCCTGCTGTCTGCCTTTTTTGCTACAACCGAAATTCGTCGAACGGAATGTCTTATTGGCACCGGGCTTCGTTGTCGTTGTCGTCGCCGTAACTAAGGCTTAAGCCGAATTATTCAAGCGGCAAAGCTATCGATTTTTTCTTGCATTAATAATTTGCGTTTATCAACAGCAGCAGCTCCTGTTTTTTATTAAATATAATTTAATTTTTTTTCTCGAAAAAAAGGAAGCACAAACTACTTTTTAATACTCGTAAACACTTTCAAACAAATTTTTGAATGCTTATATATTTTTAAAATATTATTTCATTACTTTTTAATATTGTTTATTATTTTTTATTTCTCAATAGCTCAGTAGTATTGTTGTATAATAATATATTTTATGTACTGCACAACCGTAAAGACGCTTAGGAGCTAAACACGACCAACTCGAAAACACACCAAAACGGTATTGAAACCTCAGATACGTTTTAACTTCGCAGATAGTTTTGCGGTAATAAAGCTAACTGCCGCCACTAAGGTGGCTGCTGTCGCAGCTGCGTTGGCTGCTGCTGCTGCTGCTGGGCGCTCGTGGCTGCGACGCTGGGCGATCGTGTGTATGCTGCGGAGATCACTCACTGCAGCTGCGTCGGCGGTGGCTGTAGCTATAGCTTTGGCACTGACTGTGGCTGCAGCGACGACCGTTGTTGCCGATTATGAGTTTCCGCGCACACGACGAACACCTTAAGCCCGATGAAAAGCGATCTAAGCCGTTAGCATACAACGTCAACGGTAATGATGACGACGAAAACGACCACGACAACGACAACGAAAACGCGACCAGGTGGACTGCCGAAGCTGCTGGTAGTTAGACGGATATTGTGACAGCGTGACAACAACAACAATTGCGTACCAAGCTGTTGGTCGTGTCTCTACAACGAGAAGTTCACTTCATTGTCACTTAGTTAATTACTTCACTTGAAATAAAAAATGAAAAAAAAATGCGAGACAACGTCACAATTCACTACGCCCGCTCACTTGTTTGCTTAAATTTGACGCGATCCACCCAAACGACACAAAATATACAACACTACACAACAACAACAATGCTCGTATGCACAGAGTACGTGTTGCCGTCGTTGTTTGCAGTTCGACTTAGTTGGGTTGGATTAGGGTGGTGTTTGGCGAAGGCGATAATTTACACTTAGCCGCATATAATGGACGTGATGATGCGAAAGCGTCTAACTTAACGCGCATCTAAGTCTTTATTTTCTTATTTTAACAATTTATATCTACGCGTAGTGCTGCGAATAATTTTCGTTTTTCTTACTACGTACGGGTTTCGCAGGTGCCGTTTGTTGCTACTACAAATTGACTGCGACTGAGAACGCTCAGTTATGGAATGATGTTGGCTCAAAACCGGACACAACGTTATATTTAACTACTCTGCTCCGATCGAGCCAACGAATGTTCATACACACTCACTTCGGCTATTAACTTCTCGTTCGAGAAAAATACATGAAAAAACAAAAACAATGTTCATTCGGTCGCGCTTACACGACTCCCAAACACGACAACCGCACAGCTACGTCAATAACACCAGCACCGACGATCCGACGATGTGCTGTTGGTTAACAATGGCGGTAGCACCGTTCGAGCTGGATCCTGTTCGCCAATACTTACTGCCAACAAGATTGCCGCGCTGCACGTGATGAGTTGCTGTTCGGCGTCGTCGCTGCATGTGGGGGAGCGCTGCCTCAAGGGCGTCCAAGGTGTTAGCGCAGCAATAACAGCGGCAGCAACAGCAACAGCAGCAGCGACGGCAGAGAAGAGCGTCAGCTATTAAGAGTACGTGCTGTGTTGAAGAGAGCCAACACTCAGCTGTTGCTGAGCTTTTAACTCGGGTTTAATTATTACAGCTGGCTTAAATCTACCTGTTCAATGTGCGCTAACTTAAATGGTAGTTTCTCAGCGCTTAGAGCGATCTGCTTGCGTACGGTGCACGCCTTTTAACCAATCATAGACGCATCTTTGATTCGGCTGATGGTTTGTCGGTGTGTGGTTGTTGTTGTTGTTGTTGTTGTTGTCTGACTTAAAAGTGAACATAACCTTTATCAAATATAAAGTGATTCTACGCTGGATTTCAAAGCTTTATTTTTGATAAAAAATCATTTATTCCGCATTGAAATCGATACGGAAAGAATTTTCAATTAAAAAATATAATGCGATCTTTGATACCGTCCATAACCTATTTTTTAACAACGGTATAGAAGTATAGGGTGTGTAGAGGATGCATCAGTATCTGCCTTAATTGCCATTGCTTGGTCAGTCCCTAAATATGATGATTATTTTGTAAGTGTGGCTAGGAATACATTCTATCAATTAGTATCATATTACTGTACTTTTAGGAGGGCTCTTATCCGAAATAGTTGCTGCAGATTCTGGTAAACATCCAGATTTTGAATGCCTTTTAATCATTCAATAGATGTGCATGTATGTACGTTTACTGCTCACTTTACTGACCTAAAGTTTCCGGGCTCAAGGACCCCTGTTCCAGAAATTTAATATGAATAGCAAACTTAAAATCGGTCCAAACCTGTAAAGGAACAGATAATATAAACGCGTGATAATTTTTCGTACCTTTTACCATTTTAATGAAAATTCATTAAAAATGCACTTCAATGAATGAAAGATGAAAAAAACCCAAACATTCTTATTCGATCTAGTCCAGCTTTTCTTGACTTCCTGACACTTGTATAGAATACAACTTATTTTAATTGTTAGAAGTTCCAGACAGGCCAAGTTAGCTAATACTTTCACGAATCACTTAAAACCGTAATATCTTTTAAGGGCTTAAGTGTAGTCAGAGACACGAAAAAAATTAAAATTTTGAAAAGTTTTTTCTGCTAGTAAATTATTTACCACCCAAAAGGTATAGGCTTATAACTTCAAAATGTTGACTTTGTTTTTCAATAGAAAATTTAACTTGATAACGAGAAAGTTGAAAGCAAAAGTAACCTCAAGCATCTGTGGCAATGACTCAATAAATCGATTTAAAATAATTAAATGAAAAAAATAATTAAGGCAAGAATTAAGTACCATATAGAAGACAACAGCATACCTTTGGACCACATACAAGTTTTTTCTTTTCTGTTTCCAAACACACGCTATAGCATCGCAATACTGTGGTTATAATTTCTGAAAAATATTCTCTTTTGAAAAACCAGATATCTTTGTTTGAATAAGTGGTTGTGGTTACAGCCAGCTGCATTGTTTGCTTTTATTTTATTCTTCATAAATCAGCGAGCCTTTGCAACCACTATGAATACGAAAATAGCTCTCATTATGAGTGCTGACGCTATGTCGTTTAAAAACCGAGATAACATTTAACTTTTTATGAAGTAACTATCCATAATGGAGTCCACGATACTTGGAAGTCACTGTCATTGGCCGAAGAGTCAGTTTGAAAATTTACTTATCGACGATTAATTGAGTGCGGATTGTTTCTGACACAGGATCTATCAAAAGTATTTTTGCTTTGCAAGCTTAACTTCATAACAGTTCAACAAATTGCAGCATTTTTTAGACTTTAACTGTTTTATAATAAGAATTTTGTTTGGGTTGTTTAGGAGTTACACGGTTTTCCTCGGTTAAAAAACAACACTTACAGGATCATCTAAAATGATGAAATAGTTGTAATCGAAAAAAAATCCTTTGTACACGTCCTTTAGAATTATATCTCAAAGACCTGTATTTCATGAAGATCGGTTGAGAAGTTCTCGAGAAATATTGCCAACCGACTTCAAAAACACAGTTTCGAGAATAACGCGTTTAAAGACGGCGCACTTAGCTTAGCTAGCCTAGAGTGCACAAGTACTCAAAGTTGAATATCCCAAACTATTACCCGGATCAATAGAAAATTTGCGATAATATTCTTAAGGTGTTGTAGAACTTAATAATACATTAAAAAAATGTTTGAAGCCCGTAAACTCATGTAACCCCTTGAAACTTTTTGAGATGCCATGTATATTACACTCCTCAACAAATTTCGGACAGGGACAGATTTTTGTAATTTTTATGTTCAATAGATAAGATTTTTAGGTATAAGAACGCACCGTCATGGTAAATTATCTAAGTAAATTCTTGGCGTTTTAACATGACCTACTTCTTAACCTATTGCAAGCAGTTCACGCTCTACTTTTCCGAGCTCCTCGAACGTCTAGGTGATCCGGATTGTTACTGATTTGTTGTTGAAAGTATTTCCTTAACTTTATCCTACAATTTTTAGTTAATTGGATATAAATCTTATTAATTCTCGTAACTCCCGAGAATTTTTCATTTACCATTACTTCGACATCAGTCGCACCCGAAAAACACAAATTGGGCAGAATGACGACGTCACAGACAATATTTTCCATTCCTCAATTTCTCAACTCCTCTACTTAAAACGAGCTCTCGGTTAACCCAGTATTTGCACAAACATAACCTACATATATACATACTTATATAGCTTGCATCCTACAATTAAACTATTTAACTGCATAAAGAATCTAAATACGTCACCACAGTCTGATTTCGTTCACAATTTGTTAAATCCATATAGCTTCTTTTCTATACACATATAAAAGAAACATATTAGTAGACTTAAAACGATATGTGATTACAGATATATGTAAATATATTTGATGCATAATGATGAGCATATGAATATGAATATATGCACCCAAAAAACTTGGACATCTTATGAGCCAGCGCCAATTATGAGACGTTCGGGTGCCTGACTGCTTGTCAATCTACACTGATCGCCGTTTTAGTCATAAGACAATGTGCTGATAAATAATTCATAACAATAATAAAAGTCAGTCAGCGCCGGACAGCCATACAAGTGCAATGAATAGTGAGAGAAGGAGTGTGACGTGAAAGACGTGAAACGCCTTTAAGCGCATCTCCATATGCGTAAGCCTTTGCTGGCGCACTTATGTACATACGTAAATGTGTTTCACTCACAGGAAATGTTTGGCGGCATAGAAAATCTCGAAAACTCGAAATGTGTCATAATTTTGGTATTGCTAGCGATTGCCTTTCATTCAGTAATTAAGTGAGCTTCGGCGTTATTAACGACTGAGCTGCTTTGTTGTGGGAAAAAAATCGAATAAATAGAATAAGAACGAAAGGAAGGCAAGTAGAAGCAATAACTGATATGAAGTGTTTTAATTAATTTTATAGTTTTACTAGAGCGCAGTGACGTATTGGGAATTCAAATCAATTTAATATTTTTAAAATTTTCTATAGCCTGTATGTTTTGAACATGAATTTCGAACATCCAGAAGAAAACTACGGGAACACTTTATACATACACATATGTAATATACAATATAAATGATCAGCAAGACGAGCTGAGCCGATTTAGCCATATCCGTCTGCCCTCCGTTTTTGAGATATCGATCCGGAAAGTAATAGGACTGACTCGATTAAAAAAAATATTTAACCAATCGCTACAGTTCTTTAAAAACTTTCAAAATAGGCCTCTTTGCATCGTGGAAGGTATTCTTCGGAATGGCCTTAAAAGCCGAGGTGCATGCTGCTTGGATCCCATCTGTCATCTCAAAATTCTTACCCTTCATTGGCCTTTTCGGGCAAGGAAACAAGGAATTTTATAACGGAAAAAAATTCCGGGAGCCACATGTGGGCTGTAGGGCGGCTGCGGAAGCGGTGGGATGTCGACCTTGGTTAGGTAGCTATTCACAAGAAAGGTGGTGTGAGCCGCAATTTCTTGTCGTCACTTTTGGGATCATCTTCGCGCATACATTACGCATGTTCAAGTGCTCCGTCACAATATCATGAACCACAGATTTTAATAAATTTAACATCTGGGCAATTAAACGAACACTTAGTCTACTGTCTGAGTTCAAAACTTTGCCCCCACGAGTCGAGTTTGTCGGTGTTTGTCGAAGACGCAGGTCTGCCAGCACGGTCTTCATTTGCCCTGACTCTTCGGCTCGGAGATAACTGACCAGTCGCTCGTTCGTTAGCTAGGAATATGTAATAAAAATGAAATTGTTCTTTACTAAAAATTAGAGTAAAATGAACAATTCTGTTTGATAGCAACTAGCACGCGCATGTCAATGAACAGTTGCAAAGCAATTAGCGTGCGCACATGCGCAAATCAAATCAATTAAATGCTGACTGTTTGATAAAAGAAGCATGCGCATTTAAATGGTGCAAATTTATGCATTGCAATAATTACATAAAATTGTATAACTGCGTAAGGGAAATGCAAAACAAACACAGCACAATACAGTGGAGTAATTAATAAATAAACTGAAAAGTGCACGCAAATATGCCACTGGCTGAAAGAAAGCTGAAAGTCACTTGAATGAAAATGCAAATTTTTGAATTTACAAACATACGTATATATATTTATGAGTATTATACGACCGTAAGTGCTACATTGTAGTCGAATATATCGTAAGTAAATCAGCGCAGCGTTGATCAACTGACCAATAATGTGTGGACGTGAAATCACACAATTACGCATTTGCCGTAAGTAGTCGGTATGTAGACCTGCTCTCATGCCAAGTCAATGCGATTTCGGGCTATTAAATATTTAAAATGCCGAAAGAAGGCGGTCTTAAAAGGCGATTATAAATATATATACATAATATACATACACACATGTACAACACACACACTAAACATCACAAAATATGCGAAACGCTCATCTCCAATGAATTAGCGAGCAAATGTCAAATTCTATCGTGAGTATTGAAGAGAAATAAGTTTCACTGGCCTTTCTAAAGAGTTTGTATGCACGCGATTTGTTGTTATCGGATGAGAAGTAAAAAGCTTAAGTAATGAATAAAATTGTATATGTAAGTATGCATATTCATGTAAAAAACAATGTTTCCATTTCGACTACAATGACAATGATTTTTGACTAGAATATTTGAATTGTTTGTTCCGGCCGATACGCGTAAGAAATGTTTTGGGCGATGCTTTCAATTTTGACAAAGTTCCTTCGATTTGATTAGTATTTTAAAGGGGCACGTAATAGTCACGTATGCGTATGAATAGAATTTATATTTAGGTAAACTTCAAAGAGCTCAAAAATTCAAAAGCGGATTCAAAAAATTCACATAGATGGAAAGTATGCATCGAAAATTTATTGAATATTCTCCCATTCGGGAGTCTGTGTCCGGTTTGAACCATGGGTGTGTCACCGCCCACATTTAAATAACGGAATAAAACTTTTCTTGAAAATTGACGCTGCATGTGTGTCATATTATGACCACAATTTCAAATCGAACAGAAACTGGTGAAGCCCTCAGGTTCGCATATGTGGACCACAGTACCTATAATTGACTTTTTGCCGAAAATATCGGTGAACGTAGGAGAAAACGGTGAAAAAGGTAGGTCTTGTGGTGAACGAGGGCAAGACAAAGTACCTGGAGGCCACATACAAAGATTCCTCAAGTCAGCCATGCATTTCCATGCATTTGAAAAAGTTAAGAACTTTGTATATCTCGGAATCGGCATAAATTCTAACCGTTTTCTAAGTCTGGAGATCAGTCGCAGAATAACTCTTGCCAACAGGTCCTATTATGGGATCGGTAGACAAGTAAAAAGCTGATCCTTCTCTCGAGGAACAAAAATTACGCTCTATAAGTATCTCATTATTCACGTCCTATTATACGACGCAGAAACATGGACGATGACGACCCGAGATGAGAAAGCACTTGAAGCATTCGAGAGAACTGTTCTTCGTAAGATCTTTAGAGCCGACCATGAGCCATAAGTATCAAAGGCGATGGAACACGAACTGTATGAGCCAAACGATTATGAATATAATTAAGCGCATAAAACTTCAATGATTGCGCTGGTTCGGCCACGTCATTCGCATAATAGATGATGCTCCAGCGAAAAACTGACCAATGAGTAGACAAGAAAGCAAGATCGCTCGCGCATCCAAGAGAAGGACCAAGTGCATAGCGACCAGTCTACACTTGGGATATGCAACTGGCGAATTTTCGTGTTCGTGTTTTTTTGAACAGTCCTAAGATCGACTCATCAGATGACGTCATTGTCCATGCCTCCGTACCATTTGGCAGAACGGAAATGATGAGTGACTTGTAGAGTTTGGACCTTGTATTCGTCGAGAGAGGACTCAATATCATCGGCGTGCGCCAGCAGCTGTACACTCTTATAATAGATGGTACCTTCTCTTTTTTAGATCTGCAGGTCGTATTATATTCTCCAGCACTCTTGTTGCTGATAAAATTGCACGGCTGTCCTTTCGTTAACAGAATAAAACGTTCCGTGATCCCTTCGTTTAGTTGAAAATGGAACATTGTAGAAATTGATTTTATGCAACTAAGTAAAAAAAATAACTAAATAAATGCCGTCGTTAAAACCGGAAGTTGAGGACATATTTTTTGTACCAGAATGAAAATATTAAGCTGCAGAGTATTGGCAAATTTTCTACGAATTTCAATTTTGGGGGGTTTACTCATCACATCACTCAAAAAATAGAATTATTTACCGCTCTAAGTAAAAATTATGCGTAGAAAAATTGTCTAAAAAAATTCTTATACATACATACATATGTATATTGTCGATGCAGTTTTGGGCGGTTTGATGCGGTTTTCCCGCTGCTTTCTACACTTGAGATTGACACATGAGTCAACCAATTAAGACAGCATTGAGGATCGACTCTGAAAGTTCAAAATACGCAGAATAATTCAACGGCGAACGCAAAAACAATTAAATGTTATTGATGATGTAGCATTAAGCATAAGTACAAACAACAATTAAATAGCAAGTAAATACACATTTGTACATGTGTAGCTATGCAATACGAACAACAAATAACAGAAATAAATTTTCCTTAAGTATGCGCTTCTGTGTAAAAGTATTATTAACTTTGATTAGCAAGCTTCGATGTGCTAATGCTTCACGCTTAAATTCACCTTGAAGAGTGTAATTTTTGTAATTTTCCACACAGACATCAAAATCCAAGTTAATTTATTGAAAGATTTATATGAAAACTAATACTATTTGGTTTTGTTAATGTAAGCATCCTTCTTTTTACCTGTGAAAATTTAGTATTTTTGCTGAATAGACACATAACCTCACATGCTTAGAGTAATTTTTCGATTTCTAGGATGTAATTTATTTCTTATTTACCTAAAAATACCGAATAAGAAAACTATTATACTCTATTGGAACATGTTGGGAGAATATAAAAACATATGCTCTCTTATTTATTACATGTGTACAATTGTAAATACAGTATTTGCACAAAAATCTTCGTTTGAACATGAAATGAAATAAATCTTCTAGGTTAATCTATTTCCTTATTATGTGATATGATCAATAACCACTAATTAGTTGGAACGTCGAAGTACGCCCTTGAAAACCATCAGGTTATAATAACTCTCTCTTAATTGCAAACACTTTTCTTTTTTCTCTCTGCTTAGGTTTTCTATTTCACATGCCAATAGTTTTTCAATAAAGTTATTTCACCGTCTTCTAAATTGGTAATTTAAACGACTGATCTTGAGTAGCTTCAGAAGCGTAAAGACAATTACAGATTTCTGTCGTCTTTTCAATACACAAAAAGATTTTCTTTAATTTCACTACTGTCAAGAGTCTATATGTTCGGTTCGGTTAAATGGTCGATCCTAAAAGATATCTCACATGGGGCAAATAACGACAGCAAAGTTATCATATAGACCCTCATAAATCGGAAAGCGCTTTGAGCCAATCACAAATCATCAGCGAAAGTATCTCTGCCGAAATGTTTCAGAGTCTTTCTCTCAAAGGCTGGACAACAAATCAAAAGTGCTTGGATGTTTCCACATCACCTTCTTCCATACAACTTTGACAATTTGCTTCCGACTGGATTTAGAGCCTCACAAATTGAATGCCTTTTGGAAAATGTCTAATAAAAACTACTGCAATAGTTCTACTCGAGGCCAAAATAATATCGCAGTCGTAGAAGAGCTGGTCATCGACCTACGCCTGCTAAGTCTACACGAAGTCCATGCTAGAGCACAAAATGACTACCGAGATCCGACTTGTTCCGACATGAGCTGTGTACGGGAGCGCCTTCTTGCTAGCTCATCGGCTTTACAGTTTCCAGTGATTCCGATAAGAGCAAGCACCCAAATGACTCTGATGATGAAATATCTTGATGCTATTTCTAGTGGGGAGAGACACTCATTGACCAAGTTTGCGAGCTCACAGCTAAGATCATCGCTTTGCTGTAGGAGAAAATTCTTGCCTAACAGAATGAAACCACATTCCGGAGCAATTAATCTACTGCTTCCTTAAAGCAACCATTTCTGCCCGAAAAACTCTTGAGGGAGAGCTCATTGCAGAAAACTCCGCTTTTAAGCTTTCATTCTATCTTCGGCCCATATATCCTTCCTGGGTATGTAAGCGTAAAAACAGCTGCCAGCAGCAGCCTCTGTAATGCCATGGTTCAAGTTTTCAGGAATGCAATTGAAAGAGTTACTATATGTTTCTTATATTACACTATTCAAAAGATATCATAGATATCGCTCTCTCAAAAAGAAGTGGTATATTGTTACTTCCGATGCCCAGTCATCATATAACTGAGTATGTTCTAATGTGTTTGCAACGTAATAAAAGGGACAATCCAACGATAAAACGTCTCTTCTTTACCTAGATAGATACCAAGCTCAGAAGAAAAATTTACAATAAAAATTTGTAAAGAGCTTGAACACCTAGAGTAAATCTATTGCTCCACATGAAAAGAATTCTGATGTTGAGTCTATCGAATCAAAAATATTTTAACAATGTTCAAACAATGCTTGTCCTCTTTCAAAGTCAAAGTTTTTCGAACGCGATGCGTGCAGGTTAAGTGATCGTGGAAATGACTTCTGCTGAATAATGGAGTAGATTTATTACTACCAACCATCCTCTTTTGACAAGTAAAATGCTGAAAAATATAGTTAATCCAATTGGATTATGTTTTTTAGACATAACTAACGCCAATAGCCTACACCAGTGCTTATTCGAGTTATGTTGAGTCATGTTCCATTATTTGTTTACTTAAACCCATTGATAATAAAAAATAAGCACGTGTGGGGATTTAGGTAGTTTTGAGATAATTCTTGCGGTAACGTGATCAGAACTTTTCAAGAATTCCTATTATTTACAATTAATTCTGCTTGATGAAGAAATTTTTAACTACCTCTTATACCTGTATATATGTACGTATGACGTCTATTTCACTATTCATAACGTCTTTCGCATCTCTAAGGCAATAAAACTTATTTCTATGCACTCAGCCATACCATATAAATTTAGAATATATAATTTTGCGAATCTTCGTTTATATATATACCAATGCAGATAGCTCAGAACAGTAGCCATGTGTTATGATTACGAAATCTCCATCACAAGTTGACCAGATAAGTGTTATATCTTACACATTTTAAGTGATTTTAGAAAAATCCCTCATAAATCTCTCAAAAATAATCCTACAACAAATGTGTTAAGTACGCAAAAGATCACTTCTCAAAATAATTTCAGCGAAAAACTTAGCTTCGCAAAGCGTTTAACGAAAATAATTATGAATATTATGTGAACATTTGAGATAAAAGTGGTGCTGTGGCGAATCGGAAAGCGAACCAGTATTTACTTTTTATGAAATATCATTTATCTAAGAAAGTGTATGGTTACGAAGACACATGCCAACACTCAAATATCACGGAATTTCGCATGACATTTCTGATAAACGGTAGCGACAAAGTTTGGCGACTAAGTCTTGTGAAAGGCAACTAATTCTCAAGATAGCGAATATTTATGAAAGATTCAACTACATAAACATTAAACAGTCCCTGCTTTATATAATTTGTATATTTTATTTAATTGCGAATTCTTGGGTTTTTAGTAAAATATATCATATTTAAATAGTATAATAATAAGGTCATTCAAGGGTTATAGGCGTAACGGACAACTTTTCCATATTTTTCTAATTAAAAATTGCATCGTACTGACGAGGACTCGTAGGAGATTATATTCCGGTATATCTTTTTTTATAATATGAATTGAAATAATTTCAGCAATTTAACCGGTCCCTCTTGCGATATGAGTTCCGCCATCTCTTGGCAAACCGCTCGAATATGGTCAAAAATTGTCAAAATCGAACTTTTCAAGCCCTCAGATATCGAGTATGTGGAACCATGTTCCTACAGCGAGTATTTTATCGAAAATATCGGTCAATCTATGAGATATGTTATTGAAATTCAGATCAAATCCTCCTGATAACAGTATACCTATATATTAAAAATTATTTAAATCGGATGAAGGTTTCTCTTAGCCGCCATATACCTAATACAAACATTTTCGAACTTTTGATTTACTATATACTGTATATTCGGTCAATATGTGAATTATTTTAGTGAAAACGAGAGAGTGTATTTTATTAATAACAATGCACCTTTGTGCCTAAATTGGAAAAAGTGGCGTGAAAACTTGCTCTAGCCCCATATAACTAATATACGAGCGCACATTTTTGAACATCCGGCTGCCTTTACTTCATATACAAATATATTGGTGATGATAAATGTACCTTAAGGAAAATCAGGGATCATATTATCTCTCTCTCTCTCTGCCCCCCGTATAACACATATAATGGTTACCGACTTTCCACCGGGTTTTTAACAGTACAGGTTACTCGAAATTTGTAATGTTTTAAAAAAATTAAATGGGAAAGTATCCTTGAAAATTAAATATGTGGTTTACTTTTGGATATGGATGGGATTGGTCTAGATCTCGGGCTAAACTTCTAATCCATAATACAATATAATGAATAAGGTTCCTCTGGCTGACGTTTTCCAAATCAACTCAATGTATTAAATTTAGCCTCTTCGGTTGATTTCATATGGCATATTTCTGATTTAAAGATGATTTTAATATAATTTTCACTGACGGAAAGTAAATATAGTTATACAAGTATAACGATAACCGCTCATACCTTATGTTGCTTTTGAATCATTATATTTAAAAATTCCAATTAATGACCATATTTACCCTGTAAAAAACTCTTTAGAAAGCCTTTTTTGTTGTTAAATCCTAGGCGAAGAATATCGAATAAGATATAATCAAGAGTGATTCCAAATATATTATATATTTTTCATACTCCCAGCTTTAGTGCAAAAGTAAATACGCGTACAATCGTAGTGCCTTCTATATAGTTTCCTTCATTCTGCTACCAAAGACAAGTAGTTGCAATTTTTCTAGAATTAAACTAAAATATAATTTTGTTGTTGGCGACTTATAGGCGCTATTTACCTAGTATTTATTTTTATTACTTCTCATTCTCTGCTTGTTTTGCTTTTGACTTTGAGTTTTGTTCTGTTCTGTTTCTCTGCTCGATGAGTCGTAATTTGTCAGTTGAATTAAGATTAAAGCTTCCACTGATTATTTATTTGGAGCCGCCGCTATCTCCACGGTAATTTACATTTGGTGTTCTGATAGTTTTGCTGTTTGTTGTTGCCAGCATTTGTTTTTAGATATACCGAGGATGATTAACAACAACATTAGTGTTGATTTTTGCATTATTTAGCCTCAGCTCTTTGAATAAATAATAGTTTTTGTTGTTGTTTTAACGTAGATATTTTTTGCTTTTGCTCTCATTTAATTTGCTTTAAAATGTAATTTGAATTGCTTACTTTAGTTTTTTGTCCCTGTCGGTTGATTTATATTTTTGTTAATAAATATGATTTGTGGAGGAGATTCTCATGTTTGTATATACTATATAAGACTACTGTATTGTGGGAATGATAAAGCTTTAACCAACATTTCATAACGTACGTCCATAATTTAAAATTAATTGGTTAGCGCGCAAATTCCGCATTATTCCTACACACACAGCTACATATATAACTATCAATCAAAAATACATATATACGTATGTCTATACTTCTATAAGGTATACAAATAAAAAGTCAATCCCGTGAAAAGCGAAACACGTGTTTTCGCCACTCCAATCAATCTACAAATATGTGGGACCCTTACTCAATTTTATATATGCTTATTATCGAACTACTCTCGGCTATGTTCTATTTATTTTGAAACGCATGTAAGGTTATTGCTTGACATTGAAAACCGTTTAGAGCAAGGATTTTCTATTGCTATACTCTATGTATATCTGTGTGGCTATGTAAATATTTACTAGTAGTGTAGTTTAGTCGGTTAACGTACAACGCCTCAGATATGTGCCAGTTGACTAAATGCCTGCCATTTGTATAGAATTAATAGAATAATAAAATTCTCTACTTTTCTGTTTCTCATTTTCAGTTGGAAGCAATAAACTTTAGAATGTATAAATTGTTCCTGTGTTATATGTGTTGAATAGTATTTCATAATAGAGATTGCCAGAAACTAGTTTTTCTAATTTTCACATGAAATTATTTTTGTCTGTAAATGGAGAATTCTTACAGATTTACTTTGGAACGAGATTTATACAAAAAATCACTCCTCGATACATTTTTATCTCGTCGGGTAGACAAAACATAATTTTAGCATTTCATCATTGATCCAATTTTTAGTAAAAATTGTACTTTATAGTTTTCATTAATGATGATCTCTTTACAGAGGCATGATAAATAATGAGGACAAACTTGAACAGAACCACCCAAATTTTTCACCAGCAAAATTATTCGCAATGGACTGAAGCAACAATTATCAGTAGATGCCCGGTTCGAACTATAAAGTCGATTCATAAAAAGCCCCCACCCACGGTCCGATACCTTTCAGCGAACCACTATCGAAATACATACATATGTGACCTGTCGTTATCCTGATGGAATACAGTTGCCCCTTTATTGGCCAAATCTGGCCACTTTTGGGCAATTGCTTCCTTTAAACCGCTCAATTCTTGGTAGTAGAGATCCAAATTAAGAGTCTGACCGTAGAGTAGCAGCTCGTAATTGACGATTATCTGCCAATATCACTGAACAAATAGCAAAACCTTTCAGACAACTATTTGAATAAAATGTCGGGAAATGTTCACTGAAATTTTAATTTTTTGTAAAAATGTCTGCCAAAAATCCAATTTTCTGTTTTTTTTTTGCTTCGTCCAAATTCTAAGTTAAGATTTTAACTAAAACGCGTATTTTTTGCACTTAAGTGATCCTTTTTTCCGAGGGATCACCAATCGAGGGATCGCAATGACCGAGTTTAAATTTTTTTTTTTTAATTTCTGTTCATAGTGTATATTTGTAACAATAGAAAAATTCTAAAAAAAAATTTTCAATATGAGAAAAAAATTGTTGAAAAAATACTGTTGTATCTGAGGAAACCCATGTAACTCCTTAATATACATACCGGCTCATACTATACTATACTATAGAACCATAACCATCCTCAAGACATCCTTTGGAAGGTTCAGATAACTGGGTAAGCCTCTGTAAAGTCAATCTACGGAGCCTTCTAGATACTCCAGAAATATGCGAAATAGGAATCGGAATAAGTAGCGCTCCGAACTTTATTTAATTTGATAAATTATTATTGAGGAACAGTCAATGCTGTATATTATACATACACATCCACATGTTTCAAATCAAAAATCTTCAATAATTTTTTTAGCAGCATAAAATCGCCAAAAATAATAAATATCTTTAGAACAAAAAAAATCCACTATATTAATCACCCTGTACTTTAGCCACTTCAATCACTAAGTACGAATATTTAATTACTAGATACTTATAAATATTTGTGTTTTGATGATCGCACGATTTAAATAATGCAAATTTTATAATAATTATAATAAATAATATATTTGTACTTATAAACAGTTACAACATCCATTACAACAAAAATTTGCATTTACGTAAATTTATTTTCTGAAACGTTACTAAAATATGTTGAAAAGCTCAGTTGTGTAAATTTGACGAGTAAGAGGTGCTTCAAACCAACGGAACCCCTTTGTGAATGATTTAATCGCAGTCACGTGCACGATGCACACGACTTTTCAGCAAACAATTTATAACCTCATTATAATCAAATGATTTTTTTTATTGGCGCTAATTTTATTTATGTAGATAAACTTAATTTCACATTAATTTGACTGAGATTTATTGAAGTTTTATTGATTTGTAGAATTTTTATGTGTAAATCGAGATAGGATTGCATAAACACTTTTACCCACATACTGATTGACAGTCATAATTCCAATTTATATATTTATCGTCTACTATTTTTTTCCAATTTATGTATGAAAAGCTTCTTTTAAATTAATTTTGTTCAGTAATGATCGCTTCGTTGATTGTTTAATAGACCTGAATAGATACTTTTTGAAAAAAAAAGTCCTAGTAACATAGAATGAAACCGATTTCAAACGAAAGGCAAAGTTACAAAAAAGAAGGGAAAAGAAATTTACCTTCCATCTGAGATCGGGAAAGGGAAAGGGAGGTGCGTGGTTAAATTTTAAAGAGTTCAAACAATTTATCTTGACTTACTTACGAACTACGATACAGAAAAAAAATTATAACGCAAATTTTTAGGTAATTCAAAATTTACAACTTTTACATTAACACTTTTTTCATAATCTCAAACCTTATGTTTAAAAATCGAAAAAACTCATTTTCAATCAAAAATTCTCACATCAAAATATGAAAAGTTTTTAAGAGACGTAGGCTTTATGTTTTGTTTCCATGTCTACTTTCTGATGATAACAAACATATACCATGAACATGGTCAATTTACTCATAAAATGGAAAAAGTCTCCACCTCGACTCCCAAAACTTTAAACGCGTTTTTTTTAGAACAATGTTTTCAGAACTATGTACGGTAGTTTCTGCAAAATGGCTGGATGGATAGAAGGAATTATAATTTCTATTATTCAAACCACTGCTAAGTGTAATTTCTTGCATTAATGTTGTTTTTGGAAGGCGATATTTTGGCAAAAATCAAAATATTGACGAGTCTTCGATCATTATCTGTAAGCATCCATTGTAAACTTTTGTTTTTTTTTTGAGATTTGAAAAAAATTTAAGCAGAAAAATTTTCCTCACCGGGTCTGGCGGTGCTAAGGTTCTGTTGTTGTTGTTGTCGTAGAGGCAGAATTGTGTCAAGTTGGCAGTCTTTAGCCAGATAAAAAAACCGGGTCCATTCCGGTTACATAGACTCGACTATCGCGGGAGCCGTATACTGAGGTTCTCTAAGAGATAGGTAGCAGAATCAAAGAAATCCAAAATTTACTGATTATTAAAGTCCATTAAAATCTGTAAATGTACACTTTTTAAATCCTTCAAAGAAAAAATACGAAATAACTCGTTTCTTCAAACTTGCAAGGGGATTTCATGTCTTCACCGCCAAAGTATCTTTGATCAAATTTTGTCTCCAACGAAAACACGAATAAAACCGAATCGCTTTCCACTTGGTCTTCTCTAATCTATAAACAGTTAGTACATGGGCAAAACAGAGCAATTCAGTTAACTAAGTTGTTCGAAAAGTTTTCTAAGATTTAATGCAAAAACCACCTTCATCAAGTTATTATTCTTGTTCGTGATTGTATAGCATTTTTAGATACAGAAAAAAAATTGGGAAAACAATGAAATTCTTTATTCCTGTGAAAGTAAATTCGATGTCATTATGTATGGAACGTGGCATGGCTACGGGCACGCTTGCAGAAGTCCAGACGCTGAACCAAATTTTCGACGGTTTTCAAGTATAAATCGTTCACCAAACTTGGTTTTCAATAAATCGATTGTGACATTCGCTGTGTGGCTTGTGGTCTCGTCCAGTTAGAATCTCTTAAGGATGCAGGCCAAGATCTTTTCGCGAAACGCGCCACAACGACGTCACAGAAATGCTCAACGGTGCAGAAAGACGTATGAGAGACATATTTATGTCTTCCTCAATTGGTGCGCTAGCAGCAGCCTGTGGATTCAAATATTGCCACTAGACGCTCAACTTTAGAAAAAAACGTTATCTAACTATTGACACACACTTTTCATTTAGTTTATAAAATTTTAGTTCAATAAATGCATATATCCTTGTTTGCACGGAATTCCTGATAATAAATAAAATGATCGCACATAAATCACGACAAACATACCTACAATTATAGCTGTTCTATTCACCTTTAAGGCATAATAAATCTCATTTAGCAAGACAAATGAGCGAATATAAACATACTTTGCATTTATGTTTGTATATGTGCGTATGTATGTATGAGTGTATGTACTGCTACATATGCACTTAACTAGAATATTTCCAATGGGCATTAAAAATTTTGCGCACAAAAATGCAAATGCAAATGACCAATGGCGGGGCCATTGACAGCAGCGTAAACTTGTGCGTCGCACCTCTTGAGCTTAGTACGTGTATTAAAGCAATACACTTGTTAATTGACAGGCATCACCCCCACCCAGCACCGCCAAATGCCGCAGTGCCCCTGCCTGTGGTTACCCTCGTGGAATACAAACATTTTGTATGCATAGAAAAATACGCTTAATGAGTGTCTGTAGATATGTATACTTGTACGTATATTTGTGGTAAGTGGGTGCTACCGTGATACTCAGTTGCGTGAAACGTGCACTAAAAATATAATTAATATTCACATTCTGTCGGACAATTCAGCCATCAAACTTGAAAAATTTGCAAAGCATATGAATTTGTGCGTACTAACGTGTGTCTGTGTGTATGTGTATTGGTAAATGCTGCCAAAGACAACAGTAAAATCGATGAACGCGCAACTCAAGTGCTGAATATTATGTGCATATCTGCCTTCTGGTGGAATCTTTCGTAATTTTTTTTTTTCTAAAAGTTGGCGTGTAAATACCAATTTGATTATACATATCTACATATATTGGCCGTATGTATATTTCTAGCATATTTCTGGTATTTAAAAATATATTTTATTTACATATCTAAAATATATTTATTTGTTCAGTGTTGTTGCTGCAGTCAATCATCCGCGACTGTCGTTGCATACCAAGTCGAAATTTCAAGTACGCGCTGTCGAAAAATATTCAGCAATCAACTTTGTGAAAAAGGCAATAAAAATATATCTGTATAAAGCACAAATATATCTATAACTTCATATTATTACTAAGAATAGCATGTCAGTGGGTTTAGAAATATTGGCAAGCATTCTCATCTGGTGTTTGTTGGTGTTCTTTCCCGTCATCGTCTCAAACTAAGTTCGAAAATTGTTACTTTCTTGACGTTTGCAAAAAGTGTGACTTAAAAGCACGTCAGTTAACTGTTTGCTTACGCACATACGACACATATAAAATGTACTATTTAATTTGACTAATGTGGGACGGTGTAATTTAATACCGTTGTTTGTCCCACAGCTGTCGCATTTTATTCTTAAACCAACTTTTATTCACCATTTTGTTAAACAAATGTTTACTCACTACCTGCTTATTTGCTAACTTTTTCAATTTCGTTATTTATTCAAATACGTTCCCTTTTGGGAGTGTGCTGTTAATATTTCAACTTCATATACAGAGGAGTAGTCACTGTCGAAATTAGTTTGTGCTTTTTCAAGGCCATTGCATCTTAGAGCACGTGATTTCTCTAAACGAGATTGCAGCGTTTATAATTTTAAAAGTGTTAAGTTGTTTTGTAGAATGTGGTTTTCAAGGAGGCAAGACTTCTTCCGGAGTTTGTCTTTTTGACAGCTGTTACTTGATTTATACTCGGTTTAGTTTGCCATTTTATAATGAAAATATAGTACATACTCCGGAACAGAATTTGGAAATAGCGGAAAATTATTTGAAAAAAAACAAGCGCATAGCGCTACATTCAATATTCGTCAATTGGATAATGCGCATCCTCAGAGACGCTGTGCAGTACGCAACGCGGACGCTATTGCTCATTTGAAGCAGAGTGTCGAAGAAGACTCGAATAAGTTCAGCCGCCATGTCGCGCCCAACAATTGAAGCTATACCCAGCCCCTTTAATGAACATTTTGCGGACCAATTAAGGTTTGCGGGTCCACAAAATCCAGTTCCTGCAAAAATTGAAGTCGAACGACCATAAAGTGCATCTCACGTTCGGTGAATAGGCTCAAAACGGGAAGGCCACCGGTTCCGATAATACGCAAGCAGATGTGAAGACGTCGTTACATCCGCAAAATCTTCAATGAAAAACGCTATTGACTGAATTGGAATAATCAATTTATTGAAGAAAGTTTTTGGCAAGCGGATTATCTTCAAAATTGTGCGATTTGACACCGCTGGGATATTTTTTGTGGGGTTATTTGCATTAGCTTGCTTACAAAGGAAAGAACGAGATGATTGACGATCTTAGAAGTTAATATTCGGCGCGTTATTGCAGACATACGGCCCCAGCTGCCTTAAAAAATTGTCGAAAATTGGGTATCTCGGCATTTTCGTACCAAATGATTTTGACTGAAGATTTATTTAGTTAATTTCTACATAGTGACTTTATTTGTTCTGAAATAAATAATAGTGGTTTAGGAATTTAGTAAAGAGAGGAAATAGAGAAGAACGGTGAGGAGTGCCGGTAAGAACTGTGAAAATTCCATAAGATTGGGAGACAGATGGCGAGAGATGGAAATAAGCGGTGAGATTCGATATTATCTAATGAGTTTAGGAAAACCAGTTAGAATCTTTGAATTGCTGTAGTGACTGATCATAACCCCAGACAGCTGGACGGAGCCAAAAATACAAATGAGAGCTATAGATAAAAATGAGCAGCTCTATAGGACCGCTGAGAGTCGGAATTAGCACTTGCTTGAACAAAGTAGCTTGAACTTAGGCTTCAACTTTTAGTCGTGTTGTGGCTTTAGTACACAGGAGTTAACTGATAAAAATCTCAAAGTCACCTAATCTCAAGTTCATCATAAATTGACTTTATAAATTCTTTAAGCGCAAAATTACATCAGCCAAAATCTGCCTCAGTTTACCCTACAAAATGAAAATTGTTTTGCTATTATTCAATTCTGACTTACTTCTGTCAATATGTTTTTAAAGTCTTAACACTGATTTGCATAAACACCCCTACTTATTCATACTTACATAAAATGTTGCATTTAATGTCCGTATCATAATTGTACCCACGCAACATGTTGCACAGATAGATAATAGTTTTATTCAGTCAAGGTGTTCGTAACAGCTCGTAAAAATAAGTTCTAAGAATTTAGCAACCATAATCGTGATAACTGTCTAAATAATATGACGATATATAATGATTATTTAGGTAATGGTTCCAATTTAGTGGCAATAGAATGGATATGCATACAATTTTCTTTGAAATAATAATCTATTGAATACCGTTCATTGTGTACCATTTATGGTTTGAAAGCGTGTTTAGTTTTTATTTCCGCCAAAACTTAGGTGCCCTTAGTGACTTCTATTTTTCTAAAATCAATAACCCTGTCGCGCCAAAGTTGTGACGAATGCAAATATGCATAAGAGTAAGTTAATAATTTTTTTATTATTGTTAGTTGTTGTTACTGATAGTTTGTTCACGCTGTTAATCTTGTTATTATGCAGATATGCACATATTTAGGTATGTATGTATGTTATATGTATATAAAATTGCAATAAAATAAAACTTGTCCTGTATTTGTCTCGCTGTTTACCGTCCGTCCATCCATCTGATTCAATCTCACGTTTTGTGAACTAATCAATTCTGGTTGCAATTGGTTTGTACCGGTAAATTACACTCAAGGCAAAATGATTCGAAAACAATAAAGTGTCTGTAGAACTTTTATTTAATTAGTAATAAGCTGGCTGAAAGCAAAAGTTTTGAATTTAAAAAAATATATCTGGCTGATCTGAACCGTTTTAGAAACTTAAAATACAAATTTGTAATAAAGATCAAGAGTCAGTGAGAGGAAAGTTAATAAGAGGCTCGATCCACTCTTTCGTTGAGCATCACCTGGGTTTTGGCCTATTTTGACATAGGTTTTTCGGTTTCTGTTTATTGTTAGAATGTCATTTACTAGATTGTTGGAGATTTTGGACGTCGTCTTCATATCTCGTCACTAGTATTAATCCGTTTAAAGAAAGTGAGGTTCTCAGCTACCTTATCAAAAATTTCTTTTACGAACTCTACTCGACATCGGTTTTACAAAAGGTTCAGGTCTTTTAGTATGAATATACTCGTATCATTACAGGCTTCTTACCCATATTATTAACCGAAACCGAGTCGATGCAAAAGAGAGGTTGAGATCCTCTACTCCTTCTCTAATGAAAACATGGCAATTATCCAGCACATTTTCTTCAACATTAACAAGATGCTTGGACAACTCACTTGAGACAAGTTACATATTCAACGATTCCATAGCCAAAATTCTAAAATTTCAAGAAAATCGGGGTTCAATTTTATTTCAAGGTAAAAATCGTCAAACAAACTTTTCGCGTTGTGAACAAAGAGCTGATGAAGACACACTAATTGACTAATGAAGATCACACTTCAGGCAAATTTAAAAAGGAGCTATACACGGATCTATTTTGAACATATTCAAAAATCGAAAAAGTCTTTTCGTATTTCTTATCAAACTTCAACTTATTTTTTTTATATTTATAATGAACTAAATATGTACCATTTTGGTCGACAACTTTTTGCCCTTTCTCCGCAAGAGGCATTATTCCATCAGTCTAAAACTTTTATGGTTTCTCGGCGAAAAACTGTGACAAGTAATTTTCACAGACTTCGATTGAAGCGAACTTTGCTCCATTAAGTGAGCTCTGCATTGACCGAAACAAATGGTAGTCCGATGGTGCAAGGTCAGGACTATATGGTGGATGCATCAAAACTTCCCAGCCAAGCTCTCCCAGTTTTTGCCGAGTCATCAAAGATGTGTGTGATCTAGCGTTGTCCTGATGGAAGATGAAGCCCTTTCTGTTGATCAGTTCTGGCCTTTTTTTCGATTGCTTGCTTCAATCTCATCAGTTGTTGACAGTAAAATGTAGAATCAATCGTTCGACCAGGCTGGAGCAGCTCATAGTGGATGATTCCTTTCTAATCCCACCAAACACTCAGCATAACCATTTGGGGCGTCAATCCTGGCTTTGTGACTGTTTGTTGAGCTTCACCACTCTTGGACCATGATCCTTTTCACACATTATTGTCGTATTTGATCCACTTTTCGCCTCCTGTTACCATTCTTCACTTCGTTTTAACAAGGAATCGCAGATGTTAATTCGGTCCATTAAATTTGTCACAAACAATTCATGTGGTACCCAAAAATCGAGTTTTTTTTTGTAGCCAGCCTTTTTTAAAGGGTTCAAAACCGTTTGATGATGAATGTTAAGTTCTTTAGCGTTGTCATGGCTGCTTATGTGGCGATCCTGGTCAATTGTTTCCATAATTTCATCAACTTCTTCAACGATAGGTCGACCAGAGAGGGGTGCATCTTTCACACCGAAATTTCCAGAACGGAAGAGAGCGAACCATTGTTGTGGTACATGAACTGATTCAGCATCGTCTTCGTAAACTTCACAAATTTCATGTGGCTTGTTGGCATAGCGAATTTCTTCATTATTTTCACTCCTTTTTGAACAGCTGTAACTTTTTTCAACTTCCACAAATTTAATTTCTTTTGTTTTTTTGACTAAATGAATGTGTATCTTCATATATGATATACAAGCAAATAAAAATGCTTACTTCCGTTACTAAGATATATTGGCACGTAAAAGTGGAATTTTGGACTTGCTCCTACTAATTATTTTCCAAAAAATCACCAACTTAACACTTCACAGCACCTACCAATTTGCATATATTATGGTTATTTGGCAAAAATTAAAATGTTTGCACAATAATTAGAACATTCATTAAATCAAGGGTAGTACCGCCGCCTCCAGACTTGCAAAATTTCTGCAAGATTTCAATTAACAGTAAATCAATGCGAAAATCCCGCTTCTGAATGCATGCGCAAACAATCATAAAAAGGCGTTGATGCATTTAAAGCTTAAAATATTGCGGAAGACGCAAGTGACGACTGATTACCGCATTAACTGGATATCTCTAAAGAAGCGAGTTTCCTTCACAGCGATTTCTTCAAACATTGCATTATAATAAAAATGGCACACGTGCCGGTGAAAATTAAGAAATAAATATTATGCTAAATGATTAACGGTTTCTCCATAATTGTTGTTTTATCTTTGTTATTAAGAAATCCCAAATGAATGGCTTTGTTCATAACGCGCATTGACGGCGAACGTATTAAGTATACGAATGATTTTTTGTTTTTTGACAACGCATGTACTATGTAGTCTTTAGACGGATCGGAAGTTAATTTCTCCAAACACTTGCCTTTATTATGTATGTATTAAAATACTTTTATAAAAAATCGTAAAAATCCTTAAATTGAATTGAAATTTTAACCAAAAGAAAATCTAAAAGTCCGCCAACGTTCTCAGATGTCGAAAAGCTGATAATAGATGAGAGATTTAAGTCAGTTTATTCTGTATAAACTGGTAGATTTACTTTATGTATAATATAACCCATCGCCTAGAAATTTTTCTTCTTCCTTATTAGTATAGACAACACTTACACGGTTATAGCCGAGCTTACAACAGCGCGCCAGTCTCTTCAAATAATCATTGTCCATGCGACCGCACCATACTTCATTACAGGAATGATGACTGACTTGTAGAGTTTGGTCTTTGTCTTTCGCCTTGTTTGAAACCTCGTTTGGTATTGAACGGCTCGGAGAAGTCCTTCAAGATCCAAATGGAGCTTTTGGTATTGCTCAACGGCAGTTTGCACAGCCGTAATAGTTTTTCGGGAATACCAAATACAGACATTGCGGCATAAAAACTGTTCCTTTTCGTGCTGTCAAAATCTGCTTTGAAATCGACGAGTCGATCCTCTTTTCATAGGTATTTTCCAAGATTTGGCGCATGGTGAATATCTGGTAATTTGTTGACTTTCTCGAAAGAAAGTTGATGAAGTTTATTTCACGGTAGTTGGCGAAGATTGTGGTGGTCTCCCTTTGCGTTCCCTCCATAATCAGTATGCTCTGGGCATTAGTCACTACATTCTACTCGAACATACTCCGGACTTGAAACCTTCTGTTAGTCGCCGCATTTTTTCATAGCATTTTCGAGTATTACCCATTTCGGCGAGCTTATCAACCTCTTCGTACTCACACATTCCTCTCTCTTTTTTTGTTTGCGAATACCTCTCACTTCCCTCTTCAACTATCGGTATCTATCCCAACGCGCACGTATTGTGGACGATTGTAATTTGCTAGGTAGGCAGTTTGTTTTCTCTCCTCATCGTACCTGCTGTACATAAGGAGCTTGGAACGCAATTCCGCAGTTCCCTTATACCGAGTTGCCTAGTAATTACCTAAACTTAATTACGAAATCATTCTTCCATCGGCCAATTGATTTATTTAAATTCATGGAAAGAGGCATGCTAGATTTCACCATGCAAACTAACTTTCCTCTAATTCTAAAGATTCTCCTTCTCCTCCCCTACTGAGTCTACGAGGGCTGCTATATATATTTCTGGCCTAATAATGAAAATAGGAATATTTATCAACGAAAATGGTTTTTTTTTTTTTGTTTTTCTTTGAATTTGGCTCGTATTGGAATAACCACACGGTCGATTGTTTCGAGCTCAAACGCATAGATCCATGATTCGTCACCTGTGACGATCTTATAAACGTCTTTTGAAGCACCGCGATCGTATTTTTTCAGCATTTCTTTACACCAATCCACACGAGCCTTTTTTTGAGCGATTGTCAAATTGGCCGGGATCCAACGAGAACAAACCTTTTTTACCCCCAGGTGTTCATGCAATATCGAATGTATGCTGGTGGGAGAAATGCATAGGCATGCCTCTATCTGAAGGTATGTTACATGACGGTCTTGCATTATCAGTTCACGTACGGCATCGATGTTTTCTGGCACAACGGCTGTTTTTGGACGACCTTCACGGAATTCGTCTTTGAGCGAGCGTCGGCCACGATTGAATTCGTTGTACCAGTTTTTCACAGTGCTATAGGATGGTGCTTCATAGCCATACAAAGATTTTAGTTCATGAATGCACTCTTCTCGTGATAATCCACGTCGAAAGTTGTGAAAAATGATCGCACGAAAATGTTCACGAGTTAATTCCATTTTTTGGCCGAAATGACAAAACGTTCTGAGTGATGTTATGCTAACAAATGTCAAACTTTCCAATGGAAATGTTAGATTGCACTTGGCAACACTTAGTGTTGCCTAGTTCAGAAATATATATAGCAGCCTACGTATTGAATTTGCCACTAAGATTTTGGAGACCTCATAAAGTGTGTATATAAATCATTACTTTGATGATCTAAGTCGATTAAGTCTGTTGTGTATACGCAAAATAGTCCCCCACTGTTAGAAATATCGATCTGATACTTTATGCATATCCTTTTCTTCTAAAGCAGCTGCTTATTTGTCGGTAGCGATATCAGATCATTATAGCATATACTAGCTATACAAACGAAAGAATCTAAGTCAAGTTTTTATTTAGACAATATCGCGATATTTGGTCCACTTCAATATCTAGGCAACGTCACAATCGCCATACAAATAGTTCTGGTCGGACCACTAGGGAATATAGCTTTAATACAAACCGACTGCTCAAAATCAAGTAACCTTAAGTCGACTTGAAGGATGTTTATATAAAACAGGACGGTTATATCGTAAAGAAATAGTAAATGGTTTTCGTTGGAAGCAAACCTTTGAGCAGTTAAGATTTAATTATACCTATAGCTGATATAAGGATTGCTTCTGCGAAGAATATTATAGCTTCGGGGCAGCCGAAGTTAACCTTTTTTCTTGTTCATTGCAATCACAAGATCATTTGTAATCTATATTATCTTCAGTTGAGATTTGTTTGCATAGTATTTCTATTTGTTTAATTTCACGCAGCTCGCTATTGAGAGTGAGAGACCTACAATCTATTTCTCTTTTCTCTTACCTGAAGATGTGTATTATCATCTTTACTACTTTTTATGTCATTTATGCTATAAAACTTTCTGAGAAAAAATAAAATGAAATAGTTGTAACAAATGCCGTGACTCATGCGACGTGAATGCAACAAATTAATTTGTTGTTATTATGCGCATTAATCAATATCAAACAACAATTTCTGAGCGTTTAAATGCCAACTCGAACCGCTATCCAGTTTAAGATATCAAAAATTTTCCGTCAACACTTCTAAATACATAAACATGTATGTGCATGGCGCACTAGTTTTTCAAACGCCTATATGCTATTTGTATGTGAATATATCGCTCATTTGCTGCAAGACCGACATAAATCAAAAAACGTGATTTTTGAGTTAATGCTGCAGAATTGTTCGTTACATCATACTTCATGTTGAGTGAAAAATTCATATAAATACCTCTTATATGCTCCGCTTGAGAAGAAGTGTAAGGTTGGAGTCACCGTATAAGGTTGTAGTCAGTTGAAAACTTTAAACGCGTTTTCTGGAGAATCGATTTTTTTAACTTATGCAGGTCTTGCAGCAAATGAGCGATATATTAATCAATGTAAGTATTCAAGTCTCCTTTGCAATGCGTGGCAAGCTTTTTTCCTTTCATTTTTTACTTTGATGTTGGCCACCCATATTCAAGCGAGCATATTTATATGTATCTATGTTTAAGTATGTAATATACTATATGTAAACGACTAATAACCGGTCCGACATTTTTCTGCGCTGCAGTTTCTGGCTTTTGATCTATGTAATATATTTATTTTTAGACAAGTGCGCCAGTATTCACACATACAAATGCTTCCACCGGCAAACAATCAACCTATTAACAGCCTGCATACATACCTACAGTCCAATAACTGCGCTAAAACCAAACCCACTCGCATGTTTTGCCATTTTCAAAGTGTTTGCGCAGCAAGTTGGCGCGCATGCGCAATGCCCCACTCGTGCTGCAAAGTGTGTATGTATTGAATATTCATGCTACTGCCCACTTCTACTGCAGCTGACAATCGCTTGCACAGAAACAAGCTGCTTAAAGGCATGCGCCGCCAACAGCTTGTGGGCTAAAATAAAAACGCGAATATTTTCCACTTTTTTATTCAAGATTATTAACAATTATAATTGAAAGAACTAATACAAACGCACACAGGCAGCAATAAATAACTAACGGTCACACTTTGCAGTATTTCTTATACGTGCCCCTCAAAGTGACTGACAACGGTTTTTGTTTATTAATTGCCTTCCACTTATCTTTTATAAAAGTTGGTATTTATAATATATTTTTTATAGTCTTTTGCTCTTGTTTAAGAAAACAAGATAATTGAGTTCACACATACACACACATGCATGCATAAGTTCTTTTCGCGCACAACACGTTTCACTTTCAATCGCTCTAATTAAATCTCGTGCAATTACTTATGCATCAGGTGGGTGTCACCGCATCAATCGAAAGTTGTTTCTGACACACCCTTCATTGTTTCACTGATCCGGATAAGTTCTCACGTTCTTATAATACTATATATTTAAATATGTTGATGTAAACAAAACATAAATACGAATACGGGTTTATTCTTTTAGTTAGATAATGCAAACTTATTTAATAATAATTTTTTATAACAATTTGGTATTTTTACGATGTTCAAAAATAAAGAACATGTGCGTTTGGTACAAATTTAAATTTTTAAGAATTAAAATATCAGGTTTTTGTAAATATCGCTGAAAATTTCGCTTAGTGTTTAAATGACCCATTAAGGGGTTCACTTCTTATTCCTTCGATAATTACCTGCCTATGTATTATTTTTCCAATTCTCGAAACAATTTTCATAAGCACTTTCTGGGATGGCCTTCAGCTCCTTCAGCAAATTTTGTTTTATACCTTTGATCGAATAAAAACGGGTTGCATGGATGGTAAATTTTAGTTTGGGGAATAATAAGAGTTGATCAAAGGTATTCCTTGTATTTTTAGCTTACTATTCGGTCACAATCGTAGCTCGATGCGACTGTGCATGATAATCGTAATATCCATATTATTATTTCATAAACTCCGTATTAACCGTCTGTCACTCAGGAACAAATTCGTGATGCACCAAACCACGAACATCGAAAAAAACAGTGAGGTTTACCTTGTTTTTTTAGATTCTTTGGCGTGGTTTTATCGGTTTCGGCTCGTTTTTTCCTTCTATTCCGATGATTGTTGACTTGTTTGCATGTCAAACTGATAAACTCATGTCTCATCGGCAGTTATATCCATGATTGTGGGAATTCGCGGGATCAAGCATATTCACAGAGACCTTTTTACGATACACTTTTTGAAGAAAGTTGAGCTTTATCGGGACTAATCGACCAAGAACGCGTTTCATATACAAAATATTCACCAAAATCCTTTGAAGGGACTCGCGAGAGACGTTGAGTTCTCTTGCAATTTCTCTAACACTTGGCTGAAAATTTTCAAGCCCTTTCTTTCTTTCACTTTTTTAATATTCATCATATTTTCATCAATTGAAGAGGTCGAATATTGTCCAGAACGATGCACATTTTCAACGATCTCTCGACCATCTTTGAAGGCTTTGTTCCATTCGTAGTCTTATGTTTTTGATAAAACTGAATCACCGTAAGCCTTTTCCAGCTTTCACAATGATTCCGCACACGATATTTGGTTAGAAATATAAAATTTGTGATAAATTCTTTTTTCGAAATTTTTATCCATTGGAAAACTCTCAACGCACTACTGAGGTGTAACGACTTAAGCAGCTGTTGTAAGAAAACGCTCATATTTGGTATATTAATTAGGAAGGGTCCTACCAACTTAGCAATATTTTTTTCACAGTTAGGGATTTCACATAGTCTCATAAAGTTAAAAGTTATAACGATTCGAAAGAGTAGCGTTCAGAACTGTATTTGCGTAAACATATTTTAGTATGCAATGCAACAACAATTTTTTTAAACTAGTATACAAATTTATGATTTTATGATTTTACAATGCCATATGACACGTTGTGAGTACCCCAAATGTATAGTATATGATCAGTATGATGAGCTGAGTTGGTTTAGCCATCTTCGTTACACTTTTTTCAGTTTTTTGTAAACCTATTTATACTCTGAGGCTTGCCACGAATTTGTAACACCCAGAAAAAATCGCCGGTAATTCTATAAAATATATATTATATATACTTGTATGATCAGTATGATGAAATTTGGCAAGTGGAGTGGTATAACGTATAACTGCCATGCAAACTGAACGATCAAATAGAAATCCTTATATGGAAAAGCTTTTCATTTGACCAAATTTCTTTACGAAATTCGATATGGGTTATTGCTGAAGGCTGTGGTGCAATCTGCGATGAAATTTTTCAAATAAATTTTCTATAGCATATAGCTATCATGCAAACAGAACGATCGGAATCAATTCCTTGTATTGAAAGCTTTTTTATTTGTCATGATGTCTTCACCATTGCCTTGAGCAACGCTATAAATCCCGAATACAAGGTTCAAATCGAATCACTACATAATTAGCTACCATACAAACTGATCGATTAAACTCAAATTCTGGAAAATTTTTAATGCAATATCTTCACCAAATTAGGTACGGATTATTGTCCAAAAGAACGGTTCAGTCCCCGATGAAATAGTTCAGGTCGAATCACTACAGCATACAGCTACCATACAAAACATCATAATCCAATTCTTTTAAAAAATATTTTGCATATATGAAGTGTATTATAGCTTCGGTACTATCGTAGTTAACGGTATTTTTTTTGTTTCAACATCAATGATGACTTAGTATTTTAGGTACTAAAATCGCTTTCATAGAAGTGCGTTCGTTTCAACATTCTTTACTGGCCTAGACACCGCTTACACGATTATAGCCAATTTAACAACAGCACGCAAGTCGTTTCTGCTTTTCGCAAGGTGGCACTAATTCGAAATTCCAAGCGAACCCACTTCCTTCTCCACTAGGTCTCTTTCCAACGGAGTGGAGGTCTACCTCTGCTCCGTTGGCAGGTATTGCGTCGAATACTTTCGGAGTTGGAGTGTTTTCGTCCATACGTAGGACATGACCTAGCCAGTGCAGCCGCTGTTTCTTAATTCGCTGAATTATGTCAATGTCGTCGTATATCTCATACAGCTCATCGATCTATCAGATTGATAATAGACAGCGCTAAATATATCTGTTAGCAGTAGAACATATAATTTTGTAAAATTATAATTGTTTGCCTCTAAAGCCAGAATTAAAATGTAGTATTGTATACAGAAAGAAAAAATATCAAAGATCCGGTTACAATAAAGACATTGCGGCTAAAACTTTTCATTTCACTTTTTTCGATATCAACAGTTATTCCACAAATTGTAAATTTACATATTCAATATTAAATGCTAAATTATTTATTATTTATAAATGTACATTTGTAAAGAAATATGCATTCATTAATTCTGTTAGCTAATATTATTCACAGTAATGACTAAAAAATACATTAATTAAGAAAAATATATATCCAGTAGCTATTTTTGTCTAAGCAACGACACAAATAAACTTGCATATAATTTTTTATATTGTGTACTATCGTGTATAACAGTCGGTTCTTAAGGCCTCTAAGTTTCTTGACATCTTGCCTTAACCTCAATACTGCGTTTCTAGTTAAGTCATTTACAAATGTAAACAAATCCAAATGCAGTTGTCATTTGGCAGCCAGCAACTACGGACTTGCAGTGCATAGACATAGTAAATCCAAATAAAAAATGTAAACAAATTCGTACAAATGCAAAATGCACTACGAAAACAACAGCAACAACAACTTAATGCATTTCCAAGAACTCCAAAAATCCCCGAACTCAACATTCAACCAATTTGTATGTAAATAGAAAAACAACAATAAAAAAATCAAAGCTCACACATGTTGTTACAAGAAGTGCGCCGAAAGAGCGGCGCTCTTAGAAATTCAACTAAGAGAAACGCTACGGCAAAAGTATAATGTGTGCCAAACCGGCAAGCACCGGTTTAAACCAGAATCGCAATGAATACAAAACGAAAAAATTAACAAAAAATGTTGAAATGAACAATGTTAAGACGCAAACACGTTAAGAAAAATAGAAACAAAACAAAAACCGAAAAAACGAAAGCTGCTTTTAAAAGCCACAAGCTACAAGCACAATAACAACGACAACAACAACAACAGTAATGACAAACAGCAATAACTGAAGCACGCTTGCCGCTCGTGCTGATCTGTAATCCGGCGAGCCAACGGGTGTTCGCCCACAAACACACACGCACACACCCACCTACTACGTACTGGCCGAACGCACAAACGAACGGACGGACGGCTGGACAGATGGACTGACAGCGCGGCATACAAAGGTAAACACCGCATTTAGATGGTGGAGTCGGTGCATTTGTGTAGGTGATTAACCACAATTAAGAGTCGGCTGAAGCCAAATGCATATTAAACAACTGTTTTAATTATACATTTTTCCGTACACACATACATACATATTTACGCGCGCACACAAGCCAATGGCACTTGTATACTATATGTAAATTCTGCAACAAACAGAACAACAAGTTGTTCCATAAATGTCGTCAACATTACAAATGACACTGTTCTTTGGAAGGAAAATGAGAAGATACGAGCGCTTGGCTGCAATCAGAGCTGTATAAAATATGTAAACAATCAGTGGTACAGTCAAAAATGTGGGTGTGCAACACTTGTCGCAGCTAGCCGGGTAAAGTATTTACTGGCTGTGAGTGAGGTTTTGATATGTCTTTTTGGCAGCTTTCATTGTTTCAGTCTTGATAGATTTGGTCTAGTTCAGGGAAGCTGCTGTGTAAAGAATTCGTTTCCAGAAAGTCAGCTACATTCCATATGATGTACCATTAGATAGTAGGATATCTCTTTAATTTTACAATAATGCTAATATACGTAACAATGAACGTCTTTTGTCAGCTCTGTCAAATAATGATATAAATCTATATCATTATCTGAAAAAAGTTTTTTATAGCGGTTAAGATATACGAGATCTACTACAGAGAAGAGAAGTTACCAACATTGTCATAATATGGTAAAGTGAAGAAATTAATGCTGAGAAAGCATAAAATCTCCATCAGAGAAGTTGTTAGCGACGTACTTAAGATGCACAACTAGTGTGTTAGCATAAAAACAAGCCCAATTTCGGGAATTGAAAAGACAAAAAAAACTCGATCAATTGTTTAAATTTTTTTAGATTAATTAATTTTTGAATAACACACGACCTCTTACGTCGCTAAACAAAAGGTCCTCCATAGCGACAGCTATTCCGACCTTTTCCGTGGATGGAATCTAAAAATGCTAAAGCTGATAAGCGTTAAAAAAATAGTTGAATTTTTTCCAAAATTTTTTAGTTTTCTGTCCTGCCAAAGCTCAATTTTTGATCAGATAAAAGAAATGTAATACGCTCACAAATACAAAACATTCCTCACAAGACAGATATATGGTGTAATGATCCGATCTGAACAATTTTTTCGGCGGATATCTCGCCAAATTAAGAAGGTTTCTATACAAGCACTTAATTTTCAAATGAAAAAGCTTGAAGATTCCGAATGTTGAGTTTGTATGGCAGCTTTATGCTATAGTGGTCAGATTGCGGCTGTTCCGACAACTGAGCAGATTCATGAGCAGAAAAATATGTATACAAAATTTCAGATTGATATCTCAACAGGTAAGGAAGGGCAAAGTTCATATGCACCGAACGTTTTATATTCTTCGAAAGGTAAAAACCCGGGAAATTCCCCCAGGTGTTGGAATAAACTTGTGTTATAAAATGTCGCGAAAGGATTAAACATCTATTTTCGATGAAATCAGGAATAAATTAAACCAGCTTTGGTATTTTCTTGACTTAGAAATAGAATGGAGGTAATTACGGTCAAAAGCCAATTACTGGTACTGAGGTTCAAATATTCGGTACCTAGGGTTTTGGAACATGGTCCGATTTAGACAATAGCTGAACATAAGATTTCATATTTCAAAGACACTATTCGTGCAACGTTTAGTTCCGATACAAACATTGGTGCTTAATTTGTAGACCGAAAAGTTAAAGAATCAAATGGAATTTAAAATTGCCTATTTTCGCCTTTTTTCACAATGCGCCTTAGGAATATTAAAATAATATCATGTATCGAATTTTATTGAAATCGGTAAAGCGAATAACAAGATATATGACTTCACCTAAAAGTGGGCAGTGGCAGGTCTATAGTCCAATTTTGACCACGGCTCCTATAATGCGATATAAGAGAATTTGCTTATTTTAGCTTGAATGGCTTAGGACATATGTACTTGTACATTAAACATATTAGGGAACGGGCTAGCTTTCTCAAAATTTTCATTCCACACGTGTCTCTTGCTACTGCGATTACAGTCATATATTCTAATAAACTATAGAGCTTAGTTATGCACTTTATAGGGTTTCCTTCAATGGCGTTTTGTTGGCATGACAGTAATCCGATTACGCCCCTCTTCAAACTCACACTCTCTTTTTAGCCCAGATAGGCAGACGTACTGATATTTCAACTCGTCTCGTCATCCTGATCATTTATATGCATATATGTATATCATAACATATCTTTCCATGTCTATCTCCATTATTTTTTTTATTGTTACAAATAACCGTTAGGTGACCAAAACTATCTGAGTAAAATCAAAATATGAAAACGGATGCAATTATTCAGATAGACTAGCAGGCGGACATGGCTAAATCGACTGAGTTCGAAATGCTGATTATTTATAAACCAAGCTAAGCGGCCACACTTTAGAAGGCTGTAACTCAAAAGTTTTTCAAGATATTGATTAAAATTTTAAAATGTTATATTTAAATGTACATTCTATCTAAATATAAAACATTAGTTTTTAGAAATTTTACACCAGCTGTGACCTTTATATCGTATATTTGTTGATAGAGCAAATCGTGTACCATCAAGGATGAAAAGTTTAATTTATTTCAATTTTTAGCCCTTTTAATTACATATTTTCGAAACATCCCCTTTCTTGAACCTTTGGCAAACCCAATACTTTTTTTTTTAGTTCTGAAAATAAAATTTCAAACATCTTCTTGTTAGACAAATTTTCACATTCGCTTCAAATAATCGCGCTCGTTTCTATCTCGCCCTCAATTACTACAACGGCAACGAACAACTGTTCTTATGACCTAAATATATTCCTTTCAAAATGAGGAATGTGAATTTATTTTCGCCAGCAGGAATACGAAGTGGCCATTCTTATTTCGTTTTAAATGACAACGGAAATAGCGTTGATAGTTAGTTGGAACCAAAAATTGGATAAATGATGCATATCTTTTTAGAATCTCTGTACACTGAATACTCTATAATAATTAACATTTCTCTGATTAACTTTGTACCTCAAATATAAATTAGGCTTAAAAAGCCCTATGCTTTTTGTCAGTAATGTTTTTTCTATATTCTTTTTTACGAATGTACACAATACAAAACTTCAAATCTGACAGCTCAAGGAATATGGAACTAAATATATATGGATTAATATAAATTGGTATAAAAAATGATATACGTCGACGCCTCTTCTTCTATAAAAACCTCAAATCATTACATTACATTACATGAAATAATATAAAGAAATATTGGGTTGTCAAAAAAGTCTTGCGGTATTATTATTGAATCAATTCGTGTGGCGCCCATACATCGAGCTTCTTAAGGACTTCATGCTTCTTCAAATGGTTTATAACGGTTTGATGACTACTATGCCGGTCTCTTTCGACCAATTCAGCGATTTTATCGCAATTTTCGACGACAGGCCTTCCGGAGCGTGGCGCATCTTCGGCCATCTCTACACGTTGTGCGGTGGAAATGGAAACTGTATCGGGTCCATAAACAAATTTTATTGGCGGCTTGAGATGCATTTTTGCCTTTATCGTAGTAGTACTGTAAAATATGCTGTATTTTCTCTTTATTTTGATCCATGTTTGCGACGCTATAACTCACGAACGACTTAAAAGAAACGACAATCAATCGAACACGTGTTAGCGCGCGAAATGAGCTTTCCAAAAAAGGTATAGCATGACGCCTCTTCTTCTATAAAAACCTCAAATCATTACATTACATTACATGAAATAATATAAAGAAATATTTACTGATGAGGTGAAGAACTTTATGAATAAACTTCAGCAATAAATCAAAGGCTAAACTCAGAATGAAGATCAAATGAACATCACTAAAACACGTTTTTATATGAATATAAAAAAATTAACATTGTCTTATGTTATATAAATATAGACAAAATATTATAAATAACAGCGAAACTTAAATCTGAAGACTTCAAAAGCAATCACACAAATTCACAAAAATTATGCTTCAATATAAATTCAAGCATCACAACTTGCGTGTTTCGAAAGAAATCAAATGCCAAAAATCTCAGCTGACAACAACAACAAATCAACAGCAACAACTTAAGGAAAAAGAATGTATGCTACACAGCTGTTGGTTATTAATGAAGCACGGTACACTTAATTAATTACAACGGCAGCAGGAAAAAAATAAAAAAGAACTGGTCAAACCGGCATTTGAGGAACAAACACAGAGCCAAACATGGGCAGCTAAAAGCGATTGTGAGAAGTGGGTAAGTCCGATGTCAAAAGCGCGAATCACTGACGTCATAAATAAAAAAACCGTGTCATGAAGTTCGTAAAGTTCTGCAAGAGGCCAACATGTAAGGCTTAATTTTAGCAGCCGAAAAAATAAAAGATCGTAATTTTTTTTGTTACGACACGCGCAATAACAAAGTAAACACGCTCGAACGAGTGTTAAGTAAATAGAGACTTGTGGATATTTACATGCGCAAGTGCACGTGAAGAAGGATCAGAAAAAAAAAACAGAAAAAACCCTTACCCGTATATGTACACCTATACATATGCACACATATGTATATTTACAACCGCTTTCGCCAAAGTTATTTAGTTATTGAGCGCAATTTCATTATTGATCAATCAACAGGTAAATTATGATTGCGTCAGTCAATGTGTTTTTAAAACAAACACAAAAAACTTTTTCTTATCCTTTTTAATTACGAAAGTCATACACAATATTTGTTTTAAAAGCAACGCATTAGTAATTTATTTTTCCTTATTTTCACATAATTCTCGCGCTTTCTTTCGTAGCGATAAATTACTTAAACATATTTACATGGAACCGTTGTTCTGCTCTTAACACTATAGCTTGTCTGTATGGTATATAACTCCCTCACTCGTATGGATTTCACCTGAGTATACACAAAAAAATAAGATTAATTAAAGCTACATTAACAAAATGAGCCGTTAACGAATGCAACGGTCATTTTAGCGTCAGCTCAGACGCAAACAAGCCAGTGGCGCCCATTAAGCAAATACAAAAGGCCATTCTAAAGGCTCAATCAAATAATGCGAAGTGCGCACTCGTCGCAGACGTGAGCCATTTGCCTTTGACAAAGCCGCTATAATAAACTCATTAGTGTGTGTTTATAAGCTTAAAGGCTATAAATCAATTATTCATGTAAATATATTAACAATTTGTTTGTTTACACGAAGTTACGCAAGATTAATTTCCTTTTTTCGAAATGCAAACGACGGAATTTTGAAAAATACCATTTGTTGAGCGAACGGCGAATATTGATTTTTCTTGGAAATTTTTTATTCAAGTAAGGCATTTGTAATACACCAAATTTAAGTTCCTCAATTATATCTTTACAGTCTCAAGCATTTTTGTCATTCGATTTTTCACATGGCCTTGAACTCATTCTGATGCTTAAATTGTTAGTTTGTAAAAACAGAATTTCCTAAGGATCATGTATTTTGACTGCGACATTCAATAATCTTATTTCACGCATCATGAGCAGCTTTTTGTGTACAATATATATACATAATAATTGCAATCGAAACCTAAGCTCGGGTGCAGCCGAATTGTCAAAAATTTAATGCATTAACTGAGAATTTACAAACCCTGAATTGTAAATATAACGCAAAATATTTAATTAATCATCAATATTTATTTTGTCGCCCTCATAGTAATCCCCACTAGATGTAATGCACTTATGCAAACTATTTTTCCATATCGGGAAACACTTTTCATAAGCATTTTTTGGGATGGCCTTTTGGGATGGTTTTATAAATAGATAATCCTGGGCCTGATCAAAGGATTTTATTTTTTTTTCCAAAAATTAACAAAATGGCGGCCTCAAGAAATTTTTTTCTAAATTTTTGGGAAAAAATCAACAGTTAATTGGTCTTAAAAAATCGAAATTTTTGGAAAAAGATCCTTCAATCAGGCCCTAGTTTATTATATATTCTAAAAGATGTATAAATTTCATTAAAATCTACTGAGCCGTTTTCGAGTTACAGTTGTCACCAATTCAAAAAACATAGTTTTGAGAAAAAAGAGTTTAAAGTTTGCCTTTTTGCTTTGAAGTGTCCGAGCACTCTTTGTTATTTGTCGAATAACCCAAAAACAAATTATCGGATCAACGTGAAATTTTCAGAGAATATTTTTAAGGTATTACACTTAACGAAAATGTAAAAAAAAATAATAATTTTTTGAAAATTCTAACTACCCCTGACCCCTTAAGCAGCCGCTGGTTGACAGATCGCGCTCATATTTGGCATACTAATTAAGGGCACAAACTTTCAAAGACACATATGCGAAGATTTATTGAAACACAGTTTTAACGTAGCTATCGCCTGGACGGATAAAGGAACAACCAGACAGCCTGGCGGAATTCAATTTAATTTGTGTAGTCATCAAGGATTTTTTAATAGATATTGACCAAGAAGCTTTTAGCCTAACAATGAAAGAAAATAACGTTTCTTTAATTAAAATCTGGCTCTATTCTTCGAAATAGATTAATAGGTTTGTTGTAGGGATCCTCCAAAACTTCCGTCGTTTAAAGCTTAGAGGCTTACAAAATAGGAGTTTGTTTACCTCATCACTATTTAAGTGAAATTTCATTTATAGTGAGCCACTTTTGAAGCCAAGAAAGAGAAAATAATCGCTAACACTAAAATCTGGCGAATACGCTGATCGGGGAACTGCAGTGAAATTTCTCATAATCAATTCAGATTGCAAAGCAAAGCTTTTTTATTTGTAAAACTTCTTGAATGATGCGTCCCTGCATCTATTTCTCACCCACTGAGATGTCCGACTTCCTAAATAATTCTTTAAAAAAAATAATCATAATAATATCCAAAAAAATCTGGCATAACATTATTGACGGATGCATAAATGAACATAAGGGGGTACTCTTATGTGAACGCATACATTTTACCACTTTTTAGGAATTTTTTTTTTTTATGCGACAACAAAATTCAATTATTTTAATTTTTTAATGTATTTTTATTTGTATTTTGAAATGAAAAAAAAAATATTTTTTTTTTTCGTTTTTTACATTTTTAATATATATATTTTTTTTAATCACAGTAGTCCCCAACAAAAAAAGTTGTTCACTGGTCATGGTGATAGCGGCTGTTCATGTTGTCTGAAATAAAAAAATCGAATGGATTATTGTTCAGTAGTTCTGCGGCTGTCGTCCCTATTAAATATAATCAATTTCATTAAAAAATGTCGAACTTCGAAAAAAAGTCACGAAAATCTTGTTTTTTTGGTTAAAAATCGTTTAAAAGAGATATGAAAATATTCTCGAAAATAAACAAAAATAAAAAAATAAAAAAATCGATTTTTCGAAGTGATTACATGAGAATACCCCCATAAATCAAGTCAGGAAAACATGCTTTTCCTAAATTTAATTAAAAAATAGAATAAAAAAAATAATGTACAATTTACAATAAATGTGCTTTACTATATTTTGAAAAAAACGTTGCTTTTTTTCTTAAAATATTTTAAATCCAAAAACAAAAAAAAAATATTATAACAATATCGAAGGACTAGTAATTTTTTTGATTTTTGACCAAATGACGGTTTTCCAAAGACAATTTTTTTTTGTGGAAAAAAAGTAACACTTGTGGCTTCAAAATCAAAATTGTTATCAAAAACCTTTTTCTTTCAATCATTACCTAACAATTTTAAGAAGGCCGTGTAAAAATTTCAAATCGATTTTGAAATTCTGGACAAATTTTGTGTATTGTATATGTATGTATTCACACACCTAGTACTGAAATTAACTTCACTTGTCAAACTTAAGCCCCAGTGCGCTTTTCTGTATTTGATCCGCCACCCGAAATTTCGTGAAATTAGAAAAAGTTTTGTAAAATGCTTCCTTAACTGTAAAACAACAAAATTATTAAAAAATCGCGGTAATAAAATTTCCTTTGCGTGTTTGCATATTCATAGGTCTGTTTTTAAAAAGCAATATGACTTATATAAAGATCAGAGTAAACCGAATAAAAGGAGTTATTTGCAGTATATAATGACGATATATAATGCTCAAGCACAATAAATATATACAAATACACATCTGTACATACAAACGCTTATTTATACAGTACAAATGCTGAGCACAATATTTGTGCCTAGTGCAAATAACTTTACCACATATTCACGGAATATCACAAAAGAAATGTTCGGCGGCAAATGTTCCCCGGCCTACACAATCAAACCAAACAATATCAAGCATTTTAGCAACTTCTTTATCAGCAGTCAAATGCATATGCATATACGTACATATGTATGTTTGTGTACTCGTATTACCATATGTATGTTATGTGTTCGTATTTCACTGCGTCAATGTACTGTTAGCACAGCTGAAGCTTCATTTGCGCTGACGCCAAAGGTTGCTGTCTTCGTTCAAGTTAAGTTCATTATGAAGTGCACGTAAGACATATGCACACACAATAATTTCATATTTTTGATGATTTCTATTGAATTTGAATTTATTGTAACGAATTGTTGTTGTGATGCATGCATTTGCACTTTAATTGACAGCAAAGTAATACATTGAGAGGCGTGTAAGCCGATTTCAAAGCACGTCTTGCTTACTTGCAGCCACTTCAACAGCAACAGCAACAACTTATGTGGACAATGAACGTCGGTAATGATGATCGATGTGCGCTCGTATTCATCGCAATCTAGGCGAGTTAGCGGCGTTCGGTTATTGGGTGATGGTCAAGGACGAACGTTAACCAACTGATAAACATGACGATCTAGTGGCTGGCGTCAAGTGGCTGCAACGCAGTGTCTGTAGCAGTTTGACAGCAATGTGATGAGCTTTTACATCACTGTTATTTGTACATACACATATGTGTGAATGTGTATGCTGCAGTAGTCCCATTGAGAGAATTCGCGTTCGTGGCACGAGTGCAATTGTGTAGCGAGTTGCAAACAAAAGCGCAAACAAAAGCACTAATCGATTTTGTGAACACAATGCAAGTTTTTTAAATAGAATAAAAATTAAAAAGATTTTTTTTTTTAATTTTATAGTAAAAAAATGTCTATTATAATTAAACAAAGATTTTTTGTCATTATAATACTGCAAATAATTTTATTAACCCCGCACAACTCAGTTAAATGACACAATAATCTTGACCCATTTCACTCTTTTGTTCTATTATAATGGAAGTAAGTTTGTGGCAAGAATGTTATATTTTGAATTATGTGAAACTGAGTTTCAGACATATGTTGCGTAATAAGCAATGAAGTTCCGAAACTCAAGTAGAATGTCGTAAATCACTAATGGCTATCTTCTTCTTTATTGGCGTAGACTTAAGCAGTTAATTTCAGCAGCACAGCAATTGTTCTTCCTTCTCCCATTTTCAACGGAGCGGAAGTCTTTCTCTTCCTCTGCGTCGAATACTTTCAGAGCTGAAGTGTTTTCATCCAGTCGGACGACCTGACCTAGCCAGCGTAGCCGCTGTCTCTTAATTCGCTGAACTATGACAATGTCATCGTATAACTCGTGCAGCTCATCATTCCATCGAATGCGATATTAGCCGTTGCCAATGCGCAAACGATCATAAATCTTCGGCAAAACCTTTCTTTTGAAAACTCGTAACGTCGTCTAATCAGATGTTGTCATCCTCCATGCCTCTACACCATATAGCAGAACGAAGATGATAAATGACTTATAGAGTTTGGTCTTTATTCGTCGAGAGAGAACTTTACTTCTCAATTTCCTACTCAGTCCAAGGTAGCTCCTGTTGAGTTATCCCGCGTTGGATTTCGAGGATAACATTGTTGTTGGTGTTAATACTGATTCGAAGATAAACGAAATTATCTCCGACTTCAAATTTATGACTGTCAACTGTGAGGTGGGAGCCAAGTCGCGAGTGCGACGACTGTTCGCTTGAAGATTCTTGTTCACTACCAGACCCATTTGGTTCGCGAATTATCTAGTCTAGAGAAAGCAGAGTTAACGGCGCGGACGTTGAGGCCAACGATATCAATATCATCGGCATACGCCATGTACACTCTTCTAGAAGATTGTACATTCTCGGTTTAGTTCTGCAGCTCAAATATTTTCTCCAGCAGTAGATTGAAGAAATACTTAGCACAATAGGGAGTCTCCTTGTCTGAATCCTCGTTTGGTATCGAACGGCTCGGAAAGGTCTTTCCTGATCCTGACGGAGCTTTTCATATTGCTCAACGTCAGTTTACACAGTCGTATTTCGGGGATACTAAATTCAGACAAAGTGGCATAAAGGCAGGTCCTTTTCGTGCCGTCAAAAAGCAGCTTTAAAATCGACTAAGCAGTGGTATATGGCGATCCTTTTCCATGGTCTTTTCCCAGATTTAGCGCATGATGAACATCTAGTCAATTGTTGATTTTCCAGGCCTAAAGCCACATTGAGTTAGTTAACGGTATGCTTAAATCTTTCACATAATACGCAAAATGGAACCCTATTGCAATGTTGAGGAGCCTTATTCCACGGTAGTTGGCGCAGATTGTGGGGTCTCCCATTGCGGATTGGACAGAGCACACTTAAATTCAAATCGTAGAATCGTCCGACCATATTCTAAACAGAAGTTGATTCATGCTCCTTATCAGTTCTTCGTGAAATGACTATACTATCGTCATAATAATGAGTGGAAGTCCACCGCACGATTATCGAGTCTAATAAGTCGAAGTAGTTGAAAATTGCCGCATGCGAGTCGTCCCACCGTCTTTATTAACGAAAATAAAATCGAAAATGTTAAAGGAACAGTACATTTTTTTGTTGATATCAGAGAGAGAGCTCAACATCTCTTAAGGATCAATTCGACACATTTTGGTTAATGTTTTGTGTATTAAACGTGTCAACGTTAGACTCGTAGATAAAAAGCAACATCGAGTAGAGATCCAAACTGTTCAGCAATCTAGCGAATGACGCTCCAAATATGAGTCAAAATCGAAAAAAACAAAATTCGCAGAGGGCAGTGAAATCCATCCCAGCCGTTGCTTATATTAAATATATGGAAAATCGGATTAAGCGTTGGTAAGCTTTATTGCCTCAGGAGCCTATTTTGAAGGCGTTAATACATATGTATTTGTGTTAAACACGTGAAAATGTATGTAAAAATATTACTCATACCACGTGTTGAACCTTAATACCTTAGCAATCAACCACTACCAACTACAATAAATTTGCCTTTTTGATACTCAATCTGTCTGAACGTTTCAATTGGCGAATTCCAGAAGAAAACTACGTCAGCGGAATATAATAGACTGCATTTTGTTAGTTATTTTACAATTTTTTTATTTTTCATAAATTGCACCAACAATGCATGAAAATTTGAATAAATTACAAAGTATTATTATTTGCATACTACATATATGTAAATTCTTACGTAACGTAAGGTAATAAAACTTATTTAATGTTGATGCGGCTGTCGAGTGTAATCACGAAGCCCAAATCACAGCTAAACATGCACGGCCGACAGTCATTGCATTGAATGTGTAAAATTATTACACACATTCTAAAGAATAATTGAAATTCACATGAATATTTATAACTCAAATTGCAACATTCACCTTACGCTAGGAAATACCGTACTGATGGACAGATGGCCCATGCGAAAAAAAACTTTGTCACGTCATAGCATGAGTATATTGGCAATAATAATAATAATATGACGTCTAGATCTTCGTTTAGTTACTTTTCAAATTTATATTCCACTTTGTAGTTAAAGGGTGATACTCGTATAGTGTATTTCGAGGTTCTTAATTTTTTAAAGAAAAAAGCAGAAACTTCAAAATTAATATTAATATATAAAAACGATGACTCCACCGGCCCACAGACTACATCAAAGCGTTACTTTTTCTGTATGAAATAGCAGCTCTTGAATCTCCTCTGGTTGCTCTTCGTCCCAAATACGCCAATTTTGCTTTTCTATACCTACACATTGAGCCAGAAATGTGCCTCATTACTGAACAAAATTTGACCGATATTTTGGGAGTTGCTTTGAACTTTTCAAGAGCCGAAAGAAGGAAGCGATGTCTCTTGGGAAGGTTGAGCGGGTTCAGTTTTTGTACAAGCTGTATTTTGTATGTTTTCAATTTAAGATCTCGACGTAAAATGCATCAAGTCGTTACATTCTTCAGTCCCAGTTGCTGCGAACGTCGCCAAATCGACTCTCCCCGGGTTTTTGTGTACACTCTCAGCTACGGATGCTATATTCTCTTCATTGTGTGCTGAACGTGGTCTATTTGGACGAATATTATGCAATAATGAATTTTGGGTCTAAAGATGAGAGATGGTGTTGCGAATAGTAGCTCAGTGCCCGGATAAAGCGGACTCAATAAGCTCTGAGAAGGTTTGAAAAAACTATTTGATTGTTTTCAAAAGATTATTCGGGTCAAAAATTTGTCGCTGCCTAAACCAAGTCAAAAAGAAATCTTATGGCCGTCTCTGATTTGCCTCTTCGATTTTGAGTGGCGTCAACACTTGTTATATCTCCTTTATTTGATTTATACCAGTTTATGCCAACTTATACCAGTTGCATTTTCGATTCGTTTTTCTCCAACTTTTCACTTTCACACCAAAGAGTTGTCACATACTCAAATTACTTTCCAACGGTAATTGCCTTGTCATCAATTTATGCATTTGCGAATATATTTATATGAAAACCCGAAGTAATTACTTAGCAAGTAATCGCTTATATTTATGTCATAACATAAATAATAAAAATAATTAACGGTTACCAACAGCTGTTCGATATAAATCAAGCTATAGCGACTAACAGATGGGTATAATTTAATAAACATTAACATGCAATTAGATGTAAGACAAATTAAAAATACTCACACTCAACAGTTATGAATTCAAACTATTTGTGAGCATGAAGAGAGAATTTATTGATTGAAATGATTATGTAGAAGAGGAAATTACTAAGAAATTACTAGAATTACTAAATTGCAGTAATCTATTCATAACCTTTAACTTATTATGTGTTTAATGTTTACTTTTGTTAGGCACAGTGTTGCATTTCTCTATAAAAAAATCTTAAAATATTAATTTTTTCTAAAATATAATTAAAAAATGTATATTGGTTAAGTTTGTTACTTAAATTCATAAATTCGTGCATATTTGTGTTGCCTTTCGAAATTCTTACTTTCAGTTTACTAATTCAATTATTCCGATTTTATTAGCACAATCACAATGTATTCGCATGAGATGAGCAGTATGTGCTCACATTTTTACTTAACAAACTTACGTTAATTGCTACAAAATGAGAAATTAGCATTTATAAAAAATTAGCACTCAACTGAAAAAGACAACTGATCTTCGAATATATTCCGCAAACATTAATTCAATGTGTTGAGCTACTGAAAATTATCAGGAATTTGCGTCTTATGTATAGATAAATAAAAATAAAATGCAAATTATTTTGTGTTTTCTAGAGTAATTGACATAGGTGAAATTTTCAAGAGTCTCAATTTCAAAACAGTGCATACGAGTATATAATAGTTAAGATATTGTCTTCTCACTCTGTACAGAGGAGTAAGGGTCTGCAGTCAAGCTAGCTCCATAGCTATAACGGAAATCATTCAGTAGGTTACCTTTTTTTCAAATATACCAACAGGGAGGTCTTGGAAACAGCTGAAAAAAGATACACGCAAAAAGTGGTAAAGCAATTCAGCTGTTATAACTTTATCGGTAATCGCCTTTGTTCAATTATAACAATTGGTAGAACTGGGAAAGGCTCTATAAAGACACAGTCGCCACTAGATTCGAAAACAATGCAAAAAGCGAAGTATAATTCAGCTGTTATAACTTTAGCTCATGTGCACATTAATTCAAGGCCGATATATTTTAATTTACCATCAATACGAGTAGATTGCCTCTTATGTTTCTCGATTAGAGAACAAAAACAAATTTTAATCAGCAAAAATAGCTTTATGGTTCTTCAAAATATACTACATTAAGATCTATGTACCTTTGAATGTGTTTGAGCCAATTGTCGAAGCACAATTTCCACTATGATTGAGGTATCTTCAAAACAAGAGTTCTATATGCATCAATCTCCTCTTCAGGGCTCGAAAATAAAAAGAAGTTATTCGGTGACAAGTCGAACTTAGCAGTAGTTTACTCATCAAATCGATGTTTTAGATGCTCAAAAATCCAGTATTGTCATAGATTTGTTTCGAAGCACAACTATCGTATGTTTTAATATTTCTCTCGACCCGAACCTTTTTTTGAGCAGTTGATGAATTACGTGGGATCCAACGTAAAACCCAAAATTTTTACAATTAAATATTCATGCAATATTTTGCCTATAGTTGTCTCAATTTTATGATAGGTCACATGACGATCTTGCTATATCAATTTGCTGATTTTGAACAACGTTTACGAAATTCGTTTTGGAGTGATATACGACCTCGCTTAAATTCATAATACCATGGGTAAACACTAGTCATTGATGAAGCTTCATCGCCAAAAATTTAGTTGAGTTCGTCGATGCAATATTCCTGTATTGAATGATGTCGAAAGATGTAAAAAATAATATTAATAACATTTTTTGGTAAAGATGAATATTTTAAGCTACTGTAAAAATGACAAACGTTACGATAAAGCTATGAGTTTCCAAATTTCAAAACTAGAGCTACCATATCCCGAAATATAAGAGGCAACCTGCGCAAAGTTGTCGTTATCTAACACTTAGGTGCCGAAAACAAAAGAGAGAAGGGGCTGAAAGTGCACTTAAAGAGCTAATGGTTAGTAAAGTAAATGATATACGAGTGTCGGTAAAATACTTTGAGTTAATTACTCAAGAGGATTCAAATCACTTATATATTATCATATCGGACATGACAGTATAATTTTTTTATTTTATTAGTCGTTTGAAGTGACCGCGCCTAGTCTGGCAAGTAAACCCTCAATATATAACTACGGTCTGTAAAAGAAATAAAAGCATATCGGATATTTCCTCCATGAAAACTTTGTAAAAGATGGAGGCATTGACGCAAAAAATTTGATTCTACATGTTAAGGGAGTACATATATTGGTTCAGGTTTTGGAAAGTTGTAATACCTTTGTATATCAAACATTCAAAAAAAAAAGAAAATGAAGCCGATAGAGATATTAGTAGTCTCTGTTCGGAACTTCGAAGTTATCCGATTTCTATCGTCATATATGAAAATCGTCCGATTGATTTCATTGTAGTGCGGTGCATCAATTGGCAGTTTGTTACGCTACTATACAAGGCTTGGCGATTCGAACACAGCTATTAACGTTTACAACTCTTTTAGATGCTTTTGGGAACTGCTATTGGTCAGTAGAGCATTCTCGCCAATATTCGATGTATTCAATCAAAGTTAGCCACAGACGATATTACGGAAGAGCTTAGTTTTTTTTTATAGGTATAAAATATAAACGCATTTTCTTTTATTATTTTATCTTTTATCACCAATAAAAATCAAACTAATGCCATCAAAACTCAAATATTATTTAATCAGCTCAGGGATCCTAAATGGCTATTCCTTTTCAGTATACCTCGTGCTGAAACATATCGAATATTGCCGAAAAGAGAGCGAAATATTTGGGCTAAGTCAAGGTCATAAATAGAGATGAGTTTCTTCCCTTCTTTTCCCAATCTGAAATTCTTCAATTTAATGTACTGCTGCGTAATAACGCCAAATATGCTAAACCGCGAACGTGCTGAGAAAAAATACTTTACTTATTTAACAAAATGATGCTAATTAATAGCAACATGCAGCAGACATGAGCTTAATAGTTAGCAACAATGGAAACTGTAACAATAATTATCACAACACAATGAAACATTATTAGGCAAAAAATAATCGAAACACCTGTCGTAACAAATAAATCAAATAAAATAGCATCAGTAGCCAATAACTGGTTGAAGAGTGACGAATATTAATTTCCTTTCTAGCTCCAAAATATTTTTTTCAAAACTCAGCAGTTTGATGCTTGCAAGCCAATTAGCAAAGTCTTGCCAAAATCAAAAAATTTAGTATTTTCAAGTTATACAACTATTTGAAAATACAACGCAGAATATTCTTCAAAGCAACAGCTATTCTATAACGATTTTCTGGAGCGTTTAATCTACAATAATTGTTATTGTTATTTTACGCTCCAAACAATTAGACAGTCTTCGAACTAGCATAAACCGGAAAGAACCGGTCAGGGGATTAATAGCCAATAGTGCATATCGCTAACTATATACAAGTAGTTTATAAACTAGAAGTGAGGGGGAAACGCGGCTTGTTTACATTCTTAAGTGACATGTCGAAAGGCCACTTAACGCGCCTCACAACAGCCACGCATACATAAATAAGTATGTATGCACAGTATTAAATATGAAGTAGGGGAAATGCCATGCTGATAACTTTTTAAATCCACAGAGCTCTTACAATATTATTGATGACGCTTTCATTATAAATATAAAATACACTATATTTATAATTATTACTCATTATTGAGTGTATTTTTATGCCAAAAACACTTCAAACGCTTCGTATCCACTTCAAAACCCACTCGAATGGCATAAAAAGTGTTTTGAATAAAAGGACTGACTGACTGCAAGTCGGTCTCAAGTGGCTTTATGCAAACTCAAAGGCTAAAAATAAATTTGCAATTATTTAAAAGATTGCCTGATTTCGTATTGTTTACCTTGCTGTCTCTAAAGCCACATGTGCTAATAATCACTTGTTGCGAAATTATTTTTATCATTTGCTATGTATAGTATGTATATACTTTTATATAAGTACATATGTATATGTTTTTGACTTTTGTTCGATATTCTAAGAAATGTATTTGCTGCTTCGGGAGAGAGAAAAAGGACTTGTTGTTATGTTATAGTTAAATCAGATTTTGGGTGGTAATATGGAATAAGTAGGCAGGACTAAGTTTCGGCAGATAACAAGATTATCTTTTCTCGCGTTAAATAGTTTTAAAATATTCAGTAAGATTATAATACATATATACCTGCGTAGGGACTCGGATGACCTGCAGTGCCTTAAGTGAACCTAGTTTTTTCGGTTTCGGCTCATTGAATATCGCTGTGGTTTGTTATTTACTTCGACTAATTTGCTCATTATTGTGCAGAATGCTGATATACAGTGTTTTAAAGCGTTTTTGGTAAAATACATGCACCTAGGACATAGGTATACACATAACCCAATTTTCGACGGTTTTCAAACCTAAATCGACCAATACTGCTGCAGTTTCACGTACGATATTCGTACGAAGTTCATCAATCGTCGCTAGCTTGTTGAGATAGACCACAGCCTTAACACAGCCTCACAGGAAATAGTCTAACGGCATCAAATCGCATGACCGAGGCGACCAATTGACTGTACTATCTCGTGAGATAACACGCTTACAAACCTTGGTTGTCAATAAATCGATTGCAACATTCGCTGTGTGGTTTGTAGCACCGTCTTGTTAGAACCACATATTGTCCAAGTCCATATCATCCATTACGGACCAAAAATATTCGGTTATCATTGAGCGGGAGCGATTTCCATTCACAGTAACGTGACGGTCTTGATCATCACGGAAGAAGTACTGCCGCCGCCCATAAACCACACCAAACCGTTATTGTTTCAAAATGCAATGGTGACTCATAGAATACATGTGGATTTAATGCATATTTTGCTCATTGACGAAGCCATTCAGACAGAAATAAGCCTCGTCGCTGAAGATGTTTTTTCGATGATAATTCGGATCATTTTCAAGTTGTTGCTCAGGCCAATTCACGAACATAACACGATTCTGGTGGTCAAGTGGCTTCAGTTCTTGCGTCAGCTTGATCTTATAAGGATGTGGGCCGAATTTTCGCAACATTCGCCGCATGGACGTCACAGAGATGTCCAACGCTTAAGAACGATGTGTAAGAGACTAATGGTCTTCCTCTATTGATGCGCTAGCGGCAGCAATATTCTCGACACTGCGGGCATTTCTTTACCTCACTATCTTGGGAACATTTTTCTACTAAACACTCAATTGTTGATCTGACAGGACGATTGTTACGATTTTGGTAGTAAATTTTAATAATTTCAACTCGTTGGATCGTATATCTTTCCATGATGAAATGGCAAACCTTACTGAAGAGAAATGTCAAAAGAGCGGGAAAAAATATGGCGTTCTTTGCTGTCCCTATCGGTCTACTTTTGTAGCGTTCCTATTGAAAAACCCGTTGCCTTCTCCAAAAATTATAAAACCACCTTTTTTCCTGGCACTGCTACTACTTTTTGCATAATTTCCGGTATTCGCTAACTTCACTTGATACGTATTGAGTTTAATAGCCAACAACTGCGCCACACGACATTGAGGACAGTATGTCTACAGCAACATTTTCACAAGTATTATTATTAATTTGCAAATAACAATATTTGTATACAGCTACAAGTAAATATGCACCCCAGGGTGGTCACAAATTTTCGAAAATATTTTTTATTTTCTAACATAATCTTCTACTATCTGAGTTACGCTCAATATCCTCGAACCATGGAGCTTCAGTAGTTTAAGTACTTCTTTCTGAAGTAAGAAAATAATTTGAAAAATGTCATTTCAGAAGCAGTGAATATTATAAAATTTTTTATTACTGCTATTTTAAATTATCTCACGCCCCACCCTCATACCATACATATACATATGTATACAAACAATACGGTTTATATGACTTTCCAGTAGCATTTAATTATTTTATTTTCGCTGCTACTTATGTGTGTAAACTAAGCGTTCAATTGTAAACGATTCTACTGCACCGCAACACTTCAATTAACGAGCAAATAAAGCGCAATTACATTCAAAATCACTCAGCGTGTGACAATCACTCACAATCTCCCACATACCGAGCTTACCCATTGCTAAGACACACGCTACCGACAAATATCGCATGCAGTGTTGATGTGACAAAAAAGTCACACGCACATCACCGACATTATGAGATAATTCATATATTTATGTGCCGGAAAATACACACACACACAAGCGAATTTTTGAGGTATTCAACTGTATTTACTATGTTACTATATTAATATGTTATTAAAAATTTATTTACTCAAGTCGTTTTTTATTAATTAGCTGGTGATGTGAAGTTTACTGCGCATTCAACCTCCTAAAGTGGGGTTGACATGCAAATCCGCTATAAAATTAACGAAAGTTATTGTAAACTCTGTGCGAAAAATCTAGCTTTGCCTTTTTAGAATTGATATTTAAAATAATTTTGAATACGTTTGCTCAGAGTGAGCACTGTGCTAGAATTACAAAACGTTTTAAGCTTAGACACTTAGGAATCTATACTTACTTATAACTCAAATATTTATTTAGAATGTTGTCAAGTTGAGAGTGCTTGACCTATTCAAATTTTGAAATAGTCTAACGGTGTGATATCACATCTTGCTGACAAATCGTCCGGCCCAAAACGTCAAATTATCTGCTCACCGCAGTGTTTTCTCAATAAATCCATTGATTGATGCGATATGTGGGAAGTGGCTCCGTCTGTTATCATGGCGCGATAACGGTCGCCATTGACGGTTACGTTCTCACCGGCATCATTTTTGAAGAAATATGGACCAATGATTCCACCGATCCACAAACCACACCAAACCGTTGTTTTTTCTGGATGAAATGGCAGCTCTTGAATCTCTTCAGGCTGCTCTTCGTCCCAAATACGGCAATTGTGCTTGTTGAAACACTCATTGAGCCAGAATGGACCTGAACAAAATTTGGCTGGAAAACGCCGGATTTTCTTGGAACTTTTCAAGAGCCCATGGCGCGACACGATGTCGCTTGGAAAGGTCGAGGTGTTTCACTTTTTTCACAAGCTGAATTTTGTACGCTTTCAATTTAAGATCTCAACGTAAAATGCACCAAGTCGTTCTATACGTCAGTCCGAGTTGCTGCGAACTGCGCCGAATCGATTATCCACTGTCTTCGTGTACACTCTCAACTACGGCTGCTATTTTTTCTTCAGTGCGCACTGGACTTGATATATTCGGGCGAATAATATCCAATATTGAATGCTGGGTCTCAATTTTCATAATAAAGTTGAACTATTAAACGTTGTTCAGACGTAAGTCTTTCCATAATCAAATGCCAAACAATACTGAACACAAATAACATGACAGCTTGACACGAATCACGACTGATCTGTCAAAAAAAAGCTATTGAAAAAAATACTTATATTTGGATCACCTTTTAGATACAATAGATTTTAATTGAGGTTTTCACCACGATCTAAGGTAAGGCGTAAGGTCTATTGTGCTCGCGCCTCTATCATAAAAATTGACAGAGACCCAGCACTCTAATTAACTCCAAGAATTTACTGGGCGCTGTTGAGATGATGTGATACCTATCCAGAATATTGACACAATGCCCTTGAACCTGCGTCTGCAGATTGCTATAGGTAATGAATCAGATTCTCAGGAGTTTTCAGTTCCATGTCGTAAAATCGAAGCTTTGCCCAAGAAACCATTCATTGCATTGGTGCCTCTTGAGCATGCACCAGAACGGAATTTATTTCTGTGGAAGTTAATGATATATTTATACCGATTGCTTGCCTTTAACAACTTCTTTCATAGATTCGATTATTTTGGTGTTCCTCGAGTTCATATTTCTTGGTAAATCATATTGTTTTCGAACGTTAGCTGTATATTTCGAATTATGAATGTATACCTAATTTGAGGGTCATATCCTTACCGTTCTCATTTTTCCAAAAATACACAGAATCAATTTATTGTTTATTGCTTCTACATAAGGTCATTGAAGCGCACAAATAAAACGACTAATGCGTACAAATTACGTGCTTATTGAATATTAATGTGGAATTTCGCACTGTTTTGCCATCAAACTTGAAGAGAAATACAAAGTTTACAATTGTTTAACAGCCAGCAATTAGCAGTAGATATACATGTGCATGCGGGTATAAACATGTGGAAGCAACCGCAAACACGCGTGCCACGCAAAAAACGGCTAATTCCCCGCCCATTGAAGTTTTTTTTTCATTATCGCGACACATGAACAAATTGTCAATTAATCAATAATAAACCAGCACACACTGCATATACAGATCGTGCATGTAAAACACAGTTATTTGTGCGTGTGTATGTGCGTATTGCATGGTAGAAATCATGTCCTTCACATAGTTTAAATTACGGTAGCCCTGGCGGACGTGCTCGCTTGCAATTTTTCTGTGTAAACACACTTCAGCTCATTGACTGGTTTTCGCCAATTATTATGGTGAGGATGAGCTGCTTATGTATGTTTTATGGTTTATCTGTGTGGATTGTGATAGTTTTACTGATTTGTTGTTTTTTGAATAAGTGGCGCGCCCAAATTGAGAAACCTTCGGAATATGTAATAAAATCAATTGACAACAACAGTGCATGGCAGCAAAAGCTGTTCGTTAATTAGATATAGTGTTACCTCTAATACGAGGGTAGCTTCCCATATCACTGACTTAAGGGTTGGAGTAGTCTAGGGCTCTAACAACTGGACTAATTTTAACACTTTTTACAGAAAGTAAAGATGATAGAATCGAATTCTTGGTATAAACAATTTTCGCCTTTTTATTTTAACTTACCTTTAAACGGATATTTTTTGGCTAACCACAGGTTACCTGTTCAATTGCTTGAGCCATATTTAAAAGAATCGTTTCTAGCCACTTCCATCGGAATGGTGCTCAAAAAAGTTTCTTCACTGGCGTGAACTGCTACACATTGAGTAATGATTTCGATTTTTTGAAAAACATTGACTGGCCTTACCTCTGGGCACCCCTGTGTTACTTGGTTCTCTCACCAAGCCACCTTACGTAAGATGAACTATTTGAATATTCATGCGTAAGCTTAATCAAAAGAAGGAGTTCACCCTTTTTCTTCCATGAAATAAAAAAATTCCTCGGAAAACAGTTCGTCATACATCATTTCCCTACGTGATGCTAACCTGTTCTGTCCTGTTGACTTGTTTACTTTCCAATTACTATTTTCACTCATTTTTGGATAGCTGCAACTTTATTTTAACTTCCCGAATTTTTTTGGTTAAAAGAAGCTTCAAATATTATATTTCCAAAACTATATGGTTTGACACAATGTGATTGGTAGCACTGGAGATGTACGACTGCAACGACATCTAAATTTCAAAATACGAAAATACTTTTTCGACTACCCAATAAGTAGGCAAATAAATGATCAGCGTGACGAACTGAATCGATTTAAATATGTTCGTCTATCTCTATATCCTCCAATCACAGTACCATAGTTTTTAAAGTATTAATCTGAAATTTTGCTTATTTGTCAGAACTGTCGATATTAGGTCACAATAAGATGGCAGTATATATGAACAGATCGATCAAATACAAATTGTTGTATGAAAAATATTTGCACATAGTTTACTATCCAAATGGAGAAGAATGAACCCAAGAATGGGTACCAGGCTACAGCAGAAAATTGTAAAGCTAATGAGCTAGCATGGAAAGGCATCCTAGAACCGCTATCGATAGAATGAGAGCGGGTCGGTGCTCTCGTTTCCTCTTGTGTTCTAGTCTGGCTACCGCTGCTCCACCATCGGTACATGTGCTGTCGCAAAAGCCTTTGGGCCCAAGATCGATCGCAAGAGATCTAATGATCTATTTGCCCTCAGTAAGGCTAGTCTCTCCCTAGTTGAGAAGTTTCGAACAGACCATTGCTCTATTGGCGTTCATGCTGTAAGGTTGAGAATCTTACTAGACGCCATCTGCTGAAACTGTGTGGAAGAAGGTGAAGTAGAAACAACTCAAAACTTCTTTCTTGATTGTACCGTGTTTCGTAGATCAAGAATAAAATAAATGGGAGCGCATACCTTCATGCGACCCACCCAACTTACGGGAATGGAAATTAAACTCCTGTGCAGATTTGTATTGGCTACTAAACGTTTTGCTAATTTGTAAGGTCGAACACAGGAGTTCTTCTTGTCTATGGCTGCATATAGCCGTCCACCTGCGATCTCTTTACATCAGCCATATAACCTAACCTAACTATCCTTTGAAAAACTACATCCTAGCGTATTGTTTAGACCATACCATCATTTAGCTGTCATGCAAGGTGATCAGTCAAAACCGAGTTCTTATAAAGAAGAGTATTATATAATAACTTCGGTGCAAGTTAAATTAAGGTTTTTTTATTGTTTTTATTATTTTCAATTAATTTCCTTAGCTTTTTCACATAATTATTTTGCTTTGCGCGACACTGCGCCAAGATAATCGTGATTATTGTTTAAGATACTATACATTGTTGGTATGCACTTGCTTTTTTAATGTTTTTTCTTTATTGTCAGCGTCATTTAAGTTTGTTTTTTTACTTTTTTGTAGTTCGTTAATTTTATTATATTAACTCTTGTTACTACTTTGTATTTTTTGCAGTGTTATTTGTTTTTTTTTTCTTTACTGTTATTATTATTATTATTTTTATTGTGGTTATTGATATGTGCGTGTGCTGACACTATATTATTATAATTTTTCGGATGCCACATGCGTGCGTGTTATTGAATATAGTCATTTTATATACAATATATTTGTTGGTGAATCGAGCCGCAAAGTTTTCAAGTGAATTTAAAATAACATAAAACAGCGTTGTTTGGAAGCACTAAAAAAGTAAATAAAACACGGCAGCGTTGTAAAATCACCCAATAAAAAGGTTGAGACAAAAAAATCATTGAATAAAGGCGAAATATTTTGAATGACAAAGATTTGCATATATAAATGTAAATAAAATGTATGTGTCAGCAGCGACACTTATTTCAGGATAGTCAATAAAAAACTTGAAAAATACCAAGAGTTAATGAATATACCAACAACTTTACTGTCGGCTTTATTACGCTCTTCGTTGATGATGAGCTTGAATACTTGGCGCATATTTGTCGATGTCAACGCTACTTCCTTGAGAGCCGTGCGAAAAAGGGCTGCAATCGTAAATGCTTGCTTATATGTATATTATATGCAAGTAAATAATACTTACATATGTACAAATATGAATTCCAAAAATAAAAACAGTATAGAATATGTTTTACAATAAAAAAATTACAACTTTATGAAGCAATCTGTGTCATAAAGTTGTAAGCTCATATGAGATGCAGAAATACGAATATTTTCTGCATGTGTAAGCATACATATACATTTATATATTTATGTATGTACATATATGTACATACGTATGTCTTACGTTTCTTTGCTACGTATCCAGGTCACCACGGTGGAGCCTGCGAATCTCAATACAACTTCAGCTTGAACGGCTGTGTCTTTAACGCTTTCGTGCTTGTGCTGCCATAAAGTTATTTACAAATACAGGGTGTCCATTTTATAATTACACTTTCAGGCAAACTCTTCTTAAAAAGTTATTTTCACATCCCGATACATATGTACCCTGTTTCACTTATCACTTCTTTGCTTCTTAGACTAGTTGCCAATAACTAGAGACAATAGGCAAGGGAATAATATCAACACTGCATAGAAAAGTAGTATACGTATTCCAAATCCAAAAACCATAAAAAAATATTTATACTGTAAGTTATGACTTCTTAAAAATAAAGTTTTTATAATAAATCGTATCCATTCGATCTTCATCTGACAAATAATCCCAAAAAATCGTGTGAAAATTTCAAGTCGATGGGTCACGCCGTGTCGCAGAAATTATCCTCATATCACATCACATACATATCTTTGAAACTCTGCGCCGTATTAACTTCAAAATTTCGGAAAATATTTTCAAACATTTTTTTTTTTTTAAATTCACTAATAACAAACATAAACAATGATCTCTCATAGTTAAAAATGTTAAGATAATCTAAACGTTACACCCTTTATTTGCATCTCCGATTTGTGCAACTGACCCTCGTCTTGTCACCTTATATAAGCGAATAATTGTACGGCTCGTTTAGGTATTTCTTACTCACCAACGACAAGTGGAATATTTTGTACCTTAGTTTTGGAAACCGTGCCTGAAAACGGGTCATGCAAGCATCACGTTTCAGTAAGAAGGCATTCAACTCACATATATACACATTTACATATAACTATATATAGCATAAACACGTGCATGTGCATATTCCAATGTTTTTTCGCATACCAAACCATTATACCACATAAGTTATATATGGATACTCGTATATGTGTATGAATATACATTTATGCCATCAAAAGCTAAAAGAGATTTAAAAATATTTAACTGGAGATATGAAGCCATTATGGACACTTTCCTTACATAGTACGTTACGTTACAATAAAAGAGTGCATAATGTATATTTAAACAATTCTTTTCTGACAATTTAAGTGATCAAGACTACACTGAAGATTCTATAAAAATTTTAAGATAATGCTATTACTGTTGTTGTTAAGATTGTTGCATGTACGTCTCCCATAGGATCGAATTCCATAATAAAACAATTGCATTTTCGTTTACGGTCTCCATTATTTTCTTCTCAGTGTTAGGAAGGCTTCGTTAAAATATTGTTTCCTTTGATTGCTAAACATCCAAGGAACTCGGTGATCATGTAACGCACTGGATGAGATAAGCAAAGAAAGGAAAGATTATCCCTCGCCATTCGTCACCACTATAGGTCACCTTCCAAAAATCAAATAGACTCTTTTTGAGCCAATACATTTTGTAATCTTCGCTTGGGACGACCTTTAGTGCCTTCAGCGAATTTTGTGTTTTTTTTTTTTTTTTGTTTCTTTTAAGAACACCATTCGCTGGATTCTGTACCAGTGTGACACTTTCAAAAAAAACTTTTATTTTGTTTGCGTTTTCGACAGTTTATATTTCCCAAAATATTCTGTGAAATCGTCAAGGTCGTATCTTGAATAGTTTTTGGATGGCAGCGTTCTAAACAGCGATCGCTTGGAGGTACAAACATTTATAAGTGAAACTTTAAACGCGTTTTTCTCGAAAAGGCAAATTGCTGACATCATACCTTAACGAGAAATTGACCGATCGACTTCAAATTAAAACTGGGTATAGTTGAATATATTTGCTATACAATAGACTACGATCTTTTTGATTGGTTGAAAATTGTCAATTTGGCATTAAAAAACGACCATTTTTTTCGTAAAAAAACGATTTTTTTTTTTCAAAATTACGCCATTTTCTTAAATTTTGATATTTTTCAAAGATCGTAGTTCATTATAAAGGAAATATTTTTAAGTTTAATAAACTTCTCAATTTTTTTTTTGTTTGAGCTACTCATTCGGTCGGAATCCTGCCAGCAGTTGGGTCACTTTTTTTGGCACCTTCGAAAAGATCCCATAACTCCGTTATTTTTTAACATTTTTGTAAAAAAAAAATTATAATGTAGCTGAAAATATACCTTCTTACGTTCAAAGAAGTTCAAAATCTTCAATCGCGTACTTTCTCTTAAAAAAAATAACGAAAATCGCTTAATTTTTCATGCGTCACACTGTTATAGCCCCTTAAAAGACTAAAGTCCAGAAAATACCTTAGTAAGGGCTCAATTTCGTAGCAGAGGTTCTACGCTACATATTAATAATAATTATTTTCCGAGTTCTGTTGTTGTTTCACACATTTGGCTTCCTGTTTTTCATTAACAATCTATGTTGATTTTTATATCAACAAATTATTTATTGTTTTGCTTAAATTTTCATAAGCCTCATTATTCAAAACTTTGCTCGTGCAAATTTATACATACATATGTATTTATTTACTTTTTGTTGTTTACTGTTTCGATTTATAAATGACTTCCTCGTATTTTAATTTGTTCCTGCAATTATTTTTCTAAACGAATTCTATGAAATTAACTCTAAAAGAGTTTATAATTTTACCGGTCTTAAAGTACGCACACACATGCACATACATATCTATGTATATCCACATAAACAAACAATCGTTTGAATGCCTATCTGCCCGCATAGTTTAATGACCTAACATAACTCCGCTTGTCTGTGTTGTCAACACCGTCACATCCGAATATTCGGTCAGATATCTACCTCCACGAGTGGAATTTGCATCAACACATCTCTATGTGTTGCGGCAGGCCGGTGCTGTTATGTTTATACATATGTATGCTTACTATGCTCTGTAGATGTTGCTGCGCCGTACCGTTGGCAATTTGATATCGGTGTCAAGCAACTCTCGCATGTGCAACCCTGAAATTATATCAACATAAACAAATCGATCAGTCAACTTGAAGCCGAAACAACAGAAACTATCGATATGTATATGTTTGTATGTACGTATATGTGTGTGTGTTGGGTTGTGGTGCATTTTTAATCAAATTGTGTTTGTTTCTTTGTTTTTGCAAATTATTCGCTCATTAATATTGAAGAAGAGTTTTGTATTATTTTTGACTTATTTTTTGAGAATCGCCACCGCTTTTCTTATAAGTATTTGCCTCAAGGAACTTCTTCGACTTTTAAGATTTGATTACGAGAGTTCTATTGTATGGCTTCACGGAAGACTATGTAATAATATTATTCTCAATTATTCTCTTTTCGCTAGATGGCAACTTTTTCTCTCTCTCTCTAAGTATATTCAAACTAAAGTATCTTCAGAAACTCCATTTACTAGTTCCACTCTCCACTGACGACTGCAGGCTCAAGAAGCAACAGTCCAACATGGGTTTTGAAGAAATTGAATTTTATTAAAAAATTGGAGACGATATTTGCTCAAATACTTAGATATGACCTCTACTCTACATCAACTACCCTATCGATCTACCTGACCCAAAGCACATCGTGCATGTTTTTGTTTACCATCAGTTTGTGGTTCATAGAACTTTGCGTGAAACATAAACCAGAATAATTCTAAACAAATTCATTTCCCACATGTTTCCCCCATTTGACAAAACTATTTTGCGAATCCATGCTAAAACTAGTCGGCGTATGCTACGTCAATATACCACATACCTATATAAATTAATATTCACACAAGTATGGATTGAACAGTCGGCAATGTGTAGATATATATGTTATTTACGGAATGCCAGCGGTGGAAGCAAAAGCAAAAGTTGATACAATTCTGGTGTATATGCAGACAAGGTGAACTACTTCGAGATCAAAACTGGTTTCTGCGCCACGACAGCCGTTGCCGCTATCGTCCGCAGTCACTGCATACACCGCAGCAAGTACAAAGAGGTTATAAACCGTATAAGTATGGTGTTTATAAGCGATGTAGTGAAAACATTCTCGCTTCACTGCCACTGTCAACAAGTCTTTGACGTTTCGCTTAATCACTAGATGTTGTTGTCTCCGAACACTACGCGTATTGGTAAAATCTATAGACTTTATCGCAAATATATACATATTTACCTACTTAAAGCTTTTGTACATAACATTTTTTTGGAAAGTTCATTATTTTTTGCTTCTATTTTGAAATATAACTTTTTATTGGGCAACAAAATTAGTTTATCATTCATTTTTAGGTTAAATATGCTTAAAGCTATTCGATTGTCTTGGGCTTGGTTTGATTTTATTTTTGATATATACAAGTATTACAAATGCGTATATCTGATCGAGTTGAAAAAAATCTGAATTAAAGCCAAGTAAATGAAAATCCAAAAGCTTTCGAAAATTATTTTATGTCTATAAAACACTAAAACTTTTGGAAACTACCAAAATTAAAGGTAAAATAGCAATTCCTTGTATACGATATTAAATGTTGCTTATACGATATGTGGACAAATCTAACTAAAATTTACTACCTTAAACACAATTTCCTTTCCGTTACAAAACGAAATATATATTTCATCTTTGAAGTTTATCAAAAGTTTATAAAATATATTTGTTCAGTTTCTTAGAAACCCCAACCAAGAACGCAATTTCAAAATTGTTGGATAACATTATCCCACTGTATATATAACATTGTGAAAATGCACAAAATCGGACTATAACCCCACCTGCTTCCCAGGTATGACATTTTTAAATTGCATCTGATGCTTTCGCGTTACCATATACTAGCCTGCAGTTAAGTAACAACTAAGCTATCGAAATCATGCTTTGTGCACAGCGTACCCTAAGCGTATGACATCTTATGCAAAAATTGTCGAAATCGGACCATAACTGTTTTATCCACAAGATGCCGAATACATGGACACAAGTGCTTAAGGCTGCCTTTTTAACGAAACTAAAACTGTGAGATATATTATTAAAATTTGGAGAGAAATTCGCCATTGTGGGGTTTCAAACACCTAATAAACAAATGTTCGAACTTTCGATTGACTTTATACCCATACATCGGTCAAAAAGCACCAAGTAGATTTAAGGATTGTCATAATTATTATGTTGAAATATTGTCAAAATCGGACTAGAATTTTTCAATCCCCTCGATACCGTCTATCTATTACTGAGATACTTCATTGAAATTATAGAGAATCTTTCCTCATAATAATGTATTCTTATGTCAAAAATTATTATAATCGAGTAGACCCCACATACCTAATATTAGGATTTTCAAAATTCCGGAGTATATTATATATATTAGTGAATCTGCAAGGTACTTTTTATGAAATTCGGGAAACACCTTTTCATGTAATAATTTGTCGCATTTCAAAAAATGGATAAAATTAGATAAATAATCCCCTAGCCCCCATATTCAATACCTTATATAAGAATTTCAAACTTCCGGTTGACTTTATACCTTTAATTTGGTGAAGTAAAAGAAAATACATTATTTTTCCAATAGATGTTCTTAGTAATCTGTGCTTCGCGCTAGATAAATTCAATTGGGTTATGCAACATGCATTAGAAAGACAAGATCTGCTATTAAAAAACCTGTAATATAAATTTATCATTAATTTAATCTATATTAGTTGAGCACGTGTTAAAAAAAACGGACGACAGTAAAGAGAAAATACGCCATATTTTAAAGTTATTCCTCGATAAACGCATATCAAGAAACTGAAATGTATAGAGTGTTTAAAGTCCTGTATCTAACCAATACGCAATATTGGTTTCGTCGACTCCGCAATTCACGAATCACATAACCACTGTATCGGTTATCCCGTAGCTAAATGTTACACAAAAAGCCATTTGAAACCATTAAAATGGGGTTGAATACCAAAAACGAACTTGATGAATAGTTGGCACACTCCTTCAAACAAAAAACTCTTAATTCGGTCAATAGCTGCTGAATAGTAAACATCCATTCATTTCTGAAGCGGTCAACAACAAGCCGGGACCCGTCAATGGGCTTTGCTACTACATATGTGTTTGGTGGTACTTATCAATTATTTGGGTGATTTGGTCAATAGAAGAGGGATTTTATTCTTTCAGCATAACACCAAGCTACACACATCGGTAGTGACTCGCCAGAAGTTTCGAAAGTATTTGGTTGAGGAGTGCTAATGCATCGACCTTCCTTAAAGGCCGAACTTGGCAGCAAGTTTTCATTACTATTGCGAATGATTTTTCGGTGGAAAAATAGCCCCAGTTTTTTGCCAATAATGGCATCCATTATGGACTTATTTTTGTTACGCTTCTATTGCTGTTTAATCTATCTTTCATTTATGATAACACTGGATCACAAATTTGAATTTGTTTTTTGTTCCACGGATGCCACTATCCAATTTGTATGTGAAATGGCTCGCTGATTTCGATAATCGAGTTAATTTTTTTTTTATGGATACGTTTTTGAGATATTTGCAATTTACCGTTATTCGACCAAAAAAAAAGGTGTCTTCATTTAATCATGTATATCTCACTGACCAGTTGAGCAATCTTACTGCAAATTATAGAAAATAAAAGTGAATGAAATTTCCTAAAAATATTGTCTACTTCATTTTTCCATAGGCCTTATAATTTCTGAGAAATTGATTAATAACTTCGTGTTTTTAAATTTTTTTATGAAAAAATTAAAAAAAAATAAACTTTGGCAAGGAAAAAATTTTAAAACAAAAGATATTTTTAAATTTTTTTTTATTTTATATGAAGTCCTGTTTCTTTATAAAAAACTAAGCTACCAACGAACAAAATCCATGGATAAATAGGAAAGTTGTACATGATCAAAGAAATATATCCAAGTCGCGCAAAGTCAATGTATTCGTATATGCGTATGTAGTGTGTAAAGTAGGGGTGGGATTGTTTTCGAATATCATTAGAATAAACTAATAACGCTATTCATTTAAAAAAAATCACATAATACTTTTAGAACAGTAATACTCAAATGCTATTGTAGTAGGTAGTTTGCACCGTAAGCTAGAGGTGTTAGGTTCGAAACCCCTGTAGTCATGTGTGTAGGTATACAGGCAGATTTTCGAAGGGTAATTAGTTGCGGAAAATTCCTAATGCAAATAAATTTAATTCAAACATGCATACCTATATGCACACACAAATCCATTATTTTTTTCAAGGCCAACATAGCAGGTAGTATTTTCTTTTCCCGGCTCGTTAATATGAAGGAACTTTTGTTTAGGTAGGTTTTGCCTTTTTTTATTTTTTGGCGATCAAGCTATATATAAGGATAAATGCCCCTTGAAAGTTCATAATATCTGTAAGGCTCGCCGGTTCCAGTTTATAATTACAATATAAGAAACCGTGAGCTATTTTTAAAAATAAAATGAGTAAACGTACGCGAGAATTTGAGTGTACCAACGATCCGGATATGTTCTGTTACATATGCGGTGAATATACTCTTGTGCGGCATCGGAGATTCGATCCAATCTATATATTCAAAATATTTTGGTATTGAGCCTAAAAATGTTGATAAACCATGGACTCCGAATATTTTGTGTTCCTTGTGTCGAAAAATATTGGTTCAAGTTGTAATGAATTTTTAGTGGAAAACAAGAGAAACGTTCTATCACAAGCGCAACTAAACGATTGGATTAGAAATTTGGAATTATCCAAGGAAAAAGCTGAGCTACATGCCTCTCGTATGCAACAATTTCAATTCGTGTCACCCCATGTTAAGGTGACATATTATAGAAATCGTCACGAACCATTTGCCAAACACTATACGAAGGAAGACAATGTATGCTATTGCAAAGACATTCCAGGGTTATTCAAAGAGTTTGGTCAACCATATGATTCCGAGGAGTGGCGATTGTTCATAGACAGCAATAAACTGAGCTTGAAGGCCGTATTACTGCATAATGGCAACAAAAAGCCCTCGATCCCGATCGCGCATGCAGTAAACACGAAGGAAACATACGAGGTAATGGAGAAATTGTTAAAATTCATCAAATATGAAGAGCATGATTGGAAAATATGTGCCGATCTTAAAGTCGTTGGAATGTTATGCGGTCTACAAAGTGGCTACACAAAACACTGCTGCTTTCTCTGCAAATGGGATAGCCGAGCTCGTAAAAACCACTATTGCATTAAGGATTGGCCGGAAAGAGTTGAATTTACAATTGGTGTGGATAATATCAAATACATCCCACTTGTAAAGAAGGAAAAAATCATTCTTCCGCCATTGCACATCAAGCTCGGCCTCATTAAAAATTTTGTTAAGGCGTTGGACAAAGAAGGCAAAGCATTCAATTATTTGCAAAATTTTTTCCCAAATATTTCCCAGGCCAAGATAAAGGAAGGTATATTTGTTGGACCCCAAATAAAAAAGTTGATAAATAATGACCAATTCAAAGGACTATTGTCACCAGTTGAGGCAGCAGCGTGGGATTCCTTCGAAATGATCGTTTCTTCAGTGACGAGCATGGCGAAAGGTTTCACCAGCAAATGAAATTAATTGAGAATCGATACCAAGGTTTCTGGGACGTCGGTATGATGGGTGACTACTGTTGGTTTCTCATAAGAGAAACCGATCCTAAACTAAATAAACGACAAAACAAAACACATAATCATTTCGACTATAATGTAAGAACATCAACTTAAGACAAAAATAACACATTGTTTTAATATATATTACTAATATATAAATAAATGAGTTTATAAAAACTAAAAACGACATGAAAATTGACTTTTTACTTAACAGAAACAGCGCCCACCCCTACTTTACACACTACATACGCATATACGAATACATTGACTTTGCGCGACTTGGATATATTTCTTTGATCATGTACAACTTTCCTATTTATCCATGGATTTTGTTCGTTGGTAGCTTAGTTTTTTATAAAGAAACAGGACTTCATATAAAATAAAAAAAAATTTAAAAATATCTTTTGTTTTAAAATTTTTTCCTTGCCAAAGTTTATTTTTTTTTAATTTTTTCATAAAAAAATTTAAAAACACGAAGTTATTAATCAATTTCTCAGAAATTATAAGGCCTATGGAAAAATGAAGTAGACAATATTTTTAGGAAATTTCATTCACTTTTATTTTCTATAATTTGCAGTAAGATTGCTCAACTGGTCAGTGAGATATACATGATTAAATGAAGACACCTTTTTTTTTTGGTCGAATAACGGTAAATTGCAAATATCTCAAAAACGTATCCATAAAAAAAAAAATTAACTCGATTTTCGAAATCAGCGAGCCATTTCACATACAAATTGGATAGTGGCGTTCATGGAACATTTTTGCTGTAAACCAGTGTAATTATTTTTGATGTTTCAAGGAAAATATTGTCAGCTGATTTCTAATATAACGACTAAACTGAGATTAACATTAATTAAATAAAATATTCCTCTTACAGTCTCAAGGTCATATTATCACCTAATGGCAAACTTTCCCTTCAAATCAATTATCAGTTGTCAATACAGCATAAATCAAAAAAATCGTACACTGTTATATAACTCATCAAATTAGGCCGTCAAAAAATTAATTATAATAATTGTCATAAATATGGAAAACTGTCATCAATATAACATATCATATCACAGTATCATATTCTTTAATAAATATTTTTTTGTTGTAAAATAAGCACTGATTTCGTATATTTCCAGCTACATTAATACAAGCTTGCGTTCAAACGATGTTTGGCAGCCATCAGTCAATCAACAAAAGTGCAAAAACTAGCACATCAATATAAAATTTCAATCATTAAAATATTTGCATTAAGAAAATATCAAAAAACCAAACTTTTGAATAAATCTCAAAAACTAAGTTCATAAAGGGTGATTTTTTAAGAGCTTGATAACTTTTTTTAAAAAAAAAAACGCATAAAATTTGCAAAATCTCATCGGTTCTTTATTTGAAACGTTAGATTGGTTCATGACATTTACTTTTTGAAGATAATTTCATTTAAATGTTGACCGCGGCTGCGTCTTAGGTGGTCCATTCGGAAAGTCCAATTTTGGGCAACTTTTTCGAGCATTTCGGCCGGAATAGCCCGAATTTCTTCGGAAATGTTGTCTTCCAAAGCTGGAATAGTTGCTGGCTTATTTCTGTAGACTTTAGACTTGACGTAGCCCCACAAAAAATAGTCTAAAGGCGTTAAATCGCATGATCTTGGTGGCCAACTTACGGGTCCATTTCTTGAGATGAATTGTTGTCCGAAGTTTTCCCTTAAAATGGCCATAGAATCGCGAGCTGTGTGGCATGTAGCGCCATCTTGTTGAAACCACATGTCAACCAAGTTCAGTTCTTCCATTTTTGGCAACAAAAAGTTTGTTAGCATCGAACGATAGCGATCGCCATTCACCGTAACGTTGCGTCCAACAGCATCTTTGAAAAAATACGGTCCAATGATTCCACCAGCGTACAAACCACACCAAACAGTGCATTTTTCGGGATGCATGGGCAGTTCTTGAACGGCTTCTGGTTGCTCTTCACCCCAAATGCGGCAATTTTGCTTATTTACGTAGCCATTCAACCAGAAATGAGCCTCATCGCTGAACAAAATTTGTCGGACGTAAAGCGCGAAACACATTTCGAACCGAACACTGATTTTGGTAATAAAATTCAATGATTTGCAAGCGTTGCTCGTTAGTCTAATTCATTGATATGAAATGTCAAAGCATACTGAGCATCTTTCTCTTTGAACCATGTCTGAAATATCCACGTGATCTGTCAAATACTAAACTAATGAAAAAACCTCAAAAAAATCACCCGTTACAAAAGGCGTGTATCTTTTGCGCAGGAACTAAATTAAATTCAACTACACGTGAGAGAAATCCTTAAAGCCGAACAATAAACCGTTCAACAAATGTCTATGTTTGGCAAACTGATTAGCAAACTGCAAGGCAGATATTTGTCGGGCATAAACAAGCAACAACAATTCAGGGAGCATTTATGTTTGTGATAACAAGTGGCGTTTACAAATTTCCTAGTTAAATGCGAAATTTCGCATTGGAAAACTACTAAAGAAATCGGCGGAAATTTCGCACATTTAAGCGATTATAATTGATGACAAACAATAGCGATTGAATAATTCAAGCATTAAAGCATTTAACTGCTAATCAGACAATGTGTTCGGTAAATATTGCCTTCTCACTTAATATTGTAACATACTTTACACATAGACTCCTACTATAGTATGTAGAAGTGCAGAAAGCTCAAGGCAGTCAGCGATATCGTAATAAATGTATGTATGTATGTTTTATGGCAAATATTTACATAAAATTCACGATACACTAATTCAATTAACGCTTTAAGGTTAATTAGAGCAAAATTTTAAAGAAAAATGTGAGAAGTTGAAAATATTAAATGCTTGATTCACTTGTTGCAAAATACCGCTTAATTTTGTTTTATAAGATATGTGAACAGCGGCCATATTTGATTGGATAATTTCTTCATTGGTCATTTTATAAAAATATCCTGCTATTATTTTGCACATAACGTCATTAGCTGGGTAGACTAAGTTGCGTAGAATTTCGAAGAGATTCCGTATTGTTTTCCTAAATACGTTTTGCTACACCGTTTTGTTTAAAAATTTCTTATTATCTTGAAGGTAATTTAATAATGCCACTCTTCTAGATACTCACTTCCTTATTGCCAAAAAAAGATACAATCGATTTTCTCCAGCTTCATTGACAGGAGGGAAATAAACAATGACTTGGTATCATCTCCAAACTATAAGGTGGATGTATAAGCGTCTCCCAACCAAGCTCTTGGAGCTTGTGTGACCTGATATTGTCCTCATGAAGCACAATTATTCTTCTATTAAGTTGGCCGCTTTCTGGGCGGTCGCTGCTCTTAAAATTGTAGACAATACATTAAATTAAAAGTTCGTTCATAGATAAGCAGCTCAAAGCAAATAATTGTCTGCCAATCTCACTATGCACATAACAAAATTATCCTGATCTCAATCCTGGCTCGACCACTGTTTGTGCCAACACACCAATTCGACCAGGACCGTTTTCGCTTGCCGTTCACATCAATGTTCCACTTTCCATCAGCAGTCAAAATACGCTTCAGAAAGGGTCCGATTTGATTTCAGGTTTGATTGAGCAGCTATTTTGGTCCATTTAAGTTTTTGATGCCAACTTGTGTTGCACCCACACATCAACCTTCCTTTTGTATCCAGTGGTTCTAAATGATTTTTTGCATCTTTCGCAAATGTGCATAAATTACTCTCGGATTCAACGAGTTATTATTAAGTCGCTATTATTATTAAGTCAATATATTGGAGAATTGGGCTTTTGGACTGTAATGCATTAATGACATCAAGGGCCATACGAACTATTCACATTTTCAGTCGTTTCATGATTTTATACAGAGTAGTTCTGTCTCAAAAGGTGGTTTTTTAAAACCAAACCAAAACCAGATTTGAAACACTTATGCTTATTTGTGTTAATAAGCCGGTATTCCGTCAGAAAATATATCCATTTCTCGTTTCTTATTAACGAACCGAAAGTTTGACCGAAAGTAACTTGAATTTTTATTTCGACAAGAAGGACAAACTTTGCTGTGTTACGAGTATTTGAGAATATTTTAGAGACCAACAACTTTTAATTTTTCCCCTCATTTTTATAATGATTTTTGAGAGATTATAATATATATTTTAAAAGTTATTTACTCTACTAATCCTCAAATGATTGGGTAGTCGAAAAAATCTTTTCGTATTTCTAATCGAACTTCAACTTATTACTTTTTTATATTTATGCTAATAAATAAATAAATATGTACCATTTTAGTTGACCATTTTTTCCCATTTTTCTGCTACAGAGACATTATTCCATCAGTGTAAAACTATCATCAGTATAAATCGAAATTTCCAGTACGGAAGCGAGCGAACAATTGTTGTGCTACACCAATTTAACTGAAATTTGAACGAAAGTTTGACCGAAAGTAATTTGAATTTTTATTTCGACAAGAACGACAAACTCTGCAACTCTTCTTTTTCCGGAATTTCACAAACGATGTGAAAAAATATTTTTTGAGTAGAGCTAATATTTTCCCTTTGGATGCAAACAAATGCTGCACTTTTTCAATTTTATTATGAATTTTCAAGTTTGAGTGTATAATAATTTAAAACTCATTTGCTCTAATCATAATTATATGGCATAATTATACTGGCTTACATTATTACAAAAATAATTGCATTCAAAGCATTTAGCTATTGCATTTGCAAGAAACGAGAAATATTTTTATTTAATAGTAAAAATCACACAAATTTCTAAAGCCAAATAATTACGCTTATTTGCTCGTGCTGTGTATCCTAATCAACTGTCACATTATGTCAACTGCAAATGTACACAAACACCTACGTTCATTAATCAAATCTCGCACTCGAACATTAAAGCTTCAATATGCTATAGACTATTAACAGATTCGTTAATTTATTACGCACACATACTTAAAGTAAATATATTAATTAGACAACTTAATATTAATTACAAGTAGCGGTTTACTTAGAAGTCGAAGTGGTGTTTACTTTGAAAAATGTATGCTTACTAAAAATCTAGTTGCATGTGATACTCAGCTGAATTTATTTAGATAAATTATTTGCAAAAAAATTAAAATATTGTTATTAAACTGTCAAGTTTATAATTGTTGTTATCTTTCCACATGTTCAACCTTTCACCTCATTAGTATCGATTAGTATTGATTGACTCTTCGATATGTGTTTAACCTGTAGGAGAATACAATATCAACACCACGGCGTATGAGCATTCTCCTAGGCAATGTCTATTACTGCAGTGATCACTCATACGCAGTGTGCGCCCCCAATTGTTTGTTGAAACGATAAGCACACCTGAGCTAATGTGTTGTTTGTGTCACATGAATGTTAGTTCATTTGATGTAAATAGCAAATATTGTGGTCACAATTAATTTGCTTTGTAAGAATAATTAGTTTAGTTTAATGTAAGTAATTACTTTAAGGGCGCAACTAGTGTAACAGGTTTTTTTTTGGGAAATTAAAAACAATAATAATTTAAGGGTTTTAGAAATACAATGTAAAATATTTGAAGAGAAAATCATATATTTTTTGATTATAAGCGATCTCTGGCGGGCCTAAAAAGTGGCCCCCCACAGTTGTAGTCATTCCGATCATGCCCGTGGCTGAAACCTAAACAAATTATCTTTTAGAAGATATTGTTCGTACTTACAGTCGCACAAAATCCAAAAGCTAGAGTTGAGACCAAATTTTGGTAATTTTTGGCCTGTAAAAACTCGATTTTGATCAGATTAAAAAACTGGTGGGTTATTTAACGATTCAAAATTTTAGTATGTTATTTTAAAGTTATATATATTGGTTTATGTAAATATGAGAAAAAAATATAAGAATATGAGAAAACAGTCAGTTTTTATATCCCACTATATGTGTCCTTAAAGCGCCCCTTTTCCATTTAACCTTATAAATAGCAACAATTGATATAATTTCCACACTTTATAGAGCGTCTACCAGTAAGAATGACGGGACGATTTGGCAGGTGGCGGCCATGTTTGTTTACGGGTTTGTGTAAAATTATGTAAGTGTGTTCAGTTGGGCTTGTCGTTTCATCATGTCACGTTTGGTATAAGGCTTAGAAATTGGCCAAATTCATGTTCTCCGGTGGCATGAAAAAATCATCTTCTCAGAAAAAGCCCACATCTGGCTAATGACTTCATCAACAAACAAAGCTGTCGATATTTCGTGAGTCAAATCCTCGTACGGTTCAGAAAATGCAATTGCGCGAATTATAATATGGCGGCATCATCACACCTTATTTCATTCGAAATAAGACAGGAAATGCCCTTACCACTAATAGCGAGCGTTATAACACGATGTTTACCGACGCGAATGATCTATAGTTCCAGCAAAACGGTGCGACGTCTGATATTGCAATTTGGCGGCTAGTTAATTTCGAGAAAGGGCACAGTCAAATGGCCAAGATCATGCGATTTAACGCCTCTAGAAAATTTTCTTCAAGAGTATGTTATATCAAACGCTTACGCCAATAACGAGTAAGGGTCAGGGAGTTCGAAGACAATATTCAGTGCTCTATAGCCGAAATTGCAGTCGATGCTGTTCCGGGGGATCCAAAATTGTCATAAACGGGTCGATATATGCAAATGGAGTCGTGTTGGCGATTTAGGCGACATTTTGTTGAAATCATAAATAGCATAATATGGCATTTTGGCCAAATTTGAGTTTTTATTTCGTTTTAAAATCACTTCTATTTTGTTGGTAGACCCTCTGTAGAGAGGAAATTTGACATAATAAATTTCGGAGTTACTAAAATTTTTCTTTATTTGCTTTGGTAGAAGTTATGCGCCTAATATGTCAGCCAGTGAGTATTATTTATAAATAAAATTGGCTCCAAATATATTTTCGAGTCAAAATTAATGCAATCAGCCCGTCTTATTCTATGTTCCCAATATACCCCATAAAATTATTTTCGTCTTTCCACCTGTATTTAAACCTTTCAAGTTGGTCAAAATGTGTGATATTTTAATGAAACCTGAGAAAACAATGGACAATTTTTTTTTAATTTTGTGGTTTTGTGCTGAGTTATAATGGATTTGATCTCGACCTTGGCCTAAACTTCATATCCCTAATATAAATAATCCTGATCTACTGGTTGACGCTTTTCACATTAACTAAATATATGAAATTTAGCCCCTACGGTCGAGTTTATATCACATATCACACATATCTCATTTGAAAATGATTTTATTATAATTTTTTCGTTACTTGTTGAATATACAGTTAAATAATGCTAGAAAATTATAAAATTTACTAAAAATATATTTACTTTAATTTTTTCAGATAACAATTGGAGCCAAGGGGTAAGTCAGTTTAAAAAAGATCTTTGCTATTTATTAAAAATATTTCATTGAAATAATTAACTAGTTAATCTTTCACACACATAAAATGAGCATTTTATATTTGTGTAAGTAACAAAGAAAGAGCTTGTATATTTTTTATCAATCCTCAAATTTCAACTTATATTCTTTTTTGTATCAAAAACTGAAGAGATATCTCAAGAACTCAAATTTCGAAACTAATTTTCATTTAAGACTTTCTTAATTTAGTATGCAGCCCATTAAAACGACGTTAAACCCCCAATAATCTCGCTAACTTTTCATATAATAAATACCCAAAACTTCTAAGCAAATTTAATAACAATTTCATAAGACTCTGTGAAATGTACTAGCACAAGCTTTGCATATAAGCTATTAAGCGCTTACGACAAACAGACAGCACTTTAGACATGTAAATAGCATAATAAACAAATAATTATACCTGCTTTACATATTTATAAGCAAATAATGCCGGCGCCAATGCCCTTTAATGACCTCTAAGCTGTTAACACATTTTTCTCACGCTTATCTTATTTTTTAAGGCCCGTATGTGTTAAATTCAATTGTTCCTATGTAGATTGCAGCGAAATTGATTGAATTTGAGTTTGTCTACTCTAAACGCTGCAAAAATTATCTATGCAACGAACATCAAATACTTAATGCGCTTGATTAGCATTAATTAGTAACTGGAAAGTAATATTTATTTTCTATATAGAATCAATAAAAAGCTTGTGAAAGTGCTACTTTCAGCGGCATGTGCAACTAATTATTACTTTTTTTGTTATCATATTTACTCTTCACAAGTAATGCATTCCTTTGCTAATAATATAAAAAATATTAATGCATCTTGCCTTTTCATAAATTTTCTAATATTCTATGCTATCTCTGGATCATATTTGTGTCTCTCAATTCCAGCAAATTCTAGTTACAAAGGATCCAGTTGCTCATGTATCAGTAAATCACAATATAGATACATATATTGTCACTATATAAGATATCCATTTCAGAATTTCTTCCCAATTCTGCCTTCCTACTCGGGAACTAGGCAAAGTATTGAAAAATTCCTTTTCATTAATGAAGACATATTTAATTTTTTTTTATTATTATAAGTTCCCTAAGGCATTGGAACTCAGATATTTTTCTAAATTGCTGGAAACTTTTTCCCTGTATTTAAAACGTAAATCTATAAATATCGAAGCATTTTCACTTAAGTCCACGATTTTGGCCGATTCGTTGCTTTTGTACTTATTTTGATTGTCTTCAATTGACTCAGAACGGTTTCCCCGGAGCGATCAGTTTAGTTTTCTGAATAGCCAGAAGTCGCACCGAGCTAAATCAAGCGAATACGGTGATTGCGACACGGTGGTTGTGACACGGTAATAATTGAAAATTTGACGAAAAACTCACGAAGAATCAATGCAGTATGCGACCGGTGCATTATCATTGTCGACCCATAATTCCGAATTTTTTTTTATGAATAGCTTCGCGTATAATAACGCATAATACTCGAATAGTATTCCTTATTGACAGTTTGGCCGGTTGGAAGGAATTCGGAGAGCACCACACCTCGATAATCGAAGAAAACTGTCAACATAACCTTTATTTTTGACCTGCTTTGACGTGGTTTTGGCTTCGGTTCACCTTTGCCACGATATTCGTTTAAAATTTACTGATTTTGATACCAATCGTGGTTTTACTTTCCTTAGGTCCAAATGATCTTTCAAAATGGTTTACACTGGTCTTTCCGATATTCCAAAGATGCCAGTAAGATCTCTGCTGTTAGTCGTCGATTATCAAGCAATAATTTCTATATTTTATTGAGGTATTGATCATCAGTTGGTGTTGATGGTCGCCATGGAAATGGTTCGCCATCAACGCGTTCTCGACCCACTGAATAATTTTTACCAGTCAAAAGCACTTGTTTGCTACAAACAATTATCACCGAAGCCTTTTCCAATATTCTAAACATTTCGGTACCAAATATTTTATTCCACACATAAAATTGAATGGAACTTGTTTGTTGTATAATTTCAATCATGTACTAGAACGACAACCGTATATAAAACACTAATAATTATTTTAATGTGAAAGTTGGTACAGATGGGACACGACAGTCACAACACCGTAGAAAAAAAAATATTTCGACGAATGGGTTTCCGTGAGAGATTTAAATTTAAAAGGCTTACTATTTCTTGCCTATAGCAGTATTTAGTATACATATACACAACTGATCAGCTGAGCTGAGTCCATTTAGCCGTGTCTGGTTAGCTGTTAAATACTTGAACTAAGTTCCTCAGTTTTTGACTAGAGCTTTGAAAGTTTGCTCGTTGGCTTTCCTCTCCAAGAAGCTGCTCATTTACCGATGACCTAAACTACTACGTATATATTTTTATAATCTACCAATAAGTTCTGCATATTTGCTTCTGTTTTCCATTTGCTATTTTTTAAATCCACGAAATTTGTTATAAATGACCCCAAATAGTCTAGTGAGATATACAGAAGTTATTCTTAGAATTTGCTCCCATTTAAATAGTAGTAAATAAATTAGTGCGCATTTAATAATAAATTACACGATATCGACATAAATGTAGCAGCTCCCTGTTGGCACATAAGTGCTATTTAATTGAATAATTAAATGAACTCAGTAAACCCCCAATTACTGCAATCATATGACAATTATACAAACATTTAATTACTATAATTTGCACATTAAAAACAGCGAACAATTCAGTGAAAGTTATGTCAAGAGAAATGGAAGGAGAGAGAAAGTGAGAAAGCACTTAAAATGCAACAGAACTGGTGCACCTGTGGAATTTAATGCATTTTTATTGTTGTCGCTATATTTTTGCGCACAACAACAACACAACAATGTGTGTAATTTTAAATCATTAACAGTTATGCATGCGCACGCACCAATAAATATGTATGTGAGTATGTAAGCTTATTGCACAGCCTACACAAAGGCATCCACCCATTTACCTGAATTCACATGACTCGCCACAATTCCGGGCCACCTATTTGCGCCAATGACTAATGCACTCACTTCGCTTTGTATGTATGTAAGTAGGTGGAAATTCAATTACTATTATGTGTTTATAGCATTATTATTTGAGTGACGTATTAATTGTTGTCATAAAATTGTGATGACAATTTGGCAGACTCGACAGTTATTTTGTTCGTTCTTTCTCTAACAACTTGACGGCTGTAAACTATGTGTACTGGGCCGCAAGTGATTTCGTAGCTGCTAAGCATTATCATTATCTGAACACTGAGTAATCCAGACAGTCGCAACTTGCTTATCAAATTGGCTCAAGTTTATTAAATGCTATTTGCTTTGTGATTGTGCTAATTTTCGACACTGACAAATAGGTCATGTGTGGGACTAGATACCGTTATAACAAGAACATGAATCCACGAACCCATTGAGTGGCTCTGTTATAACGGCAAACAAATTTAAATCCCAAAAGTATATTTTTGGTACTAAAAATCTGTATTTTTCTTTATTTGTCAAACAGCAATAAGACACACGCTAAAAATTGAGGATGTTCGTGCAGTCAACCAGAAAAAATAATATTAAAAAAAAGATATGTTACTTTTATTGTGTTTATAACTTGGTTCGTGCGTTTTTTTAATCTGAATTACTCCAATTTTTGGTACTCTGTTCCGATTTGAAACATATTCCACATTTTCCGCATAGTTATAGTCGGCTTTAAAATATCATTATACATCACATCCTTCTAATCCCACCAAATATGGAGCAATAACTTGGCGTCATGGACATTCAGCTAGCCGTTGATTTGGCTGATTGGCCAGGTTTCACAAAAGATGTTTTAAGCCTACCTTAGCTTAATAGATCCACTTGTCATCACCAGTCACAATCCGGTCGGAATGTATTCGGAGTGCGCCACACTTCGATAACCTTGAATTTTTGATTTGTGGCTCACTTTTGCCACATTATTCGGCTGATCAATCGTCTATTTCCGGGTCGTAAACATAGATCCAAGAATCATTGCCAGTAATAGTACATTTCATGACATAATAGTCGGAAAGCATTGTTTCACAGACGTTAACGCGAGCTGTTTTTCGAAAAAAAAGTATCATGCTTTTACCTTTCATAGGTCCAAATGATCTTTCAAAATAGTTTTCACTGATCCTTCCCTTTGAATAATTTGTATCAATCAAAAGCACTTGCTCGCGATAAACAATTGTTACCGAAGGCCTTTCATTCTGAACATTTCCCGCGAAGTTTATATTAAAAAGTCACATTATTTTTTGTCCAGAGTAGTGTGTAGTATATACATAACTAATCAGCCAGTCACAATCCGATGCGAAAACGACTTTTTTATAGCGTTAAAGCAGCATTTCTGACATGCAAAATTCTCTTGGCTGCAATTCATACGGCATTCAATATCCTTGCTTTTGAATGAGTCCAGCTGTTTTGTAACGGCTGTTTATGTGACTCCCAAAAATCTCGTGGGCTGTTCTCAAGATTGGCAACAATTTTCATTGAGAAATGCTTTTATTTCCTCGTCTTTAAACTTTTCTGACCACCTAAGACAATCTTTTTCTTCCAAGCTAAAATCCCCAAATTCGACACGCTCAGCTTGAGTATCTTAACCATTAACCTTCACTAAAATACGATGGCTTTCTCCTGAGGTTTTCTTCATATTAAATTAATAACGAAGAACTGTCACATTTTATTTGAGTGAGAAAAAATAATTGCGGTTTAGCCTTCAAATGAATGAAATATACTGAAAAATACCCTCAAAGACGATAATATTCCAACGCATATTCGAAATATCGGAATAATGGACTAATAATGAAGTTACGGTATCCCTTGGGAAACCACAAAGTTGTATGTAAGTATATCACAACATCATATTGAAGTCGTTCTCGGTCTATATACAGCAATATTTTTAAAGCTTTCTTTTCTGACTCCTGCAAAATTTCTTATGACGTTTTGGATACCAGTTCTCATGAAAACGTTAAGCATACTCGTATTGGAACTGCTTTTATAATGAGAGTTTCGGTGTTGATAGATAACTTTATGGGATGACAGTTATCGTCTTATTTATTACCCGTTGTTTACATTTTATGGGGTCAATGACCCTTTTGCTTATCTTGAGCCGGGACAACACCCTTCGTTTACATTCAGCCAAGTCAACAACTACTGACCTTAGTTACATACAAGGCGAAATTGAATGACAACCACGTCTAGTTCTTATATAATACATCTTCAAAATCCATCTGTTTCTTTCACTTCCAGTACACAAATCAAACACCAATGCATATATCGGAATACAACTTTACACAAGTAGTTTTCTGAAGGTATTTAATCTTATGCCAAAAATTAACGAAATTTGACCAAAACTTTAACGGTCAATATGTAAGAAATCTTAAAGAAATTCAAAAATAATCGCTTTCTAATAACAGTGCATCTACTTGATAATCTGAGTGCGATACTTTTTTTAGTTTAATACAATGTTTTGCCAACGCCTGAAGGTATTTCCCCGGCTTTGATACTGGCGAGAGTACAAAATGTTCACTTACACCCGAACTTAGCCCTTTATTACTTATAAATTAGGTTTGGACTTCATCTATCAACATTTGTATGTATGCATGTCATTATTATTAGTATTTTTTCAATGATACTATAGAGAATTGCATGCTCAGGCAAGTTAACTGTAATTATAGCAATTGAGCTTAAGTTGCTATTAATTTAATAGTAGCTTATTTTTTAGAGTTTTCTTCGCTTCTGGAAAATGCCTTACACGACTTTCTCACACTCTCCACTTAATTTTCGATTAAAAGGCTTTAATTATTACAAATATGTATTTATAAAAATTAACTAAATTTGAAATGCATAAGCACGTATAAAACAGAAGAACAACAACTCTATAATTTCTCTAGCATTTTCGTTGGGGTTAGAGCTAGTTATTTGTTTGTTATTAGCAGTACTAGGTAACTTTTTTTATTTATTATATTTTTACATACGAGTATAGTATTTCCAAATTGTAATGAAATTTCTCATTTCTGTTTAGTTAAATCAAACAATTATGCAGCGAAAATGTCTTATGTATGTTATACAGTAAATATGCCCTGTGTATGTACTCAGTTTTATGATTACTCTATTTCATATTCTGCAAATCATTGACAATGACAATATGCTATCTGACGATTACTCATCCTCAATGACTGTACATTTCCTTAAAATGTGAAATCTTCAGCGACGCTAATGAAATCTTTAAAATCTATGATAAAATCACGTGATAGTAACTAGATATTTAAAATAATGATAGGTAAGTTGTTAGGAAGGTAGTGTGGCTGCTTGAGGACGCACCTGGGGTTTTCATTGTGAAACCACAGGAACTAACATCCCCTCATCCTCTATTGCTTCTGTCTGAATCACTCGAGGCTTCCGATAAAATATCGAAATATCGTCAAGAAACCCTAGACCGATGGTTACGATTCTTTTCCTATTTGGAGCATTACATTCCCATGGCAAATGTTTTATAGTATCCTCATTTTTTACTCACTGACGGCTTTTACAACAGTCATTATTGGCATTCCTAGCCTACTGGCATGACTTCCAATTCGACAATGAGCTATTAATACTCCTACTAGAGTTCTTATGTCATTCCTTTGGAATTTTAAACACGTTTGCCAGTTTGTTGGCCAGGTTAGGGATTGTCTTCACCAAGACTCAGCTATATCTATAAGATATTTGTCGATTAAATACACAGTTACCAAGAATATCACTATGTCTTAGAATCCCTTACAGGTTTATCGTGAAATAGGATGTTAAATCCAATAGGCAATCCAAGCATTCCTTCACTAACTTTGTCGTAACCCTAAGAGACTTTGGTGACTTGAAAGCCGTAATAAGTTCATTGCTGTTAGCACACTGCTTGTCAGAACAAGAAGACTTTCTTTCATTTCTGTGATCTTCCGCTTTAAGGATTACTTAATTCAATAATGTAAAGATTCTAATTAATATTAATTTTAAACAATAAGCCAATATAAATTTATTATGGAAATGCCAGTTGCTCCTAATGAGGTTTAGTTCTCTAAAAAAGAAATACGAATATCTTAAGAATTTGATTTTGAGGTAGTGTCATTTCCATACAAAACCGATTATAATTCTTATTGAAACAATAATTTTCTTACTCTCTCGTAAATTGAAAAATGTTTGAACCTTTCTACTACACCTTTCTACAATTTTTTCCAAGAATTGTACAAATTTTTATTATTCAGCCCTCAGCCTACTTCATTTGCTTAAGTATATTGGAATAATACATATGTATATTAATGGAATTATATAACTTAGCTAATGCTAAATCGAGCAAATCTAGTTACATGTAGACATACAAATATTCTACTTAAGAATTATTCCTCATACGACATAAATGCCTTATATAAGTTTATACATATTTAAATGCCTACCTTTGTACACGTCTGACTTTAGTTATAATGATAACATATTAGTATTTCCTTTAGTGCTTATCTCAGCTTATTCTTAAAAATTGCAAATCATGCGAAATTCACCGCTCTAAACAGCCACATTATGTGTGATGATTACCTTGTCGCGATGGCGTGAGGTAAACAATTACATTACAAGTAGAACTTAATTTTAATTTATTATATTTTGTAAATATGCAAGCCCAAAGAAATTAAATGGCGAAGACAAACGCTTACATGTACATACATTTGTACTCAACTGTGCAAGTACCCTGCAGGAATATTTTGCCGGTGGTCAATCTCCAAAGACAAACACACGATATTCTCACTAATGAACGATCAGGCTATATTAAGTTTGCCACGAAGATTGTAACTCCCAGAAGAAAACGTTAGAGGCTCTATAAAGTATACAGATAAATTATGATTGAGACGAGCCTAGTCGAAAACTAATTCCGCAGTTTTCGAGATGACGCTCTGAAACTTTGTACACGTTCTTTTCTCCCTAAGGAGCTGCTTATTTTTCGGAATCATACATATCGTTTAACTATAGCATAAAGCTGCCATACAAACTAATCGATAAAACTCAAGTCATGTATGAAAAACTTTTTTATTTGCCGAGAGATCTTTACAAAATTTCTCATAGATTATTATTCAAATCTTTGCTACAATATTCGAAAGAATTTTTGAGATCGGACAACTATAGCATACAACTGTCATACAAAGTGGGCGATCATAATCAAGATCTTGTATGTAAACCTTCTTTATTTGACAATATATCGGCTTGAATTTTGGCAGAGATTATTGTGCAATACAAGGCTAAAATATCCGAACATATAGTTCTAATCGGACAACTCTAGCATATAGCTGCCAAACAAACTGGCAGATCAAAATCAGGTTCTTCTATAGAAAACTTTTTTATTTTCACAGATATCTTGATGGAATTAAACACAGACTATAATCCAATGCAACTTTACAATATCAGCAAATATTATTCAGATTGGACCAATATTGCATATAGCTGCCATACAAACTGACAGAATAAATCAAGACACAGACCTTTTTAAAACTTGCTTTAAAAAATGCACGTAAACAAAAACAAATGTGGAGTTTCAATAACTTCAAATTTTTCCTAGAGGGCAATAAGTATGTATACTTGTACATACATTTATAGTATGTACATCTAAACACCTTCATATACATATACACACAAGAGATTAAAAGCATTTAAGAGTAAGTGTAAACTCGCGGAAGATTAACACATCAAGTGTGGCAGCATCACGCACGGAACAAATAATTTCGTAATAATGCAAAACAATGCAATAAATAATACTCATTAATCGGAGCAGAGAAATACGTTGAGCAAACATAATTCAAGGTTAAGGCGAACCGAATGCGATCGTGTCGCGCGCACTTAAAATAGATTCGCTCCTTTGTTTGCGGCGATTCTCAAAATAGCCTAAGCCTTAAAGTAACGAGAGCTGTAAGCCCTTAAAGTTTAACTAGACTTTACACTTCTGATCTTTATTGACTCTGCACAACTTGCTTACACAGAATATCTGTATTGCGATTTCCTGAATAAAAGATTAAAAGCTTAACGCTCTGCTAGTAAGTATTAGGCAATATTTTTCATCTTTTGAGAATATGCGTCTCAAGTTTAGTGAGGAAATTCTTCAAATAGTACTTCGATTTGATATTTCCTGAAGTAAGTTGATCCTCCTCTAATCCCTACTAGAAATTTACGGTGATAGTAATGCACTCAATTCATTTGGCGGTGGCCGTGTATAAAACCTAATCTGAGACAGTCAAAAAAAGGTATCGATATGATTTTACCTCGACTTCACACAATCAATATCGACTATTAGCTTCCTAAAACTCTTACAACTGGGAAGAGTCGAATCTTATTGAAGGCCAGCAGCTCACTGGATAACTTGCTACATATGGGTGTACCGAAACGATCATAAAGCTCACGCAAGGCCTAGGCGCCTCTCGTATATCTGTGTGCAGATAAAAGACCACCAGAAATCGTCTCTATGACACTGTGACGCCATAATCTCTTATTATTTTATTATTTGAGAGTAATTACTATGAAATGCCAAAGATGTGCGCTGCTTGGGGCCATAAATGCCTCGTGTGTAGCAGCTTAAACGCTTTGTGGCGCGTGTGATCACGAATTCTTTGCAGAATACTTATTTATACATATGCGTCAAAGAAGTCACAAGAATCTATTTTAAGATTTTTATTGCACTTTAAGTTTTATGATAAGCTTCACATTTCTCTAGTACCACATGCCGAATAACAAATTATTCCATCTATCAGTCCCACTCACATGGGATAAATTAAAATACTGAATTCTTATCTGAGATACCTTTCAAAATAAATTATTGCAAATATTTTGTTACTGATTTTTCAAAGTTCTCGAGCTGCTTTTGTCATATTTTATTATGCACAAACTTTGACTCATCTTTTTTGGTTTTAATTAAATTAATAAATATTGCTGAATTGAGAATATATTCATATATTTTATTCTCAATTTGTTATAAATTCTTTAGAATTTTGTTTTTGTATCTTTGTATTTCTTATTACAACATCTTATCACAATAGTATTTAAAAAATACGTGCATGCATAAGCATGTGTGCTCATGTTTTCCTTTGCATTACTTGAAGCAATAAAAATCACGCATACGCCATGGACAACAGAAGCCAATTTAACATACGTTGAATTACAAGCCTACAAGTATGCAACAAAGCTCATGTTAACTTATACATTTTCCTTGTAAATATTCGATTTTAATTTTGTGAGCTCTGTGCCGCGCACTCGCCACCCTGCAACTGTGCATTGTACTTTAGAGAAGAAGCAGCATTGGTGTTGACAGTAGAATTGTCAAAGATGTCACATTTCCAGCTGTCATACAGCAGTTTTTTTGTGAAGAAATACGGCAGTATCAGCGAGTGCAGAACTTTTGCTAATTTTTTCCAATTGTGTTAAAAGCAAATAAAATCATAGCAAAATGACTAACGCATGGAGAGCCGCTGGACTTACGTAAGTAGCATAAATCAATTTGAAAGAAGTAATGAAATAGTTGGCACAAATATAAATGCACTGTTTCATTACTAACACACATTACGTAATTGCAATGGAACATGGCATAACTTTTATACTTTTCCAGCTACATCCAATACTCTAACATCTGCGCTCGTGTTGTGCGCCAATCACTGAAGGCTAACCTGCGTAACGATGTAAGTTAAGAAAGTTATAAATCCTTATTGATGGGAAAATAAGTTATCCACTTTTTACTATTAATTGCAGGCCGCTAAACGCAACGAGACTCATGTGAAGTTCACACCATGGGCTAACGGCAAACCTGCACGTAAGTATTATAATCGAGTGTAGTTTAAAAGTCATTGTATAGGTTACAAATTGTGTTTATAATTTTTGAATTCTTGGTTTTTAAACTATCTTTTACATTTTCTTTAAACCTGTATATCATATTAAATTTTCAGATGAGAAGTAAAGTAGCCACAAGCTAGTTATTTATATTAGCTTAAACAACGTATGTGATGTTGTAAGTGAAAATCAGCAGCAACAGTTCGTTTATAGCCAATTTATTTGTTGATATGCCCAAATTGCTACTAACAAACATACATACATACATATGTGTGTGCTTCACAAAGTTTTATAAGATATGTTTATTGCTTAACAGCACCCCTCTGTCTCGCAATATGCCGCGAAAATCCTGAAAATTCCCCTAAACAAAAAAAATATACATTGATCAAATAATCGATGAATAATATAAGATTTTCGAACAGTGATTCCCCACATAATTTAACAAATATGCTTACACATTTTTAGCATTGAAAAAAATTAAAAGGCAGAGACAAATCATAACTGTTGTTTCCCACGCATGATCTCTTGACTTCCGGCAAATTCGTTCGTTGCGAATACAAAGCAAAAAATCAAAAATGAGTTACCTGCTTTGTTTTATTACTCCTTTTGTTTTAATTGTGAAAAATTAATTGCAGTTATTTATTTATTTTTTTTTTTTACTAATTGCCCCTTTTGTATCTAACAAGATGTTTTCAAAGTCGACCTCAAAATTACCGCATACTGGTCCAACGCGCCTTATCACCTTGGCTGCGGTTTGTTGACATGTATACAAACATTTGTACTTTGCTTTGTATAAATTCCTCGTTTATCGCCTATTTTATTTGCATGCTTACTTATATGAACAAATAAGTGTAATAATTTTATTTATTTTACAGGCCGCGCTACTGAAGAAGCTTAAGTCTCCTTTGGGTATACTATCGCATTTATCAGTAGCAACCGACGACATCATGGTTCATTTCAGTTGTTTTACAGGAATTTCCGTTTCTGTATACGCTCGAGTAATAAATAAATTAAGAACTACCTAAATACAAATGAAAAAAAAAAACATATTTTTTATTATATTAAAAAATCTTAGGTACATGAAATGCGCATTATATGCAAGTAGATATTAGTGTAAACCGACAATATTTAAAGTTTATGGTAAATAGAGAGAATGTAATTATTCAAATTAATTCCGGCAATTGATAGTGACGTGCACAGCTTCGAAGTTTGTTTGGTTTCTTAAATTTATTTTATCATGTTGTATACTATTCATTGTCCTCCTCTTCGCCGATATTGTAAAAATGTTCCCAAGTTTGCAACTCTTCATACAGCTTACGACCTGGGCTCTCTGTCGAACGACACTGACAATGCGCAATAAGTTTGTAATCTGGTGCCAGATGGCCTTCCTCCACACCTCTACAAAACGGAACTGAATGAGCACACAACAACTCATAAGATTTTAGAAACTACTAACCGTTTCAAAAAGTTTTTGCAAGCATTCAACGCTACTTTGGTGGGTAATTGTCGCATAAAGCAACCAATGAATGAAATACCCATGGATTTAGAATTATAACCAATTGTGTGAGCACCCACCACACCCCATCCGCGGCCTTCGTAAACATTGCCATCACAACCAACTAGAAAGTTGTACGCGATATCGTTCCATTCACGTGATTCGATGTGAAAGCACTAAAAGGGAATAGAATAATTAATATTCTCAATTATATATTGCAAAAAATATTTCTTTTCTTATAAGAAGAAATTTAATTCTCGCTTTAACAATCTTTCAAATATAATAAATCAGCAGAATGAAAGCAAAGATAATAAAGTCTGAAAATATGACCTTCTTAAGTCTGAAGCTTGCAAATATTTTATCATATCACTTTCATACATTGTCTTATCACAGATCCACTTAACTGAACGAATTTTTCCTATAATCTTATATAGATTGTATTCTAGTTGGAACACAAATAATTAAAAAAAATTAATTTTACCTGTATGTCTCGTATTATGCGCACATTTATCGCTTGCTTCTCCGAGCTCTCTGTCGCGGTATGCGCTGCAAATTATATACACACATTTTATTTAAACCGATCTTAAATCATAATCACACACTGCATTTACTATACTTACCTACAATCACTAACTTCACTGGCTCTTCTATGTAATCATACTCCTCCATGGGCTTTTGGGCAAGCCAAGTACTCCGTGGAATGACGGCACATAGCTCTTTGGGTATTTTATACTCTAAAAAGACAGAATAGCAAAGACAATATTATTATTATTATTTAAATACTTTAAACAAACATACATTCTACAATCGAAACTTACTTATGCGGTCGATAAATGCATCTCGTTTGACGCGCTCTTCTTGCTCCTCACTAACGGGTGTTATTGGCGAATCATTGTTGTCTTTGTTGGTAGAAGTTTGTCGCGTTGTGAGCGGAAGTTGTTTTTTAATGCGCTGTATTATCTGTATGTTGCCATTAATGTTTGTGACGTTACCGATGGAGACATTTGAGGAATTTTCAATATGCACATTTTCCAATGTCTGTACACTATTTATAGAATTGAGCAGCTGTCGCAGATTTTCTATTACCACAGACATATCCGTGGGCGCTGTTTAATTTACCAAAAACAGAAACAAATTAATTAATATTTTACTGTGTTACATTCAACAGCTAATACTTACTATACTGGCTGCCCAATACTGTAGTGGTTAATGTATTATTTGTTAGATCAATATCCTCTTCAGCTTCTGTTATGTAGTCTCCATCACTGCTGGAAATTATTGAAGATTCCGCTATGGACGAAATATCATCCTCCTCTATTTCCGGTTGGCTAAGTTGCTCCTGCTGCTCTATCCATTCTCTTGTTGCTGCCACTTTTGTAGCATTGAGATCCCCAATTTCCGACATGTTTGCTTTTGTATAAGAATTTCACGTTGGCTGTACCACAGCAATCTTTAATTTGTCTTAATATTATTTATCACTAATCATAATTCACGCGCAGACCTTAACTTATCTTATCTGCCAAACGCAAAAAGTGTTTATGCATATTTCAGATTTTCATATTGATGAACCTGATTTGACAATTTACTTTAAAATAGTTTTTTTTTTCATCCATACATACACACACTATATGTATTATAATACGCTATACTTGCTTTTTATTTGACTATGCCGTTGTAAGTTATTAAAGCAGTTAAACTAAAGAAGTCTAACGACTTTACACAAAATCTAAACAACAATAAAAACAAATACTAGTGCTGAGTAAAATGACCCATTCAATCTAGTCTTTGACCACTGTCAAAAAAAATTCAAATTAAACAAAGCTGAGGTGAAAAATTATTAAGGTGGCCAGCTGTTGCTCAAATGGTAAATAAAAATTGGTGAAATTTATCGCAAGATGTCAACATAACATAAAATAAAAGTTAAAGCTAATATATCAATTGACTTGCGTTGGTGATTACATGAGTACATTAATATTTGCTTATAATATAAATAAATAATATTGATTCATTAATAATTACGTGGTCATTAGCGGCAGCTCAAGAATGATAGAAACAATTCTCTATCATTTTGGTGGCAGCTCTTTAGTGGGAACTGTTCCAAAAGCGATAAGCATAGAACACATGAAACGCACTCCATTTTTGTTTGACACATCTAATTGCCGAAAATCAGTTGTCAATTTATTTTCGGTCCAATTACATACTAATTTTTCTTGATTGTTAAATTTCTTTATTGTTTATTGTATCGTGTTCAATGACTGAAATGACTGAAAGCTATAGTAGTAAAGATGAAGACGATGACAGTAGTGATGGTGAGAATGCACAAAAATTGCAATCAACTTCCACTGGATACCAAAATATTAGATTGGAACAACAGGTAGTCTCGCTTTCGGCCGAAAGTGATGACAGCGACGATCCTATTCCTAAAGAAAGGCGATTTATTGAAAACACTGCCAAACAAACGGAAGGCGCTACAAATGAGGAAAGTGACAGCGGCGGTCCGGAGGAGGACGTTGCTGAACCCATAACTGATGGCAATATGCGCATTGTTGCTTCGCATTATAATGAACTGAAGGAAACCGGGCGCAAGGAGCGCCTTCAGTCGCGTATTGTTTACATGCGAAACTTTAACAACTGGTTAAAGAGTCAACTAATCGCAGAGTATTTAGCACGCATTAAAGCACAACAACGTGTAGGTGATCCTATGCGCGTTCTAGATTTATGTTGCGGTAAAGGCGGTGATCTTCTCAAATGGGAAAAAGCCAATATAACCCATCTTATTTGTACCGATATTGCTGAGGTGTCTGTGGACCAATGTAAAAAGCGTTATGAGGAAATGCAATCGCGTGCGGATAAATCAAAATTCGCTACGAAATTCTCTTCTGAATTCTTTGCCTGTGATGCCACTTTAGTACGTCTACGTGAGCGCTACAAAGATAAATCACTTAAATTGAATTTAGTGTCATGTCAATTTGCATTTCACTACTCCTTTGAGTCTCTTACTCAAGCCGAGTGCATGGTTCGCAATGCCGCCGAATGCTTGCAACCGGGTGGATATTTTATAGCGACTATTCCGGACGCAAATGAAATTATGCGTCGTTTGCGTCAATCTCCAAATCCTCGCAGTATCGGCAATGATATTTATAAAATCGATTTCGTATGTGACACAGATCCTCCACCACTTTTTGGTGCTAAATATCAATTTCATTTAGAGGGTGTCGTCGATTGCCCAGAATTTTTAGTGCATTTTCCAACATTGGTTAAATTGTGCCGCAAACATGGTTTAAAACTTGAGCGGAAAGCAACATTTGCTGATTACTACAAAGAGTCTTTGGATAAAGGTGAGATATGTTTTTTTTTTTTCAAATATACAAATATATTTATGTAAATAAATATTTACAGGTCGCACGCTGCTGCAACGTATGAATGGTTTGGAAACTGTAATACCAAATCGACGAGGGAAAGATCCCGAGTTTCAGCATTTACAGACATATTTCAAAGGAGGTTCATCAAAATCCGTAGGAACCCTCTCTCAGTCTGAATGGGAAGCTACAAGTAAATATCTAACAATTTATTGTGGCTTAATATGGAATATTACCCACACAGGTTTACAAACTATTTGCATGAATTTTTTTTTTGTTCCACATATAACCACCATTTATATATAGATTGTGCACTTAAACCATATCATTTCTTACAGCTCTTTATCTTGTGTGTGCATTCCGTAAGTGCAAGAACACATGGGACAATGAAGGCAAACCCGTTTTCGAGTTCGACTAGATGCGTATAATAATGTCTCAAGGTTCATTGGGGAAAGCTATAATTATTTCTTTAAGTGTTGTACTTCTAATAAGCAGCAATAAAACTTATTTTACATGTTTAAAAACTTTAATACACGTATTTATTATATATTCAATTGACACAATTCAATCGTGAAACATATACATACGTCCGTATGTATTATTAGTTTAATTTACTTAACTTCTATAGAATTAAAATATAAAAATCTTCACGCAGATATCGCTGGGTACAACTCACACAGTTCAAATTGTATCATTAGCTAGGCGTAAGCCAATTTTCTTTTTGTAAAATGGATTAATTGGACTAGGCATTGAGTTGGGTTTCAATAAGCCTTTTCCAGGCTTCTTGTCCGCATCATATGGCAAATTGGGAGAACTCCTAATTTGCTTTATGTACTCACTAGGATTTTGTGCAGTGTTATGTTTAAGAGCTATCTTCACCCGCTTTATGCTGCCTGTAGGTGTGGAGTTGTTCGCCGTACTCGTTCCCTTCTTTGCATTCACCGGTGTGGACACATTATGCAGCTTCTTTGCCAAGGGATTTGGCACAAGATTTGCGTTGGCATTTTTCAATTGTATTTTTCGCGATGGTATAAAGTATTCTATTTCGCCCTCTGCCAATGGCGTATCCCACTCAGTTTTAGCGGTTGAACCTTCTTTTTGCTTTTTAGGTTTGGTATCAACTTTTTCTGCCTCCTGTTCTGTCGTTGTTGCCTGTGCAGAATTTAGGTCTTTACTTTTTGATTGTTTTTGCTGTTTTTCTTCCTCTATTTTGTCGCTTTGTGTTGGAATCTTGAGTTCCTCTACATCTTGAGTGTTGTCTTTAATGCCATCAATATTACTAGTTTCTTCTGCTTCAAGCTCTGTAAATCCGTTAGATTTTTCGGTCTTGTTCTTCTTCTTTTTCTGTTTCTTCTTTGGTAATATATCTTCTGCACCTAATTCTTCTTCTACCCAGTTATCCATGAACGCATTCGATTTTCTTTTACGTTCCTTTAGATATTGCTTGGGTAAAGCTTTCAAAATAGTTTGATCGAAATTCGATTCATCGACTTCGGTGAAATTCAGTGAATTGAGCAACTTGCGCCGTTTTCTTTTGTTCAGCTGCTTTAATTTTCGTCCAACACCAAACAGTTCGTTTTCAACATTTTCTAATTTTTCTATTTTTTCTTTCATCAATGGTTTCTCATTTTCTGCCTTAAAGCGCGGCATACTCTTTACTCCCAATGGAAATTCACCACCCTGATAGGTTTTGAAAACCTCCAATAGCTTACGCAAACGCATCCTAATTTTTGTGGTAATATCCTCCTCTTTATATAAAAGTCTTTCCAATTCATCAATCACATATTTAGCGTTTAATGGCAGCTCAGGCATGAACACATCCACATTCCCTGCACGTGGATCTAAGTATTTCTCTTTGGATTGTAGTTCCGCTCCTTCATTTTCTTCGCCATCTTCGCCTTCCCCGTTTTCCTCCGCAACATCCTCAACTAATTCTATGTCGTTTATTGATTCAGTAGGGAAACCCATTAGTTTCCACGCATTAAATTTTTCGGAATATTCGCGACCCAAAGTACTTTGATACAGTAAATGTTCCAACACTTGTGATCGGCAGTGCGATACCAGTTTAGCATTGCGGCCTTTAGCTATATAAGTTACAAACGGAAGCACGAAGTTGCCCACTTGTTCGGCGTTAATTTCACCTTCAGATACTTTTGCCAATTCTTCAAAGAAAATGTCTAAATAGTGCATAGTCAAGCCTATAGCGGGGCTTTCCTCAGCCAAAACTGTCATTTTCATATGTTCATTAAATAATTTGATCGAGTCTTTAGTCCAGCCAGCGCCTCTCAAAACACGGAACATATAACGCAGCATTCGTCGTACCAACATCATGAATTTGTCAATACGCCATTGATCAATGCCAAACCATTCATTGCACATTGTTTTCATGAACGCGCCGAAAAAATTCACACTAGTTGCCACATCACCGTCGAAGCATTCAATTAATTTGCCTAATTGTTCGGCCAAATCTTCTTGCACCAATGGCTTATCTGACATCCACATATTGTAGTATAGGCCCTTCCAAATGCGTAGAAAATCCTCCTCTGAGAAAGGAAAAGAGCTACGTGCCCGTATTTGCAGCCATTTGCGTAGCTTACGGATTTGTCGATTACGTTTGTTGAGATCATTGCATGCAAGCGAACGCACAATGTGCACTTCCTGTGCTATTATACGTACATCTTTGGGAATTACTTCACGTACGACGTCCTCGTTTTCCTCTTCTTCAGTTGCATGTTGAAATTTTCGTGGTTTAAAATGTTTCTTAACTTTTTTATTTTTCATTATTACCATTTTATTCTATTTAATTGTTAATATACACTAGGACTCTTTGCAAAATTTGTTTGGAAACTTTTGCGCTGCCACCACGTGCTACGATTCTCACGAAAATTAATCTTGGAGTAATTTTGATAAATGTCAAAACAAACTCAAGTTAGCAACAGAGATGCCGTACTATGTAAGTTTTTTCATTTGGTAGTTAAGTTAACAGCATTAATTCGGAAAATTAATAAAAATAAATATGATTCATATACTTTTCAAAAAATTTTTGATATAATAAGACACATTTTTGTATAAATTTACTAAAATAAAAGTAACTAATTGAGCATACTCGCGAATCAGCTGATGATATATTTGCTGCAAACGAAACACAGCTACAGTTATTAATCTCGATCAAATTTTGACAACTAGTACCCGCGCGATTGTAATTTTGGCGTAAAATTGTTCAAAAAGTGTAATTAATTAGAATTTGCGTTACTTTATTTTGTAATAAGTTATAACAGGTAAGTTTGTGGTATATTCTATCCGCAAATATATTAAATAAAAATATGCAGTATTTTCAGACAACACAATGAATGCTTACATAGAACAGGCAATGGAAAAAGTCACTGATTTGCAACAACAAACTCATTTTTGCATAAATAACTACGATTACTATCATAAAAATAATGAATTTGAAATTTTACGTCAAAAGGAAAAGCACCTACGTGTTAGTGCAATGTATCTAAAGGAATTTCTCAATACACTGGATGCATTTCAAAATGCTATTCAAGACATATCAAGTCAATGCGACGAAATTGATGTGTTACTGGAAAAATCCACACAGAAAGGTAAAAAAGATGAAGAGGAGACGGATAGCAATAAAGAGAATATATAAAATGTTTAATTCTAGGACTAATTTCGTTAATTTGCTATAAGCATTTGATAAGTTGATATATAACAAAAATAAAATATTTTACACCATAACTACCTAGCATGTAAAAAATATGAAATTTGAACATTTTAAAGTTATATAATATGTTTAGATTTCCATATGAATAAGGTTTTACCAAACCAATAATTTTCTAAAGTTCTAGATTAATGTGTTAAAATTGCTAAAATGTCAACAACTAAACATAGGCAATTTCAATAGTCATTTATAAGAAGTAGAAAAAATAGAATATAAATCTCATATGTATATTTGTCAATTTGACTATTTTCAATTTTGTAATTCAAAATTAAAAAGTTTTCTACGCGTACCGGTGTACCGGTATAAATAATTTTGAATGGGGAAGTAAAAAAAAAGTAGTATTCAAGGTATTTACCATTGCTTTTTAAACGTGTTGAATACCACCTTTCGGGCAATTTGTGTACACCATGCCTATAGAAATATTCGTCTTTTGAAGTAAACCAATCGGACACCCAATTTTCGACTTCTGCGTGGAAATCGAAGTGCTACTCATTGATCATCTTATATCCTAAAATTTTTAATTCGCCCACGTGACAAAAAGAAATTGTTCTGACACATTTTCAAAACCATATTGCTTAATTTTAATTTATCACACACAAATGGCGTTATGGTTTTGAATAAATGTGCACGATAGAAAATTTATTGTTTCTCATTTTTGTAGTATATACTATGCAAATAAGTATTTTCGTGTGCGACAACAATATAAACAATATTTTTGTGCCAAATTGTTGCTGAAAATTGTTTAATGAATAAATAGACGAGCTCCAAAGCTGTGTTGAAGCGTTGTTGGAGGCACTGGGCATTTGTCTTTTTTAATTTAATGTGTCAATGCACATTTATTTTTTATTTTGTTATAAATATTCATTGAATTTTTTTTTCGTGCGTATTTATGATATTTTTTAAGTAAAATTTTTCGCTAATTTTCGTTTATAAAAACTTGTATGCCTAAAAGTATGCAACACAATGAGTTTATTACAGTCTTAGTCTTGGCCATTTCGTTAATAGTACTCATTTTATGAATTGTATACAAATTAGTTTGATTTTTAATATTTTTTAACCTCTTTTGAATTTTAGCTTTTAAAAAAATTAATAAAAGTATTATGATTAAATTTCTCGTACTTTTTGTTGCTATGAAATTAATTACAATTTATTTATTTTCATTCGTTACTCAGTGTATTCGCATAGTTATAATTTCCACGCCACCACTGTAATATACATCTTTTATTTGTTTACTTATTTTTGGTATTTTTTGTCAATTTATGTATGTAGATAAACAAGCACTGGGTTGAAAGCTTGTATGTGCCAGTATTATTTTCTCTTCCTTTTTTTAAATCCATAAAACCCACACGCGTCAAGGCAACGAACGCGTCATACTTTGCATTAGCGCAGTCATATGCATACTTTATAAGCATCTATACACATATACACGTGCGCGAATTTATAGCTACGTTAGCCAGTATTGGCCATATGCACCTTCTCATATTGTTGCTCATTGCCTCTGAGTTGTGTTACCCCGTAATCACTTTTGCCGACACTTTGTTTGAGAGAGTCACGGGTTGTTGGCGTCAGTCAATACAGCGGCAGTCATTCATTGAAACGGTCACATTCAGTCCAGGCCAATACCACCCAGAAAAATCGCCCACTCTCAATGAATACATATGTACGCGTCTGTGCTCACGTCTTTTTGCGTCCCCTAGTTGTTGTAGTATTTTTGTTGCTGCTTTTTGTAGTATTGGTTTTTCTTCATTTTGCGGCCAAGCCTTCTTTACTGTTATACCAGCTGTTTCTGTCTAGCTGGTAAATCATTATCGTCACACTTATTTTTTTTTTTATTTGCTTATTTCGTTGGTTCCGTGACAGGCAAAGCTTTTTGTGCTTTCTGCTCAGCATTGCTGGTGGCAACTTTTTGGTTGCAACACAGTTGTCGCTCTTTGCAGATTTTTCATGCATACATGCCTACCGTAAGTACATAAGTACCATATGTATGTATTGGTAACTTTGGCTCTCACTTGACCACGTCTTCACGCACTTCATTGGAGAGCCCGAATTTCGAATTCTGTTTCTGAGTTTACTCGTTAATTTCACTCATCCATACACTGACTTTGTAGCAAACCACGAATGAAGGAACTGGCCAAAACTGAAAAATACCACATCAAACCTAAACATCACGAAAAAAGAACGAATAATATGTGTTTTGGCTTTTGTTTGAGGGTGAAAAGGACAAACTCAAGGGCATTTCGTTATATATTGTACTTTCGCAGAGGACGCGCGGCGTTGCATGTGAGCGCACTGAATTGAGAGGAATGGTCGATGTGGTTCACATGTGGGCGGTATGAGCCAATTGCGTTTTACAGTTAGCATCCATAAAGAGCGAAGCTATAAAATGTGTATTCGCTTCCACAAGCGCCGCCAGTGTGATGAGCACACCATATTTGGCTGATGCAATTAAGTCGGTGTATTTCTGTGCTTTTTTCAGTTTAAATTGCATAATTGGCTTTCACACGAGGCGTGTATTTGCAACACACACCATACTTATGTTTGTATGCATGTATGTGTGTACACTAGTAAACATTATAATTAGAATGACGCTTTCTCATTTCTTTAAGCACGCAAGCATTTTTTCCATCTCTTGAACCCACAAACAGCAAGCACTTCCTGCCCAACAACACCTTCGTGTTCAACAACACATTCTTGTCCAACGACACCTTCGTGTCCAACAACACCTTTGTGTACAACAACACCTTCGTGTCCAACAACACTTTCTTGTGCGCACAGCTTATTATTTTGTTGTTGTTGCAGCGTTATTGTTGTTGTGCCACTCCTACGATTTTCGCCAATCGCAGTGCTTTTGCATCACTAGTAACCCACCACGTGCATATGTATACCTGTGTGCGTGTGACTCCTGTTGGCCTCATTAAAAGAAGTGTAAAAAAGTCGAAAACAGCCACGCGCGTGGCATGAACCAGCAACTAGGCGGCAATAGCGCTGTCAAGGGGGCTGCAGACAACAGGCGCGCATGGTGCGTTTACCACCGGCGTGTGGCACAGAAAACCACCGGTCGCGTCAGCTGAAGGCGCGTATATAAATTCTGGAAATAGCTATGAGCGTTTGTAGACGATGCGCTAACCTTGGAAGAGGTGACTCGTCGTGGCTAGAAACACTTGAAATTCTTCGGCTTCTAATTTAAATAACAGTCAAATGTCTCGGAGTCTGTTATTGCAGGGTATTCGTATATTCTTTTTGCGTTCTTTGTGCTCTGTCATTTTAGCTTCGCTTTGGTTGCAATATGCATACATATGTATAGGTTGCTCATCTTTTGCGCAAGAATATTGTACCAACCCGCAGCTAATAAATATTATAATGTACCGCACTTTGACCTCTGACTGGCTTTGATATGGAAATCCATTTGTGAAAGCTGTCAAATAAGGACCTTAAGAATTTTTACAACAAAATTTTGTAAGTTGTTTGAGCGCGCAGAAAAGGTCCAGGCACACCTGACAGCTTGAATTTAATTTCCACTCAATGTTGAGTGGTGGACATTGCTGCGATAAATATTTTTCCCTCCCACATGACAAGCAACTTACTTTTAATAAAGCTCCATCCGAAATGACAGTTTAAAAATAACTCACCTTCACCCACGTTGTGACGTTTGTGACCACACGTAGCGGTTAATATGACTTATAAATTAGCATCATGGTATTCATACACTTGCAGGCATTCTGTTGCTGTTTATTGCTTTATGTACATATTTGTATTATGAATGCACTGTTGTCATTATTTGAACGTTATTAAATATTTCGAGGTCGTAAATCAAAAAATCAATGAAATGAAATACCAAACAACAGCTTTATCTGAAAAAATTACAACTTTGTTTTTTGTACCAACAAAGTGCATATCTTCATACAGTACAGGCCAGTTGAAGGTTGGATCATAAGTTTTATAAAGAAAAAATATCTAGCAAGTTTTCAAGATTACTGTTAACTTTTTGATAAAGAGAAAAAACGTTAACTCCTGCAGGCTTTTACAAACTGCGTGGCAAATTTAAGTTACCCTGTTCAGCGCTTAAAATTATGTGTACTCTAGGGCGTATGAGTAACATAATTTTCTTTACATTGAAAAACATGTGACTTCGCACTTTACTACTTCCACGATGAAAAGTGGCTTAACTTTGCTTCCATATTTAGTGTTTTTTATGCTTTCAGCATTAGGGCGTGATCAGATCGTATCAAATGAAGCAGATCGGCAGCTTTAAACAAGTTCTATGTGACACCTCCATCCACTGGATTATTTAGTAATTAAAGAATTTGCGGTTATTCATTGTGTTTTTGTTGGTTGGTGTAACACCTATTACTTTTGCGGTTTTTCTCTCAATATCAGCGGGGTTAGACCCATATATACTTAACGTTATATTAATTAATAGCACTTTTCAGCGCTTAAGTGCTTAGCTTGCTATAAAAATAGATCAGAGGGAGTACGAAAGTGAACTGATTGGCGATTAAATCATCTAGACATCGGAGCAGTATAAATAAGATGAATGCTTTTTAAGTAGTACAGTGAAATTCCTAATAACCGAACACAAACATTATTTTTGTCCGCCTAAGAGAGCACTCCATGCGGTCGTGATAAAACCGAGTGTTTAAAATGTATTCTTACGGTCAAAAGCAGCAGTTCAGACCACATATACTTCTACTAAATAAATATATGCGAGACAATGTTACCAGGAGGGAATGAATGATAATTATCCCATTAGTTTCCTTTGAGCAATCGCTAACCAGACGGCGCCAAAAACTATAAATTGTACACAATTTAGTTGATAAATTTTATAAAATCATTTCCGTTTACCAGAGAAAATTTGAACGAAATTTTACTAAAATAGTATTCCTTCGGTCATTTGAACGAATTTATGTCAGTAAGAGGAATTTCTTTTATATGAAAATAATATTGAAAATATTCATGAAATTTGTCCAGTTATGGGAGATGTGCGGCTATGAGGACTGTCCGTATTAGGGGATTTAAATGTAAATAAAAGTATCTATTTTATTTTTAAAAAACAGCCTTTTTTTCAAAAATTTTTTCTCATATAAAAAATTAAATATTTTATTCGAATTTTTTATTGTTACAAACATACACTATTAACAAAGAAATTCTGAAATTTTTGGAAAAAAATATTTTAAACTCGGCCATTGCGACGCCATTTCCGGTGGCACCTTAAAAAAAATCCGCCGGAGTTGGCAGGATACCTCTTCTCAAAATCATCTGAAGTGAAAATATACGTGTTTTAGTTGAACCCTGAGCTTTGTCCTTGGAAGAAGGAAAAAGAACTAAAAATTGGGGTTTTTCAGATATTTTTACCACAAAATGAAAATTTCAGTGAAAATTTTGCGACTTTTTTTTCAAATAATTGTAATCGAAAAAAAAACATCCTTCGTTCAAGTCTTTAAGAATTGTATCTCAAAGACCTGTGTAAAATTTCATGAAGATCAGCTGAGCAGTTCTCTAGAAATCTTGCCAACCGACTTCAGTTTCGAGAAAAATGCGTTTAAGGAAGGCGCACTTAGCCTAGCTAGCCTCGATCGTACCAGTTGTCAAGGTTGTACCTCCGAAACTTTTCCTCGGATCAACTTGGAATAGTATTCTGGAAGCGTTTTAAAATTAATATGACTATGAAAAATTCGATTTTTTTAAACCCGTAAACCCATGTAACCTCTTAAATATCTATTTGTCGTAAGAAACCACACCAACTTAAATTTTCTGTTATGTGATATTTAAAAAAGTGGAGAAGGACCTGGTTTCGCTTGGAATATCCAATTGGCGCCACGTAGCGAAAAGAAGAAGCGACTGGCGCGCGGTTGTTAACTCGGCTATAATCGCGTAAGCGGTGTCTACGCCAATTAAGAAGAAGAAGATATTAAAAAAAGGGATCCTTTATTTTTATGATTTTTTTTTTTCAATTTTGTTGGTTCCCATCATAATCCAATTCGTACTAATCAAGAATCAGTCATTTTTGTAATTATAAAAATTACCACAACAGTAGAAATCGTGACGACGAGGAGCCGGGTTTTTTCTTCCTTATACTGCAGGAAGCCAAAACCTTATACAAATGTATTTTTTGTACTCTTTAAATATGAAAAATATATATTTTATTTCATCAGTTCCTATAAATACTCAAAATTCAGGATTGTAGACTAGAATACCTCCTTATAAAACTAGTTATTTATTAGTTACTGGTACATATGCATACGTACACATATACTTAATTAATGACTTACACAAACATATGAAAAATCAACAACATCACTACTCAACAAATAATGTTTGCTTTAATTATATAAAACTCCTATAAAAGCTATTTATTTTACTCTATAACAGCCGACACAATATTAAACAACGCATAAAAGTTTCTAGTCATGCTTTTATTGCATATTTCATTATCTAAAGGCAAGTCGCAAGCGTTTGAAACGATCGTGCTATCCACGCCCACTTCCTTTCAATTAAACCAAGTCAAGATATTTGTTGTTATTTCGTTAAAAATAACCCGCAAAGTAGCGATAATAAATAACGCTTTGTGGTAAATTATAAGTGCGCATTTTAGAAAAAATTAAACAGAAGTCGCACGTCTAAACGATAATACCGACGTTAGGCTATAATTAGTCACGGTAATGAAAGAGATAAGAAAGCGAAAGTAGATAGCGAATGCGAATCACGTGAAATTCCTTAGATAAATATGCTTTTACGAAGAATCTTGAGCAGGAAGCCTGCCCTTCCGTTGCCGAAAGTCTAAAATATAAACAATCGCCTTAATTTTCCTATAGTCATTTGCTTATGCAATTGATTGCAACTTTAAGTTCATGCGTACTTAAATGCAAATTAACATAACTTACGTACACACGTGTGTATGTGTATGTATTTGCAATTGTTTTTATGTAAATTCAAATTCAAATAGCTTTCTCAGCTATGTATTTAGCAAGCGTTCGTTCTGTTTACTAGCGAAATCGTACGACAAGATTTGCATATGTTTTTATGTACATATATGCATATGTGCATACATGTCTTTAAGTGCATGCCCAGTCGAACTTCCAATAGAGGAGTGTGCTTATTTCCTGTTATAATTCATGCAATTTCCACAGCTTTCCAAACGATTCGTATTTTTTATTATTGCCACTGCAAATTCTTGGAATAAATATTACCTTATCAAGTCATAAATAACTGGGGTGTTGAAATGTGCCGTTGCAAGTGGTTCGCTAAGCGCAGTTTCCTGTTCTACGGTATGGTACATTTCGAGTTATGAGCAATATAATTGAAATAATTATTGATTAATGATAGAAATGTGCAAAGTTTTGTTCCGAACCTTGATGGATTGCTCAACAAATTTTATAAGAACACACTGTGGTGGGCGTGACTTTGCACACGTACTAATTAAAAGCTTTTGAAATAAACATTAATAACGTGGTTAATCGAAATTCTAGTATATTATTCTATATAATGCAAGAATTTCTATTATCACACTCGTTTTCTTAGAATTTGAGTAGCCCATCGAGTAGCTTGAGTTTAGAACAATGTTACATTGCAACCAGTGTTTTGATATTGTGAAATTATACATGTACATATGTAACTATTACAGACTGCAAAGTAAAATGTCATTGTTTTCAATTCCTTTTTACATCATACAAAGATTGCATGATTCATATTTTATATTACAAATGCCAATGTCTACAATTCATTATTATATATGATTCGTTAGATATTTACGTATCTACTAAAGATAAATCGCTTAAGCGGTTACATGGGTTTACGGGTTTAAAAAAATCGAATTTTTTATGGTCTTCTTAATTTCTAGAACACCTCTATCATATTGTCCAAAATTTTCATGTTGATCCGAGTAATAGTTTTGGAGTTACAGCCTTGAAAACTTGTAAGCTCAAGTTTAGCTAAATTAAGTGCGCCGGTTGGCATGATTTCTCGAGAACTGCTCAAACGATATTCATGAAATTTTACACAGATTTTTGAGATACAATTCTTAAAGAATTGGACGATAATAACTATTTGAAAAAATAAATTTGGTGAAACTGTCAATGTAATTTAAATTTTTGTGTAAAAATGTCTGCCAGAAATCTAATTTTCATTTTTTTCCTTCATCCAAGTTCTAAGTTAAAACACGTATTCTTTCACGCGGCCAATTTTTTTTTCTGAGGTGTAGCCGAGTTAAATTTTTTTTTTCAAAAAATTTGTTTCTTTTTAAATTTCACATTTTATTTTTAATAGTTTTTTTTTTCAAAAATTCCACAATTTCTTTGTTAATAGTGTATGTTTGTAACAATAGGAAATTCTTAATTTAATCCCTTAAAATTACGGCTAACTCTTGACCCCGAGGATGAGAAAGCCTACAGCTTACGTAGAAGAAAACCTCACCCCTTAAGCCTAACCTTGTCTCCTCCGATTGTGGTTAGATCTGCCACTATTACAAAAAATAGACATTGTGACAAAAAAGCACCCGGCCATTGTAAATAAAAACGAAATATTTCATTATTTATCAATATTTATTTTGTCGCCTTCAAAGTAATCCTCACCAAATGTAATACACTTACAACGATTTTTCTAGTCCTCGAAACACGTTTCATAAGCACTGTTTTGGCTTTAAGCGCCTTCATCAAATTTTGTTTTATCTCTTCGATCAACTGAAAACAGATTATGGTACATTCCATGAGTATGTAACTCACGTATTTCTATTACGTCTTCCTTCAACATTCAACTTTTATTTCCAAAGGCTTAACTTTCTCCTATCACAACATATCTCTAAATTCTCACCAATTGCTAAATCGAAAACTTGCGTCATGCATCCATCCTTTATTAATAACGATAACATCGGAAAAGTTAAACAAAAATTGCTAGCTACATTTTTTGCACAAACGACTCGGAGTAAAGGTGGCAAAAGAGATGTGAACGTAGCTGAGAACCCTACACTCATCAAATGCATCATTGCTGGTGACGAGACGTGGGTTTGTGATTATGACGTCGAAACTGTCCAACAATCTGGCGAATGGAGCTCGAGAAATGAGCCGAAGCCGAAAAAACCAATATTCGCTAAAGGCACTGAAGACCATCCTAACCAAGGCTTATGACAAGTATATTGAAAATTGGATTAGTCGTTGGCATGCTGTATTAGCAGATAGCCCGTTTTTAATTTTCTTTATTAAATTACGTGAAAATATAGTTTTTTCTGGAAGTACAGGTCAACTAATCTGATTTCTATTCCTTATTACCATCAACTTCACCATTTCGCTCTGCTACGAAAGATCTATTTCTTGTGGTACGTGGTAGGTTAGCTACAAGAAGAATTTTTTTAAATTATACTATATGTCTGAATCAACTAAAAACCTTGTCTTAGCATCCCTACGTTCCCAGAAATATATGTAAAAAATATATATGTATAAAAGTAATGTACATTTAACATTGATTTATTTTATTTGGCCCACCTTGTAAATGCACTACACCTGCTTAACTTAACTTCATATGTACATATATGTATATGTATATACATACATATGTACTTCCTATTGCATCAAATGTCATAATTGCACTGTGGTTAAATAAATTAAAACAATTAAATATAATTATCTTCATGACGCGTGTGACACTATCAGCGTAATAATTAATTATAAAAGCGTTTTTAAGATCTCTTAACAATTCTCAAAGTTTGCTTCGTTCAATAAGTTCACTGTTTACTCAGGGGCTGTAGCAGAGGAATATAAGATTACAGCAACGTTATGCAGAAACACTGTTCAATGCATTTCAAACTGTGGAGTGTTCCTCCATCATGTTAACCGAAGTTAACATTTTTTACATTTTTTTTTTTTTTTATACGATTTTTTCGTAAGATTTTTCTTTTGCTTTAAAATATATTTTTTTCTTCCAGCTAGCATTCTGCTAAGGTCATTCACCAAGGACCCCATCCGGATGATACGGTTTAATTTTTTTTAATTTTTAAAGATCTATTTATTCAATTTTGTCTTCGTTTGTTGTCTGGCTTGAAAACCACCTTCTTCTTCCTTAAATGGGGCAGTTTTTTCGATTTATTTCCTTGTCTGTTCAATATCACAATACAAGTATAACAGTCGGGTTGATATTTTTTCCACTTTCTAGATAGTTGTTCAAAAGAATGCCATACGCAACCCAAAATATAGACGCCATAACCTGTTGTGTATTTCCACGCTCTAGCCTTACATCTTCGCTTACAGTTTGCTCGGATGTTTGGACTCCGGATCTTTACAGAGCTTTCGTATAACCAAAGATTCATAAACGATGTGTCCAACATGATCCTTTGATATCTTCAAAGTATCAGCTAGCAATTGATCAATTTATTTTTACTGTTATTTTATGGATTTTGTTTTCTTCCATAACAGCCCTGTTGAATGTCTATCGATTAATAAATATAGCAAACCTTTCGAATACAAAAAGTTCGAATAACACTCATCAAGTCACACTTTCGTGAGCTCAACAACTCTGAAATTTATACACGTGACTTTGTCGGCACGATCTAGTACTGCGAAACACGCAAAGTTTTAAGCCTATCTCGTTGCTACTTACAATCTTAATGGGTGTAGTAATTTCATTTAAATATATTTCGCGGTCTGTTAATGGCTTTAGAGATAAAATCTTACATATCTTTTTTATATTAACAAAAGCCCCTATATATAAATATATAATCGGTTTTAGTGCGGGTGTTTGTTATGTACAGTTATTTTAATTATTCCCTCGGGGATTTTTCTTAAAAAATCACATGACTGCATCTTGAATATATAATTACTAATTATTATAAATCACGCGGTATTTAATTATATTTACACGAGCTGTGCTTTGAAACAGAGTAATTGATTTACATAACGTTATATATTCAAACTGTAAACTCTAGTGCCTAATTTTTACTAATTAAAACAATTATAAGTATCCTACTTTAAATATTTATTATTTAGCTTGAAAGGTCATATTAAATGGGTTGTCACAGTTCTAAGTTCTAGTTCGCTGACGTCTTTGTAAATCGGATCCATGCACCCTTTGTATGAGTTTTGTGATAATGTTATATGACTTTTTAAACTTTTAATGTTTAGTAAAATAAGTCCAATTTTTCCATAAAGAGAGACGGTGAAGCTAAGGGCCTTTTGATAACATTTGATGATAAATTTTCTTTCAGTAATAATTGCGTTTGGAGTATGGAGAAGAAGAATAATTGTATTTTTAATCATAGTCAGTACTAGGCTTCTTCCTCTTCTGTACTGGCGTAGACACCGTTTACGCGATTATAGCCGAGATAACAACAGCGCGCCAATCGTTTCTTCTTTTCGTAAGGTAGCGCCAATTGGAGATTCCAAGCGAAGTCAAGTCCTTCTCCACCAGGTCCTTCCAACGAAGTGGAGGTCTTCCTCTGTAAATTGTAGGGTCTCCTTTTTTGTGGACTGGGCAGAGCAATCGTTGGCCATGCTTTCGTTCGACCAAATTTTACAAAGAAGCTGATGTACTCGTATGCTACTTATCAGCTCTTCGCCACCGTGTTTGAATAGCTCGGCCGGCAATCCATCGGCCCCCGCTGCTTTGTTGTTCTTCAGACGGGTAATTGCCATTCGAACTTCTTCATGGTCGGGCAATGGAACGTCTGCTCCATCGTCATCGATTGCCTTAACCCCTAACTTATTCTTATATGTACGCACATCCTAATTACCTCTTTGACAATTGTCTCAACTATAAAAAAAATATTTACCAAGGAAACAACGACACTTTGAGCATTAAATGCTTTAAGAGGCAGCTATAAACCTATTATGCACCCTTAATTGCCGTTACTTTTATGACTCCCGTCAAGAGCCAGTAAATGATTAAAGTTGCATTACATTAATCGGTTGTCTGAGCGCTTTGATTAGCGTCAGTGCGGACAATCGCATGGGTTAAACGAGATAACCGATTGAAAGTGAAAGCAAACTGATTATGGCAACAATGCTACGAAATTAATAGATTAATATATAATATTTATAAGGAATTATGCATACATATCAACATACATACAGACATATCAACATACATACATACATATATGAAAGGTTATACGATTAATTGGTAACTGGTAGCCTTATGTACTTTTTGTATGGCATTGTTATTATTTTATGTGCTGATAATAAAATTGTTACTGATTCGCAATTCCATACATATGTACATATACGAGTATGACCATAATGTGCCTTCGCGTAAATGTTCGGCTAGGTGGATACATAAATACTACATATAGCATTGTGTGTACAGCGATGTCTTATCACTCGTCTGAAGGAAATTTCTAATTTAATATTCAACACCAAAGCAATGCAAAACATATGTATCAAGTTAATAATCGCTTATCACTCGTCTGGGCCGAAATTTCGGCTACGTAGAAATATGCGAACCTAAGGTTAGTACTAATGGCTAACGTTGTGGCGAGCTACTACAAGTTAACTTGGAAACAAACTTTAAAAAATTAGCAATAGATAAGAATTGTATACATTTCACTTCTTCTCATATTTATTACAGTGCTGAAAATTTTCCAATGTTTTTAGTTAAAGATAAACATTTTTATTTCCTAGTATAAAATTCGGAAGTTTTAAAACAATTGTAGGTTTCCACTTGTTGGAAGTTTTTAGGCAAAAAGGAAGAGGAAAAGTTCTGTGTGTACATCGAACTGATCAGAATTAGAAAATATTGCAACTTTTTACAAGTCTTAAGAAGTGAAATAATTTAAAAATGATCGCACGAAAATGTTCACGAGTTAATTCCATTTTTTGGCCGAGATGAATTTTTTAATTCCCTGTAAATAAAACAATTCACGATTAAATGACAAAACGTTCTGAGTGATGTTATGCTAAAAAATGTCAAACTTTCCAATGGAAATGTCAGATTGCACCTGGCAAAACTTAGTGTTGCCTAGGCCAGAAATATATATAACAGCCCTCGTAATATACAATATATGGGTAAATGAGGCATTCTGAAAAATTTTGAGACGCCTTATCATCTGTTTGGAAAATTTATATTAATTCTATTAAATATATAAATTAGTATTTGCAAAGTATAGGATGTACTAGAAACATAGTACAGTATTTTTTAATGAGAAAATTCTCTACAACTTTTGTAAAAATTTAAATATTTTTTACTTTATAAATTATCGCCGATAATTGTTTGCTTAATTAAACCAGCTGTTTTGACGTTTTTATCACCAGATATGTATGTATGTATATATATACAACGCTCCTATCAGCACGTTTGCAGCATTCAACAATTTTCTATAAATATTTCTATTTTCTATTTAATATTTTTTCTATCCACTCGTCTGGCGTTGTTGCTTTACAAGCTAATCACTATTTACATAAAACCACTTTCAGCTCAATAATTTCTCGAGAATCGCTGTACGAAGTTTAAGCAGCTGACTTGTAAAACAATCTTGACAAATGTTCTCAAATGAACACAATTTTTAGCAATACTTAGTATAAAGTGTTTAAAGAAATAATTTTTATTCAGCTAACATTGTTATTTTTAGAACCGACAATTTTGAGACCCAAAACGACGACAGTCAACCCAATACTTGACAATGAATAAAATTAAAAATTAAATTCGTTCTTTCAAAACTCTATGTGCTAAGGGTAATATGTAATATGTAAAAGCAATGTGTTTGGTTAGGTTAATCTAGTAGGCCAATAAGCCACGCATAGCCCAGTTTGGTCCTTTGCGATACTAGATGGAGTTCAGTTGCTGGGTCCAAGAGGAGCAGTCATTGTTTAGGATGCCTGCACTTGATGCGAATTTTAACAGACTCTGCGACCTAACTATCGATACCTCCTCCAGTATATCATACCGTGGGAACCCCACTTGCTTACAGCGTAGTCTAGCCAGTGCGGGACAAGTTGTGCCCTGGTTTAGACATTTCCGTTCTGACAATGACCAGTTAGTATTCCCATTATGTTCCTACAGTCTCTTCTATTGAATGCCAATAGGAATCCCGTGTATTTCCGATCTACCGTTTTCACACGACTGTTGCAGTTTTGCACCTAGGTAGCTCGTTCCATTGGGTTTTGATTTTCTTTACCATTGCTTCTGCCGAGATTGTCGTATAGACAATGCATGGGTTTGCGAATTTTGATCATGTTTTCAGATGTTAGTCGTACACCATTCTTGGCCTATTTTGTTGCACAGTTTTCAGCGAAGAGATCTATAGGTGGCACATTTAGTACCAGTTAAAGAGCCGTCGGTGAAGTTGTTCGAGCCTCTGAACCCATTCCATTGGCTTCCGGTCGGTGGATGCGTATGCCTGTTCGCATTACTATTACGCTGTAGAGTAGAATTATTTTTACAATAGCTATTTAGCACCAGTGCATGAGAGGGGAAGAGAGCCCGCAGGTTGTGCCGAGCCTCTGCCTACGCGCAAATAGAGGATGACTAGCTTTCCTCCCTCTTTCTTCCACGTTGTGATTGCACAGCAGTTTACTTGTGCCCCATTTATCAAAAGGAACCTCCATAGAAGAAATTTTGTGCTTCCTTGAACAAAAATTTAGATATCGAAGGCGAAACATACACTACCTTCTTTTTCTCTGCACTCAGAGTAAGTTTGTATTACGGATGATAAGCCAAATTCGGATACCTTCAGTCCTAAAATTAAAAAAAAATTGACAATGGGTCTATCTTTAGAGAAAATTTTATCAAATACAAGAAAATTCAGTTCTTAAAATAAAACTTAAAAACTGAGCAGCAGCCAGTTCCAGTCTGCTTCCTACATTGCATCATTATTTACTCTAAAATATATTACTCCATCACATTTTGAAACAAAATTATAAATAAACTAGCTTCTTAGATAACTCTCTCCATCTCACATGGACTTCTAACGTATACCGTTCAGTGGTAATATTTTCTGGATCATACCAAACCTCAACTGAAAAATTAATGAGAAAAAACGTTAACTTTGGCTGGAACGAAACTATAATACCCCTCACAGGTGCATTCTGCTATGAGAAGCATAAAATGGTACAAAAATAAATCGGTCATAATTTTGATTAGTCATTTTAAATGACAGCCATACGCTATACTGGTCCCATCTGAAGAAGTTGTTCGGATATTAGCTAGGACAACAATCTGTGCCAAATTTCAAGAAAATATCCTGCCAAATAAAAAAGTTTTCGGTACAAGAACTTCATTTTGATCGATCATTTTATATGGCAGCTATAGGATATACTCGTAGTGTTCTGATATAGGCAGTTCCGGTAAATGAGCAGGGTTAAAAGGGATGTAAAAAATTGTAAATCGATATCTCCAAAACTGAGAAATAAATACACGTATATACAGACAGAGATACGGATTTGGCCGTCACGCAGACCATTTACATATACACATATACTATTTATGTACTCCGACGTTTTCTTATTTGTGTTACAAACTTCGTGGCAAACTCTGCACAGGGCATAAAGATTCAGTCAATTCAATTTTTGAACGGAATTTGTTTTTGCTAAACATTACCAGCTTGGCGCGGTGTCAGGCGATTTCAATCAATTCCTTGCATTGTTTTTTTTCTCTGCCGAAATAAATATTAATGAACACTTGTTAGTATAGAATTTGCTGCTATATGTGCTAAACCTATTACTAAGTATTCGAAAAGCAAAACTCAAAAAATTTCCAACTACAAAGTTTTCGCGCCTGCACTTGTACACGTTCGAAAATATGGAGAACAAGATCCAAAGCACGAACAAAACAAAATAAAATGCAACAAATTGTAATTACCATAATTTTCATTAGTTTATTTAAGTTAAATACATTAGACATTTGTCATTATTGTTATTATGACTACTTTTTTTTTTTAATTTTGTGTGCTTTACACTACAATCATCGATTTGTTTATTTTTCAACGGAGTTCTTTCTGACAATATTTTGATCACGTTGCCGCATTTCCCACTTGTTTTTGTTTTGCTACTTTTTAAGTGCACGTGTGTATATGTGTGTGCGTATTTTGAAACTTTGTAAGCTAATGACAAAAGCACTAATTACTAAAGCTATGAAAAAATGCACGGAATTGTATGCGCGAAATGGCAATAATGCGAAAGATTAGAACTTCGCAATTGCAAAATAACTAATTTCTAGCGCTATTCCGCTAGTACACTAATTTTTTCAACCGATGAATTAATTTCATTAACTGTAAACAATATATTTATACCAATAATTGTGTACATATGTATGTATATAGTAAAAAAAAGTTAGTCAGCACTATAAATTACACTTTAGAGCGGTTATTATAACTTGATTATAATTACTTCCTTTGCGCTATTGATATTATAAGCATTTAATATGACTCTTGATCGTAGAGAGAGATTAATATTATTATTTGATGTTTAGTCGCGCTTCTTGAAGAGTGGGTGGGTGTACGCCTTGATAATATTTCAAAATTGGTAAAAGTCCTGCAAGTTTTATGCAAAGAAAAAACTCTATAAGTTCCACAATTTTAGACTGACATGATTTTGAACTCAGTATGAGCTGATCACGTGCTAAGCTTGTTCGTGCATGGCGATCGATAAGCCGATAAAATATATTCAATCTGCGTCTAGCAAATATTAAATTTTTATTACATTTTCCAACTATTAATTATACTGATATTTAAATAATAAAAATAATATAAGTATGTGTAGATTTGTATGTATCTATGTATGCTATCACGAGGCATTTGGTTTGTTCACGTGTTTATATTACCATATTTATTATTTACATTGTTTGTCCACCTAAAAACTAGTTGTAGACGTTCTGTGTTTTTGTATGCTCTGCTAAATTAAAAGTAAACTTCCCGGTCAGAATTTCTAGTAAATATTGATCTCTGGCGGAGTACGTGTATAGTATCTGCATATTTTTATCTAACAAGAGTGAGGGTTGTTTTGTTATAAGAATTAAGTATAGTTTAAGGGGTTATATCCACTTACAAGACGGAAATAAACATGTTTTTTGTGAAATGTTTTCGAAGAGGCATGTATTTAATAAATAAAAAAAATTTATTAAAGAATATAATATACTGGGAAGGGATCGCTGATCTCCAGGAGGACCTCCGAAAAAGAGTGTCTGGCGGTGATTTTTCTGTGTAAAAATATCATTTCCTTAGATTAATTCAAGTATTGATCCAAATACTAGTAAACAAATTTTCTTTTTGATAAAATGGCGGCTTCTAAAAAAAATATTTTTGTGAAAATATTTTTTCTTCTGGTTGGGTTAAAAATTTGAATTTGTATTTAAAATAGTATTCCTGTAATCATTACCTGAAAAATATAATTAAGAATGTCGAGTAGAATTTTCACGTCGATGAATCCATCCGTTTTTTTCACCTGCTTCGAAAATCTTTGTTGGCGTAGACATCGCTTACGCTTCTTTTCATTTTTTTTTTTTTACGTTTCGGGTTCCAAACCCAGCGCACAAACCTGGGGAGGAATCTTACGTCTTCTCACTTTAGATTGCCTCCACAGAATCGTCTCTGACCACTCCGAAATGAATAGCGTCCGTTTCGATATGAAAGATGTATCTCGCTCTGGTCAACCTATCGTTGAAAAAGTCTATGAAATTATGGAAAAGATCGACCAGGAACGTCACATAAGCAGCCATGACATGAACTTAACATTCATCATCAAACGGTTTTGAACCATTTAAAAAAGGCTGGCTACAAAAATAAGCTGGACACCTGAAAAGCTATGAAAAATTTAGTGGACCAAAGTAACATCTGCGATTCTTAGCCGAAACGAAATTAAATCGAACCATTTCTAAAGCGAATGGTAACAGGAGACAAAAAGTTTATCAAATAAGATAATAATGTGCAAAAAATATCATGGTCCAAACGTGGTGAAGCTCAACAAATGGTCGCAAAGCTAGGATTGACGCCTCGAAAGACTATGCTGAGTGTTTGGTGGGATTGGAAAGGAATCATCCACTATGCGCTGCTCCAGCCTGGTTGAACGATTGATTCTACATTTTACTGTCAACAACTGATGAGATTGAAGCAAGCAATAAAAAAACGGCCAGAACTGATCAACAAAAAGGCTTCGTCTTCCATCAGGACAACCCTAGACCACACACATCTTTGATGACTCGGCAAAAACTGGAATAGCTGGGAAGTTTTGATGCATCCACCATATAGCCCTGACCCTGCACCATCGGAGTGCCATTTGTTTCGGTCAAAGTAAAAGTCCCTTAATGGGCTAAAGTTGGCTTCAAGGGAAGCCTGTGAAAACTACTTGTCGCAGTTTTTCGCCCAGAAAACAGAAAAATTTACACTGACGGAATAATGTCTCTAGCGGAAAAATAGCAAAAAGTGGTCGAAACAAATATTACATATTTAGTTCATTGTAGCTCATTATAAATATACAAAAAGTATGTTTTAAGTTTGATTATAAATACGAAAATACTTTTTCGACCACCCTATATAATTAAGTCTGCTATATAAAATTAATTTTTTTTCATTTACAAGTGGATATAACCCCTTAAATTATCTTAAACCTGTAAATATTGCGTCATATACATACATACATCACAGTAATCAGAATGACGAGTTTCTTTTCTTTTGTGGTGCAATTATTACGCCATGGTGATTTCGCATCAGAAAGATAATACCTGATCTAATATACAAGTATGTAGGGTATAACAGATACTATGTCGATGTAATCGGGGGTTTTTATTTTACATTTAATGAAAAGCCTCTGCTTGGCTTCCCAATGACATTTATCCAAAGTCAAATTATGACTAAGCGCGTTTCATAGCGTTTGTTTATATATTGCTAATAAATGTATTATTTTATATAGTATAATATATAAACGTCAAAAGTATAAAATATTGAGTTATCTAATAAAAGCATATTTACACATAATTTACCTTGAATGCAAAATAAATACAAGTCCATAAAGCTATATGGGGTACCGGGATTATATGACTTAATACCACAATTATTCCGTTAAGTATTTGTGCATTTTAACAACAGGATACGACCATTAATTTTGATAAGACGCAATCTCTTTGTTGGTGGTTGCATTGTAAGGGGCTCTGTCGCAAGGTAAATGCTTAAAAACATTGCAAAACTGTTATCACGTAGTAATATAGCAATATGTATGTTCCTGTGTATATATAAACACTTAAATTGTTATTTATCAGTGAATGTTTTATTACGTTTAAAAGAAATGGACCTGCAAAATTTCTCATATCAACCTGTACGTTGTGCTGATATCTATACAAGTACAATGTACGGAAAGTACAACGTATGGGGCCCAATAGTTTGGGCAGCTCCCAACCATATTCATACTTTATAATGTAGTATATGTATGTATGTATATATCTTATCATGTTGATATTTTATTACAAACGTTTTGCGCACTTTACTTTTTATTATGACAATAAACAACAATAATAACACAGTAATAACTAGGGGAAAAAGGGAAAAAATGCAATTACAAAATCATAAAAATAAACATGATTGATAACCGGTGATTGTAGTCAGATAATTTTTGTTGCTCTACGTCACAAAACAATCGCCAGAGGATGTGTGGCGAATTTGTTTTGCTAATAAATAAACACAATGACAAAAAAGGCGTTTTTTACGTCTCTTCTAAGTTAATGAGCCACGCATATAGTAGACTAGTTTTGGTTCTTTGCGAAACCAGATGGAGTTCAGTTACTGGGTTCATGAGAAGAGTCATTCTTTAGAATACCTGCGCTTGGCGCGAATTTTAACAGACTCTGTGGTCTCACTATCAATAGATCCGCTAGTGTATCAAACCGGTCCCTACCGCCATGTCGCGTCTCGTTTAAGTACCAAGGCGAAATTACAGAGTATATTCAAGATCAAAATTGATCCGGACTAATATATTCACAACTGCGCTAAGGCTGAAAATACAAACAGCCCTAACTGCAGTCTGGACATCAACCGAAAAGCTCTTAAAGAGGGTAAGGCTGCCTTCATTTCGAAAGCTGAAAATAGTACCGACGGTAGAGGCAAAATCATAAAATGCCCGAGATGCCCAAACAGATGATGGTAGTTTAAAGGCAGAAGGTCTTCTAACTATAGTTAATATTGCCCATAACTCGGTTTGGTTTACAGTAGAGTTTTACGAAGAACTCAAAAAATGAATGATTTTACCTCTTAACTGCTACCAGTAAAAAAAGCCCAGACAAACATAAGCAACTGAGTCCGATATTGCCAGTTTAATACTAGACATCTTGTGACGTGGATAAATAATAATTTAATTTTTGGCTGGCATGCATAATAACGGAAGCTTTAGACACTGAAAACACAGGTTTTTAGTGATCAGTCATCAGACTGTCGATAAGGGTTATAATTGATAACCTTGCGAATTCCCTCATTCCGCGAAGCTTTTTAAATTTTTCATCGGCATATAATGCTTACTACATACTTTTCGCCCATTATTTTCGGTCGATTATACATATATATATTCTGAACAGGGTCAATTGAATTGCCTATGAAGTTTTTAACACCTAGAAGAAAACTTCGGAGTTCCTATAAATTACATATAAATGATCAGCGTGATGAGCTAAATCGATTTAGCCATGTCCCTCTGTCTGTGTATACTTGAACTAGTCCCTCAGATTTTGAGATATCAATGTGAGATTTTGCACAGATTGTTGTCCGAGGTAGGGTTGGAATCTCCGAACGAATTGTTCAGATCGGGCCTGTATAGTATACAGCCGCCACACAAATTAGTCGATCCAAATTAAACTTTTATAAAATTGTTAAGTTGTCAAGGGTATTATAGCTTTGGTACAGCCTAAGTTAGCGTTTTTCTTTTTGTATATCTTTTATTTTAGCTTTTTAACCGAAACCTACCTATTGCTACATATTAGGTAAGGAATCCTCTAAACACCCTTTAATTAGTGCTCTTTCGACTGCTCACTTACCTGTAAACAATATCACGTAATTTATTCTGATTGCACAATTGCTTCGGTAATGCTACTGGTAAACCAGCTAAAATGCTATGCTTACTTTGTAGACCGGCGCTCAAATGAAATGCGTCAAATACATCAAAATCAACTGATCTGCTCGATACAACCATTTACCTGTATTTCGAATATATGTACATATGTATGGATATGTACTGATATTTGCATATGTACCTCCATAAGTTTACATACTTCCATGTATCGATTTACAGTTGTATCATTCGTTGTTTATTTTATTTATTTAGTAATACTACTAATTAGCGCGGACTTGCGAAAATTATCTACACCTACTTTTTATCTTTAAATCAACAAATGCGTCGTCTATTACAGTCACGCGCCTTTCACTTTCCCCTTTCGCCCACAGCTGCAATAGAACACAGCATGGGTATAACTGTAGTACACACCCCCACACGCCCATTCAAGGCCTACTCGCAGTTCATGTGATCATTTCACATTAGATCGGAGCATTCGGTACAATTTATTTTACTTTCCCCCCCTTTTCACTTATTGCCACAGCAAACATACAAACGGGTATCAGATATCACTGTGCCCCAGACACTCAGAATAATTTGTTTTATGCATTCGCTTGATGTAAGGGTATTACATGCCACAAAGTGTTGATTTTATTTTTATAACTGTGTGTGACAATACATATGGTTCATTTCAAGTATTGTCATTCATATATACTATATATACATACATATGTATGTACATACTATAGGTGTGTGTACGAGGGTAGCTTAATAAGTCAGGAAGTTTGTATGGATTTTTACCAACTTTTTATCTCTTCCAACATGTTGCTACAGAATATAATAGTTTTGTTCACCAAACGGTTGTACATATGTATGACCTACAACCTATCGAGATAGATATAGAATTATGCATATATAAAAGATCAGGATGACGAGACGAGTTGAAATCCGGCTGACTTTCTGTTTGTTCGTCCGTCCGCATCCTGTTGAAACTTGGTATGCGCGTTCCTTGGTAAAAAAAGAACGATTTCGTAGATGGGCATAATCGGACCACTGGCACGCCAACAAACCATAATTAACCGAAAACGTATGAAGTACCATAATGGGGGGTTCGCAGTAGCAAGAGGCACCTTTAGGCAAAAAAAAATTGAAAAAAGTAGGCGTGACTCCCCCGGTAACGGTACTGTTAAAAACTACTAAAAGCGCGATAAATCAATAACTAAATACACTAGAGACGTTAAGTGTAACCCCTGAGATGGCATAAGAGGGCTTTAATGGAACCGGTGTCAAAATTGGACGATGTGCGTGGCATCGCCCACTTTTATGTGAAATGCGCATATCTCGAGACTCGTCCGACCGATTTCTATCAAATTTGGTACGTGACCATGCATTTCAACTATTATTGGAATTAGATTAGAATTATAAATTGAGAGTATACCTGATGTCAAAAACTAACTATAAGGAGATGGCTTATGATTTATTAAGAGTTATTCGGCCGCTTCGCCAGGCCTAGTAACCACTGATAAGCGGTGTATTGAATTCCGTACAGGTCATCTGGGTAAAATAGACGCTGAATTCAGTGGACTCCCAAAAGGTTATGTTGCTGACAAAATAATCAAACAATTCAAAAGGTCTTGTATGACATTTGGGTATGCGAAAGCACTTGGTCGATTTTCCGGTGCACCGGTGCATATTCTCCAGATCTGGCCCTCAACGAACTTATTCTATCCTCAGACGGACTATTTTGAAGCAAGAGACCAATCGCACTATAAAAATTTAATGAAAATGTTGGAAGATATAATCAATCTGTTACTCTCGAGGGAAACTATGTTGTATAATTAAATCGAAGTTTCCCAAGGATGGTGTTTGCTTTGAAAGGTCGCCAATTTTCAGAACCCTTATGTATGTACATATGTCGATCTCGGCTAAATCTACTGATTAGATCTAATAGAACACGTCTTTCAAATATTAAATATTAGAATACTCAATACTGTACCATCTAGAGTCCTTCGCAAGGTAGGGAAGCACAAAACAGAAAAAGGAAAACACAGATATAAGAACTTTTAGAAAAGCATTTAATTTGAAAAATTTGTAGAAAAAATTAAAAAAAGGTAAAAATAATAATCAAATTAACTAAAATATGGCAACAGGTAATTGGAATATCATTGCGCTAATACCCTATATTAGAGGAATGGAAATTTTACACAGGTGTTTTGTTGTATTTGCCATTATCTTTTATTCTGCTCATATAATTTTCATTTATTGCTATTTACACATATGTATTTTCATACATTACATATACATATGCACGTCCATACATAATGTGTTCGATAATTGCCACCCACAACTCTTGCCACCGTCGCACTTGCTAATCAAAGTGGACTACGCTCGACTGCACAGGCACGAGAGTAAAATTGGTGGCAATTTACAGACAATAAAATATAATGAATACGTATGAAAAATTCAAAAAACAGCTTTTTTCATTATTTGGCACTTACATAGCTGAAATACGGCGTACATATGTTTGTATGTAAGTTTGTTTATTTTGAATATATGTATCTGAATATATTTGTATTGGTGTCCAAAAACCCACATGTCTTTCGAATCACCTTCAGGTCGTTGTACGAGAGCTTATCTCTACTCTTGCCAAAAAGTTCATGTACTGCCATAAAATGATCACATATGTATACGCACATGTAATATATAAGTACTATACATCTGTTGTTGTTTCGAATATACACCATGTGCACGTACATACATTAAATGTAGAAACGAAATTAATTTTTGGGGATTTTTGAATTGCGATGATAACCTCATAGCAGACACCGAAACAAAATGAGTACACATACATTTATATTTTCATTAAATAAGTATAGTATACATGTATTATATTGTATATAGTACATACATATATATGCATGTGCTCTTCTGCCTCTGAGGAGGTGTGTCGCGATCTTAACAAAAAATTAAAAAAAAATATTGCATTATAATAATTCAGTGGAATTTTATAATGACGAAGTGGCTTATTTTACTACATACATATTATTTATTTCTGACGGTAGGATGTTTACGTTTTTCATCTTGATGTGAAACATACTAGATATTCCGATGTTTTATTTAGAAATATTTTAAGCTTTTTGAATTGTTAATATATTTTTGTTTGCATCATTTTTAAATATATTCCTTTGCTATATATATGAATTTGCTAATTATGGTTGGAATGTGAATATCTTTCGAACAAATAAATTTTCGTAACTACTCTGCTAGATAGCGTCTAAGAAATAATGGTTCAATTTTGAGGATCCTAATACATATATTATTAACCGAATATTTATTTTAAGACTCACGCATGATGTATGATGAACAGCATAAAAAAATCCATTATTTTTGTATGTAATTTAAAGTTTTAATTAGAGCGATCCAATTTAGGTCAAGTGTGCATAGTTTTGTTCGAAAACTTGTTGCTATTTTGAAGATAATCTCATAATTTTCGTGTTGTCAGTTGGGGACCATGAAGTGGATGCATAAGAGCCTGCCAACCATGTTGCCTTAGCTTTTGGCGAGTCACTATCGATGTATGTGGTCTGGCGTTGTCCTGATGGAACACAATTCATCTCCTATTGCTTACTTTAGTTGTTTCAATTGGGTAGTCAAAAAAGTCTTTTCGTATTTCTAATCAAACATCAACTTATTTTTTTTTTATATTTATAATGAGCTTTAATGAGCCAAATATGTACCATTTTGCTCGACCACTTTTTCCCATTTTCCGCTAGAGACATTATTCCATCAGTGTAAAACCTATCTGATTTCTCGGCGAAAAACTGCGACAAGTAGTTTTTACAGGTTTCTCTTGAATCCAACTTTACTCTATTAAGGGATTTCTGCATTGACCGAAACAAATGGTAGTCCGATGGTGCAAGGTCAGGGCTATGTGGTGGATGCATCAAAGCTTCCCAGCCCAGATGTTCCAGTTTTTGCCGAGTCATCAAAGCTGTGTGGTCTAGCGTTGTCCTTATGGAAGACGAAGCCCTTTTTGTGGATCAGTTCTGGCCGTTTTTTCATTTTTTTCTTCAATCTCATCAGTTGTTGACAGTAAAATGTAGAATCAATCGTTCGACTAGGCTGGAGCAGCTCATAGTGGATGATTCCTTTCCAATTCCACCAAACACCGAGCATAACCTTTCCGCACATTTTTGTCGTATTTGATCCACTTTTCGTCTCCTGTTATCACTCGCTTCAGAAATAGTTCGATTTCATTTCGTTTCAGCAAAGAATCGCAGATGTTAATTCGGTCCATTGAATTTTTCACAGACAATTCATGTGATACCCAAACATCGAGCTTCTTTTTGTAGCCAGCCTTTTTTAAATGGTTCAAAACCGTTTGATGATGAATGTTAAGTTCCTTAGCGATATCATGGCTGCTTATGTGACGGTCCTGGTCAATATTTTCCATAATTTCATTGACTTTTTCAACCTCTGGTCGACCAGAGCGAGGTGCTGCTTTCACATCGAAATATCCAGAACGAAAGCGAGCGAACCATTGTTGTGCTACACGAACTGATACAGCATCGTCTCCGTAAACTTCACAAATTTCATTGATGGCTTGCGTGGCATTCTTCCCTTTTTTATACAAAAATTTCAAAATATAGCGAATTTCTTCATTATTTTCACTAATTTTTGAACAGCTGTAACTTTTTTTCAACTTCTCCGTATGAATTTTTTTTTGGTTAATTGAAGCTCTAAATCTCACCTTTCCAACACCATATTATATGCGACTGCAACGACATCTAATGGCAAAATACGAAAAGGCCTAATATGTACATAGCTAAACCTTCCTCAACGGTCAGGATTCAGCAGCGATTCACAGATGGAACTTCATTTTAGGCAATTGAAACAGTTCTTACATCACTGTCGGGCTCGATGACTTCCATTATTTATATCGATATTTTTTATAATTGGCTTTCCAGAGTGTGGTGCATCTTTGACTTCTGAAATCAACATGAGATACAGGTTACTAAATTCCTTTAATGAAAAAAAGTTGATTTCTCTTTACTGAACCTTATACTATATATGTAATCAATGTGAGACCCTTCTGATGAAACCCAATTGCGTCTAAAGGTAAATTTTAGTAAATAGTATGTTCTTAGCTTTCTAAAAGACTAAAAAAGGGTATTAGGTGAATGTTATTCCCGTTCTTTATGGTCAAAAAATTGAGTTTAGTCCACAGTCAATTATGTATTCCTTTCAGTTGTATGAAATCTGTAATATATATTTTTTCGATCATAATGCAATATCGAGCGGGTTTCTTTTTGGTTATGTTCAATTTTCATAACTTTTGGGTTTTCTCTCTTTGATTGCCTAATAATTCAGATTTTTTCGACGATTTTCTGACATGAGATAAGCCCATTAATCATTTCTATAGAACTTCCTAATGTTTTGAAATATAATCTGTATGATTCCACCATAAAAAATTCTTCGATTGCAAAGACCTAAGTGTTATATTGTAAATAAATAATTTTCACAGACTAAATGGGTCATTAAAATGTGGTACCGAGAAAAATAATGGCTTGAATTACTCTGAGAAACGATGCAACTTCCTCGAAATTTCAAACATATTTTAATGTGTCTCGGTTATCAGTTATCGCATTAAAATGTTCATATTGTCCGATATGTGACGCAAGTTTAACATTTCCAACTAAGATGTGCTTTTCATATAATATCTGAATCATTGCATATTCCTTGTAAGTAATTTAAAACAATAAGAAGTGATTTTGTGAAGCAAATTCTACGAAGACTACCATATATGCAACTGATTATTAATTTATCACTGCATTGGTTGAGAAACTGTATCATATTTCTCACGAAGCTTCTTAATTTTTATCGTTTTTATGTGGGAAACCTCACACCCGAGTTACTCGCGGCCTTGTCAGCAATGCGTAATTTGTTGCATGGATTTTTTTGGCTTTTTATTTTTTACAATTTTAATGATAACTACTATGAAGGAGAGGTGTCAGGGTTTGGACAAGTCTTGAACGTTTTTTACTTGCAATTGCGTTTTTATGTATAATTTACTGAAAATTGTTGGAAATTTCTTGAAATCGACTGTGTGGTTATTTTTGGAATCATTTCAATTACGATGAATGAGTAAATAAGTAGATGAGTCTCAATTTGTTGTAAAAAGTATGTGATTATTCCAAACCACTTCTTATGTACGTATGCCTGATAATGCAATTAATTAAGCTTTTTTCAAGTAAGTTTTCTTTATAAATTTACGATCGTAGTACTTAATTATTGCGCCTCGTGAAAAGGCGATTGGAAGTCATGGCCAAATTATGTACATTTGTATCTATGTATGTGATTCCATGATGAAGATCAATAGTGTGTGAAAAAGTATATATGTACATATATTAGAGATGTGCAATTTTGAGAATGTATGCGATCCCGTACTAATAATCCCGATTATATTGAATTTCTTGGAATCAACATTATGTGATTTTTTAAATATCTTTACGATTCTATATACCAATTTTACAAATTATAACTTTTCTGTCCAGATATTAGTTCTTAGTCAGTTAGATTTTAAGTTTTTTTTCAACGACTTTTTTTTTAATTTATAAGGATTTATGTAATACCTTCCATTATCTGTTTTTTGTTATTCATAACCTTGCTTTTCAACTCTTCTCTCAGTAGAATGCTAGTGTGACGTCATATAGAAATCACACACAAATTTGTCTGCGTTCATTGCTTGTTTTCAATCTGCTCTTTCGATTTACATTCAGTTCCAAGCTGATCTGTGCCAAAATCACCTAAATTAATCGTACACGACTAATTTTCTCGATTCCTCCAAGACGTCGTTAATTTTCTAATAATGTTCCTTTTTTAGAAACGTAATTTATTTCTATGTAAATATAGAAAAGCCTAATATCTTTATAAAATGCTACACTTTTACTTCTCTAGCTTGTGGCAAGTTGGCAAATTATCCACATTGGTCCACTTAATTGAGAAACAGAGTCCTCAATTGTCACTTGACACATTCATATGTTCTGTTGTTTAGCAATTTTATATCAATTGAAATTAATAGCGCCGCCACTACAACAAATTTTTATTTGTACTATAAATATTTGCTTGAATGCGCCTACTTACATATATACATGTATGTACATATATAAATGTTTTTGTTGAAATCATATTCGCAAGTGCCTATATTTATAGTATGAATACTTGTGAATGTCTGGTGATATAATTCAATCGAATCTTCTACACAATTCTACAAATATATCATAGGTACAATTTAAATAAATATCTGCAAGTTGTTGGATGTTCCGTCCATATAGGGTGTCGCATTGAATTTGCAGAATATTGGTCAACAAAGGGAACTGGTATTTCTTATGATTAGTAAATGGGGTATAAATCAAAGGATCATAGTTAAAGTCCTGTATCTATGAAAAATTTAATTCTGTTATTTTCAAACCCAAATTTCAAAACCTTGATCCCAAGTAATCGTGACATAATGAATTGTTGGCTCGTATTTTGCAAACTAACAGTTCGTGTATCATTCGTGTTTTGTGAAATCGTATCATCTTTTGCTGCCAATTTGTTTTGTCTCTCTTTGTTTCGTCATCGTAACCAATCGGCGTAAGACATTCCTTCTTCTTTACCGCTTGCGCGGTTATAGCCGAGTTAACCAGTTATTTCTTCTTTTCGCAAAGTGGCGCCAATTGGAGATTCCTAGCGAAGTCAGGTCCCTATCTACCGAAGTGGAGGTCTTCCTCTGCTTCGCCTAGCGGGTAATGCGTCGAATACTTTCAGAGCTGGAGTGTTTGAGTCCATTCGGCCGACAGGACCTAGCTTGCGTAGCTGCTGTCTTTAAATTCGCTGGCTGACATTGTTGGTGATGTTGATGTTGGTTCCTCTTTAGATTTTTCCTTTCTCCTTAATTCCTTAAGCGAATTTTGCTTTTTAGTTTTGGCTAATTTTTGGAGCTCATTCGCTATATTGTTGGCCAGTTTCGACGTCATACTGAAAGTAGGGTTCTCGTTACGTTATCAAGTATTTATTTCGCGACACCTACTCCACGTAATTTTTGCAAAATTAGGTCTTTTGTATTGACACACTTCATACCCAAAACATTAACCAAAATGTGTTGTATCAATCCAGAGTAGATGTTGAGATGCTCTGTTATCGCTCTGATGCCAACATGATGATTTTCAAGCATATCTTCTTTAACTTTTTCGATCGTCATTAACACAGGTGGATGAACGGTTGTACGAAGCAAGTTTTCGATTACTTCACGACCTTCACTGAATGCTTTATGTCGCTCAAATACTTGTGTTCGTGATAAAAGAAACTCCCCAAAGTACTTTTGCAACATTTTTAACGATTACGTAGCCCTGATTCCATTTGAAACCCAAAACTTCAAGCAAGCTCGTTTTTCGGTTTCTGTTTAGTACTAAAAATCGCCAGGCGAACTCCTCGCGTTGTAAGAAAACAGGTGTCGAACACACACTACTTCGCATGTGGATACAAACTTCACACGAAAATAATAAAAGGTTGTATCAATCTCGGGAAAAATTCTTTATGGATTCAATTTCCCTTCGTATTTAAAATGGAACAGTCGGGTAATATTTAATCAGATGGTTTAATCGAAGAATTCAAAGGTTTATAAAAGAAATAATTTTAAACCGGTACTCCGTTGATGTTTACTTTTGTCATTAAAAATACTTCATTTCATTAACGACATAAATACGTATAACAATACTGAAATACGGTCAATAACTTCTTTCGCACATGTAAATTTATTGAATCATATCCAGAAAAAGACGTAAATGAGTTGGGTAAATTTGACTTTAACTTTTTTCTTCCAGTTTTCAATGAATGTGCTTTCAAATCGAACGTGACAAATTTGGAGTCACAGAAAACGAGTTACAACTGCTTATTTGACCGCATACACGTGTCGGATATTAATATTCATATTATTATTTTATACTCATGTATGTAGGTATGCAAGTTGATAGGTGGGGACTTTAGGGAGTAGCCTAATGTCCAAAGGTGTCAGAATATAAACTCGTTTTTGAGAATATCGATCGATTTTTATTATATATGTCATTTATCATATGAGCACATACATATCACATACATATATACATGCATATAGTAGTCCGACTACTTAATTCATATACTTGTATGTATGTATGTATGCAATTGTTTTTAATGTATTAAACCCGTAAACCGCATTTATTTATTACACATGCTCTTTTGTAAAAAAAATGCTAGATCTTTATCTAATGACAAACGCGAAAACCCATCCCATGACTATTTCTAAATTGCATACGGCGTTGTAAATATCATACTATAGATACGTAGATACATTTATAAGTACATAGTATAGTGTGCAATTCGTCTTCTTCCGCTGTTTATTTCGCACTTTGGACATAAACAATACCTGACTCGCCATAACCCAAAGTTCAATTGCCGATTGAGGTTAAACAACAACAATCTAGATAACAGTAATCCCCAGATAGCGTAAATTTAAAAAAAAATGTATTGAAAAAATTTTTTATAATCGCTTTTTTTGCATATTTTTAAGCGTTACTAGGGCCGAGTATACAATATTTATGCTTCGAGCTTTTAAGAAATAGTGACATTGAATTTACTAGAACTGCATAATTGTGTAGCGAATTTACGAATTATATCGCTTACTTTATTTAGACACATTTATAAGCAATGAGAGTTCAATCGGCCACACTTTGTTGTCTTGTGCCCGTCAAGTGATTGCATTCATTCCAAACAATTTCAACAAGTTTTCAAAGAGCATGAATCGGCATTTTTGTACATTACCTTGCAATTAGGTGGCTATGATTATTTTTATTCGTATACTTATGTATTTCATGAAGTTTTTTTTTAATAATTTGTAATACTCGTCTATGTATATTTATTTGTATAAACCCTTTTTATATGTATATACAGGTTTATTGACCACTTACGAGTATATAAGTACACACATATTTCATTATAATAAATATCATATCGTTTTTACGATATTTCATGGCTCAAGAGACGAGATTCTCCAAGGTTCTTCTATGTCATTACATTTAATATTTTTATTTATTTTTTGAACTTTTCTATTTCGATTATTAAGCTAACTAAATAGTTCACTGGTTCGATACGATTACTATCAGATATTTTTGATTAAATCAAATTTGATCCGGACTGCCACGTACTTTATTGCTTTCAAAATAGACTCCTTAGCAAATACAAAAATCCAACGCTTAAACCAATTTTCCATACTCTTGTTGTAGACATCGGCGATGCTGGCTAAATTATTTGACAGTTTCGATCTTATTCTTAAACCAACTTCTCGGGACTAGTTCGAAGAATGAAGGGTCCTCTGCTACGTTGGCAAGCATCTTTGCGACCTTTTTTCAAGGCAGTCTGAAACCTCATTTGGTATCGAACGGCTCGGAGAGGTCCTTCCCGATCCTGACGAAGCTTTTAGTATTGCTCAACGTCGGTTTACACAGCCGTATTAGTTTTGCAGAGATAGACTACCCAAAATACTTATGAGATATTCTCAATTATTCTGTAGCCATGATTTATTTGGAAACACAATATTTCTAGCTAACTCATTAATTTTTTTCCATCGTTTTCGGTTTGCGCGAACAATGGACCAGTCCTTGTCCTATTTGATCAGATGGTATATGTTGACCGTTTTTGGTTCATGATGCAACAAAAAACAAAGGGTGTGAAACCCTCACGATCATACTTTTGGGGTTCGAATCTTATCAAGAAATGAATCTTTTAATGTGGTTATTTGATTTGACTCCAATGCTTTCCGAGAAGAAACTTGCTTCTGCTACTTAGTTGGTAACCAAAAAAATCAGTGCGTCATTAGCGAGATAAGATCGCCTATGCTAGAAAGAAGGTTATTATTCGATTAAAACGAGTCATAGAACTAGTAAACTATGCTAAAATATTCTCTATTCCATTAATTTTTGTGTATACTCCTTACGCATTAGGCATATCACCACCAGAAAAAAATTAAAAAAAAAAAGATTAAAAAAAAATTTTTTAAATAAAAAAAATTAAATAAAAAATATTTCTAATAAAACAAAACAAAAAAAATATTTAAATAAAAAAAAATTTAAAAAATTAAATCAAAAAAATATTTCTAATAAAACACAGTTAGGCATTCAATGTAATATTACTTTTTATTTCGTAATTTTGCCAATTGTCATTCCTAGCAGATTTCGTTCTTTATTTCATAATTTCTTGCCGTACACTTCCATTCATATAATTTACAATATCTCTAACTATGCAGCACCTTCGCTCATTACATTATCTAGTGCATACTCATAAACTCATACAGGGTCTTCTCTTACAATCGTAGTGCGCAATCCACGTAATTTGTGTTTTGTTTACCACAAACGTTTACCAATACATATTCACATTATTTGTGCCACAACCGAAATCAAGTAATCATTTTCATTTAAGTATATAGTAAGTATGTAATTGGACTTATTTTGTATTTCATACAAGATCGTTTGCAATTTTGGTAAATGTAATTAACGCTGCAATACAATAATTAACGCCGATTTTTAATTTACAGCTGTGGTTTCTGTGTACGGTTTTGACATTATTGTAAGAATTTATAGCATATTTGAAAAAATTAAGAAAAATACAGCATAACTAACCGAAAATACATCAATCAATTAGTAACCATCTCTTTCATTACTTTGTAATGCCATTACAGTTCTTTGAAATGTATTAATTTAATATTTGATCTTAATTACGATAGAAATTCCCACTAATTTGCACACATGCCTTCATACCTTGCTCTTCTCAATGCAGAAGCTGGCTTTACCCGCATCAGATTCATCTAAATTCAATACCTTCCACACTCTTTTCATTTTTTCCAATATTTCTACTGAGGAATGTTTGTTTTGTTTTTGTTACAATAACAATATTAATTTTCAAAAAGTGCAAATTATAAATTCCGTATTAAATTACTATTTAACAATAACCAGTTTTGTTTTATTTTTGTTGCTGTACACTTTATCAATAAATATCTCTTACTGCTGCTATTGTTGCTATGCTGGTTCCGCTTCGATCTGTTGTTTGTTTGTTTTTTGTTTTTTATTCGGCTATGGCGCCGATAACTGGTAATAACTATCGTCTCAACATATCTACATATGTTTGTGTGTATTTTAATCGGTATTTATTACAACTAGGCGGTGACTTTTGAGCTATGAAGCTACGCACTGCCAAAAACTCGCAGGCTTTTCGATTATTTTCGCTTGAGCCGCCGAGTATATCTCAACTGAAAACTGTTGTTTTGTTGCATAAATTATAATTATAAATATTTACAATTTGTGTAAATACAACTTTTTCATTTTTATATGAAAAAATATTTTTTGTTGAATTTTATTTGTATTCACTATATGTTTTTGTTCATTCTTATTTGTGGATTGCTTTTGTTTTGTTATGAAAAGGCGAATGCTGCTCTTTACGATATTGTCATGATGACTTTTTTGCTTTCTGCTTTCAATTTTAGTCACATGATAACATATCTTTGTGTATGTACTTAAATATGTATATACATACATATATATGTACAAGTACATACATATATGCTTGTGTACTTGAATCCCATATGATTCTCTGTGCGCTTATTTTGGATGGTTTTCCAATTCATACCAAATATTTTTGTGTACTATGTACATCTATCATCGAAAGTGAAGAAAGTGAAGTGGGCTTAATTGAATACAATAAAGTTCAACCAAGGTTAAATACATACATATGTTCGTTATGAATGTGTCAATGGCAATTGGTTGGCGCAAAATTATATATATGTTTGTATAAAATTAACCAAATAAATATGAAATTATATAAAATTTTGAAAACTTTTGGCATGTTGTGTCGTGTGATATTTGGCCATAATTTGTGTGATTTGTACCAGTTTTTACTGTAGCTTCTTATTAAATTTAATTGGTTCTGTTGTTTTATTGGACTTTTTTAATTTATATATATTTATTTATAAAATACATACATACATATATATTATATCATTTATATATGTATATTTATTTTATTTAATTTTGAAGTTGTTTTTAAACTTTGGTTTGCTGTCATTTATGCTAATTTATAATATTTATATTTTTTATTTTTTTTTGTTGTTATTGTTATTGATTCGTAATTTGGTTTATTTCTCTTAATTTTATTTAATATAAATATTTTTTAATAGTTGTTCCAAGTCGATTCTTCTTTTTGCAAATACTTGAGGTGATATAAAAATTATTATTTTTTTATTCCTGTCTAATTTTTTTAATTTTTTACTAAATTATAATTTTTTATTTTTTATTCCTGCATCATCTTTTTTATTTTATTTTCTTCTATTATAATTTTTTTTTTTGTTAAATTTCTATTTTTTTTTTAGTTATAATTTTTTATTTATTTTTATTTATTTAACAGAATGCTAATTATAAATAATTATATTGCAGTTTAACATTTCTTCTTCATTCGTGCATTCTGTTGACAATCTTGTTAAACTAATTTATTTTTTTCCACTATATTGCATTTAATTCTGTAATATATTATGTTTTGCCTGTTTTAAAAAAAAATATTTCAAATCTTAAAATTTGATTCTAACATTCTATTTATCTTTTTACTTTTTCGATTTGTTACATTAAACACATTTATCATTCTTTATTTTATTTATAAGCACAGAACTTTAAAATTTTATTTATAATAATATTTTTATTTTTATAAATTTATTTGTCTCCTTTTAAATTGTTTATTTTTTTCTATTTTATTTTAATTTTTTTTATTTATTTTGTAGTATTTTATTTTATTTTGTTTCATTTATTTTATCTTATTTTTACAAGTTATTGCAATTTTTTATGCATATTTATTTATTGTTTTTATTTTTTTTTTCATTTTATTATTTTATTTGATTTTTTATCTAATTTTGTCTTCTAGAATTCTATTTAATCTTTTTATTTTATTAAATTTTATTTTTATTTTTTTTTATTTAGTTTTTAAACATTATTGTAATTTTTTATTTATATTTATTTAATGTTTTTATTTTAATTTATCTTATTTCATTTTATTATTTTATTTGATTCGCTGCATTTTATTTTTGGTTTTTTATTTTTTTAATTCATTTTATTTTGTTTTATATTATTTTATTCCTAAACACTATTGCCATTTTTTATTTACATTTATTTATTTATTGTTTTAATTTATTTTATTTAATTTCATTGTTTTATTTGATTCCCCTTATTTTATTTTTGAATTTTTCTTTTTTTTATTTATGTTATTTTGTTTTATTTTACATTGTTTTATTTTATTTATTTTTATTTTATTTTATTTCATTTTATATTATTTTATTTTTTTATTTCCTCTCATTTTTATATTACATTAATTTATTTTATTTAAAACATTTTCCGTTATTCCTCTCATTTTAACGCCCAACTGGCACTTTCCAAGAAACTCAACTCAACCGAAGAAAGAATTTCTAAATCAAAATTAGCATAACCCAAAAACAAATAAAAGTCAGCCAGCACACACACCTCTTTTATAGAAATCAAAACAGAAAAGAAAACTTGTTTTTAATATTTTCTAAAAATATGCATTTGTTTGCCAATTTATTTATGCAGTTTTTGATTCTAAAGTATTTATATATATTTATAAATTTAAAACTAGTCACAAAGCCAAAGTTGTTTCAACATTGAGTAACAATTTGTTGCTTTCATGAGTTTTTCAACTTAAATTTGTATTAATTTTTTATATATTATATGTATAGGTATGTATTTTTAGGTAAACATTTATATTATAAGTTTTATTTTGTATATAAATATGTAAAACAAAAGAATATCTTGGGTTAACATAACAGTTAAACGAAATAAAACATTAAAGTTCGAAATAAAAATAAAAAGTTTGATTTTCATAAACATAAAATTTTGCTTAAACGAATTTCGTCATTTGCATACTTTCTTTTGATTAATTAACAACAAAAAGGGAGTAAACTAAAAAAAATGATACAACTATATAGTATATATATTATTAACTAACAAACTAAGACTATAGATAATATGGATGCGCATTTTTACAATTTTATGAATGTATGAGTGAACATTTCTTTAGTTGATGAATGAAAATAAAGGAGGTCGTTAGTGACGAGCTGTTATACATATATGTATAGTATATATTTTTGTTTAATTTTTGTTATTTAACTCAATTCTTTGTTTATATTTTTAGATTCTCTTTGCTACAAAGTAAAACGGCATTAACTAAACGTTTTTGTATTTATATTATTTATTTTAATGTCTACGCTTTGCACAAGTTTTAAAATGTGTATAATTCATTTGTGTTCTTGTTTGTTTTTTCGAAATCTACTTGAACGTACATACATATTTTCCTTAAAGCAGTTTTACGCAGTTGTCTTTTGCTGCTAATTTTAACCAACTAAATAGTCTAAAAAGGTGCTAAGGCAACATAAAACTAAATAAAAAATACGTTTTTGTGCCAAATCTTACAATGTTTAAAATTCGTATTCGCTTTCGCTTTGCTATAGGAATAAGTTAACGAATTTCTTAAACAAAAAATATCGCAAATTTGTATAATTATTTCTCTACATTATGTAATAGTTAAAATAATTTTAATTTATTTTTATCGCTAAAAAAATCAACAAATATACATAGCTAGTGACAACTGTTTGCTGAAGTTGTTGTTGCTGCTACTACTGCCTATTTATCTGTACAACTTTTGCGGCAATACTCGTCACATCACTCACTGCATGCTTTGGAGGGCTGCCGTGCGGCCTTCCCCATCTCTCACACGTTGCTCAGCACTATTATTATTATATATAATATATGTATATCGCACAGCACATCTACTCGCCATCCTTTGTATCCTGTTTTAATAATATATATCTATCACTTTGTTGCTTTCACCACTGAGTTTGCGCGTAAAACGTCATGTCATGTGATTGCTGCTGCATCGTAGTTTTTTCATTGTTTTTGCTTTTAATGTTTTGTGTTGCTGTTGTTTTTACATCACTACTACTACTTTTTGAATTGTGTGACGGTTGTCACATTCATATGAATTAACATTAATGTTGTTATTTTGTTGGCGTGTTAGCGTTAGCTTAATTCACCTACATATTTATGTTTTGCTTAGGAGGGAGAGGGGCACTGGTAGCTTGCGCTCGCTTTCATTACTAAATCGGCTTACTCACATACTATACTAAAACTCCTTTATGTAATGGACTATTGCTTTTACTTCGCTTTAACGACATTGTCCTCCCGACACGCTACCGCCGCAACCAGCGCCGCACCACGTCCGGAACCGTCTTCGGACAGCATCAAGTCGAAGCTAATGCCTGGCTTTATCAGTTCTGTGATTTTCTCCACCATCAGCGTGTGGAATTTCGGATGGAAACGATATACGCTACCGTCAACGCCGACTGTCACCTGTTTTTCGTCCATTTTATTGATAAGCGTCGCAATACCGCAGGATACCAAATGCGCAGCACGCTTTGAGACACATTCGCAGACATAACGGACATTGGCGCAATCCTCATCGGTAGCGTCGTTCAAGCCCAATTCGTCCAACACCATGCGGCAGTTGGTGAAATTGTCTGGTTCATCAGCTTCGATTTCTGAAACATATTTCGTGAAGAATTGGCCGCGTGTCATCAACACATCTGAATCTTGACCCTTGAAGAGTACACCTGCTTTGACCAGCTTAACTATCACTAAACGTACCAATTCGCCCATGTACATGCCTGAAATCATTTTCTCAAAAAGTTGTTTGCCAGCATTGATGGAGTGTTTGTCGATTTCATCATCGAATTCGGTGCGCAGGAAGTTTAACATACCGTTATTACCCAATGCGCCCCACTCTGTATTAATGAGCATATGTGATTTGCCATTAGATGCGCCTTCGAATAATTCACATTCTTCGACACGCTCCACATAGCAAGCATTGGAACCGGTACCAACAATCAAACCAATTTTGCAATTATGATTCTTCCAGGCGCACGACATCAATGTACCAGTGGTATCATTTAGAATAGCACAAATTTCAATTTGTACATCACCTCGTCTCGCAATGGCGTCCTTCAATAGTTGCACAACATCTTCACCAACTACACCGGAACAATCGAAACCCTTCGTCCATGTGGACAAATGACCTCTGGTCAGACCGAGCTGTTGCAGTGGGAAGGAGAAGGTGAAACCCAATGGCAAGCGCTCCTTATACACATTATGTTCCGACATGAAACTAGCCAAACATTCGGCGATGTGATCGAACAATTGCTGACCGGTACCGATCATGATGTGTTGTGGTATAGCGTAAATGCGTGATTCCATTTGGAAATCATGCTCCTCCTTCAGATGGATGAGCAGCACACGGAAGTTGGTGCCGCCAAGGTCGAGTGCAAGGAATTTGCCACGTTCATTGCCATTTGGCAAATCTTGTACATACGTTACCCAGCACTTGACATCGGCTTTGGGATGTGTCTCCTTGCTGAGGCCACGCTTGATCTCGTGCAGGATGCGATAATTTAATTCCTTGATCTGTTCGTCCGTTAATATTAATTGCTGACATAACTCGTGAACCATTTTGCGTTTTTCCGCGGCACTAGCGTTAGCGTATGGTGGCGGTGGTGTTTGTGGCTGTGCTTGCTGCTGTTGCTGCTGCTGAAGTTGCTGTACCTGCTGCGCAGATGCCGATTTGTACGCGAAACTAGATGTAACATTGGCTACGCCGCCAACTGCGCCGTTAGCAACGCGTACGTTATCTGTCTCGTCCGCTGACTGTGTACTATCGTCACACTTGCATGCGCCGCAATGACCGCTGTTTTGGTTGTTGCTCAGCTTGCTGCAATCGTCAAATTGTTGTTGTTGACTGTGGCACGAAAGCTTACCGTTAACGTCGCCGTCGATGCCGCGACAACAACCATTGACAATAGCGCTGCCACTGCTATTAATAGCAAGGCTCTGCATTGCACCATTCAAATCTTTCTCCATCTCTGTCGATTTGCTTAGCTTTTGCACTACGAGGTATCTAGTGTTGTTTTTTCACAATTCGTTCACTTCCGCGATTAGTTCAGTGCAAATTGTAGGTATGTATGCTTTTTCGCACAAATACGTTTTAGTTAGATGCTCTCAAAGCTCTATGTGACTTTGAAATATTACTTTTTTGTTATAGTTTTAGTTCTTGTTTTTTTTATGTGTTTTTACAAAGACCTGCGCTGTTCTGTGGGGTGTGTGTGCGTAGGTTTGAATTGAATAAGCTATATACACTTTATTAGCTTTTTTTGCAATATGCTTGTGCTAGTGTTCCTGCCTCTTGTGTATCTCCTTGTCTGCAAGAGTTTTTTTTCAAAGCTTTCTACTTTCTATTCTCTGCTTGCACTCTGCACTTATTCTGCTTGCTGTTGCAATTCTTTGTGTGAATTTTTGTTGTTGTTGAATGCACAAGTAGTTTCGGTTATTTTCGTAACACTTTGCTAGTATGTCGTATGTTTTGTTGGCTTTTGTTTTGCTCAAAATGCAGTCTTTGACTTTGCACTCATGAAAATGCAGAAACAAATTGAACACAACCAAAAAATGCACGAATCACAAATATCAACTTCGTCGTTTCAATGTTAAATGCACGTTGTTGTTATTATTGCAAAAACTAATGCAATGCTTAATTATCACCGTTAGTGATGTTAACTTTTATAAAAATGTCTTAAACTCAAAGTATTGTATTCTTTAGAGAATTATTTCCTTGGACTTTTTGAATTGTACGATTTGTATTATATTTTCAATTTCCCGCTCGACCAACCGTCGTCTTTAAGCGTTCGCCTCGGAATCAATTCAGTTTGTTGGTTGAATAACCGTTTCAGTTTCGTTTTCACAGCTCACAGCTCGTAGCGGCGGCTCCGTTGTTGAGTTTGAAGGAACCTTGAAGGTCAAAATTGACAATTAGTAGGTTGTATGTACAGAGCGCGTATGAATCGTACAAAATTGTATGAGAGTACAAAAATGCCTAATACATACAGACATACTTAAGTATACTTATATATTAACTTAGCTATATGTGTGTGTGTGTATGTTATGGAAGAGAGCGCACAAAAATTATATATCGAAAAGTAAATGTGACCACGTATGCCCCAACAATAACAAAAATACGAAAACGCCAATAATAGATTTCGCTGGAGCAACAAAATTTGAGAGCCGAGAGCGTTCGAGTACGCATGAGTCAGCATACTTCTAAATAAAAAGTGGGCAAATACGCGCCAGCCTATGTTTGAGCGCGTACTGCCCATATAAACAAGCCTACATACTTAGTATACATATGTACATATGTATATATGTATGCATCTACCTTAAATACACCGCACTACTTGCCAACACCACAGCGTCAAGTTAATAAGCACATTCGAGCATTGTTTTGCGTAGTCACTAACTCATGAGCTCGTGCTTTGCATGGAAATAGCACATACATATGTATGTATATAGTATTTGCAACACACGTGCTTACATTCATATATATACACACACATATGATGTATTTATGTATGTATTGGTGCCGAGTTTGGAGGCACGTTTGTTATGCTCTCTAAAAAAAATCACTTGCTCCGAGTTTGTGCGTTTTTTCTTTCGACTCCTCACATCAATTTGTGTTAATTCTGGTATATGCTCTTTTCGTACAGTTTACTGCAGGTATGCCAGTTATTATATTTTTTTCGCTCGTAATTTTTGACTCCCCTATAAAGACGCGCTCTCTGGTGCGCTCTCAATGTGGGCACGGTTCTGACTAATTCATTAAATCCGTCCTCGTTAATTCAACTCACAACTCACACGTGTTATCGTGAAGTCCGAACGACATGTTCTACGTTGTGCTGTCTGTCGTCAACCCATAATTATGTTAACTATATTGTTGAGGTGACTCTTTGCTTCCAGAGGTAGTAAAGAATGCTAGTTGTTTATGGTTAGGACGCTTAGTTACTTATATAGACATTGAGTTCTTGTATTGTTTCAGTCTTTACCGCGTTTGATTTCGAAAAATCTACACTGAGAGGAAGCGAAGCTTTGGTTGTCACTTTTTTGGAAATTCTGAGTAATTTAAATTTATATTTTTTATTCAGACATCGAAATTATGCCGAAGAGTTCATGAGATAGTAATAAGCAATAAAAAAATAACATGTCAAAACTGTTTTATCAGTTCATAAGATGATTCCAAAACAAGTGTTGCAATTTTCTATGACTGATTGCCCTTTTGGTTTGAAGGTTAAACTCGAGAGCGAAGTTATACAAAATTACGCTTCTGATAATACAAAATTATGCTTCATTCGGTACTTGCCCCAACGAGTTGCAGTAAAACATTCAAATCAGTCGCCTACGGAGGCTTTGAAGACATATTACAATGATATTGTCTTTGTGTAACTGCATTTCGCGCAACTTTTTCACAGTGTATCGCATGTTGCATGTTTGGAATGCGGTTCAGGTAGCCTTAGTCACATAGTATGTATGCGACACTTCCATACATATTCAACAAGCATAGGGGATTTTTAGACAAAGCAGGTTGGGTGGTATTGTTCGCTCTGTAAAGTAGAGGAAAGATGAAGAAAAACCACCGTAGTTTGTTTTATATTAATTTCACAGTATTTATTTTTCCTAGAAATGGGGCTCGCCTTCATGGCTTTGCATACCTTGAGGTTAAGAAATGTTGAATGCACTTAAAACACCTCTACATAAATGTATGTACATATGTGTGTATATTGAAGTGACTTGTATGAAATGTACTTAAGTGCAAACACCCACGTGCAAGCAAATGTGAGTGCAGACGTGTGTATGTATGTATGAGTGTATGTTAACATATACATACATATGTAGGTAAAGGTGAGGTGTTGCTTCAAGTAGCTCATTTGCCGCTTCCACGGCATAAATAATTCGTACGTGCCACAGCTCAGCTGCAGGTACAAGCAGAAATTCAACACATCACCGGTACAGGTCCAGATACTAAATGCCCATCAATGTTTGATTGATGTCAGTGCCATAAAAAAGTAAACAAAATGCCAAAATATTCAGCTGTCAGTATATTGTTGTACGTATGCATGCATGTACATATGTATGTATGTACAACTGCAACCGTCCAACCAAGTGCACAGACCGCCAATGACGGAACGGTCATGAGCTCGTACAGTCGCCTTTTGTATTGTTTTGTTCGTTTCAATTTGGAAAACGGTAGTACGAAGCATTCTATTTTGCAATATTACACAGATGTTGTTTTCAGTACGTATATGTATGTATGTATTTCCTATATTCATATTTGTATATGCATGTGTGGCTTACCCCCTGAAGGCTCTCTCCAAAAAGCTCGTGCGTACGCGATATTGCACTCGTAAGCACAAAATAATGAATATATGCAGAAAACCAGATATATTTATGTACATACATACCACATACTATACAAATGTCAATATGTATGAGTTTTTGTTTTTGTATGGATAGGTTACGAATATACAAGCATATATATATGTATGTATCCATCATATGTACATACATATGTACGAGTATGTATGTGCATGTGCTCGTTTGTATGAGTCAATTCCTGTATGTTCAACTAATTCGTCGAAATTAATCTGCAGCTGAACATTTCAATCTTGCGAAAAGCCAAAAAGTGAGGAATCCACGAATTATATTATTATTTTCTTTCGCCTTTTACTCATACACACTCGCTAAAGGTAACGTCACGCGCTCATATGCCAAACCTCTGGCAATTTGCTGACGTCCGAATTACTTTGAACGTTGAACGAATTTTTTTCGACACACACACACACACACAGATAAAACCATTTCTTATTTTCGTTAAATTTTTAATTTTTAAGTATACGCAGTGGCCTTTAGCACTTCAACTTGCTCCCGCCTCAAAGGTACTTACATATATTCGTATACATACCTAAGCAACAAATATGTATGTATGTATGTGAGATTGGGTACACACCTTGTGCATACAAACTAATGCGCACTACAAAGTTATAGTTTTTGCTTAAAAACCTAAACTTTGCATATTTACCGATACTCGTATGCAAACATACATATATACACATACATATATGTGTGTGTGTATACTAAAAATAGTACGATCGCAGACGACTTAAAAAGCGTATAATTATTTTCGCAACTGTGCATACGATTTGCGTAAAACGTGCTATCGTGTCGCATATTCGGTCGCACCGATTAATGCCTTGACGGGCGGGCAGCTACAAGGCATGTAGGTGCCCGGTTGAATGGAATTTATACTCTATGTATATATAAATATGTAAATATGTGTAGGTAAACTTATGCACATTCATACATACAAATATACATATGGATATACGACATATTTTAATATTTATATATACATATGTACATAGTTGTATTGTCGGCGATGGCGGTGGATTTTGATGTGCTCACACATGTGTGAGTGAGCGACAGGTTTTCAACACACGTGTGCGCTATAGTTATGTATGTATGTGTATTTGACAGCTTTATGTATGTGACATTTTAGTGGGCGTTTTGCCTTTTATATACGCTATACGTTAATGCATGGAGTTCCAGCCTAAAGAGACATAAGTTTCTTGTCGTGTCATTCTCAAATACAAATGTACATATACTATGAACTGGTTCACGAGTAGTTATTTGGAGGTTAATTGAAGAGAGCTTAACTCACATACATATCTACATTTATATTATATTTTTATAAGCATTAATATTTTTATATCTAAATAACTATTCTTGTAAAAAAGGAATATATGTATGTATGTATATGTATGAAATGAAATCGCTACATAGAAATTAACGCACTTACAAAAATTGAAATTTCTGGTCCAACAATACTCCAATTTAAGTATTATAGCGTTGTCAACAAGAAGACAGAAGTGTGAAAATAAGAAGAATGCTAGTATAGTTCTCAATACTTAAAGTTGAATGGAACTGCCAAAAGAGCCACAAATGTTCTTATATCATACAATATAATGATATATGTATATACATATGTACATATATACAAATATATTCCATGACTTCCAATTCATTGACTTTAACCAGCAAATAAAGAGGCTTGACAAACAATGGTAAATAATTAGACAAGTCATCAAATTGGGTACTAACAAATGACGCAAAACTGTTAGAAAAACTTTCCTCGATATCTGTTCGGTGAATGTCAAATTATCATACTTATGAGCTGTTAGCTGGAGATTGCATTATGGTGAAATAATATGAAATTCAAACTCTTAATGACTTTGAACTCATCTAATCGTGAAATCATTTTATTATATAAACATAACATTTATTTGAAAACTGCAAGGTGACTTCTCAACATTGGCAGATTACTCCTATATTTGTACCCTATTTATCTGGCATTTACGTAAAACAGTTATGTATAAGGTATATATGCTGAGATGACGCTTAAAAATATCGAACGATATGCTGCCAAACCGTTAAAAGAGAGATAATGTTGGAGTGTAAATTTCAGCAATTTCGTTGATAAGCCTTGATAAGGTACGAGTGGGTGTGCATATGAATCATAGCGGTATGATAAGGAGAAATATTCAAAGGAGGCTTGATAAATAAATATGTATAATATAAAAACAAATAACAAAGCCCTACATTTCACCTAGGTTCTATGAAAAAAAATATATGTACACATATATACATATATAAGTATATTTATATAGACAAATTTTTGCTCTCTGTAAATTGCTTTATTAAAAGTGTAAAATCATTTTATGTTAGTGAAATTAATTAAAGATCTTTGTATTTTGTCGATTGCTCATAATCAGTCAATTTCATTAAAGAATGCTCAAATGTCTATATGTACTAAGTTTATTCTTTTTTATAGTTATGTGTTTTTCAATGCACAATAGCTAAGAAGGCGACATGCGAACATAGATATGTACATACATACACGCTTACAAACATACATATACACATACATATGTACAACTATATACATATATACATGTAATGTTATCAGCAACAAGCAGGAAATGACACTCAAAATTTGAGTTCATAGTTTTGTACATATGTTCTTTGGGCGGCATTTAAAAAATTCTTCATAAATTCTCTTCCACAGTGGTTGCAATAAGTAAACAACCATTATCAATCGTAGTTAAAAACATAGAATTATAAAATAAAATTTTATATAATTTTTTTGGAGAGAACGCCAATTTTTTTTAAGACAATATCAATGTGAAAATAATTTGTCATATTTTCTTATATTATACAACAACAATACAACTTGTGGATCGGTCCAAGGGGGCTTGGCTGCTAGTATAGTCTAAAATGTATTGAAAGTAAAATCTAAGAATGTTAATAGTGGCAAGTCTGCTTGATTTGCTTGCTCTTGCAAGTCTGTTAATACTTTGAATATGTATATAAAATCTTTTATTTAGACACTTAAGCCGAACAAGTTTATATTAGATGTCTAATAACACACACTGCATCTGCTTAAGCAGGTTTGTTAATAATATGCAAAATATATAAGTAAATAAATATTCATTGGCTCAACATGTACTTTGCAGAAGACTTATCAGACAACTTTCAATACCGAATTTGACTATGAAGATTATAACACCCAGAAGGAACATCGGAAATCTTTAGTATATGTATGTGTGTATATAAATGATCAGCTGAGTTATTTTAGTCATGTCCGTCTGTCTGTATATACGAAAACTAGTCCCTTAGATTGATTTCGAGTTATCGATCCAACATTTTGCACTCATCTTTTCTCCCCCAGAAGCTGCTCATTTGTCAGAACCGTCGTTATCGAACCAATATAACATATAGCATAACATATAATAAAAACTAAACGATTCAAATCAAGTAGCATAGTTTATAAATTCTAGCTCAAAATGCTAAGCATGAAGTATTTAAATGTATTTTTAGTTTTCTAATGCGATCTCTTCTTTCAAACCCGTTTCAATATAAATTGTTCTTTCACATTTAGTGTAGACTGTATTCAGCACACTTGTAAATATGTATGTGGACGCTCTTTGAAATTACATTAGTGCATACATAATTTAATCAGTATTAACTTGTATGCACTTAAGCCCCTGTATTGACTATATAACCGATTAGAGAAATTAATGACGATATATCTATAGTTAGCTACACACTCGCCTACATACATACATATGTAAATATGTAGTATGGCTTTATCGTCAAGAACGTAAAGTAGATTCCTATATTTTATTGGCGTTGTTGTAGACACATGAAAACCACGCGGTTAGAATTTATGCGGACACACCTTCCCGCACGCTGAAAGCTCTTGAGCGCCGCAAGTTTATTATAATTTCTCTCTAAACTAGACGCAGCACGCTTTCGAGTACGTAAGCATAACTGGAAGTCTACATATAAACGCTTCTACATCTATGTATGTATATGTGTATTTTTATATGCAAATATATACTCCGTATATACTAGATCTATTTTTAAACGCGTAGAAGTACCGAATAGTATCCACCTACACCATTTTGGAGCTGAGCTGCGCCCAAAAACCAAAGACTACATTTCTAACTGCCAAACGATATACATATGTATGTAGGTATGTAGGTTATACACGTGTTGGGAGAAGGTAGCGAATTGATGGTGATGACGACGAATCTTTGCAGCATTTTCGCACAGTTTTTAGCATTTTCTAGCATGTTTCTACGACTTTCGACTGACTTTGCTCCCGGATGCTCTCAGCTTACACTCTACACTCTCGTTCTGAGTGGGGAATAACATCAGTTATATTGTGAATTACACAACAGCCGATGTGGCGCTTTAGTACGCTGGCATGCCAGCGCAAATGCTCCTGGCGCAACATGTTTATATACTTGTAGTATATGCCGAGCTGTGTTTACCAGATATACATATAATCTATATTAAACATTCAAACCTGGTGGCTTTCAGCGGAAATCTGTATAAATGTGAACCCACCGCTGAAGTGTAATTTGCCATTGCGACGGCGCAGCACACATATCCGTCTATACATATAGATTTTACTCACTGCCGTGTAATTTTCAGCCGTTCCTTTGCAGCGCTGTAACGCTGCAAGCAGCATTCAGCAAAAGCCGCCAACAGTCTGACGTCTTTGCCAGTTCATAGATACATACATTCATATGTATATATGTATATACATATGTATATAGTATATCTGTGCCTTACACCTTCATATCTATACGACGTACGGCTCTCATTCTCTTTGCCTACCTGAACAAACGCACATACTCCGCTGTTGCGGCATCTGGTTTTGCTGGTTTACTACAAATATGGCATGTGAGTTCGCCGACAGCGGCCCCTTAACTCCCTGCACTACTTCTACAGTTGATTTATTGTTGCTGTTACAGCTGCTATTTATTGCTGTCGACGATTCCACATTTTGCCGCGCTCTGTCACAACACAATGCCGTAGTTGTTGCCCCTGATATGTATTATGTGTATAGCACTGTTGTTGTTGTTGCTGTCGGTCTCTGCTTTCATGCCTATTTACCTTGCTGTTCCTCCCCGCCAGCGTGTCTGTCATCTTGACTACAACATTCTTCACTAAATCCAGTTAAGGGGGCTCGCCTCAAAATACTGGAGGTTGGTCTGACGTCGTTGCGCGAGTGTGCGCGCTTGCATGTGTATGAACGTGCGAAAATGTGCGCTTGTATGTACATTTGTATGAATGTGAACTTTATCGGTGTATGTGTTAATTTTGTTGGCTGGGTGACTTTTTGTACTATACATATACAATTTTTGTAATCTACATGCATATATGCATAATCATCCATATAGATGTATGTGTGTGCGTGCAAGCGTAAAAGCATCTGTGTTAAATATGGAAATTAATTGATTTTTTCGTTTTTGAGGTTAAACGTGCCTACTTCAACGGACTTTGGTCCGTATATATTCCTTCGTATATACTATATGCATATATGTACATATATAGTATATTATTATTTATATGTATGTATGTTTAAAGCAGCATTTTCCGAAAATATGCATTCGTATTGTTGTTTTTGCTTTTTGCCATGCACTTTATCAATGCGCTTGTAGCTGGCTTTGCACATTTGGAGCTGAAATTCACAGTGGACTTTGTTTTTGCCGCTATTTCTCAATTACATTCACACATACACTTATATGTATGTATGTATGTATGACTTGAGGCCTGCTTGTGGAAATACATACATATTTATTATTAAATACATATGTATGTACATACATACATATATTGTATCTCTTGCTTGCATTTAGTCTCATTCTATATACTATTGACCATATTCTGCTTCTTCTTTTCAATTTGTTGCTTTTGTTGCAGCCTTATCGTATGACGTCGCTTCATCTGCGCGCCAACAGAAAGTGGGCTCGTTCGCTGCTGCCGCTTGCATTCTGCTTCTTCGGCTGCACTTAATATGCAAGCGGGTCAACGAAGAGCATGCAATGGGCGCGGTAATGGAAATTTTGTAGGGAAAAGTACCGAATGGCTAATCGTTTGTGCGCTCGCAAAACGCTTGTTTAGATTATATATTATATACATACATACATATGTATGCATTTAAATATTTTCATTATTGTGTTATCATTGCGCATTTCTATCACGTACTTATGAGTCAGATAAAAAAGTTATGAAAAACACCATATTTTTAATCTTTTCGTCATCATTTTTTTAGTTTTCTGTATATTTTTTATGGAAAAACGAAAAAAAATTTATTCGAAAGCAAGTTTATAATTAAATATTATTTCAATGTAATTAAAATTTACTAGCGCATATTTTGCGCTAACAATGGAAAAATTTCAAATATTTTCGGAAACATTGTATATTATACATCTATGCGTCAATATTTCATTAAACATGCCGAGTTAGCTACTCACGTGGTCAACTTCTATGACGCACGTCTATTTATGTACACGTGTACATAACTACATATTTTGCAATATTTACGATTTTAAAGTCATACATACATATGTACATATACATACAACAAAAAATGGTATTTATATATGTACATACGTACACAGTGTACATTTTTTCGCTTTGAAAAGCGAAGAAAGGCACGTCATTGCACCCACTCTTTTCAAGTCCCGTGCTGCTTGTTCTTTCTTCCCCCGTTGAAGTATTGTTTGGGACCTTGGTCTGTTGCCAAATATACGTTTTTTTACAAAAAATAAAAATTTCCGCTAACTGTAAATTTATTGCATGCAAAAAAACCGCAGACTACATTTTGCTTTCTTCCAATAACTTATTTTTAACTAAAAATGTTTCTAACCGTCCTACGCAATCTTATATGACAATTCAAAATGCGCTGACTGACGTAGGTGTGTTGTTGTGGTATCTACGTATGCACATGTGTATGATACCTAAACAAGGCGAGGTGGTAGGGAGACTAAAATGATTAGCGAAAAAATGCGCAGCACTTTTCATTATACAACCAGAAGTTGTTGTCTTTTATGTATTGCCGCTTTAGTGGAATTAAAAAGCAATAGATATAAAAAACAAAAAAAATATAGTATTTCATTTGCTGGCGCGTTGAGCATCTGCGCTGAGAAAAAATTGGCTTTGAGATTTATTTCCACTTGGCGCCTGTTGACGTAAACGGGTTTGGTTGTATTGGCATACAAGTAGCGGTTTCTATTTTGTTGTTCTGTTGTTGTAGCAAATTAATATATTTTAATTTTTGTATATAACATACAGATTTACTTCACCGGTAATTTGCGCGCAACATATTTTAGTACATATAATGTTTTGTTCTATTTTGGAATCAACGATATTTGAATTTTAATTTTTTTAATGAATTTTATAGTATGGAATTAACGGTACTATGCTAATATGACTACACATTTTATATACATATGTATGTATGTGTGTTTTAAATGGTTACTTGTCAAAACATAGGTATAAAATGATTATTTATATTTTATAATAAATTATTAAGATTTTTTAACAAAAAATTTTCGGTTATATTTGTTTACTGAATGGCCTTGTTTGCAATTTTGGGTATTTGAAAAGTCTAAAATGAATATAATAAACAAAAATAAACCACATTTTGAAGTAATTTTTAACGCTTTGGACAATATAAAACATACATAGGTATATACATACATATATTCCAATTTATTAAAGATTTTGGCATTTCAAATTCTAAAGTTCAAGCACCGATAAGTCAAATAAAAAAAAATAAATGAAAATGGCGTTTCCTTTAAGAAATAGTCAAGTCTTCGTTACTTTATTTGAATTTAATTGATTTACATTCAAGATCCCACTTAATAAAAATATTACGGAACAAAACAAAAACATTAAAGCTTCGGCGAAGCCTTTACAGATGCATTTCTTATAGAATAAAAGAGTTTTATTACCTTGATCAATAATCTATTACAAATTTCCTGCAGATAATTTGTCAAATAAAAAGGTTTTCCATGCAAAAACTTTATTAACTTGATTCACTCTATCAGTTTGTAAGGCAGCAATATGCTACAATGATCCTATATTGGCGGTTCCGACAAATGTGCTGCTTATTGGGAAGAAAACGATGTAAAATTTCGCAAATATAGCCTCAAATCACTCAGCTCAGAAATAATATAAGACATTTTTGCCACCGAAAAGTATGTTAATGTTTATTATAGACAGTAAATAAATTATTATTTCATCAATGACCTAATTTTCAGATCCTTAATAATTTTTTATATCCATTAAACAATAAAGAGAGAAACATTAAATATTAAATATTAAACATTGAAATTAGTTTCCAATGCAACAAATTTATAAATAATTCATGTTTTATTTATAAAATTATAATTTTTAAAAACTTATAAATTCTCATTTCATTTCAGTGCCAATCAATCAATCACCTTTGCGTCAGCTTCAATATTTTGGTGAGTTTTTATTTATTTATATATTTTTTGAATTCTTTAATGCACAAACTATATATGCCAAGTCAAACATACCAAAAGCTTAAATAAATTTACTAAATGTTTATTAATCGCTCTGAAATACTAGAAACTGTAAGCTCACTGTTTCAATATCGCACCTACTTCCCTAAGCCCACTTAATTATTCAAATCGGGGAAGTTTCTATGTATTGTAATAAATAGCTTATATGTATGTACGTTTGCATGTATACAAAACTAATATACATATGCATGCATATGTATATATAAAAGTCATAGAAAATATGTAAACGCACTGTTGTCTATAAGCTTTTAACTTGACCTTTAAACGACCAGTTTTGTTTATACACCCAACTAAACCAAATTTAATAAGTATGGGTAGGCAAAACAAGCGTTCATACAGTTATGACTTATAGTAGTAGTCAGTATTTATATATCGATTAGATAAAAAAAAATTAAAAAAGCGTAAAAATTAATAATTTTTTTTTTCAACTTTAGTTAGAAACTGAATAAATTTTATTTGTTTTTCAATTCCGTAGTTGGCATGAAAACCTTATTTCTAACTTTAATTTGGGATTAGAAATTTGAAAACCATTTTTAGTTAAGGTTTTCGGGAGTACAAAAAAAATCAATTATATGCAAAAATAATTCAATTAATTTTTCATGCATTTTTTGCAACCCGGATATTAATTCCAATTATTTATAAATATTTTTTATTTTTAAATTTTTTTTTAACTTTCAATTCGATGTTTGAGATTATAATTTTTAAAATTATTTTTAATCAATGATTTCGGGAGTGCAAAAAAAAATCTTTTATATGCAAAAATCATTAAATTATTTTTAAATACATTTTTTGCCACCAAGATATTAATTCTAATTATTTATATATATATTCTCTATTTCTATTTATATAGACATATGTAAATTTTTTTTTTTTAAATCGGTATTTGGGATTAAAAAAATTTTAAATTATATTTAATTATGGGTTTTGGGATTACAAAAAAAAAGACAATTTTATTTAACTAACTTTCCGCCACTTTTGTTAAAATATTTCAATTTCATAATTTTTTGACACAATTTTCTGCCCACCACTGTCCTGCGAACAGGTATTATGGCCACCAATGCGTATTCGTGTGATATTTGTTTTAGCAAAAAAAAAGAACAATCGAAAAACAAAAGCGAGTGCTCATGCGGTATTTTTGCATAGTAAAATAGACGATTTCTAAAATGTGTGTTGAATGAATTTGCATATGCTATATTCGTATGTCTGCATGTACTCTCATTTGTATAATAAATAGAACACGTAAAAGTACTTACTTTTAATTTTGCACAGCAGCTATATATACAATAATATGTATATAATTGATTGTCTGTATACTTATTGGAGTATTGTGTAATTTCACTTGATTTTATTTGCCTTATCGGTAGTTGAAAGTCAAGCGAGTTGATCACTAGCGCGTATTAAACTAAATAAATCAATTATGATTGTTGACAGGATGCACACATGCGAGTAATTTCTGCTTATTACCACGCAATATTTCAGATTGCTGTTCCAATAGTCAATGCCAATATTTGCGTATTCCGTCTGTGGCTATTATCTGCACTCATGTATATTTGTGTAATGTCTCTTTATATACTTTTTTATCAACTCGATTTATGGTAATCTGCTTTTCCAATAACCTTACTTGCTGAAGGGTGACACCAACAGACTTTCATATAAAACAGTATAAAATAATTTTACCATCCGTTCATGTATTTCAATCTCTCAGCTTTCTTTATTAAATATTGCAATATTAAATTTCTCTACTATAAAATAGCACTTTTCTTGAATCACTAAACAATTCTTGTGTGTTCTTCAAGGTATTGTCGTCCCTCTTCAAATGATGTATCAAAATGTCGACGCGCTTTTTATATTTCAAAAATTTCGAATGAAACAAAAAGCAATAAAAAATGGGAAAAAATAAGTACTAAACGAAATGTATTTTCTTAAAATCAAGCATGGGACTGACTGATAATATACATATGAACGTGCCTCGTTGATAGTCCTCTTTTATATACAAAATTATACTAAATTGCTATAATACATTGCTATAAATATATGTATGCACATACTATATATAATATTTAAACGCAAGTCAACAAGATCACAGAGCTTCAGATTCATGTGACTCCACAGAAAGCGTCGAAATGACAAGAACGCGCGAAAAAAGCGAAACAAAACGAAAATGTGGGATGGCCAAGCAGATCTGGCGAAAAAATAAATATTCTCCTGCATATACATAGATACAAATGTATTTTTTTTTTTGTTGTTTTTAAATTTTCCATTTGCTTTTGACGCACACACCCATCCGCCCACCTATTTTTTTGATACATGTGCAGTTATTGGAATATTTTGCAAAAAGGCAAATTTTTTGAATATTCAAACGTCACGTCTACACTAGAGAACCCTTGGCCCCAGGAAAATACAACCGACTGCAAAGTGGATGCTACTTTTGCCTTTTGATTGATACTATTGAAGCACGTGTTTTTGAGCGTTCTGTTACTCATCTTATAGGCCAATCGACTAGACTGTAGTTATGTGCGTGTGATATATTGTGTTTTCTTCTTCTTTTTCTTTTCTTCTTTAGTTTGGCATTGCTTAATTTGAATATTTTTTTTTGGTTTTTTTGTAGCTAAATTAGAGCATTTTTTGAGGTAGTCATGTTTCATCAATATTTTGCAAATTTTAGTCGATTAGCGGTGGAGCAGGTGTATGGGTTGGGCGGACAGACAGTGAAATCTCAAGTGCCTATACATTCTGAAGATAATTACTTTTATATGTAACTAAATTGTTTTAAGTTCTTAAATCAGTACTTATAGAAATAAATAATAAAAATTCTATAAAATACAAATATATATATTTTTTAATTTTTTAAAATAGTATCGCAAATAAATAACATAATATTAAAGTTTACAGTGTTGAAGTACTCATTACAAGTTAATAGTGTAATATAAAATATGTGTGGTGCTTTGGTCTAATTTAAAAATCTATCTATAACTTGCAGTTTTTCTTGGTCGTGTGGATTTTTTCTCAAAATTGGATCTCTTATTTAAGAAAAGCATGTGCAATAGTATTATTCAAAGTATTGATCATCTGAAACTTTAACATTTTCCCATCATTGTGACAGTTTATGGATTCCATTCGAACAGAACTACGCCAGTTCGGCGGCCAAAAATGAATAAAACCAATTTTCCATCCGGTTTAGAAACTCATAATACAGCACGAAGCTCCTTCCAAGCCCACGAAATACCGATCATTACTTTGGCGTCAGGTATTTTCGGCTTTGTTTTTGTTTCGGCTCGATGGGCAGGTTTCACATATGATTGTTTGCGTTTACGGTTGTCATAGTGGATCCATTTTTTATCACCAGCCGAAATCCAAAGCAAAACCACTGCTTTTTGTAGCGTTCAAGCGGCGTTTGTGCCATCCAAATTGGCTTTCGTCGTACCTTCGCTTCAATTCATGTGCTACCGAATTTCCTTGCTTTTGAACGTATGCGGATGCTTTTTAACCTTTTGAACTGGCTGCTTAAGAGACTTCCAAAAATTCTTTGAGCTCTTCTTGTGTTTGGCAATAATTTTCTTTGAGTAATACTTTCAGTTCCTCATCTGCAAACCTTTCTGGCCGGCCAGAACATCTTTCGTCTTCCAAACCACTTTTAGCATGATCCTTCAACTAGAAAATGTTCACCATAAACATCCACCAAAATACTATGGTTTATCTAAATTGTTGAGGAATACGAAAATTTTCACATATGTATTTATATACATATGTACATATCTATTTCAGAATTTCGAATATTTTTTTATAGAAACCATATTGATTAGATATCGGGGAATATACTCCTCAATTTTTACATTATAAGAAGTTTAGGTGAAAAGTTATTAAGTTTTGCTTGATCTTTATATGAACGTAGTATAAAAACGGAAAAATATAATATTTCGTCTCGCTAACTTTCTCGTTCGTCCACATCAAATTTCGATTATTTTGAAAGCTATACTATACACTGAAAAAACAGTGCTAAGACAAGCCCCTTTATTATTTATTAATTAATTACAATTGCAAATTGTGAACAATAAATATTTAAAATCGTGTGTTGTGACCAAATACAAAAATCTGAATGAAGAGTTGATAATCCTCCGTTTTCGAAGATTTTTGTACAGACTTATATTACATGTGGTTATCTGTATGTACATACATACATATGTATATGTAGTACATGCATATACTCAAACACATACATACTCACGTATTTATTGTGCATTCATATGAATAAAATAACTCAACTCGGCCAGAGCGAAGTAAATATTATTGTATTTTGACGCTCGTAATCAGCTGATTATTCACGCCCCTTCATTTCTGTCCATATATCAAAAGCCCACACACACATGCATGCACACCAACATATTTGCATTTGCACTAGACGAGCCCATCAGTTTCCACCAATAAGATTTTGCGGAGTTGCTTGTTGTTATAGTGTTTTTTGTTTTTTTAGTTTTTAGTTTTTAAATGCTTTTCAATATGTACAACAAGCAAAGTGTTGCCGGACTAAAGCGTTCATAGAATGTGCGTACAAAATTATATTATTATCATCTATAATATATATAAATACTTACAATCTTTGACTGTAAAAGGAAGAGATACAGTGCTGCGATTTCTACTTAAAAAATCATTTTACTGTTCTACCAGGATCGTAAGCGACAAACTATCCTTTTGACTATTTCTTTAAATAACATTTCCAATTGAAATTATGTTTCCTTAAGGGGGTTTTCACTTTCTTCGGGATTTTTTTTTGAATAGGCATTTTATTTAATAACTAAATATAAATTTACAGATTTTCCTAAACTTCAATACAGGATTTCTCCGGAAAGTAAAAGGACTGAGTCGATTTCATTTGAAAAAGAATTGTTGAACCAATCGTTACAATTCTTTAAAAACTTTCAAAATAGCCGAGTTTGTTTGCTGATCTATTTAGAACAATTTTGAATTCCCTTGATACCTTAGCCGATCTCCTGGTGGACCTTCGAAAAATGGTATCTGGGGTGAGGACGATTTCTTGCTTAAACATTTCTCAAATTCAAGATACTTAAACAAATTACTATAACAATAGATTAATACAGATAATGATCGAAGAACTAGTCCAAATTTTCTTGTTTGGAAAAATGACGGAATTTTTTGTGAAGATTATCAAAAATCTTACTCCTTCAATCATTACCTAGGCACAAGTGAAGATCAATAGATCGATTGTTAGATGGATTGTTCCCTTTTTCGTAAAATAGTTACTTATCCTGCTATTCTATGACTTCAGATTTACTTATATGTTAGATATTTGTCTCTATACTTTGTGTATAATAAAAAATAATAATCAGGATCACTATAGACATGATTTCACACTCAAGTCATAAGAGATTTGTGGATTTATCCACTAGATGCCAATCCAACCGAATTCTGTATTGTATTTTGGTCTAATGGAATTTCAGGTCTCTGCTGATAGAACTTCCTACCAAGGAGAGACAGTTTGGATTGTCGTGTTACAATTTCAAGACTTTAATAATAAATCCCTAATTTGGTGTGATATGTGTGGACTTTTGGGTTATTTAGGCTATTTTTTCCAAACAAATACACTTGATTGAGGACATCATCCTCCATAATGGTTGATTTCATACAGTACACATGTACATATTTACTTAGCCCCTATGTAATATTTATGTGCTATACATATATGTACTTATACAAAATTTTGTTTTTGTCAATAACTCGCCTTCGTTTTATTTTTACGGTTAACATTTATTTATCAGCTGGACTATGATCAGCGTTTGTACGTGCCCCCAGCAAAAAGCATCAAAGCTCATTGCGATTATACTGAAAATTCTTTTACCCAGCGTATATTTAGGAAATTATATTCAAGAGATTTAAAGCACATATATGTACATACATATATAATATAAATATATTTGTGGGAAGTAAAAACAATTATATATGGTATAGGATGCGTCTTCTTTTGTTAATATAATACCTTTGACGTTAAGTAACCGATTGAGTTGGTATGACATGCTCCAAAAACGCCAATTCAATATAGTTCGGACTTATCGCTGTTGAAATTCTGACTCGTTACCTTGAGAATAGATATGTATGTTAACTCAACATGCATATCGTCGATCATTTACATATACGCTCTGGCGTCATAATTTAAAATACGAAATAATATTCCTATCTCATGTGATCAAATTCGGCCCGTACTGGTTCATATGATTTTTCAAGAATCCAGCGAATGGCGCTCTAATTAATCAAACCCGAAAAAATCCAAATTTGCTTAAGGCACTCAGGGCCATACCAGTCGAAGCTTATAAGTAGTGTTGGAAAATTGAATTAATTGTTAGCATACAGTACTTTTATTGGCTCAAGAAGATTTTGAAGACGATAATAAAGATCGTAAAGAGGACAGTTCATGTACATATGTATATTTGTTTGCTTTCTTGGACCATGAACTACTTTAGTATTCTTAATAATGGGTATAAAAATTATATACACAAATATTAAATATACATAATTATGTGAAAGCATAATTTAACATATAATTGTTTATCAGCAATTTTTTTATGTACAAACAATGCAAAAAAAAATTTCAGATGGGTCAATATTAATCTGGAAGAACATCCGTTTCGACTGCGTAAACAGATTTTGTTATTAATCCAAATGCGTCTTTATATATTTGTTTTTATATTTTTCAAATAAAAAATAAATTCATTTAATTTGTGAAAAAATTCCAAAAAATAAAGCGATAAATGTAGAGCTCCTGCATAATTTTTCCAATAGTCTATTATACGCTTGCAAAAAATCTATAAAATTGTATAATAAACCCTGACCCGCAAGAATATTCCGATCGATTAACGTAGTGCTTGTACATAAAATAAATATAATATGTACGTTTTTAGCAGCGCGTGACGGTATTAAATTCATTCTATAGCGTTCACTTTCAAAACCCTTATCTTCAAGTTATTTTCCAGAATGAACCGAAATTTACTGATAGTATTTTTTGCCAATTAATTTTGTCAAACTTTTTTAAGGCCAGTTCATCGGATCACATCATACTTGCACATAAAATACTATACATTCAATTATCATCCATTTTTATCAGCAGTCGTGTGCCTTAAGTAGCCTTAGAAATGTGAGGCTTTTGAATTGTCACCGGGAGCCACTAATTAAAATACAAAAAGTTGCAATGAGCTTTGATCTTTTAAAACAGATCCCATATATTGGATTGCATTTGTATGTTCCACTAATAGCCGTGCCGCTGTTAACCTGGACCCCAACGATTTTCAAAAAATCATGCTTTGGGGCCAGCAGTTCTTCTCAACGAACACAAATCAAATGAAATTGTAATCAGCGCCGGCCGCACGTGCGATTTGTTAATCTGGATATTTTTAAATAGAACTTGTATTGTCATAAATTAAATAGTATTATATTTTGATTTGGGAAGGAAGTACCACTATAGTCGTATCAACTTCTCTGATATTCTAATTTTCTCACCTAAAAATCATTCACAGAATCGTTTAATGCCTTCTACTGGCCTGCTAAAATTCGATTTTTTATAATATCAAAAAACTGGTGAGTCATTGTGTCATAGTGATCAGATCATTTATCTCCGAGTAATAACTGCAGCAAATTGGAGAGATATTACGAAAAAATTGAGTTTAAAGATCAACTAATAGAGCTGATTGAACCGTACTTTAGAAGCTTGTAACTCAAAAACTATTTAAACTTTTTAATTTAAAATTTATTGTGGTATTTTTGAAGGGATTATGAAAAAAAAATTTAATTTTTCAAATTTCACACTGGGTGTGACCCTTAGAAATGCAGGACTGCAGGACTGAGATATCTACAGTCAATTTTTCACAGGGCCGAACAAAACTTTTGAAATGTTCGCAAATGTTCCGTGAAAACCGCGAGTTTCATATGCTAAGTAGTAGTACATTTTTTATTCTGTTTTCAAATAAAGACTCATGGTGTAGCAAAAATAATATCCATATCCCTTATTCTATACCAGGCTCCTAAGGATGCCACTTTCCGCCAAAATATCTAAATTTTCTTCTCCGCACTTCTGGGTAAAAGTACCCATGCAACAGCTTTAAAAAACGGTGCCCATTGACAGTTATCGTTTTCTTCAAAGAAGTATGGCCCGACAATACACCTTGATGAAACTGTACACCGTATAATGGCTCGTTCTGGGTGATCCTGGGTGGTTCCTTCTCTTGGATTATTTCTGGATTTGATTCACTCCATATACACCAACTTTGCTTGTTTACATTTCCGTTTAGATCAAAATAGACCTCATCAGATATGAACAGGCTTTTTATCAAGTTATTGTCTTCTTCGGCTATTTCAATAATTTTTTGACGAGTAGGCAAGTCTAGAGGGTTAAACCGAGGTACTACTTGAACTTTGAATGGAAACAGCTTTAAATCATCATGAATTATCCGTTGTAATGACGGTCTGCTAACTCCAAGATGCGTCGATAAGTTGCGAGTCGAAACTGTTGGATTTGCCTGAATTAACGATGCAACAGTCGCAATTTTTTCTTGAACACGAACATGCGGATCTCGATAGTACGGTCTTCTTACGATATTCCCAGATTCGGCAAACATGTTCACCAACCTCATAATGGTCCATCTACACGAAGAGTGCCGCCGGAATCCCGTCTGAATTCACTTTAGATGGAAATGACGAACTGCAAAATATGGTACCCCTGCACTATCCAAACCCTCTTTTCGGTATCCTAAGCATTCATTTTAAATATTACGGTTTCTTTTTGTAGCACGATTCGTACGCTACCCTGTATTATGCTCAGTGCAGGACTTTCTTAATGTTTAAAAAAATACACACCCTAATATGAGAATATATATTTAACTATAATCACATGACTGTGAGCCTTGGGACACGCTTTAAACTCGGCCGCAGCAAAGTAAGTGATAACGTTAACTATCTGAATGTTTTTTGCGATTGTTGTTGTGCGTGCATTGACAAATGATCTGTGACGTGCAGCAATGAATCTAACGATGCTCACGAAGTATAAGTTATAGGGGGCGATAGTGTTAGGAACGTTGATAAGATGACCCTTGATCTTCCGGGAATATACTTGACAGATGAGCTTATACATATGTCTTTGTATATGAATATACATAAATACTGGTTTACAAATTGTAACAGTATCATCACTATATTTCACATCAAAATTGTGTTGTAATCTTGACGTATCGTAAAGTCTCAACCCAGTTCTTCATTTTTTCAGTTTGTTATTGTTTTGGTGGAGGACTTATTCATCACAAGTGGTGCATCAAGATATACTTGTCCTTTCTTGAACAAAGCTACCCTTTTTTCAAGTGGCGGTACAATGAATTAGGAACTTTTGAGAACTGATGCCCTTAATTAATTGTCGCTTCATGGATTCTTCATGGAGTGTTCTCCTCCTTGCGGACATCATGACCTAGCCAGCGCTGCCGTTGTCTCTTGATTCGCTGATATATGTCAATTTTGCCGTATATTCCGTATAGCTCATCGCAAAGGACCATAAATCTTCCGCAAAACCTTTCTTTCGAACACTTCTAAGGCCGACTTATCAGATGATGTCATTGTCCATGATTCCGAACCATATAGCAGGACGGGAATGATGAGGGACTTGCCGTATCGTCCTTCTCTTCCTTTGAAGCGTGAGGCGAAGTAAATCTTTTCCCATCACGCATCGCAAACCGAATTTGCGCTCCTTTACTATATGGCCGCTGTAACTAATGACACAAGGACCTACTCGGCGTAGGACGGCGGTGATGTCAGCCTTTACTTTTTTGAGGACATCAATTAGCTTGGCGTCAGCTCCTTCCAAATTTAGAAGCCGGACATTCCAGGTGCATTCCCTTAAATAATAGTCCTTACTACTTTTGCTGTGGTCGTCGTCAAAAGTGGGGTCTTCCGTCCTAGGCTGTTGTTTCTTTTTCATTCGAAGTGGTTTCTACGTATCGGGTCCCAAGCCCAGCGCACGATTTCTCTAGGAGAGTATATACTTGTATACACATTTATATAGCGAGCCGCTTGTTTCAAGACCGACACCCACTCGCAGCCGCACTTCTGGTGATTAGACTTTAGCAAACCCTTAAACCGAATATGTCGGAGTGGGTCGACTGAAGGTTCCTCTCGTTTAGTCATGACCACGGGCTCGACATCGGTTGGCTACCGCGTCTTTTCCATCGTGCGCCAGAACGTCAGAGTAAATATTGGGTATAGCCTTACGCCTATTACTGCTTACCTAGAGGCATGACCATGGGGTTAACTCTTCGAAATAACGGCCTTTTATCGGATAATATCCGATAACATATCACCCGCTGTTGTGGATTTGTGAAGTCGATTTGCCGCGTGAAACTAGAGTGTTCCTAGCGCAACTTCGTTCTAGATACTATTGTAGGTTAGATTCCTACTTATCCAGAACAGATCCCTACATACAAAACTTGTGTTGTGTATGCAAAGAGTCCCCGCATGACACTGACCATTTGTTTCCATGGCTCGCTAAATCAATCTACTTCTGTTCCGATTCCGTCGAAACAGGCCGTTTCCTGAATTTCCGAGGGAATATTACAGCCTTTAGAGATGCCTACAGCTGAATAAAGTTGTCGTTGGAATTTCAAAAATACCGCCACCTTTATCTCTTAAGTGAATTAAGCACATGCATCTCAAATTTATAGAACAGTTTTTAAAATAGTGAATACGTTGGCTACTCTTTACGAATTGTTTATTTCTCTGTGAATGTCACGAAGTAAGAGGAAGAATCATTAAACAGCTGTTTTTGATTGGACGCGAATCACACGTGTGTTATAACTGAAGCTAGAAGTTATTTTCCAAACAATTAATTTAAACTTTTGGTAAAATGGGTGATAAAATTCATATAGACCAAAAAAGGTACGATGATGCTGACGATTATGAACCTACAGACTCTGAAGCGGAGTATAGTGAGGATGATAAAGAATTATTGCGCCAAGTTCGAAAAGGCCGTAAACGTGAGTTTGATAGCAAAGAAAACGAATTGATGGCATTCGATGAAAGTGATGATGAGGACGATGATGAAGATGATGTGGGCGCTTTAATGCGGGACAGTGATATAGAGGGCGCCGAGAGTGATGATGACTTACCCGATACCACAGATTGGGGCGATAAGAGCCGCAATTATTACAATACAGATTTTGTGGATCCTGATTATGGCACATATACTGCGGAACAAGAGGAGATGGCTAAGGAAGAGGAAGAGGAAGCGAAAAAGATACAAATGCGTTTAGCAAAACAAATGAAAGAAGAGGACTTTTTATTGGATGACGCACTTATTCATGCGGTTAAACCTAAAGAAAAAAAGCTAAAAGTGGAAACTGCTGTGGCAGAACCAATCGAAATTAAAGCAGATCTTGCTGGTATTACAAAGCGAGATAAATTAAGATTATTTCAAGAAGATTCACCAGAGTTCGCACCACTTGTGGACGATTTTGAAAATTATGTGAAAGAAGTGGAACAAATTATAGCACCCGTTATGCTATACGTGCGTCAAAACAATGTGCCAAAGATACCTGCTTTACAATTTGCAGAGCTCTATCAGAATATAGCGCTCAGTTATTGTTCGAACGTAGCATTTTACTTGCTTTTGAAAGCTAAACGTACCGCTGTACGTAACCATCCAGTTACAAAACGTTTATTACAATTAAAAAAACTCATCAAACAGTTGCAAGACAAATACGATAATATAATACGACCACAACTGGAGGCATTATTAGAGCGAATTGTAGATGGTGATAAATTCCAAGTATTAGATGTGAAGGATATCGCTGACAGGACTAAATCTAAGAAGAAGACAAAATTGGGTATACTCGAAAAATATGATGAGAAAAGTAAAGTTGATATCACACCCGCTGATGAGGAGTCTGAAGAGGACGATGATGAAGACAATGAAGATGAAGATATGGACCTTACTGAAGCTGATCCATATGCGGATGAAGATACACGTCGTGGCATTACCTATCAAATTGCCAAAAACAAAGGTCTTACACCCGCGCGCAAGAAAGAGTTGCGCAATCCACGCGTCAAGCACCGCAACAAGTTCCGCAAAGCTTTGGTACGACGCAAGGGTGCTGTACGCACCGTACGCAAAGAAACAACACGGTATGGTGGCGAAATATCCGGTATCAAAGCGACGGTCAGCAAGAGTGTCAAATTCAAAGTATAATAATTTCAAAAATTATATTTTTAATTTTACAATGTTGGCGAGTAGATATTGCGTGAAAGGTGTTAATATAAAATACAAAGTGATTCATACAAAAAATATATATATTACCTTTTATTTCGTGTTATGGAAGGAAGGACAAAATGTAAACAAAGATTAATACATTATTATGGTGCATTGTTTCTTTTTCTTTAAATATTTACGATCTAATCACTATTTAATTCACAATGGGGTAGATAAAAACTACCGCTATAATATCGGTAATGGCTGTAATTTCTTTCAATGGCGACAAGCCACACTTATTTGAGTAATAATTTTCGAAAGTCCTCATTTGTTTTAGAAAGAGACGCTCCATTAGTGGCTTTGCTAGTTGCTGCACTAGTGACATTAGTATCTTGCGCGGTGGTAAGTTGTTTACGCACCACTGTTGGTATAAGTGACATGCGTGGCTTTTGTTCAAAAGCCTTATTATGTTTTTTGCTTATGCCAAGCGCTTTGTTTGCATTTATAGCGGCCGAAGCAGGCTTTGGAGGCGGTGCTGAGATCGCCACTGTAATCTGTAAATTTAAATTATTTAATACACGACAACAAAATTATTTCTTTTTTGTGTGCTTACAATATGCGAACGCAGTTCCATTTGATCAGTACCAAGCACAGCTTTACCTGCAGCTGATTCATCTTGGTATTCGATATAAGCGATATTTTTGAATTTACCACTTCTGCAAGTAAAATTAATTTTTATTTGTAATGAAAAAACTATTTAATTTCTACATACTTGTGATATACTAAACGAACGTCTTGCAACTTGCCAAATGCGCCAAAAATCTGCTCTAATTCTTCCTTTGTGGTGTCGGAGGGTAAACTTTTTACGAAAAGTTTCTTTGGTTCTACATCGTCTGTATAATAAGCGAAGTTGTACATTTGTGAGCAAAGCTGCAATATTATCTATGTATAAACTTACCTGAGTACTTAAATTTCTGTCGCTTTTCCTTGTCGCGCAAAACACTGGATATAAACAACGGCCGACCGTTCAGGGATATTCTATCCATAGCCAACGCTTTCTCGACTTCAACCTAAAGGGAAAATAGAAATTGTCGCCGTCATAAACTAAAATTAAAATTTTTGATTCTTTACTTCGTTTTCCAGTTCTGCATAACCAAACCCTCGACTTTTGCCATTCGCAGAGCGTATAAGCGTCACATTTACAATTTTTAAACTCGGCAAATTGGCACGAATGTCATCTTCTGATAAACTAAAATGAACAGTTTAAGTTTTTATTTTAATTATTAAAAAATGCTGTTTTTTTTTATACCTGTAGTCCAAATTACTCAGAAATATGCGTAGATGATCTTTGGTTAAATCAATTTCCTGATTTTCATGCTCTTTAAATGTGGCGGTCTCAACACGTTTTGGTCCAGGTACATTGGCACTGCTACCACCCACACTATTGCCACTAGGTTGTACATTTTTCTTTAATATTTCCGGCTTCGCTTTCTTTTCCGGCAGCGTAGACTCAGTCGCCGCGGTTGTTTTCCGTTTTAAGCCTCGATTACTTTTATTAGCTGCCATTGAATCGGATTTCACGGGTAAAACTTCTGTACGATACTGTATTTTGAATTCAGCACATTCCTTTATACAGTTACTAAGTGTTTTGGTTGTGCCATTGCAACGTTCGAAGCGTTCCCAAGCTGCGACAATTACCATTGGATTATCAAGTCCAGGTGAATGCAAAGCTTTGCGAAATAATCTATGGAAATGGAGGGGTTCAAATTTTAGAATTCAAACAGGATATAAAATAGTTTGTATTATAAAAGTTTATAAAAAAACTTACTTCCTCGTGGCTTCCAAGTCTCGTCGCAGCTCCAATTGTGCAAATTCTATCCACAGTCCTGAGCGTGTTGAATTGTCGGCACTTTCTACGTTGTTTTAAAGAAGAACAGTTAACTGCTAAAAATTTTATAAATTAAAAAAAAAAAAAATACCCATAGCTGTTGTCCAGAGCTCTTTTCCACGTTTAGCATCTTGTAACGGTCCATACTCCAAACGCCCCCACATTTGTAAGATCTCACAATTGCAATCCGCTAACACACCCCATTGCTGGCCGAGTATAGTCCAAGCTAAATTGAAATTTTTGCGTAGAATATCGCACTGAAAGTTTTAAAAATAGTGCATAGCTGTAGTTTGCCCCCAAAAATATGTTTAAAAAATTACAAATCTACCTCGTCATCATTCTCGTAATTCGTGTGTCGTCGCAAATAAGTTAAATACTCCAACCAGACAGTGACAGCCTGCTCAGCTGTTTGAAAACCAGCTGTCATAGAGCATTCCAAAACTTCCTGCACATCCTCCCGCGATTTACCCAACTGCTCCAGCAGTAGCATATGCTTGACATATAATTTTTCCGACCACGTACAGTTGCGCAACGCCCGCTTATTTACATCAACTGCTGTTTGGCGGAAAATAGGTAAATCTTGTAATTCTTCTGGTCGCCCGTAAGCGTCACGGTACGTGAGAAAGTCGATGTACGTTAACCAGCAATCAATATTTAAGCAGCAGGCGGCAACCATACGTTCATAAACTGTTTGCAGCACATTTTCATCAAGAAATTTATCCGATTCTTTGATATAGTTCATATAGACCTCAGCACGTTCGCGATAGCACTTAACATCTAACTCTTTGAGTTTATATTCGAAAGGTAAAATTTTGCTCTGGTATTCTTTTGCTTTGAAATAATTTTTATCCAACAATTCCCAACTTATTTCATGGTTGATGTGTTCTTTGTTCTTTTCGTAAAATACTTTAAATTCAATGTAACTCTCTTCCATATTGAAAAGAGGGTATTTCAATTCTTGTAGATAACTCTTGATGTACGCCTCTTGTTTTGCTTCCGCACTACGAAATTATGCACATAATATAATCTATATATATATTTATAAATATAATCTATTTACCTCATAGTAGGGTGTGCTGATAAAAACTCCCGGTATAGTTTGAAAAACTGTTGGCCCTCAAGGCAATGTAAACCATAAGTTCCTAATAATTCACACCATATTTTGTCGGGATCAGCGCAACGTGGAGCTAATGCCGCAAATTCTAAAGCAATGGCAGTTGCTAAAAAAATGGAAATATGCATTTTTAGAAATATCTCCAAATACATACATATTAATTAACTTACAATAATAATCTGCCAAAGATTTTCGAAAAAGACCTTCAACAAATTCCATTTCTTTGGGAGACAGAGCTACATTCATTTCAATACTCAAATACTTTAACCACAGCTCTTGCGACAAAGGGTAAACAGCGGAAAAACGGCTATATGCTTCTCTTATGATATCCAGGTCGTCTGTAGTACTGTAAAAAACATTTAAGTACTATTTTAAATATTAGATTCTCAAAGCATAATTGTAGATATTTACTGTGCTAAATCACATAGTTGTATATATTTATCGTATGCATATTGGTTTACATCCAACTCTTTGCATAGCTTTTTATATGCCGCTAGTGACTTTTCCGAATCGTCCATATCATCATCATCATCACTGTCCTCACTGACCCCATGTTCCATTTTTTGTCCAACGGCAACTTCTGATGGTTCGGCTATATCCTCATCACTTAAACTGGCATCATCAATACCAATTGTGCCGTCTTGTAGCTGCGCAGCTTCATTCATAAGTGAATCTTCGTCCGTGAGTACTGCTGTTGGCGGAGCCAAAGTACTAATTGCTGGTTGTACTTTTGCTCTCACAGCATCATACTCATCATCAGATTTTAACAAAGCTTCCTCCTTAAAAACAAAAATAAACAAAATTGATAATAAAAATGCGTACAAAATATTGTGAAATATTTCATATTTATGTGGTTACTTCGGCTTCATCTATTTCTGCTAGTTCGGCAGTACTCTCTTTGGCATCTGTTCGCGGATTTTCATTTCTTACACTCATTTTGTTCAAAATATTTATATTTTTACGAAAAATCTCCTTCAATTGAAAATCCATACAAATCGCTAGACAAAAATTATTCTCTTCTTCTTCTTGTCACAATTTTTACAACGTTCACAAACAACGTGGATTAGTATTTTTCTATTCCTTTGTGGATGGTATTCGTAAAAAATTAACCAATAAGGTACCACGACTGCTTGGAATACATAAAAGAAAAAAGTTGGGAAGTCTGAAATAGCTCAACTCATAATTAAGCACAAATTAATAATTAAAAAAAAATTTTAAGTACTTTCTTTTTCGATTTTGACGTTTTGACTTCATACCATTTAGAAATTTTCCACACAGTTTAAATATGTCCATTTATGTATTTTTAATTATTTAAAAAAATTAAATAATATTTTTGAAGGCGCTAATTCCTTTTTTAAACGGTTTATTTTTTACAATCAATATAAAATGCCGTACCATTCTGTTGACCATCTTAAATTATCCAAATTAATTCCAAAATAAATTTGTTAAGATAAGTATGCGTTGCAAACTATAAATATTTTTTTAGTATAAAACTCACAAGACACCCAATCGAAGGCGATCTGAAGGCAACTATAGCGTATTGTTGCGATGTTGGTGTCTATATTTATCCGCTAACCACGCAAAACATACATAACTGTTCCTTGGATCAAGGTAAACATTCCTTTTTAAATACCGTAATCGCAGATCAAAGTCCAATTTTCAAATTCTTAAAATATTTACCTCAAGAGTTCAATTCAGATAAAATTATTGGCCAATCCTTTAGAAATTTAAGCTGGACTATAGTGATTATGTTACCATTATAACCATGATGCTTTTTTTTTAAATAGAAATCCAAATTTTTTAGCTCATTGTCATTTTATTACATAATTTAACATACAATAGTTTTACATTGGTTCTTTAATTTTTTAATGGCATACCAGATGCACTTTACATTTGTTAAATTACAATAAAGTAAATACATTACAAATAACTTTTTTCAAAACCTCTGTTATAAATATTTAAAATTTTAGTTTTATAGTTTTCATTTACAATACAATCATTTGTCTCACTTAACTTTAGCCATTTTTGACATTTTGTACTCCAACTCCATTTCATCAGCTCCTGAAAAACGATCGATCTTACGTCCATTTCTGATAAATACAAATGTGGGCATACAAGATACTCGATAATCATGTGCCACATTGCTACACTTGTCCACGTCCACTTTTAGCACAACTGCTTTGTCCTTATATTTGCGCGATAGCGCTCTGACTTTGGGTTCAATACTCTTGCAGGGACCACACCAGCTGGCCGTGAAATCGACAACCACCAAACGGCCGCCAGCGGCCGACAATTGTCTATCAAAATCAGCATTACTTCGGACAGTGTGCAACATTTTGTTTTTTTAATTTTTTTTTTGAAAATCGTCGTATAGAGACAAAATAATTTATAATAAAAGAAAACTTGGACAATACAAACAAAATTACAATGAAATAAGATCAGTATCTTATTAATACAACTGGGACGTCTTAACACTTTGTGAGCTTTACTAAAAGTAATCTAGCATTTAATTGCATTATTCTAAAATACCAAATTTAGGCTACAGTTTGTGCTTAACGGTTTTATATATGCATATCCAAATGTACATGCGTGTGTATGTTATACAAACAATTTAAAACACAACAAATGTTTAATATACATCTTCATCTCAACTGTAAAATGTTTTTTTTTTTATGTTTTTTATTGCATATATTTCTACATATGTATATACATATGTATTCAACATATAGCCGTATATGTAACTCCCGGTGTAAATTTGAAAGTTTATTTGAGTTGTTATTGTAGCGAACTATTGCAAATTAACAAGAAAATACCCTTTACAAAAAAAGATCAAAGAACTTGATTTTGATCGTTCAGTTTGCATGTCTTTTATATACTATAGCAAAGACTAAGTTTACTGCAATCTCGAATAATACTAAGTTCTCGCTAGGTATCTATATGTACATAAGTATATTGGCATACATATTTATTTAATAAAAAACTGTCAAAATGAGATTTTAAAATTTTATTCGTTATTTTATAATTGTCTTTTAAATTGAAAATATATAAAACTGAAATGGCTTCTGGTCAAACGCCAAGACCTATATCCAATACGGCACCAGCTACAGCGGGTAGGAATCGACAACAACCAACTCCAACCCCACCATCAACGACAACAGCTTCTCCAATTGCAAATACTACAACCACCATCACACATGCTCACGCAACACCTCCGACTCCTCCAACAACGCCTATAAATCGTTCACCACAGCCAACACCTCAGCCATTAGCAAGTACCGCAGTACAGCCCACACAAGTACACCCAATACCTAGAATCCATCCATTATCCCCAGTTACTCCGCCAAACACTCCTGCTGGAGAAAACGTAAATGAATTAATAATAATAACCGAAAGTGCTACCTACAATAAACTTTTGAGTGATGTGGGAAATAAATATTTACTAGTTGAATTTTATGCACCCTGGTGTGGCGCTTGTATGCTTATAAATAGGAAACTTGAAGAACTTGCAGTATCATATTGTGGTAAATTGATCATAGCGAAGGTTAATATAGATGATTGCGAACAAATCGCTGTTGACAACAATGTCAGCATGATGCCTTCGTTTATGTTGTTAAAAGATAATCAAGTTTTGGAAAAGTTTGCCGGAAGCAGTGAAGAGAAGTTAATGAGTGTTATACAAAAAAATGTGGGTGACCCAACGAATGTCGTTAGTGACCCACCAACGACAAATCTAACCACAAGTCCAACAACGACAGCTGGACAAGCACAGCCCAGAATACCCATTGAATCGACTGCACAAATGGCTCAAGCTTCCCCATTGGCGCCTACTTAATCGAAATAGATACATTTTCAGTAATAACGTTTGGGTTTGAAGCGAGGATGTTAATAATGTTGTACATTTCATGTAATTAAATTTTCTTTGATCAAACTACACTTTGCTAAAGAAACAAAAAATTGCTCTATAAATTCACAACCACACTGTTGAGATTTTTCTGTTAAAGGGCTGAAAATATTGAAAATAAAAATTCCTGTCTTTCAAACAAAAATCTCAAAAAAATTGTCTCTGAAAAAGCAAACAATTTGACAGTACTTCGCTCTCACGCCTCGAAATCATGGTGTATATTGTACAAAATAAAGAAGATCTGGATAAGAAGCTAGAGGAAGCCGTCGGCTCTGGCCAATTGGTGGTCATTGATTTTTTTGCAAATTGGTGTGGACCATGTAAGATTATTAGCCCGAAACTCGAAGAGTTGGCCACACAATATGCCGAGAAAGCGATTGTGTTGAAAGTCAATGTGGATGATTGTGAAGACATAGCCCTTGAATACAACGTGACCAGTATGCCTACATTCGTTTTTATTAAGGATAATCATGTTATTGATGTATTCGTTGGCGGCAACTCAGAGAAACTAGTCAAGAATATGGAGAAATATGTAGGTGAACCAATACCCGTAGAAAATATGCCAGAAATTGTGGAAGCCGAACAAATAATCGAGGAAGAAACTGTGCTTGACTAAAGAAATAATAATATTAGATTTGTTTTCCTGAAATCAATATACTTATCATGTTTTAAATTAACAATCACTTACCCAGGTACTTTTTCTTTGCAAATGAAACATTTTTTTTTTACAATTCCACTGCCAAATTGGCATTTACATAATTTCCAGAAGAACTATGGTACACTCCAATGTACTATCTAACTTCAGATTATCAGAAGATTCACCCTCACATGTCATTGTGCAAGCTATGTACTATTATAATTTATAAAAGCATATTGAAATAAGTATGTATTCAAATGGATATTGAGGATAACTTTAATCAATTCATTATTTAACAGTTATGTTTCAGATTTATTGTTTCATTATATTAAATTCTAAATATAAACAAAATTTTTGCACATAACCGAGCACAATGTGTGAGGGTAGCCATAAAGAACACTAGTGCTATATTAAATTTAAATATATTGATCGTAAAGATACCCTCAAGCCTGTGATCGGATTTTCACTTTTTGGCAAATGTGATCTTCATAGCATGTGAAGGTGTAATTTTGAAACCTTGCAGCGCCTCTTTGGCAGCGTTACTTTGTAATTCGGTGGCAAATTCTACGAAGGCAATATCGTGACGATTTGGAACCAAACGCACCTCTTTGAAGCCAGGGAATTGATTGAATAACATAGAAAGCATCATTTCATTTGTTTCCTCCGGCAAATTGGTGAGGAAAAGAATTTGATTCGGTGGTTGTTCAGTTTGTGTATTAGGATTCGTATTTTCAGCATTTGCCGCCTTCTTCTTTTTATCCCTGCAAAACAAAGACAGCATACATTATAAAGAAACTTTATATTAAGCTAATAGTATTTTTACTCACTTTTTATCCTCTGTGGCTTGTGCCGGCTTTGGTGGTTTAACCTTCTTTGGACGCTCTTTGAATGTACCTTTTATTTTGGCCACTATATCACTGTCGGTCTTAGAATAAGCGATGCGCATTGGTTTGTCATAAAATGGAAATCCTTGCATAGTTCGTAGCGCGTTCGACGCACTTCCGATTTCTTTAAAAATTACAAACGCCTGACCACGCATCTTGAGCGTTTTTAGCGCCACTATATCGAGTATTTGTCCAAATTGTGAGAAAATGGCGTACAGTGATTTTTTCAGTTCTTCCTTCTTAATCTTTTCATTTAGATTGTTAATGTAAATAGTTTGATTCGGACGAACATCCATTTTTATAAAAGTTTAATTAGAATTTATTAAACAAATTGTGCAAAACGTTGCTAATACGAAAACTAAAAATTCTAATTTTGACGTTCCCTTTTACCAGCGGTAGCGTTTTATGATAGTGTTTGTGTATATAGAAAGAACAGTGTTGCGCCTTTATACAACTTGTAACTATAAAGGCCCCCAAAAAATCCCTTTGCCTTAAAAATTAATATCTTGCAAAATTCTTTTTTGATACGTTTTAATTATTACTTTTAATAATTTTTATTACTAACAATTTTCTGTTGCTACTTAAAAAATCTATAAAATGCATTAAACGGTCTTTGTTGGGAAAAGTTTGTAATGTGCTCTTTTTTCTACAATTCATTCACAATAGCGACTGGAAGATCTTGTACAAAATATTTTTATTTGGGTTTAAGTATGTGTGTATGTGCATCACTGCAATCTTTTTATTTTTTGTTGTTCAATTACTTTGCTTTTCGTTCTTTCTTTTATAATTTTTAACCAATTTTAGATTTTCTGTTAGTTTTGTAAAATAAAATTGAGTGAATAACAATAAATAAGAAAATTTTATAGAAGTTTTTGATTGGTGTGTTGGCATTTTCATGCTATAAATCAAAATGTCGAAAAATAAAACAAATTCAATGGCGACCGGAGAAACAAATCTAATCGAAGTGAAATCAAAGGTGAACCAGTGAAATGCATGAAAAGAAAATAATTACTGTCCATAGTCATTGAAAATTGGAAATATTCAGTATAGAATATAAATTAAATATTTTCTTAATTTGGGAATTTCTATTATATAAAAATAGAGATACATATGTGGATATTGACATCGCTTGAGCAAACAAGGTATCGGAGGTGATTCATAATAGACCCATTGCCAACTTCCATGCCGCTACCGTCGCTAATCCCATAAATGCCTACTATCTAACCGAGCTCTGCTATTTATGCTGCAACATGCCTCAGTTAAGCTTGACATTACATATCTGTAATTGTACTGTACGTTTACTATCATCAAAGATTTTATTATGAAGACGCAACAGGCGTCCACCTCCCTTACTGGAATAGTTCGATCTTTAATTAAATTTTAATATTTATTATTTAAGCAGCAAGGTATAGAAGTGTTTATAGGCTTAGTTCCTATGGCAATTGGGTGTACAATGTCATGTGAAACGTGACCTCGATTGAGTACAGCGGTTTTCATTACTGCACTTGTACCGAGTATATAGAATCCATTACCATGTATTACATATTAGGCGTATAACTGCGTGCAAAGAGGGAGTGTTTCGATAATTTACATTACTAATTAATTTATTCATTGTGCGCATTCCACGTTTTCCTTAAAGGGCTATACAGCCAGAGTGCTTTGTGCACGCATTTTGTCGCTTTTTCTAACTTGTAAGAAAATTCTATGAAAATGCTTTTCAGCAAAACGTAATCTCATAAAAAATATATACTTGTATATATATATATTACTAGTTTGATGCCGAATTCCGCCGCTGGAGCTTTAAACGGCATGGCGACTTGCAAAATTTTGAAGATTTCTCTGCCCTTATTGAGAAATTGCATAGACTACATACACTACAGTTTATCATTTTATACATTGACCCACGTGATAATGATCTGTTGCCAATTAATAATGATGACAACTTTGGTAGAGCGTTGAAAATTGCCAAACCTTTGTTGCGTATTATCGTTCAACGTAAAGGTAAGTAATCTAAGTTATTTGCTTTATATATATTTATTAAATATTTTATTTTAAATTAGATGATTTGGAAGAGTTTCCCGGTTTTGGCACAATGAAACCGCGCAATAATCTAATCAGCAGTATACTGGGACAGACTCCTGTCAAGACAAAACTACCAACAATATCAATACCACATGATTTCCGACAAGTATCGGCTATAATTGATGTGGATATTGTGCCAGAGACGCATCGACGTGTGCGTCTGCTTAAATATGGTAGCGATAAGCCTTTGGGATTTTATATAAGGTAAAATCTTAAATTATATAAACAGCTCGTGTATAATTTTGGATTAAGATATGTGAATGAAATTGGGCGTGTATATAATCAGAACTCGATAATTAAAAAAAAAAAATATTTGCAAATATTAATTTATTACAAATCTCCAGACCATGTTTGTCTACGATCTTCATTATTATACAGTGGAAAATTTATTTATGTTTCTTGAAATAAGTCCAATTATCGAGTTTCGACTTAATAAGCATTCTTAAATTCTGTAAATGTGTATATTTTTTCCTTAGAGATGGTACGTCTGTTCGCGTAACCGCAAACGGTTTAGAGAAACAACCTGGTATTTTTATATCACGCCTCGTGCCTGGTGGACTTGCTGAGAGCACTGGACTTTTAGCAGTCAACGACGAGGTTATAGAAGTAAATGGTATTGAAGTGGCTGGTAAAACACTGGATCAGGTAAGGCATAATTTCATTTGGCAATACATTTAAAACAACAATTTATTTAGGTCACCGATATGATGGTGGCAAATAGTTCTAATCTAATAATAACGGTGAAGCCGGCAAATCAACGTACACTTACCTCACCACGTCGCGGCTCATTCTCGCGCAACAGTCAACTATCGAGCGGTTCACATCATACCAATCAAACCAATACATCGGATGAAAACGAACAAGATGAGCAAGATGAAGTCGTCGATCTGACCGGCATAACACTCGATGACAACAATGTGGCCTCACAGCCACAACAATCAACGGTGCCATCACCGGCACTGATAATTACGTCACAACATCACCAAACGGCATCAACAGCCTCAACAATTGTCGGCGGCAGTGAATCCAAAGACGGAGTACTACATCTATGAATCGAATAAGAAGCGATATAGTATTTAAAACAAAAAAAGAATGACGCAAAAAGACAAAAATGTTATGGCAAAGGACAAACGGAACTTTCAGGTCGAACAAAGCGGAAATACAGAGTAAATAGTACATGCAAAATGATTATATTTTGCAAAGAGTTTCCGAGTCTAAAAAATATAAGCAATCTTAGGCATAACAAAAAGACAACACATATATACACACAAATTTTCATGCTTCACTTTTCATTTTATTTCTATTATATACTTAAATCGTACTATTTAATTATAAATTAATGTGTAAAGTGTAATGTTATCAATGCGTTTGACGTTTACGTCGTATTGTTTTCATTTATTGTTTACAAATTATATACGTCAACGCATTTTAACTAAACATACTGTATTATTAGGTACATATACACATATTTACATATCTGCATATGCATTGTTAATATTTTTAATCATGTTTTTTATTGTAGTTGTCCTGCTTATTTTCATATACACATTCACTTACAGTTAAATCTAGTGTAAACTTGTCTGTTAAACGTACAATGTGTTTGGTAAAAATTAAATGCTCGTATAAAACCCTACAGTGTTAATTTACAGTTACAAAGCAGCTACACATTCCAAAAAGAAAAACAAAAACGAATTCTGTGGTTTTTATGTAACATAATTGGTGCAAAACTTTTTGTTTGCACTGTAAGTGAGCGTGGATGATTTACACAAAATTCCAATTGTGTAACTGTACAATGTGTTCCATTAAATTTCAAAAAAAAAAAAAAGTTGAAAAAATAAATCTATTTGAAGCCATGATTCAAGTATATAAGGGTGTGTCTTTAGCCCAAAAAGTTATTTTATAATGTCAAAATCAGCTGTTTTGCTGTTTTTATGATACAAAAATATATTTTTCATATATTCCAGCCAGTGAAATTTGTTTTTTGAATAATCAATTGTAAATCACACATAATCAAAATCCTAAAATATATTTTTTGACATGGATTAAAAATGATTTCCATTAGAAGTAAGCTCTCAAGTAACGCAACCTTATATAATTGAATCATGTTTTAAGCCTTGACCCAAATACATATAAAGTGACTAATTGAGGAAGGCAAAAGAAAAAAAAATCAAATTAATTTACCGTCTATGCTATTTTGAAGCCTATTCGTTCTTTACATTTAAACAGTCAAATATATATAGTGCGAATAGTCACAAAACCGATTCTTTTAACAAATCTAAGGCAAATATGCGAATCAGAACCGTATTATACATACTACTCATAAGAAAATTATTTTAAAAAGGGTATTTCGCAAATCTGAATCAATATTCTTAGATATACAAAAATTTTTCCTAAAGTTTTAACAATTATTTAAATTTGTTTGTATGTAAATCTCAATGGCCTTCAAATTAGCTAACATAATTAGCAACTAGAATATTCAAAACAAAAAAAAGCTAAGAGTAAAACATCAATTTGCATGTGTCTTATAGTCTATTAGCAAACTAAAGTACTTATACAATACTATACGTCCTATATATACACATACATACCAGTATATAACAACTAAGACAGTTCAGTCCTATTTTATGCTCGTCCACTAGTAGTTAGATACATACAAATACAACTTTTAACTTACCCAAACTATTGAATGAAAAAGTTGTCAAATATTTTAGATCAAATAGCAAACCACTCAAAAGACTTGTCAATTTATGCCTTCATATTTGATGTTTTTTACAGCAAAAAAATAAAAACAAGACAAAAACACCAGCAAGAAAAAATAACATAGAAAAGAGCAGTTTACCTATATCGATAAAAAGTAAAGATAATACCAATTCCGCAGTTTTCAAAACACACTTTTAACAAATATTTATTTAAATTTTTGAGCTTAATAATTATCAGAGTCGAATAATGGTAAAGTAAATATTGCTTAAAATAAGTACATACACATTTTATACATAAATAAATACACAAATATATAATATAGTTCTACAAATTGCATTAAGCGGCAAGTGGAATTGTATTTTTGTTTAATAAAGCCTCGTGTTGGCATCCAATATTGACTTGACGTTAGTGTTTTATTATTATAAACAAGTAGATAGGGGCTAAGAACAAAACTATTTTACTCTGTAGCAACATGTTGCAAGAGTATAAAAGTGATTACAATTAAAGCCTCTAAGCATTCAGTTGATTATCGATTAACTTTTTTATAATTCAGTAATATTTTCGGATGTTATGTGTCAATCTTACGATGAAAAAGTAGATAAGCTCAAATGCACTAATAAGTGAGCAGCCCACAAAAATGCCAATGACTCCACCAATATTTGCTACAAAGAAAAAATACATAAAAAAATTGTTTATTAAACTTAAAAGCATATTTTCATTCAAGAAAGCAAAGTGGATTTGAAATGAATCACCACCGTCATTACTTATTACTCACATAATATTTCCAACCAATTGTAGAGTGAGCGTTTTGCGAATAGTATGGCGTACGTGGAATCAAAATAGATTCTCACAATGCTCAGATCATCCGTCTGTTTTATCAAAGTGACTCTAAACAGAATAAATAATTATGAAAAATGTTCAAAATTATATGCTTAGGGTGTTCGTTATATCCCAAGTTGATTTTGTTTTGCAAACGGGCTTTAAGGTTTCAGTTTTCGTACTAAAAGAATCAAATTCTAAATCATATCAAAAACTTGAATCATATTTCTTGTCCCATGCATATCATTTGGGATTTTGTGATATTTTAAATAAATTTAAAAAAAATTAAATTCGAATACAGAATTTTTCGCGGTACAAAAAAGGTTTGATTGTTTTTCTTCATAAAAACATTTATTTTTATATCTTTCAAAGTTTTATCATCAAATGTACTGAACTCTCATACAAGCAATTATGCATACATTTTCTGTTGCTCATACGACATGGTGTCCTGTATGAATACAGTCAATTTAACTGGGCACAACTTTCAAAGGCATATTTTTAGGAAAAAAATTATTAAGCTTCAAAGGCCGTTTGTAAAAAAATCAACTTGGAAAATAACGGACATACTAATGTACATATGTATGTATGTATATGCAACATAATTTCATCAAGTCCACTCACAACGACTCATACGTGTAATTAGATTTGCCGTCACTTTCTTGCCTACCAATTAATTTGAGAAATTCTTGATTTTCTGTTAGTAGATACGCTTTCTTTAATAATATCGTTTGATGTCGCGTGCCGTAATCATAAAAATTACACAGTGGCAAACATTGTGAACATTGAAGTGAACGATTTTTCAGAGCGCCTTGTTTGCCACTGTCGATGAGACTGTACGTATTTAAGGTAACTGTGAAGAATAGTACAAGTGTATGTATGTAGATATATTTGAAAAAAAAAATAAAATAAAATAAAATCATTAAACTTATCGCGAACCTCGATTCCGATGCAAGCATTCCAAATGTGCCAGTGTACAGGTTGTACCATTGTATGCATTAAGAATCAAAGGTATGTAATATGGCACACAATCACAAAACCGTAACATACCAGCAACTTTACAAAGTGACATACATTTGTCTGTACTATATTGGTCTTCACCTCCGTGGACATTTTCGCCAAAGAGATAACACTTTCTTTGTTCAATATTGTAGAATCTCATTTCACTTGTCGCTCTTTGCACCGTCACACTCAATTGTATATCAATGGCAGTAGACTGTGGTATAAAGATTTCCTGAAGAGGACCGCCAATTGAATTGTCGGGGAATTGGCCAGAACTGAATATTTGCGTTATCAAACCGTTAAAGCTGCGATCCTTTAAAAAAAGATCGGCTTTGGACGTATTTAAAAGTAAAGTGAGTCCGTTTTGAATACCGACACCTTCTACGTACTTGAGTTTACTTTGTCGACAAAAGAAAAGAAAATAGTTCTAATTTAAAAAATTAACCTACAAACTAAATTTAATGCTGGAAAGCTATTTGCTTACCTTATATCTCTTACATCGTCAATTTGATTGTATATGCAGCAGTATCCATTCGCTGTTAAACTGTTTTGGAAAAGTTCACTGCAGTCTCGAAGTTTTCCTGCCCAACGACACTTTATTATTAGATCCTCACACCGAGGCGCTAGCTACAGTTTAATTATGATTATAAAGCAAAATAAGCATATTAACCAATTTTTAGAAATATTCATGCCTTTTGTAAAGTTTCCTTAATACTGATGTTATATTTGTCTAAAAAATCCCTTTGAAAGGCCGCAGCTTCTTCGAAATCCACAGAACCAGTATCAAATAAGCCGCCGAATAATTTCATTTTCTGCAACAACTGTTGTTGTGAGAATTGCGAACCGGATTTGTTGACCCTTAAATAAATATATTTCAGGGTTAAGTATCAGGGTTTCGAAGTTCGAAGTGCTCAACTTACATTTCTTCTACAAAAGCGTTTACAGCGCTTCGGCTAAATTTGTTGATACTGCAAACGGCCACTGCCGCATATGGCACTTTCTCAATTCTATGATGATTAGATTCCAAGGTGGTCACAATCGGGTTCTCCAATATGTTTTCTACGTTTAGCCACGTTACATATGTTGCGCTGATGATACCGGTCAACAGAAAGAAAGACCAAAAAATTCTAAATCGAGGGAAACATTTTCTTTTATCAAACTGTTAACTTTCTGAATTTTATTTTTCAATAATGATTTATCTAAATTACCGTTGATATTTTTCGCCATTTATATAGTGTAACAAATGAAATCCGCTAAGGCTGGTATTTTTCAAATATTCAATTATTGTCTCCTTGAGAGCAAGATAAAATACAGTGCTAAATTTTAGCATTATGCTTTTACAAGTTTTAAGGATCCGGTATAATTTTTTATTATTTCTCGACTAAAACTTCTCTGGTTCTGGTGCGTTTATACTGAAAATTTCAGTATTGTGCCCTTTTATATTTTATATGCAAGCATTTTCCTGTAGTTGGGCGTAGTAAGTGGGCGTTTTGCTACCGTTGTCAGTAGGTTGTGTTGTCGCCAGTTAACTTGTGATTTAGAAGATACAACTTATTGATTAGAGCGTACCCCCCACTACCGTTATTAAACCTACACAAATTCTTGTTTTTTTATACCCTGAACAGGGTACAATAAGTTTGCCCCAAAGTCTGTAACATCCAAAATAAAAGTGGAGGTTCCTTAAATATACATATATGCGTAGTTGTGTCCCTCTGTATATACGCGAACTGAACCCTCAGTTTTTGAAAAAATAAGGTATGCATCCTCGACACGATCAAATAAAAAATATTGTTTTTTGGAAAATTCTTTTCTTTACTAGTCATTCATCTATTCTATTTTTGACATTAATAATTCAGGTTTATTTTTAAATTAGTCAAATCTCTACTCAATTATTGCATCGTTTGGTTCTCTTTGTCGTTAACATTATCATTTTGCAACATTGTCCATATGGTTTTGGCTGTTGGTCTATCTTCTGCACTTTCGTTTGTACAACAATAAAATATCTCCATAATTATATTGTATTCGTCCGTTAATTGGAATGCCTGTGGTAGTGGTGGACGTGTACCACAAGCATTTTCGCAAATTTCGGACACTTCTAGTTCTGCACAACTATTGTCAGCCAAGTTTGATGAATTAGAATTTTCTTGGTCGCTGGTCTCTCCCATAAATAGTGTATGTGGTGGCACTAACGAAATTGTTTCATATATTATTAAACCGAAACTAAAAATATCTGCTTTACAATCGATGACTTCTACTTCATCGATTATTTCGGGTGCCGACCAAAGATTTGTACCTGTAATTACTCCAATTATTGAACAATTGCTCTGTAGAAAATTATTTTATGCTTACCAACATATCGTAGTTTTGGATTTTTGGTGAAATCAATCAATCCATTTTCGTCCATTGGCAAGCTTACACCGAAATCGCATAATTTACATATTTCGAAATCACCTTTCACCAATACATTAAACGATTTCAGGTCACCATGCAATAATTTAACTTCTGTATGTAAATAATCCAACGCACTTGTTATATCATTAATCATTTTGAGTGTATACTTTGCGGGTAATGGACCCTCATTGTCTTCATTGCGATCTTCTAGCAAAGTACCTAATGAGGTTTTACAGCATTCGAGTGCTAATGTTTCTACACCATCTGAGTTTTTAATTATACCACGAAAACCAACAATATTAGGATGAGATAGCTTCCTGCAAAAATTCCAATATTTTTAAATCAAATTTCAAGAGCAATCAAAATAAGTACCTTAAAATATTCGCTTCTTCATGAATACGTGAATTAAAGAGTGAAGCGTGTTCATTGTTACGTATTCTTTGAGAAATTCGCTTCACAGCCCAAGGTGAAAGTACTTTACCGCATTTAGGTGACCGTTCCAACTTATAAACATTTACTCCAGTTCCGTATCCAAGATTTTTCATAAATGGAGATGGTGGTATGCGCAATGGTGTACTAAACTTTTGCACATTTTGCAAATGCATACTACGTGTCTCCCGTCTTGGCGTATTCATTATTTTGTTTGTAATACAATAATATTATTAATTGAAGTATATGTTTAACTGAATTCACTGCTGAAGCTTCTGTTGGTTTTAATTTTGAAGATTGTCAAAATATTGGCGCCACCATTTAATGTCTAATGCGCTGCCATATTTTTATGATGTTCATAAATTATTCATTTGAGTTGACATCGCCACCAATCTATTACATTTATGTATCCATTGCTTGTCAAATTTGACGTTTTCCGCAAGCAGCCAGCAAGAAAGAAATCGGCGAGCAACTATATTTACGTAATTTGTTTATAAAAATTTCAATTTTGTGCAAAAATATTAATTTTATCTATCTAATAGCGAAACGTACAAAACGACGACATTATGGGTAATGCTTATGCACGTGCCATTAAGCCAGATGTAATGCCTGGTCCTGATTGTGTGCCCACATTCGACCCAATGTTGGGTTTCGAATCACGCAAAGAGCGTGTCATGATAGCGACTGTCGAAGAGATGGAATCTGCTAAATTGCCACTCGAAGATCGTGACTACTGTGCACACAAGTTGCTTAAATACCGTGCATGCCGTGCTGATACCTTCCCCTTTGTATACAAATGTCATCATGAGAAACATGACTATTTAACATGCGAATACGAGGACTACGTGTTGCGTATGAAGGAGTTTGAACGCGAGCGAAGATTGCGCGAACGTCAAAAGCAGATCGAGAAGCAGGGTGCTTAGAATTTAGGATATTAAATGCTTAAAAAAGTTTTGTTATACAAATGTGATGGCAGTTGATTGCGGGTATGAAATACGCATATAGCGAAACATACATAGTTCGTTTAAATACAACTTGTAATATTATTTTTCTAGTTCTGTGCTGTTACTAAAGAAACTGTTTGGACCGCTAAACAACTTGCACGGTGTCACATTCAATTTTCAAGCAAATAGTCAATGAAAATATATTCTATAAATAAAGCGGAATTAAACAAACGACGAAGCTTAAGGTATATAATTTTTTTATTCTTAAGTTTTTGTAGTAAAATCTTTACTACCTTGTTATAAACAAAAAATTATTAAATTAGGGACTTCATAGAGGCTTTAGTCTTTTTACTAAATTTGATTTTCTTCTTTTTCGGTTGCTCTTTAGGCTCACCTTTCTCTACGGGGTCTTCCAAGCGCTTGATTCCACTGTAGTAGACAAAAAAATTTAAAATTTATTATACAAATACTTTCAATAAGTTTGTAAAAGGTGTACCTTTTAACGGATATCAGCTTCGTTTTGCCATCATTATTTGTCAAGGCCTTCGACCAATCCTCATCGGTGCCCTTAATGGCGAATTCCTTTAAGCTCTCCATTTTCAGCTTTCTAAGTTCCTCCTTTTGTTTCTTCGATAACTGTTGTGCCGTCTCTTCCAATTCGTCATTGAGCGACAGCGAAACTGGTACAAAATCTTCGCCACGGTTCAGCTGTGTCTCACTCTTCATATTGCTCTCGATGTGACCTTCGATAACTGCAAGCAGATATTTGGAAGTTTTCTTGAGCATATCATAGAATTTGGCCAAAATTTGATTGCCGGGCATATTCAGCTCTGCAGCTATAGCGTCCACTGTTTTCCCCTGCACGCCAATTGCGAGTAGGATAGCCTGTTAATTTTGACGTGAATTAACGCAAAGCTTTTGTTTTTGTAAATCTATAGCAACAATAATAGTATTTACCTTTTGTAAAGTGTCTATTTGCAGCTCCTGCATTTTTCCTTGGAAATACAAGGCACTTATATCGCTCACCAAATCCAGTATCAAACGATATTCGATTTGATTGCGCGAATACGCTTCCAAACGTTCAATATCATGCGGCAGGAAGTAAACATCAAGCGTGTGCTTATCGAGCGCTGTTAAATAGAAATTTGTGTGTGAAGGAGCAGACTAATTTATAAGTTCCAGTTTCACAATTACCTTTGTGGTCCATCTTTGCCCACTTATTATCTATGATGGATAATGCTAGACTTGTGGTGAATTCACGAAATGTTTTGCTCAAAAGTTTGGTTATGCGTCGTCTAAAGTCATTGAAGTACAAACTCAACCATTCGGCACATTTCTTCTCTTGTGTTGCCCCAGATTTATCTAATGTGTGCAGCATAATACAAGAGTGCTCACCAGTCAGATCATTTGCCTTTTGACTATATTCGAAAAAATATATATATTTGTAAATTAATATAAGAAAATATTTTTGAGCGGAGCTACCTAACATATACAGGCACGAAACCTAAATTTTTCCAAAATTTGAGTAGCTCTTGTGTTAAACCATAAGACGTGCCCAAGTAGTCGATATGTTCCGGCACACGTTCACTTAAGCGTTTCAACAAGGTGGGGATTTTACGACGAGGCCGTATTTGCTCTTTCAACAAACCCAGTTGCTCTTCCTCCACTTCTTCAATGCCTATATATTGATATACCAAAATTAATTGAATTGTTTATTTTTCAAAATCAGACTCACCATTAGCATTTTCCCCATCCTGTGGATTTTCACTCAAATCGGTAAATTTACCCTGATAATAATCGCGTAGCAGTTTTATGGCACGTTTGCCATAGCCCATCTGAAAATTAAAAAAATAAATTATTAATATAAGTGTCTACTAAAATATTGAATTGCCTACCCTCTGATAGTTGGGATGTGTAGCAATTCGGACCACTCGCACGCCGGATAATTTGGGGAAATCTCGATCACCGAATTGTTCCGAAACGTTCCATGGTATTAGATCGCCGCTAGCCTTTTTGCCACGGCCCAAGGAATCTGTTATTGTTTGTGAAGAAATCTCACCCTCCAATGCAACTTGCACAACAACTAGTATTTCAGGTAGCTGATCTTTGCGTTGTATAGGTCCGAGTAGACAGAAAAGATGATGCGCCGGCGCATCACTCATCATTTGTAGATCATTAGGACTGTTCTTATAATGTGAAGCTACATATATGGAGACAAGACGATGCAGAAAAGATTCGGCTGCTTTATGATAAGAGAACAGTGCATCACGATCGATGTAATAGAGATCGCACACATCCGGTGTTGGACAACCCGAACTGATGTTGGGTACCGTTGTGGCATCTAGACATAATAAATTTATCAACCATGCTTCGATATCATCGCCCTCGCTATAACGAATAGATTCCTCGAGTTTAATCTGAAAAATGCATTAAAAATGTTATTTTGGCGCTGTAGGCATTTTTAGGTTATACTTACTGGTGGTGGCGCATTATTATCCTTTTGCAACTGTGACATCAATTTCAAGCTAAGCGAACGTCCCGTGCCCTCATAACCGTTAATGGTTGATGCCATGAATATCAAATAAGGACCCATCATCTTTTTTACCAAAGGCAATGGTATGGCTGCAGCTTCGTCAATCACCAATAGATCGGCGGCGTTTAAGAGATGTGTATCGGTGGGTGCAATATATTGTATAGTTTGACGATTGGAACGGGTAATATTGATGCGGATAATCGCTTTCTTGTAATCCGGATTTGTAGAGCGTATAATGGTGTAGTCGGCGTGCTCCTGATATTCTAGTGCATCAAAGCCCTTTAGCACAAACTCAAATAGTGTTATCAAATTCTCCGGATGTGGTGAAGTGACGTAGACGTTGACATAACCGAATGCTATTGCGGCGGCAATAGATAGACCCATAGCGGCGGACTTACCACGACCTCTTGCGGCAGTCAGCGTTGTGGGTGGCCTAAGGAAATCATATGCATTATTATATTACTAAAAGAGTTTAGGGTTTTTAACTTACTTTAATTGCTTCTCGGCTAATGCTTCGATGAACTGTGCCACGGCACGGGCTTGGTCATATGTACGACATTGATTCACTAGCGGACCAGCGGGTGGGGTATCACGTAAACTTTCCTTCAAGTCTTGTAACATTTCAGTATTTTCAGATTTGCCAACTTCAGCGGGCTACAATTAAATTATGTTAGTTTTAACAGGAAATAATCAATGACAATATTGATGAAATTACATTAACGGGATCCACATTGATTGTTTTCGAACTCAACGGTAGCACAGTCAAGTCATCGTTTACCACCAGACAGCGTTTACAATCAGCCAACGAGAGTATCAAGCGTTCATTGAAACGGCATGTGACAGTTTGATGTGCTTCGGTACGAAAACGTTTATGCACATCCATGCTCATTGTGTACAACTGCTTAAGCGATTGCAATGTTTTTATTAATAGTATAATTAAACCACCGCCTTCAACTGTTTCCACTGTGCGTGCTAGCAAATTGGGTGTGAGCGCTTCAAAATCCTGTAACACACATACGCCATAGGTGCGACCCAGCACTGCATGTGTCTCCGAGTAGTAGCGTCCATGTATTGTTGTGGACACACGAAATGTATCGAACATATCCGCATCGTTAACATCAATTTTACCGGCCGCAATTTTTTTAGCGCGCTTACGTCCATGGCTAAATAGACAATTTTTAAGATTGCCTTCAAATATAAATGTATTATTTAGAAACTTACTTCGATATAGCCTCGTCTTTATTTTTATAGCACCATAGCACTGTGGGACGCGCTTTCACTGTGGATTTCGTCAAAATATCGTAGAGTATCGGCACCTGATCACGTCCCTTATCACCGATTATAATAAACATTGTACGATGACCCAACTTTACGCCATTTTCGATCATCACGCGTATGCGATTGTCAATCTTCTTTTTAACCATTTTTCCAAGTTTAATTAAGTTTTACAATGTAATAAAATATATTTGAAAATATACACTTTTGAACAATATAAGCAAAGACAACGAACACACGTGCGTTGTGTTGAATTTTGACAGTCTACGTCGTTTGTTTTGATTAGTGTGTTTACCGCATTCGTTGTTTTGATCAGCGTTAAAAAGTTACCAGATATTGCTTTCAAATATGCATATACCTAACAATTATACGGCAGCACCTCCGAACATACACGAAACAGCTCATTTTCATTCATGCACCGCAAGTATACAAATATATGATTATTTTGTACAAAATATATTTATTTTTTTTTATATATAACATAATGAACTTTGCAGGAACTAATGTTAGCTTCTAATTTATTTTTTGCGTTCGTATCTGAAGCAGTATACTGGTGGCGCATCCTTAGTGCCTTTCCTTACTTTTTTAGGTTTCAGTAAGCGTGGCTGTTTCAGGACACGCTTTAGTTGCAGCTTCTGCTGTGCTACCGCTAATTCCTTTTCTCGCTCAATACGTTTGGTAAGCTCCTGGTAGGCTTGCTTCTTCAATGCATTGGCTTTTCGTATTTCCTGTAAAACACTTTCAATAATAAAACTATTGGTCATGTGTGACTTTTTCGTTTACTAACCTGTGGCGTTAGCTCCGGTAATTTCATTTTGTCCAAGTCCTGTATGCGTGGACGATTCGTTTTACGTTCTAGTAAACTTGGATGTGTCTCAAGACGTTGTGCTAATTCCATTTTGCTCAAATCCAATGCGACAACCTCGCCCTCCTTGTTCTCCTCGAAGAAGGTATGTGCATTTGTCACTGTATTAGCAAAATCAATCATATGCAGCTGTGATTGGAGTCGCTGAATTTTTTTCGTTTCCATGGTACGTTTCATAGTCACATATTGTGTGTCTTGTGTCTCCATCAATGCTTTCTGCACCTTGCTATGCTCATCCGGTTCTTGTTCCTTTTCATGATGTACACCTTCGTCAAGCTTTGAATTAATCATATGATGGTAGAATTCATCGGGATTCTTATTCAGTGCGCGTTTGTGCAGCAATTTCAATGTGCGTTCCTTGTAATGCTCATTGTTTGCCCGTTTCTTGTAATCCTTTTTCTTTTCAAGCAAACCAAGATGTTTGCGTGCCTCTGGTTGGTGACGCTCCCTATGCACCTTTTGATTGCTCTTGGAAGCTTTTTTCCAAGAAGACATTGTGATTTATTAAATTGAAAATAGAAAATAATTACTAGAAACAACCAAGCACTGCTTAAATACGTAAACACATGTGCAAGAGAAAAATAGAAATGTCATACAAATGTCAAACTGGTAAATGTAGTAGAGAGCAAATGCATTCTTGGCGCATTTTTACCGTTTGAATTGACAGTTTTTCTTTTGGAGTGAAATAATCGACGCGCTATAATATTTCGTCGCGATTAATTAAAATAATAGTGCGGTAGTGGTGTTAAAATTATTAAATTAATGCTTAATGTGGTGTTAAAGTAAATGTTTTAATAGTAGTAGTGAAATATTCTATCGATCGAAAGTGTTTTCGTGTAAAAATGAAGAAAATAGTGGGCCACTCAATATACTTTGAAGATCCGACGCAACCGCCGAAGCTGCAAAAATTACTGAAATATCGGGTTTTATCGTCAATTTGCAAAGTGTTAATTATGAAATATAAGTGTAAAACTACGGATGAATGCATTTATTTGTTAAAAATACCAGATTTAAATGTAAAATTAAAATGAGCATTTGCATACGCTCACATTCATAAATGCACCTATGAAAGGAGAAATAGAGAAGTGCAAGGAAATATAACTGTAAAGTTGCATCCATTTTTGTTCATGATTTGTAAATGATGAAGTGCACGAAAACGTCAAATATTAAAAAAGAATTGTAAAATATATGCTCGGTTCGTTGTTCGTTTGAAATTCGGCGCGTTTAATTAAGAACATAATGCGGTTGTGGTGCTAAAGTTATTGAATTAGTGCTTAGTGTGGTGTTAAACTAAAAGTTTAAATAGTAGTACTGAAATATTCTCTCGATCAAAAGTGTTTTGATGTTAAAATGAAGATAACAGTGAGCCACTCAATAAACTTTGAAGATCGGATACAACCGCCGAAACTGCATAAATTACTTAAATATCGGGTTATATCGTCAATTTACAAAGTGTTAATTATAAAATGTACAAGTAATATTGCGGATGATTGCATTTATTTGTTGAAAATAACAGATTTAAATGGCAAAATCAAAATGAGCATTTGCTTACGCTCCCATTCATGAATGCACATATGAAAGGTGAAATAGAGAAGTGCAAAGAAAATATAACTGTAAAATTGCATCCATTTTTGTTCATACGTTTGTGAATGATGAAGTGCAAGGAAATGTCAAATGTTGAAAAATTGTAAAAGATTTTCCCGGTTCGTTGTCCGTTTGAAAATTTGTATGTGTTTGTGCCCGCAAATAACGGAAAATGATTAAAGAAAAGTGTTATTTGTGTTTGTATTTAGAAAATGAACATGTTCAAGCTTGGATACACATATGTGAGCACTATAAAACTATTTTGCGGGTAATATGTAATAGTTTTCGCTAAAACCAGTCCGTACTTACATCTGAATATAATTTTTCTAATGTCGGCATTAACGAAATATCTGAAAATTGAGTGGCCGTAATTTTCTTATGTGTGTTTAATTGTGTAAAGTGGTAAATTCCAGTATAAATGATGAAGCGTCGCAGATTTGTTCTAAATTATGTAGCAGCAATTAAAGGTATGTTTATTTTTACATTTGATTATAATTATATGTATATGTACATATGTATGTACATATATTATTTATATAATATAAAATACATATACTTTTGTCAATTTGCTTATGTATACACATCTGATGATTCAAAAAATTGTAGTAGATTAAAACCGGAAGTAAATTCTTGGCATATTCCTTTAATATTTTCCGGAAATGCTTACTTATTGTACCAACATTGTTACCATCTCTTGATATCCGTAGATGCACAGTGTCGATATTGCAGTACATTTCAGATAAGAATGTCGGTAATGTGGTGATTATATCCTCTTGCAAATCAGCAGAACGCATATTTTTATTTCTTAAGAGCCATTATTTTGAAAATACAAAAACATGCATTTATAGAATTCAATATACGTTAAAAATCGACGGGTATTTCCAATAAAAATTGTCTGGCGGAGAGGAACATATTTCTACTGACTCTGAAGACTGCGTTTTGAGAAAGCGGTGTTGAGAGTTTGGGGATTACATTTTTGCAAGCAAATGTTCAGAGAATATATTTTAAATATATGTACGTACATATGTGTGTGTTGGTTAGCGTACACATTCACTGTTTTGTTTTAAATTTTTTTTAATGTTGAATTAAAATACGATATCTATTTTTGTGATAGATATAAAACCTGTATCTCTGTTTTATGAGATTTTACTTAAAGCGCTATCAAACGGTTTATTGTTTCTTTTTGGTGAATTTTTTTACTGAATGTCATTTAAATACACTCTAAAATATTCTCAGGAAACTTACTCCGCTTTCTTTCTTGTTGTAAAGGCTTTTCAGATGGAACGTTTACAAAAAATTTTCGAGATGACAGTTTTCATTGCGGCAAATATTCTCAAATAGTTTTTGAGTTGCATACGTCTACAAAGAAGACGCTCGGTTCAATTTGCTTAATCAGTTTATCTTTAGAGGGGTTTTTCTCTAAACTAAATTTTTCGAATTTAGCTGAGTGATTACTAGAAAATCTATAAAACCTATCAATTTCTTCTTGTTTCGTACATACATACATAGTTTTCTTTTTTAAATCTGATTGATTGAAACCAAATTTTCAAATCCAAAATTTCAAACCAAGAACTGCAAAAATTTTGGGCGAAATGCCATTTTTTTTAACTCGCAATTTTGTCATTTTTGTTTCTTTTTTTTCCGTAGGTCATTGCACAGGCCATATCTTCTAGTAGAATTGTTTTTGTTTTAGGTTTTATTCCCGGAAAAGGTCGGACTCAAGGAGCGTAAGACCTTTCTTTTTAGCGTCGTCGAAGAAAAAAGTTTACTGTGTATTCTTAAAATATGTACCATTAAAATTTTATTCCCAAAATCGCCTATTTGCGGCTGTCTGTCAGATGTGCCTCTTAACGCCAAATGCAGCGGGGGTCCAAATATCTTGTTCTAATTTATATACTTACTATTTCAAGAACAGACTTTTAGTATGATTCATAAGCTATCATTAAACTGTCTTCCTGTATTAATTCCTAATTTCATGTTTCTTTCACCCGCTTATGATCTACTCATTGCTCTGCCTCAAGTAAATATAATGTTTCCAATCCATGTGTCTATACCTAATGCCATAATTATTGGCTTTCAAAGCAAATAGCAGAGTAGAGAATTGGATAACAGAAGAAGAACGTCTGTAATCAATATTTATGTAATTGAGTGCCGAGTGCGTCGCTTATTATTTAACAAAAGCATAAATCAGTGCAACTGATTGAGTGATGAACTGAAGGTGCGAAGGCACTTTGCCGTTGTCCGCAACATAACTGCAAGTAAGTGACGCGTGGCAGTCGCCTTTGGGCTGGTGATTGTTCTAGCTACGCTCTTGTTGCGGGTTTACAGTTACAATGAATTAAGTTGTTATTGCAGTGAAAGTGCTTTGCCCAAATTGTGAAGTAAACGTAGATTGCGCGTCCACAGGGAGTGTTCCAGATCAGCGAGTGCTTGCCAGTGATTGCGAAATTTCGATAACAAATGCGGTGAACGGGTGTCGCAAGCAAGCTTGCTATTTCCGCATCGTCATAGCAGCCCGCCTCTTCATGTCAAGGCATTGATGCAGATGACATGTCGCTAATCTCTATAGTATGTTGGAGTACTGTTTCACATGCCACCGCTTTGGCGCACAGGGCGCAGCGCATATCGACGATGTTGCACCACTCTTATCGTTTGACACGTGTCCGGCACGTGACTCATGGCTTGCCAGCATGCAACACGTGCAACATGCTACAGTGCAGCGCGGTTGCTACGTGCTTACACAGGCTAAGCGATCACCCGCCTCACTGCCAAGCAATGACAGGCGGGAAAAACAGGAAAAGCGTTGACATTGCATTACCTTTTGCCAGCATGTTTTGCGTACGAGTTCCACCTTTTAAAGGTTGCAAGCATGCCTTGCCTGTCTTTACTGTCATTTGAGCTGTGCGTGGAACGAAAATGCCGTTGCGTTGCAGCTTCGTGCAACGTGCACGCACACGCTCACCGGCTCGGCACAAAACGGAAGTGGGCGTATACTTCCGCCCAACTCTTTTTCAAACATTTATTAGCCTTCGCACACACACAGTACCTACTAAATCATAGTTTTGGAGTAATACTGGGTGTGCGAACTGACAGAACTATGTATGCATGAAGAAAAACTGCAAGTGTCAGCGCCGTGTTAGTGGGTGTGGCATTCGTGTTGTTTGCGCCTAATTCGCATGCATAGAAATTATGTGATTACGCGACTAATCAGCAACAAAATTGCGAAATAAAAGCAACTAATAAATTTCATTTCCAAACAAGCGTTGATTACACAGCAGTGCAATTTTGTTGAACAGCGAAATTTGGTTGCTAAAAACATTATCCTATGTTTTCCAAAACAAAAAAAAAAACTGTTAAAAACACTAAATGCTATAAATGCGAAAACGAGCCAAATGTAACAAGAAATTAGTGCGAAATTTCACTTTGTCCTTGATAATCAGGATAGCATGAGAATTGGTACTGCATATTCAACTTGTAGCAAGCTTCAACCTTCTTCTATTGTTTAACATGTTAATATCTAAGAAAGTGTCGATTATTTGCGATCTGTCTCAAGTGTAATTTACCTCGGTTTTCCAAATTTGTTGCTAAATTTGATTTAAATTTCTTCCTTCTTTCTAATTTGAATCTGACTCGGTACAGCTGATGATTTTTATTATATTGGAAGGTTAATTTATATGTAGACCCATATGAATATTATACATTATATCAGATCCCCAACATTTATTTTAAGCCTCAGTTGCCTCAGTGCCTTAAAACCCTTAAGCGTTTCCTCGAGTAAAAAACAGCATTTTTTCAACAATTTTTTTTCATATAAAAAATTAAATCTTTTATTAGGATTTTTTATTGTTATTTTTATTGTTAGACATAGAAATTTTGAAATTTTTGGAAAAAAATATTTTAAACTCATCCATTGCGACGCCATTTCCGGTGACCCCTCTGAAAAAAGATGCTCCCGCGTTGACAGGGTAACTCCTTACAGGATCATCTAAAGTGAAAAAATACGTGTTTTAGTTACCTTTTTTCAATATAATAGTTGTAAACAAAAAAAAAATATCCTTCGTCCAAGTCTTTAAAGATTGTATCTCAAAGATCTGTGTAAAATTTCATGAAGATCGGTTGAGTAGTTCTCAAGAAATCTTTCCAATCGACTTCAAAAACACAGTTTCGAGAAAAACGAGTTTAAAGACGGCGCACTTAGCCTGGCTAGCCTCGAGCGCACAAATTCTTAAGGCTGTAATCACTTAAGCCTCGGTTGGATGGTCTTCAGTGCATTCAATGTCTTTAACGAACTTTGGTTTTCTTGGTTTCGTATTTATGTATTTTTGGAGCGCCATTCTTTAGATTGTTGGACAGTTTCGATGTTATATTTATAAATCATCGGTCACCAGTAATGATGCGTTTGATGAATGTAGAGTCCTCAGCTATCGTTTGCGACCTATACTCGACGTCGTTTTTGCGAAGAAAATTCAGATATTTTGGTACGAGGTTAGCATTGTCACGTTTCATATTCAAAACATTTACTAAAATATGAGTCGATTCAAAAGAGATATTGACCTATTTCTTTGACGCTAACGTGAAGACTTTAAGTACTGTTTCTTTAACCTTTTCGTTGTTATCATCATTAACAGAGGTGGATAGACGACTCATGACTGCATACTTCTGCACATGGTCTTTCGAATGGAGTGGAGGTCTTCCCCTTCCTCTACTGAATACTTTCAGAGCTGCAGTGGTTTCATCCATTCGGACGATATGATCTAGCCAGGGTAGCCGCTGTCTTTTAATTCGCTGAACTATGTCAATGGCGTCATACAGCTCATCGTTCCATCGACTGCGGTATTTGCCGTTGTAAATGCGCAAAGAACCATAAATCTTTCGCAGAACGATTAAGCTCTGCAGCTCGATTTATTTTTTCCAGCAGTATATTGAAGAAATCGCACGATGGGCAGCCCTTGTCTGGTATCGAACAGCTCGGGTCTTTTCCAAGATTTGACGAGTAGTGAATATCTTGTCAGTTGTTGATTTTCCAGGCGGTGGGCTTTACTCTTTCACACAGCACACTCCATAGAAAAGGGTGGTCACTCGTCCTTGGCCGTTGTTTCCTTTCCATTGGGGCCGTTTTTACGTGGCGGGTTCCAAACCCATCACACAACTCTGGGGAGGGATGGTTCAATGCCTTCAAACTGATGTTCTTTGGCTATCCATAGGATACTTGGTCTAAGACTGGAAGTCGTGAGCCATATATAAAATAATCGCTTCTGGCCACTCCCAAGTGAATGCAAAATGCACTCAGAGAACTTTCCTCACTGGCATGAACTTCTACACATGACTCCATCCTCCAGTTAACTTTCTCAGGAAATGCAAAAAAACATTACGCGATTTAAAGCTACTTTTTTTGACAGTTGCGACTACGAAATAACAGGTGGGTAAAAAAACAGCTGTAAATTGTTGGATGGATCCTGTTTTGCCCATTCGGGGGACCAATTTTTCTAGTTTTTGCCATAACAAACGTTGGTATTAAATATGTTTTGTGTTTCAGTCTTCTAAAGCGCAATTCAATCTACTCTTTGTTACTGTTTTCCAGTTAAATTTTTGATCGTGTGATAGCATTCCAACACTAATAGTACCTACAAGCTGTTCGTGTTATTCTTTTATGGCTTAGTGGTCATCTGTCCTTATCTTCCTGGCATATTTTGAAGTTTTTTCTTATCGAAGCAGTTTTTTTTCTGAACCTCTATTTTTAAAAATTAAATGCTATCCTTGACAACTGAACCGCAGAGAATTCCGTAAGTTTTTCTTTTGTATATACTATGTTCCTATTAAAGGTCTCTTCATACATTTTTGACTATCTGATTATTACTTTTTTTCCTCATTGGAAGCAAAACCAATATTTTATCCACACTTGATCTTTCTGTGTACCCTTGTAAGCTTATACGAATATGCACAAATATTTTTTGCGATTTTTCATGTTCTAAAGTTCATTACGCGCGACAATTGGAATTGGCTCTCGAATTACAATAATGAAAACACACGTACATGGGTACTTAAACTCACACACACATACATGCATGCACACAACGGTAGCTTGCATCTCGTATTCCGCAAACCCATTGCATCAGTTTGCAATTCAATACTCCATAACAGACCGCAATCAACTCGCCAATCTCCACAATTCTCACACTGCTTAGCATGTGGCAATCACGTTTCGCGTGACAATTCCCTTTACCCACAGGTGTGGTGTGGCAGTGTGTGTGTGTGCGCGTGTAATCGTATAAAAGTGATAAAAGCATATGACACCATTTCGCTAGAAAATATGCATAAAATAGATTGTTGTGTTGACATTTCCGCCAAAGCATATCAAAATGAACGCTTCAACACACATCCACCCATACACACATATAACCACAAACATACTCGCTTACGCCTTAAAAAACAAGCTATCATAATAATAACAACGCGATAATAATAACAACCCTAATCGGACTTGTTACGGTTGTGGCTCGTCGCCGTTTGATCGTGCACCGTGTCCATAATCGGGGTTGATTAAGTCGATGTTAAGTTGGTGGTGCCACCTTACACAATTGTTAGCGGTAAACTGAAACTTTAAATCATGCGAAACAACTAGCAATTAAAAAAAGAGGGGGTAAATCAGTTCAACTACTATACTCGTGCGCTACGTGGATCAAGTACGGCATATGAGATTTATAGAAGACATTTTTTGAGGTTGAGTTTGAGGATGTTGAATTTTGGATTCAACATGTGGCTGCACAGAAGTTATGGCTTACGAGTTCTAATAAACACTGTTAGCTGCTGAACATACTGTACAATTTTTTTGGGGATTCTACAGAATCACGATCACAAGTATTTGAGAGCCTCAAAGTATTTAGTGAAGGCCGTGTTGACATCGAAAACTTACGTCTTACGAGTCGTGCATCCATCTCCGTTAATGGCGATAACATCTAAAAATGGTAAAGAAACAACAATGCTTGAAAATCGTAGAGTTGGCATCAGCGAGATAGAAGAGGATCTTAACATCTTTTATATATCCACTCAACATATTTTGGTTAATGTTTTGGGTATGAAGCGTGTCAGTGCTAGAGTGTTATCAAAATATTATAAACTTTGTCAAAAACGACGTTTAGTAGAGCGCGCGAAGGAAAGGTCTGATAACATAGCTGAAGACCCTATATTCCTCAAACGCATCATTACTGGTAGCAAGGCGTGGATTTATAAATAATGAGTCCAAAATGTTCAAAAATTTTGCGAAGGGCGTTCCGATGAGCCGTAACAAAAAGGGCTGGAGGTACAAAAGGCCATCCTATTGGCTCAAATTCTATTTTCAATACCGAGGTCGTCTCCATTTTTCTCTATTATTGAGAGGGAGACCCATTTCCTCCCGATAAAAACATCGTTTTTTCAACAATTTTTTCTCATATAAAAGATTAAATATTTTATTAGAATTTCTTATTGTTACACACATACACTATAAACAAAGAAATTCTGAAATGTTTTGAAAAAAATAGTTTAAACTCGGCCATTGTGACGTCATTTCCGGTGACCCCTCGGAAAAATATGCGCCCGCGTTGGCAGGATAACTTCTTACAGGATCATCTAAAGTGAAAAAATACGTTTTTAAAACTTGGACGAAGGAAAAAACTGGAAATTGGATTTTTTGCAGACTTTTTACAAAAAAAAAAATTAAAGTTTCAGTGAAAATTTCAAAATTTCGCGAATTTTATTTTCAAAAAGTTGTAATTGAGTCCAAATCTTTAATAATCGTCCAAGTCTTTAAGAGTTGTATCTCAAAGACCTGTGTAAAACTTCATGAAGATTGGTTGAGTAGTTCTCGAGAAATCTTGCCAACCGGCTTCAACCGAAAAACACAGTTTCGAGAAAAACGCGTTTAAAGACGCACTAGGCTACTAGATAGCCTCGAGCGCACAAGTTCTCAAGTCTGTAACTCCGAAACTATTACTCGGATCAAAATTTATGGCAATATTCTAGAGGTGTTGTATAATATAATAAGACAAAAAATACATTTTTTGAAACCCGGAAACCCACGTAACCCCTTAAGAATCCCACTGTATTAATAACTTTCAAAGCTGCTAAATTTTTATCCATTCTAAAACGCGAAACTACAAAATACGGCAGTTATTCTTCTATTCACCTTATCGATACCGAACTTCTGAGTAAATAAACCGCTTTTCTCTTATGTAGCGTGTCAAAACAATGTCACAAAATATTGGCTTTGTAATGCAAATTGGAACGGCTTGAAAATTCACACTACCTTAACTGCGGAGGTCCCTTCAAGTTTACATTCATTTACATTTCCACGGTTGTTTTTTTTTTTGTATTTTCTATGCTTGTTCGCTGATGGTACCTCAATGAGGTACCACTTAAACTGACAATCTGCATTCAAATTGTTGTTTAACAACACGTTTTGACTGCGACAATAAATGCTTTTGGGCGCGTGAAGGAAACATCAACAAGCGGTGAATATGTCATACGTGTGCACAATAAATTGCCAACAAGCAAGGACATATTCTTTAGGGTTGGCACTGACACAACAGAGAGCTTCAAGTAAAAAAAAAAGGGTTCCACTGCATTTCATTTGTGTGTTATCAAGAACATTTTTCATGTGCGCTACCGTTTATTTTGTACAACCCCCTCATGCTGTTTATTCATGCATATGTAAATATAGGGTGGTTCATATACTACAATTTGGTTAGTTTCTTTAGAAGTGGGGTATACCTATATAAAATAGCAAAGAGTTTTTTTGGAACAATCGTCGGAATTTGTTAAGAAATTGGCCAAAATGAACTCCACTTTATTCGCCGTTATTTTGTTAAAAGTAACGATATCCCATACACACTACGTATATTTTTCCATCATCTATAAAACATTTATATAAATTATCAGCGTGACGAGCTGGAGCCGATTTAGCCATCACCGTCTGTCTGTGTATACGCGAACGGATTCCTCAATTTTTGAGATATCGAAATTCACACGGGAAAAAAGATCCCTAACAAGTCGCCGCTGCCGATATCGGGCCACTATAGGATATACATAGCTGCCATATATACTGCTCGATCAAAAAGAAGTTTTTATATGGAAAGCTTTTATATTTGACGAGATATGTTCATGAAAATTAACAGCGATACTTGTTCAAGATAACGCTACAATCTCAGGATATATCATTCAGATCGAACCACTATTGCGTATAGCTGTCATACAAACAAAAACCGATTATAATCAGGTTTTTTATGGAACCAATTTTATTTGTGACGGGTATTATATTAGGTTGTCAAATATCTCCCTTCCGCCTTTTTGCTCTTTATTCAATGCTTTATAAAAAGTGTTACAGTGATCGGATTTAGTTCAAATATGCGCCGTTTCGTTCGTTAATCTGTTTCCATCTAGACGGTAACTTCAGAATACCCCCCTCGCAGAAGCTCCCTTCTTATTTGCGAAGAACTGGGACAGCCACTTTTCACAAGCCTATTTTGAGTTCAACTTTATACCAACAAAGGCGTTCGCCATGGACAGGAACACGTGGTAATCACTTGGCGCTATATCCGGGCTATATGGTTGATGCGACAAAACCTCCCATCAGAGCTCCCGCAGCTTCTGACGAGTCATCAACGAAATGTGTGGTCTGTCGTTGTCCTGGTGCAACACTACACCCTTGTTCGCAGTAGATGATAAAATTAAGCGTCTGGTCATATGGGAGCAGCTCATTGTGGATGATTCCCTTCCAATCCCACCAAACACATAGCAAACCCTTCCTGGCCGTCAACCCAGGCTTGGCCACTGTTTGGGACGATTCACCGGCCTTCGACCATGACCGGTTTCGCTTAATATTGCAGTATGTGATCCATTTTTCGTCGCCAGTCACCATCCGCTTCAAAAATGCGTCGTTCCGTTTCAGCAGCATATCTCAGGCGTTGATATGGTCCAGAAATTTCTTTTGCGCCAAATCATGCGGCACCCAAATATCAAGCTTTCTTGTGTATCCAGCCTTCTGCAGATGGTTTAAAATGGTTTGGTGACTAACTTCCATCTTTTGGGCGATGTGGCGAGATGTCACCTGCCGGTCTAACACCATGTTTTCCATGATTTGATCGGTATTCGTCGTCACAGGTCTTCCGCTGACTGACTTATCCATGGTGACGTTTTCACCCACTCTGGATCGTCGAAACCATTCGTCCACAGTTCGAAGTGATAGAGTACCATCCCCCGAAACATTATTTTTAAAAATACTATGAACCACCCTGTCAACCTCAAATACGTGCGTGTGGCATATGTAGTTACATTGGTACTCTTGTATTTATACAAGTTAACTCTTCAAGTGTTTTACAGCAGTTGTTATAGTAGTTGTTGTTGATAGCCGGTTATGTGGTGGCTGACTACCCCTAAATTAACCTTAAAACTCTCAAATGCACAATTTATCATTTGGCAACGATGAGCTGCGATTACGAATTTGACAAGCGCATCTCGTATGAATTTGCCGACATCCTCGTATGTTGTATGTGAGTGAAATATAAATAAATGTAAGGTTGCTCTGATGCATAGCATCGTGCGTCTGCCTGTCAGACTGCCTGTCAATCCTTTGAATTGTTGCTACATATATACGCCCAGTGCTACCAAATTGTCCCTTCGTCCTTGCGAGCCTGTCACTTTTCGTGTTTGTACTTCGTCGGTCGCAAATCTGTATCAGATGTGACCCAATGGTGTACTTGTGTATATATTTTATGACCATCGCTGGTGCCATTACCAAACCATTACATTCTGCCTTTATTTTATACTGTTTTTTTAGGGGGATTTCGTTTTCATGTTTTTCCTGCTTGTTTTTCCTTATATTACATACAGCTATACAATTTTCCTCATTTTGGTTTTCATGGTTCATAATTTTTATTTGATTCAAAGTTCAAGTTCTTTCATAAAAAACTTGAAGGGTTACCTAACTGATATTCCCTCCATACATATGTGCTGGTGCAATTGTAAATAAAAGTGACAGGTTGTGCACAATGTTGCAATAAATTGTTATTGCTTAGCAATTTGTTGCCTCACTTGGTCGTATGTTGAAACATCTGCATGTATATGAAGCGAATATGTAAGCAGAAGGCAAGGTCGTTTCGGTTATTGTCAAGAAAAAAATGTATAGTTATGAGAGTTGAGTTTCAAGGACGGAAAGAGTTAGATTTCGAATACAGCAGAATTTCTTAAGGAGTATTTATATTCAATTTTCATAGTTTTATTACCACAAGTAATAAATACCAATATAACAGGCATGGAAAAGAAGTTAAGTCTTGATAAAAAGTGCGGCCTACCTCTTCATTACTCTCAACTATTAGTTCTAGTGGAGGTCATCTTATTTTAAAAAGTGTTGTCGTAGTCTTGTTCATTTTAGATTGGATTGATTTGTTGAATCATAAATCTCCTAAAACCCGGTAAACATATCAATTTATTTTATTCATAGTCTCATGCTTCATACAGCTTTTTGCATGGTCCAAAAGCCTGTCGAACGAGTGTTTTAGCTCGTTGGCCGGTATGACCGCCAGTATGCCGGTGCAAGCCTTTTGAATGGCCTCTACGTCTGCATAACGCTTTCCTTTCATGGACAAATGAATTTTCCTGAAAGGAAGAAGTAGCACGGTGCCATATCAAATGAATACGGAGAGCGGTTAATGCTTAAAATGTGATTTTTGGTCAAATAATCGTCCTTGGAATGTTGGATTCTGAACAATTTTTGGTCGTCAGTCAATTTGAGCGGAACAAACCGGGCACACACCTTTCGAAAACCCAAATGTTCTGTCAAAATGCCATTAATAGATGTTCATTAATATAATTTCAATGATGATTTCGGCTGATTTTTGATGAATTCAATGGAATTTCCGGTGATCACGGATAACACAAACTGACACTTAAAACGCAATAACTTCACTTCCAATCAATGAAATGTCATTAAATTCTCACTGGTCACAGGACAATTGATAAAGGTAGCAGATTCTAACGCGCCAGTCGACATATACATGGCCCCACCAGGGGGCGCTGGATTCAAAAAGTCGTGTTTACTTTGGAATCCATCTTGTGGGATAGTCGAAAAGAAACTTAAAGAACTAAATATGTACCATTTTCGTCCACAACTTGTTGCCATTTTTCCGCACGAGACATTACCCCATCACTGTATAACGTTTCTGTTTTCTCGGCGAAAAACTGTGCCAAGAGATATTCATAGACTTCTCTCGAAGCCAACTTTACTCCATTAAGGGAGTTCTGTATTGACCGAAACAAATGGTTGCCCGATGGTGCAAGGTCAGGGCTATATTTTGGATGCATCAAAACTTCCTGCCAAGGTCCCCCAGTTTTGCGGAGTCGTGAAAGATGACTTTTTGTTGATCAGTTCTGGCCGTTTTTTTTATGTCATAAGTTGTCGACCAGGTTGGAGCAGCTCAAAGTGGATTATTCCTTTCCAATCCCACCAAACACTCAGCATAATCTTTCGAGGCGTCAATCCTGGCTTTACAACCATTTGTTGAGCTTCACCACGCTTAAACCGTGATCTTTTTCGCACATTATTGTCGTATTTGATCCACTTATCGTCTCTTGTTACCATTCGCTTCAGATATGGTTCGATTTCAATTCGTTTCAGCAAAAAATCGCAAGTGTTAGTTCGGTCCATTAAATTTTTCACAGAGAATTCACGTGGTACCTCAAACATTGAGCTTTTTTGTAGCCAGTCTTTTTTACATGGTTTAAAACCGTTTGATGATGAATATTAAATTCCTTAGCGATGTCATGGCTGCTTATGTGACGGCCCTGATCAATCTTTTCCATAATTTCATCGACTTTTTCAACGATAGGTCAACCAGAGCGACCTTTCACATTGAAATTTCCAGAACGGAAGCGAGCGATCCATTGTTGCGCTACACGAACTGATATATCAATCGTCTCCGTAAACTTCACAAATTTCATTGTGACATTTTTCCTTTTTTATAAAAAAATTTCAAAATATTTATAGCGAATTTCTTCATTACTTTCATTAACTTTTGAAAAGTTGTATCTTTTTTTCAACTTCTCTGAATTAATTTTTTGGTTAAATGAGGCTTATCCTTCTATCTATAATAGAATCTTACCTTTCCAACACTATATGATATGACACAATGTGATTGGTAGCAGTGAAGATATATCACTGCAATACATCTGTTGATAAAATACGAAAAGACTTTTTGGACTAGCCATATATTTAATCCGCCTCTATAGTTCATGGTCATGGTAACATTACTATCCAAATGGAAAGTGCGAGTACTTGCGAACCTTATACAAATAAATTACTTTACTTAATTGCACATTTACCGGAATAAAATGCTAATTGTCTCTAAGATATTCACTCTACACATAATTAATCCGGCTTTCACTGAGATGCTAAAAAGTTTGCTATAGCCTTCAGCCTTCTATAACGAATTCATCTACATAACCGTAGAAAAATACCTGCTTAAATATTTTACGTGATAACCAAATTTATGATCTTGAAGAAAATATTAGCAACAACCACTTCTTTCTTAAAGCGCTTCCATTTTACGCGTGAGCTTTTCAAGTCGGTTTAGGCTACTCAACGCCCCTTGCCCGCCTACTAAACATAATTATTAGGTATATGCTACAAAGTGTAGCTGCCACTTTATGTGCCTTCGTTAACCCCAAATTAGGCAACTCCACTTAATGGTGTCAAACACGAGCTATTAAAGAAACTAAGAAAGTTATTATATATGTATGTAAGTCAACCTCAATGATGGCACTGGTTGCTTATTAACAATGCACACTTTAACTTTACCCTAAGAGAATTTTCAACAACAACTCCTCCCCGAAGTTCGAAGCTGGCGAATGTGTTGAGAAAAAAGCAACAAAAGCTGCCAACTTATTTAGCCACAAAATGTGCCACAAAAGCTAATGAGCTTCAAGGGTAAATACTGCTAAAAGTAAGTTTATGCTAATACTTGTATGTATGTGCATATGAATTGTGTTTGTTATTGTATTTGTGCCTGCGCACCTTTATTGGTCCTTTGCTGTTGCTTGCTTGCGGTATTTTTTCATAATTAACTATCTTCGTGGCGTTTTAAGTATAACGGTGTCAACAGGCCATAAGAAAGGTTGTCGCGTCTTTGGCGCACGCATACACACACACGCACTTACACTGACACAGCCATTCATATGAGCGCACATCAGTACCCGTTGAGGGCAGGACATTTGCACGCAGCTAACTCGCGACAAAACATCTGTGAACAAATATGAAATTCATGTATTTGTATTTGTAACGAAGTGAATAGCAACAAAAACACCAGCAATAATATAGTTACCATACACGAGGCAATATCTAATTATTATTGCAGTAATCATTTCATAATCATATTTTGTGTGCAGGTCAGCCCTCCTAGAACCCCCCCCTCATGTCACCGCCTTTCTTAACTCTCTGTGCTTTGCGACATTTTCGATACATTCTATTGTTCACTCGTTTGTTACACACGGCGCACAGCGGGTATACGCCCCCGAGTCCGTGTGTGTTTTCGAGGTGACTGCTAGGGCTGGCTGCACTACAGTGGGAACTTTTGGAAATTTTTACTATTTTTTGTTTTTCGTAAACTTTTTTGAAGTAATTCTTCTTTAATAAGGGAACTCAAAATAATGAAGTAAGGAAATTTGAACTGACATTTCTGGGTGATTTCATTGTTCAATAATAAATATATTCGATCCAGAAGCTAAAAATTAACAAAGTCCTCTCTTCCAGCGGGCAGAACTAATAAGTTTTGCATTAACTCGAGAATGGAGTGAACGAATATAAGTTATAAGTAGGCATTTTTGCGGTGCTCGAGAGATAAAATCTGATCAAATTTGATCCGGACTGACAAAAAACCTACATTTTTACGTACTTTAATAAAAAAAAACTCAATACAAATATGCTAACTTTTAATTTAATATTTCATACTCCTGTTAGAAGTCTCTGCCTTCACTAACTTCAGCGAATTAACGTTTTTTCGGTGTCACCTCATTTTTGTAGCGCCATTCACTAAATTATTGGAGAGTTTCGGCGGGTTGTACCAATCTGCGTAAAAAAATTCACCGAAATAATAATCGGTTTGGGCGTGTGGTCTAACTGGACCAGTTTATTCAGTTTTCGTATTTGCAAGATTTTTTTTTAACTTACGGGTAATCGGTTCCCAAAACATTCTACGTGCTTTTTTCGAAAATCTGTCAAAGTCGGTGAAGTAAATTTTTCCGAATCGGCTGGACAGATCAACTTTAAAATTTTACACGACTTTCTTAAATATATTTTTCACTTATTTTTGGGAAGCTACCATTTGGTCAATAATCAAAATTTTGACTAGTCCTTCAATCATTATCTGTACTGTTCAGAAAAATCTTGCTCGCGGGCAGAAACCATTTTTCGGAGAGATCGGCTTCGAGATCAATCGATTTCTTTATTAAATAAAAAATAAAACGAAACGCGAGACTGACTTTCAAGTGGATATAATCCTTCTTAATCTATCCACAATTTTAACTTGTTGAAGTCTTCAATTCAACTACAGTGCAACACCTATTCATTCATTAAAAAAAATCTACCGCTAATTTCGGCAGTCAATTTTTTATCGTTGTCCCTTTACCAGTGTTTCTACGCCCCATTCATTCTTTCATCCGTCCATTGCGGGTTTCTCATTCAGTAATAATTGCAAAAAAGGCATCTGAAAAAAATTACTATTGTCACAGCCACAAAACACCAGCACAAAGCCTGCAAACAATTGCAATGATGCAAGGGCAGCTATTGCTACAGTGTCTACATAAAGTATGCACACATTTGCTTTCTCTCCTATGAACTATTCCACCTTTGTTGGCCTACGCGACAGATGCGTTTCTCATTCGATTTTTAATATGCGGCCAATCTAACTGTAATTGGTTTGTTATTGTACCGCCGCCAAAAACACAGTTATGTACGTTTGCTTTTATGGAAGCACCAGCCAAAACTTGGGTTTAAATACAGATCCGCTGCTGTTCTATTCTTTTTCGAAAAGGGGCAGCTTGCAAGCTGGCAGTTGTTGTTATTTGTTGGCTCTTACAAAAAAGCCTCAGGAGACTATTGCTTTGCTGTCTTCCCTTCATTTTGCCCTCTCTACTGTGTTGTGTGTGTTGCTTGAATGTTGCAACGGTTTGTTCGCCCGCCTGCTGTGGGGACGATGCGGGACTGATGCCTTGTGAACATATGCGTCCGTCAGTCCATAGAGACGAATGTAGTTTGTTGTTATTGCTCGACAGGACTGTCATTTGTGTTGTTATTGTTGCTGTTAAATTTATGAAAAATGATGTTCACACTTCCTAGAAATACATTTTGTTTTTGTTGTGTTTGCTTTTTTTTGCAGACATATCGTACAGGTTATGTCTAGTGGCTGAACTTCATGGTGATCTTCTTTGGGGTAAAATTTTTACGGGTGTCATTATGAATAGGAACAGTTTCTGTTGCAACAACAGAAAATAACATTGCTCGATTAGTTTGGAGAGTATTGCTGCACCACATTAGTTGGTCAGTTATGCTAAAATCCGTTTACATTCTGGTTACGTTTGAAGAGCAGGTTAACGCTTTGTTGTTGTATAGGCAGAACGTGTGTCTCGCATAATTTTGAGAATCCGAGATAAGTCGATTCTGTCTCTTTGTTTGCATGTATGGGGACTAGTCTCTTAGTTTTTGAGATACCGAAATTATGCAAGAAATTCTCCAAGAAGCTGCTCAAACGCCGGAATAGCTGACAACTGACTACTATAGCATATAGCATTTGAGATATCTTCACCGAGCTTAGGTTTTTGTCCAAGGCAGTGGTGCAATATCCGAAGAAATTTTTTTGAAACAAGTCACTAGAATATAGTTGCCATACAAACCGACCGATCAAAATAAAGTTCTTGTAAGGAACCTCTTGTATTTGTGAAGGGTAATACAAGGATGATCCATTTCGAGGTTCCCTACTTTTTTAGGCAAAACACATAGAATCTTCCAATTTAATGAGGAGTGTTTATTATCATTCGAAAGATCGTTCTTTGGCATTTATTTTTTGAAAATTATCTTTTTAAATGTTGACCACTGCTAGCTCTCAGATGGTCCATTAACTGAATCCAATTTTCGATGACTCGTTCGAGCATTTCGACTAGTAACTGGCGAATAACACGAGTGATGTTTTGCTCCAAGCCCTAAATCGAAGCGAGATTGTCGCAAAAACTTTAGACTTTACAAATTTCCACAGGAAAAAGTCTAACGGTGTGATATGACACGATCTTTTTGGCCAATTAACCGGCCTAAAACGTGAAATTATCTTCTCACCCAATGTTCTCTCAATAAATCCATTGGTTCTTGTTTTAAAATCGCTTTACTCTAATGATATTTGTACAAAATAAAGGTTGATTGCTAACTGTCCCACTACATTGTGTAAACATTTACCTCCCATAGGACTTCAAAGCTATAACTTTGTTGTTAATTCTCACAATTTTTCACTTTAATTCACATTGTGAAACTATATGTTTGGTATAAATATATTACTGTTATGTGTTGCTGCTATGTCGTTGTGATTTAACACCTTGCTATGGTTAAAGGTACTTGTCAAATTGCCGTCGGATGATTTGCGTTGACATTTCCACCTGTCATTTGCGTATCTCATACTGACGCATATACCTATGTATGTATGTATGTATGTATGTACTTGTACATGCAACAATATGGATTTGATATTAAATTTGTGGATTTTAATCAAGTAACGGCGACTTAACGGGAATGATATGATTTATCTTAAACTATAGACATTTATGGATAAATAATCCTAAATTTAAGGAATTATCCTTCCTTTATCGTACTTTTAGCTAAACTTCTTAAAAGTGGCTGTTGTTGTTGTTTTAACGGGATACTAATCCCCGTTCGGGTGGTAAGGATCATCTGTGTTGTCGTCGACGTCATCTAACGGTAGGCCCAGGAAACGTGCTGTTTCGACGGGGTCGGACCAGGGGGAGGAGGGTGTTAGATGTGTGGGGTTCGTAGGGCATGCAAAGAAGTGGTCAGTGTCATACGGAGACTCGTTGCATGCAGGACATACATTAGGTATGTCAGGGTCTATTCTGGATAAGTAGGAGTTTAACCTGCTACAGTATTTAGAACGAAGTTGCGCTTAAAAGTGGTATAATGTAGTTGTTTATGGTATATGTATAGCTTTGAGCCAATCTCCATTCAAGTACCATAGGAATTTTCCGAAAACATTACGAAGTTTTTTTAAGAGATTGGGCTGGAGTGATATTTATTTTAATTACGGCAAAGATAAGATTGTTATATTGGACCTTTTTGAATATTTTAAGGCGTATGCAACTACCTAATTATAGCCAGCAATTAACCCGTCGGTGATGTATACACACTAAACCATCAAAACCATGTTCATATATTTTAATAAAAATGTGTATTATTGTCTTCAAAATAGGCTCCCTTTGAACCGATATAAGCATGGCAATGTTTATTCCAATTTTTCAATCACTTGTTATAAGCCTCTGCTCGGGGTGGCTTTCTGTAACTTTAGCGAATTTTGGTTTTTTCCAATTTCGGCGCATTTTTCGACGTCATATTCATAAACTCACGTTTCGTAACCAACAATGATGCATTCGATGAATGTAGGGTCCTCAGCTACTTTGTCAAGCATCTATCGTGTAACCTCTACTCGCTTTAGTTTGCAAAAGATTCAGGCCTTTTGATACGAATCTAGTATTGATACGCTTCCTACCCAAAACACTAACCGAAATAGGTTGAGTTGATCTATAAAAGATGCTGAGATCCTCTGTTATCTCTCTGATACTAACACGACTTTTTCAATAACTATTTCTTTCATAATTATCGGAGATGGATGGACTTTCACTGAATGCTTTGTGTCACTCAAATGATTGTGCTGGTGTTAAAGTAGAGTCACCAAACCCTTCTGCAACATCTACGTAATAGTGATTCCATTAGAAATACAACATTTTAAATCATTCTTAAACTTTTTTCTATTCGAATCTCTTTCTCCCTAAACATCACATCACTCGTTTTTTGCTTTTCATTTGGTTTTATTTTTGCTGTGTAAGTAGTAATTCTGCATTAAATCAACTTGTCTTGCGAAAATCATTCTCGATGTTGCAATATTACAGATTGTGCCACCTGATTTCGACAATAAATTCACAACTACACTTTCCCCACACTTTGTCTCTCCCTAAAATTCTTCTAGTCAATTTTTGCGGGCAAAATTTGCAACTTTAGCTTTAAGTTCAACTTTAACTTGTCATTGTGAGATGTGACCAACTTCGACTGCTATCAATCAAAACACTCGCAGCTACGAGCGTGTATCCTTATCGTGTGTATATGTGTGTATTATTGTATGTTTGTATTTTATACTTGAGCAACAACAACCATACATCAACGTCAACTGAAAACAGACGAATAAGCACACACGAATACACAAACACACACACACTCACCCACTTGAAAAGCGCTCTGTTGCAAAAGGGACATAAAACCTAAGCCAAAGATTTGACATGGATCAGTAATCTAATGCCAGATTACGATTCCGCATGAGTCGATGCTCAATGTGTTGGCGTAGGTATTGAGGTTGCTTTAACTGTTAGTGTTACTGTTGGTTTTGGTTTCGGTTTTGTGTTTTGTCGCTACTACTATTACTAAATCCAAACCCCACCACCCGCCCCTCACACTTTTTCATCCATTCGATACACTTGTGTAATAGACCACCTTGTATTCAACATCCTTGCCATCACTGTTGCACAGTTCTCTCTACTTCTCTGTAAACGTGTTGTGCCTTATCGTTCATTTGGTTGGTTTTGCCGCTGTTGCTTCCACTGGGTTGACTGGTTTTGGAAATACGCTTGGTTGATTCGGAAGTTACTGTGTGGGTGGTTGGGTGGGCTTTACAGTGATTTCAACTAGTGCAAGCGTGGAATAAAAATTGGAAAGTTCTAGATTGTTCATTTATGCTTAAGACTCATAATTTGGGTAAGATTTTTGTTACTCCTGTTAGATATTTAAACGCAATAGTCATACTAATTAAAGCTAGATTTATAATTAAGGTTACATTCAAAGCAAGATATGATTGCGGAAGACATGTGAGAACTGTTTCTATTATTAAACAAAAAAGAAAGTTAAATTCGGCTGCACCGGCCATTTATCATGTTTATATATATTTTATAGGGTCTCCTACATTTCCTTCTGGTTGCTACAAACTGCGTTGCAAAACTAATATGGTCTGTTTAGACTTAAAAAGGTAAAAACTTCCTATGCGTCTTCGAAGGATGGATTTTATATACATATTTTTGTCAGTTTTTTTTTAATCAAGAATCATTAATTATAGAGGAATACCGCTTCGTAATCACCTCCGGGGGCTTTGGGTAAATTTGGAAATGCTAAGGCGGTGTCATAGCCCCATCGCACCACTTGTAGAAGAAATATTGTCTTTTGGGCAGTGCGTTTTCGTAGGGATCTATTGTCTAAATTTTAGAATCGGACTTTTAGCTTTTTTACGACCACATGGGTTAGGGTGCGTGGCCGTTGATAAAAAGACATTAAAATGGCTATATCCCGACCGGATTGGATTAGATTTTTTGTAAAGGAAGTCACGAATCTAATCCCAGTTAGGAAGGTAAGGATTGGATAAGTTGTCATCAACGTCGTCAAACGGTAGGCCAGGAAATGTGCTGTTTCGACAGGGTCGGACCAGAGAGAGAAGAGTGTCAGATGAGTAGGGAGCGGGGCATTCATGGAGGTGGCTAGTGTCATGTGGGGACTCATTGCACGATGGACATATGTTTGATATGTCAAGGTCTATTCTGGATAGGTAGGAGCTTAACCTGCTCCAGAACGAAGCTACGCAAGGGTCATTCTCGTTTCTCGCGGCAATTCGAGCCATTCGTCTTTATTGGATGGTGGTTTGACTCCCAAGTCGTCGGAGATGTTGATAGCTTCATAGTTAAGTTGCGTTCGATGCTTATAGGAGATGGTTCCGCTCCAAACAGATGACTGCAGGGATGATTCCTGCGAACGCGTCCCATCAGGAACCGCAAGCGGCATCCTGTCGTAGTTCGGAGTGCAGTGTTCGGACAAGTTTGAAGCTTCCTCGTCTGCGTTTCACTGCATCCAGGTGACCATATTGGTCCGGCATCGTTGAGGAGTGCTCTCCGTCTCCGAATTGGGTAGAATCGGGTTAGTACTACCCTTAGAACCTGATGTACCTTATACAAGTATAAAGATTTTCAGTTGACTTCATATCGATGCCCGTCCCATCCTATTTGACTTTTCATCTGACTATAAAGCGGTTGTGTTGGTCAAAATGTGTTTTTAATAATGAATTTAAGTGGACAAACCTTCTTAGCGCAGGATATGAATGAAATTAGCATAGCCCTTAGTTCAAAACTTATATTTATATACTTAGATCTCCGTACCTCTTCTTGACGTTTGTGAATATTTGTCAAAAAAATCCTTATTTACGATTTAATGCAGTTATTCTTCACAGAAGCCCCACTGTCCCCCATGCCTTCCTTCACGAAATTGTCTGGCAACGCTGTAAGCTCACGGCTGAATGTGAATTAGTTGTATCGATTGCCATTGCTTGCACAATGAAAAGCTGCACCAGATAAGTTATTTATATGCGGGTATGTGTATATATCTCCTCTGACAATTCGACTACGATTGATATAGAGCGGGTGTGCGCAGTGCGGCGAATGTTTTTATGAACACCAATCGAAGGTAGATAAGCTTGCCAAATAAAAAGGATGAAAAAAGTTCACCAGAAGTTGAAAAAGATTCATATTTGTGCAACTGCTGCCATAGAATATATAGATGAGCGTAGCCAACACCTCTGTTGGCATTTGTAGGCAGCCTTTGGTGCACCGTTTGGGGATTACAAATTGCGCTATGAATTTGTATATTTGCCAATAACGACAGCAATAATAATATTTTCCATCATATACATACATATGTATATACGAAAATATAACCAATACTTGTATGTATATGTATCAATGTATATATTTTAGTATGTGTTTGTGACTGTAGCCTTCACTGTCAGCCATTCACTGTTCACCATCAGCCATCACTATTACTATAAAATATCACAGACCCGCCGTTTTTGTTGCCCCACAGAGAAACAAACAAAAAATAAACGAAAATATAAAAACAAAAACAAAAAAGTCGATGTTATAAAACTACATCACCTATTCCACCCACAATCAAAATGGCCACAGTTCAAAGTAGCTCTTAAGCTGCTCGTCGTCGTCGTCGTCGTCATCGCATAAAAACCTCTACTAGCGAGTCAGCACGAACGTGCCACAATGACTATAACTTGCCAAAGTGGCAGTAGTGGCCTGCGTGCCTGCTGACTGTTGATGGCTCCCAAGTCGCACTCGAACTCGCACAGCACAGCACATTCTTCTACACTCGTACCGGCAGCTACTAGTACTCGTATCTCTGTTGTTGGTTTGGTTATGGCACAGCTTTGCTAGAAAATCATTGTTTGTTTGGCCGGTACGTGACTGTAGCGTTTCGACTCGTATTTGTACAAACGTTTCGTTTCTTCCCCAACACGTATTCTCGGCACACATACTCACGTATCCATACCAATACTTGTTGTTTTTTACTTTTGTTGTTTTTGTGTCATTCTTTGGTCTTTTGGTTGGTTGGGCGCTTGGTTGGTTGAATGTCTGATTCGTTTGGCCGTTCAATCGTTGTTGTTGTTGCCACCTATTTTATATTCTACGGTTGCCTGCTGCTCGCTGTCAACGTTGCCATCACATCACAAGCTTCAACACAAACACATTTACATATCCACTTGTGCTATACATATCCACATCTATCTATATAAAATATAAGTCCTTTCGTCCGTTGCTGCCACTGACATTGGCTCAGTTTTCCAATGATAGCAAATATAAAGCTTGTTTGCCATTCTGATATGCACCTCCTTGCCACCGTTCGTGGCTCTGCGTTGCCACTAGCTTAGTGACACTTAGTTGTATGTTGCACGGTTTGTATGCTTGTAGTATATGCCTTCTGTTTGTTGTACTGTGATTATTATTTTATTTTTTCTTATGTGTTACTTGCATTGTTTTTCGTTTTTTTGTGTGTTGAGAATCGGAGAATCTTTTCTCTGCCGGTAGGCCTTTGCTCTGTCAGTAGGATACGCTTTGATGATTCTGATGTTTATTGGAATAAATAATATTGAAGCATATTCAAATGCTATATAGGGTGACAAGTTGGTATAAGTTGGCAACATAGCAATTTGCCGACAGCACTGCATTGTTTAATTCTGGTTAGGTGTTTTCCAGAAAATTTTTAGGTAGTAGTCTGGTAACTTGGGTTCAAAAAATCGAAAATGTTTTTTTGCTTAATTTAAAAGTACAATCTCTTGAGAATATACTGTGAAAATTTCAGGCAGGAATTCGAAATATTTCGGGAGTTATAACGAATTTCCTAGAGCGCCTCGGAGTACAACTTTTAAGGTCGACCGAACTTTAAACGCTCTAAATATTCAAGATAATTAATTTATATTTTCCTATAAAAACCCACTCTCCAAGGAAATCCGAAAACCATCTCAATAGGGACGCTACAAAAGTAGACCGATAGAGACAGCAAACGACACCATATTTTTTGCGCTCTTTTGACATTTCTCTTCAGTAAGTTTTGCCATTTCATCATGGAAAGATATACGATCCAACAACGAGTCGAAATTATTAAAATTTACTACCGAATTTCGGAGTCAGTGACCTCAACTTTAAGAGCGCTACGTCCAATTATAGTCGTCATAATCGTTCTGTCAGATCAACAGTTGAGCGTCTAGTTGAAAAATTTTAATCCACAGGAAGAGTACATAATGTCCCCGTGTCAGTGAGACAAAGAAGTGCCCGTAGTGTCGAGAATATTGCTGTCGTTGGTGATCAATTGATGAAGACCCAATTCAGTCTTTCACTCGTCACACTCAACCTTTGGACATCTCTGTGGCGTCGTTGTGGTCAATTTTGTGAAAAGATCTCGGCCTACATCCTTGCAATATCAAAGTGACGCAAGAAGTGAAGCCGCTTGACCACCAGAATTGTCGTATGTTCGTGAATTGGGCTGAGCAACAACTTGAAAATGATCCGGATTTTCATCGAAAAATCTTCAACGATGAGGCTCATTTCTGGCTGAATAGGTTTGCTGAAAAGTCTTTGTCCTGGTTGAGAGATCACGTTCCAAACAGAAACTTTCTGCGGTTGCCTTAGTGCTCTAGCCTTACGAAGACTGTCAATGTTTGTGGCATTTCAATCAATTGTTCTCAACTTCCCAGAAAATAGTTAAATTTTATTTGGTGTTATTTAACATCATTAGCGAATATTTTCTCTTTGCCAGACTCCAAAGGGACTCACAGCAAAAAAAAGGTTTCACTCAAAGGAGGAGATCAAAGTGAAAACAAAAGCATAATTTGAAGACTTCAAGGCTTCATACTATCGAATCTGTATCTACAATAAATATTAGAGGATCGTTACTATAAAGGCAATTCTCTAAAAGGATATTATGTCGAAGTACCTAGCCCTTTCATTCAAATTGTTAGGCCAAAGCCGCATGTATTTCAGATTACCATACATTTAGTTCAATCTGTCTTTGGTTGAGTACTTTTAGTACAGAGAACCCATAGAGTAGAAATTAATATATGTATATACGAGACCAATAGTTCTTCCGTAAACGCAACTGAAATCAGCCACGTGATGCATTGTTGCAGAAAATAAGAATTTACGCCTGAATTGTACAAAGAAGTAGATAAAAATATCTATGTTGTACTATGTAGTATTTGTGTAGATAAAATTTCGTTTATATATTCCTTGGAAATATTCAAAGCAACTGTTGATTTATAAAGAAATATTTCGGTGAAAATCTCGCTTTGATTTGAATACAGGGTGTGATGTATTTTTTGTAGTTTTTATAAATTTTTTTAGAAAAGGGTTATTAAGGAATAAAGGAAATTACAAGAAAATTATGGATCAAATTACATTCTTCGTTCTAAAAACTACTTGTATGTTCTCTTCTATAAACAAACTTCACAAATTATCAAATATTTCTATCAACTTTGCTATGTGAAAACATGCTTTGACGAAAAGTTTTCCTAGTTCTAAAGTACCAATTACATTTCTTATAAGACTGCTTGGCATCCTTTAATCGCACCTTAAACTGTCATAGGTTTCATTTTTTACCATCACTTTTCTTACCTTTCACTCACATAGACGCAACCTTCCATTTTCTAGCATTTATTTGTGTAGCTTTTAGACGGACTGCTTGTTCTTGTCATTCCTTATCGCTTTGCTGAATGTGTCTCTAGGCTGTCATTTTCATACCGATGAATATCTCGTCCAACGACGTATCGTCAACATTAAACTCATCCACAGCGTTTCGCATAAATTGCAGTTGGCTACGACCTCTGCGGCCTATGCGGAGCTGAGGGCTCCTTTGGTTGTGTGGTTTCATGTTGCCACTTACATTTACGAGCGAGCCAGTAAGCGCGTGGAAGTGAGTGTTGACGCGTGTAGCATGACATGGATGGGAGAGGAGGAGGGAGTGTAGCAAACATTCTCATTGGCATTCATCGTCTCTGTTGGTGCTATTGCTGGGCCATTGACTACCAGCCTACCCTCTTGCTTCGCCGTCATTATTACCAACATTTCGATTGCCTTCAGCTATCGGTGTTGGCGCATCAAAAATCGGTAGCGTGTTCAAAAATATAACATCAGAGTAGCGAAAACTTAATGGAAAAGGTAAACAAGCTGAAAAATCATTTGCTTAAATTTTCTCGTTACTAACCGTGCCGTGGTATTGTTTACTTATTTAGTTGGTGGTTCGGTCTGTTAGGAAGTAGTGGAGGATTTCTTTGAATCCGTAATACTGAACGTTTTTCGTGGAAATTTCTTTCAGAGATTTCGTTGTTAAATACTTGGATATCATTTAATTATTCTGGCGCTTGTGCGCAAATATCACTCATACGACCTGACGCTCCTTCGGTAAAGGAATTAAATATTAAATTCTAATTTTCATTGACTTTGTTTTTATTTATAACACGATTTTATTTTTGACTATCACTTTTATGTCGAAGAACATTTTAATGCCTTTACTTTTCAATAAAGTTGAAAAAGTTGAAACTTATTCTAAATGTCGGTCCTGTGCAGCCCAAACAGTGAGCTAGTTGAAACATTTTCATCTCGATGGGTTCTTTAACAATTAAACAGACGGATTGGGGATCAGAAAACTGATATGTAATTTTTTATCATAAGATAAGAGTTCTCAGGTGCTGACATTTGGTAGATGAATTCGGCTTCCTTTTATAATATTATTGGCACACAAAATTTTGGTCAAAACCGAACGAGAACTTCTATTATGTAATGGTTTACCATGCCACATATCTCTTTTTGCAATTGAAATTTGGCAAGCCAATTTGTGTACCCGTAGTTATTATAGTTTTCGGAAGACTTAAGTTCTAGATAAATATCTATTAAAGGGTGATCCTTTTCAAGGTTCCCTACTTTAAAAAAAAAAAACACAGAAACTTCAAACGGAAATGTTTATTATCTTTGGAAAGAACATTCTTTGGCATATATCTTTTGAAGATTATCCCTCTCAAATATTCCCCGTGGCTACATTTTAGATGGCCCATCCCATGAGTCCAATTTTCGATGACTCGTTCGAGCATTTCGTCTGGTAGCTGGCGTATGACCATCGTGATGTTTTGTTCCAAGGCCTGAATTTAAGTGGGATTGTCCGCATTAGACTTTACATACCCCACAGGAAGAAGTCTAACGGTGTGATATTACACGATCTTGGTGGCCAATCGCACGACCCAAAACGTGAAATTATCTTCTCACTTAAGTGTTCTCTCAATAAATCCATTGATTGATGCGATGTTTGTGAAGTGGCGCCATTTTATTGAAACCAAATCTCGCCGAGGTTACGAGTTCAATTTTTGGCATCGAATAGTCGATTATTATGGCGCGATAATGGTCGCTATTGACGGTTACGTTCTCAACGGGATCATTTTTGAAGAAATATGGACCAATGATTCAATCGGCCCACAAACCACACCAAACTGTTGTTTTTTCTGGATAAAATGGCAGCTTATGAATCTCTTCAGGTTTCTTTTCGTTCCAAATGCGGCAATTTTGCTTGCTTACATACCCATTGAGCCAGAAATGAGCCTCATCGCTGAACGAAATTTTACTCGAAAACGTCGAATCTCTTCGGAACTTTAAAAAAGCCCATAGAACCGCTTGCGAAGGTCGTGCGGCTTCAGTTCTTGCTTAAGCTGTATTATGTATGCTTCCAATTTAAGATCTCTACATAAAATGCGCAATTGGTCCATAAATTTTCCGCAGAAGCTTTCTCTCGGTAACGGCTCCTCCGATATTGTTATCGTCCATGCCTCTGCACCATATAGCAGGACGGGGATGATGAGTGGCTTGTAGAAATTGGCAGATATGCTCATTTTAAACTTTAATCGTAGAACTAACTCTTTTGGATTCCGGCAAAGTAGACGAAGATAACGAATTTTTCGTTAAGACGGTCAGAAAAATTTGTTTTTAAAAATATAATTAGATTCGAAACTGGTTAATATTTTTAAGGAAAATTTCATTGATATGAAATACGATTAGGTATAACTCCCTAACTAGTCCTCTTCACAGAAGTTACCCGACACATATTCATACTTAAACACTGAAGTTACAACTTTACGCACACTTCAAAAAATCTTGCCGAAATGGCAACCTGTGTGAATGACAGTACGCAACCGAAGTAAAGCAACAAATTTACATACCACATAAACGCACACAGTCATACATATTTTAGAAGTTCGTAAGCGAGACGCATCTTCCCCAAGTTTCTAGTTCAATGAAATGTCAGACACTGGGCAACAGCTTAGCACGGCTCCGCCAACTGCACGACACAAAACTGATGGCTACATCAAAGCCCGTCCAACGACCGACGCCATCATCATCATCATCACATCACATCAGTGCTTGCCTTGGCTTGCTTGTCAGTTGTTTTACATTTTCGATAGTCAAAGTATAAACGAAATACGAGTGTTGTGGGTACGATGAAATCCTAACAGCATTGCCCACCTACCTACGAACCCACTCCCAGTGCAGTGTGGAGTTTTCAGTGCGCTTGAAGAGATAAATATTCAACGCATTTGTACCCAAATATTATGCTTTGTGACTGTTGCTTTAGCTGCTGTTGCTATTGTTGTTGTTGCTGCTGCTTTCATTGTTGATGCTGAAGCAAGATAGCGAAAATGTCATCCTCCTGTCAGGGCCCAGAGCTCTGGTACACACTTACACACACGAGCAGCATCCGCATCGCCGGGGCAACAGACGACTGGCAGTCAAAGCGCGGCATTCAAACTTCATCCCTCACGTGGGTGATTTCGAATTTGACGTTGAATGCCGCTGTCGATGGCGTCGAGTACTTTGCATAAATTTGAAATAACTTTGTAACTTTGCCATTGGTAGCAAAAAGTATGGTAATTCTTTACTTTTTATGACTTAGATTATCATAATTATTGTAATACTTTCCGTTGAACGTAAGGGGCGCGCAGACTGAAGCTTTGTATTGCGATTAGAAGTGGCGATTTGGCGCTGTTGGCTGCCGTCTCATTGCGCGGCTCTGCTGTGTGTGGGTGTTCAATAAGCGACGGCCTGACGTGAAAGATAATACGTTGCTTGGTGCTCTCTGGCTGTCACTGACGTTGTTCGGTTGGCTGATTTGTAGAACTTTTCGCTCGGTGATTTGCATTTTTTATTTATTTCGCTAATAAAAGTTGTTTGGATTTGGTTGCATACACAATTGGTGTTATAAAAATCACGAAATCAAAAAAAAAACTACCTTTGGGTTGGGGCATGAAGTGGGGAGCAATTGTAGGCATTTAAAGTATTCCAAAAGTGTTTCTGCATTTAAAAAGGTTTCGTATACTGAACGTTGTCAAAATTTGGACATTTATTTAAGAAAAAACGTGTGTTATTCAAAGTATATCCATCGCAAAAGAACTGCATCGGCTGGTGACTAACAATGAATCCAGCCAATTTTTTAACTCCTTGTTCTGATGTGAATCGTTCCATTGAGGGCGTGCAGTATTGACCGAAAGACACGGAAGTTAGAAGGAGCAAGCTATGGGCTTTAAGGCGGATGAGGAAAAACTTCCTCGCCGTCGTCTTCAAGCTGTCTCGCAGCACGTGGCCGAGCGTCGACGTGATGGAAAATTTTTGAGTCGCGAATACCGGCATTTTTCGGCTCGCTCGCTTCAGCTAGATAAGCTGTTCTCCATTAATGATTTCAGCCGGTTTTAGAATCTCATAATACAGCACGTTCTTCTGATCCCACCAACTACATCCCACCTTGGCGTCATGGATATTCGTCTTTCTGTACCAAATTTGGCACTCATAGGCTTTTTTCCGCTTTCGAAGCTGAGTAACTGCCTTTTATATTTCAGGATTAGAGAACAAAAACAAATTTTATTCATCGAAAATCGTTTTATTGTTTTTCAAAATATTCTCCATTAAGACCTACGAGTATATACTTTTTTGAACCGATTTTTGAAGCTGTTTTGCCACTTTGATTGAGGTCTATCCAAAACATGCGTACCACATCTTCAGGTGTCGTCGACCTATTAGTTTATCTCTTACATACGGATACAAAAATAAGTCATTCTATAACAAGTCAAGACTTTACCCTGAATTACTCATCAAATTGATGTTTTGAGTACTTAAAAATGCAGTTGTTTCCGTCGATGTGTGGCACCTCGCATTGTCGTTGTGAAGAGTGATCCGACTTCGATGGTTAGTTTTCCTTTTGTAAGACAACTGACAAAGAGATAATTCTGTTTCACACAGTATAGGGTATGGTTGAAATATATCCATTTGTTTCAAAAAAATATGCGACCCTTTTCTTGGAAGCGTTTCGTGTTGCAACAAATTTTGTTGGATTCACCTCATTTTGAAACACTCACGCAGACGAATGATCTTTACTTTCGTGCGCACACGCGTAAATTCACGTTTCATCATCTCTCACGATTTCATAGACATGTTTCGAAGCAGAACTATCACATTTTTGAAAATTTCTCCCGACCAATCGACACGAGCCGTTTTTTTGAGTGATCGTCAAATTGTGTGGGAACCAAGGTGAAAAAAATTTTTTTGCAGTCAAATGTCTATGCAATATTGACTGTGAGCTAGTCTCACTAATACCTATAGTTGCCTCTATCTCACGATAGATCTATCACGTAGATGATCTGACAATCCGGAAGATATACTGATTTTGGATGACTTTCACGATATCCGTCTTGGAGTAATCTACGACCTCGATTAAATTTACCATACCATCGATAAGCACTGTAGTTTCATCGCCAAAGATTTAATTAAGTTTATCGATGCACGAAAGTTGTAAAAAATAATCGCTCGGAAATGTTTGCCGTTTAATTATAATTTTCGCCCAAGATGAATATTTTAAGTTACTGTAAACAGCACAAATAGCGCTCGCAAGTCAAAACGTTCTGAGTATGTATAACATCAAAAAAGTCAAACTTTACGATACAGTTGTGAGTTGCCTGATTGCAAGGCTAAGGTTGCCAAATCCCGAAATATAAAACTCGTTATTTCCAAAAAGTAATGACTGTGACCTTTCTAGCAGAATGTTGAGTTTACGAGGCTTTGAACGGCTTACAACGTGTAATAACCATTTAGCGGGCTGATAACTTAAGAACGATCGGATGAAATGTCAGACGATGATAGTATTCTTTTGAATGTTAGAGCTCTAAGACAAGAGGAAAAGTTCGTTTTTTTGGGATTTCATGGTAGTACATGCACTTCAGCTAAATACATTACACTTAGCATTATCCGAATTGTAAACATTTTTTATCTGCCCCCTTTGAACTAGCCATTAAGTCATAAATATATTAATTAAAAACTGAATAATTCCTGAATTTTTAAATAAAGGTTGTTGTTAAGTTGGCCAAAGAAAAAGTTTTGCATTTAAAGCACTTAAAGCCGGGCACATACGTCAATAATATTTGCATTTTCATACGCATACAGCCAGACACAGAACTCTTGTCATTGAAGTGCGAACGCATATTTAATGCGCCTGTCATATGCGCACGCTGTGAGGCGTTCACCTGGAAGGAGTCCATTTCTTGCCTGAAAGCAAAATGGCGTTTGACTGAGTGCTTTCGACGGCGCATCCAGCAGTGTATGCGTGTGTGCGAACAAACACAAAGGCAAATACATACATGAATATTTACGTGCGCAAGTCAGCTTCTGTATTCCATTTACATACTATATATATGCATATGTATGTATGTATGCATGTACATTCACACCTAGCTATGTACAAGTGTCTGCATTTATATCAGTTCATCAATGTGCTCTATGCTTGTATTGCTGTTGTTGTTGTTGTTGTGTATTTTAATGCCGCTTGCTGTGCGTTGATTGTGGTTTGAAGCATAAGCTTTAGCTTCTTATCAGATCATTTTATTTAAATTTCAACTTATTGCTAAATATTTATGATTTGATTTATTACGCATAGTTAAGGTTTCCTCTTATGCGGCTGATGCAAATTTTTTATATATGACTTGATAATATAAATCACTGCGAAGGCGGCAGCGGTGCATGGTAGCGTAGCGCACAGTAATCGGATTTAAATTCAACTTTTCACCGTTATGCAAATGAGTTGGATTTAATTTTTTGATATACATACTACAATAGATAAAGGTTAAGAGCGGCAAGAAAAAAAAAACGCATAAAATTTGCAAAATCGGTTCTTTATTTGAAACGTTAGATTGGTTCATGACATTTACTTTTTGAAGATAATTTCATTTAAATGTTGACCGCGGCTGCGTCTTAGGTGGTCCGTTCGGAAAGTCCAATTTTGGGCAACTTTTTCGAGCATTTCGGCCGGAATAGCCCGAATTTCTTCGGAAATGTTGTCTTCCAAAGCTGGAATAGTTGCTGGCTTATTTCTGTAGACTTTAGACTTGACGTAGCCCCACAAAAAATAGTCTAAAGGCGTTAAATCGCATGATCTTGGTGGCCAACTTACGGGTCCATTTCTTGAGATGAATTGTTGTCCGAAGTTTTCCCTCAAAATGGCCATAGAATCGCGAGCTGTGTGGCATGTAGCGCCATCTTGTTGAAACCACATGTCAACCAAGTTCAGTTCTTCCATTTTTGGCAACAAAAAGTTTGTTAGCATCGAACGATAGCGATCGCCATTCACCGTAACGTTGCGTCCAACAGCATCTTTGAAAAAATACGGTCCAATGATTCCACCAGCGTACAAACCACACCAAACAGTGCATTTTTCGGGATGCATGGGCAGTTCTTGAACGGCTTCTGGTTGCTCTTCACCCCAAATGCGGCAATTTTGCTTATTTACGTAGCCATTCAACCAGAAATGAGCCTCATCGCTGAACAAAACACGCGCGCGAAACACATTTCGAACCGAACACTGATTTTGGTAATAAAATTCAATGATTTGCAAGCGTTGCTCGTTAGTAAGTCTATTCATGATGAAATGTCAAAGCATACTGAGCATCTTTCTCTTTGACACCATGTCTGAAATCCCACGTGATCTGTCAAATACTAATGCATGAAAATCCTAACCTCAAAAAAATCACCCGTTATGTATGTGAGTGCGGCAAGAAAAAATGAAATACACGATCAGTGGGAAAAATTGTTGATGGTGAGCAGATATAGCTCAGAGTCAAAGAGTTTATGGGTTTGTTTGTGAATGCTTCTACGGTCTTTTCTATGTGTTAATTTCGTTTATTGTGTATTTAATTCTTAATTCTTTGAAGTAAATTACTTTCATATAATGTGTGGGGGATCCAGTGTATCTAACCGTGGGGACCCCAGAGGCTTACAGCGTAGTCTTGCCAATGCAGGACAAGTGCACAAGATATGTTCCATTGTTTTTTGTTAAGCTGTTCTAAACATTTCCTGCAGTCTTCCCAATCTGTCAGCCCCATCCTGCGATACGAGTGTACAGCCTTGCTTGTCTACGTAGATAACGACTTTGGACTTTGGGCTTTGGTCCGGCAACTTGAAAGGTTGGCTTATGTCTAACTTTAGACCGAATATTCTCGCACCAACTCCATCGTACGTTTGCACCAGGCACCTTTTCTATGTTTACTTTGGACCTTCTTTGCCAGTTGAAAAGTGGGGTAATTCAGTCGGCGCGCCGAGCTATGTCTGAAGGTTCTATATGTAAATTTTAATTGTAATAAACATACGAAGGAGTTTTGAGGGGAGAGTAGCGTTAATTCGTGTAAAACAACGTCTATTTTTTTTAGTTTTTTTTTGATGAAACAGTTAAAATCTATTTTTAAAAACTTTAGATATTTAAAGAATATTTTGTTAAACATTCTTGAATAAATATTAGAAATAATGGAAATTACGGCAATTATTCTGGAGCGCCTCTGAAAAATATGAATTGCGGTGGCCTTCATAATTCGGTGATTAACGTTTTGAACACAAAACATTCATAAGAAAAGTATACAAATACTTATAACTTCGTCCATTTCGCACCAATCGACTTGAAATTAATATATAACATTATTGAAATGTTAGGCATTCATTTTAGAGAAGAAAAAAAAAAATCGGAAACAAAATTTAAAACCTCTACTCCCCCCTTAGCAGGCTCCAATAACTTTGGTTAAGTTAGTAATGAGGCTTAACCTTGTTATAAGGTTCATAAAGGTTCCATTTAAAGCCAAACTCCGCTCCTTTGTGATACCAAGCACTCCTAATGTTTTTTAGTATGAATAAAATGAGTAAGTATGCCTTTTCAAAAAAATTATATGTAGATCTCTTGTTATATCTTGAACAGGGTATATTAATTTTGCCATGAAGTCTCTAACACCCTGTAGGAACCGTCGGGTCCCATAAAATATACATAATGTAGTGCACTGTGACGAGTTGAGTCGATTTAGCCATGCCAGTCTATCCTCCTGTAAATAGTCCCTCAGCTTGCGAGATATTGAACTTAAATTTTGCATAAGTTCTCTTCTTCCTAAGAAGCTGTTTATTTGTCGGAATCTCTGAGATCGGATCACTATAAGATATAATCTGTCAAGATTTCACAGCCGGTGTGAAATCACTTTCCTTTCCTACTTTTCTCGATTTATGCGCAATCGGTACCCAAACCGACGAGCCATATAATTTCAATCGCGCAGTAAACGCACTTGCGTTGCTCATTCCATTCATCAAAATCGTAAACTCTGCAATATGCCATGGATTATATGTATGTAAATGAAGTTAATGTGACCCCAGCGCATACCCTCTACAATCGCAATAATTACAATTCCACCAACATTTTATGAACTATCACTTTCAGCAAACACACAAGTGAATGTGCACGAATAAATCTTTATTTTTATTTACTGCTGCTGGCGAAAGCAAATTATTGTTGCATACAAATTGATGTAAAGTTTGCGAAAACGTTTATGACTAAGATAGATAACTCCCATGAGGTCAAATTGCTAGTTAAGAGTAACCAATTCAACAGATGTTACGAAATTTCGTAAATACCCGTATACATTGTATGTTTAACTCTCTACTGTATATATTTGATAGGCTGAGGCTACTTCAAAGCAAATTACGGTGGTTGCTTTCACAAAATTGGAAAACTTAACATCAAATTATAGTTGCGTAACACTCATCTGTGGTTTTCCTCCTTTAAATTGTATTTTTTTTTTTTTTGAGAGATAATAAGTTCCTTCTTTTTCCTTTTTTTTATAAGTTGAAAGAAAAATTAGTTTAGTTACATCCGCTCGAAATCCCCGAGGTTAATTTATTTGTTTTATATATGGAATGAGTGGGTCGATTATACTACTAAAAAAATTTGGCGGTAAAATTTGCGTTTGATGTGCTAAGAAGTCTATGGATTATTGGAAGTGTATTGATTACGAATTTACAACACAAAAAATTCTTCGTTTAAGAAATTTTTATATAACTTTCCGTTTTAGTAACCCAAAGTACCAAGAAACAGCCTCTAACAACACAGTCGTAAAATGCCTACTCCATCAAGGACCATTGTTTATTGATGGTAAGGTGAATTCAATCGAGTTCGTAGATCAATCCAAGACGAATTTCATTAAGGTCGTCCAAAATCAGTTGTTGTTCCGGAAACTATTAATGATGTGAGCAAACCGATATTTCAAGATCTTCATATGACTTATAGAGGTTACATGGGTTTCAAAGGCTCAAAAAAATGGGTATTTTTTTTAAATTTTTTAATAATATTTGTAATGAAAATTATTTATTTAACAGTTTGGCATATTTAATAAATACTTTGTGAAATTTGTACACAAAAATATTGGAATATTCAGCAGTTCAGAGCTCATGTTCCTCGCCCTCTCAAAAAAAAGTGCTCTCGCCGTGGACAGTATAACTCACGACTGGTTCATCTAAAATTAAAAAAACAAATATTTTTATACATGAATAAAACTCGTACTTGAACGAAGGGGGGGGAAAAAAATTGAAATTTGAGTTTTTGGCGGAGTTGTTAACACAGAACTACACCTTTTGGTCAAATTTTAGGCATATGTTGCCTCGTATAATAACTTGTAATAAATAATCCTTCGTTCAATTACGAGTCGTTCAATTACGAGAATTTCATTAAGGTCGTCCAAAATCAGTTGTTGTTCCGGAAACTATTAATGATGTGAGCAAACCGATATTTCAAGATCTTCATATGACTTATAGTCAGGACTTGGCACTGAAGGAATTCTTTTTATTTCCGTCCGAAAAAAGAAAACTTAAAGCTTAAGGTGGAAATTACTTTTATTATTATATTATTAAATTCCGGTCACGACCGCTTCATAGGGATCCAATTAGGCGAGTGAGCCGACATTGACTCGCCACTCTGGCTCAATGACGTTTACATCGCTTATTATGCTGCAGCCTAGCCGAGCGAGTCGCCGCTTACTTCGCGATTTTTTTTAATACTTTCTTTTTTAAATTTGTGATGCCTTTCGAATGGAATGTCCGAATCGAAAAATTCATAGGTATAGAATCAGTCTCTAATAAATAGTTAATATTAAAGATTAATACCCTGGACCAAGTAAGTTGCTACAGAGGGGTATTTCAATTATTAGTTTTTTAACGGAAATACGCCTATTTTGACGTAACTACAGCGGTTAGACATACTACTATGAGCAAAAAATAGAGACTTTTTTCATAATTTTGAAATTCATAATTTATTCTTCAAAATCTGTGTGTCCTCTCCCTTGGCCCCAATTCACTTGTGTCAACGTGTTTACCAATCCTTTCAACAGTCCCGACCCAAAACAGTTTCCCCGGAACGGTCGTTTGAGTTTGCTGAATAGCAGTCACACTGAACTAGATTAATCAATACTGTGGTTGCGGCGGCAAAAAACTCAAGAGTCGCCCCATAATACCGGCTTGTTAACCGTTTGGCCGATCGGAAGGAGTTCGGAGTGCATCACATCTCGATAATCGAAGAAATCTGTCAACCTAATTTCAATTTTGATCTGCTGTGACGTTTTTTTTTGGCTTCCGTACACCTTTGTCACGATATTCGGCCAATTGATCGTCTGTTTTCGGGTCGAAAGCTTTGACCCAAGAATTATCGATAGTAATAATACGTTGCATGACATCCTGGTAGCCGAAAAGAATTGTTTCATAGACGCTTAAGAAACGCTGTCCTCTAAAAAAGTGTGTGATTTTGGAACCAATCGTGCTTTCACTTTCCTTGGTGATCTTTAAATGGTTTCCACTGATCGTTCCGATATTCCAGCGGTGCCAGAAAGATCTCTGACTGTTAATCATCGACTCTCAAGCGCCAATTTCTTAATTTTATTGACGTGTTGATCTTCATTTGATGGTTTTTCTGGACGTGGTTCGTCATCAACGCGTTCTCGACCCTCTTTGAATAATTTGTACCAATCAAAAACACTTGCGAAAAATTATCGCCGAAGGCATTTTCCAACGTTATAAACGTTATACTCAGAGTTTCTTAAACGCTTTAAATTGTGTAGAGTTTGTTATAAACATAAAACATTGAACTTGAGTTAATGGATAAATTATCAAGCTTAGGTCCATTGAAGAAAATTGACTTTTATCATCATATAACAAATTAAACTCAGATTTCTTTATAAACCCAAATATTTGAACTCGAGTTTACGTTTACACTCTTTGAGTAGTCATTTAAAATTTCATATCTACATATGTGAGTTAATTTTATAAGTCCGTCATTATTTAATAATAATTATTATATAGAAACTAGTTTTGTATTACTCTGAAAGTTAGTATTATCTAACAATTCTTTAGAATTTTGAAATTCTATCGCCATGTGTGTGTTTTTTCGATTTTTTTTCAAACAATTAACTGTCACGAGCTTGAAATTTCGCCAGTCAATGTGCACAAAGATTTCCCGCTGCCAGGCGTAGAGGTAACCCCGCGGTGCTCGGAGCGCATGGCAGGTACTCTTCAAATGGCATGACGACAGCGGCGAGGCATCGCGTTCGCGACATGTGTACCATGCTGTTGACACTTTTTTTAGGCCAACCCACTTTACTCTTTCTCGCTGCATGTTGACAAACCTATTTTATAGTCGTCTGTTGCTATTTGCTAAAATCCGTTTCACCCTCCTCCGCTCCTCCACCGTGCCCGCCATTGAGTCATTATTTCACTCACTTGCTTCTGTTGCAATTTACTGTTTTCAGTTTTCAACACGCCTGTTGTTGTAGCGCGGCCTGTCATTGCTGCAACGGGAAACGCCATGCCGTCCGCGCTCAGCTCATCGGAAGTAATCATTTTGCGCGAACATATGACCATGGCAGTCTAAACAAGTGCCGCAGGCATACACCGGGTAAGTCCGTCTGTTTGCTTACTCCTCGCCGGCTGGCGCTGGCAGACACATCGACACAGCGAGTGGCTGTGGCATGCGCGGCCTGAACTCGATTCACTTTTGTGTCACAGACTATGCATGCATATATTTTCACTTATTTATGTGCAGATGTAAGTGTGTGTGTGTGTGCAAATACTTGTACTCGTATGTGTTACAGTTTGCGCTTTGTAAACTTTGTTGGTTTGGCAGCTTTCGCTTCATAGGGGTTGTAAACAATTTTATTTGCTTTTGCTGCCCTCTAGCCAGTCACTGCTGGCGCTATTTGTTGTTGTTGTTGCTGTTGTTTTCGGTTGAAATTTTCGCCAAGGACCTGTACGGCTCATCGAACATCATCATTAAGAGCAGCCAAAAAAAGGGAAGCACCGTAAATGCAGGCACTCACACGCACACATACATTCGCATGCTTGCTGTGTGTTAAATTTACTGTCTACTGCACTGAGGTTTCGCCTTTTTGTCACTGCGACACAGCTAGGATATTTAATGTTTGATCAGGATCCTTATACGCTTATACTCGTAATAGTTTTGATGGCGAAAGTCGTGAATTAAAGTGGCGTTTTTGTGTCTTTTAAGCACTGCTCTAAAAATCCTTTTCCCATGAAAGATCCAAATATGAAATAGCATATGTCAAAGACTTCGAAGGACAATGGTCCTATGCAGACATAAAAAAATATCGCCAAAAGTGAATTCTTGTTATGGATTGATTGTTGGGAGTTCGCTCTTATAGCAAGCGTTCATACAGACTGATCGAATCAAAATCATATTTTATTCTGCTGTCTTCTTCTTTACTGGCGTAGACACCGCTTACGCGGTTATAGCCGAGTTAACAACAGCGCGCCAGTCGTTTCTTCTTTTCGCAATTTGGCGCCAATTCGAGATACCAAGTGCAGCGAGGTCCTTCTCCATCTGATCTTTACAACGGAGTGGAGGAGTTGCCAATGCGCAAAGCACCATAAATCTTCTGCAAAACCTAAAACCACTCCCAAGACCGACTCATCAGGTGATGTCATTGTCAGCACCATATAGCAGGACGAGAATAATGAGTGACTTGCAAAATTTGGTCCTTGTTCGTCAAGAGAGGTCTTCACTTTTCAATTGTCTGTTCGGTCCAAAGTAGCACCTGTTGGCAAAAGTAATTTTGCATTGAATTTTAAGGCTTATATTGTTGTTGTTTCGACTTCAAAGTTATGACTATCAATAGTGATGTACGATGACAGGCCGATACGTTTTGTTTCCTTAGCCAGTCTGAAGCTTAGCTCTGTAGCTCGTATTATTTTCTTCTGAAGTGGCTCTAGTAATGATTGGCATATAAGGCAGGGTTGGGTTTATATAAGTCCGAGTTGAGGAGAGAGAGCCTCGAAGAGAGCCTACTGTGGAATTAGTCGCAGTCTTCATTCGAAATTCCAATTTCGAGTGATAACCCAACCTATAAGATCCCAACGTGCATTTCCCTACTTCGGATATTCACGTCTTCAACCTTTTCATAAGGTGAAACACCTTGCGCATATCCTATAGATAACTTTCATTGAGACCAAATATAAAGACAGAATAAGGAGGGCACTCGAAAAGGTACTTATTCATGCTTCAACGTGTTCAAAGAGCGGCTCTCATCAGCATCTCCGGTGCACTATGGACTACAGCAACAGATGATTTTAATGACGTAGCATCCGTGAATATTGCCAGCAGCTGTATTCCTGCGAATTATGCTCTAATGCTCAGGGACACTGGGTATATGAAAGAGTCCAAACGAGGACACGCCTAAATTCACTGCGTCGCAAATGCCACTCGTGGAGGCTTTTCTCTGCCCACATACCGATGAATTAAATATGGATGGGAAGAAGTCTCTGGAGAAGAGATGCAATTAACTGTTTCACATTAGTGTCGAAGCTAGAAGGGAAGGTTGGAGGTGGAGTTTTCTGTAGTGACCGTACACATCAGAAAGGGACCGAGTTGAATCTAGCTTTCTAGCACTGAACCAATAGATTTCGCTTAGTAAGCGCTAGTTGACGTCCAGCTTCTGAGATCCTTTTGTCGCAGAAGATAAGTATACTGAACTACTTGCCCTGAGGAAAGTTCAGCTTGCCGCAATCGTAGAGTTCTTACCGGATGCTGTCCAATAAGTATTCATGTGGTGAGGCTAAGTGTCAAAGTTATATCGATGAGGGTTAGGTGACAACATTCAGGCACTTTTTCCTCCATTGTCCAGCCTTTGCAAGACAAGCTGAAACATCTCAGTAGTCTTATCTTTTAGTGTTTCCAAAAATTTCTGATCAAATCGCTTGTCGATTTTTAAGGGGCTTTTGATTCAATATATAATTCGCCACTTAGTAATCGAAACAAAGAGTAAAATTTGGAGAGTGTTAACATTAGGCCAATCGAATTTTCTGTCTATTTATATGGATCATCTTTAGAAATAATAAAACCGTTTTAAATCATGACAACCTTCTAAAGTACTACTTTTGTTCGTCGAGGAGAATTTACTTTAGTCTATCTACCTAACTTTTCCTATGTACTATAAATTTTATATAATTCTAAGGAAAGGGCAGTCACCTGAGAGGCGCAAGGGAAAATTGCCGACTGTTCATTTCAATTAAGTCTGCTGATGTAAATGATGAATGGTACTTATAAGCCGTCAAAAAGGGTGACTACCAAGAGATAAGCCACCGCTCTTAAATTACTTAATTAAAATGTGTTAAAATGTAAAATCTAGACATATTTACCTATGAACATTTGTGTACGCTGTCCCTTAAATTTATCGAAACACTTTTTAGACGCTAAATGATCCAATTACAATAACAAATTAAACAGCTCTACGCAGACAGATTGAAGAGCTCTATCGCTACAACAACAATAACAATAATAAAAAACGCGTGACAATCGCGGTTAAATGCCAATTCGATTTTAATTATCCACACAAATGCAATTGAAGCAACCACAGGAGTGACGGGAGAAAAACCCGTGAACCAATACACCGTTAGATCTACGATTAATATCGAATTACCAGTCAACTGCGAACACAGATGGGCATAAAAGTATGTGTGCTGATGTGTTTAGAGGCTACACTGATGCAGTGATAGCTGACAATGACACCAAAATACTGGCTGACGCACACACACACGCACACAGCGACAATAAATTAATGATGAACGAGCAACAGTAACAATTACAACATATGCGCCAACAGACACACAAACAAACAAGCAAATGAATACAATAGTTACAACAAATAAACATTAAATCAAAAATTCAAATCGAATTTAGTGGACACACGCACACGCACACACACAATTACAGATAAATGAGATTCAGTGGAGGAGGTTGGACGTCGGACAAATGCTTGGTAGACGGAAGAGATGCGACTGTGAGTTTGTGTGGTGTGTGCGCGCTTCAAACAGGCAATTTCCGACAGACGGCCAAATAAATGCGAAAAACGACGTACACACACACACACACAAAGTCAGCCGAGCCAAAGTCGTCGATATCAATGCAATGTAAACAACAAATCGAAAAGAAATAAAAATATCGACAAGATAAACTAAATAAAAGCAAAAAGTCGACAATGCTGGTAAACTAACACCACATGAGGGTGAGGGAAAGAGAGCGCAGTTGACGCGCTACGACCACTGACTGCGTCTGCACCCGACCACCGAACAAACCAACCGACCTACCGACAGAGCTACCCAACTAGTTGGCTGGCTGGCTGGGCCAATGCGCTGTGTAATTAGATGATCCCAAAATCAGCCGCTAATTTTTCCGCAATTTGCTTAGTAATGCAATATAAATACAAATACAAAACATATAAATACCGATATGAACGACGACGGGTGGGAAGAACAGCGACAGTCTATAGAGGGTCGCACCAGCCAAGCCTCAAACAAATCGCGACCCTTCCAACAGTATCATGCTGGCACGCTGTATAAGTGCTGACCCCTGTACGAGTGCTTGCGGGGAGAGTATGCCGGCAAATATGCCCCGGAGTGTTGCACATGTCTCTGATCAGCTTTAAAAACAAATACACGCAGCGCGCGTAGAGGGGTGTGAGGAGCATTTGGCGCGAGTGTGCTGTTGTTAGCTGAAGTTGAATTTGAAGACAGCCGGGCGGGCAGCAGGCGCATCCTTGTGATCCCAGCGGGAGTTAGCAACATTTCGGAAATCACTTCAACGCAACGTGAAATAAATGAAACACTGTAAGGGGATAAAGTGGAAGAAAAAAATATAAATTATAAAAAATATTAAATGAAATTTATCTGAAGCACAAAAGAAAAAAAATCAACTCATGTGACCCCAGGCGTTAAAGCTGTGAGTGTTCGAGGGCGCTTGAGCGCAAACTGCCACTTTTCGCTGCTCAAATGCGCGCGTGGTTGCTGCTGCTTGGCTTTAATTTTTGAATGAATGCATTGTGCAACAACAAAAACAACAACAGCAACACATTTGGCTTTTGTAATGTGATTATTAAGCGATTTGATTTGGCGCTAAATGCAATTTCACTTGCACAAAATATTCAAATACCCAGTCAAAACACAGCAGTACACCGCGGCGAAGGCGTTCGCAAGGGGAAGTGTTTGTGTTGAGTATGTGGCATGTGTGGGTGTGTGTGTGTGCGTGTTTGTAAGGAAACGGAAATGTTAACAGTTACAATTTCGTATGCGTTTATGTTGGTAATTTGTGGGTTGGCGGCGCCGTTTGTTGCGTGCCCGTGGGTGGGTGGTGACGCTGCTTAAGCAGGAAGGATGCACGCTTGTACGCATCACCATGTGGCAGGAAGTTGCTGCGGCTACACGCTTCATGTGGCAGGAAAATTGGAAATATGTTATATTTTTTAGATTTGCAGCAGAAATAGATGTGGGAATATTTGTATAGCCTGTCACACAGGATATAATATATTTTGTTCACCTCACGGTTCTAACACCTAAAACTAACAGAGATAGTCACATAATTATATGTATATACAAAAATGATTAGATTGATGAGACAAGTTGAATTCCGTATGCCTGTTTGTCCTTCCAAGCTATAGTTTAGGTTAGGTTAGATGGTTGAAGAAAGATCGCACGGGGACTGCTATTTGTAGTCTTTTGTGAAGCCATAAAAAAAAAGAAAAGAAGAACTCCATTTCCGCCAGTTCGGCGGCTGAAGGCATGCGCACCCTCCCAAACGCGGGACAGCCAAGAAGGAAGTGTTGAGTTGTTTCCACCTCATCTTCTTTAATACAGCTTCTGCAGTTGGCGTTAGGTAAGATTCCCAGCCTCACAGCATGGATGCCAATAGGGAGGTTAGCCGTACTGAGGGTAAAAAGTCCCTACGTATCTTGCGATCGATCTTGGGCCAAAAGATGGTGACTCGGCGCTGGCCAAGCTTCCGCGAAGCTCAGCTATCTGATAGTAGATTACCAGAGAGTAGGGATCACCATCCTGCTCCCATTCCGTTATCGGTAGGTTCTTGGGTGTCTTTCCTTGCTAGTTCATCAGCTTTGTAATTTCCTGCGATACTGCCTCTCCTCTAACGATTTCCTCCCACCCACAACTCTCTCGCCAAAATTCAAAATTCGGTTTGGCGACTTCATGATCGAAGTGATCCGGTACGAAGCCAAAGTGTGTAAAAATAACTGCGTCTTCAGATGCGTGCTGTTTTAAGAACCCAGATTCTCTGAGTCTGATAGCAACTTTCGCAGCCAAACACCTTCCGACGATGTCTATAGGCACTCGAAAACCGAATATGAGCACCTTGGTACCTTTCTCTAGTGGTGATTTGGTTTGAGCTTAGCATGTATCAGTCCGGTTCAAATTTGATTGGGTGATATTTACCTTGTTTAATTCTTTGACTCTCACTTTTTCTTAACGAAAATCCACCTTCTTTAAACTCACTCTCAAAATCAAACAAATCAAACGGAGACCAACCCTGGTTTTGAAAGTGGTTCAGTGATTCAAATTTTCGTTACTTCTTTAATACAAGTATAAAATGATCCATTTATTTTTTGAGAATTATCTCTTTCAAATGTTGGCTGCGGCTACGTCTCAGATGGCCCCTCCGTTGAAATCCTTTTTCGATGACTCGTTCGAGCATTTCGACTGGTAACTGGCGTCGAGCGGTTTCAGTTCTTGCACAAGCTGTATTTTGTACTCTTACAAGTTAAGATATCTACGTAAAATGCGCCAAGTCATTTCATATGTCAGCCCAGGTTGCTGCGAACGGTGCCGAATCGGCTCTCCATGGGCTTCGGGTACACGCTCATATACGGCTGCTATATTTTCTTCACTGCGTGCGTTTCTAGACTTCAAGTTAAACAATTTAAATTATAAATTTCGTAAAAGCTAGGCAATATTAGCAGCAACTAAAAAATGTAGCGTGCGAGTTAGCAGTTACTTCAGGTGACAAACAATAATTAACACGATTCATCCCACCTGTTTCTAATTGATGACAGGCAATGATGGTAAAAATTTGATAGAAACTGAATTTGAAATTGAAGATGGTTCCGAGGCGACATTCCTGCAAAGAGCGATGATTACATACTAGGGTGGGATCAAAGGTACACGACTTTCCGAAAAAAATGTCCTTTTATTTTCTTCATGGCAATTCAGAATAGCATAACTATATCTCTGACTAATCTCTCTCTCTTATCATCAAGACATCTTTTAAAAATTTTGAAAAAAAAGTTAAGTTATGTCAATGAAACCTATTCCCTTCTGTTGCATTTAAGTTTCAAAGTGAGATTGTCAAGCATATCCTTAGATCACCCTTATGCCCACATAATACGTATATATCTATAGATATTGCTAGGTAATTGACTAAAGCTAAAAACTCTCCGCAGCAAAGGATTGGTGGAGTGTAATTTTGATGGTTTACTTTTTTGCGCTGCGGGCCCTTTTCTTATTTACCTTTCTTTGAACGCAAAATAAAGCCGCAGGTGATCTTTCAAAATGCTAACGAAATGAGTTGCCCTTAAACATTCTTGGTTAACTTGTGGATGTTGAAAGAAGTGCGCGTAATGAGAATGATAGCTAAAAGTGAAATGATGGCGGTAAAGGTGTAACAGATAGATGGATAGATAAATGGCCATAGATATGTGTTAGGTGCTTGTAACTGTCACGAGCTTGATTGGTTTGCTTGTAGAAGTGAAGTTTTAGCTTTCTCGTCCTGGTTGGGTGGTGTGGGTTAGCTTTGCTATCCATTTACGGTGGCTACCACAAACAGTTGATTGCAGTTGGCAATGCTACAGCAACTTTTTCGCCACTTTACTGCAGCTACTTACAATGTATATTAACTTTTAGTTGCTTAAAGGCATTGCACTAGCCGTATATTGTATTACTTGTATTACTTTTTGGCGGTGAGTTGCACGAACTTTAAGGAGATGGTCAATGTTCGGCGAATTAAGTTATGCTGGATGTGATGACGAAATGTTTTTAAAATCCCTCTGTGTATTAAATGCGATACTTTCTGTTAGTTATAGCCAATACCCTCTACATTTTCTGTGGAAAAAGTCCGAGTGGAAAAAAACTTGACCACTTTGAAGTCAACTTCATCTTTATATGTAATTTGTATGTTTTAGCTTAGTTAGATGTAGTTGAGATAGTTGAACAGTAGGAGGATCAGTTTGTTTTTGGTGGGCCCTACAGAATTGATTGCTCAATCAGTGCTTTGGAAAACATTCTTTCCACAATCGTAGCGACGATACGCTCTTTCCACCAGCAGAACTTATTCACTTACATTACTAAAAGCTCTCCTGAAAAAAATTTATTCTTTCCTGAGTGTTTATTACTTACTGTTTCCACTTTCAATTGTCCTATCTCTCATGCGTCTACACTTCCTCTGGACGGTTTGACTCCTGCTTCTTCTCTTCTTTCGTTATTTTAAAGGCTTAACAATAATTTCATGCCGAATGTTTTTAAAATATTGTAGATGGTTCTTCCCAAAAATCCGTTACTGATGTTCGTTAATCGTATTGGTTTGAAGTCGCAGGTCATCAAGAGTTTTAAGATTTCATTACACCTGACTTCAAACGGACATTAAGTTCATAGGCACTGATATCTGCCACTAATATATATAAATAGTCGTGTGTACGGTTCCTATATCCTAATTGCTTCCATCCATTTTGTTAACTTCTTAGAGTTATCCATTTCCGAAAACATTCTATAAGCCACCCTATAATTCCTCACATGCTTTCTCAGATCTATTATTGACCACAAAAACTCTTTCGACAGGACTTCTAGTACCAATAATGTTCAAAAAGGCCGTTTGATCCTTCACGCCAAAGAATATAGAGATGACCCCGTCATTATAAACAGTAATCGAGGTGATATATCACTTCTAGCTACAAGCGAACATATTTTAAGATCTACTTTTTTGAGAAAAAAAAGTAATGACCCATTTTATATGTCTAACTTTGAACATATCTATATTTGAAAATGCAGTTGTCACTCCGAAATTGCTGCAATTAAAAAATCCTTTGACAGTTTAAAAAACGTTAAAGAGGGTATATTACATCTTATTTTATTATTTTTTTCGATTTTAGTGTACGTACTTTATAAAATACTTCAATTGGAATTTAAAATTGCTTTCACAGATGCATTAACACACGTACATATGTATGTATATGTGTGTGTTTTTTCGCACTCGAGTACACAATTTATGTTTGTACAGTTGTAATTGTGCATTCATGTGTACTTGCCACAAATATTTGTTGAATGCATTTTTTTGTTCTGTTACTTTATTTTTTGTCGTTTTCAAAAGCAGCTTGCCATTTTTTTGCCACAAGTCGCGGTTTATATCCCTATATAGATATATGTATATTATGTGCCCATGAGTCCAATTTTTTTTTTCAATGTTCCATATAAACATGTATAAGGGTATATGTAGGTATGGATGTCTAGTAGTAGCATTCATATATCACCACGTTAGTAAAACAATTTATTACATAATTTTATGGTTAAAATGTCAAATTGTCACTTTTAACGACAAAATAATGTATAAATATATAATATAAGATAATATAATACACTATAATATACATAAATAAAAAATAACTCTGGTATAGCCCCTTAAAGTATGACATTTGAAGTATGTTGTATAAAATTGTCACCAAGAAATATTTAAAAATACCGCATTTGCCCAACTTGCCTTAGAAAAAAATAGGTTTTCATTGCCCTCTCAACTCCGAAATACAAAAATCAGCCTCATTCGTTAGTTAGTAGTTTTCTCTAAGTAACGCCGATAAGGTTTTTCGAAAATCAAACTTTTTACTTTTAAAACACTTTGAAGAAAGAAAATGAATTTTAGATAAGAATTCATCTAATTTGTTATTTGTAGTAAAATATTTGCCAAATTTTTGAAAAGTTGTCTGGCGTTGCCTCGTAAATTAAGTACAGAAATCGGGTTTAAAATTTCAAAAGGATTGGATACTAAAACATCTGATGTAAGATCTTCATAAGACTGGAATAAACATACTCAATCCTCAATTTTGATCCAATAAAAGAATAGTTAAATTTTTTTTTGAAATTTGCATTCAATGAAATAACGAAAGAATAAATACTAAATAAGACAATTTGCCAAAATTTTTGAAAAGTTGTCTGGCGTTGCCTCGTAAATTAAGTACAGAAATCGGGGTTAAAATTTCTAAAAGAATTGGATACTAAAACATCTGAGTACAACAAGGTAGTCGGAAAACTTATGAAGATGTAAGATCTCAAATTCCGGAAATTGCCTTTAACAACTGTTTCGAAGATAGGAAAAAACGTTGCCACAGGTGTTTTAGGACCAAGCGGGATTACTTTGAAGGGAACGACATAGATTTTGAGGAATAACTTAAGAATTTTAAAATTATAAAAAAAGTCTTACTTTGCGCATAGTTTTCTTGAATATTAATCTATTCAAGTTTTCGCAAATGTCGGGCTTGTAAAAAATGTTGAAGACTTAGATTACTAGATAAAGTAACTATGTAAGAATTTTAAACCTAAAGTGCTATCGCTGCTATGGATTAGACAGAGACATTTTTTTCACTATTCTACGAATTCAATTTTATTTTAGACTTTAAAGTGAAACATTAGCTAACACCTAAAATACGGAAAATAGGGTTGGTAATACGAGTCTGTTGACCAAAGGAGGTATAACTTTAAAATTGCGAAGAGGAAACCACTACGCCTAGAGGCAATGCCGGCAGGACCGTAGCTAGGCTCGGCTGCATAAGGTCAATCACCTACATATCTTAATACTCTTGATTATCGAAATCGAAAAAGAGGCCCTATGTTCCATCTCGGCACTTTGGGAAAATAAATAACTGTAAAGAATAATTCTAGCCAATCAACATCGAATTTATGAAATTTATAGATTGAATCCTTTAAGTTATCGAAATCCAAAAAAGTCTTTTCTTTTGAAGAGACCAAGAGATTCTCTAATTTTCTGCTTCCGTAATGCTGATCTAGCCTTTCCTTTTTTGGGTACATTAATTTAATTTCGCTAAGTTTTATGAGCCGATTAGATGATGCCAACCTTTTTGACGTGAGGTAACCGATTATTATACTGTCACATAGTAATTTCACTATTATTTTCTTATAATGTGACTTATTCGCCAAAGAAATATTACTTTCTGGAAGGAGGTTTCCGGGTGTCATCCGTATTTTCTACAATATATAGTATAGTTTTAAATATGTTTAAGTTGATAGAAAATTTTAAAACTTCGTATAATATTAGGAAAATTGGAAATAGTGAACCTCTTACAACGACCGGAATGAACCTCTTACACAACAATTTCACCCTCTGCGATTGTTACGTGGACAACTGTTAGAACTATTTTCCGTAAATGCCGATCACACACACAAACTCCGCTGCCATCTCAAATACAGATATTATTCTAGTTTTCACAAGAACTTTCACAGATCCAGCATTACATTCCATTCCATTTCAACAGTTCGAAAGTTTCCATCCATTATGTCAGCCACGATATTCTGCTCGTTATTTATTTTCTCCATTGTTGCTAGTCAGTGGCTCTTAACTGCCACTGTTTTTGCTTCGTTTCGACCATTCGTACTACAAGCAAATGCTTGCTTTGGCTTTGACTTCCAACACCGATTCCTAGCCTCTGAATGCTAGTGCTGTTCGTTCGTCTTGGCAAATACAGACAAAAAAAAGTGTGGAGAAAAAAATGATCAGAGTTGACAGATAAAAAGTGAAGCAAATACACTCTGTCACCCGCCGGAACCTCTACGCGCACATTTACACTCAAATATACAAGCAAGAAACTACCAACACTTCCCTGTACCCGCTGCTCCCCTAACTGCTCCACCAAACAGTGTCCTTGCAGAATATGGATCCACCGACCGCCGCCATGTTGCCATTGCTGTCGCCATGAAAATGCTACAACATTCGTCAACGAAAGCTGCGCGGAAAAAATACCGTTACTCACACCTGCACACTAATACCGGTTTGGCGCACCACTTGCTTCGTGTCTGAAAGCTCTTGAGCGTTACCAAGTCGCCCAGCTCTCCGTTATTCGCCACTGTTGGCTCGTGCCTCCACTTTGGTTGCCATTTTATTGTTGTTGGTATTTACCTGGTTGCCAGTTGTCGTGGCAATTTTTCTTGCTCCATTTCATTTCCTCTGCCATTCGTCCTGTTTCTTTCTCGGCTGCCTGCACGTGTATACTTTCAGCCTTTCTTATTTTCCCTCCCATTAGTCGGCCCCCTCCCTTTCCATTCCTCATCTACAGTATTGCTCCAAGTTTTTATCTTCCTTTGCGACTTTCATTGTGGAACATTATTTATCTGTTTGCTCATCAAATGATTTAAGGTGCGCTCGTTTCCACAACACATTTTTTAACAACGCTTCGTTGAACGGAGACGCCGAGGCACAGAAGGAGTCTGTAGAATTTCCTTTATTCAGCACTGCCGTCATTTGTATTTTCTTTTTGATATTTTTTTCGGTTTCATGATATTTTTGTGCCAGCTGACAGCGCGTTACTGTTTGTTCTTTACTTGTAAGTTATTCCTTCCTCTTTTCCGCGTCTTTGCCGTTTCCTTGCCTCCGTGCGTCAGCGTTCTTACCTTTGTAAAAATGTTTCTTTTTGACGGTTTCTTTTTGAAATGCAATTTAAATATTTGCAGAAGCACACTTTCGAGTACTTGCCGTGGACTGCTGTGAGACTGCCGTCAATTGTGCTGGAGGCATATCTAACAGTATACATATATGTTTGTACCTGGATTGTAAGCTTATTCTCGTTACCCATTTGCGGGCGCAGGGCTTTTCAGTGTTCTGGGTTCTGAGTTGAAGGTAGTTAGCGCATTAATCTTCTTCTTGTTTGATTCTGCAACTATCTGAGTGGTTTTGGTTAAATTTTCAGTCAAGCTTGGCAAATTAAATCTTATTACATTGCTGATGCTAATACTTTCGAAGTGTGTTGTTCTTGAGTTATCCATCGATTGTGGATTCTACATCTGTTCGCCAATAAGTTACTTTAAGACTCGTTCGAACACAGATAAAGCTTATTGTTGGAACTCATACAATAAGGTGGTATTCTAGTCTAAAGGTATGCATTTTGACATTTTTACTCTCCGTTTCCCTTTTTTTTATGTTCAACAGTTTAGATAAAAATTTCAAATAAAGAAGTTTCACAAAGCTACGCAGTGTAGAGGAAAAAAAGAGCAGATTCTTATTAAGGCTAAAATAAATTCTCTCACAATGTGACAGCTACTGTGCGTTCGAAAAATAATGTTCTGGTTTTCCACCATGCAAGTAGAGTTTGTTGGGGAAAATATTGTAATTCTAGAAAATACATTGTCCTGATATATATGTATGAGTAAATTTTCCGCATTTTCTCCATATTTTGTCTTTAATAAAGCCCATTGGACTGTCGTCTGGTGACTGTGTTGGCCAATCTAAAGTAACAATATGGTTTTCTTGTTTCCATTGACTACAGAGTCTGCTCCTATGTTTCGGACCATTGAAGTATCCAATGGCTAGAGTGATCAGTGGTTTCTTTTCGAAAAGGAGAGCCATAACTTTGTGCTAAATTTTAGATGTAACGGCACTTCCCGGCTTGTCAGTACGTTTCTAATTTTTTCTATAATAGTTTTCATCGATTAGATTTGAGTGCGCGGTTTAAATAGATCAGTCTGAATTAAATTTGATTAGATGATATTCTTTAAACTCATGTAGTCGAAATCTTGGGCTACCTGATATCCATTCAATCTCATTTCCGAGTTACCGACTATATATAGGTCCTTGCTACGAACAAGGCTATAAGAGGATAATTTCGATGAGGTTGGACCATTCCTAAAAAGCAATTTTTCTTACTATTAGAAATTGTAACTAAACCGCAAAATGTTTAATTATTGATGAATGTTTATTTTGTCGCCTTCAAAGCAAACTTATTCCAGCGATTTTTTCAGTCCTCGAATTACTTTATATAAGCACTTTTGGAATGGCCTTCAGCACCTTCAGCGATTTTTTTTATCTCTTCGATCTACTGAAAACGAGTTCCATGGAGCGGCGATTTCATTTCTGGGTACAAGAAAAATTCAGACGAAGCCAAATCTGGTGAATACGATGGATGATCGATGGTATTCATTGCTTTTTTAGCTTTAAATTCCGTTATAATCGTGGCTCTACGCGATGGTACAGTATCATCGAGTAAAATCGATGAATTGTTCTTCCACAATTTTGGGCATTTTTGACGGATGTTCTCACTCTGAAACAAATGCATGGTGCACCAAACCACGAATTTGGCGTGTCTTTTTTGGTCTCGGGTCGTTTTTTCTCTCCATTTCAACGATTGAATGATCAAACTCATAAATCCATGCCGCTCTCCATAAATGTGGAATCGGAATACGCACGACCAAGCATGCCCAAAGTCCTGATTATGGTACTCTTTTTGAAAAAAATTCACCTTTATCGGGACGAGTCGAAACAAAAAAAAATATCCTCCAAAAACATTCGAACGGTCTCACGAGAGATGTTGAGCTCACTCTCCATCTCTCTAACACTAGCCTGACGATTTCCAAGCACCATATTCTACACTTTTTTAATATGTTCGTCAATTGAAGAGGTCGAAGGACGTCCAGAACGAGGCAAGTCTTCAACGATCCCTCGACTGTCTTTGAAAACTTTGTACTACTCGTACGTTGAGAAAAAAATAGTAAGATTTTTCAATTTGAATTTCGCGTAAAAACCCATTCGGAAGTCCATAAAGTGCATTCGGCGATTTTTACGATGAGTGAAATTATTCAACAAAGCAGTTCCATTAAATTTTGTGCGCGCAATCAAATTTCTAGTGCCGAAGCGTTCAGAATGTTGGAAAAGGCTTCGGTGATAATTGACGTTGACGACGAACCACGTTCAGGGCGATGATCAACATCAACTGATCCATAAAATAAAGGAACTGGTGCTTCAGAATCGACAATCAACAGTCAGAGATCGCACTGGCATCGTTGGAATATCGAAAATATCAGTGAAAACCATTTGAAAGATCATTTGGACCTAAGAATAGTGAAATCACTCAATCTTTTAGAAAACAGCATCTCTTAAACGTCTGTGAAACAATTCTTTTCGACTACAAGAATGTCAGGAAACGTATTCTTACTGACAAAGAGTCTTGGATCTATGCTTACAACCTGGAAACAGACGATCAATCGGCCGAATATCGTGGCAAAGGTGAGCCGAAACCGTAAAAACCATGTGAAAGCATCGAAAACGATTGAGTATATTTAATGCTTATGTCTGTATGTATGTAAAAAAGCTCGAATCGGTTTAAGTTTAGCTTTCTACAGTTCAATAAATATCCCAGTTTCAAACGGTTTGTGGCTTCGCGCGGAGGCTTTCAATGCGATGATCAGACCAAAAATGATTTCATATCAACACCTGCGGTTTTAAATTTTAGCTACCATAAAAGTTATCCCATTTTACCCAAAAATATTATATTAAAGAAAATTAATTAAAGCGAATTTAAGTGAATGCAATAAATTGCTTTCACCAGCTCGCTGCTCACCATTAAGTGCTCCAAGTGAAAACTCAAAAAACAAAAACCTTAACAAGTACATCACGAATACAGCACCAACAACACGAAACTTTGCCAACTTAATTGTTGTTGGTGTTGTCATTATTGTCAGAGCCGTTGCACATGCACACACACACTCACACACCGGTAGGGGCATCCGGAAAAGTTCACACTGGCGACAGCTTCACAACAATTGCGAAAGGCAAACACGAAAAAACAAGAAAAAAATCAGAAATAAATAAATAAGAACAAAATGGCAAGGCTTGTCAACGTCAAGCCAAGCCCGGCTATGATGACTGAGCTATGGCGAAGCAAAAATGAAGCAAATACAAGCAGAATATAGCTGGAGCAAGAAGAGCTTGTTATGGCCTACGTGCCATTGAATATATGTACATATGTGTGTATGTGTATGTGTGTATGTATATCGCCGCATTGCTGTCTGTAATGGCATTCGAGCATGTCCCAGAACATCCTTTCGACACATAGGCTAACCAAAACAACAACAACAAGAACAGAAACAACAGCCATTCAATGATGGAAGTACTTTGGAGCTGGGAGCGGTGGAAAGTCGAGTGTAGCCAGGGATGAAAATGAAAATTCAGTTATGAATTCATTTCGAATCGAGGTAATATGATTACCGTTATGATGCTCATCCGTTCATTGGAACAAGAACACAACACGCGCAGTGGGGATAGGGCTGAAGTGTTACAAGGGCTGCGTTATTTACGCCCTCTGGGTGTGAGTTTATTGGTTGGGGGATATACGTGAATATATATTTTATCCCCGATGTTTACTTGCTTCACTTCGTCGTTATGTGGTGTGTGCCGCTAGATTTGAAGCGACAAATAAATACGAGCCAACCGGTGTGGGGGATATGAAAATGCCGTGCTGCAAAAAATATATTAAAAAAAAAGTAAATGCAGCAACAACAGCAAAAACGGTAGCTGCAAAAGTGGTAACAAGCATACCAATCACAACAACAATAAATGTAGTCGACATGAGGCGTCAAAGCTCAAGCGTTGGCAATAAGAATTGACGTTAACTGTCTCTGTCACTCGGTCTCTTGCATTGTGCTCGAATGTTGCTCTTCATTTAAGGGCGTTTAAAGAAGCGGGCTAGATTTAGATCAAGCTTCTTTAATTAACTAAATTTTTTTGGCAATCTGTCAGTATTCTGACTGCCCTTTATGCAGTTTTTCTAATCGGACTACATCAGTTTACTATTATTTTAATAATTTTTCACAGAACATCCTCATTAAGTTGGGTTTTGAACGTGCAAAACTTAAAATTTTTCAAATCGGTACGCTTGCGATCGACAGTCTTTCGCTTTTTAAACGTTTTCTGGTTTAAGTGTTCCGACGATGTTTTGCCAGAGTAAAAATTTCAAACAGGTGTTTGACAACTGATTTGACAGCTATGCATTTAGAAAATTTTATATCACCCAAGACAGCCTAGATTTTGAACTTTCTAAATTCTATGTTCTCCCGTTCATAAACTTTTCCACCATCATTTTCAGTGGAAATTTTTATTTGTCAATAAAATTACTCGATTTGCCAACAGCCACTTGACCCTCGCTTAGTTTTTTACAAAGATGGCTTACAACATACAAGCTGTGTCTAGTACTATACGTAAATATGTAATTGAAAAAGTGAATAAAAAAAAATATTTTAATTAAGATTGCAACGCCATTCACCCACTATTATTATTATGGCAGATACTTACTACTATGACTGACTACTTTTTGTTTCACAGAAGCGATTTCCTATGTCACAAACATTACCTATTTGCAAACAAAAGTTATTAAATACATATTTACATTCGTCTGGTCCCCCTTATATGTATGTGTCGTTGCAGGCGTCGAATATTTGTCGGTTGCTGCAGCCAGTTTGCAGTTCATTCTGCGATCGCAATATTTCGCCCTCCAACGGAAATAACACTCATAATTTTGTTGACAGTAATTAATGCCACTGGCTGGACGGAAGCGTTGTTGCAATGATGATGGATGGGACTATTCAACAAGAAAACACGCTAACTTTGATTTCACCGAAACTATAATAACTTTCACAGGTGCAGTTTTTATAATATAAAAGTTATAACAAGATCTTTATTCTGATTTTAACGCCCGGTTTGGAAGGCAGCTTTAAGCTATAGTGGTCTGATTTGAACAATATCTTCAGGAATTATTGCAATGCCTCGGATAATGATATAAGCTAAATTTCTTTAAGTTACCTTGACAAATAAAAGTTATACATACACGCACTTTACGCCGATCGCTCGGTTTCTATGGCAGCTATATGCTACAGTTTTCTGATCTGAATGATTTGTTCGAAAATTGTTGCGATGCCTTGAATAATACTCAATGGCAAATTTGTTGAACATTGCTCTTCAAATAAAAAAGTTTCTCATGGAAGCACTTGATAGCTCAGTTTGTATGGCAGTTATATGCTAAAGTCGACCGATATTGGCGGTTTTGATAAGTTACCATGTTCTTGGTTGTAAAAGTGCGTGTGCGAAATTTCAGACCGGTATATCAAAAATTGGAGACCAGTTCGCGTATAAACCGAAGGACGGACGGCCAACCGGACAGTCAGACGAACATGGCTAAATCCACTTATGTAGGTTGTCACCCTGATCATTTATACTTATGTATATACATATATACTTAGGTTATAAAATGGTATTTTCATTGTGGATAGCATAGTTTTAGGCTCATAAGCCCATTTTATATTATTTGATCAACTATGTATATATGTATGCTATATCTCTTGCCAGCCTATTTTTTAATTAAACACTAATTTGACATACATTCCAGAATTTCATATTTCTCTTATTACTTTTGTATACATTGTGACAAAAAGGTACCCGGAAATTGTAAATAAAACACAAAATATTTCATCAATATTTATTTTGTCGCCCTCAAAGTAATCCCGACCAGATGTTATACACTTAAAGCAACGATTTTTTCACTCTTCGAAACATTTTTCATAAGCAATATTTGGCTTCAGCTCCTTCAGCGATTTTTTTTGTCTTAAATCCACTGAAAACGAGTTCCACAGAGCGGCAATAGTTTGAGGAACACGAAAAAATTCCTCACAGCCAAATCTGGTGAATACGGTGGTTAATCAATGGTATTCATTGCGTTTTTGGTTTTAAATTCGGACACAATTTTGAGTCGATGCGACAGTGTATGGTTATCGTGTAAAAACCATGAATTATTCTTTCATAATTCCGGCCGTTTTCGACGGATGTTCACATGCAAATGCCTCAATACGACCAAATAGACCTCTTCATTGACAGTCCGGAAAAAATTCATGGTGTACCAAACTACGAATATCGAAAAAACATTAAGCATCATCTAGATTTTTAAACGGCTTTGGCGTGGTGTTTTTTCGTTTCGGCTCGTTTCTCTCCATTCCGATGATGTTGACTTCTTTGCATGTTAAACTCAGAAACCCATATCTCATCTGTAGTTATACATAATGTGATTCGCATGCCCAAGCATGTCCACAGAGACCTGTTTTACGGTATTCGTTATGAAGAAAATTAAGCTTTATCGGAAAAAAGTCGAGCAATAATACGTTTTTTATATCAAAAATATCTACCAAAATGATCGACTCGCGGGAGATGCCGAGCTCTCTTATTATCTCTCTTATACTTGCTTTTTCAAGCACCATAAGTTTAACTTTTAAAAATATCATCAGTTGAAGAGGTCGAAGGTCATCGAGAACGTGGCATGCTTTCAATGGTCTCTCGACCGTTTTTGAAGGCTTCTTACCACCCGTAGGCTTGTGCTCTTGATAAAACTGGATCGATGTTAGCCTTTTTCATTCTTCGCAACGATTTGCAGTGGGTGGTGGCTTGACTCCGGGTACGCCATTTACGGAGAGGGTGTCGGTGAAGGTGTTAATCACTCCACTATGAATGGCGGTCAGTGGGTGCCTGAAGTGAGCTGCGTCCGCAGTCTGGTCAGCGTACCTTGTCCGATGTCGTCAACGAAGTCGAGGAAAGACTTCTTGATGTTCTTAGGAAGCGGCTCCGCTTCAAGTAGCTAACTGCATGGATGGCTTCTACGTCGACAGCTTGGAGAAAATTTTGTTGTGCTCGACCGAAAACATTAAGAGGCATCTTGTTATTGTTCGAAGTGTAATGTTCTGACACGTCCGAAACCAGGGTTGACAGTCAGGAAGATTTAGGTATGTGTTTGGTGAGATAGCCAGAGAAGTATTATTTCGGACATTGCTGTCAAAAATTAGACCCTCTGAAGTAAGCTGCTCTCAAATATTGAAATCGAAATTCAAATTGTTATGGTCGCTACAGCGTTTCTTGTTGAAAGGAAACAGAGTGGGACTCTAAACTTTAAACGCGTTTTTCTCAGAGAGTTTTGAAGATATCTGGTTCCAATTTTGGGAGAACATTTTTACCGTCGCTACTATTTTTGAATTCGCTATTTATGTATCTGTTTTTTTTTTTTGAAATCGGACTATTTTTTTCTACGAAAAACTTTCGAAAAAAGTTTATAGTTTTTATTCAAACCGCCGCCATTTTGTCAAATTAAAAAAACAAAAAACGAAAACGCTTCCATAGCGCGGTAGTGACTTTCCTACAGGTTAATAATCTTTTTGAAATTTTTGTTTTAGATTAAAATTGCGGCTGCAATCGGGGACACCGTAAAGGACTTTTTGTTTACATGTCAATTCAACTATTTATATACCTATTATACACCCAATGAATAAACATAAAAAAATCATTTTGTATACGTCATCGAAAATCAGTGATTTTTCGGATGGTCACTCTGAGACGATCCCTTAAAATCGCAATAAGTTATCAAACAAAACGGAGATTTCTTCTAACTAGACAATTGTTTAATTTACCTCTGGTTGGTAGTTGGCGTTTAATTTATCATTTTCACCATCCACATACTCCTAGTTGAAACTGCCTACAATGATGTGCGCACTTACATAAGTATACTAACCTCAAGCATGATCTGATTTAAAGTCTACACTAAATTATAAGTAAGAATTTAGGAAGCCCGAATTAAGCTTTTCTGGTGGAAAGTCTCTGGAAATATTGATGTGACGTTTCAGCTAGTGACGTTTGAACTAAGATCGCATACCGTTGCTGCCGAATTTTATTTATAAAAAAAATTTCGAAGATACATAGGATCAAATGTTGGCAAAAGTGACTTGAAATCAACACAGAATATTTCGTGGAGGATAAAATTTATTCGGGTCAAATTGAGTTTTATGCAAAAGTCCTGAAATCGTTCTAGTGAAGGTAGTTATCGTAGTACACAATTCCCTGTGGGTGTAAATTTATATACATACATAGATGTATATGTATTTGTAATATATAAATAACACATTTTAAACATTGTCAATATTAGCATTTCGTATTTATCCTCAATGGTCGTATTTATTTTGTCAGTATTCCATAGATAAATAAATCGCGCTTTCGCAATTGCCGCATTTTTACATAAATATTTGTTTGTTTACGCCGCTGTTTGCAGACATAAAATGTTGTTATTTGTTTTAAGGTTTTTTATTCGCAATTTCATAGGCTTTGCGCAAATAAAGCGCGTCCAATCACAATTTGTTGCTGCGATGTTACGATTTTATTATGAAGCTTTTATTTGCTGATATAAAATTGAAAAAATATAATAAAAATATATCTGTTTAGGCTAACTGTAAAGAGCGTTGCGAAATTTCATTTGATTTTGTTGTGGTTTCCGCGCCACTCTTTCAAGCATTCCCTCAGATACGCCAGTGCTAAAAAATGCTTTGAATTCATATAAAAAATATTGTTATATTGTTTGCGCAAGTATTTGGGGGAAAAAAACCTCAAAAGCAAAAATAATGCCAATTTTGCAATTTACTAAATTGTCATGTGTTGTTGTTGGTATTTGTACGTATGTATGTAGTTTTATATGTCTTTTGTCAGACTGTGAAAAAAGCTCGCAGCTCAATTGACTGCATTGTTTGCGAAAGTTGTTAGTGAATTTGTGCAAATATTTGCGATTTTATGCGCTCACCAGTGTAGACGAGATAAAAAATTTATATTTTGCATAGAATCGTGCCTATATTCACACTCTTAATTGCTGTGTGCATTTTAATTTTCGCCATTTAAATGTAGACATATACAGGGTGCGGTTGAGTTGGTGGTCAGACATGCTTTTAATTAAGAATCTTTCTAATAGAGTTCTTGCTCTGATTTGCAATTAGGGCGTTGAGAAAAAATTAAGAGGCAGTCGCCTTTTTGTTGATTGGGCAAAAAGCACTCAGGTTCCAATCATCGTGCATGCTTTCATCCGACCATATCTTGCAAGGAAGCTGATGCATGCATGCATTTCTTCGCCGCCGTATTTGAATAGCTCAGCCGCTAATCCATCGGTCCCTTCCGCTTTCTTCGTCAAGCGAGAAATTGCTATTCGAAACTCATTATAGTCGGGCAATGGAACATCTACTCCATCGTCATCGATTTGGGAATAGGATTCGCCTTCTCCAAATGTTATACTTTCTCTGCCGTTCAGCAGCCTGGAGAAATTGGTTCAGGTTGTTCTGAATATCTGCTACTAGGTCACCACTTTGAGGTTTAGAAGAGTAAGCTCCAATCTTGCAACCTTCCGTTAGCGCCATATTTTTCGTAGAATTTTCAAGCGTTTCCCCTGTCGGCCAGCTTCTCAAGATCTTCGTACTGACACATTTCGGCCTCTTTCTTTTTTTTGTCTGCACATGCGCCTCGCTTCCCTCTTCAACTGTCGTTATCTATACTACCCCGCTCGTGTTTTGATCGAGCACAAAATTGCGATGTAGGCTGCCCGCTTTCTCTCCACGCCGACACGACAGTCCTCGACGTACCAGCTGTTCCTTCGAATTTTACGAAAACCAATGGTTTCGTTTGCAGCTACACGTAAGGAGTTTGAAACGACGTACCACAGTTACCTTGTACCAAGTTGCTGATGAGTGCTCTCAAAGAACAAGAGTGCAGTCGAGTAGAAAAAAGTTTCGCTGTCGGTTGCGATGGAATCTCCACGTCGTACCTTCCCTGTGTTTGTTGATGGGTGTGCTTTGTTGTACAAAGGCGGGCAAGTATCTTCGCTACAACAAGGTATTGGTCCGAGTCGATATTAGACCCTCGGAGGGTCAAGAACACTGAATATACATATGCCTTCCATTTATCACAACATTATCGATCTCGTTTTGAACTTTTCGGCACGGAAACAACCAAGCAGCCGGATGATTTTTCGTGTGATGGAATCTAATACTACAGACAACCATATTTCGCGTTCCTGCGAAGTCGATCAAACTCAACTTATTTGGAGAGGTTTCACCATGGAGGCTGATTTTACCAACTGTTGTGCCAAAGATACATTCCTTGCCCTGGCAACTCTCATAGGTGCACTCCAAGCTTTCATAGAAGGCATCTTTCGTCTTTCTCCATCCGACAGGGCGTGGGCGCAAATCAGCGATATGTTGAAAAACTTTGCTTCCATGCGGATTATGTCTAGACGTTTACTCTTCGGTGTAAATAACTGTATTCGGCGATGGAGTCTATCTCTCACCACGTATTCCACACCGAATTTGCGCTCCTTTATGTATATGGCCACGGTAATAAATGCCACAAGGACCTACTCGCCTTAGTCCTTGTCCCATCCATCGCATTTCTTGGACGGCGGTGATGTCAGCCCTCACTCTAACGAGCACATCTACCACCTGGACAGCGGCACATTGTCAATTAAGGGACCGGACATTTCAGGTGCATGTCTTTAAATCATAGTCCTTATAACGTTTGCTGTAGTCGTCATTAAAAGTGGGGTCTTTCGTCCAAGGCCGTTGTTTCTTTCATTGAGAGTGGTTTATACGTGACGGGTTCCAAACCCATGGCACAACTTCGCTGGACAAGAAGAATAAAGTTTCGTACACAATTATAACGGGTGATTTTTTTGAGGTTAGGATTTTCATGCATTAGTATTTGACAGATCACGTGGGATTTCAGACATGGTGTCAAAGAGAAAGATGCTCAGTATGCTTTGACATTTCATCATGAATAGACTTACTAACGAGCAACGCTTGCAAATCATTGAATTTTATTACCAAAATCAGTGTTCGGTTCGAAATGTGTTTTATCGACAAATTTTGTTCAGCGATGAGGCTCATTTCTGGTTGAATGGCTACGTAAATAAGCAAAATTGCCGCATTTGGGGTGAAGAGCAACCAGAAGCCGTTCAAGAACTGCCCATGCATCCCGAAAAATGCACTGTTTGGTGTGGTTTGTACGCTGGTGGAATCATTGGACCGTATTTTTTCAAAGATGCTGTTGGACGCAACGTTACGGTGAATGGCGATCGCTATCGTTCGATGCTAACAAACTTTTTGTTGCCAAAAATGGAAGAACTGAACTTGGTTGACATGTGGTTTCAACAAGATGGCGCTACATGCCACACAGCTCGCGATTCTATGGCCATTTTGAGGGAAAACTTCGGACAACAATTCATCTCAAGAAATGGACCCGTAAGTTGGCCACCAAGATCATGCGATTTAACGCCTTTAGACTATTTTTTGTGGGGCTACGTCAAGTCTAAAGTCTACAGAAATAAGCCAGCAACTATTCCAGCTTTGGAAGACAACATTTCCGAAGAAATTCGGGCTATTCCGGCCGAAATGCTCGAAAAAGTTGCCCAAAATTGGACTTTCCGAATGGACCACCTAAGACGCAGCCGCGGTCAACATGTCATAAATGTCATGAACCAATCTAACGTTTCAAATAAAGAACCGATGAGATTTTGCAAATTTTATGCGTTTTTTTTTAAAAAAAGTTATCAAGCTCTTAAAAAAATCACCCTATATTATATAGTGACTTTCAAGACTGACTTTGATGAAGCTTCCTTTTTTTTAGTCGAGACATCAGGCTTGACCCTAGAACATATAATTCAAATTCTTATAAGATATTAGATCCTATCTCCCCGCATTCTATACCTAAGATATCTACAAATTTTCTTCCAAATTTTATGTGAAATATCTTTATGAAATTAGTTAATGATATCATCCATAGAACAACCTAACAGAGACATCTCGATGTATTTGATCCGTTAAAATTTATGAAAGTTGCTGATAGTATATATTATATTTTCATAAAATCCAAAAATTTTAAATCTCTTCAACAACCAACACCAAATTGCCTACCTTAAAAAATTAACCGTTATTGCTGCTGTTGCAGCAACGGTGATGGAAATTTTTGCAATGCAATTTCATGGCAAGTCATTTGATTATCCTTAAAACCTACATAGCCGAAGGGCGTGTCAGAGAGGTGTAGGCTGCAGATTTTGCGACGCTTAAGAGCAGGCTGAGGGCAGAAGGTCTCACCGAACGGAAAGGATGTCAAGCAAGGAGAGCGGTTGGGTGGCGAAAAAAATGTGAAATAAAATAAAATAAATTGCTGTCGCCTCAATCGAAAACAAGTCAGCGACACTCAGACATGTCAGACACTTCGCAGCAATAATAACAAGAACAGCAGAATACATATATCAACATATATATCACAGAGTACATACTTAAGTACATATATGTATATGTGCATATGTATATATAAAAGCACACACTTGAATGCAAAATATTTATACAAAAACTGTCAATATAGCCGACAATTTGATTTCGACGTTGGTGCCGACACCGACACGACTTCATCGATGCCCGAGTCGTGGCAGGAGCAAGTGCAACAGCAGCAGAGTCAATAAGCATGCAATTTAAAAAGCAATAACAACAACAAAATTGATCTTTAAAATGTATAGTTTTGTGTATATATTACATACATATGTACATGTATCTACCTATAACCCTTGTATGTATGTATATGCAAATGCTGCAAGCAACAAGTGTTTGCAACAGCAACAAACCCTCATATGACAATCAACAGCACATTGACTACTTTCTGTTGCAAGTTGGCAATCATGTCGGGAAGTCTTCAACTTTTGCTGCTGCTTGCTATCTCACTTGCTGTTGTTGCTGCTGCTGTTGCCGGCGACGGCGTTGATGGATCATTTGCATTAAATAAGATGAAATTCAGTGGCAGAACGAAAACGTAAATAAAAATGAAATGAAGCGCATCAACAACGACGACAGCAACAGCAACTACGATTATCACGCCAGCATGTATAATAATATAAAAATAACAAATAAGGAGGTGTTGTGTTCGGCTGCAGCCCAAAAATTTAAAACATTCTCGCAATTTGTTATATTAAAAACTTTTGTCTATCAATGCTTGTGAATTGTCGGCCGGATTTGAAAATGGATTGCATGAATTGCAGTCAACCAGAAGGTTGGAAATGTTTAAATTAGGTCCAGTAACCAGAAATTAATATTTTTTTCCAATAGAGGATTTAGGTAATCTGTATCTCACGTCTGTACGAGTATATGGCGTTAGAGAAAACAGGTTTCTTACCAAAAAACTCTTCAGAAATTTTTGTAATTGGTTGTCTCAGTATTATTCGAGCACACTTCAAAGTTGGACAACAGTGAGGAGATGCCATATTTTACAGTTTTTCTTCGATAAAGACGAAAACGTAATGGGTCTACCGTTTGTAATCACTTAAATAAAGCTCAATACAAAAAAAAATTTGATGCACAGGAGTTATTGCAAGAAGAACTACATGAAGCGAATTTAGATCACAATAAAATCGATCCACTTACGACAAGCGACTACGGTTGAGGTTGAATCGCGGTAAGCAGTGGCACACGACGGTCAAGAAGATTTTCCTATGGATTTAGCCAGTTTCGCAAGGAATCATCTACTATGACTTGGTTCCATTTCCGTCAGACCACACACATCGAAAGTGACTTGTCAAAAGTTTCGAGAGATTGGTTGGAAGTTTCTCTTGCGTCCAACTTATAATTCGATTCTTGTACCAAATGTTTACTACTCGTTCCTGTTCTATAACTATCTGTTCCTGCCTGTGACGAATGATTTTGTTGTTGTTCTGGTGTAAAATTTGAAACAAGCGCAGCTTGTGAATGTCACTGTCCACATTTTTTGCTAATATGAATTAGGATTTCTATGCAAATAACATTCAGAAATTATGAAAACATTCCAAAAGCAAACAAGTTTTTGAACAAATTGATGTATATCTAAACTAAATCGGATCATTCAGTAACGTGTTTACGAAATGTCATTAAAATATCTTATACAATAGTGTCCAATATATTCTACGTAAAGCCAACCAGAGGGATGAAGTTCCTTATATTTGAGATATGGGGTCAAGATCAATGTCTTCTCTTAACTCAAATACACATAAGAACCGATATATGCAGTATGATACCAAGTAAAAAACAACAGAAAACGTTTTATTGGGTGTACTAGGTATTGCATCGGTATTCATGATAATAGGCGCTGTAATATAAGGGCCTTTTTAAGGGTTTATAAATCTTTAATACCGTCTCCTCAAAGCGCCTTGCAATAAATGTACCACATTTTTTGAAAATTTCTATGGCTTTACGCATGCTATCGACTGCGGTGCGATTTTTACAACGGATCAAAATATCGATCAAAGAATTTGTCTCAAATTTTGTATTTCTAGACAAATTTCGTGTGCGAAATCGTTGCGAATGTTGGAAAAGACTTACGTCGATTTAGTTTTAATGAAAATATTAGAAAAGTGAAGGATATGGTGCTTGAAAATCGTCAGGAAAGTGTTAGAGAGATCGCAGGAGAGCTAGACATCTCTCGCGAGTCTGTTTGAATCATTTCGTTGGATATTTTGGTTATAAAACGCGTGTTTGGTGGACTCGTCCCGATAAAGCTTTATTTGTTTTTAAAATGAGTAGCGCACACAGATTTCTTTGGACAAGCTTGATCGTTCGAATTCTAGACCCACATTCATGGAAAGCATTATAACTGCCGATGAGACGTGGATTTATGAAATTGACATACCAACATATCAACAATCTTCGGAATGGAACCTGTTTTCACCATTCGAAGATATAAAACAAATTCGTTGAAGAAGCTGAAGCTCATCACAAAAAGTGCTTATGAAATGTGTGTCGAGAACTGGAAAAATTACTGGCATAAGTGTATTCCATCTGGTGGGGATTACTTTGAAGGCGACAAAATAATATTGATTCATAATTAAATATTTTTTGTTTTATTTACATTTTACTTTTTGTATCACAATTTATTATAGGACTACAGAAATAAAACAACATAGTTCGACTTTTATTGTATTAATGCTGTACGATACGTTATAGGTTAGCATAGTGTTATTGGGGACCCAATTTACAAAATATGAAGTTTAAGCAGTAAACTTCAAAGGTTGATTTAAGGCGATATAATCCGAGTTCAAATACCGACCTAATGACGACCACCTTTAGAATTAGTTTCATGTTGTTGTAGTCTCAATATTATTTTAAGATTTTAACAAAGGTTTTCTGAATTAGATACCTGTAATATTGACTGTTCCTTACTGAAATTATCACCAGCTTACTACAACTGACACTCCCAAAAAACGCTTTTTGAGTGTTCGAAAAAATATCTTATGTTTGTGGCTCCTATTAGAACCCCCGTCGAAGAAAATCTAACCTTTACATTATTCATATTTATGGATGTACCTGGTGGTATTGTATGGTATTTGTTTAATTCTTCCAAACACAGGCTTCTTGATTATGATAATGTAAATAGATTTACCACCTATGTATACACCTAGATTGCAGTAATGTGGCGTATTTATTATCCATTATTCAGCTTTTTTGCTTTAGAAACATTTTCTGGGCTGTTTTAAGAACCCGGGAATCTCTTTGAACTGAACCTTTTAAAAATAAGGTTTCAGTACAATTTCCAAGAAAAAAATCCATCTAAATAAAAACATATACACTTAAGTCCATACTTCGAATATATATAATATAATTATTTTTGTTGAACACCCTTGAAGTCATCAAGTATCGACGAAACTCATAAACCGCTGTTGTGCAAGAATTTCCCTATAAAAATTGAGCACCTCCAACAAACTGCTGCGCTTCTTAACCACCAGCGCCCCACGAATAGAGTGTGCCATCAAAACTGTCTGCCAACTTCTCGATGCATCAATGAAAGGTAACGGTGAAGGGAAACTTAAGAAAATTATCTTGTAATTATGCGCAACGACATTAATTTCATCAACTGCAGTCGTGTGGCCAGAATGTTGCAGTAAGCCAGCTACAGCGCCAGTGGCAGCAGTAACAACAGTATTCCGGGTGCCGGCAAGACGTTGCGGCCTTTGGCCGATTTATAGATGGAAAAGCATATGCTGGTAGGCTGTTGCTGCTGCTATGCGGGCCACTGCTATGTTGATAGCTGCCTCTCATCGCTCATCAAGCATTTTGCCAGCGTCTGCATGTTTGTATGTAAGCGCTTGTATTGCTTCGTTGCGAACGGTTAACCGAATTAAATGTTGAGTAACCGAAAATAATTGCGATTTCATCACCGAAATTCTTGTAGTGACATGGAGCATTCAATCAATTTACGACAAGTAACTGCTGGAATGAATTTTTGAGTAACGGCAAATATATGTATATAGCAGCATACATACGTTCTTTTATCGTTTGTTGAGATTTTGGTGTTTCGCTTACAGCGTTTTGTTTATCTGATCGGCTACTTGCTTTCTCAATAACTCGTGAATGAGCTCGTTAGTTTGTCGGAGTGCAAGAAATATTGCTAATTACTTCTTACTTTTATGCAGATGTTATAACATATAATTGACTTATCTGTTATTTTATATTTTCATACTTATTTGTAATAATTTTGTATCCAAAAAACTCTTAATTATAATTTTTGATTTTTTTTTCATTTTAGGTGAGTCCAAATTTGATGCAAATTTATCATGGTTTTTCATTAAAAAATTCTTATGTAAGTTCATTTTATTTACTTATTATTTTATATAAAAAACTATACAACTTATTTTTCTTAGTCTAGTTTTTCATCTCTTTCTCGATGGCTCAAGATCATATCGGTTAATATTTGTTATTCTAAATGTGTATTCGGCAAGTGTAGAGTATGAGTAAAATCGTAGGTTAAGAGTCTTAAAATATATCATTTCCCACTTTCAGCCACCTCCTTCACTAGGTTTCAGGCCATGTGATTTTTTTTCTGATTTCGGAGCTCAAATACTTACTTAATTGGACCTGTCATGAGCCAAAAAAAATAATTGCCATTAAATAACGGGAAATTTGATTTCATTCAAAACCCCTGACAAGTGTATGGTAAATTAAGTCGATTGTTGACCGGACCGTTATACAAGGTTACTAGTACAATAAAATAGTAAAAATGATTCTGCTTTTAAAGTCGTGGAAACTTAATTTAGTTTAGTTTTAATCTAAAATAGAATATTTATGTGGTTAGTATACTTATAGAACACATCTTGATAAGATCTTTTAAGAAGATGGAATTATGATTTCTAATTAGTAATGGTTGTTCCTAGCAATCTATATTCATCCTATTGTTTCATGTTTCGATGATGGATTTGTTTCTGAATGCCTCTCGCTTCGAAGGTGGTTAAGCTTCTAGAGATCTCTTTTGTAAGTGGCGAACAAATGCGTTTATGGGGCAACATATGTTTTCTTGTTTTTTTTTTTTATTATTTTGATCTCAGTATTCATCTTCATACACTCTGTAACTAAACGATTTCTTCTTCTTCTTGAAATGATGGGTACACCTATTTTGCAAATATAAGATTTCGGTCTAATGGAATTTTGACTAAACTGTCCTCTTTGTTTTGTCATCACAAAATATAAAGCTGTAACGAAATTGTGTCGTAATATAATTAATTAATTATTTTTTTATCTAAAAGACGGAGATAGTAGTAGTGTAATAGTGTCCATAAGATCTGGTTAATTTTGATTTTTGACAAAATGGCGGCTTTCCAAAAAAGTCCTTTTTTGTGAAAAGATTTATATTTCGTGTGAAATTTTCAAGTCAATTGGTTGAGCCGTTTCGGATAAATTTTCCTCACCTTCAGAGTCGGACAGAGTTATGGCAGTTTTGTACACTAAGTTCGAAAATTGTGGCAAATAGGCTCATAAATATATTTCAGAAACTGTTTGCGTTATCAACTTCAAAATATTCTCAATTATGACGGGGGATCCAAGTAGAGGTACTTTTTTCAATAGCCTTTTTTTTTGACAGATCACGCGTGAGTCATGTCAAGCTGTCATGTTATTTTTGTTCAGTATTGTTTGGCATTTCATCTTGGAAAGACTTACGCCTGAACAACGTTTACAAATCGTTCAACTTTATTACGAAAATTCACGTTCTTTACTATTGTATTATTGAGCGTACTATTCGCAACACCATCACCCATCTTGGGACCCAGCATTCATTATTGAAGTAAAGAAAATATGCGAACCGCATCTGGTGTACACTAATACCGCGTGATCGAATCGGCGACGTTCGCAGCAACTCGAACTGACATATGTAACGACTTGTTGCATTATACCTCAACATCATAAAATGAAATCGTACAAAATACAGCTTGTTCAAGAGCTTGTATGGGCTCTTGAAAAGTTCCAAGAAGATCTGACGTTTTCTAGCCACATTTTGTTCAGATCTGACGTCTATTTCTGGTCCATATGACCTGGTTAATGTAGATCTGACGTCTATTTCTGGTTCATTGGTTATGTAAACAAGGTATTTAGGTATTTGGGACGAAGACCAACCTGAGGAGGTTCAAGAGCTGCCATTTCATCATCATCGGTTCATAGATCTCCAAAAATGATGCTGGTGAGGACGTAACCGTCAGTGTCGACATCAATTATCGCGCTGTGATAACCGGCTATTAGAGGCATGAAATTGAAGATCGTAATCTCGACGACTTTTGGTTTCAACAAGACGACCCCGTTTTTCACACTTCGCATCAGTCAATGGATTCATTACGTGAACATTTCTGTGAGCATTTGGACCGATCGATTGGCTACCAAGATCGTGTGATATACCACCGTAAAATTCGTATGTAAAGTCTATGCGGGCAATCCTGCTTCGATTCAGGTCTTGGAGCAAAACATCCCGCTTGTTATATTACCCAGTTAACAGTCGAAATGCTCGAACGAGTTATCTACAATTGGACTCAAAGGATGAACCATATATGACGTAGCCAATCTTTGAAAGAGATAATTTGAAAAAAAAAATAAATGCGAAAGACTGTTCCCACGAATGATAATCAACATTCCTCATTAAATTTAGTTGCTGCTGTAAGGAACTTTGAAAGGAATCACCCTTTATAACATTATATCAAAGGTTATAAAAGCTCCTAAAAATTACATGCAAATATTATAATTAAAACATTATATGTTGTGATCAATTTAAATTTTAAAATCGGGGTCATGTAGTGGAAGGCATTTGATTCCATTATACTATTTCGATGGTGAATTCCAACCTTAGTTACGTTCAAATTTTTCAAGAGTTTTTGTTCTTTACGAAAATCCAGATCATCCCGTATTTTCTTATGATTTGTGTTCCCGGCTACATAGAGCAAGTGGGCTAAAACTGGAAAATTCGGAAGAGAGCCTTAAATGAACTATCCTTATAGAGGCTTCAATTTCAATACGCATTTATTGGATTTTTGTATTTAGAAAGTCTTGTTTAAGCTCTTCTGAAGTTTCCAGGTCTTTGAACAACATATAAAGATATTTTTAAAGTTCGTTTTGAGCTTATATTGGTATTGCTTACTGAATTGTATATAATTAAAAAAAGTGTAAAGCATAAAATAGAAAACACTTGAAAGCTCTTGGTTTTCGCTGAAATTCTTAGTTTCTGTGAGTTCCTTCCATCTTCTTCTGATTGAAGCAAAACACATACGCGTCTGCATACAGCTTATGTAGTGTGATTATATATGTATTAACGACAGTCAGCGTATGCAAGCGTAAATAATTTAATAAATTACATTACGTTACGCCTTAATGTTACGCATCGGAGTTGTGAAAGTACCATAAAGGGGAGAATACATGCATATATACAAAGGTACATACATACATACATTTATAAGTGGGCCAAAGCGTTTATGGTGGTCTGGCATAAGTTTCCTTCGACGTTGTGGCAACAAAGCAGTGCCATTGTGTGGATTTCCAGCTAAATATTAATTTATGTATTTATACAAGTGTGTATTTCAGTATAATACTTTTTGTTCAGTATGCCAATAATTATCCTGAATTTTCCTTGTAGCTTTATATCATAATTTTCCCTCCGCCGCAACTCGTCTGCTATTCCATCATCTGAATGGATATATTTCATCTACATTTTCGCTGGAAAATGATGCTTTAACATAACATATTACTTGTTTAGTGAATATATACTTATATACATATTACCTTGCTATCCGAGTCCATAAACCTCCTGCTTTGCTATTCATTTATTTATTCCAGTTTTCTCTTTACTTCACATTGTCTATATTTTCGATTACTTTTGCCGATAAACCGCATTAATTTCTTGCTTAACAATTTTAGTCTGCGCTCTCTTCGCATAACTGTGCCTTCATATTAATTGTCAATATTAAGTAACTACCGTTATATGCATATATTTTTGTGGCATACTTTTGGTAGTCAAGCAATTTTTTGGTTTCATATTATACTATTAGGCGCACAATCACAGTTCATTTCGGTAGCGTATTATATTCTCATGTTGTTGTAACATTTATTACGTCTTCGATACAATTAATTTCCGTTCGTAATTTTCTTTATCATTCCGAACATTTTATTTGTGCTATAAAATATGAAATTTTGCGAAATCTGCGTACTTTGCACAAAATACTTCTGAATTTAGTTGTGTGAGGTATATAAATAGACCGCAATTTTGAGTCGTTATTAGTATATGAATTCATAAATAATTTGGTTAGTATTGGTCGGCAGGAATGATGGCAATAAAATTTCTGGTTGGCGCTAATTTTGATTTTGCTGGTATATTTCTGAAGTAATTGCTATTACAATGCCATAAATATTTATGATTTACCAGATTTGCCAGTTCTTACTAAGGTTTAGTTAAGTTGGTATGGGATTTTAGGCAGAAGAAAGTTAAATTTAGAAAATAATAGTGGTACTCATTTTCTTTTATCTTTTATCTTTTTGCTACTGAAAATATTAACAGTTTACTCACAAGATGAAAGTTCGCTCATCACTTTTATTTGAGAAATATTAATAAATACTCGAACGCTTGATACCCAATCGATGTTGGAGATACCGAACAATTAGAGTTCAGGAAGAATCCACATGCAAACTATAGTTCACATTATGGTTTGCCTGAAAAAACCTCGAACAAGGATTGGGTTTGTACAAAAACTTTTGGAATAACTGTAAACTCCTCTCTCCATCCACATTCAAATTATAGCTCACATTATCCAAGGTTAGGTTTTGAACAAAAAACTTTTGGAATAACTCTAACTTTTCAGTCACTCTATACTACTATATACTCACTAAATACTCTGTTATTTTTCTATATTCTATATACTAAGAAAACTTGTTGGAAAAGGTTGTCTCCAGAGAACCACTTACCGTTCTTCCTATTTTGTATTACATTGTAACACCCGTAGACAGTCATAATAATGGGTTGTCAAAAAAGTCTTGCGGCATTTTTATTGAATCAATTCGTGTGGCACCCATACATCGAGCTTCTTAGTGACTTCAAGCTTCTTCAAATGGTTTATAACTGTAATAAAACTAGAACTACGCGCTTTCAGCGCCAACTAGCGCAAATATCGCAAGACTTTTTTGACAACCCAATATCTCAATGAAAGTAGATATTGTTAATTGGATCCTGGCAGTATAAGTTTTCTACAACAGCTTCGAATACCGTGTGGTAAGACCTTGATTAAAGAGAGGTGAAGTAGGGGGAAGAGTTATACCACTGTGATTTCATACTGTGAACAATTTTCGAAGAGATTTGAGAGAAATTCCGAGCCATTTTCGTTTATATCAACCCGATTCTCGAAGGAACGAAACAAGAAATATTGTTCTATGAATTGTCAAGAACGCCATGCTAGAATAGTTCTATTAGCACCGAATATATACTTTTTTGCCACAATCTCAACAAAGTCAGTCTTAAAAATACTTGCATACACTCACTCGGACAAAGCACAAAGCTACTGGAACAAAACTCGGATGTCGAGTTTTCATACAAGACAGCTGGCTTCGAATCAGACGACTACGGCGGTGGGCTCAAGGTAAATAAATGCAAATTCTTTAGTTGAATTATGACTTTAATGCGGTTTCCCCTGCCAAAGGAATGTCAGCGTGACGAGTTTAGTCGACTTGGCCATCTTTCTCTGTCCGTCTTTCTGTATACATGCGGAATTCTTATTTATTGGCGTAGACACCTCTTATGCGGCTAAAGCCGAGTTTATTGGATATTCCAAGTGTAGCCAGTTCCTTCTCCTCCTAGTCTTTCAACCGAGTGGCGAGTACTATGTCGAATACTTTCAGAGCTGGAGTGTTTTCATCCAATTAAACGACATGACCTGGCCAGCGTAGCCGCAGCCTCTTAATTCGCTGAACTATGTCAATGTCGTCGTATATCTCGTACAGCTCATCGTTCCATCGACTGCGGTATTCGCCGTTGCCAATGCGCAAAGGACCATAAATCTTCCGCAGAACCTTTCTCTCGAAAACTCGTAACGTGGACCAATCGGTTGTTATCATCGTCCATGACTTTGCACCATATAGCAGGACGGGAATAATTGTTTTGCAGGGATACCAAACTCAGACATAGCGGCATAAAGGCGGCTTCTTTTCGTGCTGTCAAATGCAGCTTTAAAATCAAGCAAGAGGTTGTATGTTTCAATCCACTTTTCACAGTCAGTTGTTGATTTGCCAGGCCTTAAGCCACACCAGTTTGTTGATGGTGAGCTTTAGTCTTTCACACTCGATAGAACCTTATACGCGATGTTGAGGAGGCTCATTCGACGGTAGTTGGCGCTGATTGTGGGGTCTCCCTTTTTGTAGATTAGGCAGAGCACACTTAAATTCCAATCGTCAGGCATGCTTTCGTCCGTCGTCATCGTCATCGATCGGGTTTACCCTCTTCTGGTGTCATGCTTTCACTACCATCAGCAGGTTGAAGAAGTGTTCCCCCATAATTTTAGGATACCTTGACCATCAGTCACTAGATCACCTCTGGGAGTTCTACAAGAGTATGGTGACCGATCGAAATAGAAATAAAGATCTTATATACCCTTTTAATCCATAAGAAATGTATCTGTGAACGTTATTATTGTTTCAGTGTAGCTAAAGTTGGTGGTTTTTTCTTGTTTATTTATTTTTTAAATTTTTTATTTTTTAAATTTTAAATTAAATGGGGGTTTCTATTTTTTTTAACACGTTTATCTATTACTCGAACCCAACCAAGCGCAATCTAGGTCAATAGCCTCTAGTAAACTATGGTGGATAACAGGAAACAACCCATCAATTTCACTGACAGATAGTTAAACAACCGCAAAAGCTCGCATGCAACTCCGTGTCCAATTGGTCAAATCCGTCCACCTTCAACTTGGCAAGTCCGCAGCTTAGAGCTCCTTACCAATTACTAACTTTACCCAGAAAGCGCGCACTAATGCGAACGTTTACACATGTTTGTAGCTATGTATGCGTTTACGGTCGCCAACTTCGCAGCGCATAAAAAATAAGAAACTTTCCGCAAAAGCGCTGTCAAAAACTTGCGTCGAGGTGTCAAAGTGACAAACGTTAATGCCGCGTGCCACAGACCGAATTACTAACTGGACGTTTCTCCATTTCATTGAATACATATGTGTGTCGTTAGCAAATACCTAGAACTGCTGAAGCAACTACAATAGACTTGATAGCTGACAGCCGGCGCAGTGGGGGTTGTGGAATGCAACTTGCAGCGACTGCAGTAGTGACAGTGACAGTGACAGTAGTGGTGAGCAAATCCGATTGCGTTTAGTCCGTTAGTTCGTTTTGCGGTTATTCCCCACACGCATACAAACGCGTAATTTCACACACGCTGCACAGGAGCGCGCACGCTGACGCGGTCACTTAAAAACAGATATTGACAGCGCATGCTTTCGATTTCACATATTCTTGGCAGTTGTTGTTTTTGTTGTTTGCTACCTAAAATGACCACATATTACGACCATCAAATATTAACACATACGCTTTTGGAATGCCGGCTTGCTTGCGTCCGCGCGCTCTACCTGTGCTTCACGTGACGCGCGCTTCTGCTGTTACGTGACACGGTCAGCGCTGACCGCCTACCGCGCGGCGAGGAAAGGTGCCACATTGACAACCGTGATGAGTATTGCGTGTTAGTGCCTGAGCATGCAACGTCATGGAAAAATGCTGAAACTAGAAATGCCGCCAGCAATGTCAACGGTAGCCGCAGCGGCAGTCAAAGGCGCTGTGAGTACGCGGTCTACTCGCGCGCCCGCTAAATGTGGCATACCTTTTTTACTTTTGCGTGCCGCCGCGCGCTATTTAGTGTTACTTGCGCTCAGCGCGCAAATCATTTCGTGTCACTCATTCGACGATTTCCAAAAAACAAAACTAATTCATTTCACTAGCGTCCGTGTTACGCTTCGTGCGAAAGTGCGTCACTGCAGCGCCGCGTTTCTGATTGCATTCGAACAACTGCAGCGCGTCAGTGACGCAATAGCGCCACCTCTGTCCCTCTTCTTGTGCCACGTTTTAGTCACTTGCAGTTTGATTCAGTCCACCATTGTCCAGTCGTCCGCTTCTTTCGCATTGCGTGTTGCACGTCCTGACTTGCTTGCTATTTGTTGGCGTGTCTCTAATCGTTTGCTTTGACTTGATTGTTTGTTTTATCTCTGTCCTCACACATTCGAGTAATTGTTTACTGTTGTTATCTTTTGTAACGCTCATTAAAATTATTTTTTCACCACATTATTATCACGAATAGTGTTTTTTTAATCCTTTCCCAACTCAGGCCATGCCTCTAAAGGAAGTGGTTAGTAAAAAGAGTTGTTGTTAATTGAATAAAATTTTGTACAAATTATATGAAATTGAGTTATTATGCCGTTAATTGTTTGCTTGTGCGGTCGAAATGGCTATAAGGAAGATTTACTGTAGGACTGAGAAATCATTACTTATGTATATAGTAGTTGTAGTAAAATTGTAAAGAAGAGATGATAGTTCTTTCGATTTAGAGATAAATGCTTAAATTATTGTACTTTTGCAACCAGTTCATACATATTATAGTTTTGTTCACCTAACGGTTGTATGTTTCACCTAAAACCAATCGAGAGATATATAGGGTTATATAAATATAAATGATCACGGTGCCGAGAACAGTTGAAATCGGGTTGACCGTCTGTCTGTCCGTTAGTCCGTGCAAGCTGTAACTTGAGTAAAAATTGAGATATCTTGATAAAACTTTTGTTTGTGGGTTCCTTAGTAAAAAAAAAATCGAGTTCGTAGATGGGCATAATCGGCCCACTGTCACGCCCAGAAATCGCCATTAACCGAAATCGATAACTAAGCACTAAAAGTGGGCGTGACACCGCCTAACAAGTTTAAAATACATATCTTTTAAACCACTCAAGCTGCAACGACTAAATTTGCTGAGTGCAAATCTTATAAAAACTTCTACCGACAGTGTGAAAATGGATTAATTATATAACGGTACTGTTAAAAGCTACTAAAAGCGCTATAAATCAATAACTAAATACGCCAGAAACATTAAATTTTACCACCGAGATAGTATGAGAAAGCTTTATGGGTGCCGCTGTGAAAATTGTACGATGGGCGTGGTACCGCCCACCTTTTGGTGAAACTCTATATTTCGGCACCCGACAGACCGATTTCGAAAAAATTTCGTAGATGGCATTTTTTTCATATTCTTCTGTCACGTTGTGAAAATGAGCGAAATCGGACAATAACCACGCCTACTCCCCATATAGCACAATTTTAAATTCCATTTGATTCGTTCAGTTTCCAGTATGCAAATCAAGAAGCAATATAAAGGGATTAATCTCATGACCAAAAATTGTTCAAGCCTCTAGGTACCGAATATTTAGACCCCGGTACCTATGGCTGACTTTTGTTAAAAATTATTGGTCAGTGTCACACATTGTTGTAGCCAGCTGCTTCTTGCAAGTAGGTAATGAAAGAGGTAGAAATATATAAACAGATACAGATAAATATACGGTAATATCTTTTCAGATTTTTGAATTTATTTTTTAAGATAATAAAAAAAAAACTTATCATGAAAGAGATGTCTTTATCTGAAAAATAATTCTGAAGAATCAAGAGAGAATCAATCACTTTTTCCTAATTGAAAACGCAGCAATTTGTTAAAGCACACATATTTTAGTTCCGGAGATGTTATTGTGCTTCCTGGAAAACGTTTGAACGACTTTTATCTTGGCCGAAGCGATTACCGCAAGCAACAATATCTGACTCTGATGTTTTTTCGGTGTCTGTATATCGGTCAGCTGTAGGGTAGTCAAGTTTTCGCTCCGCCCTAAGTTGCAAATGCAGCCGGTACGCCTCCACTTTAAACGTCGTCTTATGAGTAAGTAAATGTAGCAGTGTTTGGTATGAGTTGATGGACAGTTTACAATCTCTCCAGCAAGTGACTTAAAAAACTATGTTGAGTTAGGTTAGGTCGTCAAGCTTTTCAGATGATGAGGTCTACTATTAAACTTCAGTCTGGCAAAAGCTGGATAGTTAACGAGAAAGTCTCTAGAGGATTCCACTGTGGCGGCGAGTTGCATCGCATCACACTATCTTGGTTGTCGGCCCTAAAGATGAAATTTTCTGATGGTGAAATTATCTGACGAGGTGGTCTCTCAATTAATCCATTTATTGATGTGATCTGTGGGATGTGGCGCCGTCTTGTTGAAGCCAAATGTCGGCCACATCACGAACTTTAATTTCAGGTATTAAATAGTCGGTTATCAAGGCGCGTTAACGGCCGCCATTGACGGGTTACGTTTTCACCGGCATCATTTTTGAACAAATATGAACCGTTAATTTCACCGGCCCACAAATGGCAGGTCTTGAATCTCTTCAGCTTGTTTTTGTATCTCAAATGCGGCAATTTTGCTTGTTTGCATACCCATTGAGCCGGAAATGGGCCTCATCGCTGAACAAAATTTGATTCGAAGCGCCAGATCTTCCTGGAACTTTCAAGAGACCATAGGGCGAAGTGATGTCGCTTGGGCAGGTGGATTGGCTTCAGTTCTTGCACAAGTTGTATTTTAAGAATTTAATTTTAATTTAAGATCTTGACGTAAAATGTGCCAAGTTGTTTCAAACGTCAATCCGAGTTGGTGCGAACGGCACCGAATCGACTCTCCACGGTCTTTTTTCTGAGTTTTGAGTTACTTTTGTTTTTATACCCAAGTTGAATCCCGCTCCCTTTCCGCATATCATAATTCGCTGAACCAATTCTAAAGATAAATAATTGCGAGTTTCAATCGTATTGTAAATCGATATTTCGACTTAAATAAAATATATACATACATACTGCCATTAGACATAAGTAACTATATGAAAACATACACGCATATGTTCAATTGGCATTACGTGATGACAACAATCGTATGTAATATTTATATTTGTAATCCTTTTTGATCGTTCAACGCCCCAATTCGACAGCTTTGACAGCTACAACAACGACAACAGCTACAATTTGACAATGACAAAGGACACAGCATGAAAACACACACGCACTTGTAAATACACATCGGCAGGCATTCGTTCAAAGGGCAAGTGTAAGCGACCGACCGACCGACGCAAACGGGGGAGGAGAAGTGATTTTGTTGCTCAGCTGGATTTAATAGTTTTCATGGATTTGATGTCTTTGAAGTAATTTCGTGGTAATGTTCAGCACACAGTTGGAAAGCGCGAATGGCCATCCATAACTGTAGCAAATAAATAGGCAATGCAATGTTTTTATTGTTGTTACATTCGCTACTATGCTCGGCTATGCTGTGCGAGGTTATTGCTGCAATTTGTTGCACGTACGATTTGTGTTGGTGTTAGAGTTGCATTTGTTGTACGATTGTAGGGTTGTATGTGGCAAACATTAAATTTAATGACCGCTACCGGTGATACGAGTCTGTGCCACGACGCATTACATACACACACACACACACAGATGTGCAGCGAAACACGCAAACGCTGCGCAGGATTACGGCAGATGGACGGACAAAAGCGCCGATAAACAGACAATCAAGTGAGCAGACAAACACCGTCAAGCAATTACACATACACACATACCAGCATGCAACGACAACAATAGCAAACACAACGGTAACAACGAACAAATAGTCATATGGCAGAGCAACTGACTAGCATCGAATTAGTTTAGCGTTGTGCACTCACTCACAGTTAGGCGGCAGGCAGCAGGCAGCGGGCGTCCAACGATGAGCGCCGAACGGTGCAAAATGCACATTTATCAATCACAAATGTGGACACATGGAATCATCATTATCATCAGTCAGTCAGTTTATGGCATGCCGACAGGGCTGGGCTGGGTCGGGCTGGTCCGGGCATAGCAATGCTAGACACGCCGGTGACTGGCAGTCATTTGTGCATCACCGCCAAGCATGAACACCCTTCTGATAGACAAGCAGGAAGGAAGGTAGATGGACTAGTAGACAGGCAGCTCTACCGGATGGCGGCAGACAATTCCACATTTCGGTAGAAAACCAACAATGCTGCTTATTTTGTGGGCTGTAAAGGACACAAACTGTTGAAGTTGGACATTTTCGAAGAGCAATATGAGTGCACAGTGGTTCATTTTCTATATTTATTAGTGATGTAGAATTGCTTTTTCCTTTGTGCGGTGGTAAAAATTTCAAGAAAAGAGAGTATCTGCGGAAGATTTTTGGTCCTTTGCGCATTGGCAACGACGAATACCGCATTCGATGGATGGATGATCTGTATTAAGAGACAACGGTTACACTGGGTAGGTCATGTCGCCCGAATGAATGAAAACACTCCAGCTCTGAGAGTATTCGACGCAGTACTCGCCGGGGGAAGCAGAGGAACACCTCCACTCCATTGGAAAAACCAGATGGAAAAGAACCTGGCTAAATATGGAATCTCCAATTGGCACCAAACAGCGAATAGGAAGAACGAATGCCGCGCTGTTAACCCCGTAAGCGTTGTCTACGCCAAGTGATTTTTTTTTTATTTATTTCCTGCGAAACACATAAAAAAGCCCTGCAGACTATTGCTCTCGACTTAGCCACCGTTTACCTCGGCTTATCGAGATTCGAGCTCGACCGTTTTCGCTTAACGTTGTCGCAAGTGACTAATTTTTTTATCGCCAGTTAAGATCCGCTTGAGAAATTGTACGATTTTGTTGGGATTCAGCAGATGAAAATTCGGTCCTTGAAATTTTTAGCGTTAACTCGTGCGGCACCCGCTTGACGAGTTTTATCTTTCATCCTTACTTAAATTGTTCCAATGTATTGTCGATGTTTAGCTCCTGAACTATCGGAATAGTGCATGAGGACCGGACTCGACTTTACCATTACTTAATCGATATTTTCGACAATTGGCCTTCCAGACGGTGGTGTGTCTTTGACGTCAAAATTACCTTCCTCTTCCTTCCGGGCTCTTGTACAGGTTCTTGGCGACCCTGCATGTCCTTAATACATTCCATCTCGTCCTGATTCGTCTGTCAACAGGGTTCGGTAAGTTCACTGTATGTTGTTTTAAGTGACGTCCGTATTTTCTGCTCTGGTTCGGTAGTTAGGCGGATGACATTTCTGGCAATCTCATCAGCTATTTCGTGTCCCGGAAATCCTTCGTGGCCTGAAACTAAGTATAAATGCAGCCGCTTTTTGGGAGCCACTACATCTACTGTATGCCTGTTTCTAAGGGCATCTGACGCAATGCGATGAGAGATTTTGTATTTAAAACTGTCCGAGAATCCTTTTTAGTACGAAGGCTTAACGTTATAACGCAATGTGGCGAAATCTGTTGGCTCTTATATCAATCTATTTGAAAAAGTTTTGAAGAATTTTATTCCTTTTGTGATTCAAGAAAAAATATCCTGGCAGGATTTTGTTTTGAATACGGATTTCTAAATTAAATATTCGTGGAACGTTCTTTCATCGAATCCTCATTCAGGAACTTTGAAACTTTTTACATCGCAAATAAAAGAAGAAGATCGAAAAACCTTTGGAATTACTCAAACACCTCCCTCTTGGGAATTTTTTAACTGGATAATCCGAGAAGACCTTCGCTACTCTTTTAGACACATATAATTCACACTTTTAAGGACTACTAGCTTTCTTTGTCTCTCAGATAATTTTCACAAACCAAAGAGATTATTGATGAGCACCACTGTGCATTTTACCGAATATCCTCAGATTGAAGCACGAAATGCTGCTAGGGGTTAGAGGGGTGTGATTTAAATGGAAATCACTGAAGTGTGTGTGTGCTTGTCGACATGCATTCACGTATGCGTCTGAATGTATGTGTGCATGTGTGTTGTTCGAGTGCGTGTTCAACAACACGAATTATGTGCAATCGGGACAATGGAATGTGACGACCCAACGAGCCAACGCAAGGACCCACAACACAACAGCAAAGCGGCCATCAGAAACATGACAACAACAACAACAAATACATCTTCAACTACAACAAAAGCAAAGATTCTAACAGCACTAGGGAGCATAAACACGAGTGCCAACAACAAATAACAACATTGATGAAAGTTCCAACATGAATGCGAACAACACACGGCCGATCCACAAGTGACACATGAGCGCCTCTAAGCACACACATACAAGCATACTAGGGTATTGACTCCTCCTGCTGGCAGCAGCGCAATGTTTGCTGTACCTCGCTAGCCAACTTCATCCAGTCAAAGGTTTTGTTGCAAGCTGCCTGACCCACAGCCTGTGCGTCTGTCCGTCCGAGCAGCGAGTGGACAATGAGGCTGCGAAACGTACGCTGAATGGCTGCTTTGCTGCTTCGAGCACATTGACAGGCTGCGCATTGAGTACGGTGCGGTAGTGATAACGGCCGGCACAAGGACATGCTGCATTCGGCTTTTGTTATTTGTGATAGAGACATAAGCGTCGCATGCAACGTTGCAACGGTGTAACATGCAACAGCAACATTTGAAGGGGCTTCGCCTTTGAAGTGCATCCAAAATGTACACATATGAACTTCGCGTCGCACCAAACACATGCACTAGACTGGTGCTTTTGTGGCACCATGTGGCAACATTGACATTGCGGGTGGACATGCGAGCGCCATTTGAAAGCGTTTCGATTTGTGTTGCATGTCGTTTTGATGCACATCTCTGTGTAGCGACCGTGAACTGGAACTGTGGTCAGGCGTGGTCTTTTGTGCACGTGTGTGTGTGTGTGCGTGTGTAGGTGCATAGCATTTGCGTGCAAGCGCACAGGTTTGCCATTTAATGGCTGCTGCATTGGGCAAAAGACCACATACAAATGTTCAGCATATTCAGTATTGGCGTTTGTTCCGGTGTTGCATATGTGGCATGCACGTGGAAGTGTGCCTTTTGTGTTGCTTAGGGTGTATTGCATTCATTCCACCTTGAGCTCACTTCAAAAGTGATAAATATAGTAAAGATATTGCATATATAGTATATAGTCCGAGTCAAATTTGATCATATGGTTCGTTTATTTGACACATTTGTTCTTTCTTTAATAAAACCATACCGATTTTATTTATCCTGTATTGTCATTGCCCAAATTTCATCAATTATCCGTTTTCCTCTATCTTTCGCTTTTTACACATTCGCTTTAAACAACATTTTATTCCATAAACGTTTCTCATTTGCCTTTGTTGCCGCAAGTATGAATGAAGTTTGGTTTGGAGACCACATGTGAAGGCGTTTAACTTTTCCCACGTCGTTTTCACACCTTCAATTTCACTTTTTCTCGTTGTATATTTGTTCTAAATAAATGATTGTCTTGTGGAATTCCTCCCAAGTATCATTTCTCATATTTCATTTTGAAAGGTAATGAATGCTTAGCAAAATTGGATGAGAATATGCTTTTACATCTGATAGCGAATCAAAATTCTTCTTCTTTCTGCAATTATTGTGAAATATTGGATTTTTGCGAAGTATAATATTTCGCTCACTATCACAAGTATTCTTAGCTTCGATTTTCTGATGCGTTGCAAGAGTTTTCCTTTAAATATATTCCCACAAAGATTTTTATGGTCTATTTTCAGTCTTTTCCGTGAAATATTTAAACCATTGCTCTTTGGAATTTTTTATAAAAGTTGCCAAAATTTATCGAATAACCAACAAAGGTAGCCTTTCGTAGCTGCAAATTGACCTCTTGCAGAAATTTTGTGATAATGAGAAAATTTTATTTGTTTTCAACTCTGTTCTTCATTCTAATTGTCGTCAAATAACATGTATGATCAGCGGTAAGACCTTTTCCCTCGAAATGATCGAAATTTTCGCCCGGTATTCTAACTTCTGCCGGTATGTATCAGTAAAAATAAAATATTGTACTCAACCTATGTCGGAATGTTTGACGTACTCTATGACGAATACTTCAGCTCATATTAAACGGAACCTTTATCTGGCATTACTAAGGACCAGTAGGTCTATGTAGTATGGTGTGGCAACCGGCCAGAATAACCTAATGTAAACTAATGATCCTGGTACTGTAAAAGCCAACCACGCACAATTCTGATTTCGTCGATTTCGTTCCCGTAATTCCGACGTCAAAGAGCTAGGATATTACTCTTGCTAAATAAATGTATACAGAAAGGAGCAGTTTACCCATAACTTCGCCCGAAATTCTCAAGGAAGAAATAATGTTCTATGTATACAACTGTTTAGTATATTAGAGTTATTATTATAGAGACTACTTCGCAGTGAAGAGGATGATCATCGTTTTGTGACCGTCGACGAATCTTGAATCACCAGATACACATCAGGGACCAAAGAACAATGGCACTCACCCGACGAACTTGCTTCAAGGCTTACTATTGACCGGAAAGGTGTTATTTACCATTGATGAACTGGAGAGAGACCAAACTGTCCCATTTGATGCCAGAGGACTATTTTGAAGAGAAAATTATTGAAAATTAAATATATTTTTCGAAAATTTTCGTTTCTCTTTCGTACGATAGCTACTTAGCGGAGCTCCATCCATTCTTTGTATTATGGGGTGGGCCATATAAAATTTTAATTTTCGAAGATAGGGCGTAAAAGATTGAGTGTAGCGTTTGCTGTACGGCACGTAGCGCCGGTCTGCTGGAACCAAATGTTGTCCAAGTGTTCCTCCTCAATTTGCTTGAAGAAAAATTCGGTTAACATTGCACGATATCGCTCACCATTGATGGTTACGGCGGTTCCTTCTTCATTTTCGAAGAAAAATGGGCCGATGATTTCACCAGACCAAATTCCTCACCGTACAGTGATTCGTGCTGTGTGCATTGGCTTCTCGACGATTACGTGCGGGTTTTGTGATTTGCGATAATTCTGCTTGTTAACGTAACCATCGAGGTGGAAATGAGCCTCGTCCGAAAAGATGATTTTTCGGTAAAATTGACCATCATCGGTCAAACGATCTTGTGCCCAACCTGCGAACTGTAGAATAGTGAATAGCGACCCATTTCGTAAATTTTAGACTTTTTACTGAATATCTGCCACTTTCCGAATCGTATTTGACGTTTCCAATGTCGAAATATAGATAATTCAAATTAAAAACGTTAGATGGCCCACCTGTTATATGCTAACAAATTGAGGAATCGTGAAATGTTCCTAGAAAATTTTTGATATCAATTAACATTTTTCATGCATCTTTACGTAGGTTGCCTTTTATATTATGCGATTTTATCACTTTAGTGTTGCAATCTAGTAACTCACAATTTTATCATAAAGTGTGACATATTTGATGTTGTTCATACGCAAACGTTTCGATATATGACCGCTATTTGTCTTGCTTGTCTCTGCCAAAAGAAAAAGAATTTAACCGCGAAATATAGCAGCCAGAGCTGAGAGTAATACACGAAGACCGTCGTGGAGGGTCGATTCGGGGTAATAACTCGGACTAACGTATGGAACGACTTTGGCACAGGTTATGTCGCGATCTTAAATTGAAGGCGTACAAAATAAAATTTTGTAAGAACTGAAGCCGCTCGACCTTCCCAAGCGACATCGCTTCGCTTTTGGGCTCTTGAATAGTTCCAAGAGGATCGGGACAAATTTTGTTCAGCGATGATGTCATTTCTGGCTCAATGGGTATGCAAAACAGCAAAATTGCCGCATTTGCTACGAAAGGCGACCTGAAGAGATTCAAGAGCTGCCATTTCATCCAGAAAAAAAACAAAAGTTTGGTGTGGTTTGCTGCTTGGTGGAATAATTGGTCCACATTTCTTTCAAAAAGGATACCGGTGACAGCGCCACCGTCACTCGGCGACTGTTATCGTGCAATGATAACCAACTATTTGATGGCTAAAACAAGAACACTTCGGTGACCGGATAATTTCACGTTTTGGGCCGGTCGATTGGCCACTAAGATCGTGTGATATCACACCGCTAGACTTCTTCCTATGGGGATATGTAAGCTCTAAAGTACATTTATGCGGACGGTCAAAATTTTTCGTTACCAGTCAAAATTCTCGAACGAGTCATTGAAAGGAAGACTCAACGGGTGGACCATCTGAGACGTAGCCGCGGCCCGAATTTGAAGGGAATAATCTTCAAGAAATAAATACCAAAGAATGTTCTTTCAAATGATTTTAAACTTGCCAGACTAAATTTGAAGTTTCTGTGTTTTTTCTTTTTAAGCAAAATTTAGCTTGTTCTGTATCCAAGTACTTCTTTTCCCATTCTTTGAAGTAAAAACAACCGTTATATTCACATTTTAGTTAACAATTTGTTTATTTGAATTATATGATTTTTTTTTGTGTTTTACGTTTTCACTTGTTATTTGTTATCATTCACGACTTTCATATTATTACCGTAATAGTTTTGCTGATAAATATAATATCATATTTACTCATATATGTATATATATATTTATTTATTTATAATTACTTACACATTAAGCTAACACTAAATTCTTTATACATTTTACAATACATTTTTCTCATAATAATAAATTTTTCATTTCATACTTCTTCATAGTGGGCCTTGCTCTTTTCACTAGTTTGCTTTTTTGTGTTTTTGTTTTTTTTTAATTCTTCCTGCTTTCTATTCTTCTTCTATATTAATATCAGCATTTTACATGTATGTTTTTGTATATTTAATATTACATAGGTTTCACTATTAGCAATAAATTATACAGCTTACAACTACAAAGATAAATAAGATACTCAACGGAAACGCAAAAGGAAGGTGAGATAAATGGGATGGGGTGCAGTGGAAAGCATAAAAATAGCATACATACATAGATACATACAAACATTCATATAAAATTGGTACTAGTTGAGGGGGAGAGGGGGTAAGAGTTTTTACATCATAGTTGGGTGCGTTGTTTAACAACAAATTTTTTAGAAAGAGCGGGGGAGAAACAACAAAAATTAAAAAATTAAAGGGTGCTAAGTATATAAAAGCACTAACAACTCATATTGGTGGCGAAGTTTTTGTTTTTGTTTTTTTGTGGTACGTTTTAGCAAAAATTTCTTTTGTTGCACATTCAAAGTTGATTCTTGTTTTGCTTGCATTTTACATATTTACTAATTTTATTTAAATATATTTGCATATATATTTAATTTGCTGTTTGATTTTTGTTTTTGGTTTTGTAAGTGCCACAAATTTATGTTTCGGGTTTATCGAAAGTTTTTGTTTTTGTTTTTTTTTATACACAAAATACAAATAGGCTTAGCTTAGATGCTTATGTGTGTGTGTGTGTGGGTGTGGGGGTAAAGAGCTGTTGTGTTGTTGTTTTTGTATAACTATTAACTTTCGGGAGCGCTTTTTTTATTTTTGTGCTTTCTTCTAGAAAATAAATTAAATTTATTTTTGGCCATTTTTCGGCTGGCTTTTCGCGCACGCTGCTGTGTTGCACCATGTATACTATATGCATATGTATGTGCAACATATATTTTCTTGCTGCCAAATCCAAGTATTCATTCAACAAAGTTTACATTGCAGCAATTTTGCTTGAAAGCAAGCCTTTATATACGCGCCGCCATTTTGTTTTGTTTTCTGTTGTTGCGTCGCGTTTAGTAGTTGCCAGCGTGTGCATCACCATTGTTCCAGCAGCTCCAATTGCTCCGGCGGCAGCACTTCTTGCTTCAACTGCAGTTGCTGTTCTTGCTGATGTTGTTGTTGTCGTTGCTGCTCTACTTGCGGTTCATTCGCCAGCAAGATCGCCGCCATCGTTTCGGCTGGCGTCGCTGCTGTGGTTGTAGTGTTGGTGCCTGTTGGTGGTGGTGGTGGTGGCAGCAGTGCCGCTGGCGACGGCTGCGACGTCGGCGACTGTAATTGCAATTGCGCGTGATGTTGCTGCTGTTGTTGCTGTTGTTGTGCGCTCAAGGTCTTCAGCAGCAGCAGGCGATTGGCCAATTGTTTTGTATATTACCAAACCAGTCCTTCGTTTTGCATATTCGATGGTTCGCTGAAGTTCGCCGCTGTCAGGAATTCCGGTGATGCTGAGCGCGGGCCGTTCGATTGTTGTGCTTGCTGTTGTTGCTGCTGCTGCTGTTGCACTTGCTGTTGTTGTTGTGCTTGTTGTTGCGCAGCCAGTAGGTGTTCAGGTGGTGGCGGTGGCCCGCCAGCCGATTGTATGCTCATCGGTGGGCCACCAGCTTGACTGAGGAATTGCGATTCGGGCGTGAGACCAAATTCATTCACCATCGGTATGGGGCCGGTGTGATCCATGGGACCGCCTGAAAGTGAAGTGTGAAGGGAAAAGTAGGCGTTAGTAAATGTGGGTGTCGGGATAAAGTATTAAAGAATTAAGTTTTGAGCTTGAGCTAAAAGTTTGTCGCAATTTTTTTTTTTTGGCAATAATGGATCTTATAAACTTCTTGAGACATAAAGTTTCGTAGTGTGAGCTCATCTTACTGCATTTAAGATTTAACGATATTCTAATTTTTAGCCAGCCTAGTCTAATTTCTGGTACCGAACTCCAGACCAAATTTGTGAGAAATCGTGAATCTTATAGACTTCTTGGTTTTCAAAGTTGAATCTAATTGCTATTACCGAGCCGTATCTGGACTAATTTTCTGAGATTTATTCAAGTACCGAGCTTCAGTTAGCCCAAAATTATTGAAGAATCGGGTTAATTTAGACAATAAGATTTAGGCTGTTTCAAAAGGAGTTACTTCTTCTTCTTCTTTATTGGCGTAGACACCGCCGACGCAGTTATAGCCAAGTTTACAACAGCGCGCCAGTTGTTCTTCCTGTAGCTAGGTCCTTCTCCGCTTGGTCTTTCCAACGGAGTAGAGGTCTTCCTCTTCCTCTGCTTCCCCCGGCGGGTACTCCGTCTAATACTGTAAGAGCTGGAGTGTTTTCATCCATTCGAACGACATGATCTAACTAAGTAGCCGCTGTCTCTTAATTCTTCTGAACTATGTCGTTGTATATCTCGCACAGCTCATCCCAAAGGACCTTAAATCTTCCGTAGAATCTTTCTATTGAAAACTCGTAACGCCGACTCATCAGATGTCGTCATCGTCCATGCCTCTGCACCATATAGTAGGACATAAATGATGAGGGACTTGTAGAATTTGGACTTCGTCGAGAGAAAATATTACTTCTCAATTGCCCACTAAGTCCGAAGTAACACCTGTTGTTGTTGGAGTTGCCAGAAGAGCTTAAACCGTACATCTTTACTGGATTTCAATCGCAACCGCACCGTTGAACCGGATAATATTTATAGCAAACATGATCGGTATCATTTTCGGTTTAAATCCAATCGTTCGGACCGAATATGTTGAGAATAAGATCCTATCATTTATGATCTGGTCTTTGGATCAAGACCACTTCTAGTTTAGCAGACATTTTCCGAATGATACCAATAACAGAGTTCCTTTAAAGGCTGTCGTACCTTTTCTTTGAATGTAATATGATCTCTTAGCTCTTTATATATCTTGCCCTCAAATAAACTTAAACAACTTTACACTCTTGCAAATACATACATATGGAAACGTAAATATACTACAAATATATAATAAAATTAAGAAAAATTACTTACAAAACCTACCTGGTGTATTGAATGGCATTGGTCCACCCGGATGTCCTGGAAAGAATGGCCCGTCATGCGGATGAAACGGTGGACCACCATAGCCAAATTCGAATTTGCCATCAGCCGCGAAATAAGGGAAACCAGGACCATCGTCCAGACCACCAGGTGAGAGATTCATGGGGAAGCCGCGCATTTTACGCGCACCGCCAAAGAACGGTGGACGTCCCATGCTGGTGATTTGTTTCATGCGTCGCTCCTTGGAACGTTTGTTCTGGAACCAAACCTGTGGCGGCGAAGAGAAGAAAAAGAAGAAGTGGAAAGCAATTAAAAACTAAGTCAATGAAAATGGTTGCAGGTGGTGAAGACTTGAGCCTAGAGCAGCAGAAAACGACACACACACACACATATATACAGAAGTGCAGGGGAGAAACACATAAGCAGCAGTTGACTTGAAGCATAAAAAATACGGCGGATATGCGGATATGTGTTGCCTGTATATAGCTTTGCGGTCCTTGCGGTCTGTATGGCCACATGGTCGCACTCGGACGGCTGCTATTAGCTGCCTGACTGTTATGAATTAGTAATGGCACATCGGGACATGGGAAACCACATTAAAATACGCGCGCTTACAACCTCTAAACGGAGGTGTAGAGTGTGGATCTTTTATGCTTGCCCACCTCGACATTCAAGCGCAAACATTTATGTCTATGGATCCTTTATTTCTGCCATACTTCTTACTTCTTTTTTATTTCTGAGCCTTATCAAGCTTGTCTTGGCCTGCTTTGTTGTTGTTGCTGTTTTTGTTTATGCACTTCTTTATTTTACTATAGACTGTTTATTTGCGCGCGCCACAAAGCCAAGCACCACCAAAGCGCTCACACTAACCAAACAAGCCGGACCCGGCCCAACTGCTGCGGAGCGCCTGCTCGCCGCGTCCATGTCAAGTCTAAGTCCATGTTGCACTCGCTGTCTGGCGTTGAGTCGAGTGTGTGCGGCGTCGGGTCAAGTCAAGTGTGTTGGCAGGTTTATGCGCCAAATCGCTGAACTTGACCAACAATAAAAACAACTACAAGCGATAAAGTTTTAACAACAGCTATCTAGCTGGCAACAAGCACCAAACACACATCAGCAACAATAACAATAACAACAGCGGTGAAAAGAGCAACAGCAACTATAAATGTGGCCATATAGCGTTTCTTATGTTGATCCCACATCATCAACGCTTGTGAGATTATAAAATTTTATGATCTTCCCAATCGGTTCGCATCGGTGCTGCCATAAATGTGTGCGTTTATCGCTCGACACTTTTTGTATTTATTGCAAGTTGTTGTTATTCTTGTTGTTGTTGTTCGGCTTTGTATTACTGCTGTTGTTTCGCATTTATGGCCTGTTTTGTTGTTGTCCATTTTATACGGTAGGAAATACTTGGATAATTGCTCGCATTCAACATTCGCCAGCAAAGCAACAACAAACAAGCAACGGTCAAACAGTAAACTTAGTGCAGAGAGGATTCATTTTGGTTTTCTTTTGAGTTAACATATTTTTTTTGTTGCCTATGAGTGCACCTCAGTTTTGACTAAGTATTGCTTGGTTAAATGCATAGGTCGCCGTGGAATTTTTCGTTAAAATAGCTGTTTTAGCACATTGCTTATTATTTTCAAACGTTTCCAGAATCACTTCTAAACACTTTGAGGTTATTGACTTCTTCTCACTAACACACTAACACTCTATCTCTCTCACTCGCCCACTATCTTCCTCACTCTCTGACCCGAAAACTATTTTGCTTTCTCCTTCTAACTCCAACACTTTCTTTCTGTCACTTTCTTTCTTTCTCTTTAAGCCGAAAACTCTCTCTCTAACTCGAACTAAATTTTTTTTTCTCTAACTCGAAAACTGTCTCTACCTAACCAGAAAACTCTTTCTATCTTTCTTTCTCTCTCTAACCCGGAAACGATTTTTTTCTCTTTCTCTCACTAACTTAAAAACGATCTGTCTTTCTCACTAGATTTAAATCTTTAGAGACTTAGGAAACTGAAAACCGGACAAAATAGGATTTAAATATAGGAGTCTACCGCGAGTTTTGTTTCATAAATCGTTTATAAGATTCTCTATACACTTATGGATCGAAGAGTGGCTCTCCTCAACCAAACCACAAAATTAGTATATTGATGATAGTCTAATAGTTCTTAGAGTTTCAGAATTTATTTTTCGGAGATCTTACGAGAAAATATACATTAAAATAATTTTGTGCGATTTTCTTAATCTTTGCCACCGTAGAGTTTTTCCTAGCAACCCCATTTCTCTGCCAAACCATAAACCGCTGTTTGACCCCTAGCAGCCCACTGCCGATATTTTGCGATTTTTTACTGCTAAATTAGCGATCATGTCGGCTTAGTTTCTGCGCTGTTCGCTGCCGCCACAACTTCTTATTGTTCGCTCATTTTATGTGTTATGTAGTTCAGCGTGGTCTTTAATGTCGGCTTTTCGCTGTTTATATCTTTCACTGTTGTCGTTTTCTCTCAAGATCCAACGAGACGACGTTTGGCTTTTACGCGCACATTTGTTGGTTAACGACAGTGCGCCAAAGATTCTAGCAAATCCGTATTTATGCGCAAAAAATTTCATATATCAAAATTTTAGTGGCAACTCGGAAAGCAGCGTAGTACGTTTGGGTTCTCGCTTTTTGCCTTTGCTAGTTTATACCTTCATTCCCGTCTTTTTTTATTATTCGGTTACCTTTTTTGCGTTTAATATGCGCCACTGCGTGAAATTTTGAATTTTTCTCAATGAAATTTTTTGATTTATGTATTTTGGCTTGCGAAAACGTCATTATTTTTATGCGTCAATTTTTTAATTTTTAAATTTTTTTTTTGTTAATTTTTGCTTGAGTCTCTTCACACAGCCGCAATGTGTCCACATTTGATGAATATGCAAAGGGTTCGTGTGGTAAACGACTTCTTGAAAGTGCCCACTAAACGCATTTCGTTTTGTTGTTTAAATAGTTTCCAATGAAATTTTCGCAAAATTTCGTTTTTCGTTTTTGATTTTTGCAATTTTTTCTACCAAACTCTCGCAGAGTTTATGTTTTATTAGATCATATTTCCATGGTGCCCTGTGACTGGCAGTCCATATATAATATTCGCGGAGTTCATTTGAATTTTATTGTGCTAGAGCCAGAGAGTCGGCTTTTGTGTGTGCAGCTTTCGGCGCTTGCAACAATAATTGTTCGCGCCAAGGTGCTGCCAACACTTTTATTTTCGTGGGAGAATGACCGTCTGTCTACATTTTTGTGCTTCGTTACTTAGTTGGTCTGTCTGTCTATCTGTCAGCTGTGCTACTTCCTGCTGTGCGCACAGGATTGATGTGTATTAATATGTTGTCCGGTGCAGTTTTTGTTTTATTTTATTTTGGTTTTTAAACCATGAATAATTATTATTTCTGCGATGATGGGTCGTAACGGTTTTTTTGGTGCTTAGTATATCAGTTTTTTTGGAAATTTAGGAATGAATCTAATGGTTAAGTGGTTTGTCTGACTAAAGTTCTTAGAAATACGTTTCAAAATGTGCCTGAGAGAGGGTACTTGGATAATTTTTTGTACTCAAGCTAAACCTCATCTATTTGGTTCTTGAGGTAGCTTTATTTGAGTATTATCTATTATCTATTATTTCTGACAATGGTTCACCGATCCATATGTTAGCCTTTACATGTTTCGAGTTTCATGTTTTAAGTTGCCAACTAAGACAGGCGTGATTTTAAGATTCGTTCTTATTTTGCCTTCGAGCGCTCACCAAATTTTAGAGTGGTTTCCTAGAGCAATATATATAGGTGGAAGAGGGGAAAATTGCTACAAAAGTCTGTTTAGATAAGAAATGCGATTCTGATCCTCTGCTAACGACAAGCGCTTCGTTATTTTCTGACCTATTACCAAAGAAAGGGTTGCGAGTTCCAAATCGTCTACGCTAGTAAAGAATAATCTGTTCATGGAAATTTAGTTAACTATGATAATCTTCACGTGTGAAGCCGCTCAGAACAAAATTGTGAGATACCGTATTACGACCTTGATTTAATGCGTTCTTATCTCAGACAAACTACTACCATAAAAAATCTTATTCTAAAAAGTCTTAGTTCTTATTTTGTTTCTCTTGAGCCCTCAATTCACATTTTTGACTTGTTTTGCTAATTTGTTGTTAGTGTTTTTAGTATTTTGGTATTTAAGAAAGTTAAGAAACCCGCTCAGTTATCACTTGTGTTCGTAATAAGTCTGTCTGTTAGTAAAAAATAATTAGTTCACACTTAAGCTCTTGTCCTCCTCTCCTCTTGCCTTCATAAAAATGCAAATTTTACTACTTGCGCAGAAAATCTTTAGATTAGGCTTCTAACTGTTGTTTGCGTTAATTCGTGCCTAGCCTACTTACTAACTATAAAGTTTAAGTATGTAGTATCTTTACTGAAGTGTGTGAAAATGAGTTATGATAGCTGCCAAGAAAGGGGTATGACAGCACTAATAAGTAGTATTTGTAGAAAAATTTTTTTTAGCGATAAAAATTATATTTTGTTCAGACGGAGGAGCTATATACATATATGATAAGCAAACCCCTGTTAATTTACGGATGCTTTCTTTTTTATTGCCTTATTTCTACAATGCAAGCAATTACTTTTAATTCTTTTTAGATTTAACATTTTTAGGCCACTATAATAAAGTTAGTGTGCAAAAACCAAGTTAACTGCACAATTATGTCACTATTTTGTTCGTTTGCCAAATTCGTTTGCAATTCTCGACGGGTTTATATGTGCTACTATTTAAAAGACTTCGAACCTCAAACAAATATACCGTTTTGTACTCCTGTAGTATAATTTCCTCGTCTTCTGTAATCGAAGAGCAATATTTCCTCAAGGAAAAAAGCTTTCCTGATTTAAATATACTTAAATAAACTTTAATTTTCAAGTATAAAATCCTTATACGTACTATTTTCCAACAACAACAACAACATAAATACACATTTATTCACCACATCTTTTGATGTTTTATGAGCAGTTATTTGTAAAAGTAAACCTCAAAAACTCTGGCTGAAATGCAGCTGTCATGTTCAGTTTCAATTTCGATTTGACTCGTTTTTCACTTCGTGTTTAGTTGTTGTGTTCATATTTTTTTTCTATTTTTTAACAGCTGTCACTTAGCCTGTTTCGCATATGGTTTGCAGTGAAATGTCACTTTTGACAGTTCACTCGTTTGCAACGGTGTATTGCAAGCAAAGCGCGCCACAACCCGGCAAATGTGGGCTAAAAGCATTGCCAGCAAAATTGTATGCAATGACAGTGTGACAGCCCGTTTAGATGCACCTGCTGCAGTCGCAGCAGCAACAAAATCAACTGCTTGCCACAATGCATACTCGTCACTTAAACATGCTGAATTTGCTGCGAGAAAAAAGTATGTTTATATATAACGATGTCAGCAATAACTGGTAATAACTCCGCTGCGCCGAATTGCAGCTACCCAGCCAATATGCGGCAGCCCCAACGACGGACCGACAGGCCAAGCCGAACAAGCTCACTCACTGACTGACAGCATAAAATGTGGCAAAAGTAAATCACCAACAAACTGCTGTGCTGTGCAGCGCTTCAAATACATTTTACCAACTTTGTTTTGTGCCCCGGCATGGCTGACTGTTTCGTATTTGTATTTGTTGTATTTGTGTTCGTGTCATCCACATTTCAGTCTTTACGGACAGTTAGTTGTTGCAATCAAAAATATTTCAATTTATGGCTTAACATAAAATTCGAAAAGTAAAAATTATATGCTTTAGTGATAAAATAGTTGCAATTTGGGGCATACACCAAGTGGTGCAACAGTGAAACGAGCTTGCCGTTACCTATATATTACCACTTTGTTTGTATTTAATATGTTGCAATGGGAACAGAGCGTGTGTTTATGCATATTTGCTTCGTAAAAATGTATAAAAATTTTATACTTTTGTGAATCAGTGTCAAAACTGAGTAGTTGTTAAGTCAATACCACGACTGTCATAAGCTGAAAATATTTTCGTATTTTTACCTGGGATTTCAAGGCAACTTGTGCAGTAATATTGAGCAAATCAAAATAATTTTTAGAGCATGACACCAGCAGATACTCTAAATTGATTTTCAGTGTTGTATTATGGCAAGTTTAAAAAAGTTAAATCTGTTTGAGGTTAAGTTGCAATGTCGTGATAGACTACAGCTTGACTAGCGCCCCAATTCGAGAGTGAAGTGAAGGCGAGTTATAATAATTTAATAAATATAAAATAGGATATAATATGTGATCAGTTTTGATTCGGACTGACAAAAAACTATTTTTTCAAGTATTTTGATGCAAGTCTTCGCCTCCAAAGTAGGCTCCTGTATCTTCAACAAATTTTAGGTTTTTTTCGGTTTCGCTTAATTTTTGAAGCGCCATTCGCTGGATTGTCTGAGTTTCGTTGTCATATTTACAAACCCACGTCTTGTCACCGATAATGATGCGCCCGTTGAATATGAGGTAGTCAGCTATCTTGCCAAGCATTTCTACTTGACGTCGTTTTTGAAAAAAATCTTGTGGTACGAGTTGGGAACATTCACGTTTCATATCCAAAACATTAACCAAAATGGTTTCAGTTGGTTGGTAAATGATATTGAGATCCTCTTTCTGATGCCAAAAAATCGACTTCAAGCACTCTTTGTTAAAATTTTCGATATTATCTTCATTATAAAACAAAATTTGTTAAATTTTGTACAATTTTTTATTTTATTATTTTTTTTTTATTTATTTTCTATCATTTTAAAAATTATTTTTTGTTTAATTCTTTATATATTTTTTTATATTTTTTTTTATTTTTTTTATATTTTTTTTACATTTTTTTATATTTTTGTATTATATTTTTTTATTTTTTTTTAATTTTTTTTAATTTTAATTTTTTTTATTCTTTTTACATTTTTTATATTTTTTTTATTTATATTTTTTTTTATTTATATTTTTTTTTATTTATTTATTTATTTTTTCTTACATTTTTCACATATGTACATACGGTTTGCGCTTAGTCCGGGTCAAATCTGATCAGATGGTTTATGTAGTAAGTAGATCATAAGAAATTAAAAATGTCCTAGTGTTATCTCCAAGCTTTGAAAGTATTTATATTTCTATGGATGAGATTAGATGATATGAAGCTTTCCTCCTTAACTGCCACGCTTTCACGCGAAAAGTCGTAACATCTTTGTCTCACTCTTTATGGCTTCAAATTAATCTAGCTTTAGCTCTCTGTCATTGGTTTAAGACACTTTGTCGTTTAGTGTGGGCACTTAACCTCACTTATCTGACCCTCTCAATTGAGAGACAATAAGCCAGTTGAAAGGCATTATAATGCTTTGCGAAATTCTCTATTCCTCAAGTAAGCTGAGTAGAAAGCTGTAATCTGGAGTAGAAATCTGTAATCTGGTACTCCTCTTCCTTATCATTTTTAGAGTTATACTAATCTTGAAACTGAGTATTAGGACGATCTCATTAATCTACGACCTTTTCGATAATTTAACTACTAAGAACTTTTTTTTAGAAAACATCATCAATTGAAAGCTTTCTTTTAGGCATGACTAAAAAACATTTTTGATAGTCGAATCTTCAACTTTTCAATTTTTATTTTAACAACAGCTGAATTCGGGAGATCTTCGTCTGTAGCTAGTTAAGATTATATTCAAACAACAGATGTAACCTTTATTTGCTATCTGCAGTCAAATGATCCTACTCTACGGTAACATCTTTGCAAAAGCAAGAGTTTATTAGCACTTCTAGCTTCGCGGCTGCTTTTATGTTCGGTTGAACCCCTTTAAGCGATTTTTTTTTCCAAGTTTTAGAAACATCCTAATTAGCCTCGAATCTTGTTTAACCCATTCGTCTGCTCTACTATTCATTGCTACGTGACATTGTTGTTTTTGTGGAACTGATTATAGGCCACTTTGCGGGCGGATCACTTTAAACGCCCCGCTTTGGCGAAAAAACTTGCAAATTATTGGTTAGCTTGTGAGTATGGGGTGTTTCGAGAAGGTTGCGCTTAAGACAACTTAGGGGCACAGACGTCATCTGCGAAAGCGCCTACTTTTACCGCCAAACCAGGTGCTTATTACGCTTCAACATACAACAAACCAACAACAACAATGCGTGTATTGCTTTGCGATTGCCGGTTGTCGGTTGTCGGCGACGTAGCTGGCGGCACCGGCGCACGGTGTGTGCCTCCGTTTAAATATAATTTACCATAATTTTCAACAGAAGAAGATAATAACAACAAATTTCGCGCAACATGCGTTCATTACACAAATACATACGCAGACTTGTATGCTTGTGTTGTTGTTGTTATTATTATGAACGCTGTCGCTTTGGCAATGTGTTGTCCCGGTCCTGCTGCAATAATAATATTGGCCAATATGCCAAGCGTAACCTGTAATTTGGCTAAATGATCGAAAATGATGTTCTGCAAATGATCCTTTGTCTTTGCGAGACGCGCTACTCAAAAACACAAACGGCGAGCGATCATCACAATTCAAACATTTCGTCGAAGGATGTTTGGAAAAAATATATTGAAATATATTGCTGTGCTGTGCTGATCAGCGCTGAGCGAGAGTCGGGGCGTGAAGTGGCAATGCGGCAAATAAAATTGCATGCGCAGTCGAACAAGCTTAAAGTGCGGAAATAAAATATTAGCTGACATGAAACATGAGTGCGCGTTGTTCCGCAAACGCGCGTTCGCTGGCGGCAAGTTCGGTCAGTAATGATCGACGCGTTCAGAAAGGCTATACGGGGCTATGCAGTTGTATGAATGTGTGTGCAATGTAATTGGTGCTGAGCATGTGTTGTTGTAAAATTTTGTCGTTGTTGTAGGAGTGTTTTTTGTTGTTTTTGTAGAAGGGTTTTTGTTGTTGTTGCATATGTCATTTTGTTTGTTGTTGTGCAAAAGTCTTTTTTATTATTGTTGTTGTAGAAGTGTTTTTGTTGTTGCTTTTGACTCTCTTTTTGTTGTTTTATAAGCTTTTCTTATTTGAGAATCTTTTGTTGTTGTAGTAGTAATCAGTTGTTGTTGTTTTCTAAATTTTTGTTGTTGTTGTTTTGTTGCATAAACATTTCTCGTTGTTGCTTTATTGCTTTCGTATATGAATTTGTTGTTGTTGTTGTATATAAATTTGTTGTTTTTGCATACTTTCTTGTTTTTGTTGTATGATCTTTTGTGGCTGTTGTGCGTTTTTTGTTGTTTTGCAACTTTTTGTTGTTTTTTTTTATTTGTTTGAAGGTTATGTAGCGCATTTGCTAATTGGGGCGTATAATCGCTTTCAACGCGCTCGAAAGCAATAATTTGTAGGCCATTGATGTACCTCACATGCATACAGACCTCTAGTCATGTTTAAGGTCTTGTATAACAGAGAAAATTTTAACATTTTCATAAGCCTTTAAAGTGATGACGTCAATTATGCTTATTATGTCGAGCGCTAAGTATCAGATGATCGATCACAAAGTGCATTAGGTTGTTATATTTTGTTTTTGTTTTTGTTTTTGGTTTTCTTTTTATTTTTATTACTATTGAGCGTATCGCAAGTTAGCGCACAGCAGCAGCGCTGCACTTACCTATCGCGGTCCACCATTTTAGCTAATTCTGGGTATCGCGGGGCAATTTTTTCTGTAGTTAGTGTTGTTGTCAGCGCGTATCGATTATTTAATTGTTATATGTTGTTTGCTACAAACGCTTTGGGTTCAACAACTTTCTGCGAATAAATAACGACGCCGGTGTTGATCTCTCAACACTTTGCAGTCATAACAATCATCAGCATTTCCGCCGCGTGGCAAATGCTTTGAAGCGCTTAAATATATGGATATATATGTGTCTTATTTTGCTGCTATACTAGCAAAGCTGTTGAGTTATAAACCGTGTAAAAATGAGATTTTCAACCGATTTCTAATCACACACGCACACATGCACACGTACAAAGAGTTGTAATTGATTACTCCATAGCATCATTAGTGTGTGCATATGCGCCCGTCTCACGACTCAGCTCAAGCGAAAATCAGTTGAAGATAGATGAGAAAAAAAGGAAGTCTATAAAACTATTTTTTTTTGTTTCTTTTTTTTTTGTAATTTCTCTATAATTTTGCTGCTTGTATTTATCATTACTAATGCTTTAGCTACTTGTATCGATCATCTACGCTTCATACTTATGCCATGAATTAATCGTGGACAAGTGGTGTAGTGTGGAAAAAATATATGCGATTCGTTACACCGCAAGCAAACGCTTCGCCCCGCATGCTAGTAGCATTACTAAGCATGAATGATTAGCTAATCGCGTACACCGTTGAGCGTGCGCAAGCGCAGTGGCAAGCTAAGACAGCTGTTGACCAGCCGTCAACATGGCTGCTGCGCCTGACACCAAGTATAAATACGTTCGTGCACACAGGAGTCACATTTATTGGCAGCTAACTCTCGCTAGTCAAATATTGTGCTTGCTTGACATTTAAAACGCTTGCCCAAATAATAGCACCAAACAAAACTCATAAATGATAATCATAAAAATCAAAAAGCAGATTCATAAGTAATTATGCGGCTATCAAGGCTAAAGGCTTTGAAGTCCATTTGGCTATGGTTTTGTGCAAGCAAATTGGCCAGCTGCTGTGGTCATGTTTAGAAGTGGCTAGCACTGTCTTGTAATGAATAGAGTGCTATAAAATTAAATAGTTTACAAATATTAATAATACGGTTGAGCGGGTTGAAGTATTCCGAAAGCGAAATGACAGCTGTGGATGTGGGCGCAACGAAAAGCTGATGGACAGCTAAAATAAATATGGATGCCGTGTCGTTTTATGATTATCACTTGCATTTTAAGTGAAAAGTGGTAGAAGAGTTATTACATTCGATAATAGAGACTGACAGATCGAGAAGACGCAGGCATTCTAAAGGACGGCTTATTCCCTTGAAGCTATGAACTGAACTCCTGGTTCCGCAAAGAACCAAAACTGCTCTATGCGTGGGTTATCGGCTTACCTATTACAATGCACTTTTTTTTATAAAAATAAATGTGTGTCTTGATAAAATATGACCCTTCAACAATAAAGAGACAGCAGCCTTATAAATGTTCGGTCTATTGCCAATAAATATAGCCGTAATAACGAGTTCGAAACCGTTGACATTAAGGCTACTCAGAAAAGCGTCTCATCGCTGCCATGAGCGTAAACGCACTGGAGGCAAAGCCGAAACTAAGCTTTAGAATCACAAAACGAAAGATGTACACTTCAATTTAGATATTTAGCTTTCCCTGTCTTCACAACCAAAATTCTTGATGCTAGAAATTAAGTTCAAAATTTAATGAAAAACAAATCTTGAGGAGTACTGGGAGAAAGTATGCAGACCCTGTTATACTATATACAAGAAAATATGGGAAAACACATGGGGCTGATCCCCTACTACAGGTATAATAGCTTGTAGTTCTTTTATACTTGAAGTTTGTCTTCAGACCAGTATAAAAATTATTTGGAATTGAATTGGCAAACACATTTGGAGCATTATTTAGGGTTTTACATGGGTTTACGGGCCTTAAATCGATTTTTTATTGTCTTATTAAATTCTACAACAGCTCTACAATATTGTCATAAATTATTAAGTTGATCGGAGTAATAGTTTCAGAGAAACAGTCTTGAGAACTTGTCCACTCGAAGCTAGCCTAGACTAAGTGCGCCGTCTTTAAACGCGCTTTTCTCGTAACTGTGTTTTTGAAGTCGGTAGGCAAGTTTTTCGAGAAATAATCAACCTATGTAACTACATGAAATTATACACAGGTCTAAACAGGGGCCGCTCAGAGGTGCAAACATATATAAGTGAAACTCTACACGCGTTTTTCTCGAAACGACATTTTTCAAAATTTCTAACATCATAACTCAAGGAGAAATTTACTGATCGACTTCAAACTAAAACTGGGTATAGTTGAATACATTTGCTATACAAAAGACTACGATCTTTTTGATTGGTTGAAATTGTCAATTTGACATTAAAAACACGACCATTTTTTTCGTAAAAAAAACGATTTTTTTTTTTCAAAATTTCTTAATTTTTGATAGTTTTCAAAGATCGTAGTTCACTGTATAGGAAATATTTTTAAGTTTAATAAACTTCTCAATTTTTTTTGTTTGAGCTATTCATTCGGCCGGAATCATGCCAGCAGTTGGGGCACATTTTTTTGGCACCTCCGAAGAGGGCTCATTTCTCCGTTTTTTCTAAACATTTTTGTAAAAAAAAAATCTTAAAATATACTTGAAAATATACCTTATTACGTTCAAAGAAGTTTGAAATATTCAATCGCGTGCTTTCTCTTAAAAAAAACTCACGAAAATCGCTTAATTTTTCATGCGTCACACTGGTATAGCCCCGTAAAGACTTAGACAAAGAATTTCTGTTTTTTTCTATTACAACTATTTAAAAACAAATATCGCGGGTCAGTGGAAATGGTGTCGCAATGGCTAAGTTGAAAATATATCTTTCCCGAAATTTCAGTTTATTTTGTTAATAGTGTATGTTTGTAACAATAAAAAATTCTAATGAAATATTTTCTTTTTTAGATGAGAAACAAATTGTTGAAAAAAGGCTGTTTTTACTAAGAAAATCCATGTAACCACTTAAAGGAAAAATAATTTATGCATTATCTGTGGTCAAGAAGTGCCAGAAAGTAGGGATTGTGGTTGAGTTTTTTAGAGTGGGCAAAATTCAAGTCCTTTCTAAAAAATCTCAGACACAATAAAATAGAATAAATTGGAGGTGTCAAAAAATATCAGGCCTATTACCTTTCACTCAACTAAAAAATTAAAGTTATACTAATTTATTATTTATAAAATAGTCATTTTCTTAAAATATACACATTTTTAACGGTTTAACACCAAATTACGATAATATTTATAAAATAGTCAGCCCAATACCGCTTGCTAGATCTGCGTAGTTCCAAAAAAAAGTGCCACAAAAATTGTCTGTGTAATCTCAACCGACAATTAACTGCAATTCAACCCGCAATTTAACCGCAACACGAGCGTTTTCGAAATTCAAAAGCGACCCTTTAAACGACGATGTGTTCGCGTACAATATAATGTGTGTGTCTGCGTCTGTGGCTATGTAATAAGCAACAAATAAAAACAAATCATTAAAATGCACAAAGGCCAACTAATCAACGCATTTATGCTCAATTTTTCTTACTATTCAACAAATAGTGGATAATTGTTAGAAAAAACGCAAGCGTCAAGTAGCCGACAAAAGAAAGAGTAGGCAAAACAGATGGGCACACGGACAGACTGACAATGCGCCTGATGTTGGCTTGGATGTTGATGAAAAGAAGCCCACTTTGCGGCTAATAGTAGAAACAATGGAAACACGCGTTCGATTTCAACAACTCATCAACAGACGATTAATTTCATGAATTGACCACCTTTTTGGGCTGTCATTGCCTACCAATCGCCTACCGAAAACTAGTGAGTTCGTAGAGGACTTTGAGCCAGGGCTGCGGGGGTACGGTGCGTACTTGAATAAATGGGTTATTTAGGGAATATGAAGTATATGTGTGTATGTATCTATGTGGTAGCGACGGCATTACTTTGATATAAACGTACTTCCATGGCACACATTGCCGCCGGGGGTCGCCGCAGCTATACCGTCGGCACTTCTATTTTTTCATTATTGTTGTTGCTGTTGCTTTGTTTAATAATATTGCTTATTTTATTGCCTTTTCATTTGGTCTACACAAATTTCTTAACTACCGCACAACGACTACGCCCGCAACTCGCTACTTCCTTGCAGCATGACTTGGCGTTAAGCGGCAAGCGGGCGTAAGCAATAATATATTTGTATAGATTGGGAAGGAAAGAGGCGTTAACGCTGGCGCTATCGGTAAGAAGGAGGAAAAAATACTTAAATATAGTATAAAGTTACGCTGAGGAGACAAGTTGCCAGTCATCACCAGTGTTCAAGTAGCAAGTACAACTCTGTTTCGATTACAGTAAATAAAAAATAGCTGACAGCTACATGACAACAACAACAAAGAATACAATGACTATAACTCAAAACGCTTTTTTAGCATTTAACGGCGCGCTGGTGAGCGGTAGCTAAGCGCTACACGAGTGTGCAGCCGCTTTTAACCGCAATCGTGCCGTCGGTAAGCGGCAAAGCACAGCGCCACACAATGTTGAGCTTAACTTGCTGTTTGCAGCACGCCCGCCGCTGCTGCATTTCAGAAAAGTTAATTAGCTGTGTTTATTGTTGTTGTTGTTTAATATTTTAATTTAAGTTGAAATTTACTTAAAGTCATGCAAATATTTTCGGAGGAAGTAGAAAAGCGTGAAATTGAAAAAAAAAAAATCATGTCAGGTTCTATTAAATCCACACGCCGCACCAAAACTTTGCTAACCGACTCTTTTTTCCGTAGCTATAGATTTCAATGAAATTTGATTAGCCCGGCGCTGATTGAACGGCTTTCATTCGAAGCTGTGTGTGTTTCTTCACTAATACAGTGTGTTACAAAACTTTTATATCAAATGGCCTACAATGGACCAATCGTTGTTTAGTTTTTGAGATATCGATCTGAAATTTTGCGGACGTCATTTTCTCCAGAAGAAACTGCTCATTTGTCGGAATCGCTGATATCGAATCAGTGGAAGATATAGCTGCCATACAAACCGATCAATCAAAATCAAGTCTTGTATGGAAAATTTTTTTATTTGACAAGTTATCTTCACGAAATTCGGCGTAGATAATAGTCGAAGGCAGCGTTAACAACTTCGAACATATTGCTCAAATCCGAACACTATAGGGCATAGCTTTCGTAATGAATCGAATCAAAATCGCGATTAAGATATTTTTGTACCTTTCTATGAAGATATGAAGGGTATTGAAACAACGTTGCCAGCGAGGTTGCCGTTTTTTCATGTTTCAAATTCAATTTCGAGGCAATCAGTAGAATAATGTGTGCTCTGCATTGATTTTTTGAGAAAGCTTTAGCTATAAATAAAACCAAAACGAATTTTAAATAAAACTTAAAACATCCTTGTAGTTGTTGTTGTTGTAGTTAACCTTATCCGCAGCTTTGAAAACCACGATTAACATTGAAAAACTCGATATACACAAAATTCACCACGAAAAACAGCGCCATCTAGCGGAATATACCGTCTTACACTACCAAATACGCAGAACCGATTTTAGATTTACTAAAAACTGTGAAACTTAAAGCTTCCAAACCTTATTTGCGATACCATTCCAAATTTTTTATCTAACCTTAGAGAGATGACATTTGATTTCAAGTTAGGAGCTAAAGTATCGTCATGCTAAGATAAATTTAGTTCGGTATTTTAGCGAAAAAAACTTTCTTTATGAACACTAAAACTCTCCTGACTAAATATTTATGAGAAATAAACTTAGAAGATTTGAAAATCTTACATTAATTTCCAATGCTGAGCACCAATTTTCTTCACACTCAAATATTTCTTACTGTACATTTTTTTTTTCAAACACACTGTGCCACAAACAACAAACAATAATCATAAACATGCCAACATACAACAATGAACAACTAATGGACCAACCAAATTCAAATCATAAAAATATCCAACCAATAGACCAAATGCCAAAATAAACGAAACAGACCAATCGGAAAACCGCTAACCAAAAGCGCCAGCTAAACAAAACACGGCGAACCACCAAAATCAACCAATCAATGAAAATAACAAAGCAGGGCAAGTGCGGGGCATGATGCAAGCAACAACTAGTATGTAACAAACAATGTCGAAACAACAAAGAGGCGCCGAAAAACATGTGCAACCAAAAATAGCCGAGTACAACTGGCGGAAAAAAATCACATTGGCGTTAGATGAGTTTTCAGTTTACAATTACAGCGCCCGCAGTTGCGCATAGTTTTGATAACTTTTCACCACAAGCGCACAACAACTTGCAACACTGCGTGGCGTCTGTTGTGTAAGGGTCATACAAAATTTTATTTTCCTGCGTGTTCATTTAGTTACATTCATGAATTGCCATTTGGTGGCCCCGGCCGTTCGACTCACCGCCGCCGAACTGAACAAAAGAAAAATCGCCGAATCATCGAAACTTAATTTTGAAACAATTGAGTTTCTCGGTTGCCTTGTCTAATGAACAGTTGGTTTTTGTTTTTGTGCCAGGCGCCAATTTTCCATACCACACAGCATGCATCGTATTGTCGTATTATGATCGTTTATGGATGTGGATATATATATATACTGCTTTCGGCGCTGAAATCAATGTTTCCAGATTCGAGTTATTTCCTCTAGTAAGTTGGCTAGCTATGACCCGCTCGCGTTGGCAGGGCAACACCTTACAGGATCATCTAAAGTGTTAATTGAATTTTTGCAGACATTTTTACAAATGAATGGAAATTACACTGAAAATTTAGCGAATTTTTTTTTCAAATAGCTGTAATCGGGAAAAAAAATTCTTCGTCTAAGTCTTTAAGAGTTAAAGCTTTAAGACCTGTGTTCAAATTTCATGAAGATCGGTTGAGAAGTTCCCGATAAATCTTGCCAACCGACTCTAAAATTACAGCGTCTAAAGACGGCGCAAAGCTTTAACTCCAATTACTCTGATAAACTTGAAAATTTAGGGCAATATTCTAGAAGTATTGCAGAATTTAATAAGACCATTAAAAAAATCGACTTTTTGAAACTGCCAAATATATATTGGGTAAATCGGAATTCCCTTTTTTATACAAAAATTTCAAAATATAGCTAATTTCTTTATTATTTTCACTCATTTTTGAACAGCTGTAACTTTTTTTCAACTTCCTCGAACGACTGCAACGAAATCTATTGACAAAATACGAAAAGACTTTTTCGACTACCGATATTATATAATATTTATACACTTAAGTGTAACAATACTAAATTTAACAATAACAAAACTAATTCGAAGAAATTATTTAAAACGTGCCAAAATATTTCCATCACCTCATACATATTGCTGATATATGTATATTAAAAATAGTATTAAAAATGTTTAAAACGATAATGAAATACTGCTGTGTTGAAAGCTCAGACAACAATCGTGCTACAATAAATCAGCAACCAAACGTTTTCTGTGTCATTAACATATCCAGTCGACGGTTGTAGCGTTGTTTTTCCACATTTATCGGCCTACAAGTGTTTTTACATTTTTATTAGCGTTTTTTCTTATTTTTCTGTTGCTTTGGTAAAGTCTTCTACCACCAACGTATGGCCGAGCGCCCATATTAACTGCTTGACTGGAAGTTTATTTGCTCCATTTACGTCGCATATTAATCCAGAAAGACATTAGTCTAATGTATTTAGCAAGAAAAGCAAACAAGCCACAAAACCTTTACACAAAAACCAAATCAAAATAATATAAAAACGATTCAAAAGAAATCAACACTCGACAATAACAATAACAATGCTGCACACGAATAATTGCCAGAAATGGTGCGTGTTGAAGCGGCAACACACAGATGACAACAACTATGCGCCACCGGCGACCCGGCGCCAACATTCAGCGATCAATGATCGTTGGCGCTGATCGTTATGGCGCATTACATGTATACATATGCTTATGCATATGAGGGAAAAAAGTTTAAAGTTCAAGTCAAGCGCCAACGATTTCCCTTTCCTTTTCAAATAAAAAAAACATTAAAAATATTTTGTTTTTGCTAAAGTTATGCATAAAAATGAGCTGTGTTTGTCGAAAAAATTGCATATTAACAAGTTTGACGCCAGTTTTGTCATTTGTCAACAGCGTCACTCACGTTTTCTTCATGCCATATCTGCCATGCGGTGTTTGTTTTTCTTTTGCTAATCACTTGCGGCGGCAATTTGTATTATTTGCTGTTGTCGCTAGCTTAGATTATGAGTCTGTGCTGCTGCGGCTAAGCTGTGGAGCAATTCTAAGCGCTTTTCGTGTGGGTGTTTTGAAGTCGTTTCTGAATTTTATTTTGTCTCATTTGAGCTCGTTTTTTATTTTTGTTTATGTTATTTTTGTTTGTCAATATGTCGTGGGAGTTTCGCAATGGCTTTTTTTATGTGCTATGTTTTGATGTTATGCTTGTGTAGCGTAGCTTAGACGCCACACATCCGTCGTCTCGTAAAAATGTAGCAGGATGTTGTCTTATGATAAATGTCCCGGTGCGTCTTTCCAAATAATTTGGCTTCATTTTATTCACATTTTTGCCATCTGTGGCAAATTTGGTATTTTAAATGTCAGATAAAGCGCTCAATGGGTGAACCTGTTCGAACGGAAGCTTTATGGTTTCATTAAATGTCTGTTAAGTTGCGCATCATGCTTTTTAGTGTCAATTGGTGTTTTATAATTTTCGATGATACTGACAAAAAAGTAGTTTCTTGTGGGGGTTTGTTTAAGGGCACTTACAACTCATAAAGTTGAGTATTTTATGTTTCAGCAGATTTTGTATGTGTTGCATAATGCTTTTTGTAGTTGTGAGAATTCAGTTAAGTTCTGTAAGCAATATTCTTTACAAATAAGGTGATGCTTAGTGATGTATTGCACATCAGACCTTTCCAAAATGCTTAACTTGAGGGTAAAAGTATAAAATGAGCAGTGAAATATACGTTCCAAGTAGGCTTAAGAGGTTTGTTACTGTGATTTCAGGATCGCATAAGATTGAAGGAATGTTGGTCTCAGAAATTATGTTGGAGTTGCAGAAGCATTGAAGAAAGCTAATAATAGTTATTATCTTAATGGGTTAGAGGAAGGAAGACACTAGTTGATAAATCAAGGATGTATAACTATATTTTGAAGTAAGTAGGGCCTGTCTCACTTCTTTAGGATTACAAATTTGACGGTAAATCTTAATTAAGCAATCCAGAATATTTTTAAGGATTTTTTTTAAGTAGGGCTATATTTGTGGCTTGACATCTAAAATACACATCATTAGAGATCTTTTCTTAAGGGGTTATATGACAAGCGCTTTGGAATTTCAATGAAATAAAAGGTCGGTGATGAAGACCGTGCTTGGAGACCTGCGAAAGTGAAAACGATATTCATTGTCTTTTTTTATATCAAAAGTATCGTCCACCATGAATTTGTTCTCCCTGGACAAACCGTCAACGCCAAGTTTTACGTTGAAGTCCTCAAGAGACTCAAACGAAGGGTCAACCTGGTTAGACAGGACTTTGCGGTCGATTGGAAGTTGCGCCACGACGAAAGCTACCACGAAGTGAAAACGATGTATGTACATTGTCTTTTTTGGCATCAAAGGTATCGTCCACCATGAATTTGTTCCCTCTGGCCAACCGTCAACGCCAAGTTTTACGTTGAAGTCCTCAAGAGACTCAAACGAAGGGTCAACCTGGTTAGACAGGACTTTGCGGTCGATTGGAAGTTGCGCCACGACGAAAGCTACCACGAAGTGAAAACGATGTATGTACATTGTCTTTTTTGGCATCAAAGGTATCGTCCACCATGAATTTGTTCCCTCTGGCCAACCGTCAACGCCAAGTTTTACGTTGAAGTCCTCAAGAGACTCAAACAAAGCGTCAATCTGGTCAGACAAGACATAGCAGTCGATTGGAAGTTGCGCCACAACAATGCCCCGTTTCACACCGCCTTTCTTGTGAACAGCTACCTAACCAAAGCCGGCATCCCAACGCTTCCGCAGCCGTCCTACAGCCCAGATGTGGCCCAAAGGACTCTATTTTGTTTCTTTGCCTCAAAAGGACGATGAAAGCAAGCATTTAAGACGAAGAATGCCTTCCGTGACGCCTTCAATGCCTGGAAATCGCGGCCTGGCTACGCTGCATCGGCGCAGAAGGAGATTGGTTCAAGAATTTTTTTTTAAATCGACTCAATCCTATTACTTTGCGGACAAACCCTGTACTTTAACTAAGTGTAATCGTTCCCCAAAAATTTAAATACGTTTTTCTCAAAGCATTTTTTCCAGAGAAGTTGAGGGAAATTTTAAGAATTGGATGAAACGATCGATTTGAAACGGCTTTTCTAGATGCATTTGTCACTAATGGACGAAGGAAATGTTTTGATAACAATTTCGCCTATTTTCGCCACTCTAAATGTACGATTTTTCCTAAAAAAAGTTATTTTGTATTTGGAAGCCGCATTTTACCATGTTTTGGGAGGTTTTCCTGACATCGGATATGGGATCAAGGGAAGACATTTTTTTAATTAATTCTCATTATTAATCTGGAATACATATTTATATTTTATCCAGTAAGGAATAAAGCTCTCATCTTCATCTCTTCGCAGCTGAACTTTTCGGTTTTAGGAGTTTTTAGAAGCTTTCAGATAACAATCTCAGAGACTCATTTTAATTTATTTCTCGAATATATTTTTAATGTCTACTAAAGCCATAGATTGTCTAGAGGCAACTAGCAGAAAACTTTAAAAAGACGAAAACGTCAAAACAGCTGATGAAAATAATGATTTATGCGATATAGAAAGATTTGAAGCGAACAACAAGAAACGCTTCCGTTATGGCAGATCCGAGACAAGTGCGGACGGCTAAGTTGCAACAGGCGACCTTTGAAACTGGCGAATAGATCAGAAAAAGAGATAAAGTACACACACACATACTTGTACATTTATAATAGACTAGCAAACCCGAGATGGGTCGTAAAAGCACATAAACCGTTATCTGCTTCCAAATGTGTTCGGGCAAAAGGTGAGCGCCGCGTAATTTTTATGAATATTTGTATGTATGTATGTGCGTGACACACTCAACGGAGCAACCACACAGTCATGACTTACACCTGTACTGACGCACCGGTCAAGCGCCTGCCTGTACGCTTACTTGTACCGATACCGTTAAGTGCCAGCAAACACACAGAAATCAAACGACCGACCGGACCTTTATGCACACCGGCGGCGTTGCGACAATTTTACGCCGTTTGCGCATAATGCGATCATTAAAATGTTGAGGAAAGCCATTATTTGCGTTGCATGCTCAAGTGGACCGTTGTTTCTGCTTGTATTTGCTGTTGTTATTGTTTCGTGCGCCATTCGATTTCGGGCTGGATTTGGGTGAAAAGAACACAGACCTTTCTGGTGCCAAACTTGCACTTGCACCGAGCGTATAAGAAGGCACTACGCGCAGATAAGATAAAAGCGTCTGTAAAAAGGCAACAAATTGTAACGGTTGGCGAACACTGAAACGCTGAGGAGCAACAGCAGCAGCGGCGGCAGTTTGGAGCAACGCGAAAAAATGCATAAAATCAAACTATAAAAGTCAAATGCATGCGACAAATCTGAGCTGGACGACACACAGCGGTAGTGCGATAAAACGGGAATATAACCAAAAACAACAACGACAACAACAAATAACTGCAGCGCGAGAACAGAAACGTAAAGAAGGTGAGGCAAGGACGCCAAAGTGACCAACCATACCAAATTGCTCGTTAAATACAAGCCGAAAAGGTAATTCAGCAACAACAACAACGTCAAAACCCAACAACAACAAATACGAAATACCAGCAATAAATGCAAATCGCCTACAAATGACTCATAAAAATCATGTGGACAAATTATAGCCACTGTGTCGCATGTTTCGAGCTAACTAACTGTACATGCGTGTGTGTATGTGCGTGTAGCTGGTGAACAGCAGCAATTTGTTGAAGACACCTACTGGCACTGGCTCTTGCGCGCTGCACCGCGTGTGTTGGCTTCATGATATATATTTTTTATACATGTGTGCGTATTTGTGCGCCGGCGGTGCAGATCTAAGTATTCAAACTATTACAACAACAAGTCAAAACGTTAACTTCAGCGGTACCGAAGCTATAATGCCCTTCACAGTTGCATTTCATATAGCCTGAAAGGGTTTCAGAAGACTTGATCTTGCCTTCGATCGGTCAGTTTATATGACAGTTACATATATGTATGCTATAGTGGTCCGACCTGATGAATTTCTTAGGAAGTTGAAACGCTGTTTTGGATAATAAATTGTGCCGAATTACGTGAAGATATCTTGTCAAATAAAAAAGTCCATACAAGGACTTGATTTTTATCGGTCAGTTTATATGACAGGTCTATGCTATAGTGGCCCGATATCGATAGTTTCGATAAATGAGTGGCTTCTTGAGGAGAAAAGAGCGTGTGCACAATTTCAGATCGATAACTCAAAAATTGAGGTGCAAACGAGTGTTGCAAAATTGCCTCAGCTCGCCACACCAACCATTTCCGTACTTTTTGATAAATTCCCCAAAATTCTCGGCGTTACAAACATCGTTTCAAACCTTGTTCAGGGTATATGATACGATATGATGACATACATGTATGTATGTATGTATGTATGTGTTTAGAAAGTCTGGAGCATTGCACTATGGCCGAAATTGGGATTTTAGCGGCAAAAAATACTTCCTGGCAAGCTAGCTTCACCAAATTTGGTGTGTAGACTTCTAATGATAAAAAAATCGATTTGAGAACAATATGGGCGGGCCACGCCCCCTTTTTTCAAAGTAGTGGCAAAACGTACTTCCTGGTACAAAAAAGCAACTTGAGAAAAAATTGAACGGTCCACGCCCTCTTTTTCCTATATCCGAAACCCAAATTGTCGCCAAAAATACTTACCAAAACGCTGGCTTCATCAAATTTTGAAAACGGACTTCTTCTGACAAAAAAAGCTTTAGAAAAAATGGGCGGCCCGCGCCCACTATTAAAAAAATATTGAATGCTACCAAGAAATTAATTTATTTTTTAATTCATAAATTTATGATTTTAAAGAAGTTGTAAATGCTTATGGATTAATCTTAATCTTCGTTTTCAGCCGCTTCTAATTCCAATGAATAATTATTTATCGACTCTAAGCTTACATCGGAATCATAACTATAATTGCAGCTGGAGGCTTTTTTAGATGTTGAAGGTAATAACAATTCTGGTGGCAATTCAGGCATTTTAAAACGATCAATGACTTCTCGAGGAAAAGGAAGTTTTTTGAACTATTTGTACGTTCTTGCAAACATAAACTTGAAATATATGGGTCAGAGCTATCCATAGCTCTATGATACATGTCAAGTATGTTGTGCACTCTTGAATCCTTTCGAGCGTGACCAGTTCGATCTTTTTTATAAAATTTGTTTCGCGCCTCAGATGCATTTTCTGCCAGGACACCTACGGGTACTACTGAAGCCTCAATTATTTGTGACGAATGCACTAATATTTTGTGTATTGTGGCAGACATAGAGTACCATTCGTAGTTTTGGAAAAATATTTCACTGGTTTTAATGCAATAATCACGAAACCTTTGAGCATCAATTTCAAATTCAGAGGAGAGAGCAATTAAGACTATGTGTAAATGTTTCAAAAAATCAATATTTATACCAGTAATAGATGCTAAAAGGTCCGTGCGAGAAAATGCTCTACTAGCTGTGTTGCCCTCGTTGGTGTTGCCGCTGCCATTTGCTTTCGGCTTATCGACATGAAGCCCCATTTGAAGCAAAAACTCTTTTTGAATTTTTTGTTTCTTTTCTGCCAGGATTCTCTTCTCTTCTGCTCCACGAACTTGCCATTTTTTACTTTAATTTAATTTTTTTCCCATTACTTAGTGCGTATTGTAGTGGTTTCAACTCCTCAATCTGTTTCTTTATGTTGTGGTTTTCAGTTAAAATGTGCTCTTTTGTTTCTTTAACAAACTCCACTTTTAAAGGTCTACAAAAGCGTACTGACTGAGGTGTACGGTTTACCCAAATGTTATACCCTGCTGATGAAATTATTTTTATTGGAATGACTGATGTCACAAAAAGGGAATGATCGAAACTTTCCGAAGTATTTTCCACAAATTTTTGTTTAAACAAGCTGTGACCGGTAGAACCATCAAACCCGTAGCTCGAAATTAGGATCGATTCTTCAACATTCATTGTACAGAATACTTCATCTTGATATTCAATAATTCTTTTAGCTGTGTGGTCTAACAAATTTTGCACTACACTTCGACAGAGCTTTCATTCGCTTTGATTTCATCCGGTCTACATTTCAATTTGCTTTCATAAACTTTATCATAAGTCGGATAAATACTACAATTGTGTTTTATGTTTAATTGCCGCATATTTGAGTACACCTTTTTAGTTAATCCGTTTTCTAACACAAACATTAGAGCTTCATCAGGTGATACTGGCGTAACTTCTTTATGGCTAGTATTAAGAACTTCTCGAATTTTGGATGGGCGATTTGGAGATGTAGCAACTTGCTGTAGGACAAATTTCAAATCCGTTGCGTGGGATTTTTTGGCAGATATAGAGGCAGCATGAACTAATAATTGCGCATTGTCTCCTTGCTGGGAAGCTAATTCGGAAGCTAATCTCCTTTTATTTCTTTCGCAGCTATCATCATACGTCAGTTTTGGTCGCCCAATAGTATTAATCTTTTTCGGTATTACAAAAATTGTTTCTCCACTCAACCATTTCTTATTATATTTTCTAAATGCATTCTCATTTCTGGATTGTTTATTCCATTTAAGTTTAATAAAATTAGATAAGTTCCGAGCTTTAGTACATATCAATTTACTTAATTTACTGTCAATTTCGTATGAAATCTTTCCTTTTATGTAATTCGAAACATTCCTGTTGTTTCTCAACCAAAACTCAAATAGTTCAGAATTTTTGAACCTAATTGTTTCTACAAAAGTATTAAAAATTCGTTCATTAGCAGTCAAATGCATACACTTTTACCATGACATAAAACTTGAGTTTTCTACAAACAATCACATGTAAATAGTTCCAATGACACTTCAAAACATTTTTAGTTTTACTCCACGAAAAACGATAAAACTCTTCACAATTTCACAAAAAAATACATACAAAAAACCACCAAAATAAGTACGAAATAAAAACATTTAGCAAACTATATTTGTATATAATTAAATTACTCACCTCGAGTAATAGAACTCATATTTACAAAGTTTTTTTGCAAGAATATATTATTAAAAAACAGTTTTTAATTTTATAAAAATTTTGCTGCTTCACTTGTATTAACACGTACTAAAAAATTTGTAAACATTACCAGCTGTTTGTACATAAACAGGGTTGCCAACAGTAATTTTTTTTTTTAATTTTTTCTTATCAATATGTTGGGTATTGAACACCATCAAAATAATTGCAAAAATTCAAATTTTAAAAATTGACTTTTTGCCGCTAAAATCGCAATTTCGGCTATAGTGCATTGTAGCCACCGCCGCTAAATGTTGGTTATGCCACTGCATCCGTAAGACGCTCTGCAATCTGCTGCTGCTGCAGACAAGTGATGCCTTTTGATGTTTCCCCTTGTTGCTGGTGACAATAGCAGACAGCGGCTTGCAGTCATCAACTTCGTACGCGCCCTCGAAATTTCTCGCCTTCCAAGCGTCAACCACCAGTAAACGCTTGAGTGATGATGGCAAACATACTCACTTTCTTTAAATTCATATACGTAAATATGTAGGTACGAGTGTGTATGTATTTGAATGCGCATTGCCTAACACTTTTTGCTTGCACCCGCTGCGCTCTGCCTTCTTTGAGATCAAATTACCATTTCTCAGCTCATTTTCGCTTTCTTCGTGTGCTCCGTTGCAGCACCTTTTTTGGGAATCAACAGATGTACTTTGAAATAGATCGTTTTAGTATTATATTGTAGGTTTATTTTTTTGTTTCTTTGTATGTTTTTCTTTAGAAGTGGTGACAATTCGTACCCCTTTACCGTTGAACTGTAACCACAAGGATTTCTACATACTTACATACATATGTATGTAAGGTATAAGGGCATGCTCTTATTCGTCTTCGGTTTCATTTTCGTCTATGCTTGAATTTTTTTGCGCTCTAAATTTTCTTAGTTTTCGTTTTAAGGAAAGTGTGAAAAATTTCTTGAAGGCTGTGAAAGGTTCGTAAAATCAGAGTGAAACGTGTCACGCTACCGTTTTAAGTAGTTTCAGGAAAATTAGTATCTGAGAGAGTAAAGTGTGTATGTTAACGTTGCTGTTGTTGCGTTAGTTGATAACTTAGACTTAGAATTCGTGCGGTTCATGCCTTCAATTTATGGTGAATTTAAAATCCTTAATGATTCAGCGATATCAGATGAACTAAAATTTTGAAAAAAGTTCTTAAAAATTTCTTTTAAAAGCTAATTTTCAGGTTCGCCTTTGGCATAATTCTTGTTTTTAATCAAATTATCTATTAACCTATTAACAGATACTCGATTAATTGTTTGATTACAATATTCATTCAATTAGACAGGCTTCATAATTGAATGGAAAAAAATTTTACGAGTAGAAATATATGTTTTATGCTAAAAATTCATATTTAGGTATTTTAGTGATAAATCCGACCACTCCCTCTTTAACTTTAATTTCATAAAATGTCAGTATTAGCTAAATATATACATTTAAAGTTGACCATTTGTTGTTAAAAAAAAAGAACAAAAGAAAACAATGTTTTTTGTTCATTTCAAAAATAATTTATTTTGGTCCAAGGGGATTTGTTTCAGCTAATATTTAAAAATTAGATCGCGTAAATGGGCACCTTTAGCTTTGACAGCTAAATGCACTCTTTTTTCGACATTTTCCATGACTTTGGCCAATGTTTCGGATGATATGGCGGCTGTTTCACGTCGAATGTTGGCTTTCAGTTGAGCTAAGGTCTTTGGCTTATTAGCGTATACCTTGGATTTCAAATAACCCCACAAATAAAAGTCTGGTGGCGTCAAATCTGGTGATCTCGGTGGCCAGTCAACATCACCATTTTTCGATATCAATCGCCCGGGGAAAAATGGGCCAAAATTAAGGCGTCGCGGATAATCAGCTGGGTTTAGTTTTTGTGCCATTTGAATTTTATATGGAAACATCTTCAAATCTTTATGAATTATGCGTCGGAGAGTGGTGCGAGAGATGTCTAATTCCTGAGAGCGGCGATAACTCGATGTCGATGGAGTCTCCTCAATACTGGCTCGTACAGCTTCGATATTTTCATCAGAACGTCTTGTGCGTTGTCTGGATGCATGACTGGCATTACTGAGATTACCGGTGTTCACAAATTTTGCGTATAAAGACTTAATTGTGTTCTTAACTGGAGCACTTTTCACTTTATTTTTTTTGCGAAACGCACGTTGAGTTAACACAATTGAAAAGTTATTTTGAATATAAAGCTGAACAATTTCAGCGCATTCTTTTGGAGTGTACTGTTCCATGGTATAAATTGTCTTCGAATGACGCTTCTAACGCGGTATGACATTAGCCGATTTGTCAGCGCTGTTAAAAGTTACAGCGTTGCCAGATGGGTCAACTTTAAATGGCCTACCCTGTACATTAAAAGCATTAAATTTCACATCCAACATGACCCAGAACAATTTCTTATGAGCTGATGCCAAAATTGGAAAGTAGACGTGGTACCGCCCACCTTTAGCTGTAATTCTCTATATCAAGAACTACTCGATCAATTTCAACAAAATTGAATATATCACATTTTACCGGCATTCTGTTGCTACAGTGTAAAAGTGAGCGAAATCGGGCGACAACCAAGCCTACTTTCCTTATAGTACAATTCTGAATTCCATAAGATTCTTTCACTCTCCAGAACACAATTCAAGAAGTAACTAATATACCATCGATCAACTGCCGTATTCAGCGGATTTGGCTCCGTGTTAGTTTTTCTTGTTCTCGGAACCCATTTTTAGTCGTTCGAAGAGATAAACCTAAATTCGCTGAACAAGCTGAAGGTAATCCCAAAAAAGTGCTTATAAAGAGTGTTTCGAGTACTGGAAAAATCATTGTCATACCTTGAAGGCGACAAAATGGAGGTCGTTTTTTTTCTCATCTGCCTGATATAAATATTTTCAAACTTCATGTTGACTTTGTAGCGTATACACCGACGAATCTGTGAGATATCTTCATTAGTCTCAAATAGCATCTTTTTCTTGTAATGATATGTCGTACAGTCAAAACGAAATAAAATCGAGCTAATAATACTACTTCTAGCTACCATATTCCAAAAATTAAAGATCCGAAATGAATTGAAAATATATTTTCATAAATATTGCACTAATACATCCTAAAGAAGTGCTTAATGTTTATTCTAATAAGGGATAATGTACATAACCCATTTTATTCCTAAAACATACATTCCCCTTCCGCTAATCTGTTTTTGAAACAGTTTAAACACATACTTGATCCACACAAGTGATCACTGATCATCTAACACCCTTGTCAACATGTGTCTACAGAACACGCAAACTATTTCATTATCTGCCATCACAAGCTAACAAAGCGAACATATGTTGCGGCTACCAATCAACATGTGTCTGCGGAGATAAAATGACTGCTCGGCGGGCTGTCGCTCCATATCAATCAAAAAAATATTTCGAAATTATTAGGAAATCATTTAGCTGAAACAAAGCAACGAAAAAGTGAAACCAAAAAAATGTTATAATGACTAAATAAAAGAACAAATACGAATTTGTTGAGCAGGTAGTTTTCCTCATATACTATATACATATATTTATATATAGAGAAGAATGTATATTTAATAAAATTAGGCTTTGAAAAGTCAATACTATTTATTTTTTAATATTATACACGCCACAAACACGCGTTTGAAGGATTGAAGCAACGCAAGTGAATCAGCATAACAATATGTTTGTATGTATGTATATGTCGAGCGCCCAGTTTAATCCCAATCAACAAAGTATTTAACAGCTTAAGAACAGACATGTTGACAGGTTACAGGCGCAATACAACATACACATCTACACCTACATACGTGCAACATTACCTATTTATATGCATATGTGCCTCAGTATGTGCTGCATGCAGCGCTACTTGTCACCGGCAGCCGATATGATGACATAAGCATCGAACGCGCTGGCGTCGGCATTGGCCGCTTTGATGTGTCATTTGATACAGTTAAAGGATATCGAAAGCGAACGAACAGCGGGGGAACATGCCTAAAACAATTGCGCTCCACAATGTGTTTGTTGCCTTCTTAGAGCAACACCTTCTTAGCGCTGTTGTGCAGTGACTGTAAAATCGCTTCACACTTTCCAAAAGCGTAATGCGACTGCCAGTCCGTCGAAGTTGTGTCTTTGAAATGAAAGTGACAAATTCCGAAAAATCACAGATGGAATGTGTAGCAGCAAGCAGCGACAGAAAATCATGCATGCAGTGGCCGGTATGCGGTAACAACACTTCGTCTTTTGTATGTGTTGTTGTCGTAAGCTGTAGCTGTCATATGTTGTCAAGTTTAACATCTTCATTAAGTTGCAGTGACAAGTGGTAAGAGACAGCAACTTTAAAAATAAAAGAAACAAATTCGGTCAGTGCCAAATTGCCAGAAAACAAAGAGGTTTGTTAGTACTTTTGGATGTTGTAGCATTTTTTGTTCTATAGGATGCAGGAATGGAGGTCTACCAGTTATTTTACGCCATATTCTATGTTAAACATTTTTTTTATAACTTATAACTTTTTAATGTCTTGTCATTTTTAATGTCTTTTAATTTTTTATGTCTTGATATTTTTATGTCCTGACATTTTATGTCATGCGATTTTTTTGTCTTGTCATTTTTATGTTTTGCCATTTTTTAATTTTTTTTAAATATTTTTATGTCTTGACATTTTTATGACTTGTCTTTATTATCAATTTTTAATGTCCAGCCATTTAACTAATTAAACTAATTAATTTTATTTTGGACATTTTTGAAAATACCTTATTTTAGGTTAACCATTTTTATAACAGCCAACAACTTATTATTTTTTTCATATTTATCATCTCATTTTCATTTAAACTTGAAACATTTATTAATTTTTTTCGTGCCATAATTCTCGTCTTACCATAATTCATGTTTTACCATAATTCATGACTTGCTTTCAACGGCTTAACTCAGAATCTTTTCAATCCCATCAAAACTTGTAACATTTATTTATGTTATGTCTTGCCATAATTCATGTCTTACCATAATTCATGACTTGCTTTCCACAACTTTTGCTTAACTCAAAATCTTTTCAATCTCGTCAAAACTTGTAACATTTATTTATTTTATGTCTTGCCATAATTCATGTCTTACCATTTTTTATGTCTTGCCATAATTTATTACTTACTTTTAATAGTTTTAGCCAAATTTAAACTCATTTTCTCATCTAAATGTGAAACATATATTTTGTTATCTGTAAGCTTGGGTACCATTTGTATTTGTAATTTTATGTTCGCGAAAGCTACTTGTCTTATACATCATTTTATATTTCACAAGCACATGTACATTAATAATATTCTTTTATGATGCAAAAAATTATTTAAAGCGACCACTAACTATGAACACGCTGGTAGCTTGAAATTCTAAAGCAACGCTAAGCAGTAAAACAAAAGTGCATTTCAAAGAATTATGGAACTGTAATGGAAAATATTTAACTTTTTGGCCTTTCTAATCAATTAGTTGCATATAAATGACGGCAACAGCTACCGCCATATTCTCCACCTATTACCATCGCCAGCACAACAACTAGCTGACGTTGTGCTGACCAACAACGAGCAAGCAGTCAATAACCTAAACTCTCATTTCGCCGTTTCGCTTCATGACAGGCCGATCAGGCCACTCACACGGCAGCCGCTAAGCTTTTCAGCGCTCCTGTTGCGGCTGCTCCTGCTGCTGTGCTACTGATTGTTGTCGTTGATTGCCAAGCCAGCAACTGACAGACTGCAGTCATTTACTATTCACCTTTGTGTATATGCGAATGTGTGTGTGTGTGCTTTATTATGGTTACTATTTATTTTTCAACGCTTCATTGCTTGCCACGCTGGTTAGCTGACGGCAGTGGCAGATATTGGCGGCAGCAAAGGTTAATAAATGAGCAAAAATAAAATAAAAGTGAGGAGCATATAATGTGAAGGGCGAAAAGTTGCACAAACGGAAGTTATGATGATGGTTGGACAGAAATATGATTGTGTATGTGTGTGTGTTTTAAAAATGTGCTGAAAAAATTTGTTTGCATTTTAATTACTTTTTGCTTATAAATAAGCGTTAACGCCCCACAATATTGTGCAATTTTTTCTTTGCATATAAATTTTTATACTTTTAAAGAGTTTATTTAAAGCAAAAAATGCAGATTGATAGGCGGTGATAAGCGAAGAGGCGCGCGCGTGTACTTTTCGAGAGACCAACTCAACCGCGCGCTGTAGCCTATTTGTTGTTGTGTGCTAAGCGCATATAAATGTTGCGCGCTTGTGACGCGCTAACATTTCTTAGAATTTCTAAACCGCTGCAATATTTATTTTCCACAAATTTTAACGCTCAAAATATTTTATGCAATTTTTTAACCACCATCACCCCAATTTGCTTCTTTTTAAACGTTAATTTTACTTAAAATTTATTGAAGTAAATCGCGTGTTTTACTAATAAAGCAGTTTTTCATCTAACACGCAATAAAAGCAGAGTGGCTGTTAACTATCACGCGCGCGCGCATAGAAATAATAATAAAAATACTTAGAAATTGTTTGCAAACTATCACGCTACATTCTCCCGCACACACACACAAACATGCATCTTCCATATACAACTAGCCACATCTCACGGTCACGGTTATCAATGGACACGCCTCAAGCACCGCGAAGGTGACTGCCAAGCGCTTAACAACAGCGCGTCACAAGCGGCTACCGCTGGCTATTATTACTGCAGCCAACTTGATTGTAGTTAACTTATTATTTGCACATTATTGTTGGCGCTGTTGTTTTTGTTGTTGTATCCGTGTACTTGTCAGCAAATAGCTTTTGCAGCGCTCAAGCTCCCACCTTATTACTTTGTGTTAATTATGTGCAGCTGCAGGGGTCATTGCGTCAGCGCGCGCGGCAACGTTTACCCTTTACATTGTTAACGCCACGGCACGTTGATAACAGAGCGCGCGCGGTAGGCGCGGTGACGATACAACTACGCGCCTGCTTTAAAGCGTATAAATTAACGCGCGCGCGCTTACATGTAAACGTTTACACATATGTATGCATGTATGTAAGTTCATACGCGCTGTGTTACACTTTAACAAGCCCAACGCTCTCGGGCATTGTTTAACACGCACGACTTAACGCCTCTTGCGAAACAAGCCCGCGCGCAGCTCCTCCTATTATAAACATACTTACGCATCAACTGTGTTGTATGCGCGTTAAGTAGCCGGTCGCAGCTTGCAATACACTGCGCGCATATTAGCGCGCTTTCCTGTTGCTACTCAGTATCAATCTAAGCCGTGTCAACTGTATAGCCGCGTTGTTGCACCTGCTTAGCAGCGACGTACATATGCACAGCTCTCATATATCGATGTATGTATGTGTGCATGTGTAAGCGAATAACGTTCTTTATTGCTCAGCGCCGCCGTTACCATATAACTTGTGTTGTCACGTTTCGTCAGTAAATATCCTCCAACTACTTAAGGCGACACGTTGCGCGTACCGCGCGTTGCGTTCGCAGCTTTCGCGTAGTGCCAAAATCCGCAAGTGAAGGGCGTTTTGACCGCAGCAAACTTACATACGTACGTGTGTATGCTTACTAAAATATCGCGTTCGTGCACGCACACAAACGCTCGTACATAGTTAGCAGGGCATTCGTGGCCTGCTTGACTACATCACACTTTCTTGCGCTAAATTTAATCTTATTACTTCATCACTTCATAACTTCGACAGGTTAAGTCTTTTACAGCTCGATCGCTTCATTCATACTTTAATGTTTTCATTCAGCGTGCGAAATATTTCAACATACTTTATTTATTTTTTTTTTGTATTTTTCACACATTAATTTTTGTTTGGTGATTGCTGAGTTTTTCGAAGTTTTCTGTTTCTGTTCCTGTTTCTGTTTCAATTTTATTTTTAATATTTAACATTTTTTTGTTGTTATTGTTTAATTTCTCAAGTACCAACTTTTCGCTTTGCCAACAGGTGATAAACATCTTAATGCGCTTAGCGCGCGAAGTCTCAAGGCATTCGCAAAGCAGATTAAAATATCAACTTGTCTTACTTACTTGCGATCTCTCGAGCTTGAGAAACTGGCAAGTGAGAACTTAATTTGCGTTAAGCAAGACACATAATGTATTTTATATTCATATTACATACTTATGTGGTTTTAAATGACTTTGTAATGTACATAACGTTATATAAATTTTACCGTAAGCATACAAATATAAAACTGTTGCTATATAATCAAGTGCTTTCCTATGTGGCGTTTTGGCTATAGGTCCCTAGATAACAGAGTATAGTATAGTATCTATTTCTTTGCTTTGAAAGTTTCAATATTTCAATTTTATTTCTTTAATTAAAATTGTGAAGAACTTTTATATTCGGGATTTCTTTACTAATCGCAAATTTCGAAGTATGTTTGTAGTATTTTGAAAATATTTTACTTCATTAAGTCATTAATATAAAAATTTTGAAACATTTAGCAATTTTTTTAAATTACGGGATCCCGAAAAATTTCAGTTTTCGAAATTTTTTTTGTTATTTTTTTAATATAAAAAGGGTTTAGCTCACATTAATATAACAATTTTGAAGCATTTAGCAGTTTTTTGAAATTTCGGGACCCCGAAAAATTTCGATATTTTAACATAAAAAGAGTATAAAAAGTATTTAGCTCACATTAATACAACAATTTCTAAGTATTTTTTTTTTATTTTTTTGGGATACCGAAAAATTTCGGGACTTTAAATTTTGTTGTTATTTTTTATGAGATAACTGGGCAAAATATTTAAAGTAGTAGATATATGCGTTAAGGTAACTAATACTTCAATTTTTGAAATAAATTACTGTGAAATAAAAATTAAAAATTGTGAAAATTATTATTTTCGAGATTATTGGGCTACTTGTATGATTCGAAACTGAAAACTTTGTTTCTGAAAAATTATAAAAATTATTGAGTCCGAATCGATATACCAATTGTGAAGCATTTTGCGAATTTTTACATTTCGGGATCCCGAAAAGAATTCGGGATTTTACATTTTTGTGTCATTTTTTAAAATAATAAATCCATAAAATATAGTGAGAGACTGCAACTATGGTTTTTGTTGCAAGAATTTCTGGTTTGCTGCTAAATTGGGCGAAGAAAGATTTTCTTACTAACTTTAAACTCAAAGCTTTAAGCTTCTGAATTAAAAAAACTGCAGATGGTTTCTCCAAAAGAACTATATTTGTTTGAGTATGCGCTTCTGTAAATTTAAATATTTCACCATCGCCACCATTTTTCCACAATTTTGCTCACCAAAGCCGGAAATCTGGCGCAAAATGCGTTTTATGCTCTCCAGTGCGCCATTTTAACTGCACCCGCAAACAGAAAAATGGAAAAAGAATCTAGAAAAAATTCACTCATGTACTTAAAAATATGTGGCGGCAATATTTTGCTTGCAATGCGACCGCACAAGTTTGTGGCTTCGATGCTGCGCGCTTGTTGCAAGCTGACAGCGTGCGGTTTACGTTCTTCGTACTTTTGTGGTTAACAGACGCAATTTTTCAATGGATTTTTTTTTTTTGTACTCAAACTCATATTTATTATTATAGTTTTCATTATTTGTTTTTGTTTTTGCTTCATGCACATTGCAATGGCAGCTAAAATGTTGTTGGATTTTTTATTTCCCTCGCATTTATATAATTTCATATTGCTTTGGTTTTTATTTTTATTTTTGTTTTTGTTTATGTGTGTGTGGGCTTACAGCCGACATTTCGTTGCTTTGGTTTACCTTTGTAGTTCTTTGCTGTGCGCTTTGGTTTATGAGCACACTGATTTTGTTGTTGTTGTTGTTGTTGTTGTAGTCTTGATGCGGCTGCACCGAATGTGGTCAGCCATAACTGACAAATGTGGCTGTCAGTTGCAGTTCAAAACAATTTTCTGCATGAGAATGTGAGCATTTTTGCGGTTTAGTGTTGTTTTTGTTATTTCTTTTTGTATACGTATTACGAGTACTTGTTAAACGGTAGAGTTTTATATTTTTATTTGATGATTCACATACAAACATACAATTATTATATTTTTGTTCCGATATCAGATATTTCTGTTAGCAAACATGTCCAGCTTTCAATATTTGCTAGAAATAAAATCCTTTAGTTTCGAAAGTTAGACAGTTGCCAGCTTTTCACAAATTCAATACGAAATTTCTTTTTTGGAAAAAATTTGGAAATCAGTGAAGACTGCAATATATTTAGGTTATGCACATCTTGAAATATTTTTGAGGATGGTTGCCACCTTTTTCATTTTGTTTAAATTAAAAAAAATTTCACAAATTAAACAAAAAAAATCAAATATGGGTGACAAAAAACCAAAGATAAACTTTTTTGAAAATTTTTTTTTAGAAGGGTTGCCATTTTTTTCGTTTTTGTGTTTCAAGAATATTTATAAATTCATCAAATAATTCCAATCTCTGCATAAATTAAAGTACAAAATAATTTTTAAACAATTTTTGTCGAAGGTTACCACCTGTTTAATGTTTTTTTATTGAGAAATATTTATACCTTCATCGAATTATTCAAATTTGTACATTAATCAAAGAACAAAATTATTTGAAAAAAATTGTTGTCGATGGTTGCCACCTGTTTTTTATTAAAAAATAGTTATAAATGAAACGAATTATTCCAATTTGAACATCAAATAAAGGACAAAATTATTTTGAATTGATTTTTGAGAATGGTTACTAGCTGCATGATTTTATTATTCAAAAATATTTATAAATTAAACAAATTATTCCGTTATAGGCGAAAATAAAAACAACAGTATAAAAAATACATATTTTTGAGATGGTTGCCACCTGTCTGGTTTTTTGTATTTCAAAATTATTAAGGTATCAATTAAACGAACCGTTCAATTTAATACATTAAGCTGAAGCAACAAAGCATCTCTAAAAAATTCATTTAACAGTGTTGCCACATGTTAAAAAAAAACATTAAAATCAATTCAATTCTTCAAATTAGTTTTATATTTGGCAGCAAATGAAAGATATTTGTAAAAACGTCCATTCACTTAAACAAATTTCTAAGTGATTGCTAGTTTTGGGTAACTTCTTCGGTTATTTCTAACCAATCCTACAATTTCTAAAATATCGTAATTAAAGTACTAAAAAATCTAGAATCTTATTTGTAAAATCTCTAACCACCCTTTGAATTATTTTAAATCTCAGTTTCATATTATTGTTTTTGTTTTTGCATCTTTCCTCCTTACTTTTTTGCAACGCTGAACTCACTTGACCTTAAAATCTGCCAGTTAGTTACGCTGTAGCGTAACACATCACTTTGATTTGCTCAATATTCGTCGCTGTCGTAGTGCCTGCCTCTACCACTTCTACACAACAACAAGCTAAACTAAGCTCTACAACTGACTTCCTTCATAGCCACCTTGTGCAACTTCTATCACAACTGCTTTACTAGGTGGATACCTTTCGTCGTCTGCCAAGCGAGCACAGCAACAACCAAGAGTATCATCCGTTTATTCAGCGTTTTAAGAATACACCGATTTGCTATCGTCTCAAGCGTTGCATACAAAAAATAACAACAATAAACAAGCAAACTGAATCGAAGTCATCATGACTAACTGGCTATCTATAAATGATTGTTTGCGCACTAGCTCAACGCGGAGAGGCTGCTCAATTGTGGTTGTTGGGTGCATAGACATATGTATATATAAAAATATATACATATAAACATTGTTGTATATCTAAACAATATAAAGATATGTACTATATGTATATTGTCTTGTACCTGAACTTCCAATAGGCAATTAGTCACTCAGTCGACCGAATCTCTACATTCTCATTTAGCTGCTCACTTGTTTCTATTTTTTTGTATTGTCACTACTTATTCTTTTTTGCTTTGATTTTTTTCCTATACTTTCAATTTTTACTTTTTAATTTTTATTTATTGTTCTGTTGTGCAAAATTTACTCGCTACAGCGCACAAATACTTTCAGCTCATTAGCATAAAAAGTTCATAAATAACCGACAGCAGCAACCCTGCCAAATGGTGTGCGACCCGATAACGTCGAAAACGTTAAACGACAAGCAGCAGCACATAGAAATTATTAAAATGTTGCATTAAAAAATTAGAAAAAAATCTCAGAAATTTATGCAGACAATGCGCGCAGCAAAGCTTTTGTAGGCGTTGATTATGTGTCTCGCAGTTATAGACTTTGTTTTAGTAGGCCTCTTTCATGCATAAATTAATCTATTTTGAATATTTAGTTATTTTAATTTTTATTTCGGACGCCAAAGTTGGAATTTATATTGATTGGGTTTTATAGCACAGTTAAAAAGGCAAGTTTGGATTTTTTTTCGAAAATACATCTTTCCGGGAAGCAAATTATGTATGTATAATCTGTCAACTTCCTCTTCCATAACTTCAAGGGCTATCTGGACCAGCGCATTAAAAAAAGTCGATTTTTTGGATATATATAGGTATATCGACTGACTTATTGACATACATAAGTATATTTGAAAATATTTTAAATAAATATTTTACTAGTATAAAATCGCCAAAATGTAGGCAATGTTTTTTCCGAAGTAATTGCACTCGGAAAATATTTACTTTTCTTAGTTTTGTAATTTTCCTCGGTCTTAGCATTTTTCTAGAAACATTATTATCTAAAACAACTAAAATATTAAATTTTTGTAAGATTTTTCTAGTTGAATTACTTTATAGTTTTATATAGCCATCCAAAATGTAGGCAATGTTATTATTTGAATATTTGTTATAAGGTAACGAGGCTGTTAAAAGCGTTTCAATCCTTTTCAAAGCCATTTTCCGCTTTTATGCAAAGATTTTAGTAATTGTTCATATATTAAACATGCGCCAAAATGTAGGCAACGTTTTCTAAAATGTTTGTTAATTCGAAAAAAATTATTGTATCACTTTTGTAGTATTTTTATGGAATTATCTATCGGTTCTAGTCTCTTTCTTGAAAAATTATATTCAAAAATCTCTAAATTGTTTAAGTTTTGCAGGTTTCTTCTAATTGTTTTATTGTATAGTTTTATTTAAAGCCTCCTAAATGTAGGCAATGTTTTTCAAATAGCTATTTTATGTCAATAAGGCTCGGGAGAACCCTGTTAACCCGGGCCTATATATATGGATGTTTTTAGGCAATTTCGAGATATTTGTCATTTATAAATAGGCAACGTTTTGCAGAAATCTTAGAAACAGTTTCAGGAAACATTTTTAATTTGACTCTGACCTTACGTATGTCAGTACAGCCCTGTACCAAATTTATAGTAGCTCTTATGAAAATCTGCTCAAAAAAGAGAATTGGTGATTATCATCTGAAGAGTGGTCGCAAGTCGTTCAAGAACAAAGCTTTGAACATTGTCAAAAACTATATTTCGTATTTCAATAAAGAGTTTTTTAAATGGCTATTTTATTTGAAGGTGGCTCCTTTTCAACCCTTCTCAGTCTTATATAGATGTTTTTAGGCATTTTTAAAATATTTTTCATTTATAGGTATGAGTCGAAATATAGGCAACATTTTCTAGAAGTCTTCAAACCAGTTTCAGGAAATATTTTTAGCATGATTTGGACTCTGGCCTTACGTATATCAATACACTCCTCTACCAAATTAATAGTAACTCTTATGAAAATCTGCTAAAAAAAGAGAAAAAATGTCTATCATCTGACACGTGAACAAAAGTCTCTTTAATGACAAAGCTTCCAATTTTTTTTTTCAATTTTTGGTTTTGTATAACTTCAACAAAGACACATAAGGTATTTCGAAAATTTTTTAATACATTCACATTTTAGTTTCATAATGATCAGCATTCGAGTATCCATTCACACCTCTTTCAACAATGCCAATTACATACATGAATGCCAGCCGCTTTGATAACTCTCTTAAACGGCACATTTATTTGCGATTTCGCCATGCGCCGCCTACATGCAAAGCGCTCATTCATCTTTGTGACAGTTTGCACGCTTTGAAAATATGCGCCAACACTCATACACACACCTTTATAATGTCTTTTGTATCACCATTTTTTTTTGATGATTTTCGTTTATGCAAAACTCACCTGTATCACACGCATCGGCAACCCCGTCTCTTTGGCCAATTGTTCCCTAATGTGCCGTGTCGGTTTCGGTGTTTGATTAAATGCCGTTTTCAGTACTTCCAGTTGTTTGGCTTTTATCGTCGTTCGCGGGCCGCGTCGCTTCGAGCCGTTCGCATCGTCAGGACTCTTGTTCTCCGCCTGCGAATCACCCCGACCGTCAGGATCGCCATCTAAGGAACCCTGTCAATGGAGACAAAAAGCGAATAATATTGAAATGTAAGCCATGAGGAGTTGTGGGGCAAGTGTGTCTGATTTTTTTTCTCGAGTTTTTTTTTTCTACTGGAGCTGAGCAATTACATTTGCGCCGCCGCACAATGGCTCAACGTTGCATGTAAGTAGTACGTACTTGCCGCGCATATTTGTTGAATAACCATTTGCAAATCATTAATCATCAGCGGTAACACTACTAACACAATCGAGTGGCCGACAGGGTACAACATCATCAGCAGCGCACCGCGCATAATCATCAAACGAACGGTCACAGCATCGATTTTGGCGGCGTTAAGCGGTCGGAAAGTCACACACACCTTTGTCGGAAATATTTAATGCCAATACAACAACTGCAACACTTATAACAGCATACAATGAGTTATGACTAAATATTTGGTGCGCCGCTGTGCCGCTTACACCAGCTGTTGCCGCCATTCACACTCGCTGCATGCAACATGTTGCGCGCTTTGCATTTCTTTCCTTATTTTTATATTTTCTTTTATTTTTTTATATTTTTTCTTTTATTTTTTCTATATATTTTTTTTTTTTTTGTTCTTTTTAATTTCTTATCTCCCTTTCATATACTTTAGTCATTTACTAATGATTATTACCTGATCGGAATCGTCATGCGTGTTTTTACTATCCGTGCTCATACTTTGTACTGAGATATCGGATGCTCCCAATGGTCCACCCGCTGAGTCGGGCCCATTCGGTCCCAATACGCCTAGGCCGAGCGGTGGCCCGCGCAAATGTGGCGGATCATCGTCGTCTTCGTCTTCGCTCGCTGAACCCATTAATGAATCTGTAATGATTTACAAGAACAAGAAAACACATTACATGTTGTGATGCTTAGGAAATCAGTCGTAACGAGCGGTGTACGAAATCGGAATGGGAAATGTGTTAATGTGAAAATTACACAAAAATACTACGACGCGCTGCTTACTTGTTATTCGTTATAAATGGAAACGTATTGATGGCATGAAAAATGTATTTTTAATGCAAAATGTTTTGGGAAAGCGTTACTCAGTTTAACAGCTTGCAATGCTTTTTGATAATTTTCTCTATGGTTTTTTGATTCTCATTTTTAGTTTTTGATTTTTTTGTTCTTTCTATTTTATATATATTTTTTTATTTATTTTTTTTTTTTTTATTTTTTTTTACTAATGTTTTTATTGTTTTTTTATATGTTCAGCGAAAAGTATTAGATATTAACTTGGCGTATATGAGAGAAGTATAGGGTAACCTACTGTAGCAAAATTTAGTTCAGCTGGAATATTTCTAACAAAGACCAGTTATCAAAAGGTGGGAATAAAAATAATAAATAAGAAGTAAAAAATCGTAAAAAATAGAAATTTTGATTCTCAAGTCAACTTAGTTTGTGTCTTTCTCTATTAAGTAAAATTTTCGTCAATATTAAAATAATCTGTATTTGACATATTATCTATATATTTATATATGTGTGAAAAATGCATTCAACTCAGCAAAGTTGGCGCAAATACTGAGCTCTATATGAAATACGCGCCCTCCAGTATCTCGTAAATATTATAATGAGCTATTTTGAAAATAGAAGACTGTTATTCGACACGGACGAAGGCACACAGTGCTTCGCTGTCTCGGGAGGAGTACCGCAAGGCTCGGTTTTAGGGCCTCTACTATGGAATGTGATGTATGATGGAGTGTTAAGAATACATTAACCAAAAAATCGCACATGCAGATGATCTCATTGTGGTAGCAGTGGCTAAACATCCGGATGACCTCCGGTTCAATGGTTTTCTGCCATGAGTTTAGAGTTGGCTGAGCAGAAAACGGAAGTATTGATCATAAGCACAAGAAAGGTGGAAGAAAGGGTATCACTCGCCATTGGGAATTTATTTCACAGCCGCATCTGAAGTATCTGGGTTTAATATTGGACTCCAAATTAAATTTTAAAGACTTCGGGTAAAAAATATATAATGTTCTATCAAGAATGATGGTCATTAAGGGCTGCGTGCGTTCCCGCCGGCGAGTTTTAATAGCAAAAGCAATGAGTTCCGTAATATTGTATGCAGCACCAATATAGATACAGACACAAGATATTCTTACTGCTATACGAGTAACAAGTGCTTTCCGAACGATATCAAGCGACGAAGCTGAAGTTCTAGAGAATATGCTGCTCATTGACAGCCAGGGAGACGAATATGCGCGATTGGACTAGCTATCAGTATCAGAGACTTCTGTAGGGGTAGAGGAGAGAACCAAAAGCATCACAACGGTGGCTTATCTCAACCAAAGGACAGTGGGTCTACTGATTAATCCCAGACCACCATTCATGGATAGATAGACAGCATGGAGACCTAGACTTCCACCTAACCCAAATACTAAATGAACATGGATACTTGAGAAGCCATCTTTTCCGATTCCATCACGACCTTAGTCCGTACTGCCCGATGTGTACAGAATGTATAGAAGACCCTGAGCACTTATTTTTTCAATGCTCTCGGTTTTCAAATGTAAAGGGAAAGTTAAAAATTGATTTGTCGGTAATTTTCCGGTGGAAAATTTGACAGCACTGATGTGCCAGTTCTCTTGTAAATGGAAAGCTGTCAGAGCTGACTTTTATTTTGATGACAAAACAAGCTTTATACAGTATTTTAAGTGTACGTCAGTCCGTGTGATAGATGAGACTTAAAGTGTTTCTCTCTCATGAAGTAATACTGAATCCGGTGGTTCCGTTGGAGAGATATGAGTTGGCTTTAGGTTAGGTTTAGCGGATTAAAGTTCCGCACTTCGGCTTTCTACGATTCTTCCAACCATAAAAAATATCATTTTATACTATAAGAAATGCATCTGTTAAGGGTATTCTAGTTTCGGTTTAGTCGAAGTTAACGGTTTTGCTATGTTGACTTTAGTTAACCCTTAAGTTTGGAGATCTTTCACTTATATTTATCTTATTTTAATATTTTTTATGTTTAAAACTACAATAAAAAATTAAAATTATTCCCCAGTAAAATAAATTATTTATGCAAGTGCTTTTTTACTTTCTTTTCAGGTAAGCTTTTGATAATCCATATGATGTTTCTCCTGAATTTTTTTTAAGGTAATTCAGTACAAAATAATTATTGTGACTTATTTAAAATGTATTTTTTTATTATGTTAAAAAAATTATTTCAATTGAATTTCTATAATATTTAATATCTTAAAAAGGATATTTCACAATTTGGACATTTAATCTTTTCGAACGCTGTCCATCTTAGTTAGCTGTTGTATTTTTTCCCTTATATATGTATATCGCTTTCACTATACACAACTTTTGTATATAATTATGAAATTGTCACACACCCTCCAACACATCAGACATGCTACGCAAGCCTTTACTTTTGACAAGTCTGTGAACTTTAACCCTTGAGTGCACGCCTCTTCCGCGACTAAGCACTTCGCATAAGCGCACATCCTTTCAATTTCCCTTTATTGACACACACACACATACATATTTGTATGTATAAAGTGATGCAACGCCACTTTACACATTAGTTACTTAGCTTAGGTTACTCAGCAGCAACAACAACAACAACCATCATGTATCATATTGCCATAGTTATTTGTGCCCGAAATTGCTTAACAAGATGATGAATCAACTTAACAAATGCAATAAATAATATTTGCGCAGCTAATCTCACACCAATGCGAATTGAATGCCCAACGAATTGAGGCCCAGCGACACGTGACCGTGCGCGTGTGCCTTATTGAATGCCGCAGCGCACAGCTATACAAAGCAGATTTGCCGAATAAAGGAATGTCCGTGAGTGTGTGTGTGTGTGTCTGATAAGTAGCCGCAGCAGACAATCAGCGGGCATTAAAGATGCCGCGACCGTCGCTTCAATCACAGCCGCATTTGTTTGTCGCCAAACGCCATACATTCAATATACATACATACACACACATACATAGTAGTATATGGCATCTACACGTCTCCATTGTTTTCGTATTTGCATTTATGTATTGTTGTTGTTGTTGGTTTTGCTGGTGTTGCAAGTTGTTCGTTTGCATTTCTATTGCCGACACACGCCAACATCAGCGTCAACGGCGGCTGTGTCTTATCAAAGTCGTACCATGCAAAATGCTGACACGCGCGCGACACTCACGCATGCAAGTGGCAGGCGCACCGACCCACAGACAAACCGACAGCTGTTTGAGCCCTATCCATATGCAGGTTGTCGGTAGTCAGACAAACGTTGCATACATTTTGGCACTTAAGCGCTTTGTGCTCGAAAATTAATCGCTTTTTAAAATGTGGTGCCTTGAGACCTAAGCTTAGTAGTAGTAAAAGACACACTGGTAGGTTGTCGCGCACTTGCATGGCCTCAAAGGACATTTTAATGAGCATATTATGAAGATGATGAAGAAAGAGTGAAGCGTGTAACGCTCGTCGCTTGTTGGGTGGGAATAACTGTGTTTGTTAATAGACTCAATAAAAGTGAGAAAAAAATCTTCTTGTCTCTATTTGGTAAATATTTCGGCGAAAAACACGTGAATTTTAAAATATGTGTGGCAGCATGAGAAAGCTCTCCTGGGAAATTTGTTATGCAAATAAGATTTGAATAATTAAGTACTCAACGCCATTGAATTAGTAAACTGAAATCCAAATTAAAATCGTTAAATACGAAATTTGAGAGATACTTCGTTGCATTGTTTGTCACTAACTGAGCTATTATTCTGAAAAAACAAGGCACGTTAAGCTGTAAGGTGACCACTTCATGTCCTCTGTTTCTGTTGAGTTAAGAGAGCAATTAATTTTCGTTAGTTTAAAATGCGCCATGCCTCATACTTCAAGACAAATAAATTAATTTGAGTTTTTTATAGAATAAACTTCTTTCTTTTTTTGTTTTTTAACTCTTGTATATAAATATTTTTTTATTTTGCAAGATATCTTCCCGAAATTTGGCTCAGATTATTATCCAAGACAACACTACGGGATAATTTCTTAACAAATTCTTCAGATCAGACCACCACAGCGCATAGCTGCCAAAGAAACTGACAACTTAAGAAAAATATCTCTGTGTACCCTTTTATGCAAATAAGGCCCAAGAAGACTACTAGAACTAGAACTACAAGGGACTTCTTAAATGAGTCTAGGAGTAGTGTTAACAGATTTACAGCTAGCATAACGGGACCCTTTTGAAAAACATTTGCTGAAAATGGGTCTGCCAAAAAAACGATTTCCATTTTCTCTGTGTGTGCCCAGGACAAAACAGACATATAATACTTAGAACCCAATAAGCACTATACCGTGAATGACAAAAATAATAACGAAATATGGTAGTTTCATTGATGGCACCAAATGGTTTGAACGCAAAGAAGAAACGAGACAGCGTGATTATAGAGGTTCTACCAAAGTGCATCAAAATGACGTATCCAGCACTAGCTGAGCTCGACTCTTATCTATCTACCTGTTCTTTTATTCTATATCTTGTAAACTTTTTTCCTTGTTAATCTATCCTTAAGCTTTGCTTTGACTAGTCAGCCTTCATAGTAATCCCCACCAGACTTACACTTTTACCAACGATTTTTCCAGTTCTCGAAACACTTTTCATAAGCACTTTTTGGGATGGAATTCAGCTTCTTTAGGGAAGTCTGATCCGCGGAGCGTCTATTTCAGTTTAGGGAATAAGAAAAAGTCACACGGAGCCAAATCTGGAGAATAGAATGGTTAAACGATGGTGTTCATTGCGTTTTTAGCTTCAAATTCGTTTACAATCGTATTCTTTTGAAAAAAGTTCAACTTTATCAGGACGAGTCGAACAAGAACGCATTATGTACATACTCAAAACATCCACCAAAATTATTCGAACGGACTCGTAAGAAATGTCTCTCTCTCTCTTGCCATCTTGCCTGACGATTTTCAAGCACCATATCTTAAACTTTTTTTTATATTTTCATCAGTTGAAGAGGTCGAGGGTCGGCCAGAACGAGGCATGTAGGCTTGCGTTTTGATAAAATTGAAACACCTTTATCTTCTTCCAATATTTCCAACGATTCCGCATACGAAATTTTGTTAGAAATACAAAAATCTCAACGCATTACTGAGGTGTACCGACTTAAGTAGCTGCTGTAAACAAACTGGTCGAGAGATCGCACTAATATTTGGCATAGTAATTAAGGACAATCCTATCAACTTAGCGGAGTACATTTTTTTGAAATATCATATACCTGGGAAATTTTATTTTAAGTTCCAGGTGCTCTTTGTCACAATGTAAGTACGCTCGATGAAAAAACAGGCACTTATCTCATATATCTGTATTTCGTGCGCTAACGTGACGTCACCAACACCACTAATATTCCATAAATAGTGCCTGAAGTTCTTTCATTTTCTATTGCTTAGTATCCAATTCAGCACAGCCGAAAATTGTCATTCTAAATCAACAGCTGATTAGTTCAGCACCAAACTGTCTTTAGTTGATATTGTTCTTAGACCCTTCTTGCTCTTCAGTAACCCAAAAATAACTGCTATTAGAGTTATAGTTGATCCTACGTGATATTATTGAAATTTTTATATAAAAGCTTGTTTTTCAGCGTGAAGAATTCTAGTATTTTATAAGAGACAAATAGGTTTGTTTAAAGTTAATTTGAAGTCAAGTATTTTTGTGACCTCTGTAGAGTCAAACCCACTTTCTTCGTGATTATTTTTGTCTGGTTTTGTAGTTCGTTATGTATTCCATTTGATATGATTTTTTTATATAAAGTCTCAAAATATATTTGAAAGCTGAGCAATTTATAATGTCAGTTGTAATTAAGTATTGTTACCAGGTAATGGAAATACTTTCGGTTCCAGTATATCTTTCAAAATCACAAACTACATCCTATACAGAAACTAAATTGGAAGAATTGTGCTATTTTTTTTAGCAAATATTCTTATTCTTTAAAACTGCTGATTCTATTTTAAAGTTTTTCCTTTTCCAAGTTTATGAGAGCCAAGCGTTTAAGTGAAGTTACTGCCACCATAACCTACGCATTCACCTCAACCCCAAAACTGACGTTTACTGCTTCTGACGCGTCATTGATATAAAACGAAATGACATGGAATGATTTGGCTGCACTAAAATCCCTTTGGGGAATTCGTTGGGTGCTGCCCTTACAGACAGACAGAGGGTAGTAAAGCGTCTGTGGCGCATAAACATCAACCTAACGGTTTGACAGTACAAACGCATACATAAAAGAGAAGTGAGATTAATGTAACTGCCTTTGAAAGACAGATTTATGCAATTTTTTCGAGTGCAGAGATTTTCAACAACAACAACAACGTACAGCTTTGTTGTTGCAGATGTTCGCTTACAAACATAGTTAACTTCGCATCGAAACCGCCCGTTCGCTTGTTTTTGTTGGGTGTTGAAAATTTTATTAGATTTGTCAACATTTTATCGTTTGTTATATAACTACATATATGTACACATATACATTTGTATGTGTTGAGCTGCCATATTTGAAGGCACTGAAATGTCCTTTAACATTTCCGTTCGGTAATTTCTTGCATATTGTTGAGTCGTGCGGATATGGGCTGTGTAACGGGATATGTTAAACGGCGCGCTTATGCTAAATTCCCAATTGCCGTTATAAATGTGTGCGTGCCGTTGTGCAGGGTTACTTGTATCCGCAGTGCTCTTTTACTTCAATGATTCTGCCTTTCTTGTGGGGTTGTTGTCGCCCAGCCGGCGTATCATTGTTGGTGCTGGTGTTTGACTGGTTTTCACCGACCGCCTTCTGCTTGATGTGCCTCATCTGTTACGAATTAGATTATGCATAATAAAGTTTAATTTATGCGCCACTGCTGCCACGAGAAAAAACCAAAAACAGCGATATGAGAGCCGGTGTCAGCGTGTACTTTGTGGGCAGACATGTTTAAATGTGACCATAATTAGGGGAATTGAGTAAGGTACAATTGGGATGTAGAGACAGATTTATTCTCTTGAGCATTTTGCTATGAATCGGATATTTGTTCCTAAAAAACAGGTTTTTTGATTCAAAATTTTAGTGTTTTTTGAGTTTAAGGGGGCTCCCAATCATATTTTTTTTTAATAAATAAATCCTTTTAAGCAGTCTTAGGTTTAAATATTAATTGAAAAATCCTTAGACCTAATTCCAACTAGGAATATCAGTGACTTTGAACTTGTTGGCTAGGTAGGGTAACAACAGCGCGTCAGTCGTTTCTTCTTTTCGCTACGTGGCGCCAATTGGATATTCCAAGCGAAGCCAGGTCCTTCTCCACTTGGTCCTTTTCCGTTGTTCGTCGAGAGAGGACTTTACTTTTCAATTGGCTACTCAGTCCGAAGTAGCACCTGCTGGCAAGAGATATCCTGCGTTGGATTTCCAGACCATTGTTGGTGGTGTTTATGGAGCATTTGAACTTGTGGTACACCAACAATTTTTTAACGATTTATGAGTATACCTCGATTGTTTTTTTTATTTCTAAGAGTTTTTTTTTCAACAATTTTGAGAAAACTTTGCTATCAAAAACCTAGAATTATATTTATAATTTAGTTAAGAATGGCTCCAAACGAATTTCGTTTGCTTTTTGAAACAGCTTGGTAACAAAGAAAGTTTGTTTTAATATTCTCTTTTGGAGAGTTTCTTATTGTATGGTCTAATATCGATTGCTGAACTTGTGAAACGCCCCAACTTAAATTTTCAGTTAATCTGTCACTTCTGGAACTATTTTTAGAAAATAAGAGTGACTTTTTTGAAGGACTTTCGAAAACTGAAATTTTATAAAATTCATTTTGAGCGATTCTTATTATATCAACTAACATCGTTAGCTGAACTTGTGAAACGCTCCAGCCTCAAATTTGAGTTACATTCGATACCTGAACTTCTGGAACAATTTTTAGAAAATTAGATTTTCTTCTTTGAAAGACTTTCAATTACTTAAGTTGCATGAAATTTTTTTTATTTAATATAATGTTCTTATATTATGCTTTTTATACTTTAAACAGGGTATATTACCCAAGTCCGTCTGTCTGTCTATATCCATGCGAACTAGTCCCTCAATTTTTGAGATATCGAACTGATGTTATGCACACGACCTCTTCGCCCTAAGAAGTTACTAATTTGTTGGAACCGCGGATATTGGACCACTATAGCTTAACTCTACCATACAAACTGAACGATCGGATTCAAGTCGTATTTTTTCTGTTTTGAATATTAGTTTTGAAAATTTCCTAATATTTCGCCCCGCTTAGTTTATTATATTGTATTTCCACCAACATCTTGTTATTTAATTCTCAAATCCTTACCATTCAGTTCCCACACTAGCATCAAGCTTTTCTGTTCACATTACTTATGTTGCAAGTTGCACGTATAATAATGCACAAGTTGATAGGCAACTGAAGTGTAAACAAATCTAAATGGCAACACCAAACTTGAAGAGCTTCAAAACACGTGTTAATACAACACATCTTATAACAAACAACAATAATAACAAGAAAAGCGGCAGCAACGGCAAAAACACTTCAATTAACTTCAACAACACTTCATACAAGTGGCACCTGCAAGTGGCCACTTCATTTTGTTTGCCACAAAATTCGAACTTAATTTCTTTTCACGCACTCACTCGCTCATCGAATGCGCCGTTTATGACGACCGCGACAACGATTTCCTTTACTTCCTGTCATCCAAGCAAACAACCCTCTGCTTGAAGGACACACTACCCAACCAAATATTTTGGGGTGTAAGCATGCGTATGTTAACATGTGTATGTGCATAATGGGCCGTGTTTACTGTCTACACACATACATACATACAAACACAGCCATGGGTGGAAACAAAGCATTCAAAGTTATTGTTTGTGTTATTTTTGTGCTTGTAGCCGAAAGCACTTGTTGTACTTCTTCGTCCATGTGGCAAACGATTTTGTTGTTATTGTTCTTGTAAAATAGCAATTATGCCATTGAAGGCTTCGCATGTTTTCCCACCCAAAGCGTGTATGTAGAGCATACACCCGCCCGCCTCAGCTAACGCTACAAAAACAACAAAACACTGAAAAAAGCAAAAAAAAAAACAAGGAAACCGGCACAGATGCGCCTCGTACACTTGAATATTTGGAACAACAAAAGCTCACAGCAAAATAAATAGCAAAATTTTTTTCTGCTTAACCGCCTCCTTCGAATCACCACCCTCTCTGCCACGCCTCGTTCTACATTGTTTGCTTCTCCAACATACATTATCGTTTCGCATGCCCAATTGTTAGTTTTGAGATAAGCGACAACAATACGCAACAATAACAGAAAAAAATGAAGCTCACAAAAGCAATAACAGTAAAATGTTTTCCCAAAAACCCATAAAAACTATGACACCAACGATTTTCGAAAGTGAATTCTCAAACATGCACTTATTTTTTCGCTTAAGAAATTCTTCTAGTGTTTGTCTTGTGCAAACACTTCTGCGATATTGGTGGCGCTGCAGCAGCAGCGATAACGATTAAAGCTGGTGCACGTGACCCCAGCACTTCAATGGATAGCTCAAACTGGTGTGAATGCTTTGTGGACGGCTGTTTGAAGGCGCACGAGGCGCAAGTGCAATGCAAACAATAGGATATTGTCACGGAGAGTTCATCAAATCGGATGCTTGAAAGCAATGATGAGTCGATAACCTGGGAATGCAAATATTGTGGCATTAGTTCGGGTGTTTTATACAAAGAAATCGTTTTTTTTTCAGTACCATATCGTTACATATTGCTTGCAACAGCGTTTTACGATGCTCTTAAAGTATTAATTTATTTTAAAATGTATGGGAACTCCTCCTGAACTCGCATAAGCATTGTTTTAACTAGTTTGCTAATGTAGAGAAGCTCGAGCCTTCTATTTTTCATTATCGTTATAATATATGCCAATAGTACTGAATTTTAACAAAATTAAATGGAAAATGCACCTCCAATCGTGTGTTGAACTTGTGAAACGTATGTTGAACTTGTGAAACGCATGCTGAACTTGTGAAACGTATGTGAACTTGTGAAACACCTGTCACTGATACGATTGAATCTTAATTGAAATGCTTTTGACAACTCACTAGCTAAGCATTTATTAGTATGTTTAAATATTTTTTCATATAAACTATTTTGTTGGATAATTGCAGATTTAATAATAACGTTAAGACTAAAAAATAAGTTATACTAGTTTGACATGTAGCCTTAACCTAGGCATTTAACTTGTGTGCCAACATAGCCGCACTCATTTTTAATGAGAGACAACTTTGTTGAATTCTGAGGCGTGATCTAAGCTAATATACCTTTTTAGGTTTAGCTCTAATCTATAATTGAACTTGTGGAACACTTTTATTCATAACTAAATAAGCAAAACTGAAACGCTTTAGGAGCAAAATCTGTTTATTTGTTAAGTTAAATTATACCTAACATACATATGTCTTATTTTGAGTGCCAACAACTTTGGTATCAGCCTTAAAAAACAAAAAAAAAAATATAAAAATATAAAAAAAGAGGTCCTGGCATCATAATCGTTGGGGCTATTGGTTACACAAGTTTAAGCGTAAGTAAAAATCAATACCCGAATAACTCTTCACTAGTGGCAAGACTTTGAAAATATGCAAAGGAGCAGGCCTAGCCAATGCGCTTAATCCTCATAGATTGATTTGACCAAGCTAAGTTTCAATTATGCACAGATGAATTTCAAGCGTTTTCAATACAATTCGTTGCAACTATTTGAACTTTGCTAGCGTCGACGCTTATAAGGAAATGTCATTGTCTCATTATACCATTCCGTTCAGCATTGTTAATAGTAATACATACACTTGCAACTATGTGGCGACTTTTACTTGTTTCTTCTGAATAATTTGCATTTGTATGCTCCGTTGTTTACAGCAACAAAGAATTTCTGGCTAGCTCTGGCCTTTGAAACATTTACTCTTGCAGAAAGAAGCCTTTCTTTGCCTTGTACTCGTATGTTTCCTTTTGTTTGCATTTTATTTTCGATTTGCTTTGATTCAGTTATTCAACCCAGACGCGTCCGGTGCTTCACTATGTTTACTTGCCACATTTTTATGTCTTCTCTGGCGCAATGTAACATCTACGCGTTTTGCTGTGACTTGAACCAAGCTACATACGAGCATTCAGGGTCACATTTAAGTGTAGTAAAGTCACATATGTTCGTGTACATGTTTCATTTCTGGGTTAGGCATGCTGTCATAGGTCTTGAAAGAGGCAGAAGATATGCTTGGGTGGTATGAGACATATGTACTTATGTAAGTGTAAAGAATTTGTACGAAAACGAAAAAAAAATATTAAAACAGTTTAAGATATATTTTTTATTTATGAAATGTAACGAAAATTAGATTACTGTGTTCAAAAAATCAGTTTGTGAACTTCTGGAACACTTGGATGATTATGTTACAGGTTTCAATTATAACTTTGAATTAATTTTTACACCCTAAACGGGGTATATTATTTTTGTCACGAAATTCCTAACACCCTGAAGGAAACGTCAGAGGCCCTATAAAGTGGGTAGGTGTATAAATGATGAGCGTAACAAGCTGACCATGTCCCACTGCAAAGTATTTCCTCAGTTTCATTATCCAAGGGAATGTCACAATTAAATTTCTATCAAAATAAATGAATTCAGTAACGCTGTTGGTCTATAAATATTTAATGAACTTGTGGAACACTCAAAATTTAGTTGAATTCAATAGCATTTAAGTAAATTTTTTCATTATTTTTTATAGTTCAACTCATTAGGAGCTTCCTCGAACTATTTGCAACAACAATAATACGATATTGAGCTTGTAAATAGCTTTTGAACTTGTGGAACACTGGATTTTCACCTAATACAATGCTTAAAAAGCACGATTGTTATTATTATTTTCGATTATAATTGTACTATTTAGTTTTGGAAAGCTTTGTTAGTTGGAATTTAACATCTAACATCCTCTCAAAACTGCCTACCGCGGCCTTATTGCTCTAAATTCGCTGAGTGGCGACTTAAGCTTGGTAGTAGTAAATGATTCTGAGTTTCAGATATACTTTTATGTACATATATACCACTTCTGTGCTTAGTTTATCGCAACTCTCTGTGCATCCACTTGTATGGTCACCAGTGGCCACTTGAACAAGTGCCGCGCGGTACTTGCGGCAGCGTTGTTGCAACAACTACCACTACGCAATATTTACCAAAGCGGAAGCTCTCCAAGAATTGTTGTTGTTATTGTATTCCGGCTATCTGTTTCGTTGGTAAACACATCTCATCACACAAACTGTGTGTGCTTGTGTGTGGGAGGAGTCTACAACACTAGTACACCACCCGCACACCACACACCCATCCATCAACTTATCCAAAGCTTAACAAAGCACAAAGTGTTTGCGTTGACTGACAGCAAGTGAGTTGAAAATTTCGGTTGTTTCACTTTTGTTTGTTTATTTGGGTTTTCTGGTTGGAAAGTTTATCTCGGTGGTACCCAATTGAGTGACTGGTTGGTGTTGGTATTGGTGTTGCTGTCGCTGCTTGTTTTGTTGTAGGCTGTGCTGGTTGCTTTGTGGTGGTTCGTGTGCGCTTAATGTTTGCTTTAATTGTTGTACTTGTTGTTGTTGCTTTTGCTTTTGCTCTTGAGCTGCTGTTGTTGTTTACCCACCCGCTATTTGCGTGCACTTGGCCTTTGGCACACCTATTTGTGCCTCAGTCACAGCTTCCACCATTCACTTTCAACCGATAACGTGCGCTTACCTCCTTGCTGGCTGCACGCACAACTCAACACTTGCCACACGACGCGTATAATGCGTGGCACATTATAGACTTACTGCGCTGCATAAGTATGTAACTGTATATGTCTGTATGTGTGTGTATCGCAGTTTTTTCATGTTTCTCCCACTTTGACGCACACACATTAATTTCGAATTAGTTTTGCATCATATGCTACGCCATGCAGAAAAATCGTCTAAACGCGTTACCGCCAGCAGACGAACGCAGCCACAGCTGAGGCTGCCGAGAAATACACACCAGAGCATATCCTTTGAGCTGGATTGTACGTAAAATTGTGTGTGTGTATGCCGGCAATTCGATTTTATGGGAAACTATTAAAGACCTCGCACAGTCGAGTTGAGTGGTGTGTCTGAGCCGCCACCAGCTGGCTTGTGGCTTAAGCCTGTGGCAGTTACAATGCCTTCAGCGCCTTCGGTCAGCCACTTGAGGCAGGCGCTGCTTGCTACTTCGTCGTGTTCGTGTGTTTCATGCGCATGGATGTGGAACAGATCGGCGGATTTTCCACGTGAATGCGCGCCTTGCGAATGGATACCCTGCTTGGCTATATGGATATGGGTGCTGTAACGCGCTGTTTTCGCAATCGCCAACAGATTTGCGTGCTCTTTCGCCGACTGTCCATCAGCTTAGCGTTCATAACTTGTCTGCGAGCGCATTTGTTTGTAGAAATTAGGTTAATACCGGCTGTTGAGCATAATCGTGAATTGCAACTTGTGGCAAGTCGCCGTCACTTGCATCTGTAAACCGTACATAGCACCTTGCACTCTTCGTTGCATCTTTTAATATTTTGCGTTTGTCGTTTTTGTTTTACTTTTTCGGTCGTTGGTCGCTGGTGTCCAACTGACAGTTGCGATTTGCGCGTGTTAATTGAAAGCTGCAAAAAACGGCAAAATGGGTTTGGTGGCAAGTGCCACAAGTTGTTGAAACAACTAGTGGATATATGTATGTGTAGTACTCTCTTAAAGCTTTAAATGCATGGGAAAGTAGTTCCTGCTGTCAAATTTATTGTTGCTTGATTTACGAAAGTGTTGAGCTAAACAAAAGTGAGATTGAATAACAGTTTTTTATAGTGATTACAACATAATTACATAAATTTTTTTTATAAATTTGTTAATTAAAGAAAAAACGAAGGGTTTAATGTAAATATTATTATTTAAGTATTCATTATTTAAGTAATCATTACTTTTAAGTACCATTACAATTACATGTAATCATTACTTTAAGTGTTATTAGCGATTGCATAACATTTTCATGATGTTTTCAACTCATTACAATATAAAGTGTAATGATTACAATATAAATAGTAATGATTACTACAATTATTAAATATTATTGTACTGATTTTTGACCATTATTGACATTCTTGATAATGCTTTATTTTTTTTTAGTTCAAAAGAGCAGGTAATTGTGATTTAATTACTTGTAAATTGTTTTGTAAAATGAAAAATTGAACAACAGTGAAGTAATCATTACTTTAGGTGTTATTAGATGATGAGAAGACACAATTTTTAAAGTTTATATCATAATAAAATTTAAAAATGTTAATTTATTTAAATGTTGTTACTTTACGAAAAATTAATATATATCGTTTTGGAAGTAATCATTACTTTCAAATTTAGTATTAAAGTATTGTTACAAGTAGATGTAATTCTTACATTAATTACTTTTAAAGACAAAAATATTTAGAATGATATTTACAATTAATCATAATGCAAATAGTAATGATTACTGTAATAATAAACAAATATTATTATATATTTGATATAATAATAATAATAATAATGATTATTGCAGCATTACTAACGCTGTTGGTAATTCTTTTGATTTGTTTTTAAGTAAAAACTGAGATATAATCCTGATATAATTCGTGTGGCTGGCTGTGAGAAAAGTTATTATTTTACAAGTAGTTATTATTCACAAGTAATCATTAATTGTATATGTATTTTAAGTACCATTACAAGTTCATGTAATCATTATCTTAACTACTATTAATGATATTTATAATCCATTATAATATCAAAGGTAATGATTACTGTAATTATTGAAAAATACTGTAATGATTACTTAACCATTACTAGCATTATTTGTAATTCTTTGAAAATTATCGTTTAAATTTAGTTTTTATTTTAAAATTGATTTTTTATCTGAAAATGTGAGTGTAATGATTACTTTAAATCGTTTGAAAAAACTGACTATATAATTTTTTAAATTAAAAGTTCGTTTCTATATTCATTTTAAAGTCAGTTGACTATTTATTTACTACTTCTTGTCAAACGTTAGCTTAGTCAAACCACCCCAAACGCACCCTTAACCCAACCAGTAGAATAATATCGACCAATTTTGCCAAAGCTTTGAGAGGAAGACTTAGAGCCGTAGGCGTTTGTAACAAAAAAATCCTCATTTCAAACATTTAAATGTCAAATACAGACAACAAAATTACACAACACAATTTAGTTAGGTGAATGCACAAACACATACACACACATGCAGCCGCAAACTATCACGTGCAACATTCATGCCACAAACTTTCCGTTTAAGCAGAGACAAAAACACGCTAAACTGCAAATTGCTGCTGCCGCTGCAGGCCTCTAATACAAAGCTGACAAAGCCCAACCGGAACAATATCGGGAACAACAAAAAAATCGCACACAATCTCACACTCCATTGTGTGTGGTGCATGCAACATTGAAAGTGCCACACGTTAGTTGAAGTTTTGTGCGCGTCAGCGATTTTGAGGCAGTTGCATGTAGCAAAGACTGAATTCTAACGACTACTAAACTGCACCAAGTACGAGCTTGCCACAAAACGCCCCCTCAATGCTCTAGTAGTAAAGTGTAGGAAAAAAAAAATTAAGAAGAAATGGAAAGCGAAACGCCAGTCACCGATAGTCTGCAAAAATTTAGTTCAACTTGACTGCGCGCTGTCAATAGCAAAGCTGACGCGGATGGGGTGGGATGAGCGTGTGGGAAATTCAACGAAAAATCACTTGAATGACAAAAGCAATGAAGTTTAGGGAGCAAAAATAACAGTTGTTGGAATATGCTTTAAGATGGAGGTAAAATTTAGTTAGAATTCGAATATATTTTCATTTTAAAGGTACTTGAATTAGACTGAAATTTGAATGCATAAATCTGTAAAAAATTCGAGAAACCCTGAAACATTTAAGCTTCGCTCCAGCACAATCCATTTTAACTAAAAGTCTTCGTCGGAACTTGACTCAAACGTAATCGGACTATAGCCGTATCAGTACCGTGGCTGCGATGAAATGAACTGAAACTGAGCTTGAAGTGAATCACAAGTCGCGCTGCCACTGAATTCAAATCAAACTGCAGCTAAACTCAAATTAAAGCGAAATGAACAAAAGCAAATCGAATTTAATCGATTCGAAATCGATTTTTGTATGCTGAACTAAATTAAAACTGAAACTTATTCGAAGCTGAGCTTAAAAGAGCGTTAAGTGTAGCTTAAACTATAACTGTGTATTGAACTGCAATTAAATTCGGCTTCAGATGAAACGTAAATGGAATGCATGAAAAACTGAGCTGGAATTAATCGCATTTAAAATAAATGAAACCAAGGTAAATGCCAACTGGAGCTGTAATGAAACTAATCTGTTGAATTATTTGAATAATGGGTCGAATTGAGCTACGAAGGGTCATTAGTTGTGCTATCTGGAGATAATTTCTTAGTGAAATACTTTTAAATGGCTTCAAAAAGTTTTTCAATTTTAATATTTGGCTCCAATTTTGAAATTAAACTGAATATCATCAATATGGCAAGCCTATAAAGACAAATGAAAATAATAATAATTTTTATGAATTAAAAAATATATAAATTTTATAAATTTATTACATTTTTTTTTAATTTATCCAAATACTTCCTTCTTATATTATTTTTCTTCGAAAAATTAAAATTAAATATATTTTTAAAAAATATTTACTGGCAGCCTTGGCACGAAAAAATTGTTAAATATTAGAACAATCTGTTCCAAAAAGTTGAAATAATTGTTTTCAGATAAATTCCTTTAATTTAAAAAAAATATTTTTTTTTCTGGTGGCAACTCTGTTTTTTTTAATTGATTTTTTTAAACTTTTTGTTCGAAAAATATTAAAAAATGTAGAAAAAATTTATAAAAAATAATATAATGTTGGCAACCCTATTTCACAATAAATCCAATTCAAAGGAACCTTCAAGTTTTAACAGAACAAACGCTTAAAAAAAGGTGATTGTGATTTCCTTACTCACCAACAATTTTTTTTCTTGTGGCAACTCTGTTTTCTTACATGGATTTAAAAGAACATTAACCGAAGGAATCTTCAACTTTTCTCCAATATCAAATAATGTTGAAAAATTTGTAAGAAATTTAAAAAAATAATATATTGTTGGCAATCCTATTTTCCCAAGAAATCCATTTCAAAGAGCATTAGCCGAAGGAAACTTCAACTTTTCATTCAAAAAATATTAAATAATGTAAAAAAAAAAATAAAATATTGGTGGCAACCCTATTTCACAAGAAATCCAAAAGAAAATTCAAAGAGCATTAACCGATGAAACCTTCAACTTTTAATATCGAAAAGAACAAACGCTTTAAAAAATACATAAACACGTGATTGTGATTTCTTTACTCACAACAATGTGGCTTGCCTCTTTATCAATTATTTATAAAAAGGAGATAGGGTACATAACGATGCCTTGTTTCAAATTGCCATCAAGCGCCTAAAGCCTGGTTAGCATGCAAGCTGGTATAAATACAATCCCACGATAAAAAATACACACACACATATACATATTTACACCCACTCTTCGCCTTTTACAAGCCCATTAAGTTACCCTAGTCATTACTTTCCTACTATGTTTACATGTATGTATATACTTCAACTTGCCTTTGGGTAGCTGCCAGCACTACTCCTCGTGTGCGCTTAATAGCAATTGTTTGCCGTTGAGTTGTTTCTAGTTCACACGTGTTTTCTATTCAACATTTTCTTAGACACATTTCACTCGAAAGACAGCGCCGACAAAAGTATTCTAAATTTTCTTCAAACACGCAATCTTCACCCGCAACAGTCGTAACCGAAGTGGCAGTAGTGGAGGCGGAAGAAGAAGCAGAAGCAGCTTGTTTATTTTACAAATCGTCCGCATATCAGTTAACCGAAATGCAAACACTGCTTATAAATACAACAAGCTAATTTAGCGCGCAGGTGGATTGCCATTGAAGGAAGTTGGTAAGAAGTAAAGAGGATAGTGCAAGGTACTTCCGAGCGGCTATAGATAAGTCTGTTTGTGTGTAGGAAGAAAAGTGTTTAAGTTGGAAATTCGAAAATTGTCTGCCAAGTAATTTGAAGGTTGAATTTTGCTAAATTTTTACTATTATTTTTGCTTTGATCTGATTGCTGCACACCTTAATGAAGATTCATCTTCCAAATTGCTGAACAAGTTGTTTGTTTATTGCGACTTGAAAAAGGCTCAGATACCAAATAAAAGCACTGAAAAAATTGTTCATTTGGTTACTCGGAAGCAAATGATCCGATCACTATCAAATTCTGTATGTTCTATATATAGTTCTCCATCATCCAATGACCTAGCACTTTTTGATTCAAAAATCGAATTTTGGCTGGCCAAAAAGGACCAACAGTCATCTTTTTTAAGAACGTCGCTTTTTATGAATTTTCAACTTTTTTGCAATCCTAGATCATTATACGGACAATGTGTTCTAGTAACACTGTTTTCTCATGTTTCATCAGCGGTGAAGACTGAAATCACTGCAGCAGTGGAGGATCATCTGTTTAGCACCATCGGAGATCGCGTATAACTTGATAAAAATATTTTTTTTTTCAAAACTTCGTATAAATACCTCCGTAAAATTGTGGTATTTTGTTTTTAATTTTCAACAATCCAAAAAAGAGTTGCCACCATTTTCATATACATTAAAGAATGAAAAAAAGCAAAAGTTGCGAACATTTAGCAAAGAAAACGTTAAAAAAATGGTGTCATAGGTTAACATTTTGAGGGTTCTACGGATTTCCTTACAAATTTGGGTATTAATTTTTGGCAGTGTTGCCATATGTGCTTTAAAATCTTTTTGAAAAAAAATAATATTGGCGTCTAGTGTATAATACTTTCTTCATTAAACAAAAATAAATAAAATAAAATAAAAAACAGAGTTGCCACCTTTTTATAATTGTAAAAAAAAAATATAAGAAAGGCAAGAGAATCTAGAACCGTAAGCGTGTTATAAAGAAAATGGTTGTCGCTTTGAAAAAATTTTTCCAGAAAAACGGGTTTAAACTTTCAGTTCCGACCGTAACAGTTTAGATGCCGGGTCAGCAAAAAACCTGCATTTCTGAAAATAATTTGATTTTTAAAATTGCTTTGGTAGATCTTTACTTGAGTTAAACTTTATTCAATAAAACAATATTTTTTGAACCAAAGGAAGTAAGCCACCCTTCGTTACTTTTTCTAAAACTGTATACCCAACATTATACGCCCATACAACTGCGCTTGTATTTGTGTATTCTCCCCTGTGACAAGTGTTTCTATTGTGTTGGTGGAGCAGAATGGACCTGCGTAAGTGTGCAAGTGACGGCGAGCGGGTGTGTCAGCGTGATAACTAAATTAACGAATGCTTCACAAGTGCTCGCGTACTCCACTCACGTTCACTCATACACGTCATATACACACATACATGCTTACATTATAAAACGTGTGCGAAGCGCGCAAATGAAGGGAAGGAATTTAATGCGGAACTAAAATGATGAAACGCATAAATGTAACTAATAAAATGCAAAATTGACTGAACAGCGGCGCGGCAACGGCAAAATAGTCGAGTAAGGATAAACATGCTCGTTGTTGCGTATATATCTATGTATATGTGTGTGTGGATCTTTAATATACTCCGTGTGGCAGGTTGCAGCGCGGGCAACTCAAAATGAACCGGCACAAAAATACCAGAGCAATTCGAAACGCTTAAAGGCGCTGAGGCTATGCATATTATACAAGCATATGGGTGTATATGTGCATGAATGTATATATGTGTGTTGGTGTGTATTTATGTGGGCTTGTAAGCAGTAGACCGGCCTTTTCAGCCATTTGGGGAAGGGGAGTCACATTTTTCAGTTAGACTAAGCGATTTATTTAACACTTGAACAGTCAGCAATGAAGTATGGCATCAGCACGCTTGGCAGCCCAGCCGCTGGGCTAACTTTTATGTCAAGGTTGCCTTTGTAACAGGAGTGGTACATGTGCATACATACATATGAATGTGCGAGTAGATAGGCAAAGGTAGCTGGAAGACTTCCAGTGGAAGTAAAGGGGGAGATGTATAATGCATATGTATGTATGTAGTTGAAGGTGCGGAAAACATGAAACAACATAATCAAGTGCTTGCAAGTAATATATGAAGCGCTCGACAGGAGTGGTATAATAATATATTCATATATATTTATAGACGTATAAGGACATGCTGGCCTCTGGTAGGAAAATAAGTTATCTGTTCAGCAATTTTTTATTGTAATAAAAAGTAATGGAAGTATTTTTGCAGATATTTTGATATCTGTCTTACCTTAAAAGCAAATATATTTCAATATAGGCAAGATAACTTGTATATACATACATAAATAAGTATATAGTATATTAGGGTAAGTCAAAAAATACAAATTTTTTCGCTTGGTATTCTAAAAAATTGGTTGTTAGACAACTTTGAGAAAATCTCTCCTAGTATGAACTCTTAATAGTTAAAGGAAGGTCCTTCCCCCGGCATTTTTGTATTTTTTTTCTTATTTTGAGATAGAAAAAAATAATTTCTCCCTTCCAACTACTTAAAAAAAATATTTCGTTCTACAGATTTTATAATCATGAATTAAAGTAACTTGAATTTATCAAATTTAATAGAATTTTGAAATATAGATGTAAATGATATTTGACAGAGTTGCCACCTAACTATAAGTACGAATTTGTTTGAGAACGTTTGCACACGATTTCGTTGTTACTAAACTTTTAATGTGTTTCAAAGTATGAGTTTAGTTATCAAGTTCTACCAGGGTTGCCACACTTAGTAAATTTTGAATAAGTTTTGATTTTACATAATAGAAAATCATAAAATGGGTACTTTTTAAGTTGTATTATTGCAAAAGTATGAATACTATGTTGCCACATAATAAATACATATATATCAGAGTTGCCACCTAATTATAAATATGAGTTGGTTTGAGAATTGTGTACACGGTTTCGTTAGTACTAAACTTTTATTCCGTATTAAAGCATGAGTTTAGTTATCAAGTTCTGTTAATGTTGCCACCCTTAGCAAATTTTGAATAATTTTTGATTTTACATATTCCAAATTCATAGTATGGGTACAAAATTAATGCTATTCGAAGTTGTATTATGACAAAATTATGAATATTATATTGCCACATAATAAATATTTATGTATTATACAAAACTTGCAACATATTTACAAAATTTGTGCTAATAGTTGTTAAAAGTTGTTATCTCTTCGTTTTTTGGAAAATTAATTTTTGTGATTTTTTTTGTTTCATTTTTTTTTTGTTGTTAATTTTTTTTTAATTTTTTTTTTTTTTTAATTTCTTTATTTTTTTTTTTTTTAATTTCTTTATTTTTTTTAATTTTATTTCTTTATTTTTTTTTAATTTCTTTATTTTTTTTTTAATTTCTTTATTTTTTTTTTAATTTGGCAATTTTTTATTTTTTTTTTTTATATTTTGTCAATTTTTTTTATATATTTTTATTTACTGTTTTTATATTTTTTTCTATTTCCAACCTTTTTTTCGCTGCAAAAAAATATCGAGGCCCAACGGTAGTCACCATAATCACCACATTGAGTTATTGATGTTTCGTTTTGCAACTTCGTTAAGTCTACGCGGATTTGCATACAGTTTGCCTACATAATCCAACTACCTTTATACATATACCTATAAATATATGTATGTGTGCATAAATGTACAAATCTGCATTTTTGTATGTACATTTATATGTATGTATGTATGTATCTGTAGCTTAGCTTGCCTGCCAAAGTCAACGTTGCAAATATATCTAATAAAGCAATTTGCTAATCTGCCACAGATCGTTTGAAATAGGTAGACGAATAAAAGTGGTTTTATTGTTGTTGCTTTTGCCTGAATTTGAAAAAAAAAATATTTCGCTTTGATTTTTGTTGTTTGTGTGAGCATATGTATCGGTATGAGTTGGCTTTGAGCAGGGATTACAGGACAATCGGCGGCAGACCACACACACAACCGCATTGATTTCAGTCAAATCCTGTTTTTATTGTTTAAAAACTCTATATATGTACATATATTTGTGTGCGTAAGCGCGTTTTTGTCAACTGCGGCGCAACATGCAAATGTCAAATACAAATGCTTGCGTGGTTATTTGCATGAAAGCATGTATATATATACATATATATATATATATATATGTATGTGTGTATGAGTGTATGTATATGTTTGTATTTGCTCATTTTGAAGTTTGACTGTCTCAAATGCATCAGCGGTAAACCAAAGCGAGCTCAGCGCTTGTGCCTCTGACAGCTAACCTTCAGCCATTCAACTTCACTGATCTATGAGGTGCTTATATATGTTCATGTATGTGTATATATGTATGTGTTTCTATGTGATCGAGATTAAAATTATGCGCTTTGTTGACTTTTTCTATTGGGATTAAGGTGACACACACTGAGGCAGAGCAACAATAACAAAACAGATACATACTAATACATACTACTATATCTTAACAAAGGCCTCTGCAAGTAGACACCAAAGAGCTTCGATGCAGAGCTGACTGACTTCAACTGCGTGTGGCTTCAGCCTCCGTTACTATAATAACTGCTGTTATTGTTATGGTAAAAAAAAACTTTGTTGTTATTTTTGTAATTATGCTTATCGCCAATGTTGATTTTTCTACACATTCACCCGGCAATCTCGCGCATATGATTAGTGACACATTTCGAACTGTCATGCAGTTGTCGCATGTGGCACGTCAAGAGTGCTGCTGCCACACATGCACCTACTCACATCTGTTCCCATGTGGCATCTTCTCAATTTCTACACTCATATGTAAACGCAGCGCCTTCGCGTGGCATTACCTGCCTACGCACTGATCGCCGCTACCGATTTGCGTCCAAGTTGCCGGTTGCCTGCAGGTAAAAGCGAGCCATGCAAGCAACACGTCAACCGCTCTGATCCATCCCAATGCGCTGCCAATCATCTGAATGAGATCAATTGCTGATCATTGTTAAGCTGGGATTTACAAATTGCACCCACACACACTAACACTCACACATATACATACTATATAAAGCGTAAGCAGCTAGCGGAAAGGCACAAGATTTGTATATTTTCCTATTTGTTGTTGTTGCTTTCCGCTTTGTTGCTGCGCGATAAGATTTAGTTAAATTTTTAATCCTTTCACAAAAGCGGCGGTTGGTGCTACAACAATAATAATAACAACATTTATATATGCATTTCCATTCATCCATAAGATCTAGAGTCGTCCTATGGGGAGTTGTAGAGTGTTTACTATGACAGAAATTTGTTGTGTTGCTGTTTACTTGCACGCATACAAACATTCAGCGCTAGCTGCTGGAGGTATTAGTGGTCTTACTGCCATATATTTATATGTAAAATATTCCCAAATATTTGTATGAATCGCATATGCGAAGGTTAATCTTTATATAATCATGCCTACTAATCCACTAAAACATTTAGTAACAACCTCAACTGAGATTATCCTGTTTGCTAACGGTGTTTTGGGTTTCTCTAACAGCTAAAGAGCATTATGGAAAAATTTGCTTTCTTCTGAGCCAAAATCTTAATGCAATCCTAGCAGGGTAGAATGGTTGAGAGTTTTAAGACACTTTTTGATGTCTGAAAAGACCATTTCTGCTCTCTTGAATATCTGCAGGGAGTACCATTTATGTTTGTTCGAATTATGCCAGAGTTTTTCTTATAAAACACATGAATACAGAATTTTGATTTATTTAATTTTGTGCAAATGATTTTACTCCTCAAAAAAATTTTGCTAGAGAATTGAAATAAAATCGAGCAATTGAGTAAGAACTGTCAAATAAATGTATATTATTCCTTGAAAATGCCAAAAAATTATTTTAAAGATTTCGAAATGAGCAATGAACTGGTCTCATAGCGTTGCCAACTCCCTATAAAAAAATATTCGCTTAAATGCTCCAAAAAACCTAGTACACTCGCCAAGGCAAAGCGAACGAAGTGGGCGAGAAAAATTTATTTGCGTATATAAGGAAAAACAAATAGAGTGGCAACAAATTGTTACAGTCTTCAATCAACAAATGTCTTTAGAAGCTTATAATGAGATTTCTTAATGTAAAACTTTTTTCCTTATCTCAATACTTACAAGGTTAGGTTAGATTAAAAAGGTCGATCCTGTTGCAATCGTCAACAAGATTTCACTTGGGGTGCTTAGAACGACGGCCCATTGAGATACCTAAAACTCCTACAGAAAGATCATAAAGACCCTCAAAATTCGACAAAGTGCTTTTACCACAAATTTCTTGAGGCAGGTGTATCAGTTTTGGTTAGCTGAAAGTATGATTGTCGAGATATTTGAACCTCAAATTTACAAAGGATGGATAATGGAGGAGAGTGTGTTTGGATGTTTTTACCTCACCTTTCTCCATACAAATTTGACAATTTTCGTCCGATAAGATGTTTAGTCTTAAAAAACTGGTCATTAACCAAAGTCTGCTGAGCTTACGCAAGATCCATAGGTCCAGTGCTAGGACGCAGGATCAACGAGCTTTGAGTTCGTTCGCACTCCGATGAGAAGAGTGTGCTGCTTCCTGCGAGTTCAGCAACAGCAGTTTCCAGCGATTCCGTTATGGCGAGGGTCCAAAAAGGAGACTGAAAATGAAATAGCTTGCTGCTATGGATAGTGAGGATGCTCCTCATGCTAAATTCCTAAACTGAGGCTGAACTTCGAGGCAATAGGTCTTTTGTTACCTTAATAGCAGCTAGACACTGCAGTGATCCGGTAGCCTAAAACTAAGCTTGAAGGAGAGCACCTTACAGAAAAAAGTTTTACAAGGATTCGGAAAAATGCTTCTAAAAATCAAACGAGAAACAATATTTACATGATTGGCGTATTGTGGATGAAATACAGATCTAAACAATGACACTAGTTTTTTCGAACTCATTTGAAAATTATAGAAAAAAGTGTGTATACCTTCACGATTAGTAAACCAATACAAGGCGTGAGCCGATGTATCAGCTCCCGACACTAAAAGGGTTAAACTGCGATCCGTTCGTGAAGAAGCTCAGTGCATTGCTTTCCCAGCGATTTTGCCTCATTCGCAATCCCCTTGTCGGTACACCCACCAACGCAATGTTCTCTATAATTCTCAACCAGCTTATAACATTTTTCAATCATCCAATAATATATGTATGTACATATAAAAGCTGGAAAACACTTGTCTTCCATACTGTATTCAAATTTAGTATATTACTTTCGTCATTCTGCGATAATTCTTATCCGATCCCAGATAAGTATCAATCCTCTAATATAATATTCTTCGACTATTACATAACAAAACTCTTAGCAAGTAATATTTCAAAGCAACCTCCTCAGCGAATCCGTAAATTCTGCTCATCTGCTTGTCAGTACACTACGCGCTATTTTCATTACCCACAACTCCTTCTCCTGACCTTCTCTCTAACAAACCCATAATTTCCACATTAAAAACATATTTAGACGAATTCAATGAAAATGCGCAAATAATTTTGTCAAAACGAATTTACTTTACACCGAATTATCTTCTCTCAAACTGAACTCGAATTCCATGATTTCCTTGTACGAATCGAACAGCGCTTTGCAGCGCGCTAAAGTGGTTAATACTTGGCTAATCCGCTGCAGTTGCAGCGCCAAAAATCAGTACGATGCAAAACAAAAACGAAATCAAAGACTTGAAGACACAAAAAATCCTTGCAATTCAGAAATTAATGTTTTGTTATTGCTTTTGTTGTTGTACCATACAGTTAAGATGTTCGTATGTTTGTTAGATCTTTTTATGGCTTGCAAAACAGTGCTCGAGCGCTGAGTCGTAAACAGAAGCCGTTATAAACCAATTAATGCCACGAAAAATAACGATAAAAGCAAAGAAGAAGAAGAAAAATCAGAAAAAAAAATTAAACAAAGTTGCGGAATTGAAGATTCTCTAGTTTCGCAGCGGATTAAGGCAGCCAAATTCGTGCGCGCGCACTACAGCTGCCGCAAATGCTGGGAGCCGCTTTGTTTTTTTTACATTATTATATTTTTTTTTAGTAGTTTAGCAGCATTTGGCACTTTGTTGTTGAACCTAAGACTGGATGCTTTTAACTCCGCGCGAATTTGCGGTCAAATTAAAGCGGCTAAACGAGTCTATAATCTTTGTAGTTTTGTTTTCCACATTTTTCATAGCGCGCCTGCGCTTAACTGTAGTTTAACACACTAAACGCGTTTGTAGCGATTTTAGTTACCCCACAACGCACACACACACACACACACATGTGTAGCTATATAAAAGCGCACAGCGTATAAACGCTCGTAAAGTTATCCAAATGCAGTTATCTATATCAAAAAGTAGCTGTGCTGTTGCATCCCAGGCCATAATTTTCAAGCGCTCCCTAGGGCTAGCGGCTAGAGCCACTTCCTAACTCATGCAAATCATCTGAAAAAGCCATAAAGCTGTGAATTGCCACCGTAATTCGTAATTCAAGATTCGCAATTCGTTAACTTGTTGTTGGGTGTGTGTGTGTGAGCGCGCTATCAAAAGTTATTGCCACTAAAAAGTGGCCTGTTTTTGCAGCGCGCCAAAAGCTTTAAACTCAGCTGTGCTCATGCGCTCATCAGCCGCAGTCTCTATAAAATCACCGACGGTCAAAAGCGCCCGGCAAGCGCCGTTAGCCACAAAGTTACATACGAGCGCACGCACATAAGCGCTGTACGACGCGCCCGCCATTGTGGCAGTTTATGACTTTTATTCGCCTTTTCATTACAATAATTTGTGGCGCTGATTTTTTGTCAGCTTTTTTTCACCGCTTTTGTTGCCGTTGTTGCGCTCTCGAAGTGAAGCGCGCGCACGCGTATTTTAATTATTCACAAGTTTATGACTTGGTGCCTGGCGCAGCTACGCAACAATAAAAGCAGTAACAAGCAAATGATTGCTGTGATAATAATGACAATAAAAGTTGGTAAGCTTTCATGAGAGCGACGCATGTGCTTGCGCCACACCACAGCGTGGTTTGGCCGCGGCGTTTGTCATTGTTGGCAGCTGGTGGTCGAGGATGTGCAAAAGCGCATTAAAAACCGCCGCCCATTGGCAGTTTTGACTCCATTCACATACACACACATACACAATCCCAGCGGCGTAAACGCAGGTTGGCGGCAAGCGCTTCATCATGCAGCTTGTCACAGGCGCATTGCAAATCCAGCGTTTTATTTATTTATATGGCGCTGGCGCTCATAAAATATTGAAAATTATGCGCGTAAGCCAACGCAGAAGTGTGTTTATATTTGTGTATGTGTGTGTGTTTTATATATTTATGTGTGTTTGTCATATGTGTATATTTGTCTGTTTATATCGCCGCGTAAGCGTACTTTATGGCTTGCGCACTGCAAAGCTTTTGTCAAGATTTGCAATTACGCGTGGGAAACGCGTTGACGCATGTCTTCTCCATGCTCTCAAGTCAACTCAACTTTATGGAGCCTGTGACAACAAACAATTTTACATGTCCTTGGCGGCATGAATTATTTTTAGCATTATTCTTGCCAGTTTTTACTTTTGGCGTGGGCCGTCGGCGTGTCAGCTGTGAGTCGCGCATTGTGACGGTGGTTTATGGTGAGGAATGTAGCGAAACAGAAAATAAAAAGCAAAACATGGCTAATACAGGGTGCATGTTAAACGTTGGTGAGGAAGAAAATTTAGTGAACTCAAAATTTTTTTAAAATTATTTTTGAAAATAGTTCAAATTCTACAAAAATCCATAAATTTTTTCAAAAACAGAAAAACAACAATCAACTATCTGTTTTGTCAGGTTATGTGAGTCCGTTTTTAATATTTTTCAGTTAGCAGGAGTTTCTTGAATCACTACCTCCCGTAGAGCCACTCTTGAAAAAGTGTTTCTGGGTTCGAAAACGTGTTGTATGAGGCCCTGTAGAGAAAAATTCGTTTATGTTTTCTTTACGCTCGAAATAATTTTTTAAAAATGAAAGTTTCAGTGAAAATTTCTTTTTTTTTCGAATAGTTGTAATCGAAAAAAAATCCTTCGTCCATGTTTTAAGAATAGTATGTCAAAGACCTGTGTAAATTTCATCAGCATCAGTTGAGTAGTTTCGAGAAAAACGCGTTTAAAAACGGCCGACCTAGCCCAGCTAGCCTCGAGCGTACAAGTTCTCAAGGCTGTATCACCAAAACTATTAATCGGATCAGTTTGAACATTTAGGACAATGTTCTAGAGTTGTTGTAGAATTCAATAAGACAGTAAAAAATTCCCATGTAACCCCTTAAGCGACTAGTCCCTCACTTTTCAAGATATCGATCTGAAATTCTGCTCTCATCCTTTTCTTCCCAAGAAGTTCCTAATTTGTCGGAAGCACAGTTAACGGACCACTGTAGGAACAGATGTCATACATATGAACCTATCAAAATAGTATCCTTGTATGGATTACTTTTTATTTGTCTTCATATTTTCACAAGATTTGGCATAGGTTCTTCTCCAAGGCAACGCTACCACCCCCAAATGTATTGTTCAGATCGGATCACTATAGCATACAGCTGCCATACAAATTGAGCGATCAAAATCCAGATAAATGCTACAACAAAGGCACCTCTGCAGTATTATAGCTTCTGTGCAGCCAAAGTTAACCTTTTCTCTTGTTTTGGTTCTAGCCTGTCGAAAGTAACCTCAAAATTCGATTTAAATATTATTACTTGCATTTATCATATATTTTTATAGCTCAGCCTCGTTTCGAATCAGTCATTCATAAATGCAAAAATTAAGATTTTTTACCATATAACCTGTTTTTCACAAAATAATCTCTTAGTACTTGACTGCTCTCGTATGAACAACCGTCAGCAGCCGACCGAAAAAGTGTGCAAGATTTTCTTTGCAACTTCCGCATTCAATTTCCAGCGCTTTATATAACCCAAAAAGCATTCATGTGTGTGTGTGTGAATTACAGAAATGGACCCGGCTGCCATTTGAGCCCAAAACACTATTATTATTATTTTTTTTTTGGTGGCAACAGCGGTGAGCCGTGCCAAATGCCAACTGACAGATAACGTGCAAACAATGTTGCAAAGCTGCAGTAAAAAGAGGCAACTGCGAAAGCACACAAATAGGTATTATGCGAAAAAAAGATTACAAAATATTGAATGACAAAAAACAATAACAAAATGGCAAAAAATGGTAAAAGTATAATAACAATACATAACAGCGAAATTGGAGCAGCCAGGACATAGACAAATGCAGTGGCATCAGCAACTACAACAACAAAGGGTGTTGGGTCGTACACAAACAGCAACAATAATAACTGATTTCGCTGAAACAACTGCTGCCGACTGCCAGTGGCGCAAAAATATTCAAACAAAAAACATGTCGAGAAAAACGCTTTGAAATCGATATGTTGTACGCCTTGCTCTGCCACATGAAGCGGCAACAATGGATTTAAGGTTTTATTTTATTTGTTTTTCATATGCAGATATCAGTTTATGTGTGTATGTGGGCTTGGGTACGCCATTATGTCCGTCAGCTATGCGGTTGCTTTTCTCAGTTTGTATGTATGTATGTATGTACGAATATATGTAAATGTGTATGAAGAGCCACCCCGAGCAATACCCGTCTAAATAACAAGGTATCACTCGTCAAACAGTCAGTCAATGGTTGGGTGTTGGCTACGGCTTATCTCAGTTGGCTACCTTTTCTACTCGCTTTTGGTGTTTGCAATTGTTTTGATTGGCATTTGAAAACAATTTCTGTTGTTATGATAACGGCTCAGTAAACCCACTTTACTTTAGTCTATAGAAGCCCTGTAGGAAATAATTAAATTGTCAAATTTTCCACTGCTTACCATCTGTAAGGAGCATTTGTGTATAGTTTTATATTGTATTATTATTTTTTTTTTAAATTTTCAAAAATTTTCCAACAGGGTTTGTATGGGCATGCATTTATAAATTTTTTTCATATAAAACTTCCCTTTCTCACCACATTTTAAATAATTTTTTTTTTGTATAATAATCTTTTCAAATTTTTATTTTTTTCCTACAGGGCTTGTATGATAAATTTCTCATATAAAATACCATATTTTGCACTTCGCACCACCTTTTAGAGAAACATGTTCCTTTTTAAGTAATTTTTTCAAACCTTAATTTTTTTCCTACAGGGCTTGTATGATAAATTTGCAAGTGCCAGTGCTTGTGTATTATTTTCCGCTATAGCGCGCACTCGTATAAATATTATTTCCTCTGTTACCTTTGTGTATCCAGTTGGAAGGTAACAGTGGGCTGAGTTAGGCTTTGTCTTTGAAATTGATATCTTTTGTCAAGTTTGCCGCTTAAGCGATAAAGAAAATAATGTCGATTTGTGTGGTTTCAACTTTTTTTTCCAAAGAAAGCAATGGTGAGGCAGCTGTATGTGTACTATATAATGTGTACGGGTATAAACTTCTATAGATCTATAGGAATTTTTGACAACCTCGGAGATATCCTCAACTTGTGTTGATATGCGACTATCGTTGATCAAAATAGTTGTTCCCACAGCGAAAAGTTGGGTAAAATGATTATGAAAGTATGAGTTTTTCCACAAATTTGTGTTTAATATTTTGTGTTTAGCTTTCACTGTGAGTTGCTTCTATAAGGCAATAGGGAAACTCTGACTTTAATGTAGTATTCCTTATAAAAATCCACCTGGGTTAAAGTTAAACACCAAAATTGTCATTAAACTCGAGTTTTTTGTGATATTGAATGTGGTTTATGCGTTAATTTTATCAGCATTTCAATCAAAGATCTTGATAACCGCCGTGTTTATGGGAGGTGCTTAGAGTTGAATACCAAAATGGTCACTAAACTCGAGTTTAGAGGAAAGAAATATATTATAATGTATGATAAACTCTGTGCTCATGAATTATATTTAACGTTAAACACTAAAATAGTCACTAAACTCGAAGTTATTGCATAATTAAAACGAAAAACGTATTGCAATATATGGTAAACTCCATGTTTATGAGTGGTGTTTATCGTTAAACACCAAATCAAGCACTAAAATCGAGTTGGTTGTAAAATTTTACATATTCGTATGGTTAACTTCAATCCAAGATCTTTGTAAACTCTCTGTTTATGAAAGGTGTTTGACGTTAAACACCAAAATAGTCACTAAACTCGAGTTTGTTGCAAACATGAACGTAGATTACGAGTTAATTTCAACATAAATTAGGTAAGATTTTTTCATAAACTCTGTGTTAAAGAGTGGTGTTTAACGTTAAACACCAAATTAAGCACTAAACTCGAGTTTATGGTAATATTGAACACATATTTATGGTTAACTTTAAACAGATATCTTTGTAAACTCTGTGTTTAAAAGAAGTGTTAAGATTTAGCTCTAAAAAAAACCATTAAACTCCAGTTCTCTTCCGTGTCTAAGTGAACTCGTTACTCCTTTTTAAACTGCACTTATTGTTATAGCTTTTGTATTACATGAACATGCCACACATTCAGTTCTACTCCAATCAAAGACAGTCCATCGCGAATACCCTTTTTTGGCTTGTTTGTATTATCCTTTCATTTCAACGCGTACCCCATTTGTTTTTGTTACAGTTCAACGCCGAAAACTGTAAGACAGCAACACAAACAGCAAAGGTAATGGCGAAAGCCACAAAAACACAGTTCGGCGCACTCATTTATGCCACAAAACCCGCCCGAATGGTTTGCCATTGTTGCACACTGTGGCTGAGCGCCAAAGGCGTTGCGGCGCGGGAAACAAAAGTTTGGCATTTTGAACGTAAAAAAAAAAAACAAAATAAAAGTGTAAAAATTTTATGCACATACACACAAAGTGGAATGTGTGCGCCACATAACGGCTGTAAAAATATTTATGAAAAATTTGGAAAAACAAATAAAACCCTTCAACGCTTCCCCCCAATACTGCTGATTTTCCAATGTTATTGTTGTTTCTTTGCAACGAAAATACTGAAATTGCTCTCGGCCAACAATTTGGCAATTCTCACACGCATTTAAATATCATATACAACTGTTAATATGCCATGTGGCAGCTATGGGAAACTGCATGTTGCACAAATGCAGAAATAAATCGCTTTGCATTGGAAACAAATTTCGTTGAGCCACTTAAAGTCTAAAGACTGCATAAGAGTCGCGTCAGCTGACTATCATTGCTGTGATGCGTTTTGTTGCACGCGCAACAATCGGCTTATCAGTGAGTGACACGCATGCAACATGGCGGCCACGAAAAGACGCACCGATGCAGGCATTCATAAGCCGTCGGTATATTTGACGCGTATGTGTGTGTGTCGGCGTGTGTATGCCTGTTGACAGTGACAAGCGGCGGTGTCGTCGTTACTCGCTGTCAGCGCCGGCAACGCGATAAGCGAAGAATGGTGAGGCGTTGGCTGGCTGCATTATTAGTTATTATGCATGTATGAGTATGTGTGTCACATGTACATGTCACAATCGCAAATTGCAAATACAATGTAAGCGCATGCTTTAAGATTTTTACGTGCGTATTTATTTGGCGGCCGGTGTTGCAAGCTTTTATGGAACCTTCGATGGTAGGTCTCATGGTGATTTCTTGCATGAAAAACTTTTTTGTTTGACAAGATATTTGCACCAAATTTGGCACAGACTATATTCTGAGTCTTTACTATAATTTACAAACATATTGCTTAGATCGGGTCACTATAGCATATAGCTGCCATACAAACTGACCGATCAAAATCTAGTCCTTGTATGGAAAACTTTTTTGCTTGAAGAGTTATTTTCACTAAATTTAGAATAGTTTATTGTCCAAGGTAACGCTACAATCTCTAAAGAAATTTTTCAGATCGGACCACTCTAGAATATACATACATACTCATATGTGGCTGCCATACAACAGACTGACAGTTCAAAATTACTTTAAAATACTGTAAAAATGCAGCTGTGAAGGATATTATAGCTTTGGTGCTGCTGTAGTTAACGTTTTTCTTGTATGTCTTTTTTTTTGGTCCGGGTCAAATTTGATCAGCTGTATAAATTTATTACAAGTAAATTGTATAATGGTCACAATAACGATTTTTATTAAAATACGCGAAAATGTATTTTTTTCAGTCCGGGTCAAATTTGATCAGATGTATGATTTTCACAGTAATTACTGAGGCCTTAGGAGAGTAAGTTGTTTTCGGAAGAATTTCAGCACAGGTCATATAACATACAATACACAGCCACACATACTTATAGCTCCCATTATTGACTTCTATGCATTTTTAGTCTTTAAAAAACCTTTTCTGTAATTTTCACCGATTTTCTTTTTGTTGTCAATAAGTTTTCGCTTACGTTTATTGTTACGACGAACAAGTTTACTTTTGTTGCTGCGACTTTTGCAACGCTTGACTGCAATTTAAGTGTAGCCCTGATTCCGTCGGGAATGCGTGGTCAGGCAATAGTTGTTGTTGTTGTAGCGACCCAAAAACTACAGCTATAGTATGGCAACCACTGCGCTCTGTGTTTTACACACCTTTAACGACAAGTAACACCACCAACAACAAAAACAGCAATGCGAGCGTTACGACGAAAAAGCTTGGTCTAAACCTAATCGCTGACAAATGCTCGCAAAAAAGCGATAAAATTGCACTTTATGTGCAACGCATGTGCGCGCTTGCAACTGTTGTCCTGGTTGTTGTTGCTGTTGCTTTGGTTAATGTTGCGTTAGCTGTTTGGCGTCGCTATCGCTAAGTAAATTCCGTCTAAAATTACCCGCTTTTCTAGGCGACTTTTCGAAATTCCTGTTGTTATTGTTATTTGTGTAAGTTCGCTGTTTCATTGTTCGGTTAGTTGTTGTGGCTCTTTTATTAGCCATTTGTGTTGCTGTTGTTTTGTGTTCTTTTTTTTACTTTTCTTCCACTTCATGCCACATAACCGATTTTATTTGTTGCCCTGCACTGGAATGACACATTGATGACTTCGCTGAGTGCGTTCTAAACGTGGTTGCGTCATAAAATTTTTATGTGCGCCTGCAACATGATATAGCTACGGCGTTGCATTGTCCTCGTGTTGCATGCACTTGTCGTGGGGAAAACCAAAAAAAAATGCAACAAATATTTTACTGCTTAATAGAACAATTGACTACAGCGATGACTCTGGTTCACTATTATCGCATTTTTGTTGTTATTGTTGTTGTTTTTGTGATTTTTTATGTGCCCTATTTAAGTTACAAACATTCTGGAAAAGCTATAAGTTACGCCATTTGCAATTCTGGGGTTTTTTGTTTAAGGCAGACGCCGAACCGCGAATGGGTTAGTTGATAGCCTAGAAGTTTCGCTTGGAAATATATACGTATATGTGTGTATGTATATACATATATAGTCATAGTTGTGTACATATTTCAATACTGTGAAAATGAGAGTAACCATTAAACTAATTTTGACTCGCCGAAAGAGCACGTATTGCTCTCATTTCCACTTATGAACTGCTAGGTGATATGGTCACATAACCATATCTTGTGATCAAAATTAAGCCGGACCTGGTCCATTTAAACTACGCGTGCAAACCGAATCGGTACAAAATTTTGTTCCAGATTGGTACATCTGTTTTTTGGTTAATGTTTTGGGAATAATACTTGGTAAAGCTAGACATGTACCTCAAAAACTTGAATTTTTTGAAAAAGACGGCGTCGTGTAAAGGTTGCAAAAGAGATGTCTGTCAATGGTATAGAGAACCTAACTTATTTGCTGGCGACGGGATGTTGTTTTATGAATATAAAACTAAAGCTGTCCAACAATCTAACGAATGGCGTTCCAAAAATGAGCCGAAACCAAACAAAACAATCTTCTCTTAAAGCACTGTAGTCCATCCCAGTCGAGGCTAGTGTATGAAGAACTGGATTTTTGAATACCGGCAAATGTATTTATTACAATCTGGGTCAAATTTGATCAGATGTCTACATTTATTATAAGTCAATTTTGTAATGGTCGCAGTAACGATTTGTATTAAAATGCGTAAAAATGTGTGTTTTTTTTATTCCGGTACAAATTTGATCAAATGTATATATTTATTATAAATCAAAAGTATAATAGTTGCACTAATTACTAAGGCCTTAGCAGCAAGTTTGATGATTTCGAAAGAATTTTAACTCACTAGAACTCAGTCTAACAAAAGAAAGTTGAATACTATTGAGGGAAGTTTTCGGAAAATTAAACCTTGAACGTATGGATAATCTAGTAATGTATACCAGCTAGCTCTGTGATACTATTGTCACGGGTTATTGCAAAACCCTCTCAACGGAATGGTCGGTGGGATGATGCAAGACTGTTCGACTTTTTCTGAGTTTAAAATAATATTTTTCAGAGGTTAGGTTACAAAATTTTGTCTTTACAGTACTTTTCTCGCATTATTGTTGATTTAATGATTTAAAAAAAATATTATTTAACATATTTTTTCACTATTAACATAATTTTTTACCATTTTATCGAAAATATATATTTTATTAATTTATTTAGTTTTTGAAGCTGTGATATATTTATGCTTGTTCTTTTATTTTTTTTTAATTTTATTTCTAATTTTATCTTAATTTTTTTTTAATTTAATTTTTTTTTTTAATTTTATTTCTAATATTTTTTTTAATTTTATTTCAATTTTTTTTTAATTTTTTTTGTTAATTTTGTTTTATTTATTTCTATTTATTAATTTTTATTTATTTATTTATTTTTTTTTTTATAATTAAATTTTTTTATTTGTATTTCTTTTTTTACTTTTGTATTTTTTTATATATTTGTTTATTTTTTTTACGCCAGATTTCGTACATTTCCTTTCAGTTGCTTTTATCTTTGTTCTACTTAACTCATTTTATTGCCGTTACAATTTTTATGGGCGGCTTTTCTAATGTTTTCAAATAAATCTAGTTTATTAGTGTTTTTAGTGTTATTGTTGCTTGTTAATGGAGTTATATTAGCGTTAGTAAAAATTAAAAAAATGTGTATTTTTTTTCTATTGAGGCGAATCATAGAGTTGTTAGGTTAACAAAAATATATTTTTTTTTCTATTTTTTTCAACATAACCGATTTTTAATGTTAATAAGAAAGCTTCTCATTTGAAGTCTCGATAGATTCTGAAAATACATACTTTAATTTTGATATCCTCTTAGACAACACGAGAGTCTTATTCATTGTCGGGAATCACAATGTCCTGTTTTTTTGTCGATTGTTTGAGTTTGTCTTCTTTTGTCTAGTTGTTGTTATAAAACATTGAATTGTAATACAAATATGTGCTAAGCTTTTGCAATAAACTGCCGATAGCATATGAAACAAGCTCAGTCGACTTCAGCTTAGACTTCTATGTAACATTACAAAAGGTTCTGAATAATTGGATCGAACTGCATGACCATAAAAAATCTTTGTAAAAGTGCTGATTGACGATTTCGGAAGCGTTTCTATTATTCCGAATTTTTTCATATTCCAATGAAATTTAACCGTTAATTATCTACAAAGCTTATTTTAGAGTTCCTTGGCTTTCACATTTAATGTTAGTGAATATTTTCGGAATGTTTTTAGTGTTTGAGAAATTGATAAATTTCATCGTTTTCTCCTTGAGAGACTGCTAATTAGATGCAACCGCCTATATCAGAATTCTATAATCTAGGAATATAGTATATTACTCAGATCGGACTTCTGTAAGATAGAAAAGAAGAAGAAGTAGTCCACGTGCGATCTTTGATCTTTATATTTTCCTTATTCCCGCTTCCCTATACGAGTAATATCTTTTTCCTTCAATAATCTTAACTTTGATGCATTTATATCCTAAATATACCCAAAGTAAATCCAAAATATACCAAAACTATACCCGAAATATACCCAAAACATATCCATAATTATGGCTTTATTTACTTATTACAAAACATCTATTCACTATTTTCCGTATTCATGATTTATTTAAATGCCATAAAAGCAAAGATATTTTAAATTCACGCGCTCTGTCGATTTAAATCACCTGTGTAGTTAATGCCGCATAGGCATTCTAAGCTGCAACGCAGCGTTGGAAGTTCATGGAGAACCGAATAAAATGATTTATCTAAAAATTACAAGCAACAGCATCAAAAACAGAAACATTTGAAATCCATTTTGAAATAACGAAGCCGCAGTCAACTGCTGCACACATTTATATAGATGAATGTGCATATGCAACAACAACAAAACAATAAAATCTAAACTAAAATAAATCCGAAAAGCAAAATATCCACTGCAGTCGTCGCTATTCACATGCCACCACACATACATGTATGCTGCCTCACATAAACCAACGGCATTTATGCAAAATTATACGTAAATGCGAAACCTTAATATTTATTTTAAAAATATTCCACGTTATCGCAAACAACAAATCTATTTAAAAACATTCAATATTTTGCATAAATTTAGAGAGCGGAAAGAGAGGGAGGCGAAAAACATACAAAAGCACTGGCATGTCTATTCCTCATATGAATTGTACACATGCACAGATAACTGTGGATGTGTGAGTGTGTGTTTTGGCACGAAACCGTTGCGGAGATAAAATGGCAGCTATGAAAGGATATGCGCACGTTGCCATACATATTTAAATGTGATGTTGGTAAATACATGCATATATATGTATGTATATCTGCATAACGGTGCTGGTGAAAATAACTGCATATGTGACAGCATATTTGACACTGATTCACAGACCCAAAACGCCACCGTAAAAATGGGTAGAGTCAAAAATCTGCATAAAAGTGCTGTAAGTGGAGCGCAGAGAGTGGGAGAGGTGGAGCCTGCGATTGAGTTCGAAGGATAAAAGCAAATAACTGTACTGTCACATGTATATACAGATAATGTGCAGGGAAAACAGTGGCGACAAAAACAACGCTAACAATAATAATAATATTGCTAAAATTATAAAATATGAAAATATGCAACGAAAATGTGCAAAAATGCAGCAAAAAGCGCTGGCACATATACGCACAAGCAGAAAATGAAAAAATATGCATATTCAGAGACATGAAAACTCGATTAAAATAAATAAAATTAAATATGTAAAACATATAGAGTGCCAATGTTTGAGAAAAAATTATTTTATAAATAACAGGGATGTATTTTTGTATCTGTATATCACTGAAAAAATAGAGAAATACAGAATAGTAAAGGTAAATAATGAATTTGGCAGCTCGAAGCTTATACCAAAATATATGACAACAGAAATATGCAAGAATTGCTAAGAAAAATGCTGTGTCGAGGAGAAAAATTTTCTATGAACGCAGTGCCAGCATATCGAAGGCAGGCGGAAGTAAATTAAATACTTGAATATATGTATATATGTATATATTATATGGTATACATACTTATTTGTATAATATATATATGTACATATAAATATAGTATATCATTTGTGGTAGTAAGTCACAGATATTGCCTTGCAAAGGCATACAACAGTAAACATATTGAAAGCATCAGTAGACAATAAATAATAATAATTCAAAGCACTGAACACAAAGCTTCGATGAAAGCATGTGGGTGGTCTTTGGAGACTGCAGCGTTGTATAGTACATATAGTGTATAAATAGTATACATATGTATATACATAGGTGTTTCGCAGTCAGTGAAGAAGGAGCAGAATAAGCTTAGTCATACAAATTTAGTATGTTTTTATATGAACTCACATATGTACATGTATATGCCGAAATGTATATGCCGAAAATCCCGTAATGAGAAAGGAATTTTACGCAAAAATATATGCAACTAATTTTGCCATTGCTTCGAGCATGCACAGTAAGGAGACTAATTATATCCCTTTTATGTCCTGATTCATATGAAAATGGTTTAGTATATTATGCATCGAATGTCGAATGAATCCCTTACCATATACTACTTTTCATTGACGAATTTTTCTTATGATTCGCATATTTAAACCGATATTTTAATTGTTTTTATGTTCACCATACGGGATCCCGAAATTAATATTTTCAAAATCCCAATATTCAGATTCAGATATTATTGTATGAAATACTGTTTTAAGGCAAATATTTCTTTTTCGGGATCCCGAAGTTAATATTTTCAAAATCCTGAAATTTCACGATTGCTGACTGACCGACTGTTTTTTTTTAATATTTATGGGATCCCAAAATTAATAACTTCAAAAACCAGAAATTTCGGGATTAAGATTAAGTTTTGTTGCAAACAACATGTTTTAAAAAAACTATTTGTTTGAAAATCTTGTTTTGAAGAAAATTTTATTTTTAAAATTTATTTGCTTACGTTTTTTAAATGCTTCCCAACTACGTGGAAACCATCTTCTTTGCATTTTTATTAACAATTTTTCTATATGATCTGCGCGTATTTAAGCACATACTTTGTATGACATTTTTCTATATTCATATTTCGGGATCTCGAAATTAATATTTTCAAAAACCCGACATTTTGGGCTTAAGAGTTTGTTGTATGCAAACATGTTTTAAAGACAGTATTTGTTTGAAAATCTTTCTATATCTTTTAAATAAAATTTCGGGATCCCGAAAACAATATTTTAAAAATCCCGAAATATTTCTGGGTAAGGTTTGTTTACGCAAAAGTTTTAAAGAAAATATGTTTTTCAATATTAACATAATTTTTTTTTTTTATAAATTTCATAACTAATTTATATATTTCATGACTTTGCCTGAAGTATGTAATAAGGGACCTCCCTATATGTACATACATACATATGTTAATATCTTAAATTTTTTATAACAGCATTTGTAAACCATTTTTTGTTAAAACAACGGAATTTTTATATGACTTGCTGCATTGTACAAACAAACATCAATACCATTCCATATGTTGATTTTAGTACCAGTACTCGAAGTACCATGACTGCAAACACGGCATACAATATATGATTTCTTTTTATATAACATATCTATTTTTACCGACAGTCACAATCTCGCAACGAAAGTTGTAAATGCAAAGAAAATTTATGAATTACTACACACGTAGATGTGGGCACGTGGCGGTGACACAGCCAATAGCAGAGATCGCAAGCTGTGATAAGATGAAACTTTAATGGTGGGTTTTTTTTTTTGCAAAAATGGTGTTGTATTTGTATGACTTATTGTGTGCATACATTGTATGTATGTATGTCTATAGTATAGCCAAATACGATGTAAGTGCTTTTACTTGTTTGTATATTTTTTATATAGTGTGAGTAATTATGAATATTTGTGTGTCTTATCTGGAAGGTCACCTAAATAATTCGTTAAGTTTTTTTTGAAAACAATTTTTTTCTTGAATAATAATTTTGCAGACTCTGGTCAGTAGCCAGCCACCATTTTTTTTTTTAAATCTTAAAAAAAAATTAATATATATATTCAAAACCACTTAAATATTAAGCTTATTTATTACGTTGCCTTATCGAAAAAACTCATTGTAATTTTTTTTGTTAAAATTTGTTGAGTTCTGAAAACAACTTAAATTCTGGAAGAATCTTACACGATAAAAATTTTTTTGGTGAAAAAACTAATAAAATTAAATAAAAATTAATAAATTTTAAAAATTAAATTAATTTTTTGAGTGAAATAAAATTTAAAAAACTAAGCTTTCGATATTCTATACTCGAAAAACATTTTTTGTGGTAGAAAAATTAATAAAATTATTTAAAAAAAATAATTAAAAATTAATTAATTTAAAAAATTAAAGTAATTTTAGTGGTATACAATTTTAAAATTATACTTTCGATATTCTTTACTCGAAAAACATTTTTTGTGGTAGAAAAAATTAATAAAATTAATAAAGTTAATGTTAAATTAATTCAAAAAATCAAAAAAATATATATTTTAATTAAAAAACTAATTTAATATGTAATATAAAATAAAAATTAATTAATTGAAAAATTTTTTAATTAAATTAATTTTTTTTAATTGTTAAATTATTTGATATTTATCTAATTTTATTAACTTTTTCTACCACAAACAATTTTTTTCGAGAAAAATTACTTATAAATTAACTTAATTTTTAAATTAAAAATAATTGTTTAATTTTTTAAATTATTTTTTAATTAATTTTCTTTGTTGTATAAAATTTAAAAATTAAACTTTCGATATATTTTTCTTAAAATTTTCAACTGTTTTCTTTTGACATTCTCGATTTTCTAATTTCCTTAAAATTTATTCTTACTAAAAACTCTATGTATTAAAGTTGTATAATTATTTTTGTTGTAGCAATAATTCGCACAGTTCCTCATCTTTATATGACAGCTGTTCCAGCTATTGTTGAGCTTTACTTAAATATTTGGCAGCAAGAGTTACAAAGGCTTACAAATACCTGCCATCGTACAAACACATACATAAATATTTTCCTATAGGAGCTACAATGCGCGCCACTTGCTACTTGTGGCAAATAAAAATCGATTTCGAATTTGCCATGCAATTCTATTAAATTTGAACTACATCAAACCGTTTTTAACACACATACATACATATGTATATGTACATGTGAATACAATCCGCCATTTGCTACCTTGCAACACGAGCAGTGCCAGCACATTGATGCCACAAGCCTTATACGCCATTTTTATTTTATTATTTCTTGCAATATTTTTATTTTCTCTACTCTTGCTTTTCTCTGTGAGGCCAATGGCTGTGTGCATGTGTTGGTTTATGCCTTTAAGCTGCTTCCGGCCCCTCACGGTTTTTGCGAGCATTTTATCTTTTGCTTTTATTTTTTTCCTCGTTTTTTTCGCTCGCTTTGTGTACATAACCTTATTTTGTGCGACATGGCTCACAATTGCAACTATAAACACAAAAGGTACGAATAAAGTAAAAAAAAATATTTTTCTCTATATGTTTTCTATATGAGAAAAAGGAAATACAGAGCTTGATAACACACGTGCGCACACATACACTTTCGTTTCTGTATGTGTGTGCTTGCCACAGACATTTTGTGGCAGCTGCCAATATTTCGTCTCCCCAGTGGTTTAACTTATCCATGCGCGTCAGTTGCTGTGCCGCTTTCATTGTGTTTGATCCCCAACTTTTCTCCAGCACACACACACATGCATGCAAGCACACGTCTCACGTCAACTCACCGCACCTCACCTTCACATCAGCATCTTTTCAGCCATCATGGGCGCGCACATCCCTCGTGGCAATAGCGCCCCCAAAATGTCCTTTTTCCACAAGTGTTCGTGACTTTGTATGTGTGCATATAAATATATATACATATATGTGTGTGTGTTGAACAATGTATAGGTATTTACGCTGTTTTCGACAGTTGGATTTGAATTCTCATGGCTGGCCTGGTATTGTGTGACGTGCGCAGCATTCATTTTTTGCTTAACCCCCTCACCCCTACTACCCTGCGCCCCCACCGAGGCCTTGCGACAATCCGCCAACCTTTCACCGATCCCAAAGTGCCGTGCTCTTTGTCCTTTTGTGTCTTTTTGGCTCAATAAATATGTATATACTACTTTTTTTGTTGTTTTTGTTGCTGCCACGACTGCCACACTTGGCTTGTTTGAGTCTACAAAAATTGCCAACCCAAGTATTCCGTTAGCCACACCGTCCTACTTACCTGCCTGCCCGCCCGCCTATCGACAGCGACCTTACTTCGCTTTCGCAGGGTTGCTTTTGGCGGTTTGATTTGGTTGGATGCTTTTATGCCATTTCATTCCCTTTCCGGTCCTACCAACCCACCCGGCCATGCTGCGACAACCACTGACTGTCTGAGTTACCTTGTTTTCGAGCTTTGGCATTTTCAAACTACAGTTTCCGGGGCGTCCCCTTCTCCACAACCCGCCGTTGCCACGCGGTAAGCTCACCGGATTTTATTGTGCTTTATTCTCGCGCCCTCTCCATAGCCTCACCTCACCTCAGCGCACTTCACCTCACCTCAGCTCACTTCACCTCCTTCTCGCCGCTGTTGGAATCGTCTCTTAACCCATCTCGTAGTGGTAACTTCCGTTTGCCGTTTGTGCGCAGCGTCACGTGTTGGTATGCGAGCGCATGTTCCTGACTGTTGGGGATTTATATTTCAAAATGGTCGCCCGTCGCTTTGCGAAGTTTTTACTTATGCTTCCTCTTCGCCGCTTCGTGTGCTTTTTCTTCGTCTTCTGCATTGGGATTTTAACTTTTCTGCTGTTTTTGAAATATGACACGATTACGGGATTTTTTCCATTTTTATTTCGCAGTTTTGTATTCCGAACGCTGTGGGATTTTTCTGTGTTGCGTTTCCTGTACCGTTTTTCGTAGTTTTTTCTCATTTGTTGTTTTTTTTTTTGTGTTTGTGTAACTGTCTGCTTCGTTGCCGTTGGCTGGCTTAGCTGGGTTTGGTCGACATTTTTTGCCAAGTTTTTGCTATTCTACGAACACACACATACGCACACATTTTTGCGGTTGCTCGTGTATGTGTTCGTTGTCGTACAAAACTTTGTCGGATTTGTGGAAAGTTATTTGCAGTTTAAATGGGGAGAAAGGCGCAAGCGGTGCATTGCAGGATTATGAAAATACAACTGGATCTATGCTTTGGCGTCCATTTAAGCATGAAATTTAAAGTTTCGTTCAAGTTTTGCGCAAGTTTCTGCTAAAATTGCTATTTTTCCCATATTTTAACTGTTGCTTCGGTGGCAGGAGTGGTTGCCGGGTATATGAAAAACTATTCAAAATGGATTTGTGGGTTATGTCAGACAAATGTTATAAAAAATGGAAAAAAGTGAACTTCGAGTGCAACGATTCTACAGTACGGATACAAAGACAAAAAATTCCTTATAAGACCTTGGCTTTGATTGTTCAGTTTATATGGCAGCTATATGCTATAGTGATCCGATCTGAAAATTTTCCTCAAATGTTGTAGCTCTTTGTTGGACAATAATTTGTGCCAAATTTCGTGAATATATCTTGTCAAATAAAACAGTTTTCCATACAAGAACTTTAATTTGATCGTTCAGTTTGTATGACAGCTATATGCTATAATGATTGGATCGAAACAATTTCTTGGGAGATTGTAGTTCTACCTGAGGCAATAAGCCACGTCAAATTTCCTGAAGATATCTTCTCAATTAAGAATGTTTTCCCTACAAGAACATGATTTTGATCGTTCAGTTTATATGGCAGCTATATGCTATAATGATTGGATCGGAACAATTTCTTGGGAGATTGTAGTTCTACCCGGGGCAATAAGCCACGTCAAATTTCGTGAAGATATCTTCTCAATTATGAAAGTTTTCCATACAAGAACACGATTTTGATCGTTCAGTTTATATGGCAGCTATATCATATAATGGTGTCATAATGCTGATTTCAACAAATAGTCAGCTTCTTGGAGAGAAAAGGGCGTATGAAAAATTTCAGATCGATATCTTAAAACGGAGTGCTAGTTTTCGTATCTACCAGCAAGCTGACAAACAAACAGAGCCTCGCCAAGCTGATCATTTATATAATTTATTAGTTTTATGATATCTAGGTTTTGTTTTGTTTTGGGCAAACTTTTTATGGCTGGGTTTTGGTTATATTGAATCTCGACTCGACATTGATATCGACTCTCTTCAGCTCTCGCTCTCGAGCCGATCTTTTAATGACTGATTTTTACTTTTCTCTCAATTTATATAATAGCTAACTAATTTTTTAACTTAAAATTTTGAGTTTTTGCTGATACTTGCACTGAAAAGATTTCAATTTCTTATCTTTAGTTTCTTCAGCAACACTTTCCAACTCTCTCAACCTCAATACAAACATTTTTTTACGAAAGAATTCATTTTTCGGCAAAAGTTATGCGCATCTGAACTCAAATAAACGCCATAAAGCAACTATAATCCATGTATGAAATGGGTTTTGGAGCATTTCTTTAAGCAAAAAATTAATTCCTCTGACTTTATGCAACATTCAACTCTTTACTTTATTGTGATGATGATTTTTATCATCTTTTTTGAAATATCGCATTACTGAAAACCGACAAACAACAGCATAGCAGCATATAAAGTTCACATACGCCCAACAACAGCAACAACAACAATAACAATAAATAAACAAGTAGACCAGCAGATAGTAAAAAGTGCCATTCAAAGTGTGTATGTTTGCATGTACCATATGTATGTGTGTGTGTTGGTTGGTTGGTTGGTGCTTTCTCGAGTGCGGCCCTTTTTACCGCAAAGTGTATCAAATTTATTGCCGAACATAACTTCGCACCGAAAATAGCATTGAAATTTATGTATTTCCACAGCGGTAACAGCGAGTAAAAAACTCCAACAACAACAAGTACGAAAAGCAACGAATCACGTCATAAAAATAAAATATCGCCCAAACGCAAGTCCAACTTACACTACATGCATACCCACACATACATCCATGTATATGTACTTCCATGTAAATATGCCTGTATGTACGTGTTTGCGCTCGCACATACATATATGTTGGTAATAAAGTTGGCAACAACAACCATAAAGTGACCCTTGGTCATCGCCAACATCATTGCCGGCATCAAGCCAACAGTTGTTATAGTTATTGTACACATGCCACTCACACACACACACACACACAGGCAAACCAAAATAAATGCTCTCGCTGTAAGGGCAAATAAAGTTCACTTTAATGTTGTGGCTAACACCGCAACAACAACATAAACAACAACAGCAGCATCAACTATAAATGACACTAATAAAAAAGCGCTTTACAACAAAAAAAAAACAGCAAAAAAATCTCTTAAAAACCGCCATATAAAATAAAATATGGTCAACACTGTCCGGTTCGGGCTTCGGTCTCGGTCTGTTCTGCAACCACTTTGTGGCTCTGTTGTGATATTGGTCCGTCAGTTGCTGGCTCAGTAGTTGATGTCGTTGAAAGTGTAACTCTTCGGTTACTCAAGTAATCCATAAAGCCGCCAAGTGGCCGCAAGTGGACCAAAATGACTGTCATGAACATGTGATAGTTTGGAGTATGGAGCTTCAGTATGCATGTTTTACTGATGAAGGTTGTGTGTTTCCAATTTTTGCTGTAATTTTTATATTTTTCAAAATTTTTATCGAAAATTGGTCGCAGTCTATATCTTGCCTTACAAAAGTTGCTTCTACAAAGTCCTCGCCTATTATCTATATTATAGACGGTTCTTAGTTTTGAATCTTCAATTCCTTGTATTCTATAATCGTCAGCCATGAAGATCGGCTCGTCCATACTTCTGCAGGGACACCAATATGTTAAAAGTTCAAATGATCCTTATAGGATAGTATATTAGATCTCAAAATATATACATTTACTAGTAGAGCCGGTTACGCATTGCTATGGCTATGGTATACCATAAATACTAATATATATAATAAACCATTCAACACCATTGAAAATCGGTGATACAAATAATACTTGAAAATTTTAAAAGAAAAATTAATACATTTTTCATTTAGTATTTTACTCAATAATATTATTAACAATAACAATATACTTTTTTTTTATTTATGAATTGTCAAAAGTAAAATTTTTAACATAACCTATCTTTTAAGTTGAATCAACTTTCACACTGTCTGCTAAATTTTACTAAAATCGGTTCAGTAGTTTAGGAGTTTACCCCGGACAAAGTGTAACACTCAATTTTTATATGTATATAGATTATCATATATATGTATAAGTATAGTACATAAGGATGTTGTTGAAAATGTATAACTTGTATCACATTTACTTCCATGTTGACCCCTTATTTTATATTTTAATTTTATATCCCTTCGTTTTTTCATTCCCAACCGAACCACTACCAAGTAGCGACCGCCTTCTACATACCTAATCCTGCTTTGTTGAGCCCTCCTGACCGCCTGTTGGCTGCTTTATTGACCCTTTGTGCTCGTTAAGCTATATTTTACGAAAATGCGCACATTCGTTTTTATATACACACCATACATTATGTACTATATGCATGCATAAGCGAAGAAAAAGATAATACTTAAACTAGAGTAATGTTGTGAGGTCAAATATATGCGAATATATACAAATAAAATAATTTTTCTTAACCCGAGAACACACATAATAAATTCAAAGGTTCCGTTTGCTTCTTTATTGGGTCTGCTGTTTTACTCATTTGATAGAAATAAAACAGTTTTGTAAAAGTCTAAAGAAGCCTACGAATATTCAATTTTTATGTACGAACATATTGCAGAAATATTAGAAAAATTTTTTATTAGAAATTATTATAATAATTATTGTTAAAAATATTATATTTTTGCTTATGAAATAACAAAATATTTTAAATTTATTTATTATCAATAATTATAAAATATTTAAAGAACTTTCTGTCTTTTTTTCAGGTATGTCTTCAACATTTACATCTCCAATAGTTTTTTGGGCTGAACTCAGTAGTAAACATTAGACTAGGTCAAATTATGTACACTATGTAAGGTAGGAAATATGAAAGAAATTTCGCTTTATACGCCACTGTATATTCAGCCTTTTACATTATGAAATTGCTCAAGAAAGTTTGCTGTATGAAAATTCCGTGCCTATGAGTGGTCTACTGCGGAAAAGTGCTTGCAAAGACTGGCATTTCTATTAAGGCATCGTCTATCTTTGCGTTCGAATTTCTAAAATTGGATAAATATACTGTTGCCGTTGCGACGTTGTTGACTTCATGAGAATAAATTTCGACTTCAAAGCGGTAAAACCAAAAATTCAATATTCTAAGCCCTAAAAGATTTTTTTTGAATATCTGAAATCTAGCAAAAGGACAGAGATTTAAAGAAAATTTTTAAAGAAGGACATGAAATCGAAAAAATTTCCCAAAAGATCGTGTTTAAAATATCGAGATGTTTAGTGATCCGAATATATTTTTCAGTTTTGTCAGAATCGTGCCAAAACTTTAAAAATCAATGCTTTTGGTGGTAAAACAGTCTTAATTCTGACTGAGTGACGTGAATAGTCAGAGCGGCATCCGGATTTGGCGTTCGATATCTCATAAGCTAACATGTTTTCGACCAAGTATGCTACAGAACATGTTTTTAGTTATATGCATGTTTAAAATATGCCAAATAAATAATAACTTGAATTTAGTTGACCTCCTTAGTATTTCAAAATCTTCCAAGATTTCTAAATTGTTTTGAGGTTGAATTCTTTTTTGAAGTTCTCTTCGAATATAGTGGAAGTATACTAGTTATTGTACTATTTTAGTTCACAAAATATCTAATTTTCCGATTTTTTTTTTACTTTAATTTTAAGCCCTTACCCCTATATTTGAGTTTCTTAGTAACCAAAACTTAACCGAAATTACTTTTAAAATTGAAATAATCGCAGTGAAAGATTGCAGATTTAAAAAATCGGATTAAGTTGCTAAAAATTTGTAGGTTTGAAAATGTATGCGTTTTTTTTTTTGCTTAGACTAGTTCAAAATCCTTTGAAAATAGTAACAATCGAAAGGAATTTTTAGTAGATTGAAATCCATTGGGAACGAGAAATAAAATAAAAAAATGAAAGGACGAATTAAGGGCGATCTGGGGTAGGAAAGAGGGAGAGAAGGGGCGTGGCTTAATTTTTAAGGGTCAAAAATGGCTCGATTTCCGATTTTTTTTCAAATAGTTATAACCGAAAAAAAGATCTTTCGCTAAAGTCTTTAATAATTGTAACCCAAAGATCTATGCAAATTTTCATGAAGATCGATTGAGTAGTTCTCGAGAAATCTTTCCAGTTTCGAGAAAAACGCGTTTAAAGACGGCGCTAGCTAGCCTCGAGTGCACAAGTTCTCAAGGATGTATCTCCGAAACTATTACTCGGAACAACTTGAAAATTTAGGAGAACATTCTAAAGGTGTAGAATTCAATGCAAATGAAAATAAAATATCAAATAAGAATAAAAAAAATCTATTTTTTGAAAGACGTAAACTCATACAACCTCTTAACACTTTTCTCTCATAAACTCAAAATTTTTGTGAAAAATATTGTTGAGGACAATTCACAAATTATCTGTCCTGTTTTCTTATATGCTTTCAGGCTTGTATTTTTTTTAATCTAGCTAGAATCGTATTGATTGTTGTTAAAAATGCATAAAGTTATTGTACTGACATACTAAAAATATATTCAGCACACCTCTCCCACATAATTATACTAATAGGTAAATAAATTACTTAGATTTTTGCAAAAATTCCATATTTAAAACGCTGTAAGTATAAATAAGTGGCAACTACAGTAATTACTTCGCTGATTATGGACATGATTGTTGTTAGAGAATTTTTAAAAATGCATTTTAATCAATACTTCGATTGTAAACACACATTTTAGACACATTATGATGCCTTAAACACAGTATTTTCCAAAGTATTTCTGCTAACCTCACACTTTAGACAAATACAGCACCGTAATTATGCAGTAATATTCAATTAGCATTCGATTTTTGTTTTTAATTATTACTCATGCACCCAAAGTACCTTTAAATACTTTTAAATTCCGTCATTACCATACAAACAACAACAGCGAAGCTGCAACCCCTGCTGACATTTCTTTGACAGTCTCAGCGCAGGAGTCATTTCAAAGCGCTGCTGCTGCGAGCGCGCTTATAAAAACAGCAGCGAAAAAAATTGCACAATCAGATTGGCAGACTGTTAAAAAATGATGCTGCTCTTTTTTCACAAGCACTGGTGATGATGCTACCGCCACCACAATGCATTGGCTAACGATGAGCCGAATGACATGCCGCTGTAATAGTCAGCGAGCCGCCAAGTGCCAGCAGACAGTAGACAAACAGCCCATTTGCAGTTTAAAATACCGTTTTTTTTGCGCAAATTTTTCCTTTGAGTTTTTGTCATTTCTTCACTTTGGGTTTTTCGCCTCATTTTGTGTTTTATTTTTTGTGTTGTTCGCTGGTGCCATAAACCGGCTACTGTTTTTTGCGCCCATTGCCGCATGCCTCACGCTTGTGGCAGTTGCAATTTCCTACAAGAACTCAAAACGTTTAACGGCCGCAAATGGTGGTCGTCGTGCTAAGCGTGTGACGGACTGACTGCTTGACTACATAGATTCACGCCTAAAATGTCAGAAAAGTCATTAGGATGTTAGACATGACAGGCGCGCGCAGGGTGATAGAAGCGGCCGGTGGGTAGAGCGGCAGTAGTTGGTAGCAGCAGCAGCAGCGGTGATAGAAAAAGGCTGGCATGTAAAAAAGGCGGCGCGTGAGTGGCCAGCAAGCGCTAATGTTGATGTTGTTGCTTTTTAAGTTGTTGCTGAAGTTGTTTTTTTAGTTGTTGTTGTTGTCAGCGCTGCCATCTTTATGGCTGTGACTCTAGGCTAGGCTGTTGCCACAAGTCGGCTTGTGACTGCTTGTCTCTTGGCTTTGATGTGGTGTCTATAGGCAAAGGATTGCGCTAGTGTTGAGTGAAAAAGATTTTACTAAAAAAAATTGTTTTTGTACTGTGTTGCAGTTGCAAGTTGTTAGTATTCACCGCCAAGTTATAAACTTTATTTTTTTTCTGTTTCGCTGCTGTTTTCTATGCCACAAATTATTGTTATTGTTATCTTGTTCGGCATTGTTTTCATGGCGCGTTTAAACATTTTTTGATTTATGACCTCCGACGATGTTCACAGCAACGAGAAAAAAAGCCGCCGCCTCGACCATTGTCCATCATACGCCGCGGCGATGATTTGTGTGGTTCGCTGCCACGGCTGCCGCGCGACAAAGCGCAATCAGCCAACTGCTACAACCAAGTGCGCGCTACTACGCCATTTCAACGAAAAGCTAAGCGTTCGACGTAAATCGCTAAAAATTCCGGGTGAACTCATCACCAACGCGCCCACAAGCGCACTTCCCTACATTTGCCCCGCCGCATGTGTACTTAGCAGTAAATATGTGAGCGCTTCGCCTCAAAACATTAGCTACCAACTATTTACGACCGCCAAGCTCCTGTGCGCTCCACCACGTCGACATACGCTGCGCTTGTCGCTATGCGGTGTCGGTGCGCTTGGTGTCAGCATTTCGGGAAATTTATGGAAAGTTGTAAATTTTCATCCGTCACAATTGCCGCGTGAGTTGGCAATTTCGCGAATGCACGTCAACGGCAACGAATACAACGACAGTAACAACAACACTAGCTCAGCAAACGCAACAATGACAACCACAGCCGCCACTCGCGTCAGCGCGCATCTCTGCCTTTGTTTGCTTACAGGTGTTGCTGTAACAGCGCGAAAAAAGGACTTCTGCTATAGCCTGCGCGCTTGCCTCATTGCAGTTGTAATTTAAAATGGCAATTAAAATGTGCGACCTTTACAAGTTGCGCCTTTGTGCGCCCGGTCGGTTGCCCCGCTGCTGGGTTGGCTGTTAGTCGGCGCGCGCTGGTGTCGACATGCTAGCTTGGTAGTGCGCGCACTTGAGGGCGGCAGGCAAAGGCGACGGCGGCAGGTGCGCAAGGATGCCACTGTGTCCACTTTACTATCGCTACCGTGGAGCAGCAGCATGATTGATTAGTGGCCATAAAAAATAGACGCGCGACGGTGCAGCTAGGTAATGTAGTTGTTTCGTTGCCTGGAGGTGGATATGGTGCTCAGTTAGCATTGCGTAGATTTGTAGTTTTCGATATAAATATGCGTTTTGTGCGTGCGCTGTTTGACGTAGCCGTGATGATGCGCGAAGCATGAGATTTATTACGTTGCTTAACTAACTTCTCTTCATCAGTTTAGAATTGAAGGCAAATAATGGCGCGTATATGTTTTGTATGTAATTAAAAGCAGTTTCAATGTATTATATAAATATTGAATATATTATAATAGAAAAACTGAGAAGAAATCGTTATATTTATGAAACTATGAATGAAATTTTTTTTAATTTCTGAAAACAATTTCAAATTTATTTTTCCATTTTTATGGCTGTGAGTCTAAGCTAGGCTGTTGCCACAAGTCGGCTTGTGACCGCTTGTCTCTTTGGCTTCGAAGACAGAAATATTTCTATTTTTAATCGTTTCTAAGTTGCTAATAGTTTTCTAGAAACCCCAAAATTTGCGTAAAAAAAGACTTACTGAGGGGAAACATCAATAATTACCTTAGTAATTTTATATTTTACTGTCGATTCTTAATCACTTTATTTCGCTCCCTTCCCAAACCATTTTCATAAATAGCACTCGCATTGATCGTATGCATCCTAGATTTGTTATGTCGGAAAAATTATGCGAAAAGTACATACTTTTTATAAGACCAGCAAATGGAACATAGATCTTTATCGTTAAATGCGGTTTTTTCAATACTGCTGTTTCCAGCTCGGCCGACTGTGGTACACGAAGATTATAAAAATATCTACTTGATATTTTAATTCTAGCTTCTCCGTAACCTTCCCAAGCAACTTGCGTACAATTTTTTCCCTCGATATACTACTAGTATTTTCTTCTTTAACAAGGAGATGCCACACCAAACGAAATTTTATATCATAATGTCGATATACATACTTGTACAAGTATACATTTTCCATATGCCCTAATAAATTTCCAATAAAACAACCTAAAACATAAAAATTTGAATTCTAAAGCCCTAAAAGCGATTTCCCCAAATTGCCGTCGCTCATTCCTTCTTTGCAGAACCTTCGATGATTACACGTTGTTGTTATTTTATTTGTTTTTATTTATTTTATAACCTTACACTTGCTCACTTCAATTTTTATACCAAAAAGCTACTAAGAATAAGCTCTCTAAATTTTTTTTTATTATTTTTTGAGTTTATTACTAAATACACAAGTCACTTCGGTTCTCGCAAAATTTCATGCGTCACATTTCTCAAATTTTCTCTGGAAATATTCTTCACACGAATAAATAATGATTTAGTACATATTCCGTCATTTATTTTATTGAACACAGTCACCTTTAAGTACGCTGTTAATGTTAAGTAATACTATACACTTGCAACAACAATGAAATGAAAATGAAAACAAAGTATGCATATGAGTGAATGTTTATAGTTTTGAAATTTATATTTTGAGGTTAGAAACGATGGTATTTGTGTTTTAAATTCGATTTTTATTTATTTAATATTTTTTTTATCAATTTTTTATTTTTTTTTATTTTATTTTTTTTTTAATTTCATTATTATTATTTTTAATTTTTTTGATGAATTTTATATCATTTATTTTTTTAGTGTATAATTTTTTTTTTATTACACATTTTTATATATTTTTTATTGTTTATTTTTGTGTTTTTTTTTTAATTTTATTTTGTGATATTTTACTTTATTATAATTTTTTTAAATTTTTATGTTACATAAAATTGCAATAGTTGAAGAGTCTTGTGATTTGTGGTGTGTGTGCACATAATGACACATTTTTTTATTTTTATTTTATTTTTTTAATTTTTTTTGTTTTGCTGTTTATTTTTTTTGAGCTTTAAAACATTAGGTTACACTTGTTTGTTTAGTCTCGTACAATTTAAAATTATTTTGTAATTTTTTTACTCTGGTATTATATTTTTTGTTTTAAATATTTTTATTAATTTTTTTTAGTTCCAGTTGAATTTTTGTATAAAGGTGTGGTTATTTGCATAAAAAAATCAATGTGATCAGTTTTGTTTAATATTTAATTTATTTATAATTTTTTGTTATGTATATTCATATTTATTTTTTTTTTTCATTAAATTTTTATGCAAAAATGTAGCAATTTGTATGAGAAAAATTTCCGACGGCAATATATTCCAACTGCCGGCGGTATATTGTGCTATTTGTCGACAACCGTCGGCATTGATTCGCATATACGCTTTTTAGCAGCAGCGTTTAATTGTCAATAGAATTCAGCAGGAATGGCGTATAAAAATTCCTTAATAATTCTTCACACTTTTTTAATATAATTTTTTAAATTTTTTTAATACTTATTTAACTTTTTTTTTAATTTTTTCAATATTTTTTTATAGTTACATAAATTTTTCCAGATTTTTATATTTCGTTTTTTTTTTAATTTTATTTTAATTTTATTTTAATTTTTCTATTTTCATTTATTTATTTATTTTTTTCAATTTTTTTAGTTCTTTACATTTTTTTAATAACTTTTTCATACATTTTATACTTCATAGCGTCTTATAAGCACGCTACGCATTACATAAGAGGTCACACTTCACTATTTAGCTTTCTAACTCGTCATTTGTACGCTGTTTTAGTTTATTTTTATACACATTTTCTTAAAAAATATATTTTTTTCACACACCTGCTGACATTTAGGGATTATCTCATTGTAACTACTTTTTAATTGTTCAATTTGTATCCTTTTTACCGCTGCCGTAGCACAAAGCAAAGCAAAATCCGTCGCGCACGTAATTAACACAATTAAAATCAAAACATTAATGACCTTTTATAAACGGCCACAACACACATGTACTGGCTAAGTAAGTTTGTGTATGTGTGTGTGTATGAGTGCGTATGCATGGTAGTACATACAGACATTTGCCTCTGCTTCAGTAGAAGGAAAAACACAAACATATACACCGACTACTACCACTCCTAATTATGTTAATTGTGAATACTCACATACACACGTGTGTGTATGCGTACATATAGCGCTTATATACATATGTATGTATGTGTATCTGTAGTTGCAAAGTCATGTGTATCAGTGGAGCTACGAAAATATTGCGTTTGGTGCGCAATGTAAGAGCATAATTTTCGGCATAAGAGCGTCGAACCTTTCGTGGAAAATTATTTCGCTCACTGCTAAAGAGAGGATTTAATTCGTAGCACTTACACATTGCACGAAAAGTAATAAAAAAATGAGAGTGTAGCGCGGTAGTAGAAGAAAAAATCCGGAAGGAGCGCATTTTTTTTATTTATTATAATTTTTTTTGCAAAAAAAAACAATATTTTTGGTGGGAATTATTTGTTATCGTCAAAATAAAAATAATAATAAAATTTTATAGCCTACTTTTTGGCGTTATGTCGAAAAAATATAATATGAAATATAGTCTTGAAACATAAGCACTCTTTTAATTTTTCCACACTCTAGTTGAAGTTAGAGAGAGACAGCTACGTCATACATGACTTAAATAATAGAGAAATAAAATAAAAAAAAATGTCAATAAAATCTCTCTACAGCGCAAGCGCCTAAAAGTTCACATTACACAAGTACTCCAGCTTTATGTGGGAGTATTTAAAGCTAATTACTCCGTTACATATGCGAGAGTATAAGAAAGAGCGCAAGCAGTGGTGAGTGAGAGTGTAAGAAAGAGAGCAAAAACGATGCTGTGTGAGAAAATTATTGTGTTGAACTGCCCTTTTGGGGTATGTGAAGCATACATGTGGGTGTATGAAACTCTGAAAAGTATGCTACAAAAAATTTGTTTATTTGCTTGCGAGAAAAAATCGCTGCCAACTTTTAGTATGTCAAAAAGTTGTGAATTTCAAGATTAAAAAAAAAAATATTTAAATATTTTTATTGAAGACTGTATTACTGTCAAGCAAATATATCTAATGAGAATAGTGCAAATTTCTTGATCTACATTTATTTCGTTATATATTTCAATATATGTATGTATGTATATCCTCCATGCAAGCTCCTGTGTCCTTGCTAAAGCAGGTGTCTGTCAGACAAATATGGCGTCTTGAAAGCCAATCGAAGCGCAAGTAAATGCTGCGGGTGCTTAGCGATGCTTGAAAGTTGTTTTGAGAAAAAATAAATGCTACGAAATGGAAAATAAGAAATTTCGAGCAGCTTCACAGGAGAAGCCAACACCGGGAGAAGCAACAGCGTGAAGGCAGCATATAAGCAAAGGACTAAGCGGCAAGACGAAATACCAGCAGATATGCCAATAAATGCAGAGATAGACACAAATTGTGGGTGGTGCAAGCAAAGAAGCTGCAAAAAGCATACTTTTATGCGAATAAGCTGGTGGTGGTACGAATTGTAGTAGAGAAATGTAAAGCAGAGGTAGAAGCTGAAATGTGAGAAGATAAAGAAAAATATGTAAATGTAGAAATACTCGGAAAATAGGGAACGCAAATGCAGTAGCTAACTAAAGCAGCAAATTCGGTTGAATACTCTTTTCCTTTCCTTTGAAAATTTTCAAAGGCAATCTGTATTTATTTGTATTCGCACTGTGTATTTACGCTTGCGTTGGTATGTTTTCATGATGTGTATGTAAGTATGTTTCACTTTAAAAGTCATTTACACAATTTTAAAGTCAAATTAAAGTAAATAGAAATTGTGTTATGCTTTTAGGCGTTAGAGCGGTAAATATTAGCTGACAATTGCTATAGGTTGCTATAGGATAGAAAAATGATAATAGAGAGGCGCGTTAGGATATCCTTACTAATATATTTGTATATTTTTGTAATTATTTTCTTTTTCAAAAGAGTCAGTATTGGCTTCGACCATAGAATTTTAATTCTTAATACCGCTACAACCGCATAATCGTTGTCTATGCCTATGAAGAAGAAGAAAGGTTTAATTTGTTGATTCGTTGTACTATAAATTTGTTATAGTTTTTTGCAATCATGATTCAATCATTTATCCTATCGTCAAATTTAGTAGAAACTCCGCTTTTTGGACAGCAAAAAATTTCTTGACGAAATGTTACTCATACGCTAAGTACCTACTGGATCAAAATTAAGGTTTCAAGCAACACAACTACAATGTATTAAATTGCATTAATATAAAACTATGAAATTTTTACTTATTGTGATTATTAGGAAAATATTTTAAATTATTTTTTTGACGTTTTAATTTTTTCTTTTTATTTTTGTTTTTATATATTTAATTTATATTTTTTTTTTTAATGTTACTAGTTGAGACTATTAAAAAGACATGTTTTTAAATTTTTAAAACTATTTTTAATTTTTTAAAAATGTTTTTTATTTTTATTTAATTTTAAAATATTTGCTTTTTTTGTTTTTACTTTTGTTTCTTTTTTTTGGTTTTGTAATAGTTGTTTAATATTTTTTTAATATTAACGGTTTTTACGAGTTTAGGTTATTAAAAAAATATCATTTAAATATATTTATTATTTTTTTTTCAAATTTGTTCTTATTTTGCAGAAATTGTTTTTTTCTGAATTTTTTACTTATTTCTGTATGTTTTTATAATATTGTTTGAATTAAAAATAAATTTTACAAGTTAAGATATTGAAAAAACAAAATTATCTCAACTGTCTTCCCAAGTTGGCTTTATTCAAAAGTTATATTTTTTAATTTTTTTTTGTATTAAGTATATTTTATTTATTATTTATAATTTTTTTTTTGCTTATTTTTTAAATAATTTTTCACAAGATGAGATTATTAAAAAAAATTATTATTTGTTGTTGTTTTATGCTTTTTTACAATTTAATTTTTTAAATTTTTTTTAGTATTCCAGTTCTTTTTTAATTTTTTTAAATTATTTCAATTTTAATTATTTTAATTTTTTTAAATTTTTTAAATTTTTTAATTATTATTTATTTTATTTTATGTTTTTTTTTTATTTATTTATTTTTATTTTTTTTTATTTTTTTTTTTTTTTAATTTTTATCTGTTTTAATTTTTTATTTTTAAATTATTTTAATTTTTTTTTAATTATATTAACTCTTTAATATTATTGAAAAAAATTATTTATTTGTATGTTATGTTTTTTTTAATTATTTCATTTTTTTAGTTTCTTTTTTAATTGTTTTACATTTTCTTTTATTTAATTTTATTTTTTAATTTTTTTAATAATATTAACTTTTTGTTTCTGTATTATTTTCTACTTAAAGTCTCTTAATTGGAAATATTACTTTTGTACCCTCGTAAGCATCAAATAGATAGATTTTTATATATTTTTTTACTATCACTCGATGCCAACGAAAATTTTCTAAAACAAACCTTTCAAGTGAAACGAATTTTCTCTCTGAAATTGATATTTTGTTTGGCAACTTGATTATTTACATTTCGTCAAGGCAATTTTAGAGTTCACTCAGGCGCGACGCATGACTCCCATACCGCGCTATACAACTCTACCTACACACTCGCATACTGCAACACTGCATAGCCACTTACGCCGCCGTGCGCACTTTCTACAATTAGAAAAAAGACTTGCCCGCTGCGACAACATAATTTTGCGTTTCATTGAATTTTCCTCAAGCAACAACTGGAAAATGGAGCAGCAAGCGAAAATTCATGCCGGCAACAAAGACAAAGTAAATGTTGCCGCACAACGATTAAAGCTAGAACAAAGCACACAGAAAAAAATTCCACGGTAGAAATGAGAAAGCATAAAATAAAAAAAAATTTAAAAATCATTGAAATATGAAGAGGAGCGTTTGATAAAAAGCAAAAAGTTGGAACAAAATCGCAAAAGCACTCGTTTTAAAATACGGAAAACTTTCAAATGAAGTGCAGAACGCGTTGGCTGCCGTCCCGAGAGACAGATTTTTCGTTAAACGCTTGGCAAATATTTGCTTTACGCAGCGAAAACGCGCTGTAAAATATATATTGTGAAAATGGCAGCCGAAACGTGAGTGGGTGCAGTCAGCAGGCGGTAAGGAGGGAGTAAAGATGCTTGCAACGGCAACACGGCGGCAGGAGTAACGCATGTGAATGTACGCGAACGCACGAATGGAAAATAAGTAAATGCTTTTTGAAGGTTTTTATGCGTACTCCTTCCAATTCAAGTAGGAGTAGGAATACATACATGCATATATTTATAAATATATTGCTATGCTCCTTAAAGCCACGTGCAAATAAATTTTAAAGCTGATCATGTTGAAGTGATAAGGCATAAGTGAGATATGTGCGTGTGTGGCGCGCAAATACAAGCGCATGTGGCAGAGTACATTTATAGGAGAGGCTTGTAGATGCTGTATTTTTCATTTTTGTTTTTTGTTGAAAGTATAGTAAGGAGAATTTAGAATTTACGCTAATGTATACATGTGTGTGTAGCATACCAGAAGGCGCGAGCACGTATTTGTGTTGCTAGACGCGCTGTAGATGTAGCGCTGTGAAAATTTAAATGATGTTGCACACAAAGAGAGGAAGTTTCCACACGCTTAAATAAATATTTCTATGTGTGTATTTATAACTATACATATGTGCAACATTTTATACTCAAGTACTCACGCGTTAAGTTGCGCAAATTTTGCCTTCAGCTATTTAAAAGAGGCGGAATAAACGTTTGCAGAGCAAATATGCGAGCTTATATATTTGCAGAAGACTGGGGAACTCGCGGTATATCGAAATTAAAATATTATATAATTTTGATCAATTTTTTTTTATTAAAAGTTTTTTGATAAATATAAATTATATAAAAAATTGCTTATTAAAAAAATTATATTAAATTTTTTATTATTAAAGTTTTTCTAAATAATAATTTAAAAATTATTATATCAAAATTTTTTATTATACAAATTTTTTTATTTAAAAATGAAAATTGATCAAAATTATATAATATTTTAATTTCAATATAACGTGAGTTCCGCAGGCTTCTACAAATATGGGAGGTTATATGTACATATTTGCTTTGCCAACGTATAATAAAAAAATTTTTAAACAATTTTTTTTAATAAAAAAGTTTTAAATAATTGTTTTAAAAAATAATTTTTAAATACTTTTTTTAATTAACTGTTTTGAAATATTCCTTTTTTTAATTGTGAAATATTTTTTTAATAAACAATTCGGAATATTAAAAAAAAATTTAATATTAAAAAAATTTTATAAAAAAAATTTCGCTATTTTCACTGCTTCTCGAAATAATTCTTTTTATTGTTTTAAGAAATTTCAACAAATGTTTGAAAATAAGTTTTCTTTAACAGCTTGCTTCAAAATCACTAATTTCTTTTTTAAAAATCCAAAATTTCCAAATCATAAAATTCGGCGACTCAATTTACATATTATTCATAGCATCCATAGATAAAAATCATATACCGCTATGTATTTATGTATAACTCTACATCCTCCTAGTTAGCAAAGCCACATTTTACATAAATATACACACACCTACACTGACAATTTTAATGGCTTATAAATCAAATGCCATTACTATCGATGTGTGGCAGCGCGTATGAGCATAAATCATATGCAAATGGTTGACTATTCCCATACAGATCTGATATATGAATATTATCGCTTGGTCGTATACACATTAGCTAATATAAAAAATATATATTTTATAGAGCTTATTTGAATGTAGTTATCGCTGTGGACTGTGGCTTTATGCCATTAACGATATTTTATGTTGCTAACAAGGCTTCAAGTGGGGTCCTGCACTAAGCTATTATTTAAATGTATATGTATATAAATATATCAACTTTATATATTTATATATTATTTATACATATATTATTGTTGCATGTGAAAATGTATAATTTATATCCTTGCGTGTATGTGAAAAGGAAATTCAAGCTTAAAAAAGTTGAGGTAGTTTAGAACAATCCTCATTGATGAATGAAAGTGCTTGGAAGTCAGTTGGAGAATATATGGTATAGTTTTTTTCATAATGCTTGTATTAAAGAAAATCTTTCCTAAATGCCTTCGCCTAATAGAAATAAGAGTTAAGGCAAGATCTTGCCTTTGTCAAGAACCCTCTGATTTCATCATCTGGTAACGGGTTATTGACACTTGAGACTTTCAAAAAAAATCGAATTTTTTGGTATAATGGTATATCGAGTGTACACATATTTGAAAATACTCGTATTCTCCGAAATTTCGAAGTTGATCCGGCAATTACTTTCGCAGATATTAGCGCACTTGTAAGAGCCGAAAGTTTCTCCATTATAATTAAGGTAAAACATGCATTGATTTGGAACATACGAAGACTGGTTTATACCGAATTTCGTGAAAAAAAGCGTTTGAGTAAGATAAAAACAAAAGCTTGGATACTTGAATTCTTTACATAATTTTTGAGGTTATGTGAAAAAGGTGTGAATAGAAAAGTTGTAGATCCTTTCATTACCAAACACTTTACCATATTACTGTGGACAGAAAATAGAAAGACTTTTTAATTTAAATTTCGCGGGAAACCCAATCATTCAGAATATTGGAAAGGGCCTTCGATGATAATTGTTGTTTGAGCAAATGTTTTTGATTGGCACAAATTATGACCATCAACATCAACAGATGATCAACACGTCTTAAAAATAAAGGTGCTTGATGCTTAAAAATCTACGATTAACAGTCAGAGATCAGAGTCAGGCATCCTTGTTATATCGGAAAAATCAGTAAAAATCATTTTGGTCTAAGAAAAGTGAAAGCACGATTGGTTCCAAAATCACTGAATTTTTTCTAGGGATAACTTCGCGTTAACGTCTGTGAAATTATTCTTTCCGACTTCCAGGATGTCATGAAACAAATTTTTACTGGCGATGAGTCTTAAATCTATGCTTGCGACCCAGTGGTGTGATGCACTCCGAATTCCTTCCAACCTATTCGAGTATTATCCGTTCTTTGCGCGAAGCCATTCTTTCTTCGTTAGTTTTTCTCCAAATTTTCAACCAATACTGTGCCGTAACAACCGTCGGTTAGTGACTGTAGTCTTAAAGAAGTGAAAATTTCGCAAAAACATGATTTTCGTGATTCCTTTGCTTAGTATGTAGTTACTTTACTTTACTTATTAGCTTTTTCGGAATTTTCTTCTATGTCTTCTATTTATAACCAACGCAGCATTGTTAAGACTGGATAAAAAATCTGTCACTGGCTTGACTGACTTAGGGTATGTGTCACTACCAGAAGAAAAAATTAAGTTGCGCACCTTTTTTGTGATATGCTAAACGTCAAAATCTTGAGCAAGCTTTTCTTTGTGAATTGATGACCTTTTTCGTCGCCGCTTACAAGTGATTTACACAATTGTTACTCATACGACATGGTGTACTGCATGCATACAGTACAATACATTCATAACTTTAACTGCATATAACTATTCTGGGAATGGTTTTATGAAAAAAGTCATCATATCTTTTCTATAAAGTGGAAAGTTTTGTATTAGCATGTCATTATCTTAAAGTTATGGGTTTCATTGTTTTTGAGTTAGAAAATGTATTGCAAATGTTAAAAATATTCTTGTAAAATATATGAAAATCAAATTGGAAAATAATAGCCTTGTCATAGTCTATATAATTTAATAATAATCGGTCAGCGTCCAGTTTCCACTTGAAAATCTGTCTCCAGACCTAACAAGAACTCCATCTTTTACAAAACATACAAAAAATCATTGCAACCATGCAACATAATAACAGTGGCAACAAAATAATTATGCTGCCATTAAGTAATTGCTGACAACAAAAAATTCCCAACTACGAAAACAAGAAAAAACAAATATTTTAATCAAATTCAAACAAATCATTTACAAGATTGGTAGATTGGCGTTAGACACGCCACACAGAGACACATATACGAAACGAACATGCCGCAAATGGCAGGCGAACGAACAAAATTTGATTATCGAATTCCCCAAGTATTATTTAACGAAATTGCATTTAAATACACCATGTTGGATAACAAATTGTATGAACAATGGCCGAAGTAATATGCGACAACATTTGTGCTTATCACGTGGCTGCTGGCACGGACAGACGACTAATGCCGAAGCAAAATGGACAAAATGCCAATAGTTTCGAACAACAACAAACATGTATTGGCATACAACAAAAACAACAACAATAGTGACAGTAACAGCAACAACAAAAAGTTAATATCAGCAATAACAATAACAAATAGCTATTAATGCAGCGACAGCAACAGCATCAGCAGCTGTTGCCTAAATGTTTGTTGCATTGTTGGTGTTGTTGTTGCTAATAATTTGCATTGTCGCCGATGTATGCTGCTGTTGTTGCTGCGACTATGTGGCATTTGCCGTTGTTACTTTGTTGGGCTCATATTATTTTTGTTGTTGTTGTTGTTGCAATTTTTGTTATTGTTGTTGTATTGCATATTTTGCTTGCACTGTAAATTTGCAACAGCGCATTATACAGTTCAAAATGACAAAGCACAACAAATAGCGATGTTGTTGTTGTCATTGTCGCCGTTCGAGCTGCCTTAATTGTTGCTGTTGTTTTTGTTGTATTTTATTGCTTGCTTATGCATGCACTTTGCAATAGATGCATGTGTCGTCTGTTGTGACATTAACATAAAACAATAGAAAATTATTAGTAAATGCATGCGTTGCAACATACATGCAACAACAACATCGAAATATGACAATAACAATAAATACAACAACAACTTTACAATGCACTTTAAATTGCTTATGTTGTGATTGTAAATTTTGTTGCCGCCAGCCAGCCAGCAGCTTTGCGGTTAATGCCTGTTGTTGTTGTTGCAGCTATTATTGTTTTTGTTGTTGTGCGCTATTTATGTTTCTATCTGTGTTAATGCATTAGCATATGCTCAACACACACATGTAAGTCAGCTAATTAGCATACATATTGTTGCCGCTCATGTTCTCCCTTCCCCCGTGCCCATCACTTTTGTTGCTGGGGCAGCCTTCAGCCCTAATCTGCAGCACTTTAAAGCACTGGATTTGCAGTAATATTTCACGACAATAATATTAATACACTGGTATTGAGATCTCATTTGCAACGATTTGATGGCAAAAGGCAACGGGAGCGACGTGCAACTGCCTGGCGACACTGTGTGGCATGTGTTGCCAATAATTTTTCCTTCAGTGTTGCATTACTACATATTTATTTTATTTATTATAATCGCTGGGTATACACTCATGATCAAAATTGACCCGGACTATACATATATTGGACTATATACTAAAGTGCCTTGAAAAAAAAAATTACCGAGTTTCGTTGAAATTGTGTTTTTCATGAAATCACGGCTACGAAATCGTAGAAAATATTGTGGACGCGTTTCTACTCAGCCACAAACACATGGGTCTGTATGTTTGAAACCATTCCTCGAAGGTCGGGAATTCAGCGTAATCTTGTCTTATATATGTTTTCCATTCATCTAACATCAAAAAAGTTAAAGCAGTTTCAAAACTAATATTTTTTCTTTTGTTTAATTTAAATGTCATTCGATTTTCGCACACCTATCTCAATTATCTCAATAAATTTTCCATTGACGCACTTACCGCTCAGTGAGTTATGCCCACAACCAGGCGCTTTGCCCAGCAGATAATCGTCCTTGCAGATGAATTTATTGTCGTCCAGCACGTAGAGTTGTTCGCCAGTGCTGAGCTGTTTGCGGCAGATGCAACATGTAAAGCAGTTGAGGTGGAATACTTTGTCGCGCGGCTTACGTACGAGATCGGAGGGAGCGATGCCTTGACCGCAGCCACTGCATTTTGTGCCATAGCGCCTGTAAATACAAAAGAAAGAAATTCAAATTCAGATTCAGATTATCAATAGTTGCAGGTTACAATTATTATAAAATGAAATGATATTGGCTTGAGTCCAATATGGTTTTTGATTCATGTAGAAATGATATCCAAGTACATTGTGAATTATCTGATCGGTGGATATACAGATTTAAGTTTAAATAATATCTACATTTAGGGATTTCAAAGCATTAGATTGCGAAATATATGAGTCTCAAGTGAATTTTAGACTTTCGCAATCCAATGCTATATATACTCATTTTTCTTTTTTACATATCTCTTCCTTAAAGAGCCGTAGTCAAACTTGTTCTAGATAACCCTTACTAATTTTCAGTTGGTATAATTATTTCTCCTCGTTATAAATTATAAAAAGGCAAGTTCTATACTGAGTGTTGTAAAGGGAATTGAACGATATGCCTTCTTAGACTACTATCGGTTCACAAAATTACTTTTAACGGATTGTTTTAAGATAAATGAGGCCTACATTTAGGCGCATTGATAATTAAGATGTATACACGTTATATATTTCTGAGTTGAATCATAGGATATTACCTCACTTTCATATTCAGCGCTACTATCCCTTCATTTTTCCAGGGTTAGACCATAGAATATTGCCATACTTTCCTATTTAGCCATGTCTTGACTGCATATACCCGAACTACTCCCTTAGTTTATGAGATATCGTTCTGAAATTTTGCACAGGTCCTTTTATAACCAAGAAGCTGCTCATTTGTCAGAATCATCGAAATCGGTTCACTAGAGCATATAGCTGCCATACAAACTGACCGATCCAAACAAGTCCTTGTATGGAAACCTTTTTTTTTTATAAGGTTTCTTCACGAATTTTTGTCTAGACTATTTCGCAGGGTAAAGCTACCATATCCCAGTATTTTGTTCAGATTGGACCACTATAGCACATAGCTGTCATACAAACTGACTGGTAAAAATTCATTTCTTGTAAGGAAAACTCTTTTAGTTTAGAAGATATCTTCACGAATTTTGGCATGTATTATTGTCCAAGGCAATGCCATAACCTCCATAAAAATTTTTTAGATTGGACCACTATAGCATGTAGCTGTCATACAAACTGACTGATCGAATTAGAGTTAAGGATCTTTTTATACCCTTTTATGCCGTAAGAAATGCACCTGTAAAGGGTATAATATTTGTATTGAAGACGTATGAATGTTTAACTTTGTTGCTACTTGCAATTTTTTTTTGCTTTGGGCGCAGATCTCAAATATAGCGACCTGAGAACATAGTTTAATTTGGAAGCTGGAGCGAAAACGGTTGTTATTTTGTTTTAATTCACTAATTTTTATTTCATAAACGATATAAATTTTTATTAGCCACCTCGAATCGCGTAATTGGAAAGCAATTTTTCTTTTATTCGCTTATTGCACTTAGAAGTGCGAAAATCCATTGACCTACTCAGTGAAAAGTGCTAACAGTGAAGAGATAAGCAATTAATGTTTGGATAAAATATGTTGCTGTCCCTCACTATTAGAAAAATTTGCAATTGTTGGTAATAATACTTTCTATTTTTAATGTTTTTTTCCTATACAATAACAATAAATCAATGATTGCACTATAGAGGTAGAAATTTCTAGAATACAAGGCATCTAGTATTCATACACGTATATTTGTATTCAAATACTCCTTTTACAAGGTTTGCATGCAAGCAGTGCTGAATTGATTGACCCACAGAGGATAACAGTTATCTGTACATGTATGCAAAAATGTTGATTTATGGTGAATACTACACTCACCAATCACTTGATACCGTTAGTTAGCGCTGGCAGTGCTATAAAAGGTGGCAAAACTAAAATGAGAAAATTTCACAAAAATAAAAAATAAACACAAAGTACTCATGCTCACACGAGTATGTAACACATCAGCGCTGATGAGCACCGCGTAGAACACATCGAAGCATCAAAACATCAATTCAACTAAATCAAAGCTAAATCTACTGCAGTTGAAGTCGTAAAACAACAAACGCTGCGAAAGGAACTAAAGAGGAAATGCAAAAAAACAAAAAAAAAAACTTTACAAAAGGTGAAAATAGTTTAAAAACAGTTGAAAAAATTAAAAAAAAAAATGAAAAAAATAAAAAAACAATTACAGAAAAAAAATTTAAAAAATAGAAAAAATCGGTCTGCTTGCTAAATGAGTGCTGAAGTGCGAAAGCAAAAAATAATTCAAGCACGAAAATGAGTGTGTCTATGCTTGAATGCCCGTGTGTGTGCTTGAAGCACATTTTAATCGAAGCGAAATGCAAATGAAATTGAATTAATAGGAAAAATCACACTTGAAATGCACTCGTAAAGCGCCTCAACAAAAGGTAGTCAAAGCGGTAGCAGCAGCAGTGATTGGAATTTTTGCGCTCTCAATTACAATTACGACAGCAAAAAATAGAAAAAATTAAAAAAATAAAATAAAAAGTAGTGTGAATGGCTATACTCTCCATTTTCATCATAGCCTACATGCCACCACAAATCACAATCACTTCACAGCGTTGCCTGCCACCACATATGAGGTGTATGTATATGTGTGTGTGTGTACGTTATCACAAAGTCATTCGCCGCTGACAATGACAACAGAATCGCAGTATAATGTGTGTCCTGATTTGTTGTTGTATGTACAATGTACTCCATATGTCGATTGACTGCCGCGTTTTGATTAACTGTCGGACTGACTGCAGCCCTATGGTGGCTAACGCCAAGTGCCAGGCTATTACCGCTTGAATGTTTTGCAAAAACAGGCAAAGTAAATCGAATTTAAAACAAAAATATGGACCAACAATTTATGCGAAATAGCGGAATGGGAAAATTTTCGCAATCACAGCCAATTTAAAGTACACAGTAGTGGCTAAGCACGAGTGCTATGCAGAAGCAAGTGTTAGCGTGGTTTGCATTCAAGCAGCGCGAATTTCTTGACTTTTTCTTTAAATGGCATCCTGTTGGTTAATAATAGTTTTTTTTTTTAATTTTCAATTTATTTAAAAAAAAAAATTATTAATTTTTAATTGTTTTTTTTTTTATTTTTTAATTTATTTTATTTTACTTTATTTTTTGTTTATATTTTTTTTATGTTAGTTTAATAACTTTCTTATTCAATTTTTTTATTATTTTTTTAATTTTTTTTTTATTTTTTTTTTATTTATGTTTTTATTTTTATTTTTAATTTTTATTCTTCTTTTTATTTTTTTTTTTATTTACTTTTTATAATTAGTTTAATGTTTTTTTATTATTTTTTTATTTTTAAATTTTTTTTAATTTAATTTTTTTTATTTTTATTTTTATTTTTAGTTTTTTTTATTTTCTTTTAATTTTTTTCAAATTTACTTTTTTATAATTAGTTTTTTATATTCTTCTAATAATTTTTTAATTCTTTTTAATTTTTTTTTTTAATTTCAGTTTTAATTTAAAATTCCTATCTTTTGTTGTACTCAATTCACTTCCGCTACATTTTGCCTTTACACTCATTATTTGCAAATTTTTTCTCACACCTTTCACCAGTTTTATGGGCTTCTTCGAAATTAATTTCTGCTATTACTTTAGCAAGTAATAAAGTTTTGGAATACTTTTGCTAGTGAAGTTATTATGGTATTATGTTGTTCTAAATTTCTTTTGTTAATAAGCTACAACTATTTTCTACTCCTTTCTCTTGTTTGCTCTTAATTAATATATGTACATTTGTGGATGTTTAATTGCATATTTGTGTATATTTCTTTAAGAAATATATTTTTCTTGCCCACAAACTTATTTGTCAGTTTTGAATTTTCGGTGAGTGCAATTTATCTAATTTCTAATATCCTCAACGAAAAAAATCTTGGGTCCTATTTATAAATGCGAAAGGCTTGATTTCGGCTTGAAAAGTGAAAAGTTGCAATTTGCAGCATAAAAATTAATACTCTAGGAACCAAAAATATAAAATTCGCGCTATCGAACTTCAGTCTGACATTAAGATTACTTAACTTGTTGGTTGCTTTCTCTTCTTTAAAGAGTCGTAGTCAAACTTGTTCAAGATGGCCCGGACTACTTTTTAGTTGGTATTATTTTTTCTTCTGGATATAAATTATAAAAAAGCAAGGTTTTTACTGTTTGTAATGAAAGCAAATGAACGATATGTATATTTGGACTGCTATCGGTCCAAATTGCTTTTAAAGCATAGTTCTATGAAAAATGAGGCCTCATTGATGATTAATGTGTTTTAATAATTTATCACCCAAATTTATTGAGTTAAATATAGTATTTGCATGTATATATAAAATTAATTGGATTCCGGTCCTCTGGTTGACGTTTTACACATATTTCCATTGCTTTGATTTCATGCCATATCCGTTTGCTTGTCTGTCCGTCTGTAAATATACGAACTCTTTCGTCGTTTTCTCTTCAAGAAGCTGCTCATTTGTCGGAACTGCCGATATCGGACCACTAAAACATATAGCTGCCATACAAACTGAACGATCGGAATCAAGTTCCTGTATGGAAAACTTTCACATTTGACGTGGTGTCTTCTCGAAATTTGACATGTATTACTGCTTAAGGTAATAATATAATCTCCGAAAATATTGTTCAGATCGGATGACTACAGCATATATGTAGCTTCCATAAAAACTGAACCCATAGTTACTAAAAGAAATGCGCCTGTGAAGGGTATATTAGCTGCGGTGCAGCCGAAGTTAATGGTTTTTCTTGTTTTCAACACATTGTATCACTCGAAAATTGGGTTTAGAAGGAATTGTATGCTTTTTCAAAATTTTTTGCTCAGCTCAATATTTACCGTTAATGAATGTACGAGTATTGGTCCATCCAATGATTTCAAAAAATATTATTTTTTTTACATTTTTTCTCAAATGGTTTTCGAAGCTTTTCTCAAAATAATTTTTCGAAATTTTTCTAAAAATATAATTTTTGCCACAATTTTTTCAGCGAAATATTAATATGGAAAAAATTTATGTTTTTCCAAGACTGTTGATCAGCTCCATATTTACAATCACTCGAAGTGAATATGTGTATTGTATATTATATACGTATGTATATGTACAGATATTTTTATACTCATGCAACCTGTTGCTACAAAGTATAATAGTTTTCTTCACCTAACGGTTGTACGTATCATCTAAAACAGGTGCGTTCCAAAGTAAACAGGACTTAAAGAAAAACACAGAAAAAATGGTTTTTCGGCAAACTCAATTTATTTTATTCAAAATAGTCTCCTTCTGCTTTAATACAACTTTTCGCACGGTCCAAAAGGATGTCGAACGAGAGTTTTAGCTGGTTGGCCGGTGTGGCCGCTAGTATGCTGATGCAAGCCTTTGAATGGCCTCTACGTCTGCATAACGCTTTCCTTTCATGGGCTAATGCATTTTTCCGAAAAGAAAGAAGTCGCACGGTACCATATCAGGTGAATACGTGGAGTGGTTAATGGTTAAAATGTGATTTTTGGTCAAATAATCGTCCTTCGAATGCTGGATTCTGAACAATTTTTGGTCGTAAAATTTTTTCTAATTCTTAAACATATATGTATGTATTTCATATAAAATTATTTTTTAATTTTTTTTATATTGGTTAGTCGAAAACAGTCTTTTCGTTTTCTAATCAAACTTCAACTTATTTTTTATATCTTTAATAATAAGTAAATATTTTGCTTAATTTTTACAAATTAATATTTAATGTATGTATGTGTGTATTTAAAATATTCTCAATATACAATATTTATTTTTTTATACAATTTTTCTCTACATATATGCGCAGTTTTCAATTGCTTACTCACCTAAAAAAATCATTCCTACAATATAATTTCGATTCTCTACTAAAGCATTTTTCCGTTAACGGTTGAAGGCATTCACAGCAGCGTACGCAGGATGCATGCCATCCGCGTTCAAGGACATTTAATAAAAATTTATCTAAGATTGGTTTATTGCAACCCGCACACGGATCACCAACACCAACGGGCGGTTCACTGCGTCCTGCAAAGAGAGAAAAAATGCGATAATGTTAGATAATGTTTTAAAATGTTCGTATATGAAAAAGAAAAATAGTTGAAATAATAGTACAAAAGAGCTGATAATGATGAAAATTAATTTTATTTTTTGTTCTTAAAATTATGTTTCTTAGCGTATGCATTTCAATATTTAGGTATTCCAAATAGTGGAATATTATATATTCTTCTCACATATCTACTTATCTATATATTTATTTCTCACTTGAGCAAGCAATTTTCGTTAATAGCTTTAAATGCTTAAATCTTTTGCCTTAAATCATAAATCTTTAATGAAATTTTGCACTCAAAAACATTTAAATGCCAGACTATACAGTTGAATGACGTTGATTGTGCAAAGTTTGCTGTTGCCTTACTTACACACATACATACACATGTGTGTGTGTGCTTAACAAATGTGTGAATGAATGCTAGCATGCTGCACTCCCTCTTCGCCGCCCACAAGCCGAATTCAACAAACTATTTAACAGAAGATTCTCATGCAGCGCCATTTAAAAGTGCGGCGATGTGCATTTGGGTGTGCGAGTGTATAGGTGTGTGCGAAATAAGTGAGGCGAGTGAACATTTAAAATCCGTTTTACGTTTTGAGGGCAAATTTAGCACCTAAACTCATTAAGTTTGCACAATTCAACTAATTCCGCATGCAACGCCATGCACAAACAGTCAAACAAAGTCACACAAACACACGCACACACATATATAATAGCATACATGTGTGTAGAAGAGCAAACATACAAGCGCTTGTGCGCTGGTGGACCCGAACAATAAAAACAAAAACTAGTGGTGAGCATAGCTGAAATTCACACACGAGCGTAAAAAGTGAAAGCAACAACGACAACAACAGCAACAACAACACAAAAAGTAGTTGAGCAGTAAAATGCGCAAATGTTGCGATGCCAAAACAACATCATTAACACTATTCACCGACAACAACAACAATAACAACTGACAAAAACAACAGCAATGACTACAACAACAACAATAACAACAGCAATAACAACGACAACAACAACTAAACAGCTTTTGACTTTGAACGCACGCATGCGCCGCACACCACCAATTAAAGCAGCGTCCAAGCGCGCCTCACTAAACACTTAATGGCCACCAGCCACCTGCAGCAGTGGTGATCTTCTTGCCGGCGACGCTTGCAATGATTCTTCCACTTTTCATCGCTTTTTATTGCTTTGCTGCCATTAAGTACGCAAATTTTTTGGTTCTTCTGCTTTTTTTTGCTTGCCAGCAATCAAGTTTGTACAGTTAGTTTTTTGCGTGAGTATGCGTGTGTGTGTATTTGCATGCTTGTTGCAACATTTGTTCGCCTTTTCAACATTTTATGTTGATAATTGCTTTGCATGCACGCAACACCAGCGCACGCTTTCACATATGTATGTTTGTATGTATGTATATTTGCTTGCAACATATACTTAGAGGCAACATAGCTGCGGCACGCGTTGGCAGGAGTGTCGCTGGGGCGGAGTGCACAAACGTTTAATTTGCCCCAAAGCCAAATTATTTGTTAAATGGTCAAGGCGGTGCTGTTGCTACTTAGTTAGCGTTGAAGGATATATTTAGTCGGTAAATTTGCTGGGGAAATCATTTGGAAAAGGATTTAAGTGAATGTTTTGTATGGTAGTTAGAAAGCGTGAGAGAGAAAATTATTTTGGGTTTCAGATTGAAAAGTAAATTTTTAAAAGTTGGTATATTGAGGTTTTATTTTGGATATCATTTTTTGAGCTTTAGTCACTTAAATAGGAAATATTCAAGCATAAGTACTGCTTTGAGAAGGGTAAGTTTGAGAAGGGCATAAAGTACTGGTTTATTGCCCCTAAAAATATTATAATACCAAAGTACGAAACTTTCGGCATCATCGTCATATCAAAATCGACTGTGGTTAATGCAGTTAGCCCTAGGCAGAAGCCATATTCGTCCTTATATACAAGCATGTACGTATAATCCTTATAGCCCTCTCTCCACTTGCAAGCCGGAAAAAATGCGTTCGGCGATTAATTTTTAAAAAATTTTGATTGCCTTGATCCCATAGCCGACCTGCAGGAGGACCTCCAAAAAAGGTGGCTGCCACCTCCTAAAAAGGTTTGCTTAAAATCATCTGAAATCTAAAAACTAAAACACTTATTTTTATAAATATGAATACGGTTACGAGCGGAAGCTTATCCGTAAAAATGACCGGAACCTTTCACTCGAAAGCTCATAACTCCTACTCATCATCAGATGTTGTAATCGTCCATGGCTCTGTACCATATAGCAGGACGGGGATAATGACTGATTTGTAGAATTAAGTCTTTGTTCGTTAGACTTCACTTTTTAATTGTCTAGTCAGTCTTTAGTTTTTCACACAGTACATTTGATATAACCTTATATGCGATGTTGAAGAGGTTTATCTCACGGTAGTTGGCGTAGATTGTGGGATCTCCCTTTTTGTGGGGTCAAAGCACACTTAAATTCCAATCGTCGGACATGCTTTCGTTCGACCATGTTCTACAAAGAAGCTGAGGCATTCTCCTTATTAGTCCTTCGCTGCCGTATTTAAATAGCTCCGCCACAAATCCATCGACCCCTCTCGTTTTATTTTTCTTCAGACGGGTAACTATTCGAACTTATGGTTAGATAATGGATCGTCTGCTCCATTGGGATTCGGATTCACCATCTCTCACTGCCATTCAGCAGGCTGGAAAAGTGCTCCAATCATAATTTCAGTATGCTCTGGGCATCAGTCACTATTTCAACTCCTCTGGTTCTACAAGAGTATGCTTCGGTCTTGAAACCGCAGCACTTTCTCCTCACTGCGACGCAGTACACCTCGTCATACCAGCTGGTTTTTTGCTTTTTCCGAAAACCAATGGTTTCGTTTGCAGCTATAGCACGGAGCTTGAAATGCCGTCTCACAGTTCTGGGAAGATGGAGCCTTGTACATATAAGAGCTCACGCAAATGAGGAAAGTTCTCTGGCCGCCATTCATATGAGAGTGGGCAGAAACGATTCTTTTACATATGGCTCTACCTGCTCACGACTTCCGGTCTTAGACCAAGTATCTTCTGGGTAGCCACGAAACATCTGTTTGAAAACGAGCTAAAGGTTTGAGAACAGCGCCGTATAAAAAATATTCCGAATGAAAAAGTCTACCCTTACCTATATCCCAAAAGGCCCTGATATCAGTGGTTCCTATAAATGCAACTTCTTTTGGAGAAAATGATAAAAAGAAAATTTCAAAAACTAAGCTACTATTTTGCGTTTATACAAGCAGTCAGACGGACACGCTGATAATTTTTTATATATTTGCTTTATAGTTTCTCCGACATTGCCTTATATTACAACATCGTGGCACCCTATTCGGAGCAAAAAAAAAAAACAACGCTGTCTTTCCTCGATGACTTACATTGAGATTTCCGTCTAAAAATATTCAGTTAGTTCAGTTCCTTCTCGGAATATTTCAATGAGTGTATATGATAATATAATTTTTTTTATTAAAATTTTTTCATATTAGATTTCGTGACAAGCTCTTGAGTAAAAGTGCTACTCTCTTCATTCATAAATTATTTTCATTAACCGTTATTAATATTGTTTAAAGCTTTCTTCGTTGAAGTGTCGAAACTGTGCACGTGGGTCCTTTAATTATAGTTAACATTGCTATGTGTGTGTGTTTGTTTGACGATGTTGTAGGGGCTGTCAGCACCTCCTTGTGGCACGCACTGAAAATGCCGCATGCATGGCGTGCTTAAGTGTGCTCAAGTGTACACGTAAATGCGCATGTAGTTTTTTGAACATACATTCAAATATACATATGTATGTATGTATTTTTTGTATATTCTATGGATAAAAGAGGCACACAAACACTATACATTTTTGTTTTATGAGCCGAGCGAAGCTTTAACTTTCAACACCTATATTATAATACATATATGTATGATACATAAGCACATATATAAACGCGCATATGTGTGTGTGTGTGAGTAAGCTATTGGGAGGGAAATGATTTCAAAGCTTTTTACGCCTACATAACTACCGTTATGAGGTATAAATGAATGAAGTAGCAAATCACACTTTGCTTTGTACATACTTATATGTACATACATATGTATGTTTGTAAAAGCAAAAAGCTGCGTAGTTTCCACACTTTTACACCTTACAACAAATGCACACGCATACTAGCACACAAAAAGCTGTGTCTGTGTATAGAATTTTTCGCCCTTCAGGCATTGATGTAAAACAAAATTCAAATACAAAGCCGTGAACGCATAAAAAACCGGCGGCAGACCTTAAATAAATAAATAACTAAATGAATGGAAATATATATTTGCATACGCACACACACAACTACATACATATGCAAAATATTTCAAAAGTAAAGTGGCGCGGCTAAATAGGAGTCAGCTTTTCAGGTAGCGAGACAATTTGAAGCAGAGGTGCCACCACTCCAGGCAGCAGGGAAGCGCTCTACTCTGCCCCACTCATTTACGTTTTTGTTTTTGTTTTTAACACGCGCATTCGGCTCGTTTGCGCCTGTGAAGGGTGGAGCTCATTCCCAACCCCAAAGTGCAACCGTTTAATGATACGGTTGCAGTTTCGGTTACGCTTGGCGTGGAGCGCAGCGTGCTTGAGTCGCATTTTTGTGCTTGTGTTGGATTTTGCTTGGCCAGCAAATAGCCGGAGGGTAGTTTGCGTCGTCGACTGTGTCGGTTGGCGGTGGCGGCGTCTGACCGCAGCATAAATATTTATTAAGTCTACACACACACACACCTACACAGACATATCTTTGCATACCGCGAAGACTAAGGTAACCGCTAAGGCTTTTAGTTGCAAGGTAAGATGTTGCAACAAGACTCAAATAAAGAAGAAAAAAGTTGCAAGACTTTATAAGCAAAGTCTACGGCTGTTGAGGTGTTCAACAGCGCTTGTTTGCCGCTTTTAGTTTGCAACTGGGAGTGAAAAGAAAAGGAGGACCCCACAAAATGGGCCCTGCAGGCAAGCAACCGCAATTGTGGCAGGAATATGCTGAGTGGCATGCCACATACTTATATGTATGTGTATAAATTTCGTTGCAATTGCGCAAAAGTGGAGCAAAAGTGCAGAAAATTTAAACAACTTGTACAACAACAACAATTATAGTACTTTTCTGCTTTTCGTGCGCAAACTTTGTCTATTCATGTTGCTGTGTGTGTGTATGTATGTGTCTAGCATTTTGGTTTGGCATTTGAAATGTTGGCTGCCACAAGTTTTGCGCAAACTTTTTGCTGTGTAGCTTTGCAGCTTTTTTTTTTGTTCTTCGAACTTCTTTCGGTGATTCTTTCTCTATGCTCCTATTTTATGTTTGCGTTTTCTTTTTTGTGGCAACTTTGCTGCAGCTGCAAATGTGCGAAAACTTGGAAATTTACTTATTTTTATGCAAAAAGTTTCGTATCTATTTTACTTGCGCTGCGCTTGTGTAACCCTTAATGTCAGAACTGTCGATTTTGGTGTGTTTGAGTTTGGCGAAGTTTTGTGCTACTTTTCGTTGTTTTTTGTTTCGTTTCTTTTTTGTTGTTTTGGTTTTTTGCTCCATTTGATTTTTTTCATTTCTTAGATATTTTTTTCTTATTTCTTTCAACTTTTTTCTATAATTTTTTACCATGAAGTATGTTCTTTCTTTATTTGTATTCGCTTTTAAAATTGAATGTAATCTTAAGGCGTGTTTCTACTCTGCCATTTTCTGGATAACAGACTCCAGAACGGAAAGCGGCAGGTAAGTGGATTTTTGGAGGTCTCTCAAGTTACAAAATGTTAGAGTTTTCATACCTTGAATAGGGTATTTCAACCTTGTTATAAAGTTGTAACACTCCCCAGATAAAGGAAGGAAGGAATGATCAGCTAGGCGAGCTGAACCATGTCCACCTGTCTGTCTGTATATATGCGAAATACTCGCTCATTTTTTGAGATATCGAACTGCAATTTCGCACGCGTCCTTTTCTCGCCAAAAAGCCGCTCATTTATTAGAACCGACAGTATCAGACTACTATAAGATAGAGCTGCCATACAAACTTAACGATTAAAATCAAGCTTTTGTATGTACACTTTTTTATTTGACGATATATCTTTACGAAATTTGGCATGAGTTATTGTCCAAGACAGCACTTAAATCTCTCAATAAATTGTTCAGATCGGACGACTTTAGCATATAGCTGTCATACAAACTGTTCGAACATAATGAAGTTCTTATAAGGAAAATTTTTTTATTTGATGAGATATTTTGATGAAATTTGGTGTAGGTTATTGTCCAACGCAAGGCTACAATCTCTGATCATATTTTTCGAATCCGACTATTGTAGCATATAGCCACCATAGAAACTGACTGATCATAATCAAGTCCTTGTATGGAAAACTTTTTTATTCGACGAGATATCTACATGAAATTTAGTACCGCTTATTGTTTAAGGCAGCCTTACAATCTCCCAAACGATTGTTCAGATCGAATCACTATAGTATATAGTTGCCATACAAACTGAACGATCGAAATCAAGTCTTTGTATGGAAAGCTCTTTTATTTGACGAGATATCTTCACGAAATTTTGCATGAATTATGGTCAAAAGCAACTTTACAATATTCGAAGAAATTGTTCGGATCGAACCACTATATCATATAGCTGCCATATAAACTGACCGGCCAAAATCAAAACAATGATTCTGTGAAGGGTGTCATAGCTTCGGTGCTGCCGCTGTTTTTCTTCTTTTTGTATAAAATAATGTCTTTGTGTGAACTTATTATTATATTCCTGTTTGTCATTTTAATGTCCTTAAGTTAGTGGTAAACAATTAAAACTAGATCGGTGTTCGATATAGGTATTTCTATGAAAGTGGAAAACTGTAAAATGCCAAAATGCAATTTCGAATAAAAAATATAAGGAAAGAAAAATATGTTAACATTTATTTGTGCCATAAAACTGGCATAGTGTGAACCCAGCCTTATGAATGAGGTAAAATGCTAAAACACTTATAAATCGAAGTGGTTCTCTTACTTAACAGAACTGTTGCATTGAAGTGGAACCGTTTAAGCGCTAAATAAACCTTGCTTCTTCTACTTATATACAAAGGTATATAATGTACTCTGCTCGATTACATATTTCCTTTTTTATAATTTTTTTATTTTTTGATTCTATGAGTTCATTGGTTGTTGTTATAGAAGCTTCATTTAAGGTTGCAAGAACGGGAGTGGTGCCTAAAACCAGAAAAAAACCGCAAATTTCGCAACCACACAGTACTTACAACATTAAATGCAGTTTCTATAACAAAAATAAATAAATAAATGAACTCACAGTGTAAAAATAATAAAAATAGAAACATTGTGTAATGCAGCTGAGTTGCAAGTGTCTCAGCAAAGCAATAAAACTGTTAGTTACTCAGGGCAAATCGTAAAATTTGTCAATCACCAACTGACCAAGAAGCTTTAAGTGTTTGAATTTATCAATGAATGGCAATGAATTGTCAATGACAGCAAACTCAGGCCACTTTCGGATGCGGAAGACGAAGTCGTAGAGCGAGCGAGCGAAAGAGAAGAGAGTGAGTGGTGAGCGAGTGAAGGGCGCAGCAAGTTATTGTCTGAAATAAAGAAAATAACTGCGGGCATAATTGCATTAAAGGTCAGACCGGTAAAATGGCCAAATCAATTGACTGCTGATGCGGATGATAGCCAGACAGCTAGCTAGCTGAAGACAGTAGCACAAAGCTTCCATCATATACACGTATACACACAAATATAGTGTTAACGGGGCTTTTGCGGTGGCTGCCTGTGACGAAGGAAGTGCAACAGGTTAAATATATGCAATGAATATTAAAATGTTGCCGTATAAAATTGAGCGCAGTCAAGCGAGTTAGCCGCATGAAATTGTCTGCATGTGCCACAAATTGCTGCAAGCGACATACGGCTGACTAGACGTGGCTTGTGAATGAATATATTACAGCAAATGCAGCGCGGCAGACATTGAGTGAGAGCAGCAGCGAATTATAATTGTCGGCGAAGACGGCGTGTTGCACGGCATATTTCGGACAAAGAGTTTGACGGATGTCATTAATCAATATTCGGCTGAATTTGATGGTGCGGTGCAACTTGTGCGAGTGTGTGAAACAAATGTGTGTGCAATAAATTTTTTAAATCTTTTTTTTGGAAATTTTTTGAATTTTTTTTTTTTTTTAGATTTTTCTTTGTGCCGCAACAGAAGTCCTTCATATCCGCCAGATTTTGGCGCTCACTATTAGCCCTAAAAAATTATTTGGCTAGCGGCGCATTAGGAAGCTGCTCATAAATTTGCTGCCACGCTGACAAGCACTTCGCTGCTAACTGCTGCGCTTGCCGTTGCAACCTCTTGCTTTTGGTTATTGCTGCAACTTCGGCCTTACTTCTTCTGCCACACAATTTTCAACACTTTGCATTTGCATGAAAGTAATTTTTTCAGAAATTTGTGTTGCAAGCTTCTGGAATTTTCAACGCTTCTCAAGTGCCGTTTATCAAAGATAAACGAGAAACATTTGCGTAAATTTTTGACAGCGCCTACATATATTTTTCGCATATTTATGTGGCAAGCTTGAGTGTTGTAAATTACAGTAGCGAGCATTTAATTTGTTCTCAAATTATGTGTTTTTATTATTTATACTCGTCTGCAGATAGCATTAGCGAGAATCTCAGGAAAAGTTCGAGTTCGAAAAATAAGTAAAACCTAGGAAAATGGTATCGTTAGGTGCACCGAAACATAAAAAGGTTAAACGGAGCTTTTTCATGATTTAGGACGGTCAGTTTGTATGGCAGCTATATGCTATAGTGGTCCCATCTGAACAATTTCTTCGGATATTTTACAGTTGTTTTTGATTATAATTTGTGCAAAATTTCGTGCAGATAACTCATCAAATAAAAAAGTTTTCCTTACAAGGACTTGATTTTGATCGTTCAATTTCTATGGCAGCTGTATGCTATAATTGTCAAATCTGAACAATTGTATCGAAGATTGTATCGTTGACTTGGACAATAATTCATGCCAATTTTCGAAAAGATATCTCGTCAAATAAAAAAGTTTTCCATACAAGGACTTGATTTTGATCGTTCAGTTTGTATGGCAGCTATATGTAATAGTGATCCGATCTGAACAATTTCTTCGAGGATTATATGGTAGCCTTGTTCAATAATCTGTGCCAAATTTCGTGAAGATATCTCGTCAAATAAAAAAGTTTTCCATACAAGGACTTGATTTTGATCGTTCAATTTGTATGGCAGCTGTATGCTATAGTCATCTAATATCGGCGATTCCGACAAATAAGCTGCTTCTTAAGGTGAGAAGCGCGTGTGTAAGATTTTCGATCAATATCTCCGTTCAAAGTCGCATAAAAGCATTTATAAAGTTGAATAAAAAAATATTCAAAAGAAAAAGAAAACTAAAAAATAACAATATATCAGGAAATGGCTAGCAAAACGCTCATCAATACTTTCTTACACTCTTAGACTAGTTCTTCCACTCATCACAAATGCTTACTTTGTTGCAACTACCGCACATACCGGTTGCCGTTGCCACTTGGGGCAAGCATTTTTTCAGGCTACAATAGCTTCCTTTCGAACCTGTAGCGGCATGTGCTACACACAGCTAGTAGGCGTTTACAGCTCACAATATTTCCACACACATACACATACCACCAGCTTATAGAGTAATGTGGGCTGTTGGTGGCTACAAAGCTTTTCCAAAGTACCAACAACGGTTCACACACACACAAAAGTGGCTTTATCTGGCAACTACTGAGTTTCCACGACAATTCATCCGCGACTTGGCAGCTCGAGATTGCGCTGAAAAATCTAAAGTTCATGATCTTTGCTGCCAATGCCAGATACATTTTCGATTTTCTTGCAACCGCTTGTGTGTACAACACACACACGCACACACAGACACTTATTGGCTAAATGGCTGCTGCGACTACCATTGTTGTCTATATCCTGCTTTTTTGTGTGGCTTTAAGGCTTCCAATTCTTCTAGCTGCTGGCTGCAAAACACAAGCTCCCTCCGGACCATGGACGCTTGCAACAATAGCGTAGCAATTTTACGTAAATTTTTTTCGCCACTTTTTCTAGTTGCTGTTGTCGTGAGCCACACCCCCTGCCATTAGTGACAGCAGCTGTGGCGGTGGCGACGGCAGCGGCAACAGCAAGCTTATTTTACTTAGTTGGTTGTTGTTGTTGTTTGTGGTGGTTGCATGACGATGGCTCTGGCTGCTTCTGTATGCTCGTTGGCGGCGATCCCAGTGACCGCGGCACGTAGCACGGGCATGCAGCAGCAGGCTGTGGCAGTAATAATTGCAGCTTTTCCACCGCAACCACAAACAACAACAACAACAAAAACTGCAAAAGACGTTCATGTGCTGATCGACCATGCAGAAGAGCATGCTTGTGGCATGGTCAATGTTTTCAGTAGTTATTATTTTTTGCATGCATAACAATTGGTGTTTTTGTTGCTGTTGTTGTTGTTATCATTGGCTTCACTTGGGCTCCTTAAAATGCACAGCACAGCAGCAACGCTGACTACGAGTGTAATGCGCGCTTGAGCAACGTAATGGCAATAACCATCAGAAATACAATAACAATAAAAACATGTTCATGTAAGTAGCAACAACAATAGTAACAACAACAACAATTTTAAAATTTACCACAAATACACACAAAGTGGCACAAACAACTTCCAGCAAGTAACAATAATGGCAGACATTATAAGCGAACGTTTGTTGTTGTTGCTGACTATTTTTCGCTGTGCAAAAGCGAAGCAATGGAAGCCGAAAAAACGAAAGCAAAAGAATGAAAAATAGTGCACAGGCAAATAAACCCATTTCGAATGCTGCAGCACCTATCAAAGGCAGGCAGAAATAATATACAACAATCCCAGAAGACGCGCTCATAGCCAACAACTGCAAGCAAAAACAAATGCTGCAGCATCAGCAAGCACAACAACAACAGCAACGGCGGAAATCACCTCAGCAACATGAAGAACAATGTGCGCACTTTTGGCCCCAACTGTTGTTGCTTTTGTTGCACGATATTACTATGCAACACACACTACATACTGTATTTGTTGTTTTTGTTGCCATTATTGATATGACTGCCAATATCGTCAGCAACGAAATGCAAACGCATTCAATCGTGCAGCATCGGGTCGACGATAAAACTAAAAAAAAATATTTATAAAAAAGCTCGTTTTTTGTTGTTGTTGTTATAGCAAAACGTTTGCGTCGCCGCCGAACTGTTGAAGGCAACCAACCACTCGTGCTGCGCCATAAAAGGCAAACTCAGCCAAAAAGCATTCAGCCAAAGTCAAGTCATGCCAATGCATGCGCGAATGCGGTGGCAGCAATAACAACAACAAAAACAAATGTTGTAATGCCAATATTGTTGGCAACCGCAGCTGAATCTCTTTAATTCCCCGCCTTGTGTGCGCCCTTCTTAGTTTCTTTTTCTGTGGTGCAAGCTCTCTGTCTAGCGTAGCTTTGTATGTGTGTTTGTGTGTGGCATATACTTTGATATTCGCCTCATTTCCATGTGTAGTACCCCTTTCGGCGCCTCTCGATTTTGCAAATATGACAGCTTTACGCTTATGCCAGCAGTATATACTCGCTGGTGTCTTTATATGTATGTGTTATTTGCCTTTAAGTTGTTGGGTGGAAATTTTTTGCTGAATTTTTTGATTTAGAATTTTTCTTTCCGATCAAAATCAATTTCTTATAAAGAAAAATTTTTTATTTGTAGAAATATCTTCACGAAATTTGGTTATTGTCCAATACAGCACTACAACCACCCAAGAAATTGTGCAGATCGAATCACTATAGCATATAGTTGCCATACAAACTGAACGATCAAAATCAAGTCCTTGTATGGAAAACTTTCTTATTTGATGAGATATCTGCACGAAATTTGGCATCACTTATAGCCAAAGGCAGCACTACAATCTCTCAAGAAATTGTTCAGATCGAATCACTATAGCATATAGTTGCCATACAAACTGAACGATCAAAATCAAGTCCTTGTATGGAAACATTTATATTAGTGAAGTGTGTGTAACCGTAATTAACGTTTTTTCTCCCTAAATGACGCATTTATTCATTCAGAGTATTTTTTAAAGCTATTAATTAGCATACAGTTACATACAGTTACCACTTTTTTCAACAAATTAGTGCCACCAAGCTTAGTAAGCGTGAAAAATATGCGCAAAATTTCAATAATGTGGTTAAGTTATTATAAAAATAGTAAAAATAAAAGTAAATATTAAAACCATAAAATACTAAAAAGAACGAAACTATTAGCAGCCCATAAATATAAAGAAAAAAACTTTTAAAAATTTATTGGCTGTCAGATTTTCAGATTAGCGCTGAACACGCTAATATACACATTTGCACGCACCTGTAGAACTTCAGCATACTGCTGCGCATGTACATATGCACAGATACATATGTATGTGTGTGTGTTTAGGCACTAACTATATAGGAAACGCTTTCGATAAGCCTGAAAAACGGCGCATTTGAAGAAAGCATAAAGGCGTTTGAACAGCAACTAATTTATGGCAAATAATGAAGTAATAAAATTGTAAAGTTTATGCAGGCAAGTGATGAACACATACAGCAATAACAACAAAAAAACAGAAACAATGAGCAAAATAACCATAATGGTTATATGGTTAAATACAACAACTCACTTAACAAGCCAACAAGGCAATCAACATGCAAAGTATATAAGTAATAGATACCAATTTACCGATATATAAATATATGTGCATATACATATGTATGTACATACGGTATATATATTTTATATATTTTTATAATAATATTCAAGCGCTTAACGAAGCGGGCAAATAGGCAAGTAGTAGGCAAGCGCTGCGCCGAATGCGGCTAATCGCCTCGGCTGCTGCGCCTGTGTGTCTGGCCGTGATGATCAGGGGCGTGTGTGGTATGAGCGCGGGATCGTCGTCATATCATTTTGCCACTAAAAAGGCCGCAACTAATGCGCCTTCTGTTGTTGTTTTACGCCTTTTCCAACTTCAAATCCGAATTCGTTGCGCTTGATTTGACAATTTGATTGCAGTAGCGTGGCGGCGGCGCTTTTCCTTAGCTGCCTGCTGTCCACAACACCCAACACACACATGCACACACATACAACCACACACGATAGCATGCAAATGCAGGCGCTGGTGTGCCACTTTGCCACCGTTTTGTGGCAAGCCAAATAGAGTTATGAAAATTTTGTTAGTTTTCAACGAAATTAAGTATGAAATTAATTTTGTTGGCGAGGCGGAAAGAAAGGCGTTTGCAGTGCGGCATCAATTTAACACCTTCAAATTGGTTCAGGTGTAAAGTTGTTAGCATATTAAGTGTTAGCGATTGGCTGACTATGCTCATGCCATGGCTTTATGTACATGTGTATAAGTACATACATATATATTTGGTTATAGCGGTGTGCCCATAGTTGTTGCTTTTTAGGCAAGTTGAAAAAATATAATTGGGAAATTGGGCGTAACGGTTAGCGGTTTTGTCTTTGGTAAGCATCGAAACGAATTTCCTAATTAATTTTAAATATAAGTTATGTTATTGCTCACACTGTGCCTAACATCGAGATTGAATATTAAGGAGATTATTGTTTTTTAAAAAGCGGCAATGTGAAAATATGTAGATTATGTGGAAAATATATTACTAAATAATTTTTAAAGTTTATTTTAAAATGTATTCAGTTTATATTAACAAACTATTTAGAATTGCTGTTACAATCCCGGGCAAACAACAAAGCAATGTAATGTGTTCGTTTTATGTTACTGCAAACTTGCCGAGTGATTCCCTGTAACACATTACAGCACGCACAACAGTGCAGGAATATTACATATTTGTGCATATAAACGCTGTTGTTGTCTCGTCATCACGAAGCAGGAGAGCATCACTGCAGAAAATTATAAGTGCAGCCGAATGTTAACACAATTTCATTTATGTTCGTTAACATTCTCTGTTTGATAATCGTGTGTCGGTAAGTGCGCGTCGGTACGTGATCGCGATCAAAGTTTGTGAAAAATTAATAAATTAAGCATTTAGTTGAATTTTTTTGAGTATTATTTAAAAAATTATTTGATTTTGTGAATATAAAGTGATAAGTGTGATAATTAATAAAAGTAAAAGTGTGCAAGTGCAATTGAGCAAAATAGTGCATAATGTCTTGGTTTGGCAAACATGTTTCAACATGCTTGCGTGAAAAATATGCTTTTGCTCGAAGGTTCTAAATTGCGCGTTATGAACACACAAATATATAGTAATAAATCTAAGTTTAGTGGGAAATTTATCAATATTGATGATATTAAATTGTTTTTATTTTTCGATCGTAGCGTTTACATAATTAAAGAAATTAAATATGTACAGGCAATAAAAGGTAAGAATAAGCATCCGTTTTATAATAAAACTGTTTATATTAATATGCATGTATGTATATTCTATATATATAAATATATAAATTATATTAATAATTTCTTGATTTGTGCACTGGAAAGTAAAAAAATAAAACAAAATCAAAAATTTTATTATATAGAAATAGGCGTGGTTGTAATAAGAAGAATATCGCGTACTAAATTTTGTCAAAATTTTAGTTGGTCGGGTCCCGAGATAAGTGGTTGCACAAAAGAGCGGGCGGTGCCACGCCCATCGAACAATTTTTATCACGGTTCTCATTAACCCTGCATTACCAACCTCAAATCATGTCGCATGGTTACTAAACATGGGTCTTATCGACCCTCATTTGTATTATCTTTTAAAATCGTTTAAACTTATAAATTGCTAAAACGTATACGTCTTTTAGTATATTGTAGTATTTTATTGTTAAATTTATAAAATGATGTTTTAAAAAATTAACTTATATATTTAAATTGAAATTAAGTTTGTATTCATTGCAACATAGCTAAAAAAGTGAAAAAAAAGTTATCCAGCTAGATTCCGCATAAAATGATAAGTTTTAAAGATATTGACTTCAAATAAAGTGCAATTGAAACCTGAAATATAAAAGTAAAATGTTAAAAAGAAAAATTGGAATGACTAATGTAAAAATTTTTCAATTATGTAATCTAATCGACCCAGGGTATTTTTTAAAACAATTTTTTATGCAAAATATTTTACATGATTCTTATTCTTATTGTTTATAAACGTTTAAATATGTACAAATTTAGATTACACATATATCTTGCGTTAAAAAATATTCTTTATTTTTTGTTAATTTAAAAAGTTTGCGTGTCTGGGTCGATTCGACCCTAAGGTTAGTAATGGAGGGTTAAGGCTTCTTAAACAGTCGTGTTTCTTAAACAATCGCGGCGATACATTTTAATGAACCCGCGTACTAAGTTTCATTTTCTATTTTTATTAAAGTTACTGCTTGCACGGGCGGACGAACGGACGGAACAGACAGTTACCCGGATTACAACTTTTTCATCATCCTGATCATTTACATCTACTTATATAACTTAATATCTATCTCGATTAGTTTTAGTTGATACGTACAACCGTAAGGTACAACAAACTATTATACTCTGTAGCAACAGATTGCAAGAGTATAAAAATATTGCAGTTGTAACATTGATATTTATAAACCTTTCTAAATAAAATAATGTTCATGCGTACATAAATATACATACATATGTATATCTATGCCCTCCATACAGCTATTTCATGTTTAAAATATTCCTACGAACCACCATTTTCTTGCTTGCTTGTGTCAGCATTATCATATATTTTTTTTGTATACATTTTTTTTTTCTTTTTTTATTTTCCTTCATATTTCATATTTATTTTTCTTCGAACCACTCAACTCCTTCTATGTCTTGTTGCGTTTTTTGCTTCGATATGCTTTGAAATTCCGCCTCCTTTCTTGTGGCCATACTGGCATTGTTTTTGTGCGTGCTTCTATTCACTTCATATTCTTTGTTGTTGTTGTTGTAATGTTTCTTTGCTCCAACCACAACTGCTTGCCATTGTTGTACGTTTTACATGCTAAGCGCATGCGACCCGCCTTGCCACCATTTCCAACTTTGTTGCTATTGTTGGTTTTGTTGTGTTTTTTTTTTGCACATCTACACGCAACTCCTTCCGTTTGGCAGCGGCGCTGTCTGCCCGAGCTTATCTCTCTTTCGCCTCGTGCATATAAAGTATCTGCCGACCATATCAGATCGTCCACATCAGCGCAAGGCGACGTTGGCTACCCCTAAAGCGCCGAAGCGTCAGGTATGAGCGTTTGTGTATCCTTCATATGTGTGTTGGTTTGCGTGCGTTTGTTATTGTTGGGTCTGCGCCATCGTCGTTTTAGCGTCTTGCGATAAGGAAGTTGAATGTTTATTTTTTATTTATGTGCGCGCGTGTTGCTGCGTACACATTCCAGTTGTGAATATCCTGCAGCCATTGAAAGCGCTCCGCTCCACACTTGCCGCAGTCGTCCTTCGTTGCCTTATTCTTCAAATCTGCTTCGTTTCTTATGAACTGCCTGCATTTAAGTGTGTGTTTGCATTGAAATGTCTGCAGCAATTCTGCATTGCTGACTGCTACTTGCTGTTCTGCTACCACTTTTGTTGTTGTAGCTTTTTCTTTGAATGTTTTTTTTTTTTGCGTGTATGCAGCAGACTGCCATTATTTGCGCTATCTGTGGCATGTATCTTTTTATGTCAATTTTGCCGTGCATTTATTCGCCCTGTTTAACCCACCCATTTCCGATGGCGGTGCAGTGGGAAATATGAATGGCATAAACGACGGATAAATACATATGAAAAAGTGTATATTATCTATAAATAAAAATATGATAAAAAAGTATACATACTATATACATATGTATATTATATGATATAGCGTCCGCATGTATAACTAAATCTGCTGTTGTATGCTATAGTGATTCGATATCAGCTGTTTTGACAGATAAACTATCATTTGGTAAGAAACTGGCGTGCAAAATTTCAGGCCGATAACTCAAAAATTAGGAGAATAATTACATGTATGTGTATGTAAATGGCCGGATACGGATCTACGAAATTATTATAGATTTTTGTATACTTAGTTAGGATAATTTACTTCATTTATTCAAAAAACATTCTTTGGCATTTATTTTTTGAAGATACATATATGTATGTATATCTCTTTCAAATGTTGGCCATTGCTACCACTCAGATGGACCATCCGTTGAGTCCACTTTTGGATTACTCGTTTAAGCATTTCGACTGGTAACTGGCGAATGATGCGAGTGATGTTTTTGCTTCAAGCCTTTAATCGAAGCGAAATTGCCTAGCACCACTAACTTTCAAGCTTCAGAGAGCTTTTCGGAACCTTAACTACTACTTATATTAAGTCGCGTGGTAGAACATCTAGTCTTGAATTTTAGTTCTCTTTTGCTAAGCTTAAACCAATTTCTCTATTAAAATCATAAAAGAAGATTTTTTATGAATATACTATATGCATTAATTTTCTTCTCACATATAAATTTAGCTCTGTTATGCATATTATTATTTTTGTTTAAGTTACTTCATTTTTCCTAACACCGACGCATTTGCTTTAAGCCACTTGCTTCCTTTCCATTTCACCAAAGCTCTATGGGGATCAAGCGCATAAAATAAATATGCACACAAGTATAGATAAATTTGTATATAAATTCGTGAGTAAGCAAAATTGAGCACGTACCAGCGTTATTCCTTAAGATTTCAGTATGCTCGAACAGCTGCGAATTTTGTACATAAATTTGTTTATGTAAATGGCGCGCACACACCTCTTTGAAGTATACGGCATACATATACATATATGTATGTATGTATATACTAAACTTTTATAACCAATATATATGCTAAATTCAGTATATACTTCGTATTTATGTAAATACTAGTATATAGTAGTTAATGCTCCTGTCCACACAAGCGTGTTGAGCAGCTGAAATCAACCGTAAATTTGCTTTTGCCTCGCGATCGATTTTTTATTACGCTCTGCTAAGTAGATATGGGCTATCATAATAAATGCGTTGTCTTAAAATCTGAGCTTTTTTGAGAATGCATGTAAATCCTTGAGAAAGCATTCATAAATATTCAGTGGTAACTGCTTAGTGCGGTTGTATTGGGGGCAAGCTATCGGGCGCTTAATGTATTGTGCAGCGTTCTTGTGGTACTTACTTAAAGAAAATTCTAGTAAACAAAGCTACTTTTTTATAGTGAGTCAAAAGGTGTAGTAAATTCGTAAAGTTGAATTATTTACCAACTAAAAATCGTTTTCATTCGGGAACAAAATAATTTTTAGAAACATTTTATTCGGTGGTAAAATATAAAGGAAATTAATTTCATTGTTATATTCAATAAACTAATTTTTAAGTTCAATAAAATATATTTACGAGCGAAAATCTATTTGATTCGTGAACGAAAAAAATTATCAAGATTGAACAAAAATTTGTTCACTACCAAAAAAAAAAAATATTTTGTTTATGAGTGAAAAAATGATTCCCTTGCTAAAAAAACAAAAACTGATTTACAAACAAAAAAAAATTCATCCGCGAACAAACAAATTTTCGAGAACGAAAAAAAAAATATTTTTTTGCCAAAAAAATGTATTCGCTTGTTCAAAATAAAACTAATCCACAAGTAAAAAAAAATCATTCGCGAACAAATAAATTTTCGCGAACGAAAAAAAATGTATTTGCCATCCAAAATTACGATTAAATTAATCATTTTTACGTAAATTGGTTCTAGATTAAGTCATTTTTGGCGGTTTCTGTTCAAAATGCTTAATATACGATTTTATTAACACGAGCGAAAAAATCCATTCCCGAACGCTACACATTTTTCCAATATTCTCCCACAAATACTACATTAAAATTTTCTTAAACCTTTGAAAACACATTTCATACAAAGTGCTGATTCATGCCACAAATTGTTGTAAGAAAACCCAAGATTTATAAAACAAACACACAAATAACCGACAGCGCCAACTGAAAGCCTACGTCAAAATGTAAGCCAGCGCGCTGTGGGTGGCGGGCAAAACCAACTCTTTTGTATGATAACAACAAAAACAGCAATTGCATATGCGAGTACAGATAAATACAATTGCACATACATGCATGCATGAGACACAATGTTGCAAGTACATGTAGTAGAGTGGGCGTTGCAAAACACCCACACATACACATGTACGTGTTTACATAGCTGTGGGCAGATCAAAAGCATAACGAATAATGGAACTGGCTGGCTGGATGGCTGGCCCGGCCTGTTTCGGCCCCGACTGTGTGCCATGGGATGGGCTTTGGTTGCAACTGTGGGCTTTGCCGCTTGCAGCTCGTGTGTTTGCTTTGCCATTGCGGCATTTGTTGTGGCAGTTGCATGAATGGCTGGCTGCGAAGGTGGCCAACCGGCGCCATTGACCGGGCCAACCGACGTTGACGTTTGTCGGCTAAATGTAAGCATGCACATACATATGTATTCACTTATGTTTACTTGTGTGTGCATTTGAGTAAAAATGCTGTAGCAGCCACACGCCGCACAGCGCTTTACATAATTCAGGTTATTGTTGTGGCTTTGATTCACTTTTTTGTTTTTAAATTTTTTTGTTGCTTTGGTTGTCGCAGCGCACTGCAATAATTTCCAACATAAATGAGAATTCATTGTACCATGGGGGAAAATAATGCAACAGCGCACAACAACAAAGTTGGAAAATAATAAAGAATGCAAAATAAAGAGAAGCGCAAATCAAGCGAGCGGCATAAGCAAAGCTCAGCAGCAGGTCCTTGGCGGCAATTGAAAGATGCTGCTGCATTGTTTATTATGCAACATTAATGTGGTAAATAAGTATGTGTGTCTGTCTATATAAATGTGTGGCACTATTTGTGAAGTATGTATGTATATTGTTATGATTAAATTTTTGGTTAATGTTAACTTTTACGTTAACGTAAGGTTAAGAGTTATGTTATGGTTATAAATGCGGTTAAAGTTACGGTTATGCTATTGGTTATATTTAAAATTAAAGTTATGTTTCAGGTTAAAGTTGTGGTTATGTTTTGGGCTTAGGGTCGCTTTCTCAATATCTGGTTAACTGCGATATTTCATTGAAGTTCTGGTTATTTACCAAAAGAAGCAGTCTTAACTAACCAGAGACTGAGGAAACGATGCTTAAGTTTAAGGTTAAATGCAAACAGAAATATATATGTAGATAACATTTTCTGTAAAATAAATTTTTATTCAACTCATTTATACCTTAAAAAGAACGACAACATATTATTACACTTTTGACATCAAAATATTATAGCCTTTTAAAAATCAAAAATTTTCAACGCCGACAGCTTTCCACATTGAAATATTGATTTATCAGCTCGAACTTGCCAATCGTAACGGTCAGTGTGTTTAGTATGCAGTAAGCCTCAACAAAATTTGCAACGCCTACAGTTATATGGCTATACAGTTAAATATATTCATATTATATTCGCACACATGCGTCTATTATCCACCACAAGGCCATTCAAAATTTTGTTTTGGGGGATTTAGTGCAACATGAGTGCCGTGTCAACGCATGCGAACTAAGCTGCAGTTAAAGCACCAAAACTGCAACAGCAACAGCAACAACAATAACAATATTGACAGCAAATTTAACCATTTTAGGTTATTTTGCTTAGTGTTATTGTACGAACTGTTTTGCTATTGTTGTTGCTGTTGTTATTTTTGGTGTCTATGTTTGCTTTTCAGCCGTCGCCATCGAACTTGCCACACTAGACAAAGTTTATGCAGTGGCAGCAAGCACACATACACAGACCGACCAATGGCTGCAATGACACGCATACATTTATCGCTGCTCTCGCACAGTTCGTGTATGAAATATGCATGCAAACTCGTCGCTACTGTGCTTTTATGTGTTCTGCGTGCGTGTGCGTGTGCGTGTGGGTGTGCGGTTGTCATTGCCGCTGCCTAAATAGGATTAAAGTCAAATCCTCAACTGTCCACACATAATTTTATTATTATTTTATAAGCGAGTGAAATTTTTGTGCAACAGCCGAGCGCAAAGTGCAGACAAATATACATAATACATATGTATTTACTATATATGCATTTGCATATCTATTAATGTGTATGTGTGAATACATGCGTGACTATGTCAGAGTAGAAATAATCTGTTATTTGCGTAAATTTAAAGTTTTGCATAGTTTTGTTGCTCCGAAATGGTTGTTGCTACTTTGAGATTTTGGCGCACAATTAAATTCTTGCAAGACTGGTTGCTAATCGAATGAGTTACGAAAATTTCTGAGTGAGTTTTAACAGCACTAGTGAATCAGATTTAAGATGAAATCAACATTGGTAAATGTAAAATATTGGTCAGTCGAAAAAGTCTTTTCGTATTTCTAATCAAACTTCAACTTTCATTGTTGGCTTGCGTGGCATTCTTCTTACTTCTTTTAAAATTTCAAAATGCAGCGACTTTCTTCATTATTTTCACTCATTTTTGAACAACTGTTACTTTTTTCAACTTCCGCGAATTTAATTTTTGTTTTGGCTGAATGAAGCTTAATATTTCACCTTTCCAACTCTGTATGATATGACACAATGCGATTCGTAGCACTGGAAATAAACGACTGCAACAAAATCTATTGACAAAATACGAAAAGACTTTTTCGACTACCCTATACATAGCTGCCATACAAACTTACTAATCAAAATCAGTGTTTGTCAGGAAAACTTTTTTATTTGACAAGATATCTTTACGAAATTTTGCATGAATTATTATCCAAGTCCACCGTACAATACCCAAAAAAATTGTTCAGATCGGTGCTCAATAGCTTATAGCTGCCATACAAACTGACCGATCACATTCAAAATAAATATAATTTTATACCCTTTTGGGTTTTAAAAATGTACGTGTGAAGGGTATTATAGCTTCGATGTAGCCGAAGTTGAGATTTTTTCTTTTTTTTATGCTGCTTCCACTTCGAAAAAAACTCAAATCTGCAATAGATTTGCAATCTAATAGCTTTTACGCACAGCATTCCCACACTAAAATTCTCCAGAAAACGAAAAAAAAATTATATAAAAAAATCTATGCATGTTAATCTGATATTTAGTTGCCGCAAACGAAAAGCGACAGCTGACACCATTCGCGCCACGCTGAAGGACGTCGGTGAGGGTTGGTTCGTGGTCGCCGAGGCAATTGAAGTTAAATTCAGCACACATTAAATCGAAATTCTTCTACCAAACGTATTAAATGTTATTGCCTTTACTGTTACTATTTGTATACCCAAATTTTTTTTGTTGTTGTAGTAATGTGTTAACGATTGTAGCTGAAGCGCTTGGTCGCTTGCAAACTTCACTTTTGTGCGAGAGCATCATTCACTTGAAATCGCAACCTTTTTCCCCCCTCGTGGCCTTTTGTTACATTTAGATATGTATAAAACTCTTATCAGATCATTGCCACATTTAAGCGACTGCAGCAACAGCAACAAAATATCAAATGAATTGTAAGAGCAACGAGCAATTTCAACAACAATAAAAATCATTAGAGGCCACACGTCTGCAATGGCATAATGACCGGTCGAGACCGGATTGCGGCGCGCAGTGGCAAGTGTCAGCCAGTCAAGCGCGGGGAGGGGTACAGCCAGCCAGCACAGCTTCAGTGGGTATCTACCATCTATCGCCCGCCACTTGCGCCGGAAGTGGCACACAAATCTGCTCTAATGCCCGATTTTGTCGCTAACATTAACCTTGGCAACTTTTGCTCTATCTTTGTTGACTGCCGTCGTTATCAGCTCGACAGTCAGACATCCGAGCTATGTACGGGAAGAAGAAGAAACCCAACAGCCACAAAGCAGTAAAGGGAGCGGCCCACAACAACAGGCAGACCTAACAAAAGTCAACATTTTCGGGCTTTCGGTTGTCTTATCAGCAGCGACAAATCTAAATCTTGCGCCGGCAGCGCACTCGCTCGCTCGCTCGTGGTGGTAATCCGACACCAGCAGCGTAGGAAAATGCGCGTTTATTTTACTTTATGATTTTTTGTTTAGCTTTTCGCCGCGGAAATGTGTTCACACCCGTTGCGTTGGTTGCGGCCGCTGCTGTTGTGCCTTCAAACTTGCCAGTCGTGTTTGCACGTGTAATGTGTGTGTGCGCGTACGCCTATCGTTGCCAACGGTTGCTGTGCAAAATTTCGCAGAAAAAATGTCAATATCAGGCGCGTAAAGCCCACAAAATAGTTGCGTGTTGTTGCGTGGCCTGCGTCAAAACGGGCGTTCGATCAACCCACCAGCGCGACCCGTTAACCCGTGCAACTTTGTGACTACTTTTCCGCGACTTTTTCCCTCTGCCATTCGCCGTCGTTGCGGTCAACTTTGGTGTGCGCTTTGGTTGCCCAGCGAAGCGGCTTATCTGCATCTGATGGATAGCCGGCTGCCTGCCTGCCTGTCTCACTGCCTTACTGGATGAATAGATGGATGGATGGTTGGTTGGTTGTGAGTGACAGGGTGTTTGTGTGGTCCGAATTCGGCTGCTGTGTGGAAGATTGTGCTGAGCTATTTGCCGTGCGTTCGCTGTACGTTTCGTCGGCTGCGGTTTGTGTCACGCCAGCAACGCTTCTGAAATAACGGCCAGTTTTGCCGCTGGTCTTTCAATGTCACTTTGTTGTTGCACGCAGCATACACCACCGTTATTGTGCGGCTGGTGTGTCGTTGAAGTGTCGCTGATGCGTCAAGTTGTATTGATGTCGTCAAGTAATATCGATGACATTGTTGGGCTTGGAGTGAGTGCAAGGACTTGAATGGAATCAGAGGGTGGCTTGCAGTTTGTTTGATATTTAAGAAATTTAAAGCAAGTTGTCTCTTGCTTAAAGCGGTTCTGGTATTTTTATCCAATTTTTTTAGGTCTTGAGCTCTCTCGTGGTCTTCGGCTTTGAGTCTTGAGAAAGTCTTGTTTGGTCTTGCTTGAGATCTGAAACAGCCGTGTTTTGCTTATCAATAATGCTTGAGAAGAGTCTTCGAAACCTTAAAGAGTCCCCAGGGAAGGTTAACTAGTTGTTTACTGCTCAGTCAATACCGATGTGTTTATACTTTAAGTCGTGTTCGTCCGCGGTTTAGGTTTTAAGTGTGGCATTACACGTTTCGTAGTGCGTAATTCTTACGAAATTGTACTATTTTCTCAATTTCGAGGATGAGTTAGAAGACTTACGACAATTTCGAAGAACACTTAGTCGTAAATGAAGTTTAAGATCTCAGGAACTGATACCTGATTTGAGTTATTTTGTGTAACAAAAAATTCAGCGGGGATTCTGTGAAAAATTTACTAAGGATTTAAAGAAAATATGTTTCTTCCACTCAAAAAATTATTTTTTTTCACTGAAAATGTTTTTCGCAAAAAATAATAATTCTTATTTTTAACTTATTTGATTTTATTATTACTTTAAATTTTTTTAAGTATTATTTTAATTTAAGTTTTTTTTATTTAAATTTTTAATTTTATTATTTTTTTTACTAAAAAATTTTTTAACATTTTTTTTATCAAAAATATATTTCTCAAAAATTATCGAGGTCAAAAATTGTGGAAATTCGTATTCAGCGTGCGTACTGAAAAAATAGCTAATTCGACTGAAGTATTAATTTTATCTGCAAGTTTTATGTTAAAACCCGTTAAAAAAGTAAAGTGAGATTTCAATGTCAACGTTATATATTAAGAATTTTCAAATAAATTATTATTTTTATATTTTTTTTGTTTTTTATTTAATTTTTTTCTAAATTTTTTTTTAATTTTTTATTATTTTTATGTATTTATTTTTTTTATATTTATTTATAATGTTATAATTTTTTAATATATATATTTTTTAATTTTTTATATTTTTTCAGTTACAGTTTTTTTTATTAGCAGTTTTTTACTTTTAATATTTTTTATTTTTTTTTATTTGCTTTTTTCATTTTTGATATTTTTTTTATTTATTTATCCTTTTTTATTTTTTTTGTAATAAATCATATCTACACATGTTCGGCTTTGACCGAAAGCGCCGGCAATCACTCAAGGCAACGCTTGAGAGTATGTGAGCTCAAGCTTGCGAATATGTGAGAAATCATAATAGCGGCGGCAGCACTGACAAACTGCTGACCCGACCCCCTGTGCGGCTGTAACAATGCGCCGCATGCAGTGTGGAAATAAAACGGCATTTCATGTTATAACAAGTCAAAATAACTTAAGTGTCGGCAACAACTAGCAAGCTTTGAAACAAAAACTCAAAACACCGTCACCCGCAAAGTCCCCGTCAATTCAACGCGGCGCAGCGCAGTCTTTTCGTGCAGTAGAATGTGATTTTGATTAATTAATTACACATTGGCAGTTTGTTACACGCGTTTGAGAGTTGCGCAGCGCCCGCCACAGCCAACAACTTTGTTGCGCGCAATTGTTGTTGCGCCACGCTCAGCGCTACGCCGTCTGGCCATAAACCACGGCCGTAAAAGTAACCAAAACAAAAGCAAACCGAAAAGCATGTGTGTGTATATGTGTGTTTGAGTGTGTAAAAATCAAAAGTGCCTTTTGCATATCTCCGAAATGCCGCTAATGGCTGTGCCACAACATTAATACTCAGGTGTTGAGCTAATTTGACGCTTTTTATGTTTATCGATCAGCGTTACGTTTGTAGGCTAAAAGCTAAAGTCTGTCTTCATTTGACAATTTAACTGCATTTACTGCCTTTTTGCTTCATTTTTTTTTTGTATTTTATTTTATTTTATTTTATTTTTTATTTTTGTTTTTTTTTTTGTTTTTTGTAAGTTTTGTTCTTTACATTGGTTTTGTCTAAGTGCTGCCGCGCAGTGTCTCTTGCGCCCGAAATGGCTTTTTGATGGACTCGCTTTTATTTGCCTGATTTATTTTTCATTCGCCGGCTTAATGGCGCAACAAATGGTAAATAAATTTCGTAAGAATGATATATATGCACTTAAATGGACAATAAACTTTGTTGCTCTATATGAAGTGATCTTATAAATTTAGTGGAAGACATTAAAAATGTAGCGGTAAAGAGTGTTTTTTTGTAATTTCTGTTTCCTAAAACTTAATTTGTAACATAGATCTGAGGAAAATAAAATTAAAAATTCGTGTTAGTGTGTTTTTTGAATAAATATCATAAAATAGTATGTTTGAGCGTTTTCGGTAAAGTACACTTTAAGGGTTCTTATATTATTGATTCTATATCTTTTTTACGTTCGAGAAAGGCGAGTATTTGAATATTCTAGGCTGACTTAATCGCTCTAAATCCGTATGAGATCTTCTGTGCTCTCCCAGTATCCACTTTCGTGATTTGATTCTTCCCAAATAAATTTAACTAATCAGATATGAAAATACAAACTATGTGTAGGTTTAGTTTTAGTGTTCTCTAAGTGCTAATAAAACCAGTTCAGGCGATTTTCATTGACCACATATTTTTTGAGTTTGGTAAGGTTCGATATATTGGCAGCAGCTCCACTAAAATTCTAGTTGAGAAAGTAAAATAGAGCTCTTTTAGTCACCCAACAATGACAGGCAGCTGTAACAGGGCTGATCACCACCAGAACTGACCGTTCCCACGACAGTCTCGTCGACGTAACCGGGACGGAGCCGGATTTTTATTCGGTGAAGGACTATCATCTCGGCTGAATTCTGCCACTTCAACAACAACCACAACTGAATTTATATATTTTCTAGTTAGACTCAACCTTCAAAAGTCACAGCGACTCTCACTGTTTCTGGAAGATCTTGAAGTTCGCTGGAAAGTATTATACTTTAGTGGTTAATCTTCGGCATTGAAGCTTATTTCGATATAGTCTATACAAAATTAAAAATAAAACTTCATATTTTTTAATTAAATTTAATTTTATTTTTTTGAATTTATATTATTCATGGTTGATTCTTCTGTCGACAAAAAAAAATAAGTCCTGACTATTATAAAACGGAAACTGGATTGAAAATAGTTATTTTTTGATTCATGTCTGATTTTCCTATAGGCACAAAGGTTAGTAGTGATGACTTTTCTATAAGACAGTATTGGTGAGATGATATTGGATAATAAACTGTTTTCTGTTACGTTTTTTAAATTTATTTTGATAGGTAGAGAACACTCTCTCTTCTGTTCCTCTCAATTTATTCGTTTTTAGAGCTTAATATCTATAAATTCAATAAAAGTTGCCACTTTGCTACAACAAACTTATTTTTTGTTTCTCTTTCTGCAGTTTTTTTTTTCAATTTATCGTTAATCAAAACAAATTACAAATGACACTAAACAAACTGTCAACACAAGTACGAGCAAAACACACTCGTTGACACCGTTATTATGCCGCATAATATGCACACTGACCGAAAGTGTCAACGCTGTCATTAGTAGCCACTTGTCAAATGGTGGCATTATCACTTGCAACTAAATGCAAGAAAAAATTAATAATAATAACAGCACACACACACACATAAACACACGCTAGAAACTCAAAACAGCCATAAGGTGAGCAAGGAAGAGGACGACGGCAATAAAAAAGAGTTGGAGAAAGCACAAAGGAGACAATGCATCGGCAGACAGCCGGCTACTAAACGCTGTGCAACATAATAAAAATAACAAATGAATATGGGGGATTATGAAATAAGAGTGAAAAAAGCAGAGAGCGGCGCAAAGAAAAATCTCAAAAAAAAATATGAAAAAAACTATTAATAATCGCATAATAAAAATGAATAACAAATTGTTATGTGCACAGCAGTGTGGCAAGCACTTGCTGGGTGCGCTGGCAACAGCTGAGTCGAATGGCGGGGATAGAGGGGGTACGGGAGTACCGTGTTGCAGTGTGAATGGAGGCAGAGCGGAGCGCTAAACATGTGAACAATGACAACTGCATGACCAAAAGCGGCAGTTGACTGCCGGCGCGTTGAACGAGCAGTTGGATGCATATTTTGTATGCATGTTTGTTTGTAAGCCTTAGTATATACATATGTATGTATGTATTTTTGAGGTGCAATGTCGAACGTTTCGGCAAAACATTTACACGCTTTTTGACGGTCACACGCGGCCACAGCGCTGGACACGGATGCGTGCAACATATGCGCAATCACATGCCACACATTTGTATGAGCGTTGCGTGTGTGTACAATCGTATATGGCGTGCAAGTGTTTGTGTATTCAACGCCCGTGTATGTGCTTTGGACCATTTCAGCTGGGTTTTAGTGCCGCACCTTTCGATGCGCGTTGTGCATTCGCGCTGCCACAACGGCAGTGGCATGTATTTATTTATATATGTACATATGTGTGCTTTTAGAGGTGCATATGACGATATGTGCAATGCCAATAATAGCTTCGCCAGAGACACTGTGGCTACATTAACCACTAAACCATTAACCACATCGCCACTGGGAACGATTTGAGTGCGGCGTGCAAGCTGCACAGCAAACTAATACAAAGAAAATTTTCATAAAAATTTAATGCAGATATTGGTTTAGGAAGTTGCCATATTTTTAAAAACGTTTTTCTTAATTTTTTTCTCTATATTTTTATAATTATAATTTAGTAAACTAATAAATTTAAAAAAAAAAAATAGAAAAATTTAGGAAAAAAAGATTTTTTAATTAAAAATTTATATTGACCTAATAAATTCAAATTAATAAAATAAATGAAATAATGAATGAAAAAGAACATTTCCAAAACTTTTTTCGAATTTAGGCAAAATTTAAAGTATATTTATACTTAAATTTGGGGCTTTCCGTATCTTTCTTCCCTCAATAAAACTTTCTATAAAATATTTAAATGATATTTTATGTATCTGGTGACCTTGCCGCATTATAAATGCCAAAAAAAAAATTATAAAATTTATTTTGTAAAAATTTTTATATATTTTTTTGTAAAAAAAATATTTTCTTTCTACATCTCGCAAACCTACCCTAAGGCAGTTGATATTTTTCCCACAAAGGGCTTTCTTTACAATAGTTCGGTGCTAATATATAATTCTGTCAACCTATGGCAGTTGTTAAAATAATGTAATGTAAAAATATGAAATTGTTTTTGCATATTTCTTATTGTATTTTGTTTTTTTTTTTACATTTTTTTATGATAATTGTTTTATAATGTACAATTTTTATAATATTTTTATTTTTTTATATTCTTTTTATTACTGTTTCTGTTTTTATTTAAAAAAAAATTTTCACATCTGGCAACTCTACACTATGGTAAATGACTAAAAAAATTACTAAAAAATTTATAAATTTTAATTTTTATAGTATTTAACATTTTTTTGTACATCTGGCAACCCTGCCATATGACAATTTACAATGTAATGTTACTGAAAAGTTATGGAATATACATATTTTATACTTATTTTCTATAAAATTTATTTTTTTTTATTTACGTAGCGTTGCCACCCTGCGGCAGTCGATGAAAAAGTTGTGTTAAAAAATTATGAATTGTTTTTTTATATTTTTTATTATTATTTTTTATATATCAAAACTAAATTTTTATAGAAGTTGTTTTTATTATTTTTTATAAATTTTAAATTTTTTGTTCTATATATGGCAGCCCTGCCTAGTAACAATTGGCAAAATAATGTTACTGAGAAGTCATGGAATATATTTTATAGTTGTTTTCTATAAAATTACGTTTTTTTACATCTGGCAAACCTACCCAGGGACAGTTGCTAAACAAATTTTATTAAAAAATTATGAAATGTTTGTTTTTTTTATTTTTTTCAAAAATTATTTTTATTTTTTATTAATTTTTTTTTTATTTTATTTTTTTATTTTTCATTTTTTTAAATAATTATTTATTTTTTAAAAATAATTAAAATGCTTTAATCTGCATAAATATCGGAATCATTTTGAAACACTGCGATAGCCATTAGTATAAATGTATGTATGTATGTATATCATATACTATGTACATATGTATTTCATCATCGAACAGCTGACTAAGGTCGGCCGGTAGTATGCCGCGTTTAGCGGTGCGGCTGCGCTGCAACGTGCCTTTATGTCGAGTGCATGTGTAACGAATTGCCATTCGCTGCGGTCATTTGCGCATTCTCAGATGCACTTACATGCCGATGACGCACACATATGAAGGCGATATCTGTTCGATATTTTGAGTGCACCAAAATGTTGTTCACGTTTTTTTTTAATCTTTTTTTCAGTTTTTTTTTCGACTTGATGCTTAATTGTTGTTGTCAACAAAAAAGGTCATTATCAGCCGCAATAAGGAGTAGCAACAACCACCGCTACCTTTGTAAAACAATATTAGCAGCAAATTTTTGAATATTTCAACAAAGTTGCCGCCGCTGTCATGCGCCGAGCACAAAACATTTGTCATACATTTTGTAGGTGTCGAACAACATAGCGCGAGTTATGTGAGTGCGACAGCGGCAGCAACACCAGCGGCGACAGCCGTCGATCAGCAATCAGCAGTCAGCTTGGCGACCAACGAAAATTGAGTTGTGGGCAACGGCAGTACCCGGACCTTGACAGACCGTTCGACTGGGCAAATGACGAAATGACTGCTGGTCTGTGTCTGTGTCTCTTGGCTTGTCTGCAGCGGACACATTCCGCATTGTAAATCAATTGTTGCACGAAAAAGCCAGCTCTGAGGGTGTGAACATATCGACTGTCAGTTCGCGCACATAGGGTTGTGTTCGTGTCAGTGTCACTGACTTTCGCTGCTGCCAGTTTTCGCTACTTGCCACGGCGACGTTTCTCTTACACGCTCATCAGCGACGGCAAGACGCTGTTGACAAGTAAGCTGAATATATGGCGCAGTAAAATCACTGACTAGTCATGCATTCATTCATTCACTCAATCAAATGCAAACACATATGGGTGCATGTGTGTGTGAGTGTGTGGGCACTTGGAAAATATATTACTCATGCCCAGTTCGCTCCTACTGCAGCGGCGGCGCATCGCTCCTTCAACGGCAGACAGTCAACTGTTTTGCGGCGTTCTGCCTCGCTGGCTGCGGCCACGACATTTTGCCTTATTTATGACTAAATAAATTATCTAGCACATGCGCTATTGACAGCTCGGGAAAAGATATTACAACAATAAAACTAAGCATTATTATATGTATATAATATAGGGAAGATATGCAGTCACTTCAGTTTCGCTACATGTAAATATTGATAGTTTAAAAAAGGGCACGGCAGCCAGATTGTCGACAATCGCAAGCTGCAAGTACAGGCGCTGGGGTGATCGCGGTCTAAAATTTATTGAAAATCTTACAGGCGATTTTTAATGTTATATATTCAGAGAACTTGCGTGGTTCCAAATTATTATGATTTGAAAAAATGTTGAGCTTAAATTTTTTGAAGGAACTAATATTGGAATGAGTTTGAGTGGAGGGAAGGGAGGTGGTTGAGTAGTTTAGCGTAAAAAACGATTTATCAAGATTTCCGTAAAGCTAAAAGTCCCATGGAAAAAAGTTATACAACATAGTTGTAGGTAATAAAAGCATCTGCAAATTTTGTTTGAACACCTTCACACATAATCTCACCATTTATCTGAAAAAATCGAAATTTCTCAAAATAATGAAACTGAAAATATTTAAAATTTTTTTCACTTTTTGTTTCTTTTTGAAACTTTTCTCAAAATATTTTTTCTATATTATTTTAGAAATTTTTCTCAAATTCAAAATTTTTTCAACAATTTTTTTCACTCGAAATTTGGATATGGAAAAAGTAGTATGCTTTTTCAAAATTATTTGCTCAGCTGGATATCTACGTTTACCAATAATGAATGTATTGGTGCATCGAATGATTTCAAAAAATATTTTTTCCAAAATAAATTTCAAAATTTTTCTCAAAATATTTTTTTTCTAAATTGTTTTCGAAACTTTTCTCAAAATATCAAAATTTTCAAAAATGTTTTTCACCCGAAATATTGGAAAATTTTATATGTTTTTCCAAAATTATTTGCTCAGCTCCATATTATCCATTATTCAAATAAGTTTTTCTGTCTTATTCAAGAAAAAACTTAAAAGTTTAATCGAAAATTTTACGCCGAAATGTTTGTATTTTTTTCTAAAGTCGATAGCAGTTTTCTGTGTTGAAATTTTTACTTTCCGATTATGTAAAAAAATTTTAAATGCTATGGTAAATTTTTCCAGAAAATGCAAAAACACCTAAGCAATTACACATTATTTTCCTTCATCTGCCTTTTCTGTACTGTGAAATTTTGAGTATTTTCAATTAATTAATTTTCGATTTTTAATAAGTTTTATCATTCGATGAAAATATATATTTATTAATTTCTATCTTCCGATAAAAAATATATTTTTACTAAACATTTATTTTCAAACCAAAAAGTCCTCAGCTGAGCTCCACTATTTATCCCTACTCGCGCAAACTGCGCTTACTTCCACTCAGTAAAGATAAAAACAGAAAAATTGCCCAACAAAAAAAATGACAAGAAGAAAAATCGAGAAAAAGAACTCTAATAAAAAATTGCATTGCGGCCATCAACGCAGATGCGCGCTTCTATTTTATCGGCAAACTTCAAAACATCGATCATCCAGGCGAGCAATTAAACTCCAGCAGCGTTTCAGCAAATTCGTGAGCGCTGCGAAAATCTCAGCGCGGTCGCTTTGTTGCACAACTTCTGCGCTATTGAGTCCTTATGGCCGTTGCCAGCCTACTGTGTGCTTTTTGTTGCACAATTGAATAACAGCAATCGCTGTCGATCGTGGCAAATGCACAATACAAAATGTAAGCGCTTCTTGCCACAAAATTCTTTACTATTTTTTTATTATTATTTATAAGTTTTCGCAATTGCGGCAATTTTAATGCATTGCCGTCGTTTGTTGCAACATGAGATTGAAGGTGATGTAAGCCGTGAACTTATTGACTTTGCAGAGTATTTTGTGTGTGTGAAGCGTTGGTGCAAGTAGGAGGGTGGTCAATAGATGCTAGTAGAAGTGGCTTAGTTTGAGAATTAAATTTTAGAAGAAAAAAAAGTATGATTTTTGTTTTTAATTTTTCAATATAATTTGAGGTATTAAAATATTTTTTTTTTTAATTAATAATAATAAATTAAAAAAACTGAAAACTTAGTTTTTGAGTTCAGTTTTTTTAAAGTAATATATTTTAAATATGAACTAAAAAAAAGAAAGAGAATTAATTTTGTTCAAAATTTAAAATTTATCAAATTTTCTAAATCCCCCATTTTGAAACCAATTCTGCTCCACCTACACTCCCTCCTTTAATAGTTTTTCTATTCACATTTATGCTGCTGACAGTCGTCGAAGTGAAGGTGGATACCGCGACAGACGACCACTGGCTGTCAGTTTGCCATTTGAGGCGTTCAGCAGCAGCAGAAATCGCAGTGCAGCAGTCCAGAGGCACTCAACAAAAAGCTTAGTAGCTAAAATTGAACACAAAAAACCTACAAATTGCCTCTACAGTCTGCGCGTCGCATCCCCAAAGCGAGCAAAAAGTCAGTCACCATGTGATTTTACGACTTGCAACAAGCGCTCAACGCTGACCGGCTGACTGACTGACTGCCTGCATGTCCAGCTGTTTAACTTATCCGCAACGCGTTTCCCAGCCTCTGCAGCGCTTTCGCGAATCGCTTCTGCCGCCGAGTATGCGCTTGGTGAAGCGTGATTTCTTCCAAGCGATCGAATACAAGGATTCTGAGTTTTACTCGTACTCCGTTTATGGCCTCCCCTTTGATTGAGGTTGCGAAATGCGCAGCGCGGCGATGACCACGGCAGCAGCTTAGTTGACTTCCAACCGACAGGCGGCTGGCTCGCGTAGTAATTGCATTGGAATCATAAAAATAATGCTGCAACTGCGGCAGCCACAGAAAAGTAGGTGCAACAGCAGCTAAAACAACAACAACGCAGGCAAAGCACAACAGTGGCAATGGCTTCAGCACAAACATAACAACATATAGTATATGTTGCAATGGCTTCAGCAAAGTTGTCTTTTGTTGTTGCTGCTTAAATTGTTGATGTTGCTTAATTTGTTGTTGTTGTTTCCACAAGTTCTTGTTCAAATGCTGGTTGCCAAAGTCAGCGCTATTATTCTGGCTACTTGTTCATGTTTTTTTTGGTTTTTTTTTGTCTGCTTGTTCCTCTTTTATAACGGGTGATTTTTTTGAGGTTAGGATTTTCATGCATTAGTATTTGACAGATCACGTGGGATTTCAGACATGGTGTCAAAGAGAAAGATGCTCAGTATGCTTTGACATTTCATCATGAATAGACTTACTAACGAGCAACGCTTGCAAATCATTGAATTTTATTACCAAAATCAGTGTTCGGTTCGAAATGTGTTTCGTTTCGTTTTTATCGACAAATTTTGTTCAGCGATGAGGCTCATTTCTGGTTGAATGGCTACGTAAATAAGCAAAATTGCCGCATTTGGGGTGAAGAGCAACCAGAAGCCGTTCAAGAACTGCCCATGCATCCCGAAAAATGCACTGTTTGGTGTGGTTTGTACGCTGGTGGAATCATTGGACCGTATTTTTTCAAAGATGCTGTTGGACGCAACGTTACGGTGAATGGCGATCGCTATCGTTCGATGCTAACAAACTTTTTGTTGCCCAAAAATGGAAGAACTGAACTTGGTTGACATGTGGTTTCAACAAGATGGCGCTACATGCCACACAGCTCGCGATTCTATGGCCATTTTGAGGGAAAACTTCGGACAACAATTCATCTCAAGAAATGGACCCGTAAGTTGGCCACCAAGATCATGCGATTTAACGCCTTTAGACTATTTTTTGTGGGGCTACGTCAAGTCTAAAGTCTACAGAAATAAGCCAGCAACTATTCCAGCTTTGGAAGACAACATTTCCGAAGAAATTCGGGCTATTCCGGCCGAAATGCTCGAAAAAGTTGCCCAAAATTGGACTTTCCGAATGGACCACCTAAGACGCAGCCGCGGTCAACATTTAAATGAAATTATCTTCAAAAAGTAAATGTCATGAACCAATCTAACGTTTCAAATAAAGAACCGATGAGATTTTGCAAATTTTATGCGTTTTTTTTAAAAAAAGTTATCAAGCTCTTAAAAAATCACCCTTTATTTACCAGCATCATTCTCACTGCCGACTTATTTGAGGTTATGTTTGTTACGTTTTGCATTTATTGCAAATGCCTTATCATGTTTATACTTATTATTTTCTATTTATATCATCTATTTTGCTTTATTGCTATTTCTACATTTTTTACTAATTTTTTTATTATTTTGTTTATTTTCAGTGTTCTGTGTTGTGTTGTGTTCTTGTAGTGATCAGTAAAGGAAATGGGCATAAATTGCTTACAATCGAGTCCGTAGCTCGAGTTAAGTTGCAAGTGCGGTTTGCAAAATGTGTTTTTATAGTGTTGTTGTTGCAGTGGCAAGTCAATTTGATGGATTTGTGGGTGAGTGAAAACCATTACTTAAAATGTTACTAATTTATATTTACATAAATATACATATAACTTTATTAAATATTTTTTAATTTTTTGATAATATTAAAAAAAAAATTAATTCATTTCAAATTTATTAAAAATGTCAAAACAAAAAAATGTTTCTAAATATTTTTGGCTCGAAAATTTGGGTATAGAAAAAATTGTATGCCTTTTCAAAATCATTTGTTCAGCTCAATATTTACCATTAATGAATGTATTGGTATATCGAATGATTTCAAAAATAGTTTTTTTATATTTTTCTCAAAATAAATTTCAACATTTTTCTCAGAATATTTTTTTTAGATTATTTTCAAAATTTTCTTCAGAATTTTCAAATCTAAAATATCAATATTTTTTTTACTCGTAAAAGGGGTATAGAAAAAATTATATGCGTTTTCAAAATTATTTGTTCAGCTCAATATTTACCATTTATGAATGCTTGGTACATCGAATGATTTAAACTTTTTTTTTTGTTTTAAATAAATTTCAACAATTTTCTTAATTTTTTCTTATTATTTTTTTCTAAAAAATAATATTTTTTCTAAATTGTTTTCGAAATTTTTTCCAAAATATTCAAATTCATAATATCAAAATTTTTTTAACAATTTTTTTCACTTCTAAATGAGATATGGAAGAAATTGTATGTTTTTCCAAAATTAAAAAATTTTCTCAAAATAAATATCAACACTTTTCTCCAAATGTTTTTTCTAAATTGTTTTCGAAATTTTTTCCAAAATATTCAAATTCAAAATTTTTGTTTTTACCCGAAATATTGGTACCTAAAGTTGTAAGTTTTTCCGAAATTATTTGCTCAGCTCAATATTTACCATTATTCGATTTGAATATGTGTATTTTATATTTTGTAAAATAAATTTTAACATTTTTCTCAACATTTTTCAACAATTTTTTTTACTCGAAATATTTGTATGAAAAAAATTTAAAATTTTATTATAGTACTGCTGAATTCTTTGAAATTACTTCAAATCGTTCATACCTCAAACATTGGTGTTTTATACAAAATGTTCTAAGAAACTGCAATGATGTTTTGGAACTGAATTGCAGCTTCTCTCTTGTGATGAATTTTTCACTGAACCCTAGTATAAAAAAGAGCATGATTATGGGCATATGGGAACAGCTTGAGTATTCGTTGTTCTGTTTAGCATATACCGTTTGTATAGCCTTGAATTTAGTTCACATATCTTTCAGTATGAAAACATAAAAGTTAAGAAATGTTAAAGAGTTGGTTGCGTTTGGTTGGTAAGTCTGGTTGATGGTTGATACTTAAGGACTTGACTTGTAATTCAACTTCAAAAGAGTGGCTGCGCCGAAGCTATATTCTTTAAATATGCAATTTTCATAGTAAAAATGGGTATAGAAGAATTTTCATCCAGCTATATAGTGGTGTGATCAAAACAATTTGTTCGAAATTTCTATCGTTACCTTGGACAATAATCTATGCCAAATTTCGTTAAGATATCTTCTTCGATGAAAAAGTTTCCATTGAAGAACTTGATTTTTATAGGTCAGTTGGTATGAGCGGCTTTTTAGCAAGAGAAGACCGTTTGCTAATTTTTAGATCCACATCTCAAACCAAAACTCCCATCAAACGGGTAAAGGCGCGGCTCAACATAACCCACAAACAGTCTGTCCGCAATTGCATCCCAAATCCATTGCAACGTTTGCAGCCTGTCCGTTTTGCAAACCAAAATTCCGATTGAGTGCAATTGAATTCGCAGTGACGTGCGAATCGGCTGACCGACTGACGTTTAGCCGCTGCAGATGCATCAAACTTGCTGCCTGCTGTCGTCTCACATAAACGCTGTCAACACGATGTTGCACATTTGGCCTAATCCCTCAGCGCAACGGCCGAAAGCACGTCTACAATGTTGCAAGCCTCCTCGCGAACGTTTAATCTGCAACGCAACGTTCCAGCATTTGTGCCACATGATGCAAAGCGGCGTTTTACTGACGAGTTGCTCAGCGAAAACTGCGAGGATCTGCCACTGGCGCTGCCACTGTGACGAGCCATAGAAGCCTCTATTAAAATAAAAATGAAATAAATGGTCAACGCAAACACTTTACTGGCATTTTAGCTGCCACTTGCGTTTGCAACACGGCTGACAGAGTGACCAAGCCACCGACTGCCTATTAATTTCAACGAAAATGACTTCTCACATCGCTGCACAACTCATAAATTCAGCTTACAATTTAGAATGGATGGATATGCCATTGCTGCATTGTGCATTGATGCGCGCTGCTGCCACACTGTATGCCAACCACCGCCTACCGCTTGCCGCATGCCGCACCGGAACGCATGTATGTTGTAGGTGCTCAAACGTGTTTTGCGGCAATGCTGTTGCTGCAGGCCAACTAGTTTAATGTGGCAACAATTATGAGTCAACACACCACCACCTTCGCCACTTGTGCAACGCTTGCAACAATGCCACAAAAAGCACTTGAAATATGCCCTGAATAGATATTTTGCACTATTAGGGCAACAACAATCAATGAATGCCCTTTTGCTTGTTGCTGCACATTTGCTACGTGTGGCAGCAATTACAGCAATTGCAAGTGACCATTGTTGCTGTGCTGTTGAGTGAGTGCTGTTGAAATTGCAAAGTCACGGCCCATCAATTGGGCCATTGCTCGTCAGCTGCTGCAATTGATGCGGCAGTGTGGCATCAACACGCACATTTCCCACATTTCTCATAATGCAACCAACTTGCCACACACACACAAATATTCATACACACTAGCGTTTAGCAAAATCGGTGTTCACATTTCCATGGAAGGTGGTTGTGTGGCAACACCGCCAACTTAACCTCCGTTTTGCATTGTTATTACTTTCGGTGTTTTTGTACGATTTGTTCTTGCTGTTGCACTTTTATGGCCCTTCCTACTGTTTCCCATAACTCCTTCGCTGCCATTAGCTCGGCTTATGAAATTGTTGCCTTTCGTCGATTTCCTTTGCGATTTTTCAAGTGAAAAATGTGAGATTTTACTGCTGATGCCTGGAAGACTGGATGCCTGACTGCCTGACTTGCTTGCTCAGTCTCCTGCATTTGTTGTGCCTCCTGCCGCTTACTGGTAGTGTTTTTTGTTGGTTGCCACCGCAGCGTTGCACTGCGGTTTTATGTTGCATGCACGTGACTGCATGCTGTTGGCAGCATTTAACACCTATTTTAGCAGTGTTGTTGTTGTAATGGTAGTAAAGCTGCTGAGGCTGTGATACATTCGTATACTCATTTTACATAATAATGCTTAGTGTTGCTGTTACGTCATTGATTTGTTACAGAAATCATTAAATTTCTTGAAAAAATATTTTGGCGGATGCAAGACTTGAAAATCCTGTGAGTTGCGTTTAAATTATTTGTAATCGTTTCATGCAAAAAAATTAGGTGATATTTGTAGATATATTCTGATCAAGGAAATTAAAAAAATTAATTGTTAATTTTTAAAAACTGTTGTTATTTTTTTTAATTCTTGAAAAAAAGATGATTTTATTTTTTTTTTATTAATTTTTTTAATTTAATTTATTTTAATTAAATTTTTTTTCTTTTTAATTGTTTACAGAAGATTATTTAGTTTTTTATTAATTTTTTTTCATAATTAATTTTCTTTATATTTTCTTTAAAAAAATATTTTATTTTTGCTTAATTATTATTATTTTTAATTTTGTTTCTTTTTTATTTATTAGTATAATTTTTGTTTTTACTTTAAAGTATTAGTTTTAGTGCTTGGCTCTTATATATTATGTTCACCTAATTAATGTTCAATTTTTGATTCTTTAATGTTGAAACTTTTTCTATTTGTGTTTTTGAACCATTCTATTTTATGTTTTTCTTAACTTTTTTAATATTTTTTTTAGTTAATAGTTTTCTTTATTTTTTCTTTTTTTTAATATCTAAAAAAATTTATTTCATTTTTTTTATTAATTTTTGTTTAATTTAATTTATTTTAATTAATTATTTTATGTATTGTATTGGTATAATTTTTTTATCTTAAAATATTAATTTTTATAATTTAGTAGTCCGTATATATTGCGTTTAACTAATTAATGTTGAATTTCTAATTTGTTAATGTTGAAGCTTTTATATATTATTTTTGATTATATAGAATTAATTTTAAATTAATAAAAAATAATTTGAAACCCTAAATTTGATTATTCGTTAATAATATTTTGTATAGTACGATTATGATATGCCCTGAACAGGCTATATTAAGTTTCTAACACCCAGAACAAAACGTCTTGACGAATTCAGTCGTTAATGCGTCATGTGCATCTGTAAATACGCCCTTCAGTTTTTGAGATATCGATCTGAAATTTTTTCCACGTCTTTTTTTCCACAAAAAGCTCTTCAGTTGTTAAAATTGCCATTATCGGGCCACTATTTCATAAATCTGCCATACAAACTTACCGATCACAGTCAAGTGCTTGTATGGAAAACTTTTTCATTTGACAAGATATTTTCACGAAATTCGGCATGGATGATTCTCAAGATAGTTCCATAATCTCTCAACAAATTTTTCAAATCGGGCCATTGTAACATATAGCTGCCATATAAAATGACCGATCAAAATTAAGCAAGAAATATTTTTATGGTGTTTTTTTTAAGACTTATATCTCAAGTTCTTTAAAATGAAGTATATAATTTGTAGTATAAATTTATTTAAAATTTATTACTCGAATTTATTTGAAAAAATATATATATTTCGCGGTTTTTATGTATTGGATTGAGGCCCTATGCGCCAGTGGGAGATACATGAAGTGATGATGATGTATTTGATTATAGTTTTGGCAGAAGCTTGGGCTACTTAAAATTCAGTTTTGAGATTAAAAAAAATTATTATATTTTTAAAAGTTATTTTTTATTTTGAAAATTTTTTCTAAATTTTTTAATTGCTTTGTAGCTTACTTGTGTTTTACTTTTTTTAAATTTGCTCTCTATTTTAAAATTTGACTTGTTGTTGTTTTTTGTATTTTTTTTTTCAATAATATTTTATTTATTCCGCGTATATTAAACGGACAGAAAACGAAACAAATAAATATTAATCGCGATAATTACTATAACCACCTTTTTAAAATTGTTGGATTCCAAAGTTTACCAACAGGTGTTTTTATATGTCGTGTTGAGCACAAAATTTATGTTAAAAAATTGTATTAAACACGCTTTTCAAAATAAGCATGCAAAATTCTAACATCTGCCACAATGAAATCTGAAATTTACATTTTTTTACATTTATTTACCGCAACATTCGTCATATAATCCAAAATATATAAAATATCCATACTAATCAAAATAAAATGTCAAATCTACGACCAACTGCTGACACAAGCACTTTTTTTATTGTTTTTTCATCTTACGTTTCACCAAAAACTTTCGTTTGCGACTAAAAAGTTCGCACAAAACTCTTTACGGCAAAGTTGGTAAAACAACAAACAAAATTTATACCACAGCAGCGCTGCATGTGTTTTCTTTTCGAAAATTAAAACAAAAACAATGAAATTCCTCAAACACAATAAAATACATGAAAACACCGCAGCAAACATGCTTATGCCACTGGCACACTGGCTGTTCGCCATGCAGCGGGCAGCACGAAACGGCGAAAAATGTTGGTAAACGAGGACCAAGTTCAAAAGTTGGAAAAACTTTTCTTAAAAACTTTTTCGCAATGCACGTTGTTGTTTTGGTTATATTTGTTGTTGTTGTTTCTATAACACAATATTGTTGTGATTTTTTATTGCTATTGTTTTTGTTGTACTTGCGATTTGCAAATACAATAAGCTCAAAGTTTATTTTTGGCATTTATTGCACATAACAGGAAATATTTTCTTGAATTTTTTAATTTTGTTTGTTTTAAGTTTTTTTATTTTGAAGAAGAATTTATCATTGTAAAATAATCGTCGCTGAAGAAGATTGAAATAATTTTATCCTTAGAATAAGTGTTGCTTTAATATTATTATTTTTTTTGGTTTTATAAATTATTATTTTTCTTTTATTCATAGAGTTTATATGAAGTCTGAGTTTTGTCAACATTCATTTTCAGTTTTTTTTTTTATTTAATTTGTGGTAAGGAAATTTTGGTGATGTTTTTATGTTTATACACATATTCTATCAGGAAATCGTTGCTTTTGAGACTTTCTAACATTCTTCAAAGAGGGTCGAGTCCTTCTATTTATATTCGTAAAGCAAAATATCTCTTCTCATTTAACTAACTTTGCACTGTAATTAACCCAGTCTTCGTCAAAACTGGACTGGACGTTTTCATTATTATATTAATACGAAAGGAATCCCGGGCATGAGCACGTTCTAATGACCGGATACGGAAACTATTTTAGTGATACTTCGTTCAAATTTTCTCCGATAAACGGACAAGAATTCATACATATAAATTGTCAAGAGAATTATCAAGAAAATTATGTACACTTTGTAGTTCTCGTTTTTTTTCTAATTTCTGTTAATTTATGGAGTTGTGCGACAGTTTTCTTAAGAACAATACCTAAAATGATCACAGCAAACAAAGTTATTTACGATGGCCCCGTCCGGTGGCTAATGGGAAACTAATGGAATAATTCTCATTCAGTCATACCTGTCTGACAGTGGCTCGCATTTATTAGTTCAATCAAAATATAGTTTTGAGTTACAGCTTCTGGCTCTAAAAATACATTTTGAATACTATTTTTGCCACGCCACCATATATGAACATCTCCTTTAACCGGACAATGTGGTGGCTTGTGTCCGGTTATAAGGAATTCCACTGTATTCATTGTCTACATTAATGTTCCATATTATGCAATTATGCCAGCTTTCTTTAAATCGTGGAAACACATCTTAAACTTAATTAAAGGGATTGCCTTTAACTCAGCGTTTTTTTGTTTTGCCTCTTGTAAATTGAAACTCTGTAAGGATTTTTTTATTTTGGGAAATAGGACAAAATCACATCGAGCCATGGGCATCGTTACTTGTTTTTGACCAATAATTCTCGAACAAGCAACGAAATGTGAGCTTCTGACAGCAATGAAAATGGCTAAAAATTGTATAGTACTTTAGCGGCATATCAACACACTAAAAAATTGGAAATTGGATTCTCTAACTCGCTACATTTTAAAATTGCTGTTATTTTCTAAACATGTCCCAGGGTAAATCGTGAGTTTTGGTAGTACCTCCCAAGAAATTTAGAGATTAAATTGGGTTGGGGTAGTGCTCCATACTTATAAGAAGGAGATGGTCTCCTTTAAATCGTTTTCGAGTTTGGAAAACAGCAAAAAAAAAACAAAAAATGTGTTTTAAGGCGTTTGCTCTAATTTTTATTATCTTATCGGCAAAAGATTTCAAGATCCGCCATAATTGGCATAGCTGCAAATAGTAAAAAATTAAATGGAAATGTTTAGTCACTAAACCATACCCTGCGACCTAAAACTAACGTTTTGAGCCTTAACTGAAAAGATTCTTTGGATTTAATAGCTACATACATACACAAAAAACAACTAAAACCTAACTTGAACAAAGGCTAGTTTATTTGCTGCATCGGTTAAGGATTTGAAATTCAATATTGTTTTTCAAAAACCGACCCTGTCAGTGGGAATGATACATTTTTTCGAGTTTTCTCATCAAAGGGCAGATTATATTAGATTTGTAGATTTGTATTTCCTGTCTGACGGCAAGTTGCATTAAAAATTTTCTGATAATTATCGAAACATGAGATCGACCTTTGGCCAACGCAGTGAAATTGAATATAATCGTAGTAAAACTTTTTTTGTAAACATGTTGAAATTATCGCCTTAAAATGTTTGTGATTGCCGAATTAATTTAATTTATTTTCAATTTTTTATTTTGTTAATTAATTTTTTTTTTTAATATTCATATTAAAGCTCCTAAAACAGACACCCATTTTTATAACAAAATATTAACAAATTCCTCATACTCACCGATATTATGTTGATTATTGTGTAAAACCGATCCGAACGCCATTAGATCCTTAACCGATGGTGTTCTTGAACCGAGCGCGGCAAAACCGTCGCCCAGAAATGACGCCAGCGCGACAGCCCTAAGGGGCGTTTTCGATAATTCGGTTAAAATTTTGTAGCTTTCGCTTAACACGCCGCCGCTGTGGCAAGGCAAATTTGCCGTGCTGCTACTTGCTACACTTAAACACTTGTTTGTTGCTACTGCTGACGCTTAGTATGCCGCTGTTGTTGTTGTTTTTGACGCTTAATGCACTTGTCACTCTTGTTGTTACGCCTGGCGCTGCTGTAAGCTACACTATAACTTAGTTAACTACAAGTGTTGTTGTTGCCGACGGCGTTGCACATGAAACACTTTGGGAACAAAGAAAATCACACACACATGTATATAACTGAGAAGCAGTGTATTTGCCACACAAACACGTTGTTGTTGTTGAGGACGCGAATTTGTTGTAAATTATGTTGGGCCAGCAACCGACGCTGTATGCTGCCGCGTGGGACGTGCGCGCGCGTTGACGCGCTAATGCAGGCAATTAATAGCCTACTTTTAGGCGATGAGCCAAGTATACGCTAATTAAGCGACACTGGCTGACAGCGCTGACCATGAATGTGTGTTGTAATTTTTGTTGTTTTTTTTTCGGCAGTTGGGCGACACACTTCAACTGTTGTAGCAATTGCAAATAGGAGCGTTGAAGCAACAGCTGCTACTGCAACTTAAAAACACACACACATATATACACCAAGTGTTTACTTTACACCCACAATTATAATAACATGCACACGCGACTGCGGCAACGACAAAGGCTTTGTTTAATGGTGTTAATTAGTGCGCGTGAGCACAAGGAGGCGCCACGGATGCTGTTTTTTGCACGAAAAAGGGTTTAATAATGACTTGACTTTTGGCTGCTGCAGGCCTTTTTGCGAGCGCCCGAACGCGCGTAATCATACACAAACACACGCGCGCACAGGCACTTTAGTTAATTTCAATGGGTACACTTGCACTTTCGTCCACGCGCCGCTCTACAACACGCACCTACATCGACGCGGAAGCAAAGGCTCAAGGCGGACTGACAGACAGGCAGGCAAGGCAGGCTGTTATCGTGTGTGCCAGTAGCTGCGTATGCAGTGTTGATTTTTCCCGGTGTCGCGGTTGTCTTATCTTCGCACAGCTTCGAGCCTTTTGTCGGTGTGAAACTCACTTTTGGCACTTGACAGTTGTGATGGACGCGCCGCGTTTGTAGGCGTGCGCGCAGCTGTTGATGGGTTTTTAAAATGTGTAGCGCTGGGTGGGATTCAAAGCGCCTTAATAGTTGCAAGGTTGCTCTGTATGAGTTGCGGTTTTAAAATATAAATTTTTATGGAAATAGAGAATTTTAAATATTTTTTAACTGTCACCATATAACTTTTCTATAATTTGCAAATGACAGTCCTTTGTTGTTGTTAGCGTTCACGCGATGTCACAGCAAAGGCCAGTTTTTTTCTAGCAAATCTTATTGGATGACTGCAAAACTTTTTCGTAAATTTTCCGCACTTTTAGTTTTACAATCTTCGTCACTTGAAGCGCATTGCGCGCGATATCACCTGCAGATAATGTGTCAACCGTCAGAGGCGGCTAACAGTAACATTGACAGCTCTTTTTTGGCACAGCGCCAACCCACAATGTGAGCAAAGCCAGCTGCTTTTCGCTTAGAAACAAAAATATTTTATTTGCGCTAATTTTTTCTTATTCACGAATCACTATTGTTGCTTTTACACTAAGCGCGCGCGTAATATTCCCAAAAAGGCTTAACGCGCTATATGTACTATTTGTTGCGCGGCGGAACGTACCGTTTGACTGAAATCGTTTAGCGCACGTAAATAATCCGTATTGAACAGACGCTAAACCAAACCAACGAGCGTACAACGCGAACGTCGAGAAGAAACTGAAGCCTATACCGCGCGGAGCACACTCAACGGCAACGGCGGCGACGGCGACGATGATGGGAACAGCCACGACCACCGACCGAATCAGACACGATGCGCGGCAGTAGCACACACACACAAAAACACATGCGCGCACAAGCAATTCAACAGCATGGCGAGCGGAGCGCACCAACCACTAGCGGCCAGTAAGCAATAAGAAATTTTCCTAAATACATACATATGTATTACTGCTGTATGCATGTAAATAGCCTGCGAACAGCTGCTGCTGCTGCCAGCAAAGAGCAACAACGCGCAACCGGTTTGCCAGCCTCCTCAACCACTAATAATCACACACACACTCAGGCAAACGCTGGCAGGTCGCGCCACCCCAAAACGCAACAAAAGTACGAACAACGTGCTCTCTGAGCGCCTAACAGGCCCTGCACTCGCGCAAACAGACACGCGCTCACTCGCTCGTTGAAAATTGGGCGTATTCGTTAACATGCGCGCAAGAGAGAGTGCACCAAGGCAGGCAGTTATTTCCCCTGCATTCGCAAATGAGTACCTGCTGGTGTATAACGCTCAATTATAAGTCGTGCGCGCTCTTATGCTACTCATAATAAGAAGCGCGCTGCCTGCATGTGAGCAGTGCAACACTGTCTTATGCTGTGTAAGGCAGTATTGCGCACTCGCTCCCACGAAAATCGCAATGGAGTCTGTTGCTGACACTTTTGGGATGTGTGTTGCCGGCATAGAGCGCGAGTGCTAACGACAGCCCCGTCGCCGCCAGCCAAAAGCAACAACAATGTGTAAATACAACAACTGCGCGCCGTGAGTGTAGTAAAAGCAAAGTGACTTGGAGAGCGTTCTGCAGTGAGTGTAGCGGCGTTTTGTATGGTAAGGGGGCGTTGCTAAGCAACTGGTTACGCTCAGCGTAAGCGATAAAAGGCGGCACGAAGGACGCGCTGGCACTCAGCGTTTTTTCTTCATTTTTTTTTTATGACTGCCTGACGGTGTATGCAGGTGTGTGTTTGTATGTGTATGGGTAGGTGTGCGTGCGCTGTCTCCTGTCGGAGGAGTTTGTCGAACCAATGGCATTTTTCAAAGTGACATTTTGCTCTTTGCGCTTCTTATTGTCGACAGGCGCTACCACATGCCGCTGTTGTTGTTGTTGCTGTTGTGGGCTTGTTGCCATTGTTATTGTAGTTGACTGCTGTTGGCTGTGTGCTTTTTCTTCCTTGCACAACAAGTCTTTGCCTTTGTTGTTTTTCGTTTTTTTTGTGTGTGTTTTGTGTTTGTTTTCTCTTTGCTCTGCTTTTATGTTTCTCAACTGGTTGCTGTTGTATTTACTTATATTGTTGGTTTTGTTATTGTTTAGTGTGTTTGTCTTTTATTGTAAGCACAACTTCGGCTTATCAACTATCGCCTTTTGTTGTTTTTGTTGCTATACGCTTATTTTTGTTAGCTGTATAGTTGGTAGTTTTTGTTGTTGTGCGTATTTTTATTGTTGTAATTTTTTGTTATTTTGCTGTTCTTATATTGTTGTTGCGGTTGGTACTTTCATAGTCATTTTCCAAGGTAAAATGTCAAATACGCTGCGCACTGTCATTCGTGGCGGTTAGTTCGCTGGTTACTCTCCGTAATGCTCCAAGGCAGAAATCAGTGGTGGCGCACGAATCCAAATCAATGGGAGCATTGCGGTTATGTATGGTTACGGGAATTGTTTTTCTATGAAAAGATTAATGAATACGTTGTGTTCTTGAAATCTGTCCGGTTATGGGAGATGCCTGGTTATAAGGACAGTCCCTAATCAATAACTTCATTGTATACATATTATATTTTACTTTTCATTATTATTATTTTTTTATTAGCGTAATAAATTTGTCTTATATAAATGATTTCCTTTACAGCTAAAAATCTTAACATATTGTGAAATTTATAAGCTCCGTCAGATTTTTCATGTTTTTCTATCGTTGATAGCACTAAGTGACATAAGTTGAGATTTCGTGTTGTAAAACCAACTCCAATATAACAAAACTTGGAAATACAGTTGAACTTCCATAATTCGAAATTCTATAACTCGAAGTTCTCCGTAACTCGAGCTCTTGAATTGACAATAGAAGTCCAGTTTCCTTCCATTACTCGAAGTCTTTCTAGCGTGGAAGTTTTTTTTTGTGAAGTATGGTTATTCGAGTTATGGAAGTTCAACTGTATTTAAAGTCATCTTTCGAAGTTCTGTGACAGTTTACAGATTTCTTCCTTCACCATGTTATTTTGCGCAATTAAAATCAAGGTCGTTTCTTTGTACTCTGCCAAAACATTCCTGTCTTTAACAATCTATTTTGAGAACAAATATTACAATTTCTCCATTTCAGGCCTTATTACTATATACCTTTTTCAAGAACTATACCATAGTGTATGTAAAACAACCGAACTGTTTGTATATAGAATAAAATGCACATTATATTAACTTTATTGGTTATTATTTATTCCAAATCAGTTTCGTTTTGCTTCAATACAACGTTTGGAACGATCATCAACGATCATAGTTTTTTATGCCATTTATGAGAATGTTCTTCAGCACCTCTGTTTCGACTGCTGGAATATCATCATAAAATGTTGGTTTTCAGTTAAAAAAATGGGGGGATTTTTTTTTCAGCAAAAACTCATGTCCTTTTCAGTTTTTTTAATAATTTTTATAAATTGTACCTTAGACCCCTTTTCAGATTGTCTACATGAGTTGACGGGTTTCAAAACATCATTTTTTTTCGTCTTTTTTTTGGCCACAATACAAATCCTCAAGGTTTTTTAGTGTAATAGTTATATTAAGGAGAACAATTTTTTTTGTAAAAATTTCTGGCAAAACTCCAATTTTCAGTTATTTTTCTTTCGTCCAAATTCTAAGTTTAAGTTTTAATTGGAACACATATTTTTCCACTTTAGATGATCATGTAAGGAGTTATACTGCCAACGTGGCCGCATCTTTTGATAATCTCTTTGTTAATAGTGTATGTTCTTAGCAATAAAAAAATCGAATATTATATTTTATTTTTTAAATGAGAAAAAAATTTTTGAAAAAATTCAGTTTTTTACCCGAGGAAACTCATGTAACCCTTTAATAAAGCCTTTTAACTCTGTATTGCAAGCATTGAAGCTTTTCATTGAAGAAAGAAATAATTCAAAATTTTTCTTTAAAAGTGCGACATCGATAAAAAAAAACAGCGTTGTTAAAAATGTATTTATTTATTTTTTTACAAGAAATTTACACTTCACTGTCTTCTCCTTAATTAAAATTATAAAGTGAATATTTTAATATTTTCCACAATTTTACTGCATTCAAATTATCACCATATCCTTTATATTAACTTTTTAATAAAATTTTCCATGCGCCGCCCCTGTCGCATGAATGTGTAAGTGTAACATGGAAGTTCTCAACTATATTTTTCTTGCATTTATTTTTGTTGCTTTTTTGTTGGTTACGCCAGTGTTATGCCCCAACAAACTGAACTCGAGCAAATCAAAAAACAAAAAGCAGAAAAGGCAAAAGAATATTAAAATACAGAAACAAAAACAAAATTCAAAGTAAGGCAAAAATATCCGCCCCTTTGACTTTTCGAGTGAGCGTATTGTAGCGACAGCAACTTGACTGTGTCGCCGTTGGCGCTGTCGCTGTTACAGCTATTGCTGGCGCAGAAGTCGACAACTGTCACGAATACACTTGCTCGAGCTTTTGGCGCTGCATATAACATTGATACATGTACATATGTATATGTTTATATACAAACATACTTTGTTTTTTTCGCAACTTTTATCTTTAAAGGATGCTTCAACTCAACGCTGCGCTGGCCAGGCGCGCTTGTCGCGATTCTCTATGCATATATGCATATTTGCTTGTGTTGTTGTTGTTGGTACCAAGTTCAGTTTTGTTTTTTTTTTAGTTTTTTTTTGCTGCGCCAGTTTTTGTTTCGCCAAGTTTTCAATGCTTAACATGACACGGTAATAAGCCAAAGATCAAAGAGGCATACAAATTTTTAAAAAGAAGCATTAAAAATAAGAAAAGGTGGCAATGGCGACAAGTAAAATAAAAAAAAATGTAATGAATTGTAAAAAACACGTTGAATTATTGGGGAAGTAAGTGTAGAAAACTTCATAGTGACGGCTAAATGTGTCCAAGTGGGGATGTGATGGGCATGGTTTGCTGAGCTACGGTGCGGTGTGGGGGTTTGAGGGGCCGATAACGTACATAAATGTTTTTGGTTTTGTTTTATTCAAGCTTTTCACACAGTAGTTTTTTTATTTCATTTTATTTTTTTTTTATTTTAATGGTTTTTAAAGTTGCCATATGTTTTTGAAATACATATATTTATTTTATTAATTTTTCATTATTTGCTTCAATCTTATTTTTTGGAGTTTGTGAGCTCTTTTTAAATGAAATTGTTGTCTTTCCTCGTTAATATTGTCATATTTTTTTATATTACAATACTTTTTTGTGTTCTGTTTTTTTTATTTTTTGTTTTCAAAGTATTTGGTTGTTAAGGTTGCTATATTTTTTTATTTAAAATTTTTTTTGTAAGTTTTCAAGTTTCGTTTTTAATATTTTTAATTTTTAAAGTTGCCACATTACATTTTTTATTTTATTCTTATTTATTGTTTTTAATTAATATATTTTTTTTTTTATTTTTTATATTTTTTTAATAGTTTTCTGATTAACAATTTTTTTTTATTTATTTAAAAATGCATTTATTCAATATTATTTTTTATGATATATTTTTAAAGCAATATTATCACCTTTCGTTTTTAATAGTTGTTCATCCTCCTCAAGTGTTGTTGGTTTTACCTACTGAGAACTGTAGTGCATGTATGTTTGTTTGTGAACGCGTGAGTGGGCGGGGGCGGCCCCTCTGTGGCACTAACAGCAGCAACAGCGCCATCGCCATGAGCGTTGCGCACTCGCGACTTTTATGATTGTTGTTTCGGCTCTTGCTGTTATTGCTATTGTTGTTGTAGGCAGGCGTGTTTTCTGCTTCGTTCAACATTCGTTCGCCTGCTGTCAGTATTTGTCTCTTGTCTATTTGCGTCAACCAGCTACCTTCCACACCAGCGGGAATACAAATACATAAACAAACACAGCACGATACACACATACACACACAAGCGAACAAATGCAAATACAAATATGTATATGCTGTCAATTCTTTTAATTTTTTTTGCTACATACATACATGTATGCGTAGAAATGTTTTTAAAGTGTAGGTGTGTGTGTGGCAGCATTTGTTGTTGGCTTAACGAAAAAAGAAAGAAGGAGACGAAAGCGCAGCAGGGTAAGAAAAAAATATATATTGCACATTAGGGTGTTAAGCTGTGAAGTGTTTGCTCGAAGTTTTTGTTGCGTTGCGCCAGCGCTCCACTACTTCAACATGTGTTGTTGTTTTTGTTGCTTGTAGCTTGTGCGATTTCACATTTCATCCGTATATTTGTCTGTCGCGCAGCTAAATGCGCTTTGTGTTGGAGTACTTCTATATAAATATGTATGAAAGTATGTACATATGTATATACATACATATACATATGTGTATGTATAGTATATGTTTTGGGTGGGCGTATGATTGTGTTTAATGGTGTTGGTGTTAATGTCAACTGCCACTGGTGCTACTGTTATGTCCTCACAATCGCAACAACTCACAACGAATACTCCCTCGCATGCACTTACACACGCTTTGCAAATACGCGTGTGTATGTATGTGTACATAAGCGAGCGTATATTTCCATTGTGGCTTTTGTTTGCCGAATTCTAAGCGCTACAACGTGTTGTGGTGTCGAACAAAGTTTAGCAGAAGAGTGAAAGTTGCGTTCTTTACGGTCGATTCGACAGTTTTTGTCAGGTTATATCGAATTTAGATGAGTGCTACGCGTTTAAGAATTGATTCAATTTGTTGTGTAGACAAAAAAAAAATTTTAAATAATACAATTCTTCAGGAAAAAACATAATTGTATCGGAATTAAAAATTTAATTAGTTGAACATAGTTATGTTGTATTCTTTCTAATGAAAATAAGTAGCAAACAGAAAAAATTCCCATTGATTCTAGGTTAGGTCAGGATGTAGGGTTGATTCTATCAATGAATTTCATTTTGACAGCTCTTGACCCTTAATGTTATTCATTAAATTGGATCACCAGATGGGTGAAGGTTTTTGAGCTTAGCACACATTTATTAGGGCGGCTAATATAACTCCTAACCATTACGTTCGCTTAGGTTCTACCGATGTACATATGTATTTAAATCTTGGTCTGGTAATAGCCGGAAATTAGTCCTTGTTTGGAGCGTCTCATAAACCAAGCATCCCTGAGTCTAATAAAATCATTCGCCGCGAAGCACCTATCAACTATGTCCACAATTACAACGTGAGGAATGGCGGTAAATGACATTGTTGGTTATTGTCCTTAGTGCAACACTGATGCCAATAAGGAACGCTCTTTGAACACTCTCGAGGTCTTTAACTAGTAAGATGTTTTCGAGGGCCTTTCACCAGACCACGACACAACAAAACATTTTTGGCCTAACTACGTTTTCTTAGAACCAGAATATTACTTTTGCTGAGAGACTCCCGTTCCTCCATATATCTTCCTTACTCTCAATGTTTGGCTGCCATGAAAGCTTCCTATCAAAGAAAAAGCCCAAGTACGACACCCTGTCTACCGGTTAACGAATTTCAACGAGGGGAAAATAACATTAGAACTTTTGTATTTTCTAATAAAAAAACCTTTAATGGCTAATCCATTTCAATCCTACCATATTTAAGTACCATTGGGTAAGTTCTTAGCGGTGTTTAAGAATTTGACTTTTGCCTATATCGTTCGCGCAAGGAACCATAGCCTCGTTCGTTAAATTCTTAACTTGGGGGAGCTTCTAACTATTTTCTGAAGTGCTAGTGCATTTCCCCACTCCGCCTCAAGCGGCTTGTCGCAAAGGAGACTAAAACTTATTCAGAGCTTAAATAATTACCTCCGACCATACGTTGTTGAAGGCCTCCCCGATGTTAAACCCTGGCGATGTCGCAATTTTCGATCGATAAATTCAACGCAGTTAAGGAGTAAGACCGATCTCGAATCTAGAGCCCTGAAATAATGATCTAACTTTGACAATTAATGGATGACGTAAGTAAAAAGATATGGTATACATTTCTTTCCAGTTATATTGGAGTACATATATAAATCCAATTGTTCGTTTGTCTGTATATATGCGAACTAGACGCTCAGTTTTCCGAAAAAAATGTTCTGGTAGGACAATTATAGCATTTATTATAAGTATCATGCAAACTGATCGATCAAAATTAAGAGCTTGCAAGGAACGTCTGTATTTGAAAGAGAGAGAAGAGAGACAGAAGAGTGCCAATAGGAATTTTGTGTACTATAGATCTACTGTTTTACACATGTCTTTGCAGTTTTGCACCCAAGGTCGCTTCATCTAGTGCTTCTGTTTCAATCGTCGTAAAGAAAATGCGTGAGTTTCCCAATGTTGGATCAGTTTTTCGAGTGTTAGCCGTACATTCTTGGCAATCTCGTCTACTATTTCATTGTTCTCGATGGTTTTGTGACCCACTCACTCACTCTTTCTTCCACATTGTGTTTACCAGCAGTTTGCTGTCCAAGATTACCCCAAGATACTTGGTCCGGTCTTTGAGAAAGAGAGAGTTGTGTCCCATTAATCGAAGGGAACCTCTGTAGAGTAATTTTGTGCTTTCTTGTAAACGTAAGAAGATTCGTTTTCTCCGGGCTTAACCCCAGGCCCGCTTGCGATGCACAATTCTGGACTGTATTGAGAGTGGTGGTCATAAGACTGCTAATGGTCTGTAGACATTTAATTGTTATTAAGATGGCAATGTCATCCGCATATGCCACTATGCCACAGGGGCTTTATCGTCTAAGTTCCTTCCTTTATTCAACACTAATGTTTATAGAAGCTGTGATAGCACTCCATTTTGCGGGGTACAGTATTCCTTGGCCATTCTAACTTCATTCCATTCTGCTCTTATCCTTCTAAAGTGAAGCGGCTTCTGATCCAACACCTATTGACTGAATGCTATTCAGAATAGATTCAGTAGAGACGTTACTGAACACTCCAGAAATGTTCAAGAATGCTCCTAGAGCGTATTCCTAGTATTCAAGAGCCGTTTCGATATTAAATACTAGTGTATAGAGTGCAGTCTCTACTGTTCTGTCTTTCGTATATGCGTGTTGCGCCTTGGACAAGCTTTTAGAAGGCGCTGAGGCTCTAATGAGCACGTTCACGCAATTAAAGATCCGCTATGTAAATTTTTTAAAATTTTACTTTTGAAGTCCTCTTTGTGTTATTCTCATAACTATTATTAGTCAATATGTTTCGATGAATCCAGAACTTTGACTACACTTGCTATCCATTTCGCCGCTCGTTGGTGCCCGGACAAAGACAATTGAATGCTCCCCAATATCACAATCAATCACCAAACACATAATTATTCAAATAAAATACTATTTATATGTTTGTAGTTGTTTTTGTTGTAGCTGCTACTGACGTTTTGGCGTGACATGCACATACATACTTGTACATACATATGTATTTCAGTACATATGAACAAGTTGACAGTTGCTAGCATGCTGCCAACTGCTATGTGTCACTATGGCTTGTCCATCATTGTGCCACATGTGGCATGCTGAACAAGACGTTCAGGCATTTCGGCATTGTCGTTGTTGTTAACGTTATGCAACAACTAAAAAGCTTTTGGACCACTGTATCGTTGTTGTTGGTGCTGCATGAACGCCAACTACCATACCCCGGCTGGCAGATCGATGAAACTCACCTTTCGTTGTTGCTGTTGTAGTTGCGGTGGCTTTGTATCCACCCACTTTACTGGCCCGCTGAGTCTATCTGCGGCTTTGGATGGCTGTTTGCTTCCTTGACTCGTCCGTCGACTGCTACTTATTGCGCCGCAAGAGATTTTTTCTTGCTACGTGCAACAGCGAAGCGTTTGTTTGTGTTTTTTGTTTTTTATTTCATTTTTTAATTCTTTGTGTGCTTCTTCTTTGCTCAAACAATTTCTTTAGTTGTTTTTGTTGCTGCATTTTAGCGGAAACTTCTTTGTTGCAAGTCGCATATAGCAAGTTGTTGTTTTTTTCTATGGGTATACCCAAAATGGGGGTTTTGTCCTTTTAAGTTTTGTATTTGCACACCAGCCTTTGACTTGAGTGTTGTCACACACACATACATAGGTACATACACATTCCCAATACTATTGCCGGCATTTGTGTATATGTAAATGAAATATCGCGTGTCATGCCACTTGCTTTTGTTGCATGCAACTGATTTCTGCGCTGATATCCCATGAAGTTTACTTGTCCTTGTAGTTTCTTGTTCCACCCAGCCTAGTGAGTTGGCTCACATTATTCTTTGTTGTTGTTTTTATTGTTTTTGTTTGTTATCGTTACTGTTGCCACTGCTACTGCATTCGCTTGCTGTTCAATGCTTCGTATTTGTTGTTGCTATTGTTGTTTGGCTTGTTGGCACCGTTGTTTGGTTGGCATAACTGTCACTTGTTTGCAACTTTATTGTTGTTTGTACTTTACATGTATGCAAGCATGCATAATATGGCTTTCCCATTGCCGTTCCGGCTATTGTTGTTATTATTGTTGTTTTGCTGCACTACACTTGCATTGGCGTTGTTGTCAGCAACGTTTTCATATACAAACATCATGCATCAAAGGAGCACAGTTTACATAAATATATTCCCCTACACACATACATACATACACTTATCATGTACTTGTATTGGTTTAGTTAACCGCTTCTTAGTCGGTGCGACAATGTTGCACAGTGTAGAGAAAATGGAAAATTATTAATTATTATTATTATATATTAGAAGTTCCCAAAAATAAATTCAATATCTGCTTCTTTCTGATTTGATGGGTTCTAAAAAGAAGATATTGAAGTATTCCAAGTGTAACCAGGTCCTTCTCCACCTAGTCTTTCCAACGGAATGGAGCTTTTCCTCTTTTTCTGCTTCGCCCGGCCGGTAATACGTCGAATACTCTCATTGGTTTCATTCATAGCACGAATTATGTTATCCAGAAGTAGATTGAAGAAGTCGCAAGATAGAGAGTCGCCTTGTCTGAAACCTCTTTGGTATCGAAACAGCTCGGATGGTCCTTCCCGATCCTGATGAAACAGCACGTTCGATAGAACCATATTTGCGATGTTGAGGAGGCTTATCACGCCTGAGTTGGCGCAGGTAGACCCCACAAATGGTCGTCCGACCATATTTTACAAAGAAGCTGATGTATTCGACTTATCAGTTCTTCGCCGCCGTATTTGACTACCGCGGCCGACATACCATCGGCCCCGCTGATTTCTTATTCTTCAGAAGGTTAATTGATATTCAATCCATCGGTCCTGTCGCTTTGTCTCTCCACTGCGACTCGGCACGGCCTTATCGTACTAGCTGTTCTTTTATATTTTCCGAAAACCAACAGTTCCGTTTGCAGTTGTACGAAAGGAGCTTGAGCTGCCGTCCCACAGTTCTCTTTTACCGCGTTGCTGATAAGTACTCTCAGAGAGCAGTCGAATTATCATAGGTGCGCTCCAAGCGCTCATAGAAGACATCTTTTGTCATATTTTTTTCCCCTTCTGTCGCGTCGTGTGCGCAAATCAGCGATATGTTGAAAACTTCGCTTTGTTGCGGATTGTGGCTAGACGTTCATCCACCGAGGCGAATGCCAGGACTCGGCGACGGAGTTTCTCTCGCACCACGAATACCACAAGAAATTTGCGTTCTTTTACATTTCCACTGTAGTAAATGCCGCATGGACCTACTCCTCTTAGTCCTTGTCCCGTCCTTCGCATTTCTTGAACGGGTTTATGTCAGACAGCAGAGCAACGGCACCTTCCCAATTAAGGGACCGGACATTTCAAGTGCAAGCCCTTAAATCGTAATCTTTAATGCGTTTGCCATGATCATCAGCTAAAGGGGGGTCTATCATATGAGGCTGTTGTTTCGACATCGAGAGCGGGATAATTCGCCTTCTCATTTTAACTCGTCTTCAAGCGGATGCTTTTCGGCTACTCAGAGAACACTTGGCCCAAGACCATAAGTCGTAAGCTGCTTCAGCCATTTGTAAAAAAATCGTTTCCGGCCCCTCTGAAGTGAAGAGAGCGCTAAGAGAACCTTCCTCACTTGCGTGAACTTCTACATATGTCTCTATCCAATTGCCGATTAATCAAGTTTATTAAGTTCTGTAAATTTACTATATTTTTTGTATTTATTATAATGAATACTATATCAATTTCAAAAATTACCTTGATTCACAATTCCATCATTAAACACTGTTCCCTCTGGCTTAGCATCTTGTCCCAAAACGCAGTGAGAAGGCGCATTGTCGTCATGTTTTGCTTGTTGGCGTTTTGGTTATTTTGATTGCGTGTCCACCCATAACTGGTAGCAGTATTTAGTGTGTAAATGTGTGGCCATATTTTATGTCCACTCATAAATTCTGACATGTTGTTCTTCGACTTCGGTAGACGTTGCTTACTCTCCTGCTTGCTGTAGCTACGCTTGTGAATGTCCACACAGTGATCACGCTTAAGTCCTGTTGCCTTGTCTTACGACAACAACTCACAGTAGCCATAAGCTTTAGTAGCCATTTTCTGTAGCCATCTTATGGTCAAGCATTACATTACATTACGAGTTCGATGATTTAGTGTTGTTGTTATTTGAATATCTGAATATCCTTTCGACTTGAAGCAGCTAGGTGTTTTTGGTGGCTAAAGAAATATCTAAACTGAACATATTTAGCGGCAAATTCAAGTACGAATGAAACACGAAGAATCAAGTGAAGCAAGTAAGTTAGAGAATAAGTTGCTTAAGAGCAAAACACGTTCTTTTCTCGCCAAAGAAGCTACTCATTTTTCGGATTCACCGATATTGGACTACTACAGCATTTAGCTACCTTAAAAAGTGAAAGATCGAACGAAAGTGCTTGTATGGAAAAATCCTATATTTTTCTAGCTATGTTCACGAAATTTGGCATGGACTATTATTTTAGGCAGTGAAACAATGTTCGAACAAATTATTCAAATCTGAGCACTATAGCATATAGCTGCCATACAAACTGATCAACCAAAATGAAGTCCTTGCAGGGAAAAATTGTTTATTTGATAGATATTTTCACGAAATTTGGCATAGATTATTGTCCTAAGCAACGCTACAATATTTGAATATATTATTCAGATCGAACCACTATAACATATAGCTGCCATACAAACTGACCGTCCAAAATTAAGAAAAATAGTATATTTCAAGTCTCCACTTAAATTCTCTTAAAAATAATAATTTCGAATTGGTTCTTGCCACAAAACATACACACTTATTATAGTAGTATGTACATATGTGTGTGATTAAGTATTTTTTGCAATTTATGTTGGCGACTGTATGCTAAGTGCCCCAAGCGATAATGCATTATGGTGAAATATTTTTCTGGTTACTTTTGGCTAGTTTGTTGCCAAATGCATTTATGTGCAACATTTCGGCCGCATTGGTTCCGGACTTGGGCGCTGTCTCTGTCTCTGTCGACGTCGGCCCCGCTCTCTGCAACTGGCTGACTTTGGCTTTGCTGTGCTTTGTCTTGCCACATCACAAACCTTTGGCAGTTATGCATGTGCGCCATCGCCTCCGGTTAGGGCATCCATCAGCAAATTTAAATTGTGTTCCTAGCGATATGCAAATACACACACATACACACATAAACCCGCACCATTTGCTATGTTTGTTTACTTGTTGCGATTTGTGTATGTAAATGTGTTGCTTTGTCACATGTGTCATGCTGTCAGAATGCATCATGGTTATGCATGCTGTTGTTGTTGTTGACGTCGTTGTCATGTCGCAGCATCTAAATACGAGTGCTCATGCATGGTCCTTGACTGCTGTCCTGCTGGCATTCTAATGGTTGAACATATTTTCTGTTGTTGCAACATGCATGCATATTGTACATTGTTGTTGTGGTTGTTGCTGTTGTAACTTTTGCTGCTGGTGCTCGTTATTGTTGTTTTAAATTTTGTGCTGTTGTTGTTAATATTGGTTTTGTTATTGTTTTTGTTTTAGTTCGTGTTGTTGTTGTTGTTGTTATTACAGTATTGTTCTTGTTGTTGTTCATGGCGTCCATCAAAACTTTTGACAGTTTGAGGCAAAACAACAAACACCTGCCACACACACACACATGCAACCCATGCAACGAGCAGCACTTGACTATTGTAACCGTAAGCAGTGTTGTTGTTGTTTTCATTATTGCTCTGCATATCAGTTGCATCATCGTTGCCATCATTCAACATTGTTATTGTTATTTTTGTTGTGGTTAAACTTGGCTTTGGTGGTTTTTGTGGTTATACAATTACTTTTGCAACAAACTTTGCCACACATTACACCCGCTTACTGGCCACACCCGCTGTTTGTACCACTATCCGCAGCATATCACCTCTATACGGTAAAGCGTAAGTGCCACACAACTCTTCGGTTTATCGTTTCATATATTTCAAAGGTATAGCTGTGAGCAAAAAAATGTTGCAAGTGTGTGTGTGTGCGTGTATTAACAATGTAATAAAAATGGAACTTTTCCACTTTGTTGGTAATGTGTGTAAGCGTTAATACACCTATATACATATACCTTACCACTGGAGCAACGCATGAGTTGCACGTTCATGGTTGCCACAACTTTTTCACATGCGCGCTCGTAGATCGTTCGTCATGCGTTTAAGCACATACACACACTCTTGCACTCACATACGCATACACGTGTAGGAACACTTGACCTTTTGAGTGCCAGCTCCCACCAGCATATCCTGGCTTTTTGTCCACCACTTTCCATGTTGGTTGTCTACTTCAGGGTTTTTCCAATATTTTACCGTGGCAGATATATCTACTATCACACACACACATACACATGCATATTTATCTTACACATTTCAAGTGTATTTACGTTGGTATTTGCGGTTAATCCTGTTGTGCATTTTATTTTAGTAGAAATTTGTGGTCTCTATCTCCGAGTCCAATAAAGTGTAATAAGCAAAAGGTGTACCTGTACGTTTACTGTCGTAGTAGTCTCACGTTGCAGGTGGCAGCGAGCACACTGATAAAAATTCCTAACAGAAAGGATCTTTTTCTAAAAAAATGTAAATTTTTCGGGAGATATTAACGAAGTGTTCCACTGTGGTGTTTAGGTAAATTCACAGATAACTAATCCTTTCTAGATTGTTAAAATTTTTGAATGTTCTTTTGAAACGGACTGATTGATGCCTAATTCCATAAGGAGATGAAACTGGGTTCAATATATAGTAAAAGTTGACAACTAAGCTTATATTTCCGACTAAGTCTGACTATGAACACATAAGGTACCTTTTTGATTGAACTTAAACTATGGTTACTGTGTGAAATATTTTCCTTGGTTTTCGGTACCGTTTCTTCTTAATATTTGTTGATTTTACGAAATAAAATGAGAAGAAATTGATTTTGGTACTTATTTGGATGTGAAAAAGTGAAATTGCGAGACTATAATCCGATAAACCCATCCTTCCACATGTTGTCTATGTATCCACGAATGTGTGTTCAGAGTCAGTCTGTGGGTCCACCGTCCCTTGCATGAAGTCTGCCACTGTTGCTGCCACAATGCGATGCTTTTGATTCTCTCATCTCTTTTTAATCGGGTAGACGTCTTTGATAAGTTATACGTATATTCGGTCTAACATATGTTTTTATCTTCAACATCTCTTATGGATCGGCATATCGACGTAACCTAAAACTTTTTGAATTTGTCGTCGAAACTGTTCAAAAATTTTACGAATGGAATAGTGAACCAAAAACCGAAATAACCAAAATTCAAAATGAAATTCATCCTATCCCCGATACGTAGAACAAGTATATGAAATATATGTATTAAGCGTTGGCAAACCTGTAATAACTCAGAAGCCTATTTTGATGGCGATAATGCAGGCAAAAAGTCCGGGTAAAATTTGATCAGACTACCTTGAAAGTAATTTTTCTGGGGAAGATGTGTTTTTCGTGTGCATAAGCCGTAATTTATTCGTGATTATTTGATCAGAAGTACTTTAGTGTTGCCCATACGTTCAACTTCCCATTACTCATCTCCATTTGGAATATATTTTTCCTAAAATAATAGTACCTTTCCTTTTTCGTAAATGATAAAGCAACTGACTTAGTAGATTTCAGCATTTATCTTAGAATTCTTGCAAGGAAAGTTCAAAATTAGTTTAAAGCTATATCACGGTATACAAAATGGATGATACCTGCAGTCTGGGTTAGTTCGAAATGTACTCAATCATAAAAATTCGCCGATAGAGTACAGGGGATGTGGTAGTGTTCTGGTAGCAAATAACACTCCCTACGGCGATATCAACCTAATTTAAGTTCTTATTGCCGCTATGAAACAACTGAGCTCTAATAGCAACGTTATTTATAAGAAAATCTTCATTGATTAAAATGTAGAAATAAATTCCCCATAGAAAATGTCTAACAAACCAACGATAATACCTAACTCTAAGTCTCTGTTCTGTAATCGAATTTTATAATCTTCACCGTAATTTCTCTTTCCTCAGTCAATAAATGAGAGCAGAGAGAGAGTATGAGAGCATTTACTTATAAAGTAAAAGGTATTGATTTTTCTCATGTTATCATTAATTTTTCTGACTGTAGTCTTGACTTTAAGCATGATTAATTCAGATTTACAATTCAGTTGGTATGTAGTAAGGACCTGGAAAGAGTCAGCTCCAATATTGTACATAAATATAGACTGGAATGGTACAAAAAATTCTACCTTTCAAGAAATTTAAACTTCTAGCCATATTGCATTTTCCCAGGCTATTTTGTTTTAGGGGAAGCATTTCGGTATATTTTTCTGCAGAGCCCCGGTGTCAGATCCGACTAAAAAATTCTATAAGAGGCTCCTGCAAAAAAACTCCGTACAGAAATTGATAGAACCACAATAAATAACTGAAAGAGAGAAAGAGACAGCTTATAACAACTCAAATGGTTCAAAGGATAGTACAGAACTTTATAGTATTCCCTTGAAGAAAGGGAGAGAGAGCGAGCTTGTGATAACTCAAACTGTTGAAAGAATCTTACAGAACTGTATGGGATCTCTACGGAAATTTATAGTTTACTCTTGAAAAACTGAAAGAAAGAGAGAGAGAGAGAAAGTGGGAGACAAAGCTTGCGACAATTCAAACGGTTCAAAGGATCTTAAAATTCTTCCTTTGAATTCATACGCTAAATATTTTCCAGTGTACACACTCACTTTGCTTGTGGTGGAACCGAAATTTGAATTTCGTAGGAGTATTAGAACCACAAAATGGTAGCTACTTTGTCGGTTAAATGGAAATTATGTTATCACAACAATTTTTAGGCTTAGAGACGAGCAAGAAATGTTGCAATTTTCAAGCAGACCTCCGCTCACCTCAGCCTTTAACGCTCTATCACTACAACAAACACATCATTGGGAAGAAAAAATAATGAAAATAATACAACAAATTCTGTCGGCGATTAGTGTGGTCTGGTAAAGTTGCTTTCGCACGGCACGACAGTGCTTGCGAAATGTGTGTTACCCGAGTTCGTTGTGTATGTGTGTGTGTAGGTAAGTGTGCGTATTAAGATGTGTACCGGCGATTAGGCAGTGCAAACATAAAATGGTGAAACAGCAAAGGATATGCAACACACACACACACACATTTAAGTATACAATAACACATGCATACGTCCTACTGTTCGTTGTGTGCAGAAAATTGCGGGGGTCACAGGCACAGAAGCTACCGGCTTTATGCAAATTTTTGCCATGAATTTGGTACTCATTCATTTAATGTGAAAAGTTTAATATGCAGCAAATTTACATGCATATAGGCGTGAAGATGACTTGCGTGCGTATGTGTGAGTGTGCGTACATGTGTTGTGGCAAATATGCTTGTTCGCACATTTGTTGACTCTCGAAAGTGCTTGAAGAGATTTTAAGCAAAGTTTGTTGTGTCGGAATTTAGTCTTCAATTCAAAATAGAAAATAAAATTTTATTTTTTTCATATGGTACACTTCCGTTTCTCAAAGCAATTACATTCACTAAATTTTTCCAAAATAACTGAAAAATATTGAAAAATGATGGGAGAAAGTCCAAATCAGTTTTATATCAACTGTAATATTTAAAGAAAGTAGGTTTAAAAAAATTGTTTACTATGAAATTTTCTATTTATCGCTTACTTGATATCGTCTTAAAAAGACAGGATCCAATTGTCTGTACCCAAGAGCTGCAACCATGAATGTTTAGTTTAGAAAATGTGCTGCTCTGAACGTTTTAACATATCTAGCTAGATAAGTACTGGGGGTTCGCGAGTGTAACTGACGGTCGAGCATAATCTCAACAGATTCTTCCACACCTGATCTCACCAATAAAGTGGAGGTCTTCCTTTACGTCTCGTTCTGACTTGTTCGAACATTTCGACGGATAACTGGCGAATGACGCGTGTGATATTTTGCTCCAGGGCCCCACAGACTTAGGATTTTACATATCCCCACAACACCGTTGTTTTTTTGATGAAATGACAACTCTTGGATCTCTTCCGGTTGCTCTTCGTCCCAAATGCGGCAATTTTGCTTGCTTTCATACCCATTGAGCCAGAAATGGGCCTCACGCAGAACAAAATTTGGTTCGAAAACGTCGGTTCTCTTTTGTAACTTTTTAAGGCCAAGGGTAGGTTGTAACAACAACGAAATGTAAGCATCGAGAGATTATGAATAATCTATCAAAATTGGAATACATCATTTTTGATGGACAAAACAATCTCATAAATTCTGATACAAACGGATGACCTCCATATATCTGAGTTATCATAATTAGATTGTAAAGGGTGATTTTTTGAGGTTAGGATTTTCATGCATTAGTATTTGACAGATCACGTGGGATTTCAGACATGGTGTCAAAGAGAAAGATGCTCAGTATGCTTTGACATTTCATCATGAATAGACTTACTAACGAGCAACGCTTGCAAATCATTGAATTTTATTACCAAAATCAGTGTTCGGTTCGAAATGTGTTTCGCGCGCGTGTTTTGTTCAGCGATGAGGCTCATTTCTGGTTGAATGGCTACGTAAATAAGCAAAATTGCCGCATTTGGGGTGAAGAGCAACCAGAAGCCGTTCAAGAACTGCCCATGCATCCCGAAAAAATGCACTGTTTGGTGTGGTTTGTACGCTGGTGGAATCATTGGACCGTATTTTTTCAAAGATGCTGTTGGACGCAACGTTACGGTGAATGGCGATCGCTATCGTTCGATGCTAACAAACTTTTTGTTGCCAAAAATGGAAGAACTGAACTTGGTTGACATGTGGTTTCAACAAGATGACGCTACATGCCACACAGCTCGCGATTCTATGGCCATTTTGAGGGAAAACTTCGGACAACAATTCATCTCAAGAAATGGACCCGTAAGTTGGCCACCAAGATCATGCGATTTAACGCCTTTAGACTATTTTTTGTGGGGCTACGTCAAGTCTAAAGTCTACAGAAATAAGCCAGCAATTTCAGCTTGATTAAGACACATTCGAGAGAAATGGGCTATTCCGCAGAACAAAATGCTCGAAAACGTCAAATCTCTTTTGTAACTTTTTAAGGCCAAGGGTAGGTTGTAACAACAACGAAATGTAAGCATCGAGAGATTATGAATAATCTATCAAAATTGGAATACATCATTTTAGATGGACAAAACAATCTCATATATTTTGCAAACTGATGACGTTTTTTTTTTGAGTTATCAAGCTCTTAAAAAATCACCCTTTATATTTAGACCAACGACACAGAACTGGCTTACAGAGGTGCAAATTTCAAAAATATTCATGTGATCAAATATGACTCGAACTGGACCATTTATACTGCGCATTTAAACTGAATCGATAAAATTTGTTTCCTATATAGGTACAACTTTTATATGTTTGCGAAAAGCTTCGTCTCCGTGTGTCAATTAGTATGTGTTTGCTATACTTTTTTGTCGTGAAAAAATATACAACGAGTGTCCTTGAACTTGCGTGGCAATGTTAGGCTTCATCCACCTTTATTCGTTTTATCAAAATTTTTTATCGACAACTTAGCTGAGGTTCTTAAATTTATTAAACGCATCGTAACTAATGACAAGTCAAGAAGAAACTGTTCAACAATCTAGCGAATGGTGCTCCAAAAATAAGCCAAAATCGAAAAAAAAACAAAATGTCCTGAAGGAACTGAAGTTTATCCCAACCGATGCTTCCAACGAGTTAACGGTCTACTTGTATTGACTCAAAAAAAAGGCTATTTTGAAGGCGGTAATAAAGAGAAACATTCGTAAAAACTTATTTAAATTTTTCAGTCCGATTCAAATTTGATCAGTTGGTTTTTTGCTTTGCCATTTAACTGTAAATTCGGAAAAAATGTCGTACCATATACTCTCTATGTTAAAGTTATGTTTTGTTATATTTTTTGATATTCACTTTGTCATAAAATATAACTCACATCCATCGCTAATGTTTTTGCAATATGTTTTTCTTTATATGTATTTTATAATTTGTATGTATGTTTATACTCCCGTTTGTCTTATACCTGACTTACATGTGTCCCCAGTACATAATTCACATTTATATTGGGTGTAAAATAAAATAAAATCCCGGCGGCTTGCCACGCTTACGTTTGTCATAAATTTGAGGACCCTTTTCGTTTGCAAAGGACACAAATGTAATGTTAACCACAACGCCAAGGCACATGCATACATAAATATGTACCTTTGTTACTTTCTGCATAAAAGGAGACAAAAAGCGCTAAAAGAACATTACCAAAAAAAGAGGACAAAACAACGCGAACGACAAACTCGCAAACAAAGGCATCTCCTTTGCTGGATAATAAGTTCTTTTTCACAGAGTGGTGTGTGTATGTGAAAGCTGCAAAAAAATCAAAAATCAAATATGACAATTCGAGTAGAGGGAAAACTGTTTAAATACACCAAAAAGAAAGCTTAACTGGGGAGAAGAAAGTACATGAAAACGGGGTTTTTTATATGGGTTTTGTATGCAATATTATATATATAGTATAAAATGTATGTAGCGTGAATTATTTAAAGTTTTCCTTAAATTTTGCTAAAAATCACCAGATTCGTAAGGTGATATGACAGTTCGAATGAAACAAATTTTTAATAGTGTATTGCTTTTTGGTACCAATTGGAGATTGCAAGTGTAGTCAGGTCCTTCTGCACCTGGTCTTTCCAACAGAGTAGAGGTTGTCTCCTTCCTCTGCTTCCTCCCGTGGGTACTGCGTTGATTACTCCATTCGAACGACATGACCTAGCCAGCGTAGTCGCTGTCTTTAATTAGCTGAGTTATAACAATGTCGCCGTACATCTCGTATAGCTCATCGTTCTCTCGACTGCGGTATTCACCGTGTACGCAATGGACCATAAATTTTCCACAGAACCTTTCGCTCGAAAACTCGTAATGCCGACTCATCAGATGAACTGCATTTGATCGTCCATGCCTCTGCACCATATAGCAGGATGGGGATAATAGGTAACTTGTAGAATTTGACTTCTCAATTACTTACTCAGTCCGATGTAGCATCTGTTGATAGAAGTTATTCTCTACTCTGATCTGGAGCTCGAATTATTTACTCTAGGGGTAGGTTGAGGAAATCGCATGATAAATCTCACGATCCTGACGCAGCTTTTGGTGTTGATCAACGTTAGCTTACAGAACCGGATTAGTTTTGCGGGGATACCCAGTGGTAGTGGTGGTGTATGTCCATCCTTTCTTCACAGGTCTTTTCCACTTGCACTTGAACTTCAGAAACTTTCCTAACTTTAATTCAAATGTGCGAAAAGCGACTTATATCTTGTTGATTTCATTACGTTTAACTATAACCTTGTATTATTGTTCTTTCCTATTCAATTTCTACGCTCAATCTTATAGGTTAAGATCAATAAAGCTACTGCCTCATTTAGGCCATCATTAGGTCCATTGTTCTATAGTGTGGTATGCTTTTTTCATTAATTCTGTAAAGTTGATAAAAACCTTGAGGAAAAGCCTACACCAGCTGCCCAATGTTTCTTAAATTGCGGTATTGAGAGCCGTGGAATTTATCCCGTCTCATCCGACTTAAGACTGGGCAATCGCATATATAATGTTTCTAGTTTTCTGAAGGTGAAATCTTAAGAAAAGGTACGCTGTGATGACCTCTACAATATTATTAAGTTCTCTTTTGCCTGGAAATGGAAGTTTTTGGGTCTGTCCACCATCAATCCATAATACCCCAAAGAAACTTTGTGGTAAACGGTATATTGCTAGTGTTCAAAGACCCGAGGTTTTCTTCTAGGGTTCATTATTTCAAATATTTTTTGAAAAAGATGAATGGGGAATTGTGTTCTCAGCTATTCCCTCTATTTTTATTTCCCTTTATTCCTATATTACTGGGCATCCAGATGATATTAAATTAATTACTTCCTGATAGTAACTTTGTGGTAAGCGGTGTGTTGCTAGTGTTCAAAAACCCGAGGTTTTCCTCTAGGGTCCATTGCTTCAAATTAACATTGAAAGAGATAAATGAGCAATTGTGTTCTTAGCTGCTGGGGATCCAGATGATTTTTACCTTCTGACACTCCTAATATCTTACCTTTTGGGCCCAGTTTACCAAGACTCAAGAACTGCACTTATTAGAAAATTTATATATTTTCAATGAGTTCATTCAAAAGTTAATTTTGTAAAAAAATTTGATAAATTATCCCCATAAAAATATCAGCACAGATTGGACTTTAAAATTTCATATCAAATCTAATCCTTTACTTATATACATGTTTCTCTTAGATGGCACCAATTTTTATGCATACTAATCAGATTTGTATGGTACATACTCGTAAATCCATATTCAGTTGAGTTGCCTTAGAAAAATCCCTAAATTATGAAACAAAACATTAAATCAAAAAATTTGAAATATGTCATTTAAACAACGGAGCGTTGCTTTAACCGAGTGCCGCTCGTGAGCATTACGTCCACGTGCATATTCTCTGCACATAATACCTATGTATATATACACCCACTAAATCCAGAGAGATCGCTACAATGCCCGACTGCAAATTCACTCTTGGGGGCTAAAGAAATATTGCAGTGTAAAAAGTCACGTACGAATTTCGGTTCACTGCAATGGCGCTTGCACGAACGCGGACAACAACAACAAGGCAAACAACATGAACGTTACGTAAAAACGAAAGGAAAATGGTGTACAATGTATGGCAGAAATGTCACATCGAGGCGAGCAAATAACCAGAAATACGCAAGCAAAAAATGTTTGATTCCCACTGTGGTGTTGTTGTTGCCATGGTATTTGTATTTGTGTTGCGTTGCGGTGCGATGTGATAGGTGTAATGTTGTGTGTTGGTACGTGCCATTTTTAGGATGTGACACATGGCCAACCGCAGCACATCCGCATATATGTATAACAGAATTGATGGGTTCATACCCTGTAGGGAAATTTACAAGTTGAAAGAACTGATAATGGTTTATAGTTGATTGTTCATCCTTTTGTCCTTAAAAAAAACTAAGCCAATATATTGATCCCCAAGTTCAAAAGTGATTAATACGTCGGATCCTGGATTCTACACCCAAAATCCAACACAGTCGGAAGGAATACCAGATTCTACATCGATTTAAAATCCAAAATGTTAGCTCTTTCATTAGGGCAGAATTTAAAAGTCGCATCCGAGTCCTATATACGGAATATGGAACCCTCATACCTGTGTAAAAGTGTGTTGGAATAAGTGAGACCCAGAACACTTAGAATACACTTTTGATAAATTTTCACGTCGGAACCTAGATTTCATATATGGAATACCCATTTTGGGGAGAAGTATTTAAAATGAAGTAGATCCACAGCCAAAATTCAACGGAGAGGGAGGGAATACCTGATTCTACATCGATTTAATTTACAAAATGTTAGCTCCTTCGTGAGGGCAGAATTTTCCACGTCGGACCCTAGTCCTATACACAGAATATAGAACCGTGTATGAAAATAAGTGAGATCCAGATGCAAACTCGAACCCTAGATTCCGTATATGGAACCCCCATACTGATGTCAAAGTGTGGGGAAATAAGTGAGGTCCAGACCCAAACTTTGAAAGAAGACATTTGACAGATTTCCACGTCGGACCCTAGATTCCAAATATGGAACATTTGCGCACTCCGTGTGACATGTGTGATCCGTGCATTCGAAAACATCAACATCATCAACGCTACGCGGGCGGCACAGCCAACAACAACATCAAAGCAGCGCAGATAAACTAACTGGACTCCTAGAAAAGAGGAGCACAAAAATGCAATGTGTAAAATTTTTGAGGTCGCACCAACGAGCACCATCAACCAGAGCCACCAACATCGAACTAGTACGCTGAGTGGTAGCAACAACAAGTGCAATAAAATCCAAAAGTCCCCGACGAACGTGACACAAATGACAACTATGGAGCAAGCAAGACACTGGCATAAAAACTGCCAAGCGTAGCAAAGCAAAAACAAAAGCAAAACTGATCAAAGTAGCTGTCCAACACGACGATTCCCGGTTGCACAATACTCCATACTTGATTGTTGAAGAGTCAGAGAGGCGGGCGGCAGTCAACACCAGAACTGTGAAGGCACTTGCAACACCGGCAGTTGCGGCAGAGTCCGTTTAGTGCGTTTCTGATTCGCCATGCGTCGATGGGGCAGGGCCAGTAGGTGACATCGTTGCCGTTGATGTTGTCGCCGCTGACAACGACCACAACAACAAAAACAACACTAGCAACAACAGCGACGAGGAGTCACAAATATTTCAGATTTCAGCAAAAATGGCTAACGAGTTCTCCAATCGCGCCGTTAGTTAGTTAAGCAACGTGAACGCGGTGAAAGAGCAAAGTTTGAAAGTAAAAAAATACCGTATAATGGCACACAATCACACATAGCGGTGTAAAGCAACAATAAAACTTATCAAATAAGACAGCGAAAGAATTTCGTAAGAAAAATGAAGTGTTAACGCAACCACTTCTCTGATAAGATGAAAAATATAGTAGTTGTTGTTGTTTTTGTCACGCAGCAAATATCCGTTGAAGTTGCAAGCAAAAGCATTGATAAAGAAAATTACACTTGGTCGAACTCGATTTTGTAACGCCATTTTCGTTTCGCTGAAACTCCACTGAGGCAACCAGGGGGGTAGTAGATAGTTTCTTTGTTCAAGTGTTGGGTTAATGGACTTGAAGACACATTCCCATTACTCAAAAATGTTCGGTATCATATTTTTCATTTCTAGTATTATATTCTAACCATTTTTAAATGATTTTCACTTATGAGAACAATTCTTCTCCAGGCAATAATAATAGTCCTTGTTTTAACTAGGGTTTCTTCGTGAATATTCTTGTAAGTACTACGTTCGGATGTATCCGTACATTTTATATTCTTGCAACTTGCCAGGATCCAAGCCGAAAAACAGTCTTTTCGAATTTCAAAAATATATTATCGGGTAAATTGTCCGATATTTTCGGTAAAAAGTTCTGCATAGGATCTGGCTACATATTCAATATCGTGGGTTTGAGTAGTCAAACTTGCACTATTTTTGGTCATAAGATGATTAACCTCAAAGACACTATTTCAAAGTAGTATCCAAATAGATTGATTGATTCTTGGTTTGAATACTGAAAAGTGAAAAAAATAAAAAGGATTTAAAAATTGTGTTATATGGGAAGTATGCGTCTTTTTTTCTGATTTCGCCCATTTTCGCAAGACAAAGCCAAATTTGTAGAAATCGGTCGAATAGGTCTCGAGATACGGGTTTTCACCTAAATGTGGACGGTGTCACGCCCATAGTCTAAATTTGACAACGGCTTATCACCGACTTATCGCACATAGTTTTTAAGTAGTTTTTAACAAAACCATTATATGGGGAGTAGGCGAGGTTATAATCCCAAATGACCCATTTTTAAAGGGTATTGGTAAGCGATACCCAAAAACATTTTGCTCTTAACGGATTTGGTTTTTATGGCTGGAATGGCTTAGGACTTTTAAAATATTTTTCTACAATTGATGACTCGCGGCAATGCGAGGCACTGTTAAGGGGTATATTACAGTTAGGATTTTCAAAAAATCGATTTTTGTGTTTTTGCGTTTTATTAATATATACCTACCTACCTATACACACACAAAATTTCAAGTCGATCCGACGAATATTTTCGAAGTTATAGAAACATTAGTGAAGGCGCGCCGACTACATGTAAAGCGCTTTTAAAACTTTAAACTCGTTTTTCTCGAAACGCTGTTTTCAAAGCCGGTGAGCAAGATTTCTCAGAAACGGCTGAAACGATCGGTCTGAATTTACACAAGCTTCTTAACTATATTTTTTAGTAATTAGTCGAAAGATTTCCCCATACGATGAAAATTTCTTATTTTTATAAACAATTAATGACCCGAATTTTTGTCGAAAATCGAACGTTTTGCTTTTAGTAGACGCCATTTTTACAAAAAAAATGTTTTTGCTAATTCCTTCGATCAATCACTAGGGATATTTCTTATATTGAATGAAATTTATCTGTGTTTTTGCTTTTTAGATGATCCAGTCCAGAGATATCGTGCTCACCGCCAAGAGGCCTTTTTTTGCGGATTACCTCTGCAAAATTGGCAATATCAACGTTCCCGATAAATTATTTTTTTGGCAAAAAAAAACATGTGAATATAGTTTAAGGTTGTCATACAAATACCTGCCAAGTTTCAAATCAATAAACCAAATAGTTTGCTTAGAAAAAAATTCTTGAAAAATGCCTCTTTTTTTCGACCTCCTAACTGTATATAACCCTTAAACAACAGTCGACCCTTGCATCTTATTGTAGAGATTTGTCAAGAAATTTTATATTGTTTCGTTTAAAGACATTTTGTGGGCGTGGCAATAGCCTGATTCTGCCATCTGCACAATAACCAAAGGAATATGTGTTCCAAATTTCATGAAAGATATCAAAATTTTTCTACTGGTTATCGCTTTCAAAGACAGACAGATGGACTGAAAGACAGTTACTCTTAATTCAATTGTCTTGTCATCCTGTTCATTGATATACCATACATATGTATATACATATATAACTTATATATATATCTCGAATTAGTTTTAGGAAATACAAACAACCGTTAGGTGAACCAAACTGTTATACTCTGTAGCAAACATGTTTCGAAAGTATAAAAATTAAGCTAACCGATTCTTTAGCTGTTGACATCCGTTAATTCCTAATGAAAACATAGTGGGATTAGTGAAGTTGGCTTCAGACTTATTTTCCTAAGGCTCTGTGTCGGTCTATTATAACGATTTTAATTGAGATAATAGAAGAATATACTGCTTCTCAATAAACGATGCTTGCATTTTTAATTGTCATATAATTATTTTCTCGGAAATATATTTAAGAAAAGATAATAAAGTTAGTCCTCCTCGCATGCTGTTGTTCCCACTTTTTTAAGTTTTTGTGTATAATGTGTTTTCTACCATTTTCAAGACTAGAGGTGTATCTCTTAAAGCAGGGGTGCTCATGCCACAGCTCACTCTCTTTCGTTTGGATCTCAATAACATCAGGTGGTTCCTTAAGGCTCACAACAACTTTTCTGCCAATAGCAAGCAAGTTGATTTGCGCTGGCACCGTCTGGTTTCACAGTGTCTCATTCCAAATTTACGGGATAATCGTCATATATACAGCTAATAACCCAGCTGCCCCCGACTGAGCTATCTGTTATTCCCTTATAGGTATAGCTCCCGCAATTACATACTATACATACATATTTCATTACTAAGTGCATAGTACATATTGCTTTTGTTGTTATTATTGTTGCAAGTGCAACTTTATCCTCTCATACACAAGTATTGTTTACACATTGTTCACACAAATGTGGAAAGTTGCCATTAAAACGCTGCATGTTGCATGCCACAAAATGTTGCAAGTAGCTGTAAGTGTCAGAAGGACGTCTTGTATGTGAAAATTGACTGACTTGACTAGCGGCCAAAATGGCAGTCAGCTAATATGCTATATGTGTTGCGCAATTAGTGTTGTTTTCTCAAAAATTAAGAGACAACACACACTTGCGTACAAAAGGGCCAAGTGTAAATATTTTAAATGTACACATGTGTGGCAGGCATGTATGTATGTACATGTGTGGCATGCAAGTGCAAACTTTTCCACTTAAAAAAGCTTACTTACCTGAAGCGGTGGCAGTTAAAACTAAATTCTGACACGATATCCATGCAACACACATACATGTATATACATACATATGTATATGTATTTACATGCATACATCACATGCCTTTTAGCCACTTCACTTGCCTGGCCATGTGGCGACTGTTGCATTGCTTGCGCAATAACAGTATAAAATTAACTAGAATTACATGCAAATACGCAAACACACACACACGTCCTTAGTTGTTTGCATGTCATCATCAGCTTCCATGCTTAACGTTAAATGTAGCATATCTACAGGCGCAGGCACTTGGTGGGCCATGAATTGCTCATTAATTTGAAAGTGCGACAAGATATCAAAATAACTAGGAATTTAATATGACCAAACACACACAGAGATGAAGGTGTGTGTGTGGAGCTTTCTGATAATGTAGCTTTTTAGTAACCACATACTTATACGTGTGTTTATGTGCTCTGAAGAAGTGTTGTTTTTGCCACCTACTCAATATCCTCAATTAAGATGGAGTTAGTTAACAATCCGAATACTTACATCTAGAAATTTATACTATATATTGTTGTACGTACCACAGTACGCCTTCGTTAAAAGCAACCGGTAAGAACTCGATCATGTTAAACTTCGGCTGTACTAAAGCTATAATACCTCAGAAGTAAATAAGTTTCTATAGAAGAAAATTTTTGTAATAACTCAGTTGTGGGCAGATACATCATACATACATACATCTGCATAATTTGTTCGGAAATTGTTTACCGTTGAATAAGACCAGAATCTATGCTAAATTTCGTGAAGACATCTTGTCAAATAAAAAAGTTCCATACAAAGACATTTAATCCCGTCTTTCGGTTTGTATGGAAGCCACAAGCTATAGTGATCCGGTCTGAACAATTTCTGCGGATATTGTACAGTAACCTTACAAAATAATTCCATACCAAAATACTTGAAGATATCTCGTAAAGTGAGAATACAAGCACTTTACTCCGATCGTTCATTTTGTATGACGGTTTAGCCTATAAACTAGTGATCTGATATCGGTGGTTCCTACAAATGATCAATTTCTTGAGGAGAAAAAGGACGTGTGAAAATTTTCAGATATCTTCAAAAAAATATATATGAAAAATATACAAATTTTTTTCCACATTCCAAAATTATTTAATAAAAAGACTGAGAAGTATTTTTTATTTGAAGGCTCTAGAGTATTTACCTAAGTGCTTAAGACCGTAGATAAATTGTCTATGCGCTTTCAACTTCGTCCTAGATTTCTCAGCTACCAAGTCATTGCAAAACACCTCAATAAAAATAAAATTTTCCACAAATCCAATTGGTCCGTGTTCTTAGTGACTAAATTACCTGTGGGATTTGTCCCTCGAAGTAAGTTATTCCATTTTGGTTATGTACGAGGTTTAATACACATAAGTTTATCTTCGATATCCCATCAATGATTCTGGAAAATCAGAAGTTTCCAGTCTTCTACTCGTACCGGATATTTGATATCGGGAACGCAAGGAGGATGCTTTAAGCCTCTCTAAATTGAAAAACTTATTATATATATTAAGAGGAGGAAACAATATGAAAATATGGAAGTTCTTCTAAATAATTTTTAAACTGGATAGTCTCGGTTTGTAGAGAAAAATAACTGACAGCAGCAACGCGACATACTTTTGACATGTTGAATGGTTGGTTGACTCCAGGCCCATTGTGCTCTCGGGTGGTAACAAAAATACCCAAGTAGGCGATTACGTAGTTCTTTGTGAGCAAAATAGTAAAAAGAATCCTATGATCGAACTTATAAATTAGCAAAATACTTAGTAGCAAAAAAAAAATTTGTGGCAGGCGTTTAATTTTCATTCACGCCCAGTATGATGAGGTGTCTGAAAATATGCGTCAAGGAGGCAGTGCTGAGGTTGTTTCCACATCGTCTTTATCAATACAGCTTCTGCAATGGCCTGGGTAAACCCCGCACAACTAGAGAGAGGCTAGCCTTACTGAGGGTATAAATATCTTAGATCTCTTCTGTTCGAACCAAAATGCTTTTACGACAGCGCATGTACCGATGGTGGTCCAGCGCTGGCCAATATCCGCGAAGCCTGTATCTAGTAGTAGTAAAGGGTGATTTTTTAAGAGCTTGATAACTTTTTTTAAAAAAAAAAACGCAATAAAATTTGCAAATCTCATCGGTTCTTTATTTGAAACGTTAGATTAAGGCTTCCATGACCTTTACTTTTGAAGATAATTCATTCTTTAAATGTTGACCGCGGCTGCGTCTTCAGGGGTCCATTCGGAAAGTCCAATTTTGGGCAACTTTTTCGAGCATTTCGGCCGGAATAGCCCGAATTTCTTCGGAAATGTTGTCTTCCAAAGCTGGTAATAGTTGCTGGCTTATTTCTGTAGACTTTAGACTTGACGTAGCCCCACAAAAAATAGTCTAAAGGCGTTAAATCGCATGATCTTGGTGGCCAAACTTACGGGTCCATTTCTTGAGATGAATTGGTGTCGAAGTTTTCCCTCAAAATGGCCATAGAATCGCGAGCTGTGTGGCATGTAGCGCCATCTGGTTGAAACCACATGTCAACCAAGTTCAGTTCTTCCATTTTTGGCAACAAAAAGTTTGGTTTAGCATCGAAACGATAGCGATCGCCATTCACCGTAACGTTGCGTCCAACAGCATCTTTGAAAAAAATACGGTCCAATGATTCCACCAGCGTACAAAACCACACCAAACAGTGCATTTTTCGGGATGCATGGGCAGTTCTTGAACGGCTTCTGGTTGCTCTTCACCCCAAATGCGGCAATTTTGCTTATTTACGTAGCCATTCAACCAGAAGAATGAGCCTCATCGCTGAACAAAACAACGCGCGCGAAACACATTTCGAAACCGAACACTGATTTTGGTAATAAAAATTCAATGATTTGCAAGCGTTGCTCGTTAGTAAGTCTATTCATGATGAAATGTCAAAGCATACTGGAGCATCTTTCTCTTTGACACCATGTCTGAAATCCCACGTGATCTGTCAAATACTAATGCATGAAAATCCTAACCTCAAAAAAATCACCCGTTAGAAGAAGAGGATACGAGAGCACCGACTTCATCCCATTCTACTGACAGCGGTTCTAAGATTCCTTTCCTTGCTAGCTACTCAGCTTTATAATTGTCTGCGATTCCGCTGGGGCCTGGCACTCTTACCAATCTTATGGTAAAGATTTCCTTCATTTTATACTTGACTTTGTGCTTTCAAGATACTTTGATAAAGAGGTTAGTTAATGTTAATGAGTTTAATGTTAATATCGTCGCCCTGCTTTCGGAGTGGATAGAAACTTCTCTGAAAGAGGCTGCAGTAAATCTTAAATCTACTCCTACCTAATGTCTGCAACCTCAGCTTGGAAAAATGCTACAATATTCAGGAAGTCTGAAGCTGGAGTCTATGGCGAACTTCTGGCAGTCCGGATTTGGTAAAAACCATGATGGAGGTTTTTTTCTACTCAAGCTGCCCAGTGTCTCTTAAGTTAGAGCATAGAATCGTATCCGGCTGAAGGCTGGCATTCCAGCGTTTTCCAATTATCTGAAGATGGGATCTGAAGGATATGTGTTTTGTGATCGCCCCGACAATATTGACTAAGTTCCCTTTTTACCTATAAGTAGGAGCTTTTTGCTCTGCCCACTATCAAACATTACTCCAAAATTAACTTGTTGGTATGTATTGAGGTGTTCTTTTAGGGTCCAAGGCTTTAAACAACTCTTGAAGGAGCTGAGTGGTTTGGGAGCATTTAGGCCCCCAAGCGGTCTTCTTTTTCGTTCACCTTTCTATTCCTATATGACTCGGACCAAGCGGTTCTATGGATTGCCTTAATTTTCGACTCAGTTGGCAGCTTCTGTTATGTCAACAATTTTACGCCTGAAAGGACTGAATTGTAGTCATTTAGTAAGAAGTTGTTTTTCCATATTTTTGGATTACTACAGAGGAAGCCCGCTCTGGTTTCTATTTCACCCTTTGATCCATCGGTGTACAATGTAAATTTTCTATGAAAACTGTCGATCGCAGAATCATTATTTAATTCTTCTCTATTGGAGGAGTGAAAACGTTGTGTTTTATAAATCACTTTTTCTCGGTCGCGTTGCCAATTTAGTCAGAGGTTTCGGTAATAAGGTGGAGGCATACACATACCCGCCGGGTCTGGGTCTAATGGCATAAAATTTGAGCCATTGATTCATATTTTTTTTGCATACGTATCGCCCCGGATAGCGATGATAATCTTCAGGGCCTTTATTGATGTGTGGTTCTCTTTGCGCCCATAATCCTCAGTAAGTCTGTATCACCTTGGTTTTGTTTAATGCTGCACTATTTCAATAATTCCATCCACCAAACAGCCGCACCATGTGTTAGTAAAGAATAGATGACCAGAGCCAATAAAACTTGTGCCCACTTTGGGGCAATGACTCTTCTGAAGAAGGTTTGAATAGAAAATATTTTAATTGGAAATAATGAGATATGTAAAGAATCGATGAGTGAAGATGTGAATTACATTTGATGATGGTCGAAGCAAAAATATCATTGATGAACAGCCACAATAGCTTCGCAGAACCATAGTCGGGCAAATACACTTGCTGCACATCTGTCTGCCACAAACTACAACAACTAACTAGAATATCTCTATATGCATAGCAATGTAAGTGGCATATATCAACGCACAAAACAGTCATAAATACCGCGCAATGATAGCCAACGGGCAACAGCCAACAGCCGCAGACAAGTGGCAAGCGTAATGTGGCAGCAACAGCAACGGTTGCCACATGATTGACTCACTTGCTGACTGCTCAGCCAGCTAGCTGATATACTGCCTTGGCATTGTATAAAAAAAGCGAAAAAATCACAAACAACAAGAACAAAAATACAAGACAGTGCGTGCTGACCGCCAATGCAGCTGAAGTTGAAAGTGCAACATGCGGCTTCGTGCAGAGTTGAAAGAGCGCAGCGCATGTTGTAAGCCGCAGTGTGATGAAGTGATTTTGTTTCTGCTTCATATTTCTACTAGCTTTTGTATATTCTACGAAGACATTCATTAACGACACGCTGATGAACTGACCATGTCTGATTTATGTGCTATGCTGTGCTTATGCTGGGGCATGCCACTTGCTGCGCCATGGCATTTGGTTATTATGAAAGGAAGTGCAAATTTGCATGATGCCACATCGAAGCTGAGCAAACGAAGTCATTCGACGATGGTCCGCCACATGTTGCGGCATCACGTATTGCGTTGCGTCGCCGCTCGGTGCAGCTGCCGCAATCATTCGGTGGCAACCACGCACACACTCTTTTACATTTCAATGATGCAGCCTATTGTTTATATGTATGGGGTTGTTAATGCTGCCACCATCAGCATCGCAGACCAGTAGCCGTGCAGCAGCACTCAGCCACACCATTTATCCGTCGCATAGTTATTTTTCATGAAATTTATGACTAATAAGCCACGTTCGCGTTGCATTGTTGCACGGTTGGTATGTTATAAGATTTGTGGCGCCACTCAACTGTCTTTCACCGCAGAGCATAATATAGCGAGAATTATTTCCGATTTTTTTCCGCAATTTCATAGGACAATCATTACCAATGGCAGTCGCTGGCCTATTCTTGTTTTTTTGCGGTGGCTGGAATACAGTGTGACTGAATAGTATGCCGATGCTCCGGGTTTGAGCTTATGTCATTATTGTTTTGTTTTAAATGTTTCTATTATTATTATTTCCTTGTTTTTGAAATCTTAATATCTTCAACTGGTCCATAGTTAATTTAGAGATATACACCTAAGCAACCTCAGTTTTTTTTGCCATCAATCTTTGTGGTGGAACGGTTTTAGATTTACAGTCATTCAAGGTTTGTTTGTGATGGATTCCAAGTATACTATGTCGAGTTTGGGATAGAGCAAGGTATTTAGGGTTAAAGTAAAAACTTTAACTGGGCCTTACTTGTCCTGTCATACCTAAACTATACATGTATGCTTCGTTATCTTATATTTGTTTATAGATTTAAACGTCAAAGTCTTTAAGAACTGTATCTCAAAGACCTGTGTAAACTTTCATGAAGATCGTTAGAGTAGTTCCCGAGAAATCTTGCCAACCGACTTCAAAAAAACAGCTTCTAGAAAAATGCAATTAAAGACTCAGCCTGGCTAGGCTCGAGAGCACAAGTTCTCAAGGCTGTATCTCCGAAACGATTACTCGGATAGACTTGAAAATTTAGGATAAAAGTCTAGAGATGTTGTGAAATTTAATAAGACAATAAAAAAATCGAGTTTTTTTAAACCCACAAAACCATGTAACCCCTTTAAAAAAGTTTTGCGAAATGTCAACTTAATTTAGCCACACTGTAGCCTCCCGTGAATTATGTGAATGCAAATATTTAAGTGTTTTAAAGTCGGCGTTGCAACATTCTCATAGTTAATGGCTATACGTTTTGCTATTTGTGCAACTTTGCCTTGTGTTGTAACATTTATTGTTGTTTTGTGACCAAAATAATTGTCAATAAATGGTTAGACTTCACTTTGACGGCACATTAAATGATAATATTTTGTATTTCGTATTTCCCCTGTGTTGAAATTGTTGCATAATGCCCTGCTACTGGGTGTTGCATGCATGTAGACATAGCAATATAATTTACCACATTTCTTATTGCCATTCGTATTTGCACTTTCGGACGAATTTTACTGCTCAAAGCTACTGGTTTCGTTTTTATTTTGCCTATTTTAAGGCAATATTAAAAGGAAACGAATAGTTTAGTTTAAAGTTTTAGATTTAAGTGCCCATAATTTTTGTTGTTTTTTTTTGTGGTTTAGAAATTTATACAATGTCTATATTATGTATGCTCTGATGTAATAACAAACTCAAAAGCTAGGTGAGAGAGGTGTGCTGCTATGAATGGGTTGAGAGTGGGTTGTTACTAAAGTTGAGGCTACTTTTTCTTCTATTGGGTTTTAATGTGAGGGAGTTACATTTTTATATTAATTACAAATGCCAACTGGGCTCTGTAAAGTTTTTTAAGGTATTGACAAGTTATCACTTGAACTGTAACTCTTAGTTTATACGAAATAATAAACGAATTAAGAGTTTGAGGAAAGGATTTCGTCCTGAAAAAAGCCTTGTCTTCAAACCATTAGGTGTCCTCAAAGAAACTATTTATCTATCTTATGATTATTTTTTGATAGAGCTCGGCACACGTAGATAAGTGTACAACCGTTTACTTACTCCCTTTGAGTTTGCCGTTGCGGCATATATTTTTATGTGGCACTCCATTGCATTATGTTAACTGTAAGCCTAAATAAATGTTTCTTGGCCTTATTTAATAAGTCCTTTCCATCTTTCCAGATTGCTTCCTTTTCAAGAAAGTTTTGTTCTACTCCTGCAATCTGTGTTTAGCGCTTCCTCTCTACGTCAACTGAGATACCAGCTTCCTGAATCTTATATTCGTATTAAGATTCTGATAAATATTCATTTTTGCTGATGTCCATGTAGCCGTGGCAGTAGTTGTCAAGGTGTCATTTGTTGTTGTATGGTCCCATGAGTCAGCCGGAGAGGCTTGGTCACTCAGAACGGTCCCTTCTGATGCCCGGGACAGGTCGAAGGTAACAAAGGTCTTCTCTACGCATACTACCTTTGTTACCTTCGACCTGTCCTAGGCATCGGAAGGGACCGTTCGTAATCATCTGTTCAATTGTTCTGCGCTGACCATTCAACTATCAACTTGGGGCATCTAGTCAGCTTGGCTTATGGTGGTTTTGGTGCTCACACTTTCCAAAAAACGTTCATCTATCCTCATATTGCTATTTATGAGGTACCCCCCTTAGATCGTTAGAGAAATGAGCGTTCCCAGTTGGGATGCGCCCATTACTATTACTTGCCAAGGAACTCCAAACTGTTATGAACACTTTACTTTATACTTATGTATACCAAGCGGGCTAAAAATACCAACTTTTTGTCGAAATTGGGTTTAGTAATTTTGCTATAGAAGCTATAAACCGATTATGCCAGATTGTCGGAAGAACCGATATCGGACCTCTCATATAGCTACCATACAAATCGATGAAAATAAAGCCTTTGTATGGAGAACTTTTATTACACGCGAAAACTCGTTGGCCGAAATTTTTTTTCTTACATTCCAGTTCCATAAAATTTTGTGTGTGGAATCAAATTTCTAGTGCCGAACTGTTCAGAATGATGGAAAAGGCCTTCGGTGATAATTGTTGATCGCGAGCAAGTGTTTTTGATTGGTAAAAATTATTCAAAGGTGCTCGAGAACGTGTTGACGATGAACGGCGTCCAGGATGGCCATCAACATCAACTGAATTGGAGATCGAGAATCGACGACTAACAGATAGAAATCTTACTGGCATCAAGGATCAGTGAAAACCTTTGCGAAAGATCTTTTGCGCCCAAGGAAAGCGAAGGCACGATTGGTTCCAAAATCACTAAATTTTTTTCGAAAAACAGTGTCGCGTTAACGTCTTTGAAACATCGGGTTTTATTCTTTTGACATTTCTTTTAAGTAAAGTCTGCCATTTCATCATGGAAATAGCATCGTTCTAACAACGAATCAAAATTATTGAAATTTACTACCGAAATTTGGAGTCAGTAGCCTTAACTTTAAGAGCATTACGTACAATTTATGACCTTCAAAATCATCCTGTCAGATCAACAATTGAGCGTCTAGTGGAAAAATTTGAACCCATTGGCACACTACAAAATGTTCCCGTGTCAGTGAGACAAAGAATTACCCGTAATGTCGAGAATATTGCTGCCGCCAACGCATCAATTGAGGAAGACTGAAATCAGTCTCTCACACATCGTTCTCAAGCGTTGGGCATCTCTGTGATGACGTTGTGGCAAATTTTGCGAAAAGATCTTGGCCTACATCCTTAAAAATCAAGTTGGCGCAAGAACTGATGTCGCTTGGCCACGAGAATCGTCGTTTTATCGTGAAATAGGCTAAGCAACAACTTGAAAATGATACGGATTTTCATCGAAAAATCATCTTCAGCGCAGAGCCTCATTTCTAGCTGAATGGCTCAATGAGCAAAATGTGTGTTATTGGTCAGGCAGCAATCCACACGTACTCCATGAGTACGAAAAAATTACGGTTTGGTCCGCTTTATGGGCCGGGGGCGTCATTGGGCCATACTTCTTCCGTGAATCCGTCGATTTATTGAAAATCAAGTTTGGTGAGCATGTTATCCCACGAAATGGGCCAGCCAATTGTCCGCCTCGGTTGTGCCATTTGACGCCGTTAGACGATTTCCTGTGAGGCTAGGTCAAGTCCGTAGTCCATGCTAACAAGCCAGTGACGATTTGGCTTCATATGAATATCGAACGTGAAATTGCAGAAGTATCGGTCGATTTATGCTTGACAAACGTCGAAAATTGGGTTCCGCGCCTGGAATACTGCAAGCGTGCCCGTGATCATGCCCGTGATAATGGCTTCGAATTTACTTTCACAGGAATAAAGAATTTCATTGATATTCCAAAACGGTTTTGTTTTATTTGAAAAAAAAAAAACCGTTAGTTGCTATAAGAAGTGCAATTCTGAAGGGTATTATGGTTGATGCAAAATCCATAATTCTAATTTAAAACGATATATTCAATACTAGCAGTGCCCTTTCAAAGGAACGATACGAATTCGTATATATTTTTGAATATACCGAAATGCAAATAGCCAATAAGTAGAATATATTTTAAAATAATCCAATATTTTCCTTCGCAGTATCCAACCACCAGCGACTTAGTTATACACATAAGTAATCATAGAGTATAGTACTGACTTAATAGTAAATAAGTCTGATTTTTAATTCCATTTTGTTTTGTTATTTTCAGTTATTGCTGTTCACTACATTTGCCGCTTATTACTAGCCTAAATGATGGTGATCATCAGCAGTTGTTGCTGACAGTTGCGAGCAACAATAATCAAGTAAGTACTACTATACATATCTGAAATAATCACTGCTCTATATATACATACATATATCATGTACCATAATACCAAGCAATGCTTGTAATGGCTGGAACAGTTATTACCAGAGCGACACTCTACCTGCCTCCCCCCGCTTTGACTTAACGCTGGCAGCTCGATTTCGTTCAATGGCCAGTCGTCGCGACTGCCAACCTACTAAATTGATACCTTGTATTACTGTTATTATATATTTTGTTTTTTGTTTTTTGTATTTTTTCTTTTTTTCTTTTTGTTTTCTTGCCCGCATTGCTCAATGGCCCGCCGCCACACCACACTTCAATCGGTGGTGACCGCGTTGCGCGCTGAATGAGCAGAATAAATGCTGCTAGCCACTGCCCGGCTGTCTGCGGCCGAGATGAGTGAGTGAGTGAATGGCGATGGCCGCCGCGTACTCGCATTTGCGATTATCATTGTGTATCTGTGAGATTACCAATTATTTGTAGTTGCAAAATTGCCTGCCACACTGCCACCGTTGGTCACTGCCACTTGCCACTTGGCACTTGCTACCAGCAGAAGCCATTGTTGGACTCTGCCGTCGTACATACACACACTTGCGCACATTCATTCTCGCCGCGCTCGGGCCTTGTCGCCTTTGTTGTAATGGCCCATCGGCCGTCTGTTGGTCCGCGCTATTGTTCGCACGTTTCATTCCTTTCCATTTTCATTTTCATTTTATGCCATTTGTTGTAGTTACGTTAATATCATCCCGCTTGGATGGGCAACTACGCGGCCGGCCGTTCGCGCAGATACATTATCTTATTGTGCGACAACAACTACAATGCAGCGCGCAACACATAACAGTGATTTCGTTCATTACTTGTTTCTGTTTGTTGCTTTTTCGCATTTTCTTTTTATTTCTTTATTTATTGCGTCTTTTGCCATCATAAGTTTGAGTTCTTTGTTGTTGTTTTTTTTGTAGTATCTTCATAAAATTGTAGCCTCAATTTTAGCATGACCGCATCCTCCCCTTTTATGTTCGCTTTTTGGCTTCTGTCTCTGCTGGCTTAACAGGCTTTGTAGCTTTTCGAATTCGTTCTCGCATGCAATTTAACCTAATCGCTTAAATTCTGTTCGGGTGCAGAGGTCTTTTGCTGTTGTTGCTCCCACAGTGGCAACTAAGTTGGTATATTTGTATGTTTTGTATGTGTGCATAAGATTTGATAATCTCTTTGTTGTTTCCTCTGCTTTTATTTTGAGAAAATTTGTAGCAGAAATCCATCGGTATTATATTTCTTGTTGGTCTCTAAGGACTTAGACACATTTTCATTAAATCTAAGTTCGAAAAAAAATCGTGTTTTATCCACTTCACCCGAATATATTCCCTTGATCACTCGTTTCACTTGAACTTTGTCTAGTTTATTTTACAACTGGCTAAACGCTTATTCTAAAATTTCAAAGTAGAAGCGTAGTATGTCATATAAAATAAAATAACTCCTTGTCCATTTCTTCTTCTATATTAGCACAGACACAGCTTTCGCGGATATAGCTGAGTTTACAACAACGTTCTTCCCTTTCACTGTTTGGCGCTAAGTGCAGATTTCAAGCTTATCCAGGTCCTTTTCCACGTGTTCTATCCAACGGAGTGGAGGTCTTTCTCTTCATCTGCTTGCCCCGACGGGTACTGCGTCGAATACTTTCAGAGCTGGAGCGTTTTCGTCCATTCGGACGACATGACCTTGCCTGCGTAGCCAGTGTCTCTTAATTCGCTGAAATACGTATGGCAATGACGTCGTATATTTCGTACAGCTCATAGTTCCTCATAGTTTAGTGACGTGGGAGCCAAGTCGCGAGTGCGACGACTTTTTGTTTAATGCCAGGAGATATTTCGTCTTGCCCTCGTCCACTACTAGACTCAGTTTCTTCGCTTCTTCGTTATCCAGCAGTTGTACACTCTTGTAGCAGATTGTACCTTCTCTATTCAAATCTGCAGCTCAGGAGTAGGTTGAAGAAGTCGCACAATAGGAAATCGTCTTCTCTAAACCTGGGTTTGGTATCGAACGGCTAGGAGATGTCTATCGCGATCCTGACGGATCTTTTGTCTATTTACTGAATACAAATAAACGTGTAAATATTAGAGAAAGTAAATCAACTTCGAAAAAACATTAACCTAATACCCTTAGCAAATACAAAAGATTCAATTCTCAACTTGATTTTGATCAGTCAGTTAGTATGACAGCTATGTACTATAGTGGTGCGATTTCACCAAATGTGTCTATAAAAGGACGTAAGCAAGATTTCTGATAGATATCTGAAAAACTGAGGGTTCACTTAGTTCACTTATACGGGCGGACGGACAGAAGGATATGGCTAAATTGACTCAGCTCGGCATGTTGAGCGTTTTTCGGGTTCTTGGACCCTTGTCGGAGCTCGGGTGTTATTAGCACAGAGCTACATTCAATTTTGGATTACAGAATAGGGATTCATTAACTGAAAGCCTGATAGATTTTGTTTTCTAAAATAATATAGTAAACAAAAGAAAATAATATTCAGAATCATGCCTCTGACCTGCTCTGTTTTTAGGCTGTTATCAGAATTTTCCCTAAATGTTTGCCAACAAAAGTTTATTGCCTTTAATTGAACCACGACACTGAAAGAGAGAACTGCAATCTTCTGGCCTTCTATTTTTATTGAAGTTGTTCACCTTCTTCAATTGAATGCACACATCGTACTCGTATGTATGTTCGAGTATGAGTCTAACATTTGCTGTTGGCTAAACTTTAACCAAGATCTGTTTCGCGATGTTGAGATCTTCTATCCCTCTGATATTAACTCGATGATTTTCAAGCACCGCTCGTACAGTTCAAATGGACCATTCAGGTTCAAATTTGATCAGATGGTAGTTTGAGGGGGAAAGAATCAATTAGACCGTCCCAATTTCAGTTTATACATAAAATAATTCGTAGGCACTTTTGACTGTGATTCTCAAGAAAAAGAAAAAAGGGAAAATGGTGCTGGTAGTTTTCGTTTATAGTTATTAAGCAGTTAGAGAAGAGTTTCTGAAAAATATTTGTGGACATTTGTTATTATTTTGATAGAAGGTTGCAGCTAGGATATCTCACATTAGGCTTAAGATTTCTCACTCAAGTGCCGTCTTACTAGCGAAAGCAGACATCACAACGAAGTTTAGTCATACCATTGAGGCGGAATTCTTCTACCATATATTATTCTCCCAGTTCGGTCGCCTACTTTGTTGCTACAAAATGTCCGTATTTATCTAAAATCGAAACAACAAAAACATAAACATTGTCAAAAGCCACAGAAATGCATAAATAAGAAAAATATGAAGAAAACCCGACAAGGCACAACAATGAAGCTCAATCGAAAATAAATGAGTATGTGAAAACCGCGGAAAAATACTCAATATCGTGCATGTAATAAACGCTAGCTTTGAATAGCTTGAGAAAAGCAAAAACAAAAATAAAAATCCGAACAAAAGAATGTTGAAAACGAAGGTAGTAAATGTAGCAGCAAAATGTCAGCAAAAAAAAGAAGAAAAATTCGCAAACAACCAGAAGTTGTTGCTTCGTCAAACGATAAACGCCCACTTTTGGACTGATATGAAATTATTGTGGCCGGGCCGAAGCCAACGTTAGCGGCCGACACAGTCATCAACCGACATACGGCGCTCACCTCTATTGCGATAAACGCGCAAGTAGCAAGTACCAAGAATAAAAAAAAGAAACAACAATATAAGGCGTCAGACTTTAACCGCAGTCCACCAGTGCGCTAGCTACCAGAACCACCAGCCAACATGCCACAAAGGCCACAACGACAACGCTGAACCGCAACGGTGCCGTTTAAGCCAAAGACAAGGCCACAGCGTCGTAACCGTCGAAAGCCAATGCGAGGAGTATGAGTAGAAGAAAACCAACCACAAAAACAACAAGCACTGTAACAACATCAACATGGATACGCTTTATAAGCCCGTGTACGGCTGTTGGGGGGGGCGGCAGCAGTCAAGTTGCAAGTGGAAATGGCTAGCACTCCGCAATGTTGGCTGGTTGTGGTGATGAAGACCATACTACACTTACCTAGTGTGGAGCAGCTAAGAAGTAATGTTGAAAGATTGTTGGTGATTGTGGTCGGTGGTGTGTAGCGGTTGTGCAGATGGTGGTGTTGCAGAATAAATAGTTGCCTCTGCGCTTGAACCGTGTTGCCTCTACCATTGTTGTTACATTGTCGCTGTTGTTTCAGCTGTTAGTGTTGTTTTTGTGCGTTCCTGCTTCTGTTGGCATGTACATATCCGATAGTCTTACCTCCAACTTGGCATACACTACTTACCGGGCTGCTTATAGAACTCACTACGAAGTCTCCGAAAAGATGAAATTGCACTTTTGGGACTCATGAAAACGCGCCACGACAATGTGACGTTGAACAAAGGCGGCAAGGGCCGATAGTATAGCGCAGCAGCAAAGATTACGGCTCTTTACGCTAGCGAAGAAATGTCTGAAAATCGACTTCTGTGTACTTTGTGCAAAATGTCTTCGTTCTTGTTGTGCTCTGTGGCACTTCTGCCATTTTACGCACTTCTGCGGACTTCTTTTGCGCTTGGCGTGTATTGTCGCGAGGGTGATCAAAAAGCTCGGTTGAAGTTTGAAGCGAAGAAATCTGGTTGTCCTAAATCGCAGGGTTGTCCTAATGTGTTGGGGCATCGCTTCATACTAAGAACGCTCAAAGCGCTTGCACATTTGAAGCAGCCGAAAGCTTAGAAAGCAGCTGAAGCTTGTGATCTTTTAACATGAGCTTTGGATACCGCTTGTTATATTGATTACACATTTGTCATGTCTTTATTTTCAACTGATTCTTAAAATATTAATATTAACTTTTTTGGGCTGTGAAAGCTCATTGAGCTTTTGAGAGCTTATATGTAGAACTTTAAAAACTCAAAATCATTAGTAAATGAAAGGGGCTTTAACCAGATTTTTAAATGATATTTTATTCAATCGAAGTGGTTTCTAGAAAGCTTCAGGACTTAGAACTTTAAAAGCTCAAAATCAGAAATCAGATTTTTATATGATACTTTATTAAATAGAAAACGGTTTATAGATCTGTGAGACCTACTAATGAAATTTCTGGATCTTTAGAAAGCTTCAAGGACTTAGAACTCAAGCTCAAAATTAGTAGTGAACGCAAGGGGCTTTATCCAAATTTTTAAATCATATTTTATTCATTCGAAATGTTATCTAGATCTGTAAGGCCTGCTAGTGACATTTTTGGATCCTTAGAAAGCTTTAAGGACTTAGAACTTTGAAAGCTCAAAATCAGTAGTGAATACAAGGAGCTTAATTTAGATTTTTAGATGATATTTTATTCATTCGAAATAGTTTCTAGATCTGAAAGCCCTGCTAATGACATTTTTGAATCTTAAGAAAGCTTTAAGGATTGCTTTTAATAAGGCGTTTCACATACTATACATGGCGATTGTCTTAACGTCACACAAGAAAGAAGCAGAAAGATTGACAACTCTTATGAAGAGTGTTTAAAAAACACAAGTAGTCACGTGTCTTCTAGCCTTTATAATTTTGTTATTCTCTTTGACTCCATTGAAGAACTATGTACATATATACTGACATCCGGTCTAAGACTTTGAGGTGCCATAGCGAATAAGTTGCTCTGTTTTTTTGAACTTCCATCCATTCTTGATTATTACATATCTTCTCTCATATTTCCTGAAGTTTAATTTGTTGTTGTTCTTCTTATTGAAGCAGAAATAAATTACAAAAGTACGCAACAATATTAACAGGTATTAAAGCCAAAGGTGAACGGATCGCGCAATACATTTGCTCTATGAACACACACACACTCATATACAAATATACATACACACATACTAGTTAGTCGTAGTTGTGCCACAAAGTTGCCTCCACACCGCCGCAGGAGCCGCAGCTTGTGTTGTACTTTGTGTGGATGTTGCTTATTGCTAACGAACATGAAATGGAAGCACATTTTTCTTATTTCGTATTTGCTCGCACATTGCTCATTCAAATATTTCGTTTACTTTCCCTTTATTCATGCCAACTCCAACTTTTCTGAAAATGTGTTCTTTAATATTTCTTTTGTATTTACGCTCTGCATTGAATTTCAGTTGGTGCAACAAAGTGTTGCATAACTTATTCTTCTTGCATTATTGGGTAGTAGTGGTGAGAATTTTATATTATGTGGTTAGACTTCTGTAAAGAATTCTTATTAGACAATTTAAGTTAGATTCTCACAACAATGTAGTATCATGATGATTATGAGTGGAAATGCTATCAGAGAACAAAAGCATTTCCTTTGATAAGCATTGATTAAACATGTTGAAATTTGTATTTCCTGGTCCTCTGGGATTTCCTTTTTTTGTAATATTCACAATATTTTTTAACTCAGGAAGTGAAAGATCGGGTTGAGAAATTTGTAAAAGTGGGCATGTTAAATGTATATATTATTTCTAATCCGCTAAAGCCAACTCAAACAAACTTGCTAAGAACACTCTTTCATACGTTATGAAAATGGATAAAATCAGACCACACCCATTTCACTTCAAGGCAATTTCTCTATATCGGGAACTACTTGACCAAGTTTAATCAAATTTGGTGTGTGAGGGTAGTCCACACATTTCTATCATACACTGTGGGATTGAGCCAAATCAGAGATCCATCTAATACTGCTTCCCATATAACAAACTTTTAAAGAGCTTATTATGCTTTCACTTCGCAGAATAAAATATGTATAATTTTTTACTGAACATATCGATCACTCTGTGAATTGTAATTTTGTTCCAAACTGGTCTTGTTCCAACAATTTATCAAATCGGTCAATACTTCCCTCAGTTCCCATATGCCTAATATAAATTTTTTCGAACTATCGGTCAATATGTAAGGAGTCTTAATGAAATTCAGAAAAGCTCTTTCTGTCAATACTTTCCCATTGTCTCCATGAGAAGTTACTTAATGAAATTCAGTGAGGATCTCTTTCTGATTGTAATTCATCGTAAAACCAAAACTGGATAAAATCTGATCAAATTATTTTCCATATACCATATAGTTATAGGAAAATTTATAAAAAATATGTATAAATATAAAACTTCCGCGCAAAATTCATGAATTGTTCTACCATTTCGGCCATTTTCGATGGATGTTCTCACTGCAACGCCTCAATGGGTCCAAATAAAACTTCTTATTGACCGTCTGTCCCTCAAGAATAAGTTCACGATGCGCCAAACCACGAATATCGAAAAAAAAATGAGAATCACCTTGATTTTTGAATAGATTTGGTGTGGTCTTTTGGTTTCGGCTCGTTTTCTCCATTCCGATGATTGTTGACTTGTTTGCAAGTCAAACTCTATGAATGTGGGATCGAAATTCGCACGATCAAGCATATCCAAAGAGACCTGTTTACGGTACTCTTTTTGAAAAAAAAATCAGCTTTATCGGGACGAGTCGAGCAAGAACGCGTTTCATACCCAAAATATCCACCAAAATCATTCGAACGGACTCGCGAGAGATGTCGAGCTCTCTTGCCATCTCTCTAACACTTGCCTGACGATTTTCAAGCACCATATCCTTCACTTTTTTAATATTTTCATCAGTTGAAGATGTTGTCCAGAACGAGGCATGTTTTCAACGATCTCTCGACCGTCTTTGAAGGCATAGTAATTAATTAATTACCCGGTTAATTTAAATTACAATTTCCTTTCACTTTTTTGTCACAATGTAAATGGTACATATTGATAATATACCCCGAAAATTTTAAGTTCATCCGGCAAACAGTATCGAAAACCTAAAAATTTGTAAAAACTATTTACAGTAGCAGAAAAAGTTTGCTTACAGATAGACTGGGCTTTAAATATTTGAAAGGCGGATATAAAGTTCAGTATTTCAGTTCAGTATTGTTTTTTTAATATCACAGAATTAAGTAAGCTGATGGTTGTTAATCTGTGCGGTATCCTTTACGTTTTAATACTTCTGCCCGATTGCCGTTGATTTTACCAATTTTGCCGTCTCTTCTGAAGAAATTTTATTCCACTCTTCCAGAATGATTGTTTTCAAGTCGGGTTAGGATGAAATACTGTATTCCCGGATCCTGCGCTCCATTGAGTCCCACAAGTGCTCAATAGATCTGGAGATTGTGGAGGTGTATGCAATAGCCTCGGCACATTATATAACAGCCATAGCTTGATTATATCTACTGTGTGTTTCGGATCATTATCCTGTTGAAAGTGAAACACATTTTCGAGGCCAAGTTTTTGAGCACTTTGCTTTAAATTTGCCTTTAAAATATCAAGATACGACCTCTTATCAATAAATTCTAGGTTACCTAAAAAAATGCATGAAAGCAACTATCGCAATGGAAAAATAGATTAATAAGATGTTTTTGTCGACAAGGATATTTTTGCCCAGCAAAAACATTTTCAAGATCTTCCAAAAATTTAGTGAAAAATACAGGGAGATACAGTAGAAAACTTTTAAATGACATATTATGTTCCATCCACATCTTCAAGGAAAAGAATGCATTTATAACATTCCTTAGCATTTTCACAAGTTTTTTTTTTCATAAAAAAATTGAGTCGTCTACGATGTCTTAATCGCTCTTTAAGCATGCCTTCTTAGTAAGAATGATTCGGAGACAGTATGAATAGAGTTAGACATCGTACCCATTGCTACATATAATATCATACATGAATTCGTTCTCTAATTTTATTCTCTACGGAAGTTCAATATAAATTATAGGTTTCAAAGCCTATTGAAATATAATTTATAATAGTTTAGAAAGATGGAGTTCTCTATGTGGGGCTAGACTCTAAATTATATGAACATTTAGAAAGGGTACTCACTTTGCAATTATCAGATTGCACTTGTGCTTTGCACCTCTTTGCCATTTCTAAGCTTCAATACAAATACACAGACATTTTCCTTTAAATCACAAATTTTTCCAATAAAGTTTCGCACCACATATTGTTGCAACTGGCACTATGGCTGCCACAGTTCATCCAATGTGCGAAGAATGTACTACAATGCGTGTATTTTTGTATGTGTGCGAGTATCTTGAATGACCAAAAGAATGAGTGCGTGCCACAGTAGATGCACCGAACTACGCAAGACTATCACGATTTTATTTTTTTATTAAATTTTTTTTCCTTTTTATGATTTTTCTCTTTTTTTTGTTAAAACACTACTTGATATACATATCTTTGATTTTTTACTTATTTTTCTTTTTGCGCTTCCGCTGCAGCACAAAGTTTTCGCTGAGCGCGAGACGTGCCTATCAGTTGCGCAAAAAGTGGCCGGTACGTGATTTTGATATCCTCCATTGCTCCTGCATGATCATTTATTTTGCATTCTTGTCTGCGCGTCTCATGATATACTATATAACCTTTTCTTTTTTGCTACTTTTCTTTGTGTTTTTTTTTCGCAATTTTATTATACCGCACAATGCAGTTTGTGCGTTTGTGGCGTGTGGTCTGTGCCACATGCTTGCACTGGGTAAGAATTTTGCATGCTTTTGCACTGTTACGCCACCATTCATTGCCTTTCGTTCGGTGCGATTGCCATCCAATCCAAGGATGAGTTTGGCATGTAAATACATGAATACAGATGCATGTGTGTGTGTGTATAAATGTGTTGTGCATGCTGCAGCTCATGCCAAGGAGCAGACATACAAGTGGCGTGGAAAAGAGTACACATTGATAAAAGAAACCAAAAAATGGAAAATGAAAAATCATTCAGGAGATAAGGTGAAAAAAATCAAATTTAAAATGCAACTTAGCATTCGCCTTTGAAATGGCTGTTGTAGCCATTGGCGTTCACATCGCCGCCAAGTCACTTTGGCTGTGGCTTTGAGTGCCTCGCAGAAGAATCGAAAAGGAAAAATAATACTGAATTTATCTCAATGTTACTTCATGTTTGCATACGTACCTATTGCCACAAGCAAACATACTTACTTACAAGTGTACACATCGGCAAAGCTGAAGCTCTGCGCACGTCATAAGCCACTCGGAGCACAAAAACAAAAAATAAAATCTAAAAATAAAGAAAACCAAAAAAAAAAAATCCAAAAGGAAAGAAACCAAAAAAAACGTTGAATTTCGGTTGCACCGAAGCTGGCATACCATTCACAAATAAAGAAGTTTGCTTATAAGAACTTGAGCTTGATCATTCAGTTTGTATGGCAGCTATATGCTATAATGATCCGATCGGAACAATTTCTTGAGAGATTGTATTATTGCCTTAGATAATGGTTTACATAAATTTTCGTAACTACCTCTTCAAACGCAAAAGTTTTCCATGCAAAAACTCAATTTTTATTGCACAGTTTGTATGGCAGTTATATGCTATAGTGATCCGATCGGAACGATTTCTTCAGAGATTGTATCATTGCCTTAGACAATAACACATGCCAAATTTTGTGAAGATATCGTATCGAATAAAAAAATTTTCCATACAAGCACTTGACTCCGATCGCTCAGTTTGTATGTCAGCTATATGCTATAGTGCCCCGTTCCAAACAATTTCTTCAAAGATTGTATTGCTGGCTTAGACAATAACCCATGCCAAATTTCGTGAAGATATCTTATCGAATAAAAAAGTTGTCCATACATACATATATATTTTTTAAAGGGTCTCCCACATTTTCATTTTCTTCTGTGTGTTCAGGGTATAACAAACCGAGAAAAAGTATTCAGCAAGGAAAAACAGTCCAAAATGAAACACTATTTCATATCACAAAAAAAACTTGAAAAAAATTGCATATTTTGCAGTTGAAAGAGGATATTGACAAAACCTTGCCTGGCAACACTGAAATGCCAGAAAAGTATCTGCAACTTGAAGTTGTGGAAAATTGTGAAAATAATCTTGCCAAAAATATGCAGCAGGCAAATGCATACGGAAAGCGCTCAGTATTGTCGCTTTGGCTTCAAGGTTTCTCGTTTTGTTGTAAAGACAAACATTTTTTTTGTAATACTGTCTGTAAAGCATTTTTGCTTGTTACAATTTAAGCTCTCACATACAGTTAAAGCTTTTGCGGCACATAAATATCGTTTATAACTGTAAAGCACTGGAACTACTTCGTTTCGCTTACTTTTTCCAATCAGTTATAATGCCGTTTACAGTCATTTATCGGTGTATTTTTATAGTTGTCATACCCATTTGTTTTGACATGTTTGAGGTTAAGTTGGACTAATGACGTAATCGTAAAGTTAAGAAGCCAATTCAATGAAATCAATATTGGTAGTTTCGTAACGCATACATTTACAAAAATTGTGGTATGGTATGAAGGTGGTTTTCAAGTTATTTTCAATGGCAATTCACTTGTTAGCTGGAAATCTCTTGGAGTATATGTATGTAGGATATGCAAAGGCACCAATTCGGAGTATACATTCTTTTTGCTTTCCAGAAGATTAAATTTTCAGGCTTTTGCTCTCCTGCGTAGCTATAGTAAAGATTTTTAAGAATTGTAGAATTTACTTTACTTCATCTGGACTCATATTAAATCATCTGAATAAAGATCATGTAAGCATATTCTTACATCAATCCAAGCAAATCGTTTTGAACCCATCTGAAATGATAAGTACTAGGAATATACTTGCATAAAGCCTCTTAAATACTAATTTTGGCAGTTACCCAGACGGTTTCTGATCTCGCAATGTGATTCCTCAACCCAAACAAAGTTTATATTCGCCCTATAATCTTCATGAAAGAATCATCTATAGCTTAAATACTTCGTCCTGCCATAAGTTCTGTTACAAGTTCATGCCGTTAAGAAAATGAAACTATAATACATTTTATAATAAAGCTAACTCCATAAATTATGGAAAATATGCAGAAAATTGTATTCGAAATGGTCAGTTTTTGCTTTCACACAGGCTCACAAAGTATTTCACTATTGATCAATAGCAGCACGTATTGTTTCTGTTGGTATTAACGACGCTGCTTGAGCAAAACTTTATTTGAGGCTCTGCAAAATTGTGTGGTATAATCGGCAGACAAAGTTCTCCAACTCGGATAACAAACTATAGTCCAACGGATCCAAATCTGGACTTTCAGACGGCTAATCATCTGCAGCTATGGAAACAAGAATACTGATTTTAAAACACTACTCTGTGTGTTGGAACAGAGTCTTGCTGGAAGATCCAATTTTCTCCATTAAAGATATTGCTTAACTGCATTAAAAAGTTTCTAAAACATGCTCCTGATACACTTTTTCCAGTTTTAACCACTTTTTTACAGAAGTGAAGAGGTGTAACGCCTTTACACGAATCGCATCTCACAAAAGCATTACAGCAGCTGCATGGTGACCCTCTCATGACAGTTGATCGTGTGCCACTGAGCCACTGCAAGAGGCTTCCTTTCGTTGCGCCAAATATGCTTCAAACACGTTGTCAGAAGAGGATCAGTGCACGGTGTTGGCGCCAATTGGAGATTTCAAATGCAACCAGGTCTTTCTCCACCTGGTCTTTCCAACGAAGTGGAGATCTTCGGTATTCGTCGTGGCCGATGCGCAGAGGGCCATAAATCTTCCGTAAAACTTTTCTTTCGAAAACTCGTAACGTCGACTCATCAGATGTTGTCATCGTCTATGCCTCTGCTTCATATAGCAGGACGGGGGATGATAAATGACCTGTAGAATTTGGTCTTTGTTCTTCGAGGGAGGACTTTACTTCGCAAGAGTTGTTCTTCTAAAGCCCCACTGATAAGGTTTAATCAGTTTGTTGACTTTAGTCTTTCACATAATACCCTCGATAAGGTTCAGATATGCGATATTGAGGAGGCTTATCACACGTTATTCGGCGTATACTGTAGAGTCTCCATTTTGTGTCACTCAATTTCCAATCGTTGGGCATGCTTTCGTCCGATCATATTCTACAAAGAAGCTGATGCATGCTCCTTATTGATTCTTCGCCGTCGTATTTGAATAGCTCGGCTGGCAATCCATCGGCCTCCGCCGCTTTGTTATTTTTCAAACGGGTAATTGCTTTTCGAACTTCTTCGTGGTCGGGTCGTGCGTTCCATCGCTATCGATTGGGGAATCGATTGTCTTTATCTTCATATATATTTTTCACGAAACGGAAAGAAACACAGCACAACTAAGTGGCATGATTTGCTCTTCCTATTAAAACTTCCGAAAAAAGCTTTGATTTCCCGCCAAAGTGAATGTTGATCGATTGTTTAGCTATAAATCAAGGTCTTGTTAAATGATTGTATAATAAATTAAATACTTTTTTTGGCACCATAACTATGTATGCATACAATACTCATGCATTTCCGCCACAAACCCACCTTCCTATACGTCACATCGCTAATCAAATGTCGCACTCCATTAAAATTCGAACGCGTAAATCTCTGGGAAGTTAATTTTTCCAACAAAAGAAGTCAACAATAAATCTAAATAAATGAAATAAAGTATTTTCAAATTTATTGTAACATGCAGACAGACACCATACATTGTAGCTATGCATGCCTAGTGCCATTAGTTTATAACTGTTTATTTAACAATTTGCAAAAAATCCTCAACCGTCTATGAATTTTGTCATTTATCACAACATTTTAATCGCTCGTTGAGAGACTGTAGAGTAAATAAATATTTGTTCGGGCGCGCGTTGCGGCTGACTGCAATTAGCTGCGAATTAATCACTCTCGCACTTAGTTGCAACTGGCTGTGTGGCGCCACCGTGTGTTCGCGGCGCTCGTGGCGCTACTAAATGATTTTGAATAGCTTTACCGGTTTCTAATCACCAGTGAACACCTCACTAACGGACACACATTTATTTTGTTGCAAATTTTATATTTTTTTATGCTTTTGGGAGTTTTTGTTCGCATTTATGAAGTCACATTGTTTGTGAAATAATTTTCATAAATTGTTTTATTAATTTGCGATGATTAACGGGTGATATATGTACATGCATATACATATGTATATTGTTTGTTATATTTTTTCAATTAAAAAATTCAATTATTGACATTAGCTCGACATTAGTTTGTATTGATTCAAATTTTCAGTTTGCGTTTTTGCACGTTGTTTGTTTTGTTGTTTGAGATTAAATGCTTGTTTGTTATTTCTGAATTCAAACACAGTTTCGAAGTAGCACCAAACGGTTTTTCCTGAAAGCGGTCAGTATTTGTTCATAATGATTATTATTAGTATAAAATTGGCATCAACGCAAAATCGTCAAATAAGACTCTTTGATGTTTTCAAGACTTATCGACATTATTTATGGACTGAGATACTTGCCCTAAGGGCAAGCAATTATTAAGCAATTTAAAAAATTTACAATTGCAGAAAGTTGAATGTATTTGAAACTTTTTGGACTCTTTTGATTCCGTAGACAATCCGGCTAACTTAACCCAAACTCCGACTTTCGGTAAATAACCTTTTTTAAGCCAGAACTTAACTGACAGATGGCTGCTAACCAGATATTGAGAAAATGGTCCTTAGTGTTATCGGCATCCAGTATTTCAAACGCATTTTTCTCGAAACGCCGGTTTCAAAATCGGTGATGAAAATTTTATACGACCTTCTTAAATATTTTTTTCATGTTAAAACGGCATTAAGTTAAATGGTTCTTACAAATACCCTAATATCTCCAAAGCGAATGCCGGACGCGTGATTCCAGCAGAAGTATATTTTTAAATAGGCTTTTTTGGAGAGATCATGCGTGAGTCGTGCCAAGCTGTCGCGTAATTTTTGTCCAGTATTGTGTGGTATTTTATGATGGAAAGACTTACGCCTAAACAACGTTTTGAATTCATTCAACTTTATTACGAAAATTCAAGTTCTGTAAGGAATCGGCCTATTGAGCTTACTATTCGCAACACCATCACCCATCTGGAGACCCAACATTGATCATTGGATAATATTCGAGCGAATAGACCACGTCCAGCAAGCAGTGAAGAAAATAAAGCAGCCGCAGCTGAGAGTGTACACGATGACCGTGGAGAGTCGATTCGGTGCCGTTCAGCGCAAATCGGACTATGGAACGAATTGTCGCATTTTGTTCAGCGATGAGGCCCATTTCTGGCTAAATGGGTATATAAACAAACGAAATTGTCACATTTGGGACGAAGAGTAAACTGAAGAGATTCAAGAGCTACCATTTCATGGTGGTTTGTGAGCCGGTGGAAACATCGTCATCATTTTCTTTGGAATGATAATAAAAATTCTCCACTAAATTTGCAGTTTTGGGTTTTTTTTTTAACCTCGAAAAATGGGTCACTTGTTTCTACTTTGGTTATTATAAAAATTAACTATTTTTTTCGTTCGAACATAATTTACAGTAATCATCAATTTGAAGCATTTTTATGTATTTATATTTTAGGAAAGGAAGGAAAATTCTTCTCAACTTAGAAAAAGAATCCTTTAAAATCGTCTTATTGTTTTTCCAAAAGTACTCCATTAAGTTCCATACAATTTTGCGTGCTTTTGAACCAATTACCGAAGTACTTTTGCCACTTCTCTTTTGAAAGTATCAACAGCCTTTCCAACAACGTAGATTACTGACTTTGTCTTTTACGTACTGGAATAAATACATACTTGTAGAAGTCATTTAGTGCCGATTCAGAACTATACCTAGGTTGACTCATCAAATCAATATTTGGAATGCTCAAAAATTCAATTGTTTCAGTGGATGTTTGAGAGCTCGCATTGTCGTGGTGAAAAGCGATCCGTCTTCGGCGGTTGGTTTGTCTGGTTTCTTGAAAGACATGTGGCACAATTACTATTCTGCGTTGTTCCAATGGGATGGTTGCGACATTCCTAGTTTTTCCAAAAACCAAGCAACCATTTGCTTGGAAAAGCTTCGTGCGAAAACAAATTTTGTTGGATTCGGCTCATCTTGAAACATCCATACAGTCGACTGCTCTTTACTTTCGGGTTCATATGTATTAATTCACGATTCATCACTTGTCACAATATCATAGACGTTTTTCGAATTTTGTTAACATTTCTCCCGAGCAATCGACACGAGCCTATTTTTAAGCGAATGACCAATGTCTCTTCCCACTAATGCCTATATACTTGTATAATCTCAGATGACGATCTTGCAATATTAGTTTGCGGACAGCATCATTAGTTTCCGGAACAACAAGTGATTTTGGACGACCTTCACGAAATTTGTTCTAGGGATATTTACGATCTCGATTGAGTTCACCATACTTCGAAAAACACTGGTCTATGATCAAAATAATCGTTCTCCAATTGCTACTTTTCGTGGTTTTTTGCCATTTTATGGTCCTAATAGTCCGTTACCTGTGGTCGCTATTATAAGTATTTATATGCTCAAGTGCCAATGAGACAAAGAACTGCTCGAAGAAATAAAAATATTGCTGCCGTTCAGACAGGTATTTGTCGATCATAAGACGTTTTCAAGAATTGGAACTGTTTCAAACCACAACCTAACGGATTTTGTGAAGGGATTTGGGCTTATAACCATATACAATTGTTCTCACTGAAGAATTGAACCCCCAATGGACCACCGTAAATGTCGTAAATTTGCTGATTTTGCCTTGGAATAACTTGAAAACGATAACAATATTTTTCTGGAAAATCATCTCCGATGAAGCTCACTTTTATCTGAGTGGTGCGGTAAATAAACAAAATTGTCGATTCTGGTGCGAAAAAAATCCACAAATTATTCATGAACATCTATTATAATTACCTAAATTACCAAATTGGTGTGGTTTTTAGTCTGATGAAATCATCAGCCCGTACTTTCTTCGAAATGAAGCTGGTGACACCGTTACCGTCATTGGAGGGCAATATAGATCAATGATAACCAACTTTTTATGGCCGCAATTGGACGAAGTTGATCTTGAAAATATCTGGTTCCAACAAGGCGTGCAATAACCGAATTATTGCGAGAAAAGTTTGGAGATTTGATTATTTCGAGAAATTCTGGCATTTAATGGCCTCCAAGAAGTTGTGATTAAACACCATTCTTCTTATAGGAAGACTCTCTTCAAGCTTTAGAAGTCAATATTGAACGTGATGTTTATGACATATGTACGACTTTACGACTTGATTTACTGGAAAAGTTTTGGAATAAATGGGTTCATCGAATTCGTTGCTGCTAAAGAAGTCGTGGAGGTCATTTGACTGTGTCCTGAACTTGTATCGATTGCACTTCAAAGAATATATCGATTGAAATTCAATGAAACTGCAAGTCCACATATTAACACAAGACTATTTTGTGAGGATGAGATTAAAGGGAGTAAATATAATATGGATTTTACGCTTAAATATTGCTCTTTTGAATATTTTTTTTGTAATTGAAGATCTTTTAGATTTTCTGCAATTAAAAATTTACCAATGCGTTAAGTCTATTTTGTGGCACTAAATAGCTATACATACTTATACCATATATACAAAAAGCTCAATTAATTATGTCAAGCCAATATCACTGTGTGTATGTATATAAATTTGTCATGCTTATACAGTGACGAGCAATACTGTAACACCCCACAGTGATCCATCCTAAAATGACGTCGTAAACAAAAATAAAGAAGGATTTTAATGATTTATTTTTTGTTTTCAATTAATTGTAGCCTTAGCTTTATTAAGGTAACTAATCATGGTAATTTAATAACAATTCAATATGTTTAAAAGTAATAACGTAAAAAAGCTCAATGTTACAGTTTTGCACTCGGTGTAATGTTAAAACATAATAATCAAAAAGTTAATATTTGGTCCAAAAACCCTTAGCTTTTTTTAAAGCGTTCAACCGGTTGGGCATATTTTTTGTATATTTCGATACAAAATCGGGGGGTATTACATTCCAAACCTCTTGAGTCCGCTCCCACAACTCATTTACCCCCTTAGGAGGATTAGGGTACTTCGCCAGCTGCGCCTTGACATGACTCCACAAATTTTCGATTGGATTCATATCCGGTGATTGAGGGGGCCATGTAAGGGTCGAAAATTTTTGACGTTTTATCCAATCTTGTACAAGGCGAGCCGTGTGCTTCGGGTCATTGTCTTGCTGAAAGATAACTTTTTCAGCAGCAAGACCCAAATTTTCGATGACTACCGGCAAATTTTGTTGTAAAATGGTCAGATACTGCTCCTTACGCATGATTCCATTAATGCGTACCAGACGACCTATATCGTTTTTGGTGATACACCCCCAAACCATGATTGACACGCCACCATGTTTTACAGTTACCAAACCATGTTTGGTTTAATCGTGTTTGGGTCTCGTGTATAGTACCAGGAACGTCCATCAGACTGATAACGATTTATTTTTGTCTCATCAGACCACATTACCTTTAAAATAAAAAATAAAGTGAATATTTTTATAATTTAAACATTTTTTGTTTTAAACTTACCATATCCCAATCTTCTTCAGTCCAATGCTCATGTGTTGCAGCAAAATCGCGCCGCAGCTGCACATGTCTTTTTGTCAACATCGGTTTTTTTTCTTTTCAGATGCTTTGAGTCCAATTTTTTTTAAGGAACGGCGCGCTGTCCACTCACTTGCTTCGATATTTAGCACTTTAAGAGCTGCCGCGGGTGTTACCGCCTTGTTCGAAGTGACCAATTGGGAGAGATGGCGGCATTGCCGGTCGTTAATTTTTCTGGGCCGACCACCTTTTTTCTTGGACATGGTTTTCAAATATTGTTTTTTTAACCTGTACATGGTCATATTGCTTACTTTGCATTTTGTTGCTACTTAACACACAGATTGCTCCTCCTTTAATAATTTTAATATTTTCTCCTTATTTTCTGGCTGCATGGTCATGTTTGCTACTTGACAACTCAATTATCACTTTACAACTAAAAAATTCCTGCGTGCTTATCGCAATTGCAAAAAATAACGGTAATAAAAGATCACATGACACGGCATAACTGTAACATTTTAGTTATTCTTAAGTTTCGCTGTTTACAGTAATTTATTGTTGTTTATGTTAGCACTTTTACAGTAGAGGTAAAATATGATGTCCACATACAACATTTCAAACAAAAAAAATTGAGTTTTAACTCTAACTGGTGAAATATACTTAGTTGAAATAAAAGCGCCTTTAACGTGTTACAGTATTGCTCGTCACTGTATGTACTATATATAAGTAGATGTGTTTATTCATATATTTCACATGTAATAAACAGTTGTTTATGCTCTCCACCAATAAAAAAAAGAACTACACAAGTTTACAAGAGTATTATGAAATTACAGAAAATCTCATTTAATAACCATAAATAATTAAATTGCAACAATCCTTTCAGCTCCGAAGCATATTGTATCGACAATATGGTTTTTTGCAGCAACATTTATTGCAATTCTACTTTAAATTATTTTTATAATTTTTTTCTGTAATTGTAACAACCGTGTAATCCCAAGTGTTATTGAAGTTTTTATTATCATAATATAGCCATAACTATTAGCAATGTGACAATCTATAACTATTTAACAGCGTTGACAATGCAACAATGGTGGTCTTTTACATAAAAAAATAATTCGAAATAAAGCATTTTAATGGCATTTAGTTGCGAATTTTAGTAAAAAGGATAGATATTTTTTTGTAATTCTCTCGACTATGGAGTCAACATTTTTAGATTTTATTTTATGGGTTTGAAAGGTTTTTTGAAATTAAATCAAAATTTTCAAGTCTTCAATACAAAATCAGAAATGGAAAACGTGTCTTCATTATTGAACAATATTTCAAAAATAATGAAAACTTGAAGACCGCGGCCATACAGCACGTAACACACTTCAATTACTGCATGGGACAGTTCTAGGTCGTTTACTCTCTCGTTTTGGTGGTCAGTTAAATCGATAAATATACATACATATATAAAATCGATTTAATATGATTTTATAAGCTTCACTTGAGGAGAGTTTTTCGCCAAAAAAAAATTTATAGACAGTAACAGATAATAATCACTTCGTGCCAGGACTATAATATGAATGCATAAGGATGCTGATAGAGCAAAATTCCTCTCCTTAGTGTGTTCTTCTGGGCGATTGCTTTCTTCAGACGGTATAGTTCTTGACAGCGCAGCGCAAAGTTTGGCCGTAGCTCATAGCAGATGCTTCCCTGCCAGTTGCACTAAATACGTGGTTAAACCTTCCTTACAGCCAATCTTAGCTTGGCCCCCATTTTTGACATTTTAACCTTGCCTTCTTAACCAGTAACCATCCGCTATAGTGTTGAATCGATTTTGTTGTGATTTTGCAGCAATTCGCTGATAAGATTTCGTCCATATAATATTTTATGTTAACTGGTGTCGCACCCAAACATCGGCTTTATTTTGTATGCAGCCTTATTTAAATTGTCCCAAACTGTTGACATTTGGACTCGATGATTTTCATTACATTATGGATACTTTCGAAAATGGACCTACAAAGTATGGCCCATGCCTTTGACTTCAAAATTCAAAAAACGGAGTCGATGATTATGAAATTGGATATAGAGACAAGTTGAAATCCGGGTGACTGTCTGTTTGTCCGTCCGACCGTTCATGCAAACTGTAACTGGAGTAAAAATTAAGATGTCTTAATGAAACTTAGTTGCCGATAACTTAGTACAAAAAAATTACGATTTCTTAGATGATAGTAATCGGACTGCCACGTTCACAAGACGCCATTAAGCGAAAACTTATAAATGCCATAACCAGGGTCCGTAACTCTTATGACTTTTATCGAAAAAATCAAAAAATAAGAGTTATTTTTGATTTTTATATATTTAGATCAAAAATAAAAATTATTTTAATAAAAGTTATTTTTGATTTTTATTTTTTTAGATCAAAAATAAAAGTTATTTTTGATTTTTATTTTTTTAGATCAAAAAATAAGAATTATTTTTGATTTTTATAAAGGGTGATTTTTTAAGAGCTTGATAACTTTTTTAAAAAAAAAAACGCATAAAATTTGCAAAATCTCATCGGTTCTTTATTTGAAACGTTAGATTGGTTCATGACATTTACTTTTTGAAGATAATTTCATTTAAATGTTGACCGCGGCTGCGTCTTAGGTGGTCCATTCGGAAAGTCCAATTTTGGGCAACTTTTTCGAGCATTTCGGCCGGAATAGCCCGAATTTCTTCGGAAATGTTGTCTTCCAAAGCTGGAATAGTTGCTGGCTTATTTCTGTAGACTTTAGACTTGACGTAGCCCCACAAAAAATAGTCTAAAGGCGTTAAATCGCATGATCTTGGTGGCCAACTTACGGGTCCATTTCTTGAATTGTTGTCCGAAGTTTTCCCTCAAAATGGCCATAGAATCGCGAGCTGTGTGGCATGTAGCGCCATCTTGTTGAAACCACATGTCAACCAAGTTCAGTTCTTCCATTTTTGGCAACAAAAAGTTTGTTAGCATCGAACGATAGCGATCGCCATTCACCGTAACGTTGCGTCCAACAGCATCTTTGAAAAAATACGGTCCAATGATTCCACCAGCGTACAAACCACACCAAACAGTGCATTTTTCGGGATGCATGGGCAGTTCTTGAACGGCTTCTGGTTGCTCTTCACCCCAAATGCGGCAATTTTGCTTATTTACGTAGCCATTCAACCAGAAATGAGCCTCATCGCTGAACAAAATTTGTCGATAAACACATTTCGAACCGAACACTGATTTTGGTAATAAAATTCAATGATTTGCAAGCGTTGCTCGTTAGTAAGTCTATTCATGATGAAATGTCAAAGCATACTGAGCATCTTTCTCTTTGACACCATGTCTGAAATCCCACGTGATCTGTCAAATACTAATGCATGAAAATCCTAACCTCAAAAAAATCACCCGTTATTTTAAAATCAATAATAAAAATCAATTCAAAATTTTTATTTATTTATTTTTTGCTGTTATTATAACCGTACACCTTAGTTTTACTTTAAAGCTTAACAGAAATTAAGAAACATATTATGCCACAAATTTTGAATTAATTTTTATTATTGATTTAAAAATATAAAAATCAAAAATAATTCTTATTTTTTGATCTAAAAAAATAAAAATCAAAAATAACTTTTATTTTTGATCTAAAAAAATAAAAATCAAAAATAACTTTTATTTTTGATCTAAAAAAATAGAAATCAAAAATAACTTTTATTTTTGATCTAAATATATAAAAATCTAAATTTAAAAATCATACAATATTTCGCATATAGTTCACCTAAAAATCATGATGGTGTAAACAAAACTTTTCTACGATGTTCCTTTACGTATGATTTTTTTTATTAAAAATTGTAAAATAACTCTTATTTCCGGTCCCTGGCCATAACTAAGCACTAAATTAAGATGTAAAGACGTAATTTTCCACAGTGGATTGGAGTAGCAATGACACGTGTGGCTAGCACTAAAAAAAAATGAACGCGGTCCCGCCCTCTAATAAGTTGAATTTACATATGTATGTATTTCCTAAACCACTAAAGCTACGACAACCAAATTTGCTGAGTACAAATCTTATAACGGTACTGTTAAAAACTACTTAAATCAATAACTAAATACGCCAGAGACATTAACTTTTACCTTCGAGGTGGTATGACTGGGCTTATTTGGTCAAAATTGGACCATGGGCGAGGCACCGCCCACTTTTGGGTGCAAATACATACATATTTCAAGACCCGCCCAATCGATTTCAACCAAATTGGGTATGCGATTTTCTACTGACATGCCTTTGTTTCAGTGTAAATATGGATTAAATCGGGCTACATCCACGCCTACTTCCCATATAACAAAATTTAAATTCCTCTGGATCCTTTCACTTTCCTGGGTACAAATCAAGAAGCAACTAATAAAACGGAATACAACTTTGCACGAATAATGCCTTTGAAGTATGCTATCTTATGACCAAAAATGGTATAAATGGATCCAAAACTGTTAAATCCTTAGGGTACCGAATATGTGGAATCCGGTAGCTATAATCGACCTTTACTGAAAATATCGATCAATGTGTGAGATGTACAATTGAAATTCAGAGAAAATTCTTTGCCGGTAATAGTAATTATGTGTATCAAAAAAGAGTTGAAACAGGTTAATACTTCCCTGAGACATATACCTAATACCACGATTTTCGAACTTACAGGCGACTTTACATCGCATATGTGAGCCAATGTCTGTGTTATCTTTATAAAATTGAGAGAGCGTATTTTTTTTTAAACGGTGCATTTTTTGTGTTTTTAGAATAAATAAAATCGGGTGAACCTCGCCTTAGACCCCATATAACTAACAAGCCTTATATACCTGAAAATTATACTACAAAAAATTAAAATATTAATCCTTGCAAGTTGCAAGAATATGAAATATCTGGTTATACCCGCACTTAGCGCTTCCTTACTAGTTTAAATTCATTAAATATTTTTGCTGAATTTTCGAAAAATTGCCGATGCAATGTATAGTTAAAAGCACGAATCATATGTGGGTGTAAGTAGATGTTACAGCAAGTAAATAAAAAAAAGTTGCGTCATTTTCATAAATAAATATTTAAATTGCCAAAGCGCATGTAAACATATGTAAATTTTCGCATTTTGCATTTCGCTTTCCACATTTGCATTTCTCATATAGTTGTTATTGCTGTGGGTTTTATTATTATTTTTACAACGTGTGCACATGTTTTCCTACCCATTCGCATATTATTGCTGAAATTGCAGTTGTTTTGCTTTTTATCATTGTTGCCATTGTTGTTGTTGCTGCTGTTTATCTTTTAACCAGCAGCAATTTTTTCATAAACATTTGTTAATGCAAAATATTATCGATTACCTGGTGTTTGCGCGACAGTCTAATTGCTGGCGTTGTGCAAAAGTGTCGTACCAGCTGTTTGTTGTTGTTGCACTTTTTTAATTACTATATTTTCTGTGTTTGCTTTTACTGCGGCTAGCGCGTGTAAATATTTGGGGTCACAAATACGCATGTGCGCCCCCTGACCTCCATTAGCGTGCGCTGAACCCTTTTTGCTGATCCTTGTCGCGCTTGTTAGGAGGTCACATTTTTGTTACTGAAAAAACAACTGCATTTTTTATCTAATGGAATTCTTTGCATTTCGTTTGGTGTTTCATTGCATTTGTTGTAAACTTTTTCTATATTTTTGTTGTTGTTATACGTATGACACTAGTCACAAATTCCGCATAAAGTGCGTAAATCCTCATTAACCCTTTAATGTCGGAACTGTGACTTTAGCAAGGGTTTTTGTCTATATATTTTTGTAAAGTTTTCAATAAAAAAGAGTTATGCTTCGAAATTGTATTTGATATGCCAAAAATCCACATAAAAATTAATAATATTCACTCACTGTGGTAAGGCTGCGATTTATAGTATTTTAGAGGTGTTCAATTATAATCTCTTTCTGAATAATGGCTGCAATGTCACTCGCAATACTTGACCATATTTATCAAATGTAAATTTAATAGGACGTGGCTTCCTTCCAACGGTCTTCCGTTTATTTGCATTGTTATTTTGGAAACCGTCAAAAATAAGGCTATGTGTGTACATACAGAGGTAATAGTTAGAATCCAGGTGAACCTTCGAAAAAAGTTGTATGTATTATTGCTATGGATACATGCAGTGCAGTCGATTTTTTGAAAATTTCACACTGGAACGATCCCTTATAGGAATTGTTAGTGAAAAATTTCATTCCAATATATTAACTATTACTTGATTTCTGTGGAAGGATGGAGTCATGTGTAGAAGTTCACGCAAGTGAGGAAAGTTCTCTGATCGCCATTCACTTGGGAGTGGCCAGAAACGATTCTTTTACATATGACTCAAGCAGCTCACGACTTCCGATCTTTGACCAAGTATCCTCTGGGTAGCCTAAGAACATCCGTTTGAAGGCGAGCTAAAGTGAGAAGGCGAAACCTTCCCTCCGCAGGGTTGTGCGCTGGGTTTGGGACCCACCACGTTACAACAGTACCAATGAAAAGTAAACGACAGCCTTCCTGTTAACTCGGCTATAATCGCGTAAGCGGTGTCTACGCCAGTAAAGAAGAAGAAGACTTGATTTCTGTATTAGAAATTGAAAGAATCAAATGGAATTTAAAATTGTATTATATGGAAAGTAGGCGTGGATGTAGTCAGATTTCATCAATTTTTGCAATGACAAAGGAATATGAGAAGAATTCTACATACTAAATTTAGTCGAACAATCAGGTTCCGAGATACGTTATTTCACCAAATAGTTGGCGGTGCTACGCCCATCATCAAATTTTCACACCTTGAATTTTGATAAATATCCAAGGTTAGTAAGGGAGCAATGGCGGTTACCAAATTTCGAAAGCTGGTTTTTCGAAAAATCTTATATTCTACTAATTCAGTAATATTTAAAACACTTTCTTTTCTTTTTTGTATAATTGGCATAGACACCATTTCCGCGGTTATAGCCGAGATTACAATTGGAGATTCGCAGTATAGCCAGGTCCATCCCCAGCTGGTCTTTCCAACGAAGTAGAGATCTTCGTCTGCTTTTCCCGGTGGGTTCTACGTCAAATACTTTCAGAGCTGGAGTGTTGTCGTCCACGCCGGATCAATATCATCGGCTCTTATAGAAGATTGTACCTGCTCGATCAAGCTTTGCAGCTCGAAATATTTTCTCCAGCAGTAGATTGAAGAAGTCGCACGATAGGGAGGCGATTTGCCTGAAACCTCTTTTAGGTTTCGAATAGCTTGAAGAGGTCCTTCCCGACGCTGACGGTGATTTTCGTATTTGCCATACGGCTGTGTAGTATTAGTTTTGCGAGGATACCAATTTCAGACATCGCATTTCCTATTGTTTTCACCGTCATTTAGCAGGCTATCCAGGCCTCCATAATTTTAGTATGTCCTGGGCCCTAAGATGTACTGTTAAAGGAAACGTATACTGGCCTATTAACATAGTTGGAACATGTGATCAAATATGACTCGGATTGGTCCTAAAAACTACATTTTCTCGAATTTTAAGACATTTCTTTACTATAACCTAATTTAAATCAATGCAAGAATGCCGCCGACAACGTCTAATTTAATTTTCGTTCAATTGATCTAAACAACGGCCTCAGTTTTTTCAGCGGTTTTGGCTAATTATTTTAGCACCATTTGTTACCCCACCATCACCGGCTGTGTAACCTTCTCCAGATCGTCTGATATCTATCAGCGGACGATTTCCAAAACATGTTAGAAAAATGAAAAATCATTATACATTTTATTTTTGCTAATACCACATACTATTAATATGTCATTTACCAAAAAAATGTTCTCTGGGTTTCATTAAGGTACCTCACGTACTATACAGCAAAATCAGATGTTCGAAAATCTATGAAATCGTCGTCTCCCATGAGATAAGTTTTCGATGACTTCGCGCTTTGTACCTTGAGGGACTTATGAGGGGTTTCTTTGTTGGTTCAAAAAACCTGTTTTGTTTTTCTGGAATCTTTTTTTCGGAAAGTAAAATAAGTAAAACAATGAACTCCTATTGTGCAAGTCCTAGTATACGTAAATAAAATCTGAAATATAAACAAAAAATAGCTACTTAATTTGTAGATTTTTCCACTTCCGTGGTATAAGAGCGAAACAGAAAACTAAAAAGGCAAAAACTATGAACTTAAAAAAAAAATCGTTTTCTGGCTCAAAGAAAAACCTTAACAAGAACCGAAAAATAGTTTAATTAACGTAGAAATTTTTTTTATCAATTCGGTTTGCGCACGCACTTCAAATGGAGCTATCCGGGTCAAATTTGATCACATAGTACTTCTATTAAAATCTCGCACAAGTCAGCAAATCTGTATCAATTGTTTGTTTTTATACATTTAATTCAAAATTTTCAATATTTCAAAACCAAAAACAATAACAAAACTAAAAATATTAAAGCCGCATAACGTAAAAGCCTATTTGGATTAAACTACATCCAAATGTATATATGAATGTATCTGTACAAACACACATCCAATATACTATACTATACACATACATACATATATGTATGTACCTACATAAGTGTAAATATGTTGATAATATTGCCGCATATTGATGATGGGCTTTCATCCTCAGTCATCCATATGTGCGCAAGCGTAGCGTGTAATTATTTCATTACCTATATTACAAATTATTTCTGCACGAAATTGCTGCTGAAGTTGTTAAATTTTTAATCATTGTGATTAAAAATAATTGCGAATGCTTTATGAAAAACGCACATTCGCACATATCTACTCGTATGTACACGTGTATGTTTGTATGTATGTGTATATGAAGGCTGCAGCATATTTAAAAACAACAACAAAACCTGCAATAGCAGAAATCTCTTTAATATGCGTTCATTTTGCCATATTGCATGCTTAACATAAATATACATGTGTACATATTCGTATAAATATTTGTTAATATGTCTTTTTGTGTGTGTGTTTCCTCACTTTCGCCCTTGTTTGTTTATTTGTTGGCGCATATTTTCCCGATGACTCAGTCAATTGGCAATATTTCGTTTTCGCAGTGGATTTTCTTAATGCTCAGATAACTACAATATGCACAGTGCATCCACACACACACACCCATACACATTTAAGTATGACACATAACCATTAAAGTCCACATATTTCAAGCGATGTGGCTAATAGCTGCGACGAGCGTTGCACATTTTTTTATATTTTTTTTGTTGTAATTTAAAAAAGCATAAATTGTCTATTTAATGTAGAAAATTTGCTGCAAAACTGCACGCTGATTATTTATAATGAGTGTTTAAGGCAAATTTTCGAGCGAAACTATTTAAAATTATTAACAACAAGAATCGAATTCATTTTCTGAGATTAAATATAGTAATTATTTTTTCTAAAAATTTTTGGAACTGTTTGCTTTCGAAAATGCCAAACTATATCTTGAATTTACAAAAGAACAAGTAAGAAAGGGCTAAGTTCGGGTTTAACCGAACATTTTATACTCTTGCAACTTGCAAGAATCAAAGCCAAGGAAAATAAGGTGTAAAACGTCAACCAGGTGATCGAACCAAGCTATTGTATTTTATATACATACATTAGGGTGATTCAAAAATTTTTTTTTTTTTTCAATTGGTACTCGCAAAAATAGGTTCCTAGACACCTCTAAGAAAGCCTCTCCAAATATGAGATTTTAATTGTAACGGGAAGGTCCTCCGCCTAACGGTTTTGTATTTTTTCTTATTATCAGATAGAAAAATTTATATCTCGCTTCCAACTACTTGAAAAAATATCTTGTTAATTAGGTTTTGTAGGAAATTGAATGCTCTAAAATATGGTCTCTTATGATTTTTTCGTAAACCCAACCGTTTAAAAGATATTAACGGTTGAAATTTGACTATTTTTGTAAAAATTCTTTATTTCTTATTAATTTTATAACTCAATGAAAAAAAATTATTATGAATGATGAAACTCATAGTTTTGTAGGAAATTTACTGCTCTATAAAAATGGTCTAAAGTAATTTTTCAATAAAGTTAAGCGTTTACGAGATATTCATCGTCAAAAATCAGTGCATATTAGGGTGGATCAAAAAAAATAAATTTTTTTTTTCGTTTGGTACTCTGAAAAATAGGGTCCTAAGCACCTCTAAGTTAGCCTCTCCAAAAACCTATTCGTAATAATTTTTTTTCATTGAGTTATAAAATTATTAAGAAATAAAAAATTTTCCCAAAAATCATCAAATTTTAACTGTTAATATCTTTTAAACGGTTGGGTTTACGAAAAAATCATAAGAGACCATATTTTAGAGCATTCAATTTCCTACAAAACCTAATTAACAAGATATTTTTTCAAGTAGTTGGAAGCGAGATATAAATTTTTCTATCTGATAATAAGAAAAAATAGAAAACCGTTAGGCGGAGGACCTTCCCGTTACAATTAAAATCTCATATTTGGAGAGGCTTTCTTAGAGGTGTCTAGGAACCTATTTTTGCGAGTACCAATTGAAAAAAAAATAAAAAAAATTTTTTGAATCACCCTAACATACATACATACTGCATATAACTTATAGACTTGCAGACACATAAGGTTTGTTAGAAAAACGAAAACCATTATACGTAGTATATGGCAGTTGGGTCAGTATCGACCTGATTTTTTCTATTTTTGCCAATACCACATTCTATTAACATGTCAATTCCAAAAAAACTAATAATACATATGTATGTATATGGTATAGTAAAGTCAGCCGGATGTTCGAAATTCCTGATATTAGTTACATGGGGGGTAATTCAAGTTTTCGCTCTCATTTATCTATCTTAGACACAAAGACACTCTAGGCGTGTTTTATTTGAAATAAGCTATTAGCTTATTTTGTGTGGAAGACTTAGCCAACATAATTATATGTTTTCTTGTCATAAGCTATCACAGCTTGTATATTGAACTAGAGGCATTGGCAGTTCATCGCTTTTTTTCATTTACAATAGTAAGATTTTTCTCCCGAAAAAAGTAGCTGGCAAAGCGAGATCCCCTCATTTTGGCAGATGAATATGTAAACAATAATTGAGTTAAAATTAAGACGAAATAAATATGTGCACTTATTTTCAGTTTTTTGTATTCTAGACCTAAAATAAATATATTTGTATAGTACGAGTATATTAATATTCCGTTTACAAATATGAAATTTAAAATTAAATTGTATATCAGCTGATTGTTCTAGTCCACATTACCAACTCAATTCATTTTTATGCGAATATATGGAATAAGCTAAGTGCGTTTTTTTTGTCCATGATTTAGCTATTATTGAGATTAAAACACGCTCTCTTATTTTCATTGAGATAGCTCACATATTGGCCGATATATGCAGTACAATATCACAAGGAAATTTGAGTTAAAGTCAACTATAGGTACTGGGGTCTTAATATTTGGTTCCTAGTGGCTTGAACAGTTTTTGTTGAAGTTTAAAAAATTTTTGGTCTTAAGGTGACATACGCTAAAGGCGTTATCCGTGCAAAGTTTTATTCCGTTATATCAATTTCTTTGGAGCCACGCCTACTTATTCAAACATTTTTGTCCACTGGTGCCCCTGGATACTGCGATTCCCTATGCCAAATTAGAGTTTTATATATTAATCTAGTGCTTAGTTATGGCAATTTAAATGGTTTTGGTTAATGGCGAATTGTGGACGTGGCAATGGTCCGATTACGCCCATCTACGAACTCGTAATTTTTTTTTGTACTACGGAAACCTGCACACACGAACGGACGAATGGACAAACAGACAATCAACCGGATTTCAACTTTTCCTGATGATTTCTCTGATGATTTATATCTATTAGTTTTAGGTGATATGTACAACCGCTAGTTGAACAAAAATATTATACTCAGTAGCAATAGGTTGCAAGAGAGAGAGTATATTTCGGCATTAACGAACAAATGCAAATAGTAATCATGGATTTATTAGGACTATACACTTTTTCATGCGTTAGAACCAATCGTTGAAGCACTTTTGTCACTCTTCACATTTTTTTCCAACTATTCTTCTCTGCCGGTTTGAGAACCGAATAAAACGATGTGGTTCGAAACCGAAGCAATTTTTTATTCTTTTCAGTGCATAATTCTTCTTAAATTTTTATTTTTTACGTACAAATTTTCCTATCTGATAATAAGAAAAAATAGAAAACTTATGGAAAACTTCTCCCTACAATTAGAAGTTATTACGAGAGCCCTTGGTGTTGATCAACTAATTTTTTAAAATACCAGCGAAAGAAATATTCGCTTTGCCACTATTCTATGTCGTCTTACGAGTGAAATTTGTTCTGAGCCAGGTCATTTATCATTGAACGGAACAAATAATAATCGAAATATCTATGAAATATAGCGCCCTCATTTAAGCGCTTTTATGAAGGTTTTAACGGGTTTTGAAACGTGAGGCCGAGCATTATCATGCAGCAGAAACACTTTCTCGTGTGTTTCCTTGAACTGAGGTCATAAAGAAACAAAGTGCGTCAAGGAATCGCTCCTTTTGCGTTTGGCATGGATCCTTATCGAACAACGTCTCCAATTCACTGTTTTTTGCCCACAATTTCTTAACGAAATTCGGTATAAATCATTTTACCAAATAAGGCTACAATCTCCGAAGATATTTTACAGTTCGGACCTCTAAAATATATGTATAGCTGCCGTAGAAAGATCGTAATAAAAGATTTATTTCTTTAGGTAACCTTATTTTGACTTGAAGACTGTTTATATAAATTGAACAACGAGATTAAACATCTCGTTTGTTGGATGCAAACCGTTGGCTGGTTTATACGAATTTGCTATAAAAAATGCATTTGGTTTTCTATCTTCGATACAGCTGAAAGTTAGTTCTCGTTTTTTCTTGTTTTGATACCAGTTACTGCAACTATGAGATACTAAAATGTAACATTGTACATATAATACCATTTATCTCTTTGTGACATGAATTGGTGACGCGTGTGAAGACTCACCGAGCATAAGTAACTTATTGCTAACAATAAGTGACAATAAGACCTACACTAAGACGCCTTCTACTGGACGACATTGAAAGGTTGAAGCATAGATCATATGTACATACCAAAATTATATATGTGTATATTTACCTACAAAACCAGATCGTTATGGAAAACACGATTCAGATCACACGCTGGGGGGTGCCAAATATTGTTAGCCAAAATCTTGAAGATTTCAACTGTAACTATTTACATACAATAGCAACGCACTTACATACACCATTTCTGAATGCAACCAACCTGTATGAGCCAAACAGTGGCAGGTATACAGGCCACCTGATGGTTCTGCCGCGTGGCGAGCAAGTCCATTGCAAATTTCCATTGAAAACTGGAGTCAAACAACCTCAAACAACTCACACAAATACGCACACATATACAAACGCGTGCTGCATCCAAGTTGAAGATCCTTTTACGGTGTGACCACAAAAACAAAATTTGTCTTTAGAATCGGTTAATACAAATCCATTTGTTGAGTTGCATTGTGTGGTGATTCTGTCGCCGCTTGCCGCTGCGGTTTTCTTCTCATTGTTCATTGAGAAAACGGTAGCCGTGGTGTTATCTATAGGCACACGCAACAACAACAACTGCAAAATGTTTAACTGTTGTGGGCGTACACAAAAGGATTTAATGCGCGGCTGACTGATTTAAGCAGATTTGGGTAGATTTTCGTCGACTAACACATGTTTGTTGTAAGCACTTCGTGTTATTGTAATGTTTGCAGTAACTGTTGGTTTTTGTTGTTGCAACCAAATACTTAGAATTTACAAATGAGATTGCTGAGGCAAATGTAAAACAGATTAGCACCTCTGAGGCAGTAATACCTAAATACATACAAACATTCCCGTGGTGGGGGGAAGAGCTGTCTTACTGATCTTAAAACTGGCACAACTGGGCATTAGCATGGTAGTTTATTGATTAGGATAATTCCGATACACATGTAATTTTTTAGCCTTCCGAAATTATTCCGACTCTTACTTTTTCAATATAAAAATGTCTGATCAAATTTGACCCGAATTTCATTCAACCTTTTTTATGTTAATGTGAAGTTTGATCTCCATATATCAGTTGCACAAAAAATTTAGTAAATGTCCTAAAATCATTGAAAAACTTCTCCCTTCTGCGAATCATCAAAAAACAGAGCTTAAAAATCGTCGTGTTGGCATCAGGGATATAGTAAAAGATCTCAACATCTCTTAATGATCGAGTTTTGGGTATGAAACGTATCAAAGCTAGACTCATACCTAAATATCTGAATTTTTCATCGAGTAGAGGCCGCAAAGAGATGCCTGACAAAGTAGCTGAAGACCCAACATTCAGCAAATGCAAAACTATTGGTTACGAAACGTCAAGGAAACTACTTCGAAACTGTCCAACAATCTAGCGAATGCCTCTCTAAAAATGGCACTGAAGACTAATCCGGGCGAGGGTAATAACAAAATTTGATAAGTATGACTCGGATTCGGATTTTTATTCGATCAATGTTTATAAACTTGGCAATTTCTTGACAGTATGTCTAATAATTATTACAAATAATATTTTACCATAATGGAAATATGAAAGAAATTATTTATTTACTCTTTCTCTCTCTCGCTCGAAAGTATTCCCTCATTGCATAAATCACTTGCTTCAATTTAATCCTCAGCTGTTTTCCAGCAGCCTTTTGATGTTTATCACCAACACTACTTGCTTTTTAATACTTTAAGCACCCACAACTGTTTTGCCAGAACAATTTTCGTTTTTGGAAGTACATTTGCGAATGAAGTGCATACATACATTATAGACAGCCGGAAATTCGAGATTTACGATTTACCCCATAAAAGAATTTTAAGAGTTTTAAAAACAGTTGTGGAGCTATAAAAACCACAAAAAGTAAAAGTGAAGGACTGGCAAGCGCTTACTGGGTGGTAGAATCTGGAAATTTAGCCTTTTTGCAATATTTTTGTTGATATGTACCAAGTCATATTCAATCAAATATGTGAGTTCTAAAATCTAAATTCATTGAAGAAATTTCGGCTTCATAGAAAATTATGATATCCTAACTTAAGTTTTAACATTCCTTTCTGCTTTCCATTTATCCTGAAGATGTGATGACTTAACGTGACTTAGGTAAAATGTAGCATCACTAAGTAAAAACGAAAAGTAGGGTTTATTAAAAAGTAATCCATTATTTTTGCATTCGATTGAGGGTTTTATTAAATAAAAAATAAAATTTTTTCCATTACTTGTTGTCAGCTTGAAGGTAACTTAATAATGTCACTATCACAGAAACCTTCGTCCTATTGCCAAAAAACTGGAACAATCGATTTTTACAAGCTTCTCTCTTTCACCAGTAAAATCATTTGTTTAAAGCAGAAACACGTAGTAATGACTTAGTGGCAGGTCCGAACTATAAAATGGATGTATAAAAACTTCCCACTCAGCTCCCGCGGTTTTGTACGAGTCACTTTGGATGTGTTAGGCCTGGCATTGTCCAGATAGAACACCTTTTATCTCCCATTAACCAAAGCTAGCCACTTCTGGGCGATTGATTCCTATCGATGGTGCAATTGATAATATTATAGTTCGGAGTTAGGTGTTTGGAAGATGATTCCTTTTCAATCCCACCAAACACATAATAAAACCTTACCATTCATTCCTTGCTTGGCTCCCACTCACCGCCTTTCGAAACGAACGCTCTCGCTTGACTTTGTTGTTGCCAATCAGAAACCATCCGCCTTATAAATGGGTCGATTAGTAGATGGAAATTCGGTTCAAGAAATTTTCTTTACGTTAACTCGTGTGACACCCAAACACCAAGTTTCTGATTTAAATGGTTGCATAAAGAGCTTCTGGGCAAACAGTGATTACATGACGGTTGTATTATATTGTATGATATTTTCGACACTTGGCCTTCAAGAGTATTGTCCATCTTTGACGTCTAAATTACCGAAACGGAATCAACGAAACTTAAGCTGCGCGTGACTAGTTGTTTCAGTATCAGGACCATAAAGGTTATGCATTTTCAGCCTCTTGGATTCTGTTTTCGCCTTTATTGAAGAAAAAGTGTGAAATGTGGCGTAACTTATCTTTTCTGGTGTCCGTCTTTGACGCGAGCTCTAGCAGTACTAAGTAAAGTAATCAGAAAACCGTCTAAGAAGTTTGTTTAGTACGGAATCTTATCTCTCTAAATGATTACATTTATATAACGCGAGATCCAGATTACCAAAGTCACCTTATATTAGAAGTATAGTAAACGTTTTCTAAAACTTTGCAGCTCTTGGCAGTTAGTGTAAAATTTAAAGTAAAAAGTATCTACTTGTAGTCAAAAACAAAAACGACATGAATGTAAAATTTTTTCTACCTTTATATTTCATAATGCGAATATATGTATATATATATTGTATATATCAGATTAAAGAAATCCCTTTGCAATTTATATATTTTGCCATTGTCCGCCACATACGGTTTCTGTTTAAAACAAATCGATTACAACAACAGCAAAAAGTAGACCGAATACAAGCAGGCGACGAGATACATATGTCGTGAAATCTTATTTCACGTCATAACCACATGAGGATATGTCACTTTACTTCATCGTACCACCTTCTACGCCACAATAAACGAAGACACAACCGCAAAGGCATCCGCTGGCAAGCATCCTATACAGACGTAGTTCTGTTTCGTTCACCTAACGGTTGTATGTATCACCTAAAATTCAGCGAGATAGATATAGGGTTACTTATAGACAGAGGCATTAAATTTACCCCCGAAATGGCATAACATGGCTTTAATGGAGCCGGGGCCAAATTTTAGGCACACATATCTCAAAACCTGCCCGACCGCTTTGAACCAATTTTTAGTAAGATTTGTAATTGAAATTCAGACTCTTTCCTGATAGTTGTATGTCTGTGTGCTATAAATGGGTTGAATCAGGTTAAAACTGCCATGAACCCCCATATGTTTCTGTTTCGGTTACATATCTAATATAAGGATTTTCGAACTGGCGTGTGACTTTATAACGCATATATCGGCCAATACGTGAGTAATCTTAATAAAATTGAGAGATAATGTTTTTCTTATAACGGTGCATCTTTAGGCTTCGAATGAATAAAATTGGGTGAAAACTCGCCTTAGACCTCATATAACTAGCAGATCTTATGTACCTGAAGGTATTTTAATCCTTGCATGTTCCAAGATCATGAAATGTTCGGTTATACCCGATACCAGCTCTTCCTTACTTGTTCTCTTTATGTCTCTGTCTCTGCTGTTTCTCTCCCGACGGTATTTTCGGAGACATTGTAATAATTACTCTGCAGATTAGCCACGCGGCTCAGCCTAAAGTGCTGGCATAGTCCATTTAGTCCTGGCTGTTGACGACACGCAAAACGCAATCAGCGACAGCTACAACAACAACTGAAACAGCAACAAATACAAAGCTACTTTTATGTTACGCCCGCATGGAAGGAATGGAGATGAAAAGAAGAAACCATTATAAGAAACCACAAAAATCCTGCCACAGCGTTGATGGCTATGGTGACGGTGGTGTTGTCAAAGTCAAAACCAACAACAATTAGGCCAGCCACAGCAGCCATTGACAAAAATGTCAATTTTGTGTGTTCACTGTTGTTTTTGTTGTCTTACACTTATTTCTTGTTTTGTTATTAGTACAAAGCATTAGCACAGTTGCCATTTTGTTATCATCATCGCTTGTGTTGCATCAGAATTCTAATGTTGTTGCTTTTGTTGTGGCCTCTATGCTTCTGGTAGTTTCTGTTTCGGTTTCAGTTGTTGATGATGATGATCTATGCGCCCGTAGCGAGAAGGTAATCCCGCATTGGCAGCACTTAAATTTCAGATTTTCGTTATGTGATTAAACTGAGCAAGTCATTTGAGAAGATTTTAGTTAGAAGATTGAGCTTTTTGTCTTTACGTGTGATTTTTTGTTAAATTAAGGCAACGGAATGACTTCGTGAAATGGATGTCATGTCTAAATAATTTATTGTTATAAGCCTTTGACACAGGTGAAATAGAGTAGAAACTTGTTCTCTTAATACTTTTTTTAACCTACTAATTATACGAGACTATCGGAAAATGATTGCAGATGACATGACAGAAGCTGGAACGCTTTTAATTCTGGTTTGTGGCTATGCTTCTGGGATTTTCAACCTCTTAACGTCATTTTTTGTCCAAGTAGAAGAGATACCTTTTAGAGCCGCATTCTTGGAGCTGCTGTGAGGCAATTGCCGAGGGGTGCCTGGATTAATGATATCCAAATGAAAAATTATTTTTTGGAACCGCTTGCTGGCTCTTTAATCATGATGAATTTCTTATAATTACAGTAACTAATTGGGATCGCCTGCCTAGACTGGTTCACTGTAGTATTTTGATAGCGATTTTTTTCATTATTCGCCTGTAGATGTTTTTGCGCTTTCACCTTCATTAGAAAATTTCGACAGCTTTCTTCGTTTTTATAAAGTTAAAGCTTCCGTCCCTCAATTATTTCTTTCATTGACGTGATATCCCTTGTCTGTGAACTAATTACATATTTAGCCTCTCTGCTGGGTCTTACTCAATGCTTCAATACTTCAAGAGAATCGCCTAAGCTTACGAGTGAGTTTTTGGAACTAGAAATTAGAAAAACTGATTATTTTGCTGGCAATTTTTGTTCCTGCTAATCTTCAGAAAAATCTATTTTTATAGCAGCCATTTCCACTGAAACAAAAACTAATTAAAATAAGTTATTTAAAGTACACGTGTTCGTGCAATTACTAAAACAGTTATACGGTACTAATCGGAAAATGAAAGGAATTTTAAAAATGAGCCACTCAAAAATTAGCTGTCTGTAAGAAAATCACAATTTTTACTTTGAAGGGAAAGAAAAGACAAAATTGGAAGAAAAAAATAATAGGCGGTGACTAAAATTGACTTGCCGCGCGGAATGTCAATCGAAGCAAGCGACATGGCAATGACAGCAGTTTGCAGTGGCAGTGATTGGGGCGACGTCAGAACAAACGAGCGGGACAATACTACTCAAAAGTATGAGAGCGATGAAAAAAATTGGAAAATATTGTACACAAATTTTCACTGCAGCAAATTCGTTGAAGATAAAAGACAAAACACTCGAAATGCAGCAATTTACATTTCGGGGAACAAATGATTTTTCTAACTCAAATGAATGTCTTTTACCATATACCATATTGGGAAATTGTGGTTACCTTATGGAAGACCTAGTTGTGTTGCTGTTGATTTTGTGACTAGTTTGATAGCTGCCCATGCTGATATTCGTTTAACTATTAGACAGACATATTCGCCTTATATACGTAGACAAGCGACTTCACATAACCCCAAAAAAATAGTCCAGTGGTGTTAAATCGTACTATCTTCGGAAGAAAGGTTTGTAATCTTGTTGGAAGTAAAGGACCTCCACATAAACATCCTCCAATTCAGGCACGAAAAAGTCATTGATCATAGCTTTGTAGTGTTCCTCTTTGACATTGTGCCGGCTTGATGTCTGAAGAAAGAATGTTTTCCGATGTCCACAGAACGCACCAAACAGTGACTTTGTCAGAATTTAATGGCGTCTCAACAATGGCTTTTGAATAAACTTAAAATGCGACAATTTTTTTTTTTTAACCTACCCATTAAACCAAAATAAGCTTCGTAGCTGAACAGCATTTCCTTGCTAACATAGGGATCGGTATCCAACACGTTTTAGGCCCATTTCTCGAACATTGTTCCGATGTAAGCTTTTCCATTATGAAATGGCCACCAAACTGAGTATAAATCTATCGAAAATACCAACTCTGACAAAACACCTGTTATTGGAAGTTTGCGAAATTAAAAAAAATCATATTTCGATAGGTCATACCTGTAACAACAACATACTAAAATTTGAATACGATATCGAGAGTCTTTTAAAATTTTAATACGATAGCGCAGGCTTCTAAAGTGTATTCGCCTAGTTCGTCTTTATCTTTAAACACATTTTTCTCAAAACTTTATTTATATAATTTGCTTTTGCTCTTACTCGGAGACAAATGATCCGATTGCTATCAAATTATCCAAGTTCTATAAGAAGTTCACCTATCATATTTTGATCTGATCAAATCTCCAATTTTGGCAGGCCAAAAACGATCAAATATTTTGGATTACATTTATTTTTTTTAACATTGACATTTGGTTTCATCCACAGATTTTTTAATTCCCCAAAATCTGCTTTTTTAGGCTCTCACATTAAGAGTGTCTCTTAAGGTAAGGGGGTTTTGAGCTTTCTATGGACTACAAATCGTAGTACGGAAACCATATGTTTGTAAGAACATACAGAAATTCGCTTCGAAACCTTTCGTAAAGGTTTCTGGAAGTCACACTTTTTCTTCAAAACCTCATATGGTATAGATATGAGGTTCCGTAAAGGTATAAGGTACTGAAGATTTGGGACCGAAGGTACTGATGGAAAAATGTGACTTCGAGAAACCTTTAAGGAAGTTCAATATGCATAGATTTGAGATTCTGAAGGAAAAATGTGAATCCAGAGACACCTTTACGGAACTAGGGCTTAAATTTAATTAGTATTATGAACTACTTGGGGATTTCTCTCCATTATCTTACTTTAAAAAGTTTTTCTTTTTTCGCCTACAGGGGTTTAGTTTACATTCGATTTTCCCAAAACTCAATTGAAGCCCTGGCTTTTGACGTATCCCCATTAGACTCTAATAACCGCTCGCTTTACTGCTGGGTTTTGTTTTTTCCATATTTTCACATTGCTTTGTGGCTGTCACTTATTGTGCATTGTGGAATTTTAATAATTAACTTCGAAATTGTGTTGTTTCGTTTCGTTTCATTTCAATTTTAGTTTATTACAAAATTTGTTACAAAATATTTGTACTTACTTATCTATTTTTAGTGGCTACTGTTGCATTGTTGTATTGCTGTTTTTTTATTATTATTGCTTTTTCAATGATTTCTATTCTCTGTCACATCATTGACAACACTTCATTGCTGTTGCTATACCGCAGCTATTGTTGTTGCTGGCGATTTGCATTATTTTTTCGCCGCTTGAGGGGGGTGGGGAAGCAATATTCGAATGGAATTGAGTGGCTAAAGCGCGGAAGTGGCGCCAAAGGCCGGCTGACAATGTCATTTCGTATATTTAGAAAATTAACGCAAGCCTTTGTGATTGGCGGCAGCCACTAACCCAAGCAAAAACAACCAGTACGACAAAGTAACGGTAGCAACAATGTGTGCATTTTCGTATATTTGTGTGTGTATGTGCGCCTACATGTGCTTTTGTGTGTGTGAGTGCGGATGGTGTGACATAATTTCGCTTGGTTGTATGTTGTTGTTGTTTTACACAAATGCTTTCCAATATTATTTTCTATTATTTTATATTAAAATTTAAATATTTTATTAAATTGATGTCTGCGGTGAAAATTATTTTAATTTTCAATAAAAATGCAAATACCACGATGCGCGCATATGCTCTGCTGCCACACTATATACATATGTGCTTGTCTGTATGTAGTATGTGTGCGTGTTATTTCTATTTGCTTTCCGTTGGCTGTTTATTTTTTGTACAAACTGTGCGCACTGAATTATGCAAAAAAAAAGATTAAAATAAATATTTTGTAATCAACATATTTGAATTTGTTTGCGGCGCAGCGATGCGAGTGGCAAAGGCAGCAAACACACCAAACCACATACATACATATGTATATATGTATGTTGACATACAACCACAAATAAATGCGTCAATTTTTTCCATACCCTAGCACGCCCGCTCAGCTCCCCTGCCCACCGCGTACCGGAAACGTATTGCTTCCCACAGGAAGCGCTGCTTTGCGTCAATTTTCACCCGCATCTGTGTGTGCGTGTCTTTTTCTGTAGTTATATGTGTGGTTGTGTGTGTTGGCCCGCCTTCGATGTCAATGATGTCAATAATGTGTCAATTGCAGTTAAGCAAAAGGCACCTTGAAAACAGAAACCATAAAAAGTCGCATAAAAAATTCAAACACACACATACATACATGCATATAAAACCCACACATACGCAATAAAATGTATTACACATAAAAGTATTTCCCTATGAAAAAATGGCGTTTGCATTCGCTTTGTGAAATTGTGATTTTTACTGCGTTGGTTTGCACAAATAAATAAAAAATATACTAAGAAAATAACAAAAACAAAAAATAACGTTAACTTCGGCTGCAGCAAGGCCATAATACCCTACACAGGTGTATTTTAATAGCATAAAAGGGTATAAAGAAAGCTTCAGCTTAATTTTGATCGGTTATTTTGTATGGCAGCTATATGATATAGTGGGCCGATCTGAACAATTTTTTCAGAGATTGTATTATTGTCTTAAATAATGGTCCATGTCAATTTTCGTAAAGATATCTTGTCAAATACAAAAGTTTTCCATACAAACACTAGATTCCGATCATTCAGTTTGTATGGCAGCTATATGTTATAGTCATCCGATCTGAACAATTTTTTCAGAGATTGTATTATTGTCTTAGATAATGATCCATGCCAATTTTCGTAGAGATATCTCCTTAATCACAAAAGTTTTTCATGCAAGGACTCAATTTTGATCGATCAGTTTGTATGGCAGCTATATCTTACAGTAGACCGTTTTGAAAATTTTCTTCGGAGATTATAAAGTTGCCGTGGTCAATCCTTTTTGCCAAATTTCGTAACGATATCTCTTCAAATACAAAAGTTTTAGATAGAAGGACTCAATTTTGATCGATCAGTTTGTATGGCAGTTATATCCTTTAGTGGTCCGATCTGAAATATTTCTTGGGAGATTAAATCGTTGCCTCGGGCTATATTTTTTTCTAAATTTCATGAAGATATCTCCACAAATAAAAAAGTTTTCCATACAAGCATCAGATTTCGATCATGCAGTTTGTATGGCAGCTATGTGCCATTGTGATCCGATTTAAATAATTTCTTATTATGTTGCACTATTGTCTCAAACAATAACCTGTACAAAATTTCTTGAAGATATCTCTGTAAATGAAAAAGTTGTCCATACAAACACTTGATTACGATCGTTCAGTTTGAATGACAGCTATATGCTATAGCCGTCGGAAATCGGCGGTTCCGACAAATGAAAAGCTACTTGCGGTGAAAAGGGCGTATCTAAAATTTCAAATCGATCATCATTTATACAAGTATAATTTATAAAGTATCAGACGTTTCCCAGTGAATACCACAATCTTCCTGTTCACGGTATAAAAAGTAGTTTCCTAAAATAATAAAAATAAAAATAATGCTCAGCCACACATACCCCCACACAGCGCTTGCGTAAATGTAATTGCGTAAAACGTCAAGCAAAGCTGCAATTTGCATTATAAATTTCATGGCGCCACTTAAAAAACACTCATCACTCACACATACATAAAACTCAGTTATTTGAACATGTGTTTTACTTGCGGATTAGTAGTAGATTTTAAAAATTAATAGGATCACAAATGTTACGTTTTTTCCGCGAATTACCTGCACTTTTTCACACACACACACATATTTCTTTTCATGCTTTTTTGCCGAGCTTCATTTACCCTAAAAAAGCTCAAAGCTTTAATTAACAAAGTAAATCCCGACATGTAGCATATTAGCGCTTTAAAAATAAAACAAAAAGCATTTAAAATTTGATTATCTGTGATTGAATTATATTTTTAATAGCTTCGTGTACACATGTTTTGGTCACTTTATGTGACTTTACCGGCGAAAGTAATTATTATTTGGCTTTTCAAAGGTACTTATATATAAATTGTTTTTTTTTCGAATGCGTGTGTTACAAAATTAATTACATTTCACTTTAAAATATTGAATAGAATATATATTTTTTGCGAATGCTAGAAATGAGTGATCGTTGGTTACGAGTTATAGTCGGAAGTAAAGTAAGCTTGAGGTCAAAATTGGAATGCCTTGTTGCAAGTATTTCTTAGCATTCCAGATAGGTTGTTGCTGTAAATATGTAAGGCCACTGAGATCATTATCACGCCCTTAAAAGATTATATACACTTGCAAGTAGAAAAATTATTTTTTTTTGTGATTTTTTTAAATTTTTTTTTTACTTATATAAATGAATAAAAAATTTACATATACAGAATTGAATGAACTTTAATAATCGGCTATTCATTTTGACAAATTATGGATTCTCTTGTTCTCCAGGAGGACCTCCGAAAAAGGAGGTCTGACGGTGAGAAAGATTATTCGGCGTTTGCGTGATCTTTCTTACTCTTTTGGGCAAACTTTTTTGCCACTGACCGTTCTTTTCTTTTCGTGTTCGCACTGTTTCTCGAGGCTCCACAGGGTTTATTGCGCGCCGATTCTCGCTCGTCTTGGAAGACCCACACGGTCGATTGCTGTTTTATTTCGGGCTCATACGCATAGATCCAAGATTCGTCACCTGTGACGATCTTATAAACGTCTTTTGAAGCACTGCGATCGTATTTTTTTTAGCATTTCTTTACACCAATCCACACGAGCCTTTTTTGACCGATTGCCAAATTGTGCGGGATCCAACGAGAACAAACCTTTTTTACGGCCAGGTGTTCATGCAATATCGAATGTATGCTGGTGGGAGAAATGCATAGGCATGCCTCTATCTGAAGGTATGTTACATGACGGTCTTGCATTATCAGTTCACGTACGGCATCGATGTTTTCTGGCACAACGGCTGTTTTTGGACGACCTGGCCACGGATGGTTGGCCACGATTGAATTCGTTGTACCAGTTTTTCACAGTGCTATAGGATGGTGCTTCATAGCCATACAAAGATTTTAGTTCATCGATGCACTCTTGTCGTGATAATCCACGTCGAAAGTTGTGAAAAATGATCGCATGAAAATGTTCACGAGTTAATTCCATTTTTTGGCCGAGATGAATTTTTTAATTCCCTGTAAATAAAACAATTCACGATTAAATGACAAAACGTTCTGAGTGATGTTATGTTAAAAAATGTCAAACTTTCCAATGGAAATGTCAGATTGCACCTGGCAACACTTAGTGTTCCGTTCCGTTCTTGAGATCCTTGTTCAGGGTTCTCCTTCTGTCCGTCTCATTTGGCAACTAGGGTGCACTTCTCTTTCCCTTGTTTTGCTGATGTTACTTGTGTGGCCGGAGTTTCTCTAGTCTTTTCTCCAGTTTTTTTCGGGTTGTTTTGGAGTGACGGTGAGTATATGGGATCTAAGTATTGTACTACCTCTACGGAAGACGGTCTTGCATTTCTCGTTTTGGTCATCTTTGTTTGTTGTGTTCTTGTTGTTGTTACGATGTATTCACTTCGTTTTAGGTCACGCGAGGGTTGACACAAGTCTTTATGGGAGCTTATGGTCAGAGCCAGGTTTGAGCACGAATCACGATCTCATCTCAATTAAACCTGTACGGCCAAAGAATTACGGCGACATGCAGTGAACGTATATGAAGACCTGCCAGGATTTCAACGAATCAGAAATGATAGCAATACTAACCTAGCTTGCCAGCCATTTCGGCAAGACACTCTTACTTATTGGTGGGACCGAATACTGCCCTCATCAGCCTTTGTAAAACTGAACTGTTTCGGTTTTCCAGTACACCATAATCAGAATCTTACTGGCCTCAATTCTGATGGGCGCTTGCCAAGGGTTTTCTTTGACGTCTGTACTGTTCTCTCGTCGCTTTGTTGCCTCCCTCTCATGAGTAGGGTTTCACTCGGTGCAACCTCGGTGAGGGATTATTTAAAAGCAGCATCTTTTCGCCTCTTCGCTGGAGGTACGAAGATAAATATCCATATACCTCTCATCTTAAGCAGCTCAATCTTCAAATCGGCCAGACAATTCTTAGAGGAATGGAGTGGTCTGGCTCTTCATTCAAACGTTTCACTAAGTTATTTAATGGAGCGTAGCTGGAGTGGAATTTGCTTGTAGATGAGAAGTACAGAAGTAGAATTATGATTCCATTACAAATACTTCTGATAGGTTTTGCAGAAGTGAACTACGAAACTTAGTACTCAAAAAAACTGATGAGCGTAACGAGCTGAGTTTGCAACCGCCTTTTTCTCCCCAAGGAGCTGATCATTTGCCGGTATCGGACGCTATGTAACGGTCAAAGTTATGTCTTTGTATGGAAAACTAGTTTATTTCAAAAGATATTTTCACGAAATTTGTCATAAATTATTTTCTAAGAGAAAGCTAGAAACTCTGTATATTCTGTATATCGGAGCAACATCCGAACTGACCGATCAAAATCACGGACTTCTTCATAAAAGGTATTATTATTGTCAAATGGCCTTGATTGGGCTTAAATTTCGATAGCAGAATTTTAAAAATCGTTCTGACGTTCAGAAAACATGAATCACAGAAAAATCACCATGCTATCACCAACAAAGCTCGGAAACCTATTGCTTAGACGTTGCAACATTGACGCGCTGTCGGTGTTGATAGCCATGCATTCTTTTCGCAGCAATTCTTCGCAACTTACATTCAGTGTCTCAAGGATTCGAAGAATAGAACGCGTTAATTTCTGTTTCTATGGTACACATAGGTACACACTCACACTCCCACACGTACGCTTAATACCACAGGTGGGCATGCAAATGTGTGTGTGTGTGCGCTAAAACAAATGTTGCAACATGCTGTGCCACCAACTAAAGTTCTGCGAGCGAAGAAGGAAGATTTTAATTCTTGAATGGTTGCCCAACAACAACAACACTAGTAACATTAGTGGCATCAACAGCTAAGCGCAACAAATCGCCAGACACAGCAGGAAATCACAAAAAAATGTTTTGATTAATTTTTAATAAATGCAAATACAAAATAAGCACATATGAACAATAACAACAACAAGCACTTTGCGATGTGTCGTATACGTCTCAACGAGCGTTAAATGCGTTTATACTTGTTACTGCCACATTCACATTTCCACTACTCATTCATGCTTTTAGACGCTTGGTTGCCGCGTTGCAAGTCTTCCTCAAATTTCTTTTGGTTTCTTTGTAACACTGTTTGTCTGTCTTTGCATTTCGGCCGGTTGTCAGTTGTGTTTTGTGCATTTCGTTTGCTTGCCTAAAATGCTTTGTGTTGCTGCTGTTGTTGCCATACATCTTCACTTTATACACTTGCAGCATGTTTTTGTATTTTTGTTGTTGTAAAAGATTCAGCCTTCAACCTGCCGTTGGCCTATCAAAAGCGAGATCCTTTCGTTGCAATTCGTCTTGACCGGAACCTCTTGCCGTGCGTACCTGCCCCTGCTTACCTGGGGCTGATGCCTATGCCCCGTTGACTGCTTCCTCCTTGCCTTAGCCTTCGTCTTAGCCTGTGCGTTTCATTTCATTTTCATTTCGAATTCACTTCGTTTTTATTTCTTCTAACCAATACGTCCTTTGTCTTTTAATTAATGTACTTGCGTCTTGTTTTCTTTCTCTTTGCTTCCATTTCTCATTCAAAAGTGCTTCTTGCATTTGCTCCCCACTTCGCCATCCTTTCCTGCCTTTGCATGTTTACTCTACTTTAGTCAAAGCAGCATTAATCTTGTTTGCCACTTCATCCCGCCGTTTGCTCACTTTATTTATTAAAAAATAAATGCTCGTGTTCTTTTCGTTAATTAAGTCGAAATGCAAAATGGAAATATAATTTAATTCCCTTTGGCTCCGCTAATGCATTCAGATTTACGCAGATTTGTGCGAATGCGCGCGAAAAGATTCGAGTGGCAGCACCGGAAATTGAAATCCTAAATATTTTGACATGTGTTTGGCTGTTTGGCTCGCTTTTTTAGTATTTTTTAAATGTGATTCTTTGTTGTTGTCGTTGTTTATGCACTTCAAACGCAATTGTTCTATATTACAGTTCAAATCTGATATTTCCTTACTATTTTTAATGATGATCGGTTATTAGAAGCTGCTTTTAAGGTGAACTTCAAAAAAATACATTTTTTCAGGCATTTAAAACAGTTAATTTGACAGAACTTGCCCACAACTCATGTTATCACTTAGAAGTCTTTCGTAACCAACTATATGTATATATTTCCTATAGATGGATGTTTTCAAGTCTCGTCAAGATCATTATTGATCGTCGTAGCCTCAATTTAAGCCTCAGAAATTAAGTCTACAATACAACATTTTATCCGTCCTACTTACACATATTATTTCGGACTATAAGAAAACGGAAGGTTTCGAATCCACTGCAAACAAAATGCTTATGTGACTTGTATGATGCTGCTATTCATAATTTCTCATTTTTCGTTCAATTAATCTCTATATACTTACTATATTCGAAAATTCGATATAAACTCTATGTTTCAAAACATATTAATTTTGTTGGATCATAAAATCAAAACTTTTCAAAGTCCAAAAGCTATATAATTCACCAAATTCAACTCTGACGTCATTTAGTCCGAATTGTCCTATTTTTTCCTGATGAATACTAGATAAGAGTAGCTTTGCAAGGCAATTATTTATTTGCCTATGACTTTCTCCAATAGGTATATATGCGATAAGGCGAAAAATTTTGTCCTAGCTTCGACAAATTTAATGAAATTTGTTACAGACTCAAAGTGCTACATCGGTTTATCAGGGCCTTTACAATCAATACTTAGGCATACGTATCAATTGCCTAATTAGTCCGAAGTAGCACCTGTTGGGCTGACGTTGTTGTTGGTGTTAATGGTTCCAAGACAGACGAAATTATCTACGACTTCGAAATTATTACTGTCAACATTGACGTGGGAGCCAAGACGCGAATGCGACGACATTTCTTTTAATAACAATAGATACAGTGTTGGAAAAAATAATAGAAACGTACCGTTTTCAATATATTTTTATTGTTTGTAGAACTCTTTCAATTTAAATACATTACGATTTAATATATTTCTTAAAGTTAATCAAAATCTAGATTTATTTAGCAAGTGCCATAAGACACAAATAAAAAGTGATCCATTTTCTAATTTTGGCCTGGAAAAAAAATAGAAACATAATATAATTTCTTCATAAATTAAAGTTTGACCCAAACTTCTTACAAAAATATTATTGTTTCAATATCTTGTTGAACCGCCGCCTTGCCTAATTACCTCTTCGCATCTTCGGTGCATCGAATGAACCAAATTTGAGCAAACGATCTTTGGAATTGAATTCCACGATTTTTGAATCTGGGCCCACAATTCGTCCTTATTGCTGGCTTTAAAAGGTCCGATTCTCTTCTTTAGGTCTGCCCAAAGGTGTTCAATGGGGCGATTGCGACGGCCACTCCATAACTTGCACCCTTTCTTTCTTAAACCACTGCTTTACCAGTTTCGACGCATGTTTAGGATCATTATCCTGCATAAACTCCCACCCTAATGGCATTTCCTCTTTAGCATAGGGAAGCATTATTGTCTGCAATATGTTAACATAGTCAACTGCGCACATTTTGTTCTTTATCCAAAATAATGGATCAACGCCTTCATCTGAGAAGCAACCTCACACCATAATGGAACCCCCGCTGTGCTTAACCGTCTTTCTAGTGTATTTTGGATCAAATGCTGTATTTGCAGGACGTCTTACATATTGTTTACCATCTGATCCAAACATATTAATTTTTGTCTCATCAGACCACAACACATTTTTCCAATTTTGACGGAAAAGATGTTTTCTGGCAAAAGCAAGCCTGTTGTTTTTGTTTTTAAGGCTCAGCAAGGGTACTTTTCTAGGTGTTCTGGCAGTAAGTTTGGCATCTGCCAACCTGTACCTAATGGTTCGGGTTGATACATTTAAATTTAATTCCACCTGCAGTTCTCTAGAGGACAGAAAAGGGTTAGCTTTGCAATGGCGAATTAAACGCCTGTCATCGCAAGCAGTCATTTTTCGTTTTCTACCTCGTGTTTCAGGCTTTTTTACACTATGAAGGGCAGTGAACACCTTCTTCTTGGAGCATTTAACCATATCTGCTATTTTACTCATTGAGTTTCCTTTTTTTCTCAAGTTAATTATTACATTCTTCTCCTCTTCCGTGCAGTGTTTGGCTCGGCCCATTTTATTAGTTTTCATGGCAAAATAACCTATAGTATAAATTTAATTCATTTTACATTATTTTAAAACACAATTAGAAGCATCAAAAACAAATTTTCTACCTTTTAAAAAGCAAAAATATTAACAAACACGTTTTGTTTCTATTATTTTTTCCAAGCGCTACTATTCACTTTTTCAATCTCTCGCATATAAAGGCAAAATAAGACAAACTAGCGGAATAAAACGGGTTTGCAAAACAGTAACTCTTAACAGCTATTTGTGCAGGGTGGACCATTTCAAGAAATATTTTTAACAATTATTGATATAATTGATTTATTATATGTAAACAACCCGTTTCTATTATTTTTTCCAACACTGTAAGTCGTCTTGCCCTCGTTCAATATTAAACCCATTTGCCTCGCTTCTTTGTCTAAACTGGAGAAAGTAGAACAAGCAGTTGTTATAGCCAATGATATCGGCGTACGCCAAGAGTTGTACACTTATGTAGAAGATTGTACCTTCTCTATTCAGTTCTCCAGCTCGAATTATTTTCTTCAGCAGTTGATTGAAGAAGTTGCCTTGTCTGAAACCTTGTTCGGTAACGAACGGCTCGGAGAGTTCACTTCTTTTATATTTAAAAGAATCTCTTGAAACATGTGGCAATATAAAAATAATCAGAGAACTACAGTCTGTCAAGTAAGAGCGTGGACGTGTTAATTTATAAAAAAAAAAAAATATTTTATGAAATTTTCATATTTATAAATACATTTTACATATTACAAACAATGATGCAATTTAGTCTATAATATGTCCAGTTACCACCGGCGTCGATAATTGCCTGCCATCTCCGAGGCATGCTTTCTACTAATTTGACGGCGTATTCTAGTGGAAAGGATCTCCAGATCCGACGAATTTCGTAAGACAACTGCTTCAAAGTGTATGTGCGTCTTCCCCATAGCTTCTGTTTAATATATGCTCTTACATTTTCAATAGGATTTGCATCGGGCGACTGCGACAGCCAATCCAATGTAACGATGCCAGATTGAATTTTCCGCTTGCTGCAGAATCCAATCTTCATTTTTTCTGATAAACCATCGTTTGGCAGATGGCAGTACGTATAAAGCCTTTTTGTAGATTTTTATCATTTTCTCGGCATTTAGGTTGTCAGTAAAGAGGTACAAAGTGCCGAATCCCTGCTTTGAAAAGCAGCCCCAAAGATGCACCTTTATTCCATGTTTTAAGGTCCGCTGAACAAGCCTATTGGTGGAAGTTGGCCAGGCTCGCGTGAGGACAGAACGTGCCCATATAGAACATTTATCAGTAAAAATGACATTTTCAAAATCTCTATAAATATTCTCAGGCGCCCAAGCGAGTCGCTTTGTCACAAGTTTTTCAGTCAACAGAGGCTTCTTCATTGTGTTGCGCCATTTCAGATCATGAGTGAGGGTTCGGATAGTTTCGTAGGATATATCTAAACCTTTTGCCATGAATTTAGCTTGTTCTTGCCGCAGTGTAGGATTCCGCGAAAACAGATTCACTATTCTTTTTTATATTTTTTTGTTCAATTTTTCTGTCGAACCACGTTCTGGTAAATTTTAGCCACTATATATCGATGTATCCACTTCTGTACAAATGCTCGCGAAGGAATTAGAGCGAAATATTTCATTAACTGTCGGTAAAGTCGACCACGCTCTTGCTTGAGACTGTAACTCTGTATATTAGTAACTGAAAAGTAGTTTATAGGTATTAGTTAAAGTTATTATTAAATAAATTTGACAGTTCTTTGATGAAATGTTAGATAGTTAGTCGACATCTTTGTTGAGATCTAAACTAGTAAAAAGGCATGCCCCAAATTTCAACAACACTTCCATCCAAAAGCAGAAAGATTTCGCTACATTCATTTAACTTCCAGAAATCTTAAATCACCAAAGCGCTGCAGTCAATGAATCAAATCGCCAATAATAATAACAACAAGGAGACAGACAATATTCATTCATGAAAAGCAATGCAAATACGAAATTTCGAAAAAGACTAATGCGAGCTCATTTTTTAAAGAGCAGAAAATCGTTGATCGCCACAGACAACAACAACAAAGGCAACTACATTAAAGCTAACATCAACAGAGGTAGCAACAAACGAAGTACCATTAAGCAGAGAAAAACGACGACGATGACGAAGAAAACGAAGAAGATTAAACAACACAAATGAAGCAACAACAGCAACAACAGCAACACAAGAGTTACGAGCATAAGCTATGGCTGGAACGGCGATTAAAATCTTCGCAAAATGCAGTGAATGAGACGAGGCAAGCAATGAACGAGTACGAGTTGCGGTAGTAAAAATATGGGAGCAGTCATTGAAGCAAATCCATCAGCATCATAATATCAGTAAACGTCTATGATGATGGCAATGTTGAATGCGACTCTGATGGAAGGCAGCTCATAAACGGTGAATAGGCAGCGCTGGAGCGCAATGTAGCCTCATTTATTGTGGCTGAAAATTAATGCACTGAATGTCGGGCAAAGCGGCAACTACTCAGCTCTGCATACACATCTACATACTCAAGAACTTACTTCAATAAGCTCATAAGCACATATCGATACCTCTAGGCAGTGATCTGGTTGGAGCTCGAAATGGCAGAGCAAACTCATTGAATGCCTTCAACTCACACTTTTCACATTGTTGTTGTTTTTGAGGTGATTAACATCTGCTATATATGTTGTGTCGTATATTTGTTGTTGTAGTTCAATTTAAAAATTTTTTTTTTTTTTGGTAGTTGTTGACGTCAGCACTGACAAATTGGGTGAAGAATTGAGTGTCACACGTTTTAGCAGCCTGAGTTTTTCAACCTACATTTTTTATATTTAAACCTGGCCCACCCTGTATGCATATCATATACATATCCCGCAATTGAAAAGCTCTTTCGAACGCTGTTAGTATTAAAGAGAATTTGTTCTTGCCTTATTTTCTCAACTTTTTCAACTAAGCCTTTCTTCCTGTGCACTCTAATCAATGATCTTCGATAGCTTATAGCCCACACTCTTTTGAGCTTTAAATATTACTTATTATGAAAAGATATTTATGTGAACATATGTTATTATGTTGTGTAATTGGATTGATTTTAAAATAAAATTAGAAATGAATCTTTACTTCAATATTGAAAATTGAATTATAAGGTCTAGTTAAAGTCCCTATTAGCAAGAAAGTTTTCTTTCTTCTTTCTTTTCACCAGAAAAATCATTCACCATAGTCTGGATCAGGTAGGAATCACTTGATACCTGCCTGGTCCAGACTATGTACTAGATTATAAGAGACTCCAAAATAGGTCTCAGAGCTTCTAGCGTGTCACTATCGGCCCGAATTAAGACTGTGATGATAGGGGAGTGGCGTATAGTTCCTTTCCAATCCCACCAAAAATTTAGCAAAACTTTTTTTGTCGGTAATTCTGGCTTATCCACCGTCTAAACCTGCTTTCCGCGACTCAATCACGACTCTTTCCGCTTAATATTGTCGTAACAACAACGTCAGCCTCAAATTCCAACGCAGAATAAGTCGGCGTAAAGAGTTTTTGATAGAAAGATACTGCGGAAGATTTATGGTCCTTTGCGCAATTGGCTATGGCGAATACCGTTGTCGATGGAACGATGAGCGGTACGAGATATACGATGAAATTGACATAGTTTATCGAATTAAGAAACAGCGTCTAAGCTGGCTAGGTCATGTCCGAATGAATGAAAACACTCCGACTCAATACCCGCCGTAGGAAGCAGGGGAAGAGAGAGACCTCCACTTCTTTGGAAGGATCAGGCGGACACTTGAAATGGTGCGCTATTGTAAACTCGGGTATACGCTAATAAAGAAGAAGAAGGTTTTACAATTTCGAAAGACTGCCAAGGATGATAATGGCCAAACCATGATTTCATGAAGCTTGATTCCAAGGAGGTTGACTTGTGAATAAAATTTGCCGATGAAGATTTGTTTGTGTTAGATTTACGAGTACACCACATCTGATCGTAGCGTCCTCATATTGTGATCAGGCCTAAGTTACAGAAGGTATATATAAGTACTTACAAACGGCTAGAATGGTGATGGACTCAGTTTTTGAAATTATTATCTAAAATGACTCGGAATCGAATGATTGTTCCTGAAGACGATCTTTTCATCGCACAAGCCAAATATTTCATTCTCGTTGACCTTGTTGAAATCGTCAAATGTAGTCAAAACCGCCAAAAAAATATACCGATGCTGCCTCCCTCTCACGAAAAAACAGACCAAATATCGCCAAACTCTCCTTCGAGTTGTCTTTATTGTCGAAAGTTAAGATATTTTTAAAAAAATTACAAATCGCTGCAGCAGTTAGGTAAACAAACAGAATGAATAAAAAAAATACCATATTCAAGCCTGCTGTGGCATATGCCCCAAATAGCTATCCCTCACTTCACCAGTGACTGTTGCCGAAGCAGGAAGTTGTTCCCAGGCACTTTGGACAGCCTCCAAACGGACATGACCGCATGGCAGGTTGCAGAAGTCAAGTGGGTTGACCGGCACATTTACGCCCACAACAACATAGGTTTCAACTCACACACACACATACAAACATCCATACATAAATTGTACACCTACGTACTTAGTCACGGCTTTGGGTAACTGATTTCAGATAAGGAACTGAATTGTTCTTCGTTTCATTTAAGTAGTGTTCACAGGCAACATTGATCCGCCCATTCAAGTTTTGCGAAAATTTCACACGCCAAAATTGTTGCCGAGGCGTTTATGAAACAGGCAAATGCTCGTATATACCGTACTAATGAACTGAATTGATACGTTCGTACGCTTTCGTGTGAAATTAACTGAAGTCTTATTTACTTTCGCGAAATACCTGAATGACAGTTGAAGTGCTGTGTGATGTGATCCATCAATTCCACAACAATATTTTATAGTTTTTCTCTTCTCAACTCAGTTCGACCCCTTGAAGCACCAATCCTTCAATTTCTTGTCTTCTTCTTCTTCTTTATTGCCGTAGTCGTTCTTTTTTTTCGCTGTACGCCGCCAATTGGAGATTCTAAATGTAGCCAGATCCTTTCCCACCTAGTCTTTCCAACGGAGTTGACTCAGCTATAGTCAGCATCCTTGCCTTTGCACCATATAGCAGGACGGGAATAATGAGTGACTTGTAGAGTTTGGTCTTTGTTCGTCGAGAGAGGACTTTACTTCTCAAATGCCTGTTCAGTCGGAAGTAACACCTGTTGGCAAAAGTTGTTCTGCGTTGGATTTCGAGGCTGAGATTGTTGTTGGTGCTAATACTGGTTCCAAGATAGACAAAATTGTCTATGACTTGGAAGTTGTGGCTGTCAGCAGTGACGTGGGAGCCAAATCGCGAGTGCGACGACTGCTTGTTTGATGACAGGAGATATTTCGTCTTCCCCTCGTTCACTACCAGAATCATTTGCTTCGATTCCTTATCCATTCTGGAGAAAGCAAGACTAATGGCGCGGTTGTTGAGACCATGATATCAATATCATCGGCGTACGCCAGCAGCTGTACACTCTTATAGAATATTGTACCTTCTCGATTAAGCTTTGTAGTTCGAATTATTTTCTCCAGCAGCAGGTTGAAGAAGTCGCATGATATGGAGGCCCCTTGTCTGTAATCTCGTTTGGAATCGAATGGCTCGGAGAGGTCCTTCCCGATTCTGACGGTGCTTTTGGTATTGCTCAACGTCAACTTACACAGCCGTATTAGTTTTGCGGGGATACCAAAATCAGACCTCGACGAAGAGGTGGTGCGTGTCGATTCTCTTTTCACAAACCTTTTCCAAGATTTGTCGCATGGTAAATATCTGGTCATTTGTTGACTTTCCAGGCCTAAAGCAACACTGATAAGGTCCAATCAGTTTGTTGACTGTAGACTTTATCTTTCACCTAATACGTAGGGTAAACCTTATATGAGATGTTAAGGTCGCTTATCCCACGATAGTTGGCGCAGAATGCGGGGTCTTCCTTTTTATGGATTGGGCAGAGCACACTTAAATTCCATTTCTCGGGCATGCTTTCGTCCGACCATGTTCTACAAAGAAGCTGATGCATGCTCCTTACGAGTTTTTCGCCGTCGTGTTTGAATAGCTCGGCCGGCAATAATTGCTTCTTCATGGTCGAGCATTGAAACGACTGCTCCATCGTCATCGATTGGGGAATCGGGTTCACCATCTCCTGGCGCTATGCTTTCACTTCCAGGCTGAAGAAGTATTCCCTTCAAAGTTTTGTATGTAGAATATGAAAAATCTTTCATTTTTACATTTTCTATTACGAAGATATCAACTATATATTCTACAATAGGAACAAACCTATATCTAAAACAAATCGTAAAGAATTTTTTCCAATGAAACTTTGATATTTGGATTTGTTTTCTTAAGCAATTGCAATTTAATGAGCAGCAATAAATGAGCCGGCAAAGCTAAATCGCCTTTGGGACTTCCACTGACGAAATTATACACTTGCCGATTTGTCTGCTTAACTTCGTTAGCTTTTTCAGCTGCTTGCCGAAATGAAATTATTATTTCATTATTTTATGCAAAATATGCGCCTAAGCACAGTAGCAGGCGCCGCTCGTTATGCCCTTCCGCGGCACGTCCTGACCTTTGACTGCAGCGTCATATTGCTTTCCAATTTTTGGCAGGCCTCTCTCTTACCCGCGCCATTTTTTGCCACACAGTGATAGAGAAGTTCGAAAAAGTTTGGCAAAGTGTGTGCGTATTCGCTTGGAAAAATACGCAAGTTCTCAAGATCGTAAGTTTTTTGGCTAAAGTGTGTTTTTCTCGCGCAAAGCGAAGTTCAAATTAACGCCGGAAGTTACTTTTCGATTTCGTATAACCATTCACGTTTTACGCATCCACTTGCAGCGTTCACACATTTGGCAATTCTAACGTGTCGCGAACTCACTTAACTTTTGAGTAACTTCATAAACGTTACGTTGCCTGCTTGGAGCACTGAGAGAAAATGTGTGTTAAATTTAAAATATGTAAAATTCTTAAAAATCCTAAAAAATCAAAGAGTGCTTGGAAACTCTATACGATTCGTGTTCCCTCTCGATGACGACCCGAAACCAACTATCTCAGAGGATAAGGTAGCAAAGAGCCGCGATCTCGATTGGCAGACATCTAATCGAGATGGGTGAGATAGTGGAGGTCATAGGCATCTTAGAAGATCGCGTATTCCATATTCTGCATGAAATATTGGGCATATAAGAGCTATCAGGGCGTTGGAGATAGTCAATTCAACCGGAAGATCAGCAGCAGCAGTCGTTGATGTTGTTAAACGCTTTCTTCTGACGTCTACATTGTGTGACTTTTAATGAAACATGCATCTACTGGTGCATATCAGAGACCAAGACTCAGTCGAAACTGTGATTGAAGATTCTGAAGAGGGAGGATGAACACCATTCTTTGGGATGACCATGTGGGATCTACATCGACTGCTTAGAGAATTCAAATTGGTCGAATTACACTACGAACATCTTTTCCATCCACCGTATCCTCCAGATTAAGCCCCATTCGACTTCTTATTGTTGCCAATCCTAAAAAAATTCACTTGCTGGGCCGAGAATTGAGTAAAATGGGTCAGATGACTGGTTCAAAGTAGACTATATTGAAAAAAAAAATATATTTTTTCTATATATTTTTGTTTTTCTTCGCTGGGATAGATATTTATCCGACCACCCCCATACATTTGATTTGGACTTAGAAGTTGGCCAAGGAAGGTATGATTTCCACTAATATGTTGAGAAGGCTTATTGTGTCTTTTGTGAATTGGGCAGAGCACACTTAAATTACAGTCGTCGGGCATGAATTCGTCCGACCATATTCTAGGATAAATATTTATCCGACCGGTATCGGTAACATTTCCCATCTCTGACCTTCATCTGGTTATCGGTATATGTAGAAGTGTTTGTACCTAGTATATAGGCTCCATGACATTCTTAAAAATATTGCTGTGTCCTTCTGAGCAGAATTATAAAACCTTTCCACCCTTAAAATTATTCTCTCAGTGTAGTGCAATTCACGCATAAAACGCCCCCTCTGCGTTACACACGAACCAACAAGTCATCATTATCGTTTAATTCCTCGCAGAAGGAACAGCGCGGAGGGCGGCACACGCACGCACTCATGCACTGAAACCACACTTCTCTACAAAAATAAAAATTTATAATAAAAAGTTGGCGTAGTAAAATGGAGGGTGACCAGAACCGCCGCAAGGTAAGCAACCCGAAGGAACGCACCGCAAAAATAAAAACAGAGAATGTGGAAGCACAGGAAGTACTCGTATTGTTGTTGTTATAGTCGACGATGCGATGGCGGTGGCGGCCCCAAAAAAAATATGTACATATGTAAATGCAAATTCCGCAACGAACTTTAACATTTTTTGACAGTTCGCGTATAAATCTTGAAATGTTTTAATTTGTTCGCGAATCGATTTGTGTGTGCGCGCAAGACCTTGCAACGCGCGCCCGCCAAACTTGCGGCACATTCATTGAACGCATGGCTTGCTTGTATCTTGCAGACGCGCTCCTTGCAGCAAAAGCAACAGCGTCAAGCGCACAGCCGACAGTCTACGCACCGAGACGCTGCCGTCGTTCCTGTGGCTCAGCACCTCTCAAAGTCATATTTACGTTTTTTATATTCGCTTTTTGTATTTGCATTTCTTGTAACAACACTTCACAGTGATTTCGCATTGTATGATTTATGAATGACATTTCAAGTTTCTCTAAAATATGTTTCTCTCTTGTTGTTGATTTTACCCTGTAAAGGCTCTGCTCGTTAATTTAAGATTGTACAATTTCAGATTCCGAACAGTTAGTCCGTCTAACTAATAAAAAAAGTGAAAAAATGGCAGTATTTGAAGTGAATTGATTAAAAAATAACTGAGACAAATGATTTCCGGTTAATACGTCGCCATGGTTAAAAAACACAATAAAAACAAGTCGATATCAGTTGGTAATGGTCTAGGGAGCCAATTTTCTTCGTTCTTATTTAAACCAAAAGTCGCCAAGATCACGAGCTTCTATTTCAGCCATCAAATATTCGGTTATCATAGCGCGATAACCATTAACGGCGTTATTTTTGAAGAAATATTGCTCTTTCAAATGCGGCAATTTTGCTTGTTCACATACCCATTGAGCAGGGAACTGAACAAAATTTAACTTGAAAACGTCGGATCTTCTTGGAACTCTTCAAGAGGTCATAGAGCGAAGCGATGTCGCTTGGCAAGGTCGAGCGGCTTCAATACTTGCATAAGCTGTATTTTATACGCTTTCATTTTAAGATATCGACGTAAACGCCAAGTCATTCCATACGTCAGTCCAAGTTGCTGCGAACGGCGCCGATTCGACTCTCAGCTACGTCTGCTATATTTTCTTCACTGCGGGCTGGACGTGGTATATTGGTCGAATATTATCCAATAATAAATGATGGGTCTCAAGATGGTGGTGTTGCGAATAGTACGTTCTGTAGTCCTGTCATACTTGAGCCTTATATGTTTCATTTCCTTTCAGCTTGTTATTATCCTATAAAGCTCTTTTTTGATTAATCCCAGCCATTAACTCCGCCTCGAATTCGTCTCAAGTGGCACCTATTTTTTCAACTCATGTATCATTCCGTCGCCGAAAATGTTGCTGTTGCTAGGCTCTATGCCTAGTACTTCTGCTTGAAAGATGCTGGCTAAATTTGCTAGACTAGACGTAGAATACCCCCGCTCCTATTCGGTATAAATATCGATAAAATCCTCCACTCCTACTAAACCTCCGCCCCATTTATGTCTAGAAGGTAACTTCATCCCAAAGTGACTATAGAAAATTAATCATCAGAGGCTATTGTCTGATTTACATGGGTTTAGCTGGTTTATCTAAGGTTTCCGGCCCAACCTCCTAAATCCTTTATTCCGAGTAAGGCGTCTATGGGCAGTTAATGCATGTTAAGCGACTAAGTCGGATATGACCTAATAGCCCCGGTGACCCCTGTACAGACAGGCTTAATTTTCTGATATTATATTGTTTCTTTAGTGCTGGCCGCCGCAACAGTGCTCCATAAGTCAGAATTGGTCGAACGATGGTAATCTTGTATATCCAATATTTGGTTTAAGGCCGCAGCACAAACAATCTCCTGTAATAAAATTTGCCTCCACCATCTTTATAGATTTGTTTTTATATACATATAATTATGGTATAACCTCAAAATCTCATAAATGTAAGCATTTTAAACGTGTCGATCCAGTAAGAGTCAAATTTGTTTAGTTTGGAATAGAAGTTGTTCCATGAGACATACATAGCTTCAAGTTGAAATTAGTTACTTTCTATACAGATAGGCCGAACAAACTTCTCTTAGATAATTTACTTGTAGTATATAGGATTTAATGAAAGTAATAAAATTCGGGAGTATGGTGGTCTATGCATATTCTTATATAGAAAAATATACAAGCATGTATTTTCTTAACTTACTAGTAGCTTATATATGTATTCAATTTTAATATTTCAAATTTTTTAATTTACATTTTTATTTTCATTGCAGAAAGTGCTATTTGGTGATGTGAAGTGAAAAGTGTCTTAAAGTGAAAGTGAAGTAAGTGCAAAAAGTGAAATTAAAATGTGTGAAAAATGTGTTTTGAAACACAATATTTGAAGCGGCTAATTTTACAAAATGGGTAAGTGTTTGCAAAAAAAACATATTTGTTTAAAACTTGTAGTTAAATTTAGAAAAAAATACTTTATTTACAAAGTAATTGTTTTTTGTACCAAATGGTTATATCAGTTGATCGATGTGATTGTTAACTGAAAAAAACCAAAATTTCCAGACTAGATCATGATATCTCGATGATATACCAGAGAGCGTTTACGTTCTCTACCTTTTCTATGATATACGTTCTCTGATATACGTTCTGTGATATACGTTCTGTGATATACGTTCTGTGATATACGTTCTCTGCTCTGCTACTTTAAGTAAGCGTTGCCAACCACTGTTTATATATAAATTTTGCAATGAGCAGAGAACGTATATATTTCACAGAGAACGTTTATCACCAGAGAACGTTTAATATAGACAGAGAACGTTTAATATAGAGAAGGTTCACGGCGCGAATAACGTAAAAATATTTTTGGCTAACTCGGCAGAGATGGAAGAGTCTCACCACAGACAAATTATGAGCGAGTTTCACCACATTTAACAGCGATTGAGGGGTTTTTAGAGTCTATGAGAATAACATGTAAATGTAAATAAAAGAGAACCAATGCAGGGCAATATACATACATGTGTATTTATATGCAGGTGACTTTTGGTTGGCGGAAAAGTTCCTGTATGCTTTTGTATACTATATACAAGTAGTTAGATTTTTTCTAAGTCTAATATACGTATGTATGCATGCTCCTTATGATACTCCTAACAAGAGCATTGTGCTTTTTGCATGCTTCAGTTAGCTTTCAACCAGAGGATCGCTTGTGTGTGATACATATGCAATACATACATATGTATGTATGAATGTATGCTTTTGCGTTTTGCCGTCGGCAATTCAATATTGACAAGTAAACATAATTATGATATGAGTATAATTTTATATGAATGCATAGTACTATTTACAGTCAATTTGGACTTGAATATTTAATAATTTGATTTGATTTTTACATAATATACTATACTAATAAATATTTTTGTATTATTTCTTAGTAATAGAAATTGAATTTATCACAACAATATAAATACATCGTCTATCATATTAATCTTATTATCTGCTCATATGATTGCATGTATACGCATGTGCGCGTTCAGAAATTCATATCATGATTTTATCACTTATCAATATACATATGTATTACATGTGCGCGCATAGATCTGCATGTTCATATACTTATGTACATATATTTGTATACACTTCCGAACAAATAATGCACAAGCATACAAACATACATACATATGCGTACACATGTAAATATGTCACCACAAAAAATTGAAGCATTGTTCTACAAAAACAACAATTGTCTAAATAGCAGAAGCATCACAAGTCAATATGGCAGCCGAATTGGCGAAGCCCAAATGTAGTAAATTTTACAACAAAAACGATTTCATTCATAAACTCATTCTTAAAAACAGACGCCGTAACATCTCCCCGAGCATGCCTTTGCCAACAAGCGTCTTTTCGCGACGATGGCAAAAGCTAAAAGTCATAAATTGAACAACTTTCTGATGATTCTTCACAGAAAGAAGTGAGAAAAGTGGCAACATAGGAGTTGTCGATTTATAATATTTGTCTAAAATATTTTTCCGTGACTCGCAAAAATCTGCGTCGATATGTATGCAAGCTCACACATATGCATACATATTTACGCTAGTTTGTCGGCGAAGCTGTTACAGCGGCAAGGGAAGCGGTCAATAGGCGGCCATTCGTTTATTTTTTTCAGCACAGCTTGGATTTTCTATCATCACACAAGTGCTGAACACATTGAGTGCGACAGACTGTTCTGTCAAATATTAGAATACACACGTTCTTAGGGACACAGTTATTGAGGCAGCTGCACAACTACATAACTGTGTCCATAAGAACGTGTGTATTTTAATATTTGACAGAACAGTCTGTCGCACTCAATGTGTTCAGCACTTGACTCTTTGACAAGACGCCAGTTTCGGCCATTGGTTGATCTTGACAACGGAGATGCGAAAGATGCGTGCGACTACATATTTGGCTGCCATATTGACTTGTGACGCTGCTGATGCTATTTCAAACGATTGTTGTTTTTGTAAAGCAATGTTTGTAGTTTTTGCGGGTGACATATCTACATGTGAACGCATATATGTAAGTATGTACATATGTTGTATGTGTGCCAATGTCATACGCACATATTTATGTATGTACACATGAGCAGCGCGCACATGTTATTATTGATAAGTGATTATATGATTTGAATTCGCGAAAGCGAACATAAACACTCTATCTTTGTTAATGTGAAAATAAAGCCTATTTTATAATTATTTTTTGAATATATCAAATCATACTTATATGTATACTTCATAACATACATATGTATGTATGTATATAACAAACTATCATAATATTATTAAAAAAATGAAATATATTACAATTGTGACAAATGTACATTAATCGTAAATTTTATCATTCAAAACTTACATACATATATGCACATATATCATAACCATATGTATTTATGTTCGCTTTCGCGAATTCAAATCATATAATCACATGTATGTATATTGCCCTGCATTGGTTCTCTTTTATTTACATTTACATGTTATTCTCATAGACTCTAAAAACCCCTCAATCGCTGTTAAATGTGGTGAAACACGCTCATAATTTGTCTGTGGTGAGACTCTTCCATCTCTGCCGAGTTAGCCAAAAATATTTTTACGTTATTCGCGCCGTGAACCTTCTCTATATTAAACGTTCTCTGTCTATATTAAACGTTCTCTGCAATGAGTATAGCAAAGCTTTACACCCAAAAATATATATTTTGTGTCTTTGGTGTTTTGGCTTGAGTGACATCTAGTGGCAAAGTTTTGTGTTATATTAAACGATGCAATCATCTAGCTGCGAACTCGCAAATAGATGTCGCTGTATGCTGAAACACTAACATCTTTAAAGTGAGGACGTGAATTAAAGAAAAGATATTTTCAGCTTCTGCTGCTCCGAATAAAGCTTTTCTGACGGTCTATGATTAAGAATCGCTTAAAAAATTTGCATCTCCTAAATGAATGACCAAAAAGGTATATAATAGTACTATCTTTTAAAATTATAAACATTTGTATAACAAAGAATGCCACTATGTCAACCATGAAACAGTTAAGCAACTAGTATTTCAAAAGAATCCTCTACTGATGTGGCGATTGTAGCGCCCACAGAATGGACTACATCCACTAACTGATAATTTTTCAACTGTGTGTAAATTAACGGTTTTATAAAAACACATTAAATTGATTTTCATCATCACTCTTCGATAACTGAGGTGTTATGACGGGCTATTGACTTCCATTTCCATTCTATTCTTTTCTCAGCCCATTTTTGGTTTCAATTCGCTTTTTTATTGCAAAATTTTTTAGCAAAATCAATTCTGATAATTGCTTTAATCATCAAGTAAATTTAATTATATGGTAGGAAATTAAATATTTGACGAGTTGATTGCTTGTCAACCAAACAGAAGCTTCCATGTTTTGTGCGCAAAAGTTTAGTGACCTCTAAACTACAAAAGTAAATTTGGTTAAACAAATAAATAATAACAAAATTACAAAATTATGACAAGGAAGTTTATAATGAGTTCATATTTAACCATTATTATGTAATTATGAGAGCAGCGATGTATTTTTTCTGGAACTGTTTGGTTGGTTGGGAATTTCGACTGCTCTTCAGCCAACATTCGGCCAATTGTGCTTCCAAATTTCTTTCTGAAGTTAAGTGTAGATGGAGAAGAATATAGTAAGAGAAGGGTATACTCAAGGAATAGTTAATGGAAGAAGGAAAGAAGACGGATTCTAGTATTGACAAATATGCCGACAACTGCTCAATGAAGATCTCCAGATATGTAACCTTTGAAGGTTTTTAGCCTACTTTCCATATACTTATAATATTTTTATACCCTGAACAGGATATATTAAACTTGCCACGAAGTTTGCAGCACCCAGAAAGAAACATCAAAGAGTGTAGTTATTTTAACAATGTTTGTCTATCGTTCTGTCTGTCTGTCTGCATATACGCAGACTAATCACTCAGTTTTTAAAGTTTCGATCTGAAATCGCATACGTCCTCTACTTCTACCTTCTAACCTCGTGTATCAAAACTGCCGATATCGGACCTCTATAGAATATAGCAGTCATACTAACTGATCGATACAAATCAAGTCTTTATATTGAAAAATTTTTTATTTGACTAGATATCTTTATGAAATTTGGCATATATAACTCTCCTATGCTACATTCCTCCTATATATTGTTCAGATCGGATCAATATAGCATATAGCATTCAAACTGATCAATCAATCAAGATAAAGACTTCTTTATAAGTTATAGCTTTTCGAGGGTAAACTGGGTGATTTGTGGAAATCTTAGAGTCTGTTTTGCATCACTAGTCCTTTTTCCGTGTGTGGCGAAGAGTGCGCTTACGATGACATCCAATTTGACAGAAGTTCAGTCAGGTGGCTTTGCTCGAATATCGACTTTCTTCATTACTATTTTATACCCAAGTTCCCATGGGGGAAGAAGTCATATCACTCATATTAAAATGTAATAAGAAATGTTGTAAAACCCTGTTTGTGTTCTGACACTCATCTCAAAATATTTTGCGAAATTATTTTTAAAACAACAAATTAAAAAAAAAATTATTTTATTATTTCAAATTAAGTTTTAATTTTAATACGATTTAATTTAAAATTTCACAGTTTTTTTTCGCTACATTTTTCAATTACTTCTAACAAGCACTTTACTCTCAAGAGAATTTAGCAAATACATAATTTTGTATCGTTTTCACTCAATCGCTCTCTCCGTTATGATTCTTTGCTTCACTTCTTTCATAGTTTCTATAATAAAAAAGTTTTCGAGTCATTCTAAAATGTATTCATTGTATTCGTACAGCTCTTTGCCATTTGCCATTCCATGATATTTCTGTGCTTTAGTATTTCAAATTTTATTGCCCACCTCACTCAAATTCCAAACTGAGTATGTGAGCTGCTCTTCATGCATTCTAGTTTTTTGTTTTTACTTTTTTGCTCGAAATTTCTGCTTTCTCGCTTTGAGTAAAAATAAAAGAGTGAGTAAAGGTAACACACAAATCAAAGCGAATGAAAGAAAAGCGTGAAAATGCATAACCAAATCGATGTCGAGCGACAGTGTCTCACAATATTTCCACAAAGTCACATATTCGCTGCGCAGTTGAAACTTTTTTAAATTTATTTTTGCCTAAATTTTGCTTCGCGACCTTCTCCGTGCATTCTTAGTAGCTTATTGCTTACGCTAGCCATTTTCGGCCATTGCGAATTGGCCAAACTTCAGCTCAAGCAATGCTGCCACCACTCAAGATGGTATTAGCGAGTATAAAGAGAAGGTAGAAGAAAGCGCATGGGAAGAGTAGCTAAAGCTTGTAAAATATATACATCATCAATACCACAGAAAAAAACCACAACAATAACAACCACGCATGCCAAAGCGCTCACAAACGATAGAAAAATGGAATAATAACAAAAACAGCAAAAGCAACAAAGTGAGCTTGTGATGATTTTCTGCATGCTTCTTGCTTCGCACCTGCACTACCGGCTCTCGCGCCCGTCATTTTGCCGCTACATTCGCTTCTGGCGCTGTTTTTGCTGCTGATCTGCTTTTCCACCGTCTTCTTCATGCTAGCGCCTGTGCTCCAGCACTTGCTTCCATTCCCCTTGCGCTAACTTTTCAATTTTACTGTTTGGCTGCTTCCACGCCTTCGTTTGCTTTCATCAACGCTGTTCGGCTGGCGCCCGATTGGAGTTCGTATCTTAAGTCTTTGGTTAGCCAAAGTTCAGTTTCTTCGTGTACGTCGTCAGTGTTGGTTGTGTCTAGCGGTTGGACTTAAGACTCATTTGAACTTGGAGCATAAACAAATCTACAACTACAAACGCAAATTATAACTGTTGCAAATAACAATAAGGTGAAATCCATTAACAACAATTCAACGTAACTTAACGCGTGCGCGCGTGTGTGTGTGACAATTGTGCAGAAATATTTATTTCAAAGCAAAAATAATTTAAAACAGTGTACATGACACTTCAATTAATAATAACTAAAAAATTTTCATTAGATTTTCCTTATATCACATATACAAATACATACATATTTATATGTATTGGCGCAGTAAGTTCTGAAGCAAAAACAAAACGCAGCGCTCATCGAATTTCCTCTACATCGTGTGTACGAAGTAAGTGTGCAAAAACGGTTTAACTGTGTGCATGTGTATTGGTGTGTACTGCTGCTGCTGTGAAAGTGCAAATAAAAGTTGTTAAACTTGAAAGAAAATAATTAAATGCGTTGAAAGCTCTTCTATAATGATTCTAAGTGAAATTTTGTTGCCCTAAAAAATGAAGAAAAATTTGCATGCGTCAGTGTTAGTGTGGAGAATGAAGCAAAAACAAAACTAAAATACGCTTAAAGGGGCTTGGATTATTTGCAACAACAAAAACTGATCATTTTCAGAAAAAGGTAAACAATTTCTCAATAAAAGAAATTATATATAAAATTGAAAGACATAAAAATTAAATTTAACCGAAAGATAATATTTATTATACATTTGGTATATTATTACAATGACAGTAGCTAAAATTATGAAATATTGTTAAAATTTTTTTTAAAAATCAATACATAATAAACAAGTATTTTTAATATTCAAAATAATATTAAAAAACTGTGGTAATATTTAAAAACAAAATTAAAAAAATTATTTTTAAAAATAATTATTAAATAAAAAAGTTAATAATTTCAATGTTCAAACAAAAAATCTTAAAAAATGTAAAAAATAACTATTTATATATTTTCAAAATCATATTTTAAAATTTAATATAAAGTAAAAAACAAATATTTTTTTTTAAATTTTTTTTATAAAATTTTTTAAAAATTTTATTTCAATATTAAGATCAAAAAGTGTTAAAATTTCATTGCAAAATTAAAAAAAAGTTAAACATTTTTATAAAATTAAAAAAATATCTATTCATAAATTTCCAAAATCATATTAAAATTTTAATATAACGTATAAAATATTTTTTGTTTTAATTTCTATAAAAAATAAAAACTTTTAGTATACCAACACACAAAATTTTTATTTCATAATATAATTTAAAAAAGGGTAACATTCAAAGCAAAATTAAAAAAATATTTTAAAAATTTTAATATGGGGTAGTTTTTTTTAATATAAACACAACACAAAATTTTGAAAAACTATCAAAAAAATTTTTTTTTATTAAAATTGAAATATCTATAAATTTTCAAAATAGTATTAAAAATGAGTAAAATTTTTTTTAATAATATTAAAAATGGTGTAAAAAATTTAAACAAAATATAAATTTTAAAAATTTCAAAATATCAATTAAAAAAAAATTAATTTCAATATAAAATTTGATTAATAAAAATTTTATTTTTATGCAATATAAATTTTATTAAAAAAATGTATGCGTAAATTTAAAAATTATATTTAAAAAAATATTTTTTATAACACATCCAGGATCTATGTATTTTTCTTCAAAAATTATTTTTTCAGTTAAACATTAAACATATTTTATTTCCAACATTTTAAAAACTTAGTTTAAAGTTTTTAATTGCCAATATTTCTTTGACTAATTATATAAATTTTAAATTGAAAAAAATAAATTAATATGAAAATTACATAAACATTCAACATTTTATTAAAATAACATATATACATGACGAAATTAGTTTTTATCCAATTAAAATTTTTTTTCTTAAATGTAATATGCCTTAAGCAAAAAATCAAAATAAGTATATAAAAATATACTTTATGACTTCCAATAAATTACATTCCACATAACCTCAAAAACCACCAATAATCATCAAAATCAAAAGTAAACCGTTAATTTTTTAGTTTTTATTCTCATTTGCCCTCGAAAAGCGCGTTTTCCACGAAACAGTTTTGATCGCAAAAATTTAAGCCAATTTAACGCTTGGCATTACGATTTTGATTTACACGTGTGTACGTATGTATGTATGTGTATATGCGTAAATGGGTGTAAAACTATCAAAAATGCTGGCCTTAACATTTTAACTGCTGTTGTTATTGCTATTGTTCGAAACTTTTTTTCACATTATTATTATTTTATTTTGTATATTTTCGTTTTTTGTTTTTGTTTTTGTATTTACCTTTTGCTTGGCTTAACAAAACAGCGAAATGGCGTGCTAGAATCGAAATAAAGCGAACCACAAAAAAACACCACAACATAATCCACATTATTTGCAAAATTATACAACATATAAAATATATACAAACATACAGATGTATATAATATACAAAAACAAAAAGGAAGTCAAAAAGTGTTGCCGTCATCGCCCGGTAATTTAAAACTGGAGATAATAGAAACGCAGCCACCGCAAAGAATAGAACGGCATAGAAAGGTTGTTATATTAGTAAAACAACAACAACAACCACATGAAACATTAAAATTGGCAGTAAAGTTCGATTTAGTATGTTGTTGCTGTGCGAATAGTTTTGAGAAGAAGATCTGGTTTTGGCGATTTGGGTATAATTATTTATATAGATATACAAAACAAGATTATACATATTTCTACACAAAAAGCAACAATATTGATCGCACACAAATATAAAGATATGGTTATATAAATAATTATATGTATTTAAAAAAAATATGACTAAAATTTTTATGTCTGCATGATTTCGTTTGCTTTTGTTCGAAAAATCTTTCACTTCATTTAAGTGGACTTAACAAAAGTTGTTATTCTCTCGTGTCCCCAGGCGCCAATAAACACTAATCAACAAATTTATGCAGAATTGAAAGATTATTGGTTTAGAATATGAATAGTTGGCGGATGAATAGGCGTTTTCTATCTTTTTTGATATTCTTTTTCAAAGAAGATTTGGTTAAGAATCAAAAAATTCAAGCAAATGAATCTCTTTCAAGGTTTTCTAGCAAGAAACGATGCTTTCTTTGAATTATTATAGTTTAATACTTTTTTAATAACATTTTAGTGCTATGGGAAATTCAAAAGGAAATTTGAAATTCAAATTTAGCACTAAAAACCTTTTATAAGTATTAAATATTCTAATATAGAAACAAATAATATTTTTTTAAGATTAAAACTATTTTCGAAGATATAGGTATTCTGGTGATCCGGACTTCCTGATTTCTTCTTCTATACCGCTTACGCCGCTATAGTCAAATTTATTCAAACCTAGCTGCTTCTGGGCGATTGCCTCCTTCAGATGGTACAGTTTTTCACAATACAGTTTCGAATTAAGAGTTTGGTCGTATCTCCTGGTAGATGTTTCCTTCACAGACCCCCAAATAATGGTTTCGGATAATTATTAAATCCGAAATGGTAAAACCTTCCTGACGAATCAGCCAGCCAGTGAGTTTGGTCATTGTTTGCTGCGACTCACAGCTATTGGACAACGATCGTTTCCGCTTGACGTTGGCCTAAGTGACCCTGTTTTTATCACCAGCAACCACCTGTTTCAGAAATGGATCGACTTTGTTTCATTTCAGCAGCTATTCGTAGATGGAAATTCGATTAATACATCCATGCTTCGAGCTTCTTTGTATATCGAGCCTTATTAACATGATTCCAGGCAGATATTTGAGTCATGACTTACTCCTGGCTAATAGAAATAGTATTTATATGTTGTTCAGACTCTTTGATTTTCATTATTTTATCGATATTTTCGCCAATTGGTCTTCCAGATTGTGGTGCATCTTTGACATTAAAATTCCCGGAAGTTACACGATGGACTCCTGCGTTATCAGCATCCTTATCCTTAACACTATGCACATTTTCAGCCAGCTGGTTTGCGCATTCGTCTTTATCGGAAAAAAATTGTAAAATAAGGCGAATTTTCTCTTTGGTGGTCTCCATTTTTCACACGTTTTCAAGCAATACAGAGTCATGTAATCATAAAACTACCTAAGAAGCTCATTTGGTACGAAATCATATCTTTCTAGCGCCATATAACTTAATTTGATCGAATTTGTGCAACGCGAAATACAGATTATTAAAACCGACTAATGAAAAAATTTCTTCTTTTTTTTACTAGACTGTACTTATGCACATTTATCCATATTCCGAAAAAATTGCAAAAAAAAAATCAAAAACAAAATTCCAGTCTTTTCTTGCAAACACAGCGAATTGCTAATCAAAGAAAGCCTCAACTGTCCAATAACAAGTACAAATGTATGTTTATGTCACCTACACTCACCGGTGTACTTGTGAATTTACACTGAAAACATGCCATTAACGTTTTAATGACAGCAAAAGCGTCGACCAAAAACCGCCAAGTGCCAACTGTCTGGCCTTCTCAACGCCATCGAACGATTATTTTCTTTTTAATAATGCTGCCGCACACAATCCACCACTACGCTATACTACTACTGCGGCTTCCACAACATACACACACACTCTTGTCTACATGAAATCCACGCACAGCAGAATCAAGAATGAAGCACGCAAAGCAATGAAAATATGTAGCAAAGCCAGCAAGTGCGGCGCACTCAGCCAAGTTGTGGCATTAAAAATAATTAAAAAATAGTATAATGAAAAAAAAAAAACAAAAACAAAAGCTGCTGCCACTTTGTCGATAGTTCCGCTAAGTGAACGCATGGCGTCGCACTCACCTTCACCTGCGACCCACAAACGCTGCCAGAAGGCGCATTGTTGGTTTTGTAGAGTCTGAGCGAGCAACGGGACGCGCAAACCGCACATGAGCCGCCGCAAACACCACACACCGCTAGCCAAACCAAATCAGTCAGCCAGTGAGCATGTCAACAACAACAATAACAACAACGACGACTAAGTAAAACTAATATCGCTTACAAAAAACACACAGAAAAAGAAAAAATAATAAATAAAAATAAAAACAAAAACAAATCAAACAGAGCATTCTGCTGTTCCGCTTTGCAGTTCCTTCTTATCTCACATTTCTACTTCTTTTGCTACTTTTCCTACTTTGTCCGCTGCTTCTTCTACTGTTTCAGTGGCGTAGCTGTCTCCGGTTACATTGCATGCTTTTGACGGGTTTCTCTGGCCGATCCGGTGCAGCTTTCTTCTTGGACGCGGCTCAGTGAGTGACTGCACCTTCCTCAAGGCACAAGTGCTTAGCCACTTAGTTACATGTGTAGATATGTGTATGTGTATTCAGTATTTGTATGCGTGTGTTTGCCTGTGGCACTCTATGGTGCAGTGAAAATGTATTAAAAAATTAAAACAATGAAAAAAACAACAACAATTACCGCTAAGCGCGAAGTTTTCGCCGCCAGCGCGACAGCACCTTTCAAAATTGCTGAAGCGTTATAAGAACTAGGAAAAAAATGATAAATCTGTGCGCCTTGAAATTGATTTGATATGTGAAAAGCAGAAATTTTAATTGCCGATTTTCTACCATTTCTACTACTATTAGCTGCGACAACAAGAACAACAACATAAAAAATATTTCAGAAATATTCTTAACCAAAGCAAACAATTGAACCCAAACAAAACTATAAAAAGTGTAAAAAAGTAAATAATAACAACAAAAATAACAACAACTACAATAAAATCGTCCAAAGCATCCATACATTTTCTTCAACGCTGCTTAGCTTCCATCATATGCCACTCCCCTCTGCTACAGGTGAGATACGGTTTCTCTCGCCATCAAAAGCCGCTTAAATTTCAGCTTTCTTACACACACACACATATGTACAGTTATGGACAATAAAATAGAATCAAAGGTGTTGCTTTGAAACAATATCATAATTTTTTTGAAATTTTTCATCTACGTAGTAACTTTTCAGCATAATAACAAAGGCAATAATATGTACTTTTAAAAAAGAGGAAAAGATAGCATTGTCGAGTTTTACAGTTAACTGTAATTTAAAAACTGTAAATAGCGTGCCTCGTGCTTAGTGACAAAATAATAGAATCAATAGCGAAATAGTTTCATAAATGAAAAATGTTGAATTTAAAAAGCGTAAAAAGTAGTTATATTAACTTAATTAGATCTGTGGAATGAGATCTGAAACTAATACAATTACAATTATGAATTTATTTAAAAAAATGGGTCGAGCAAAACATTGTTTATAGGGGGAAAGATTGTGCGTCCAAAATTTGCAAGGAATGGGTCACGCGTAACGGCAAATTGCAAATATATGAAATATGTCTCAAATATTTGTGTTTGATGCCTTAAAATGTCTGAAAAAATAGCCCGATCACAAAAAAATGACTGCGCAAGTCGTTCGAAATATTGCATGATTGCCGATGCGCGTACCGTTAAAGGCCTCTGCAGCCATTCAATAAGAATTATTTGCAAAAATTTCTTCGAGAACAGTAAGAAGACGACTTGTGGAGAAAAATTGCTTTGTCACATGGTCCCGAAAGGTGCCAATGCTGAGAAAAAGGCATAGATACAATCGTACTCAGTTTGCAAAACGACACATTAATTAGAGCGGAGCTGAAAATTAAGAAAAAATGGTTCGACATTTTATAGTCTCAATGCAAAATTAATATGATAGAAAATGATAGTTATGCATGAGTCCGACGTCCAAAAAACAAAGAAATGCGCGTCCGCTACACGACTAGGTCTTTCAAACGCTGTGGGGGCAATATAATGGTTTAGTATTGTTTCTCATATTGTGTTCCGGGACCTATATTTTGAATACAAGAAAACATAGACCGCCATATACACGTTAAGGTTTTAGATAATCTCATATTCTCAAATGCTGACTGGAATTGGCTTTGCATTTTGGCAATTCCAACAAGAGAGCGACCCGAAACATATTTCGGTTCTTGCCAAAAAGTGGTTTTCAGATCATGGTGCTAGCGTTATGGTTTGGCCAGAGTAATCAGCAGATCTGAATCTCATCAAAAACTTACGGAAAATTGTTAAAGAAAATATTGCACCCCTTAAACCGAAAAATAAAGCAGAATTCTGAGAGAAGGTACAAAGGTCTGGTATTCTGTTCCACAGAACACTTTCGGTAGCCTAATTAGGTCTATGCTTAGAAGATGTGCATCTATATTAGACGATTAAGAATACACCACAATGTACTACCAATTTTTCTATTAGTTCCCTTAAAAAAATATTTTTTTTTATTGAAAAAGTTTTTGATTCTATTTTTTTGTCCATCGAATTTTTGAAATATATTGTTTACCTTTGTTTTTGTAATATTTATGAATTCTTTTGTTCCAATATTTTTACTGCTACCAATAGCACTTGATATGAAGTACATAATAAAAATATAACTTAGTTGAATTTAAATCAAATTCATAATTTTTTTGAGAACGGAAAATTAGTACCACGGATGATTCTATTTTATTGCCCATAACTGTATGTATATACATTCATATATAATATTGTATATATAGTTTTCTGTTCTTTTGCGTCCTCTATCGCCTCACAGTCATACATTTAATCGCCTTTGACAATCGAAGAAATCTTCGAATAAAAGTCAAACAGGAAGTTGCACGCTGTGGCGATTAAGAACGCTCAATAAATTCTGTTACAATTGAAACTGGCGTGACTGTGCTTCAAATTGCCGTCCATTTTTCACCTCACCTCAGCTCAATTCAATTTTTGATTTTTACTACCATTTTTACTCTTAGTTCCAGTTGGTGTTATGATTTTGTTCAGCGTTCAATGACATCAGTTGCTCCACCGCTGAGTTCGATAACAGTTTTCAATGTTAGATTGTTAACCTTGTGTGCCGAACAAATAGAATTATGTGTATATGTCTGTGGGCTTGGCGTAAATTAGAGCTTGTATTATTTTATTTTGACGATTTGTAAGGTTTAAATAAGCTGTATTAACTGACTGGTGTGGTCTTATACTATATTAATGAAACGATAAAAAATGTGGATAATTTATTTTGCCATTTTCTATTAATCAAATCAAATTGAGCAATCAAAAAGATTCAAACTGATATTTATGAAGAGAAATAATATTAATGTCTCTATTGTCCCCTTAGATGAAGCTAATGAGTTTATCACAACTCCAAATCAAAAAATATAATCTACGAACGATTTTGCTTCAACGGAAAACGTTTTGTTAGTTCTTTCTAACTGCATTGTTCGGTATAAAGAACCTTCAAGTCGAATTAAGATTAATTAATAAGAAAAACATATATTTTATGAAGATATTTATCTCGATTTTGATGGACTAGTTTGTATAACCGATATATACATTATATTATGTTGCCTTCGCCAATAATCTGTGCCAAATTTCATTAAGTTAATTTGACAAAGAAAAAAGAGGAATTAGCTCATCGTACTGACCTTTTATTTTTCTAATATGTAATCCCTTCCAAATTTTCCTACTTAAGAAAAAACACAGACATTTCAAATCCTGGGCGTGGCTACGTTTCGGACGGTTCATCCGTTGAGTTCAATTTCCGGTGACTCGTTCGAGCCCTTCGACTAGTAACTGACGAGTGACACGCCTGATGTTTAACTACAAGGCCTGAATCGAAGCGAGATTGTCCGCATAAACTTAAGACTTTACATATCCCTACAGGAAAAACTCTAACGACTTGACATCACACCATCTTGGTGGCCAATCGACCGGCTCAAATCTCGCCGAGATTACCAGCTTCAATTTCAGGCATCAAATAGTCGGTAATCATGGCGCGATAACGGTCGAGACTCCACCGGCTCACAAACCACACCAAACCGTTGCTATTTTCTGGATGAAATGACAGCTTTGAATCTCTTCGGTACATACCTGTTGAGCAAGAAATGGGTCTCATCGCTGAATAAAATTTTGCACGAAAACGTCGGATCTTCTTGGAACTTTTCGAAAGGCTGTAGGGCGAAGCGATGTCGCTTGGGAAGGTCGAGAGACTTTAGTTCGCTTTCAATTTAAGATTTCGACGTAAAATTCGCCTAGTCGCTCCATACGTGAGTCTGTGTTACTGCGAACGGCGCCGAATCAACTCTCTAAGGTCTTCGTGTACACTTTTAGCTACGGCTGCTATATTTTCTTCACTGCGTGCTGGACGTGATCTATTGGGTCGAATATTATCCAATAATGAATGCTGGGTCTCAAGATGAATGATGCTATTGCGGATAGTACCCTCAGTAGGCCGAATATATTGATTATAAGTTGAGCAAAGCGCGCAAAACATTCTTTACAGAACGTGAATTTGCGAAATAAAATTGAACAATTTGTAAACGTTGTTCAGCCATAAGTTTTTACATGATTAAATGCCAAACAATACTGAGCAAAAATAACATGACAGCTTGACACGACTCACGCCTGATCTGTCGAAAAAAGGCTAGAGCACCTCTGATTGGATCATCCGTTATATTTTATAGGGTCTTCGACGTTTCCAAGAACAAAGTTCGTTATACACTTAACCTATGTAGTTGACTCAAAGCTAGTCAAGGAGTACTTCACGATCAGAGTCGTTTGGGTACCTGGCCACGACGTGCTAGCCTAATCCTGATAACATTAGAATGGCATTTGGATCTCCATTGTCATCTTGCGTTCTAGCACTAGACCAATGGACCTCGTGTGCGCTTAGCAGATGCTGGTCCACGACCCGTTCCTTTGCTACTGCAAGATCCTTTTGTCCTAGAGTAGAACGCAGGATATTTCCTGAACTACTTGCTTTTAGCAAAGGTCATCTTCCGCAATCGAAAGAGTTCCCGCTGGATATTGCCCAATAAGCATTCATGCTGTAAGGTTAAAAATCTTAACGCACGCAAATTGTCAATGTTTGTATGGAGGAGGGTGAGTTGCAAACATCCAAGCACTTTCTCCTCCATTGACCAGCCCATGAAAAAACTATGGTTGAAATATATCAGCAGTCTAACTAAGATAAGCCGTCTCAACGATAGATTTGTAGGGGTCTTATGATCTATTAGATCCTATTTTTAGGTAACAACGGACCGGCGTTCTAAGCTGTCAAAGTGCGTTTGTATTCCTTGTTAGGCTCGACCTCATAATCTAACCTAACCCAACCCTGTTAAGGGTAGAAAAATATTAAAGAGACGAGATTGAATTATGTAGTATAAACATAAGCGTTTTTAAGTTTTTTTTATTATAGTTGGAGTTTAACATTAGTGGCAATACCATTAATTTAAAAAAGGAAACTTCTTCATGTGCTGGTGGTATTTTGATAGCCTTTTTGTGTGACTTAAAGCATTTCTGTGTGATAATCCGAACCTTACCTTATCCTCATTGACAACTGTGTCTACCCAGCTAAAAAGCTTAGTTAGACTTCTTGCAACTCTTTAAATTAACCACAAGAGATCTTAACTAAAAACCTATTAAATCGCATACGCATGTACTAGAAAACATCTCTGCTTTGCTGTCAGCCAACCAACGAGTCATTAAACCTTATGAAATATTCACACATAACACGACAAAGAGGCGAGGCGTAAGATCCTAAGCCGCCGACATTAAAGCGCATGTCGAAGCCGTTAAGCAAATCTTCACTGGGCGACTTTGCAGCCCTCAGCCCATTGCTGGCTGCCAACTTTACTGCCAATTTGCCATAAATTTGTGCAGCAATCAATTTTCTTATCTGACATAGCGATGCGCTCACTAAATTATCGAAAGTGGACGACGTTTGTGAAGCCACTGCCCCAGGTGGTTAGCTAGTGCACTAGTGTATGCAGGATACCTTCCATAGAAGCGGCCTTGCAAGCCTACAAATTTGCGTGGCTTGCTTCATTAAGCAAATGACCGAAGCGCATGAGTGGCTGCCAGCGAAAAGTGGAAGTAATTAGATGTCGACGAATGGGCTCAACAGCCCGAGTAGCGATAGCGCGTTTGCAGATCGGGCTAAGCTTAGTTCAACGGTCACACAAGAAGCTGCAGATAGTAGAGCCAAGTAGACTCAGGCTATACTTCATAGACAGTTTGCCGCTGAAGAAGAGTTCTACATAAATTCGTTGTTTGCGGTTGTAGCCTTGAGGAAATAGAGTAGGTAGCAGAGAAAAATTCGTGGAAGTGAACTGCAAGTGAAATAAGCAACTGCTTATAAATTTGAGAATGCGTCTATGTACATCTACGAGATGTTTCTTACGAATATTTGTATAAAGCACCGTGAGCCATTTTTTTAGTTTTAAAAATTTTCTTAAAATCTGATCTACTAATTAGTTCCAGGAATAGTCTATACAGAGACTATAACGGGGCACTTTTGGAGAACATGCGCTAAAAGTGGTCTTGCCTTATAACAACTGCAAGCTAGAAGGGAATACGGAAACGATTTTCCAATTTCTCTGTGAAGCTCTATCAGAAACCCGACAAAAAATACTTGACACCAAGTATTGTTTTTTTAAATTTTGCCAGATATTTGTTCGAGGATTCCGAAAAACTGTCTACTTTTTTGAACTGGCTATCTTTATATATTCGTTCCACAAGGTCGAAAACCTGAATTTTTACCTAGAGATCCCAGAGATTTGAGATTAAAGGAAGTTTGAAGAAAGTACTGTATCGTAAGGAGTAGATAGAAGTATATTTTCTTTGTTCTGCTTCTTCAAATTATTTTTAAAAAATTTGTAGGGGCCAGGGGGTAGGATGTGAAATGTCATGCGCCTAATTGTAGGCAATATTTTTAATTAGTATACTGTGATATTTACTAGCAATAAAAGAAAGCTTCTGAAAGTCAGTTTAGTAGTGAAAATTTTATATAAAGGGTGATTTTTTAAGAGCTTGATAACTTTTTTTTAAAAAAAACGCATAAAATTTGCAAAATCTCATCGGTTCTTTATTTGAAACGTTAGATTGGTTCATGACATTTACTTTTTGAAGATAATTTCATTTAAATGTTGACCGCGGCTGCGTCTTAGGTGGTCCATTCGGAAAGTCCAATTTTGGGCAACTTTTTCGAGCATTTCGGCCGGAATAGCCCGAATTTCTTCGGAAATGTTGTCTTCCAAAGCTGGAATAGTTGCTGGCTTATTTCTGTAGACTTTAGACTTGACGTAGCCCCACAAAAAATAGTCTAAAGGCGTTAAATCGCATGATCTTGGTGGCCAACTTACGGGTCCATTTCTTGAGATGAATTGTTGTCCGAAGTTTTCCCTCAAAATGGCCATAGAATCGCGAGCTGTGTGGCATGTAGCGCCATCTTGTTGAAACCACATGTCAACCAAGTTCAGTTCTTCCATTTTTGGCAACAAAAAGTTTGTTAGCATCGAACGATAGCGATCGCCATTCACCGTAACGTTGCGTCCAACAGCATCTTTGAAAAAATACGGTCCAATGATTCCACCAGTGTACAAACCACACCAAACAGTGCATTTTTCGGGATGCATGGGCAGTTCTTGAACGGCTTCTGGTTGCTCTTCACCCCAAATGCGGCAATTTTGCTTATTTACGTAGCCATTCAACCAGAAATGAGCCTCATCGCTGAACAAAATTTGTCGGACGTAAAGCGCGAAACACATTTCGAACCGAACACTGATTTTGGTAATAAAATTCAATGATTTGCAAGCGTTGCTCGTTAGTAAGTCTATTCATGATGAAATGTCAAAGCATACTGAGCATCTTTCTCTTTGACACCATGTCTGAAATCCCACGTGATCTGTCAAATACTAATGCATGAAAATCCTAACCTCAAAAAAATCACCCGTTACTAAATGAATATTTCCACTTACTGTATTTGTTCGCCTCTCATATCTATTTGCATTTCTCATCAATATTTTTCTAAAAACGGCACACTGTATATTTACGCAGCGGCCGAGTGGTGATGGTTTTGCAAGCGCTTCGTGCGCTGGTCAAGTCCATAAATTTGCAATATGGATGGACGGAACCATTCACCCATGCAAAAAGAAATAAAAAAAAAACAAAACAAAAATTGATTGTAACCTTCACCATTTATGTTGTTGTTACTGCCGTCATTATTGTTGTAAATGCTAAGCGAACTTAGGCCGCTGCTGCCGCCAGCAAATCTTCGCTTCGTTCAACTTTATGCTACTTTATGGTTGCAGGTTTCGACATAAGAATGTTGTTGTTGTTATTTTTGTAAAATTTATGTGTCTATCTATGTGCAACAGCTAGCCACAATGTTAGCATCATCGGCCAAACATCGCCACGTTTAATGCAGCCCGATAATAACAACAATAGTAGCAATGAAATGTTGAACTTTTGTAACAACTACAACAACAACAAAATGGTGGCATAAAAAGCACCAGCACCAACTTCGTTTGGTGAATGCAATTGAAATAGCAACAGCAACAGCAGCAACAACAACAAATCAACATTCACTGTTGCACCAAAAATTGTGTGCATAACATTCAAATGCAAATAATTGCCGCAGCACAACAATGTTCGCCGGCAACAGCAATGAAAGAGTGGCAACAACAATGAAATAGTACCAACAACAATGAAATAGTGGCTGGCAACATTCACTGCCAAAAGCGATGGTTTATTGGTGAAGCTGCAGCTGTAGCTGTTGTTGTTTTTGTGCCATTTGACATGATAGTTGTTGTTGTTTTTGTTGTTGGCTTTTTTATTGTTGTTGCTGCATTTGATTTTTGTTTTTGTCGTTGTTGTTTATTTTGTTGTTGTTGTTGTTTTTGTGGTGCATATTTTTGTTATTGTTGTTGCATTTTATTATTTATTTATTGCGCTTCTTTCTTAAAGCCTCAAGGCAAAGGAATGGGCGTGTGGCGGGTGGTGGGAAGTAAGCATTTGCCCAGTTCTGAGCTTGACTGCTGCTCACACACCGGCCAACAATGGCTCTGGCGCGAGCACAACTCAAGCGCCTACCGCCAGCGAACTGAACTCTGCGGCTTGCAACAAATGCATTGTTTGCCTTCGCAACTTCTGTATTGCGGATCATATTGTCTCCACTACATGCACGCCAAATACTCCTATGAAGACATATGTATACATGTATATGTGTATATGTGTATGAATGTGCGTCAACAGCTGCCGGTAATGCAACGCCACACCTCTAGTTTCGGCCCACTGCATCTAAAGTAGTGATATTCTACATTCTTTTCACATTGTTGTTGTTGTAGTAATTCTTACGGCGCTGTTGGAAAATTCTCGACTCTACTCGCCGTGCTCCGAAACGAGTCTTTCGCCGCAGCGCAATTGCAGCATTCACTAGTTTGCCACATTGCAGTAGCGCGCTCCCTCCTCGCTTCTATTGTGGTTGCTTTATTGTTGTTGTTGTTGTTCCTACAATTCTTATTCTCATTGCTAGTCTGCAGTGGCATTGCGGCGGTTTTATGCTTTGGCAATCTGCAAAATTTTATTGGCGCAACGGCAGTTGCTTGCTGCTTGTTGGCGATTGACAGTTGCTGTCGCAGCCGCTGTTGCTGCTCCTGCTTCTGCTATTCCTGCCTCCGCTGCTGCAGTTGTTGTGGCTGCCATTGCTTGCCGGTAGCGATTTGTAGCGGCAGCGTGTTACTGGCTTTGCTCTGCTGGCGCGGAATGCAATGAAATGAAATGAAACTGCATTCTTTTGTCTAGCCGTAATGCATATCTGGTTCTCAGTCGAAGAACTGGATTTTTGCTTGGCATCAAGCATCATAATTTTTATTATACCTTAGCACGAAGTGTCGTAATGAACGGGTTTATTACATACCCACAGGGTAGGTGTATTAATGAATTCTAATATTATTTATTTGTTTTTACTTCTTTTCTACAAATTCCAGTGTTTTATTTCATTATTGAACTGAATTCTTTTTTGTCGGACATGAATTATAAAGTTTCAGAAAGTTGTTATGATTTTTAATTTGAAATTATATCATATCTGTTTATGGTTCAAAGATATTCTTGCACTTAAAAACCTTTAAAGACATTTTTTACAGAAGGTGGAGATCAGAAGAACTATAAATATATATTTATCCTGGATGAAGTATAAACTTTAGTTTTTTGCCTGTATATTTCCTATCCCAGCGGTTTATAAATATTTATTCCCACTCTGATCCCTAACCAACTTTAAATATGCTTTGAGATTTTATGTAAATCATGCTTTATTAAAGATAGGTTTGCGGTTTACGATATACTATACATAGAATAAATCTAGTATAAATTATATTCGCCGTCTTCGATTTTGCTATTTCTCTGATCTTTGTCTTTAAGCGCTGCTCTTTTGTGAAATATTTAATGTTAAAAAGCTTCCATTTGCTATTCGCTAATACTTATTGAAATGTCAGAGTTTCCATTCCATTGACCAATGTGTCATTTGGAAGAGTTCTACCGCCAGTATTGTTGTAATTTTACTGTGTAGGTTTTGGTAAAACGTTTTGCTACTTAAATCTCGTTAAATACTGAAAATATCAAAAAAAAAAATTGAATTGATATTGATCAATAAATATATTTACATTATCACCAAAAAAATTGATTGAAAATTGAAATGAATACCGTGTGATTAAGTTTGACCCGGACTTAATCATTTAAAATGCATACGCAAACTCAAACTGTTCTTTATTATGCAATTCGTAGATCTATTCGTTTGAAGTTTGATCTCCATATGTCAATTAGTGTGTGTTAGGCAGCTGTTTATTTACAACACGAAAACGTCGTCTGGCGATTTTTAAAACGGGAAAAGTTTTATTATTCAGTTTGCTTGAAATTTTGTGTTTTCAATGGAATTACAATTACGCAATCGCTGGAAAGTGTATTGGGTATACTTTATTACGAACGCAAGTATTTGAGTGGCGCAGGACATTCAGTAAACGTCGCGGGTCATGCGGACCATTCGCATTCCATCTACCTCTGTTAATGACCATAACTTGGTAATATCTAAAAATCATCGCGTTGGCGGGTAAGCAGAGGATCTCAATATCGCTTATAGATTAACTAAAAAACACTATGTTTAATGTTTTGAGTATGAAGCGTGGCTGTGCTGGACTCGTACCACTCGAATCAGTTTCACACGAATCTTTTGAAAAACTACTTAGAGTAGAGGTCGTAAAAGAGATCCTTGAAAACGTAACTGAGGACCCTAGATTCATAAAATGCATCATTACTTGGGACGAGGCATGGGTTTCAAGAAAATTACTTTGAAATTGTTTAATATCCATTCCAAAAATTAGCCGAAACGGGAAAAACTTAAATTCCTAGACAAGGCTTATAACAAGTGTATGGAAACTGTGTATTGAAGTGTTACTATGCTTGTATTGGCTCAGGAGTCAAAGTTGAAGGCAATAATAAAGCTTTGTGTTATAGAAAATATTTGTTTCTTTCTTTTCCATTTAAATTTGATCGATATGTTAAATAAAATAAGAGCTTAGTTTTCTATTCTATCCCTATATTCATTTTCATAGTCTGTAAAGCTGTATACCGCCCGGAACTTTTTTTATAGTTGCGTAGTTCCATGTTTAATATGAGTCAATCAAATCTTTCTTATTATTCAATTCATTTAAATAAAAGTTAATGTATTTCAAATTACTGCGCATTTCAGTTTGACATTATACCAACCAGTTTGAAATATAACCAAGTGATGTCGTAACACTATTTTATTATTGCAAGCAAGCTATACTTAAGTAATAATTGCAGAAAAAACAATAATCCTAAGCAGCAACAATTAAAATTATTTTATTAAGAAAAGCTTTTAAAATCTTAAAATCATATAAGTATATATTTACTTTGCACACAGACAAATCTTTCTTTATATAGAGAATACTCATATAAAATCATAAAACATGTAAATTTATAAAATATATATTTCAAGACAAATAATGATAAACGTGAAACTAAACAAACAAATTGATGCCATATCATTTTTCCACACAAAAATTTCGAGCGGTAACATAGCCTTAATATTTATTTTTAAAGTGTTTTTCTACATCCATATTTTCCCATGATTCAATAAATCATACCGCTGCACGCCATTATATCTCTTTCATTGTCAAATATTGCTCTACCAACCCTTCATTGTTTACTCTTGTTAAAAATAACCTGCGATTCTTCACAAACAACCTCCACTTGCCCACTTCTTATAATTGAAACAAAGAAAGGTTAAATATGAAAAATTAATACAAAATTCCCATAACAATTTTGTTTTCAGTTGCGAGATAGGCTTAACATTGAAAGCTGAAGATTTTGCTTTTCAAACACACCTACTTTTATTTAACTGCGTTGTTATTTACTTTGTACAATGTACTTATGAAAACATATAGGCAGGCGCAGTTTGTTGCAGCCAGTGGAAGAGTCTGTTGTATATCTTGTTCGTTTTCGCATCCCAAAAATTTTATTTCAATGTTATTTAAAGCAGCTGCGTTGTTAAGTGTGCTTTACTTTAGATGTTTTTAATATTTTTATACCCTGAACAGGGTATATTAAGTTTGTCACGATGTTTGTAACACCCAGAAGGAAGCATCGGAGACCCTATAAAGTATATATATAAATGATCAGTATGTTGAGCTGAGTCGATTTAGCCATGTCCGTCTGTCTGTCCGTCCGTCCGTCTGTATATATACGAACTAGTCCCTCAGTTTTTAAGATATCCTTTTTAAATTTTGCAAACGTCATTTTCTCTTCAAGAAGCTGCTCATTTGTCGGAACGGCCGATATCGGACCACTATAACATATAGCTGCCATATAAACTGAACGATCGGAATCAAGTTCTTGTATGGAAAACTTTGACATTTGACAATGTATCTTCACCAAATTTGGTATAGATTATTTTCTAGGGCAACAATGTAATTTCCGAAGAAATTGTTCAGATCGGATTACTATAGCATATAGCTGCCATACAAACTGAACAGATAGTTACTAACAGAAATGCACCTGTGAAGGGTATTTAGCTTCGGTGTAACCGAAGTTAACGTTTTTTTCTTGTTTTTTTTATATTTTTGTAATTTTTTTAATCCAACATCTTCATATAGGAAGCCCTTTTTGAAGTATGTACTTTGTATAGTGATTTTCAATTTATTTTTTTTATTTTTATTTTTTTTAATTTTTTATTTTTTTTTCTATATTTTTTAACCATAAAATATTTTTGGAGGTGTGGTAGCTTGTAGCTTTAGTCGTTATTGAAGTCAATACTTTGGTTGAGAGATTATATTTGTATGTACCTTCAAGCGTTGAGAATTTGAATGCTTATCAGCACACGATTGCTTCATAATTACTCCCCTATTGCTGTTTTTAATGAAAAAAAATAAAACTAAATTTTATTTTTGAAAATTTTTTAAAATAAATAGTAACTCCTTAAATAGATGAGTACTTTGTTTCGTCAAAAAATAAGGAGTGATCCATTTCGAGGCTTCCAACTTTTTTTAACACTGAAACTTCAAATTTAATTTGGAATGTTTATTATCATTCGAAAGAACATTCTTTGGCATTTTTTTTTTAAGATTATCTCTGTCAAATGTTGGCCGTCTCAGATGGTCCATCTTTTGAGTCCAATGTGTGACTCGTTCGGGCATTTCGACTGCTAACTGGCGAATAGTAAGCGTGATGGTTTGCTCCAAGGCCTGAATCGAAGCGAGGTTATCCGCATAGACTATAGACTTCATATCTCCGCAGGGAATAGTCTAAGGGTGTGATCACGCGATTCTGGTGGCCAAACGTGATCTATCAAAAAAAGGCTATTAAAAAAGTACTTCTACTTCGATCAGCCGTTATTATTAACAAAATTAAATATAAATGTCCTTCTATTTTTAGTCATAAATATTAGTCAATATTTTTTCCGATTTTTTTTTACTTTCATTAATTAAAAGTTTTTAAAAAGGTTCAAAGTGTTACATGCAAAAATAATTTGTTGTTTACGAAAGAAGAGCAAAAAAACATATTTTTAATTACAATAAGTAATTAATTGTATATGTGTAAATAATTTCATTCCATACATTCTACTTTGGCATGCTATTTATCACTTTCAACATTCTATAAGTGTGTCTTGACGTAAGCCAAACAAGCAAACAATTAAGACGCTTATTAATTACCTTCTAGCTGTCACCTGTCGGCACACACAGATCGTTCGACAACAGATCCGCAAAGTACAATTTTTTCCTGAACAGCTGTTATATTACTTTATTTCCCTTCCACTAACTAATTAATTTTATATTTTCGCTCACTTCGCGCTTTTTCGCATTTCAATGCTAATTTGACAAACCAAATGGAAGAGAAAAGAAGCGAAATAAATAAGATTTTAACAAGTATATTAGCGGCTAGAAGTTCTAAGCGTTACTTTGCCAGATGTTGGAATGTTTTAGTATGTACATAATAGTATATGAATATGTAAAGTTTAACTTTTGTGCTGATATATCTGCGCATATGTATGTGCTCATGCAATTTTTCAGCTCAGCGTGTTGCTGCTATTAAGCTATCTGACCATTAACTCATAACCTCGATTTAAATATTGGCTACAAATTTGCACATATCTTGCTTGTAGAACATTCAAAACAAACTCGGCTGGCCGGTCGTGTTTGTTTGCTATACTTTTACATACATATATTTATATTTACATATACACACACATTGACATATTTTTAGAAGTGTTCAGTAATTAGTTTACACGATTTTTTCAAATATGCTCTTTGCCATTCAGCTGCCACAAGAGATTTACTTTTTCATATAATTATTGTATGTATGTATTTAAAAGAGTTGGCAATTTTTATCGCATGCAACAAAACACCTTCGATTCGATTTGCCGCCAATGATTGCATTGAAAAAAAATGCGCAAATCAAAATAAGCAGTATAACACGCAGCATTTAGCACAACAGCAAAAATATGTAAAGCATGCGTTTTTTATGTAAATGCCTATATGTACATATGTGTATAAATATATAAAATAATATATGTTTGTATATCACACACATTTTAAACTTGGACTTTTGTTTTAGGTCAAGCGTGTATCTAGTTGACTTTGGATTATGACTTAATGCCTGATATATTTACGTGCATGCAGAGTGTCTATCTATGTACATACATACATATATACATATGTACAGACATTAAGCTAGCATAGTAATTCTTTGTTCTTAATACGAGGGCTGCTATATATATTTCTGGCCTAGGCAACACTAAGTGTTGCCAGGTGCAATCCGACATTTCCATTGGAAAGTTTGACATTTTTTAGCATAACATCACTCAGAACGTTTTGTCATTTAATCGTGAATTGTTTTATTTACAGGGCATTAAAAAATTCATCTCGGCCAAAAAATGAAAATAACTCGTGAACATTTTCGTGCGATCATTTTTCACAACTTTCTACGTGGATTATCACGACAAGAGTGCATCGATGAACTAAAATCTTTGTATGGCTATGAAGCACCATCCTATAGCACTGTGAAAAGCTGGTACAACGAATTCAATCGTGAAGGTCTTCCAAAAACAGCCGTTGTGCCAGAAAACATCGATGCCGTACGTGAACTGATAATGCAAGACCGTCATGTAACATACCTTCAAATAGAGGCATGCCTATGCATTTCTCGATATTGCATGAACACCTGGCCGTAAAAAAGGTTTGTTCTCGTTGGATCCCGCACAATTTGACAATCGCTCAAAAAAGGCTCGTGTGGATTGGTGTAAAGAAATGCTGAAAAAATACGATCGCGGTGCTTCAAAAGACGTTTATAAGATCGTCACAGGTGACGAATCATGGATCTATGCGTATGAGCCCGAAACAAAACAGCAATCGACCGTGTGGGTCTTCCAAGACGAGCCAAATCCAACGAAAGTTGTCGTGGAAGAAGCACTTCGAAGTAAATGGTCGCCTGTTTCTTCGGCAAAACTGGTCATGTGGCGACTGTTCCGCTTGAGCAACGTAGGAAGAGAAGACGAATCATTGTGCACCATGACAATGCGAGCTCTCACACATCGGCTCAAACCAGCGCCTTTTTGACCGGCCAAAACGTCGAATTGATGGGTCATCCGCCGTACAGCCCTGACTTGGCACCCAATGACTTCTTTTTATTCCCACACATCAAGAAAATAATGCGTGGTCAACGATTTTCGTCGCCAGAAGATGCTGTTGAAGCATTCAAAAACCATGTTTTGGAGGTGTCTCAGTGGGAGTGGAAAAAGTGCTTCGAAAATTGGTTTGAGCGCATGCCAAAGTGTATAAATCTTGATGGAGAATATTTTGAAAAACAATAAAACCATTTTCGTTGATAAATATTCCTATTTTCATTATTAGGCCAGAAATATATATAGCAGGCCGCGTAGCAAGTGAGGTGGCAGAGTTTTTAACTATTCGGGGTTATATCCACTTGAAAGTCAGAAAAACATCGTTTTTTTTTAAATAAAGATAGTACTGTGTACTGCCCAAAAAATAAGGTGACATTTGAATTTAAACTGCGCGCGTCGAAGGATTTTCAGAATTATTTTTTTTTTGGGTTGGTAGTCATATTTGTGTCAAATATCATGTCAAAAGATTCATTAGTGTTTGAAATACGTGTCGTTTTGTGAGCTGCTAAAAGTGAGTTTTTCGGTTTTTGCGATGTCGAAATTTGTTGGGCAAAGAATTTTCATTAAATTTTGTTTACGGAATCAATTTTCTGTTGCGGATACGTTGAGGATGGTGCAGAATGCCTTTGGTTATGAAGCTATGTATGTCCAAAAAAAATGTTTACAAGTGGTATAGTGAGTTCCAAGCCGGCCGTGAACGTGTCGAAGACGAAGAGCGTCCAGGGCGACCATCAACCTCAACCGACGAAGCTCATGTTCAACAAATCAAAGATTTGGTGTTGAAAAACCGTCGATTAACAATTAGGGACTTTGTTGATGAAGTTGGCATATCGAAAGGCTCAGCCAATACCATTTTGAAGGATGTTTTGGGCCTCAAGCGCGTCAAATCTCGACTGGTACCGAAAACATTGAATTTTTTGGAAAAAAGGTCGCGTTGAAGTGTGTGAAACGATGCTTTCCGACTACCAGGGTGTCATGAAATGCATTATAACTGGCGATGAGACTTGGATCTATGCTTACGACCCCGAAACAACCGATCAATCTTGCGAATATCGTGCCAAAAGAGAGCCGAGAGAGATTTTGAACGATTATGGACCCCTTTGTACGCTTCAAAGATAATTGAGAGAGCGTTGAAGACTTGCCTCGTTCTGAACGACCTGCGACCTCTTCAACTGATGAAAATGTTAAGAAAGCGAAGAATATGGTGCTTGAAAAGACAATAGTTGGAGATATAGATGGTGAATATTTTGAGTATGAAATACTTTCTTGCTCGACTCGTCTCGATAAAACTGATTTCTTTTCGAAAAGAATACCGTAAACTGGTCTCTTTGAACATGACGAACTGAAATTGCCGCTCCATGGAACTCGATGGAAGAGTTAAAACAAAAGTGCTTATGAAAAGAGTTCCTAGGACTGGAAAATCGTTGGCATAAGTGTATTACATGGGGATTTTGAAGTCGACAAAATAAATATTGAGGAATAATTAAAAATCTTGCCTTTTAGTTACAATTTCCGGGTACTTTTTTGTCACAATATATAACGCATTTTTTCTTTTACATGCTAATAGAATTGAAAAAGGTTGGAAATTTAATAAAATATTCTTTAATTTAATATAATAATATTGCAGAAGTAATTAACATATAGTGAGTACATTGTAATTAAATTTTGGATTACAAAGTAATGATTGCCATGTAGCTTTGTTGTGACAGTTTAATTATATTTTTTCTGTTAATGTAATCAAGTTTTTGATTTCAAGATAATGATTAATGATTACATTTTTGTTGGGGTTTAATTATATTTTTTACTGCTTACAGTAGTTTATTAAAAGTAAATAGTATAAATACTGGTATTGCAATTAAATTTTTGATTACAAAGTAATGATTGCTATGTTACTTTGTTATGACGGTTTAATCAAATGATTTTAATCGTACATAAGTAAAGAATGAATCATTATAAGTACTGGTATTATAATTATATTTTTGATTACCAAGTAATGATTACCGATTACTTTATTGGGGGAGATTAATTACATTTTTTAAATATTTTAGCATTTCTTTCAGCAAGGGCAAAAAACTTATTTTTTCAGAATTTTGCGTTTTTTTTATTCTTCAGTAGAAAATGTATCAAAATTAAATTTCCAAAAAATTGTACCACCCTAATGTACATATAAAGTTCAAATTCTTATGAAACATATATTCGTATTTATGTTAAAATGTGATAAATAAAATTTTTATTAAAAAACGTGCCTATCAATTGTAGCTTTTTATTTATTTCTACAACCGATGCCGACACAATTTTTTATTTTTTTTATTTGCGAAGTAAATTTGCTTGTTTATGCCTGAGAGTAAGCAAAATAATACTTCAAAAGTGTAGTTGTTGTTACAACACTTAAAATAGCGGCGCTTGCTGTTTTTGGCTTGTTTGTTTATTGTCGGAGAGATGCTGGCACATCTGTTTCTGTTGTTGTAGTTATTTTGTTTATTTCAGTTACAACGACGTAAGGTTGCTGACTTCTTAAGTCCAGCTACATCTTAATGTATATATGTATATACAATATATAGTATATTCATACATATGTAATATTTCTATTTTGCGGTGCTATTTTAGCATTTTTATTCTATTCCATTCATTTTATTTTTTCTGCTATTCTTCTTACACTTTTCTCACCTAACTTTCAACAGTCCGTTTTAAAGCAGTTCGTTTATACTTTTTCTGCATACATATGTATGTATATATTTCCTTCTACTTGAATACCCATATTCTTTTCTTCGTGTTATTCATCTCAAGTGATGTGTGATGCGTGGAGTTTGCTGCTTAAGTCTTTTGTGCGCTTCTTTCCATACAATTTCCCTTCAGCGTGTGTGAAGCGGAAACACTCTCAAAGCGATTGTGGTCTAAGAGTGTTAAAAGTATATCAGAATATGACGCTATGAGCTTATATTTAAAAGCGCATTTCATTTTTCCCAAGAAAGTGCAGTAGAACTGTAAAGTACCATAGACCATGCAACATAATAGCGGTTTCTTAATAGATCAACGGTGCTTGCTCATTTATAAAAAGGCCAATGAAATGTGGCTTAAGTATTAGAGACAGTAATAAAAGCAGAAGCAGTGGGTAAAGCTATAAAAATATGCTGCTGTGCACTGAAGCTCCACAATTTTTCCGCCAAGTTTCCTCTTCCAAATTTGATCTATATTTCTGAGGAAATGAGGCTTACTGTTTTATGAGTTTTTGTTTTGTATTTTTTTTCATTATCGAACGGCAGGTGGTTTTCATTGATGATTTTTTTTGAATAGAAATGCATTTTCTACGCCGTTGTCTTAGTTGCCCCGCTGTCTACTGCATTCCGGGTTATGTAGTCTCTAAGGAATCTGTGTAGTTTCAAACTTTTATAAACTCAACTTTGCGCTCATATTATATTATTATTTTCGTTTTTAGTTCGCATATTTTCAAATACATATTTATGTTGTTTTTGCTACAAAATATTTTGTAGTATTTTTTCTTTAAAATTTCTTTCTTTCATTTCAGCTTTATGCACACTTTATTTTGGTTATCTTATCGGCATTTAATACCCCTTTATATTAAATCGCTTTCTGTTTTAGCTTCAAAATATTTGCATATTTTAGACATAACGGTTTATTAATTAATTTGACCATTTATTTTTTCTATTTTTAGTGTTGCGAAATTGAAATCAAAGGAGAAAATTAAATCGGTAAGCTTGCACATTTTTATAATGCATATTCAAAATCATAATTAAGATTGGGCTAGTAATAAAATCCGTAAGCTATCGTTGGCAAATATTCAAAAACAAATAACGGTATATGCAAATGAATCGACTAACTAGCTGCTGGTTGATTGTAGGTGTGTTGGCACTAAATTTCAAAGTTATACTCGTATCGACAGTATATATTTTTTTATAAAAATAAATTTTTAGATGAAAATTAATTAATTTTTTAAATAATTTTATTTTTTTTTTAATTTTTTAATTTTTTTTATGGTTGTTTTTATAATTTGATTAAATATTTATACATTTTTGTAGAACTATTTTTAATTAATTAAATCAAAAAGCTTTGGTGGGGTTGCCAGATAAAATATTTTGGTCGTTTTTTGAAAATAGATGCTTTATTAATGACTTTTGATTTAGAAAACATTTATTTTTATTACGAAATTTAAAATTAAAAGAGTAGAAACTTTGATAGGGTTACCACAGAAAATATTTCAGTGAAATTTTGAAAATATATGTTTTATTAATATACTTTGATTTACGATTTGGCAGAAAACCTTCATACTACGAAATTAAAATTTGGAAGAGTAAAAAATTTAGTAGGGTTGCCAGAGTTCTTTAAAAATCCTTTACGATTAATTTCATTCCATATACATATGTATGGTAAATATAGGAAACTTAAAGAAACTGAATTAAATACTTAAAAATATTTATACTCGTATAACTTTGTATAAAAGTTTTCAATTTTCCAAAATTTAAGTTTTTAAATTTTTTGAAAACTTTTTAATTCATTGGAGTTGATATTTGACAGTTATTTGTAGTATCCCTTAATTTCTTATAGGGCAATGCCATGAAAAATTCTGCCATATTTTAGTTTAAATAAGTTTGGCAACCCTAGGTAGGTGAAAGTAATTTATTATTGCTGGAAAGTTGTTGAGTATAACATATATATTTCATTCTATAGTTAATTACCACACAAATAAACGCAAGTCATTATTAGTTTTTAAGCAAAGCTTGATCTATTAAATTACCAACAACTCATTAAATATTCTTGCGACATTTTCAAAACTACGAAAAGTGTGCTAACTACTCAAGAACTTCTTATATAAACACTTTTCTGTTGATCATATCATTTCGATATCATCATTTAATGATTCGGCTTTTATTAATCTCCTCAATTCATTTTTCGACCGGCAATGAGCCATCTTCTGATTGACGAATAGCAAACTTGTTTCAGCAGCTGTACCTGTTTCCCATGTGCGGCTCGTAAAATATGAGCAAAAATTATGAACTTGTTTTGTCATAAATTAGCATAAATTATAAATCAGTATCGCAAAACAAGTCGCGGCCAACGCCGAAAAACAAAACAAAGTGAACGAAACGACGCAAGCAGCAGCGCCACCACGCGGCGGCTATGCAGTTGTGGTCCAGTGATCAGGCTGATTGCATGTAAGTTTTGACACAGCGTTCACGCCTGCGTCTGCGCCTCCGCTATCAACACCAGCTATTCCGCCAGCACCGCGCTATCAATAACAACAACAATGAACAAAAAATTAAAACAAAACGCAAAGCCAGCCATTGAAGCGTTAAAAAACACGTTTCATTTGTGTTAATTACCGTCATTTGTTGCTTTAGCTGTTATTGTTGCTGCTGCCGTCTCGATAGATGCCAAAAGGCTGACTTCATCGCTAAAATCTCAAAACATGCTTCAATTTTGTGGAGATTTTCGCAACCTCAACGCTAAAATTGCCCACTTGGTGCGCAGTAAAGCATAGAATAGCCGTTGGAGTCTTGCAGAAAGGCAAATATACTCATCTATTATGTTGTTGTATACGTATATGCTGTTGTGCATGTATGCTTTGTTGCCATTGTGTGTTGCGGTGGCCTTTTTGCTATTAGAAGTTGACTTTGTTTACGACTATGGCATTGATTTAGTGTTGGTCGGACAAAAAAACATTTCACTACTGAATAGCTGATGAGCTGATGCTAATTTAGTTGTTGTCTTGTTTGCTGTTATTAAATTGTTGAAGTGTTATTGGTTGCTAATCGGCGACGCAAAGTATTTAGCGTTTATTTTAGCTCAAATTATTGTAATTTCTCCAAAACCGCTTATTAGTCTGTGTTGTTTTAATTAGCAGCGCCATTAATATTTTCTTCTTTATTTATTTCTTCTTTTTCTTTTGTAATTTTTTTATGATTAATAATAAAAAAAAATAATAAATATAGTATAAGAATTTCTCAGTAAAAAGAAAGAAGTGCTTATATTCGAAATATGAGTTCTTCAAAGAGATTATTTTATATTCCATTTTCAATATAACCTCCTCTTTTTTTACTCTGAACTGGGTAAAATATATATACATACATACACATATGGACAAAATAATAGGTGTGCCTATGCGTGATGCCATTTTTTTGTCAAAAAGTGTTGTAACTGTTATTTATTTTTAATACCGCTATGTTTTTATGATGGACGCGTTTTAGTAGCATGGTGGTGTCAACAGTTTGCATTACTCATTCGGTGATTTTGCTTTTTAGTGACGAGTGATCATTGTTCATTTAATTTTGCTTGGCCATTAAAATAGGTGTAGTTCATATTTTTCGTAAAGAAGTTGTTAATTCGTACTATTTACCATACCAAAGTAAGTATTTGAGTATTTCCAAATTTATATTAGTTTAAATATCACAAACTGACAAACAAAAAATTTTCAGAATGGGTCGCAAGAGACACTGCACCGAAATAGAACGCCAATTGGTTAAAAAACTACGTGGTGAAGGGAAAACATATAAATTCATAGCCAATACGTTAGAGCGATCAGAAAATTTTGTCACTAATGCTCTAAAAGGAAAAAAAGGGAAGGAAACTCGTGGCCGTCCAAAATTAACCTGCCCAATTGATGACCATCGTATAGTACTTATGGCAAAAAAAGACCCTTTTATCTCTTCGCGACAAATTGAAGCGGAGGTGGGACTTAATATAAGCTCGCGGACAATTCGGCGTCGTTTGGTGGAAGCTAAACTACCAGGGCGAACGGCCAGAAAAATTCCTCTGCTACGAAAGAACAATATCCAGAAGAGGAAAACTTTCGCTACTGAACATAAAGATTGGTGTGGTCCCACTGGAGAAAAAAGGTGGCGAAATATTTTATTTGGTGATGAAGTGAAGATAAATCTTTGCGGAAATGATTCCATGAGAAGCGTACGCCGTCCGAAAGGCAAGGAATTCGATTCCAGATACACCAAAAAGACAGTTAAGCATGGGGGCGGAAATGTTATGGTGTGGGGATGTTTCTCCTGGCAAGGTGTTGGTCCATTATTTTGGATAAAGGATACAATGACCGCTGTTGAGTACAGGGAAATATTACAAAATATTATGCTACCATATGCGGAAGAAAATATGCCTCTGCGCTGGTGTTATCAACAAGATAACGATCCGAAGCATACCTCGAGGTTAGTATCTGAGTGGCTCATAAATTCAAATGTAACCTGTATGAAATGGCCAAGTCAATCTCCTGACCTCAATCCGATTGAGAACTTGTGGAGTGACCTCAAAAGGAGATTGGCAGGCTTTTCTTTTCGAAACAAGGAGCAATTGTGGCAAAAAGCTAAGGAATTGTGGGATGCAACTCCCTTGGAGACTTGTCAAAAGCTAGTACAGTCTATGCCCAAGAGAATAGCAAAACTTATCCAAAACAAGGGAGGATATACCGGCTATTAAAAACTTATAGGCTAAGGAAATAATATACTGATTTTTTTTTTTTATTTTGAAAAAACTTTTTTACACCTATTATTTTGTCCAGGGAAATATGTTTTTATAATTGAATTTTTTGTTTTAAAGCTTACAGTAAGAAAATTGCAAAGTATTTCTGTTTAATAAAGAGAAATACTTTTATTACTAAAGAAAAATTTGTTTTAATTGCATATGATTTCACGATATTTTGGTAAAATGTAATACACCTATTATTTTGTCCATATGTGTATATGTACATATGTATATAATGAGCCATGTCAATATGTTAATCCATGTAATTTTCACAGGCTTCTGTTGAAGCCAAATTGACTCCATTACGGGAGTTCTGTATTGACTGAAACAAATGGTAGTCCGAGACTTCCCAGCCAAGCTCTCCCAGTTTTTTCCGAGTCATCAAAGATGTGTGTGGTCTAGTGTTGTCCTGATGGAAGACGAAGCCTTTTCTGTTGATCAGTTCTGGCCGTTTTTTTCGATTGCTTGCTTCAAACTCATTAGTTGTTGAGAGTATAATGTAGAATCAGTCGCTGGACGAGGCTTGAGCAGCTCATAGTGGATCCTCCTTCCATCCTCCTCCATCCTTTCTAAACCAACCAAACACTTAGCATATGCTTTCGAGACGTCAACCCTGGCTTTGCGAACATTTGTTGAGCTTCACCACGCTTGGACCATGATCTTTCTCGTACATTATTCGTCGTATTTGATCCACTTTTCGTCTCCTGTTACCATTCGCTTCAGAAGTGATTCGATTTTATTTCGTTTCATCAAAGAATTGCCGAAGTTCATTCGGTCCATTAAATTTTTCACAGACAATTCATGTGGTAACCAAACATCTTGTATCTGTCCGGGTCAAATTTGATCAATTGGAATACAATTTTTTCTTGTTTTTCAAATGCTCCCAACTCCACTTTTCACTTCCTTCCTTTTTTTCTACAAACTCTAACTTTGTATAATCCTTCAATCCATATACGACTCCATTTTCGATTGCTCGGCCTTCAAACTGTTTGAAACCGATTTAATTGAAAAAAACCGAATTATTTATTTTTTTTCTTACGTTTTTTGTTTCGTCAATTATTTTTTATATAACATATACTCCCAATGCTATAAATTTATCATAATGTTTCGGTTTTTTTATTTGAACAATTTCTATAATTTTCGCATTTTGCGGAAAATATCGCTTGCGTGACTAAACATTTTTTCGGCCTCGGTTCACTTGTCAGCTGATGAGCACAAATACGGCGATTTTCTACGGCAGCTTAGCTAGATTTTAATGAGTTTGCTCATTAATTTGTAATTTATATAAGTATGTAGTAAAAAGCACGCAATGCAGGAAAAACTCCTTTGATTAAATTTTTGCAAATCGATTACTCGTACCATTGTTAATGAATCGGTGAATTTGGCGATGTTTTGTTTTGTATTTTGTATGAATTCATTTCATTATTGAGGAAGCCATCAAATTTGCTATGCTCAGCGTTTTATAAATTAAATAGGTTTTAATGGTGGCAAGACAGGCTATTTTTATTGCGGTAGCAAACATGAATATAATGCAAAGAAATATATTAATGTATTTTCAAGCTATTCGTTAGTCCACTGGTTCTCAAGTTGAATTAAAAAATGCGGTAATATTTGGTTATGTAATTGTTTAATTTTATTTAATTCATTAACATTTTGTTATATGCAACATAAGAGCTGCTTTCGTAATTGCAATTTGTAAATCCAGCGAGCGAGCATAAATCGATTACAAAACAAATTGTGAAAGCTCAGGTAATATTTTAATTAATTTGATTTAATATGAAAGTTGAAAAATACCATAATAGTGTTTTTTTATATTTATTTTATATTCTTTTATATTTGAGTTTCATTAGCTTTTTATGCTTGAAAAGCTGCAGTTGCCATGAAAGCTTGACTTAATGATTTAGTTAACTTTCTTATTAAATGTGCCGTTCTTATTAGAGCTTCTTATAAATCTTTTGTAACGAAAGCTTCATTACAATAAAAGCTTGGTGGGAACATTTAAACGTTTTCATTTATTTTGTTATTTTTATTTGAGTTTCAATCGAATTTCATGCTATGAATGCTTCAGACACCACCAAAGCTTTGTTGAATAATATACTGAGCTTTTATTTTACTAATTTTGTCAGGCGTATATGAATTTGTTATGATGAAAGCTTTATTGAATAATTTTGTTAAGAATGACATTTTGTGCATGCTTCACTTGCCAGGAAAGCTTTTCATATTACGAACGTTTTAGTTACCATGAAAGCTTTGTTAAACAATTCAGTTAGCTTTTTATATTATTATTATTTTTTTTTTATTTCTTAAGAATTTCATGTTATGCAAGCTTCACTTGCCAAGAAAACTTGCTTGAAACATTGGTTAATTTTTAATTCATTTTGTCATGCTCATTTGACTTTCAAAAGATTTTCATGCTTCAGTTAGCTTCTTAATTAAATTTGATATTTTTACTAAAAATAAAGAACTCATTGGTGTGTCTCAAAGCTTTGGAGTGAGAATTAAAAAAAATATATATAAAACTAATACAGATTATTTTGTTGTCAAGAGAAGTCTCTGAAAGCTCTAAAGGTCTGTCTTTTTCTTTTTTATTCGTGGCACAACCAACTGCTATAACTTAGTTAACTATAACAAATTTTAAAAATTTTCTTATTAGCATTTATTCGCAGTACTCTCCATCGGTATACGTTGGGAGCTTTAAAGCTTTCCCATAAGGAACAGAAAATAACTAAAAAATTTCACATTTTAAAGCCCAAATATGGAAAAAAGCTTTAAGGAAATAAAATTTCTCGGAGTTGCCACCTTATTTCGATGTATAAAGTTTAGCGATACATTTTTTTATTAATACCACTATAATAATAAAACAAATGTCGCGTATATACAAATTTTTAAAGGTTGCCACATTATGTCAATTAAAATATTACCGTTAGGTGTTATTACATCATTATTTAATATTTAAATATTTTCTTCTTTATTATATTTAAATATAATATTAGGCTTTAATTACGCGATGGCATGTTAGTAATCGTCACCAGTTACATCTTGTTTGTCAGCAATGCAAGTTCTGAAATATTATTGCTTAATCGAAAAATGTTTAATGAGTACCCATGCCTTACCCCAGGAAGGGTTGCATTTAAGTGCATTTTAATGCCTTCGCTGATGTGCACTTAAGCAGTTTGACGTTTATTGGCTATTAAAATGTCTACTTTAGACACTATTTATTTGCACAGTAAAATTCGTCAACAACAATAAAAAATTATATAATATTGCCTCATAACTATGGAACCTACACGCTGTCTTGAGCAATATCTATGCATGCTATAATCAATTCTAATAGTCAGTAGCGGCAAATATTTACATATTCAAATGCGCTTGTGCAAAACTAAATAAATAGTGTGTTGAAAAACATTTGAAAACAAATATGTACATATTGGCATGCCATTTAAACATAGAGACAAGTATTCAAGCATTTATTACGTTTAAATATAAAGACCAGCATACAAGCATTTATTAGCTTTTCGCTGCCAATCTCCGCGGAGGTCCATTTGAATGGCGTTTGGTTGCCGGCGACTGGCCAGCTGCGTGCAGTTTGTGTTACGTAAACAAACAAAGCGAAGCATTAAATCTTTAAAATATTCAAGTTGCAAAAAAAAAAAACAATAAATAAGCTTCCGAGCATCACATAACAGCATATCAATTGAATATCGCAAATCAAAACGCTTAACATTCAAGCAGAAACTCATAAATATTTCACGCATATTTCAATCGAAAAGCAATTTGTTATTTTTTATTATTTTTTTTCTATTTTTTTGCCGTTTTTTGGTTTTTTGTTTTGCTAGTTTTTGCAAATTTTTTTTATTATTTTTTATAACGTCTCTTGGCACTCGTTGGCCACAAAAAGAGTATCAAATAAGAAAAAGCGTTAACTTCGGCTGCATCGAATCTATAATACCCTTCACAATTACAAGAGAATTCTTGCTAGATTCGAATTTTTCAGTTTGTATGACAGCTATATGCTATAGTGAGCCGATTTGAACTATTTCTTCAGAGATTGCATCATTGCTTTAGGCATTTCTTCAACATATCTGGTGAAATAAAAAAGTTTTCCATACAAGCACTTTATTTAGATCGTTAAGTTCGCATGATAGCTATATGCTATGTTGCTTCGATATCGGTGGTTCAACAGATATACGACTACAACGACATCAATTGACAAAATACGAAAAGACTTTTTCGACTACCGAATATAAAACCCTGTTTAGGGAATAAATAAATAAAATCATACTCTCTATGGCTGAAAGCACACATACACAGCCAAATAATCGATCGATTTACAGTTTTTGAAAACAAAGCGAAAAAAATATGGAACGTTGCAACTGAAATCGAATCGCATAAAAATCAAGTGCTTCCGCACCACAATCAACCAGCCACCATAAACCGCCAACCACTTGGGTCGCTGTATTTACAGTTAGTGTTGTGTTATTGATAGGTGCATGAGAGACATACATATGTATATACAAATATATAATATGTAAGCTTATTGTAATATGACAACAATAACAATGCCACTGCGCACACCGACGCCAGCAGCGCTGCGTGGCAAATTGTTAACACGAGTGTATTTGTGTATGTGTGGGCAAGGTGGTAGCCACGACTTTGTTTGAGGAAGCGATCTGCGTGGACTGTTATGTACGAAGAAAAAAATATGAAAGAAAAATATATATTAAAACAAAAAATTATTAATAAAAGAAAAAAGTTATTTATGAGGGAAAAAAATTGTTTGTGTAGAAAGAAAAGTTATTTACGTAAAAAAAAGTTATTTATGTGCGTCTATTGCTCTGTCTTGTCAGACGCTTGCTATTGAGCAGTGTCAATAATTTTTCATGCTTAGTCACTAACGGTTGCCAGTCACACAGCGGGCGCTGCTGATATTAACTGTGTTTTTATGCTAATCCAATTGTGCGCTTCATAGGCGTACCTATACCTATGGCTGTATGGGTTAGAGGGAAGTACGTAACTGTGTTAGGAGACACGCTAGCAAGATATCAACTTACCGCTATTGCTTAGATAAATGCTTGTGTATTTACATACTGACATTTGTACTTAAATGTACTTGCGGCTTTTGATTAATACCTACATCTGTTCGGTTGCACTTCATTTGCATTGCATATGAAAATAAATACAATACTGTTGTTGTTGTTGCAAATAACGTATGATGTAATCAACAGTTAAGAGTCAGCAAACGTAAAGGTAAAATAAGCAAGAAAAATATTCTAACTTAAACTGCACTGTGATCAGCACTAAAATACCATTTTCTCTTAAATTCATTTTATTATTTCCTCATTGAGGATTTAATTGCTTAAGTGGGCTTAAGCTAAGTTCAATTTATTGATTTCTGTTCACATCTATGCATTTCATACATTTCTTTCATGTCGTAGTATGAAGTTTTCGAGTTTAGCATAATGTTTAGTACAATGACTATTATGATCAAATTTGACCCGGACCGACAAAAACAACTACGTTTTCAGGTATTCTGATACAAATCCTTATTATCGCCTTCCGAATTGGCTTCTGAACAAATAACAGCATGCCAACGCTTAATTTGAAATTCCTCACTGGTCTTTCAGAGGATCTTGTAGTTTGTTTTTTCGGAGCCCCATTCACTAAATTGTTTAACAGTTTCGACGTCATATTCATAAGCTCTCGTTTTGTCAGCAGTAATGTTGCGTTTGTAGCATCCTTAGCAACATTTTCAAGTATCTCTTTTGCGACCATTTCTCGATGGCGTTTTTGCAAAATATTCAGGTTTTTTGGTACGAGTCTCGCATTGAGAAGCTTTATAACCAAAACATTCGCCGAAATATGTTGAGTCGATCCATAAGAGATGTTGAGTTCCTTTGGTATCTCTCTGATGCTAACACGACGATTTTGAAGTACTTTTTCTTTAATTTATTCGACGGATTGCGATGGACGTATGAGGCAATTTTTTGATGACTCTACGACCTTCACTGAATGCTTTGTGGCAATCAACTACTCTTGAGAAGAGTTAAGATATTTTTAAAAACAACAAATTTACGATTATTTAAAGAGGTCATCAAAAGTTGAAACTTTATAAAAATATCAAATAAATTTTAGAATTTATACAATACTACCTAGTCCCAGAGCACTTTTTATAGCTTTCTGAGTAGAAAACTTGGCTTTAGAACTTAAAATGTACGACAATAAAATTATTTATGGATATGAAAAAAGATTATACAACACTACATATGTATGTATGTGTATAAGTATATAAATATATATACATTTGTAAAATTGTTCGTTCGTTACATTTATGGTGCTGAAGCTTAAAGGCATGCATGTTTGGCCCAGAAGTTAGGAAGCCATACGTGGAGGTATCGATGACAAGCTGAACTAAACTAGTTTGTCAGCATACAGACAAACAACTGTTTAAACATATAGACAAACATCTGTATAAACATATAAACATATAGACACACATTTGTATGCGCGTGTAATCTCAGGTATTATTAAATGCATGTAAATACTTACAAATACCGATAAATATGCCTTTATTTGTATGAAAAGTCGCATGAGATTGCTTTCCGCATTGACGTATCTGCCAATCGGCGTACTCGCGTACAAATACTTATTTTATAAAAGGTGCGCGAAGCTTAAATTTTTCTTCGTACAAAAGTGGTGGATACTTCAATTTTTATTTTTAATTTGATTAACACTCTTGATTATACAACAGTTTTCACATTCCATTAACGTCAAATAATTAACTTGAGATGAAGAAATTTTTATTTGCTCACACTCGAATATTTTTTGTATTTACAGTTTTTTTAATGAGCTGAAAAGCTGCTTATGTTGTAAGTAATAATGCGAGTACCTTGTAATATTGAGCAAATGAAAATTTATGAATTTGCTTTTACGAGTACACCTATTGGCTGTATTAATTGACTTGTTGCCGCAGATAATGAGTTCGTGGTTGTGCAGACACTAAGCTGCAATGCGTCGGTGGTTTATTGCTTATTTATTGCATAATAGTTAATTAATGTTAATACTGGGAAAATATGCTGCACGTGCATTTACGTGTGAGTTAAGAGGTTAGAGGTACGCGAAAAAAAAGATCAGAAAAAATAGAAAAAAAATAAAGATTATAACAAAAAAATAAAAATAACTAAACAAATAAATAAAAAAAAATATAACTAAAACAAAAGAATTATAAACATAACATAAATATGAAATTAGAAAAATTCAAAAAACATGATAAATTAAAAAAGAAATAATAATTTAAAAAACTAAAAATTAAAAAAAAATTAAATTAAAATAATAAATAAATATAAAACTAAAAAAAAGAAATGAACAAAAATAATAACTAAAACAAAAAAATTAAAAACATTATATAAATATAAACAGAAATAATTCAAAGAATATAATAAATTAAACATAATAATAATTAAAAAAAAAATAAAAATTAAAAAAATATAAAAAATAATTAATAAAAAATAAAATAAATAAAATTAGAAAATTAAAAAAATAATAAATTAAACCAAAAATTAAAAATAGTTTAAAAAATAAAAAAAAAAATATGAATAAAAAAAAAAATAAAAATAATAACTGGAACGTAAAAATTAAACAAAAATCTTTAAAAAGTAAAAACATTAAAGAATTATAAATGGGTAAAAAAAAATTAAAAATAAAAATAATTAAAAGTTGAAAAAATTCTCTAATAGTACAATTTCTCTTAACATTTAATTCGAATTTTTTTAAAATGTTTCCTACATTTCTTTCAAAATTTTCCACAATCATTACAATTACCATAAAATCGTTCCACTGTTTTGCTGCCTATCGCGTTGTCAGCGTACCAGAAATGGTTTTCTCAGCAGACAAGAAACAAGAAATCCGCATCAAAAAGATATCGCGGAAGAAAAATTTATGCATCACTTCACTTGACATGTGTTGCTGAAATGGATACCTAGTGCTTATAAATAAGGCAATTGATATGCTAACCAAGGCCTTATGTTATGGCTCAGTTGATGCCAATCGATGCAATGCAATGAATTCAATTATGAGCGTATGCAAAGTGTAAACCGCTGAATTTGTAATCCATTTCTAGGATTTGTTGCTTGAAAGTGTCGATTTGTTGGTTTTAAGATATTTACAAATGTGATTTTGACATAAATTATAGATACGCAAATAGATTTGAAATATTTTTATGAGCACGTATACGCCATGGCCAACCAAAAGCTAAAATTTGTTTGTCAGATCAGCCAAAAATGCACCAAATTTTTCAACTACATGCGAAAAAATGATGCATACCGGGGTTGTATTCCTATAAACACCAACAAATCAATTTTACATCGGTTATAAAACGCTGTTTTTGCAATAAATAGGAAATTTATGAGTAGTGTTAAATACCTAACAACAAAATGACAAATAAACATCTGATCAAAATTGACTCGGACTGACAAAAAATACAATTGCCAACTCCAAACGTGGTTTCTAAGCCAATACAGACATGCCAACGCTTGATCATTTTTTCCGTATATTAGCGTAATAAGTCTTGGCAGAGATGGTCTTCAATTTCTTCAGCGAATTTTGGTATTTTCGAAAGCCATTGGCAAGTATCCTTTTCCGTCCTCTACTCAAGGTCGTTTTTGCAAAATATTCAGTTATTTTGGTACGAGTTGATACTCTTCGTACGCGAAGTATAAACTAAAATGGTTGAGTCTATCCATATGAGATGTTTAGATCCTCTGCTATCTCTCTAAAACCAACACAACAATTTTCAAGTACTGTTTCTTTAATTTTTTCGATATGTCATCGTCATTAAAAAAGGGGGATGGGATGGACGACTCGTTTGAGGAAAGTTTTCGATAATTTCACGCCCTTCACTGGGTGATTTCAAATTGTTGTGTTTGTGATAAAGTAGACTTTCCAAAGCACTTCTGCATCATTTTCAAAGATTCCGTAGCCGCGATTCCATTGAAAGCATGAAATTTTAGGTAAACTCTTTATAAAACTTTTTTCGTAGTAAAAATTGTCAGACAAAATTTTTGCCTCGTAAAAGAATCGCAATCAAACACATTCTAGCTTACATATGGAGTTCACAAATTAAAAAAAAATATTTTATTCATCTAGAAAAAAAAAAACAATTTTATCGATTTGGTCCGGGTCAAATTTGATCAGATGGTGTAAACTTCCTGTTGTATTCATCTATAATAAAATTGATCAAAATTAAGTCAACTGTGCATAAAAGTAACTCAATTTCGCTGTCAAATTTATAGAAATAAAACACGCATATGTAAAAAAACACGCATCGAGCTCTTTTTTAAAATACTGCCTAAATTATTAAATATAAATAAATAAAATTTATAAAATCCTCAAATATGGCTTCAACATCTTACACACGTAACCTTTATCGTGCCAGGTATAAGTTTAGTATCGTTCAGCTACAACAACACCCATACAAGTGTCTACCCAATCCTACTAATTCGTTTCGGACACATAACTTAACAACGCTTACATACATACACATAAACAAACCGCTAATTATTATGTTAGTATGACAAATCACTACTTTCCACCATACTTACATGTGTAGCCACTTAAAAAATCGAATCAAAGTAAAAAATAAGTAAATTCGACGCGCCGGCGCACACAAAAACACAGCAGTTAATCATCATATTTTAGTTTGGGCCACACCTCGGACATTCCGAACAGCTTCCTACAACGCGTTCGAACCATTGCATTACAAGTCTTTCACCTGCTACTCACTTCGCGCCAATATTTGAGGGGCATATAGGCGCTTGGCCGCTAACTGAGAGCCGGAATTATTTGTGTTGGCGATAAAAGTTTTCAAATGATTACATATGACCTGCTTATTACCTATTTACAAACATATAAATATGTGAGAAAGTATGTATAGACAAACATATGACATGTATGCTTGTATATGTATGTATGTTTATATATTCATTTTGATTTTATTGTTTTGCCTCCATCAATTTGATTGACGGAAATGAAAATCGCAATGGTAACATTTGAATTTGGTTGCAGTTTCGCATGTTGGCGCGCAATTAAATGTTATTACAGGTGAAATTGGAAGAAAAATGCTTTTTCATTATTTTTGCCAAAGCGCAAACTAATTTCATTATATAATAAAAAATCGCATGCTAGAAAAAAATCCTAAAAATATCGGCGAAAATCAGGCAACGCGCGGCTTTCTTTGGGATCGGCAACAAACAACATTTGATTGCACGAATTATGATATCGCAAATATTTGTACGTGTGTGCATACGTATGTACATTTGTAATTTTTTGTTGCTGAAAAATATTTGCAAAACAGCTGAGGTGTCTGCCAGTGAACCTGCCGACATTTGCATAGACAAGTAAAAGCAGGAACATATGGCATATACATGCATACTTATATACATATATATATATTTGTATGTTTGTAAAACCTTTTTGTTAAAGAAATATTTTAAGTTCGCATAGCATCTCTTGGCTTTGTTGCTGCGCCGCTGTTGCGACTTGAAGGTGCGTCACGCTATTTCATGCTGCCACAACAAGCCACACCGCGCCACGCCACACACATGACAGTCACCAGCGCACTCGACACGCTTTTGACAGTGAAAGCTTCGATTTAATTAGCGTATGCATGCCAACTAAATAAATGCCTAAAAAATATTATTATAATGAGAAGCGAAATTGATGAAAGAAAGAAATGCTCATGCGATATGCCGCACAGCGGTACAGCAATTTATGTTAGGAAACTCCGTTGGCAAGCGTGTTGATTTCAATTTAAATAACTAATATAAGTATGTATGTATGTATACAAGCTATTATTTATAGAGGGTTTTTAATTGTTTAGCGCATTTTGACTTCTTAAAATAGTTCAAGTATACGAAAAGGGTATGTTAAGTTTGCTAAATATTTGTCGAAACCGTGGATATCGGACCACTATAACAGGGTTTGTATGAAAAACTTTTTTATTTCATAAGTTATCTTCAAGAAATCTGGCATGAACTATTATCTACGGCAACGTTACAATTTCAGCAGAAATTGTAAAGATCGGATCACTATAGCATATAGCTGCCATACAAAATGAACGCTCAAAATTAGTTCTTGTATGGAAAACTTTTTTATTTCACAAGATATCCTCACGAAATCTAGTATGTATTATTTTCTAAGACAACATTTCAATTTCCCAAAACATTGTTCAGATCAGACTGCAATAACATATAGCTACCATACATTCACAAGATATCATCACAAAATCTAGTATGTATTATTTTCTAAGACAACATTTCAATTTCCCAAAACATTGTTCAGATCAGATCACTATAGCATATAGCTACCATACAAACTGAACGATCAAAATCCAGGTCTTGTATGGAAAACTTCTTTATTTGAAGAGATATCTTCGAGATATCTAACATGGATTATTATCTAAGAGAACGTTGTAATTTCGGAAGAAATTGTTGAAATCGGACTGCTATAGCATATAGCTACCATACAAACTGATCGACAAAATCCATGTCTTGTATGGAAAAGTTTTTTATTTGACGAGATATCTTTACAAAATTTTTCATGGATTATTGTACAAGTACATCGGTGCAAGCTCCGAAGAAATTGTTCAGATCGGATCACTATAGCATATATGTAGCTACTATACAAACTGACCCAACAAAATCAATATAAAGATCTTTTTGTACCCTTTTATGCAATAAGAAATACACCTGTCAATGGTAAATTATGTATCTGCGCTTTTATGCTGTAAATTAAGCATATATACTATATATTACTAACGGTATTTTATTACTGAATTCTACACCACAACTCCACACCATGCATGAGCGCACACATATACAAGTGTGCATATGTGGGTGCAAAATAATAAAACAAGAAAACCACACACAACCACATATAAACCTTGAATTAACTGTTGTTCTCAATTTTATTTGCGGCTTTCATTATTTGCCTTTTTGATGAATAACAGTTTCACTTTTTAAATGCCAAAAATAGAAGTAATACATGTATTCAGCACCACAAACCACATACATATGTACATACAAACACATTTTTCCATGCAAAAACATACACCTACATTATTCTTTATTTACCAATATGAAGCGAAAATATGTGCGCAGGGCATATACATACATACATATATAGACAGATATCTTTGCATTTATATACGTATGCTTACTGAGTCATGTTGCGGTTGCACTTGTTGTATGCATATACAAACGTACATATATTTGTAGTTGTATGCTCAAGAAAAATCGAAACCACAACCGCAGAGTGTGAGAAAGATATGTGCTGCACTCTACTCTGCTCTAATATGTATCTATCATATGTATATATACACACATATGTATATGCTCGTATGTATATCTATGTATATGTACGTATGTTTCAGAGTCGCCACCGCAATCAGTTAACCTCAATACCGTTCAACACCGCCGGTCATATGAGTGAATTGCATAGAAAAGGCGTTATGGTGTTGCTGACGCTGGCGGCTGTCAGCGGTCAGCTCAAATAGCTAAATTGGCATGCAAGCAAAAAATTCCAAAAAAATAAAAAAAATCAACAACAACATGCATACTTTTTCTATATAGATTTTTTACGCTTTTTACGCTTTTTATTGCTTTTCATTACATATTTTTTTTGTCTATGTTGGCACTACTTTCAACTTCTGCGGCAGCTTGATTTCTTTTCCATGCACTTTTGACGACTTACTTACCTCACACGGTAGTCTTCTTTTGTTTTGTTTTTTTGGACAGCACTTGTGTGCTTGGAATACGGAATTCTATCGCGCCACAGCACCCACACACTGGCACACATTCAAGATGGATTTCTGCATTGCAAATTTTATTATTCCATTTCCAAGCGATGCTTCTTCTTCCTCAGCTTTTGTTGCTATATGAAAGTTGCAATGGTTTAGATATCACTGCCACCTAACTTTCTTGCTGCCATTTTCTATTACTTGCATGCGATTTTTTTTTTCTAATTTTTTAATGCACGATTTTATCTACTTAGCTGCTTCTTTTCACGCTTCTATTGTCTTGCAGCTCACATAGTTTGGTATGCATCTCTCATTTTTCTTTGTTTTCAATTTCTATTGGCGGCCTTTTTTTGTGTCTTTTCTTAATGTTTTTTGTTGGCATTGTTTCACCACTTGTATTCGGCTATTGGTTTCGTGTGCACAGCAGTGTTTTTACCTCAGGGAGTTTCGAATACAAAAGCTACAAAATGCTTAAAAACGTATACTTATTGTATGTATGTATGTTTATCGTAGAAGTTGCAGCTCTTCTCTTTTCGTTGTTGGATTTCTAGTCACTTTCCATTTTAAAATTTTCGTGGTCGGAAAGGTGAAAAGTTTTCTTATTGATTCTTGGGTTTTCTGGCGGAAATTACGGGTTGAGAGTGTGTGTAATCAGTTGACCATATATTCCATTTTCAACGTAACTGTGACTTAAACTTAAACTTAGACTTAAATGTAAAATTAAGCGGAAACTTAAACTTAAACTTAGACTTAGTCTTAGACTTAGACTTAGACTTAGACTTAGACTTAGACTTAGACTTAGATTTAGACTTAGACTTAGACTTAGACTTAGACTTAGACTTAGACTTAGACTTAGACTTAGACTTAGACTTAGACTTAGACTTAGACTTAGACTTAGACTTAGACTTAGACTTAGACTTAGACTTAGACTTAGACTTAGACTTAGACTTAGACTTAGACTTAGACTTAGACTTAGACTTAGACTTAGACTTAGACTTAGACTTAGACTTAGACTTAGACTTAGACTTAGACTTAGACTTAGACTTAGACTTAGACTTAGACTTAGACTTAGACTTAGACTTGGACTTAGACTTAGACTTTGACTTCCCAGCGGCGCGAAAAATTAGAATAAGAATTCTTACACTAAAAACTTTTATAAACATAAAATTGATCCATTGAGTGTTTTCACAAAAATATTTATCATATTTTAGAAATTCAGAAGTGGATGTATAACCCCTTAAATCGAACAATGATGAAGATATGACTTTTTATGACTTCAAATGAGTATTTAATGCAAAATTCATCGATTTTTCTTGCAATTAAAACTGAAAATTTCACGCTTTAAATAAAATACCAAATTAAAATGCACCATCATTATTCATAATTTTAATGTACACCAATACAACTACAAAGCAATCTTAATAAATTTGAACCCAAATGCGATTGATGCAAATGAAAGTATGAGGAAATCATTAAGAGTTGATAAGAATGCTAATATACACACATGCATACAGACATACATACATTCCACATTGTCTTATTTGCCAAATGCATATTCATACATTCACACATACATACACATAGCATTAGAAAAGTGCATTTTATTGGCAACAGAAACTCATTTGCTTCTTCCGAGGAAGTAATTATAGCAGTTGGTAATTAAAAACAGTAAATGCATTGCAAAAAAAAAAACAACAATAACAACAAAAACGTAAGCAACATCCATATATCGAACATAATATGCCTGCAATGTGAGATGATATGTGAGAGCAACAGCAGCAGCCGAGCAGCAACAATTCTTGTATTGAGATGTGAGAAAGAAAAACGTGTAAGCAGAAGAAACGAATGAAGAAGAAGCATCAGTGGCAAATACATTTGTACATTCCAGCACCTGAGTTGAGCGTGTTTGGCGCGTAGAAGTGAAAAGTTGGTGCGCACTTGTTGTTCAGCTGTTGACAATCGAGTGTGCAGCGGCAACAGCAACAGCAACAAAAAAGTAGCAATAATATCAACAAAAGCAACATATAAACAACAAAAGCAACACCAACAATATATACAACAGCAACAACAACAACAATAATATCATTACCAACAGCAACACCAACAATAATATTAACAACATCAGCAAATATTCCAGCCACAATGTTGCTGCCAACTTTTGTCAACAACAAGTGCATGAGTGTTGCAAAGTGAAAGTTTGGCATTTGAATTTCTGAGTAGTAAGCTTCAAGTTAATCAATGAATGGCAGTGGGAATGGGAATCCACACACATACATACATATATCATGCGCATACACACATACATATGTACATAAAGACTTGTAGGTATACCCTGCTGATGTTGAAAGGGTGAAATGTTTTTTTTTTTTTAATTTCACACCTTACGATAGTTTGGTGTGTTGTGTATATATTTTTTCCAATTTTGGTTTTTGGAATTTATGTATATTATTTACCCCTATCATCGTTATGTTCGTGCAAGTTATTGATTTTTATTAAGACGAAACTTTTTTAAAACGCTCTCATACAGATAGAAACACATAGAGCCTCATAAAGCCTTTAAGTCTTATACATAGATTCATAACGGTGGCGAATTAAAAACAAAAAATTCTAATAAATTTAGGATTCAAACTTCTTTTTGAAGCAAATGGCAACTCTGATCGATTTGTTTTTATTTAAATTTATTCTAAAATTTCTCAAGTAAATACTTGCTGTTTTTTTATTTGTGCTTCCCAAGCTATGAAAGCACACCTAATATATTTTTTCTTAATCACACTCTTCGAAGCAAATTTCTCAGTGATTTTTGGTTTCTACATACTCGTTCTATATTTTCTCCCAGCTTATCCTTTTTTTTTTTTTTTTTTTTCATTTCTACATTTATGCTATTTGTCAAATCATTTCATATATTTATGTCGGCACTCACTTAACATTTTGGCCAAAACAGCCTTTTATATAAATAAGTACACGAAAAGAACTTGCTTGTTTCTCTACAAGATTCAGATATTTTTATTAGTTTTATATTTTATTACGTCTGTGGGAACCAGATTTTGACGGGCCGGATTATCCAATCCTTCCAACTTCCTTCTGTCGTAGTTATTATTTCGACGTTTAGTTTCTTGTCGATCCTATTTCCACGATGATCTATTGATACCTTTATTATCGGCTTTCCTTTTAATATAATTTTCTTTTGGCTATCAGAAACTTCAACCGAATCCTCGTCACCTATTCATGTTATTGGTTTTGTTAGAAAAATATTACAAACGCGTTCTTTTGACTTTTGTAAAAAGCACTTACTTTCTTCATACGAGTGTTGGCCTTTAATTAGAAATATTTGCATTAAACAAAATATTAATAAAATCGTTAGTTTCATTTTGAATATATTTTTTTGTGAAAATTTTCTAATCCAGTTTTAAGCAAACGCAAACAATTGAGGCACTTCTGCAAGCTCTGGCGGTCGTTGTCGAAATAAATATTTTAAAAGCTTTGCGTTTTTATTCATATCGTTGCCCTACAGCAAACGCTCGGAGTATTCTCCATACATTGCATTACCATATGTATGTATATCGATATATGTACATATATGAGTAAGTCTGCTTTTTTTTTTTGTAAAATTCTTTATTTTTTTTTAATAATTTTGCGGCGAAAAGCCGCCCGTTTATGTTGTGCACACTAAAGAGTGTATAAAATATTTCAATATTTTAAGAACGAAATATTTAAAAATATATTTTCGTAAAAGTCATATTTTTTATAAAATAATCGACAGCGATTCCAATAGGAATGTAGGGTGAGCTGTAAGGTATTAATTTTTTTAAATGTTTATATGTAATTCTTATCTCTACTTCGTAATAATGTGCTGCTTATTCATAATACTAATATGTATGTATGTACAGCTGCGGTCAAAATAATAGTAGTGCCCACACATTAAAAAAGAAATGAAGAATAAGTAGAATGTTTTCATTTAAATACTTTCGTTGTTTTTATTTTAAGGAACAACCACTCTTAACAATAAAATCATAAAACAAAACTTAGAAAAAAATTCATTACAACGTTTTAAAAAAATTATTTCTTACGACCTTATGCACATGGACGGTCAAAAAAATAGTAGTGTGATTTTATTTAACAAAAATATATTTCAATTAGTTTTTCTTTTCATCTGATTTAAATTGAAGATAATAAGAAAATTAATTATAAAATAATTACTATTTAGTTGCGTATCTTTTGTTCGATATTACAGCTCCACATCGGCGATGCATTGAAGTAACGAGATGTTCACATTGTTCCTTCGGTATCAATTTCCATGCCCGCTCTACTGTTTCCCAAAGCTGATTATTATTTGTTGGATTAGCAACAGAAACTGCCTTTTTCACATCGCACCACAAATTCTCTATTGGATTGAGGTCTGGAGGCTGTGCAGGCCATTCCATGACCTCAACCCTGTTCCTCTGAAACCACTGCTGCGCCAACTTGCTTGTGTGCTTTGGGTCATTGTCCTGCTGGAAGACCCAAAGTAGTGGCATTTCTCCGCTGGCAAAAGGGAGCATGATTTCCTCCATAATCCGAACATACACAGTACGATCCATCCTTTTCTTTTATCCAGTATATCGGTCCAACACCGTAAAATGAAAAACATGCCCAAATCATAATACTTGACCCTCCCTGTTTAATAGTTTTAGTTGTGTATTTCGGGTTGTATTCGGAACTAGCAGGTCGTCTGACATATTGGCGAGATCCTCTTGCACCATGCAGCACGATTTTGAATTCATCTGTCCACAAAATATTTCTCCATTTCTTAAGGGGCCATTCCAAGTGATCGTTCGCAAATTAAGCCTTTGCGCTACATGCTTCTTAGTCAGTAATGGCACTTTTCTTGGGCTATGAGCTGCTAAGTCCTGTTCCCGCAAACGTCTACGGATAGTTTCCACGCTTGCTTCTAGCTGCAAGTCACTCTTGATATCAGTTGCAGGTGCGAAAGGGTTACTTTTCGAGTATCTAACCACACGATTGACTAATTTAGCGGTCATTGCGGATGGCCGTCCACGTATTTCATGTTGGGATTTATATTTTAACGCGTTTGAAATCATTGTCGGTGAACAGCCGATAATTTCTTCAACTTCTTTGTACGTTTTCCCGTTTGAAATTAGTTTTTTGATAAGGTTGCGCTGTTCAGCGGTGCAGTGCTTTCCTTGTCCCATAGCTGAACGATCTTTATCAGATTATCACAAAAATTTATGAAAATACATCAAAAAATGCATTTCTTACCTTTTTGTAAATCTTGGACACAAATAAATATTTTTTATGAATTTTTCGGAAGCTCACTCCTTGCACTACTATTATTTTGACCGACTCAATAGCCAACACATTTGAAAGTAAATGAAATAACGACTCCACGTGCTAACGTATACAGTTATAACGGCACTTTTTTTATTGAACTCTGTCTATAAAACATTATATTAAGGAGAATAAAGGGCAAAGAAGAAAACGCGAAAAAATAGAAACATTTAATTATGTGCAATAGTAGCACTACTATTATTTTTACCGCAACTGTATATCTCATGTATGTGTGTGTATACATTTGTGATGTCGTTAAAAAGAATCGAGTTTTTACTCATGATCAAGCTGTTTCTGCTGTACTTGACCGCAACGCATTTGTAGAATAAATTTTATGTATAGACATTTATCCCCACCACTCAAAGAGGTTATATAAAGTCTTTCTCTTAATAACGGGTGATTTTTTTGAGGTTAAGATTTTCATGCATTAGTATTTGACAGATCACGTGGGATTTCAGACATGGTGTCAAAGAGAAAGATGCTCAGTATGCTTTGACATTTCATCATGAATAGACTTACTAACGAGCAACGCTTGCAAATCATTGAATTTTATTACCAAAATCAGTGTTCGGTTCGAAATGTGAAAATCCGCTTTTTTATCGACAAATTTTGTTCAGCGATGAGGCTCATTTCTGGTTGAATGGCTACGTAAATAAGCAAAATTGCCGCATTTGGGGTGAAGAGCAACCAGAAGCCGTTCAAGAACTGCCCATGCATCCCGAAAAATGCACTGTTTGGTGTGGTTTGTACGCTGGTGGAATCATTGGACCGTATTTTTTCAAAGATGCTGTTGGACGCAACGTTACGGTGAATGGCGATCGCTATCGTTCGATGCTAACAAACTTTTTGTTGCCAAAAATGGAAGAACTGAACTTGGTTGACATGTGGTTTCAACAAGATGGCGCTACATGCCACACAGCTCGCGATTCTATGGCCATTTTGAGGGAAAACTTCGGACAACAATTCATCTCAAGAAATGGACCCGTAAGTTGGCCACCAAGATCATGCGATTTAACGCCTTTAGACTATTTTTTGTGGGGCTACGTCAAGTCTAAAGTCTACAGAAATAAGCCAGCAACTATTCCAGCTTTGGAAGACAACATTTCCGAAGAAATTCGGGCTATTCCGGCCGAAATGCTCGAAAAAGTTGCCCAAAATTGGACTTTCCGAATGGACCACCTAAGACGCAGCCGCGGTCAACATTTAAATGAAATTATCTTCAAAAAGTAAATGTCATGAACCAATCTAACGTTTCAAATAAAGAACCGATGAGATTTTGCAAATTTTATGCGTTTTTTAAAAAAAAGTTATCAAGCTCTTGTAGAATAAATTTTATGTATAAACATTTATCCCCACCACTCAAAGAGGTTATATAAAGTCTTTCTCTTAATACAAGATCACTGATATTTTTCCGAATTATCACTTAAAAAATGTTCACAAATGTACAGTTTCCATAGATCCATTTGCCATAGAACTCAATTCATTCTTTTATTATTTTTTCCTGGACGGGGTATATTAAAAAATGCCACGTAGTTTGTAAGCCTTTAAGGAGTTTTTTTTTTGGCTTTTTCGATAGCTTATATTTGCAAAACTATGCTGTGAAATCGGCAATGTCGTAACTTGAATAGTTTTTGGATGGCAGCGTCCTAAAGTGCAACCGCTCGCATTTTTCAAAGTTGCTGACATCATAACTCAACGAGAAATTGACCGATCGACTTCGTTAAAACTAAGTATTGTTGACTACATTTTCTATACAATGAATTACGGACTTTTTGATTGGCATTAAAAAACGACAATTTTTTACCTAAAAAATCGAAATTTTCTTTTCAAAATGACGCAATTTTGTTAATTTTTGATATTTTTCACAGAGCGTTTTTGAATTTTTTTGTTTAAGCTACTCATTCGGCCGGAATCATGTGAGCAGTTGGTGCACTTTTTTTGGCACCTCCGAAGACAGCGCATAACTCCGTTATTTTTCAATATTTTTGTAAAAATAAAATCTTAAAATATAGCTGAAAATATACCTTACTATGTACTTCCAAAGAACTTCGAAGCATTCAATTGAGTACTTTCTTTTAAAAAAATTCATGAAAATCGCGTAATTTTTCATGCTCTACACTAGTATAGCCCCTAAATCTTATAATACTTTATATATTGGGTAGTCGAAAAAGTCTTCGTATTTCTAATCAAATTTCAACTTTTTTTATATTTATAATGAACTTTAATGAACCAAATATGTACCATTTTGGTTGACCACTTTTTGCCATTTTTCCGCTAGAGACATTATTCCATCAATGTAAAACATTTCTAGTTTCTTGGCGAAAAACTGTGACAAGTAATTTTCACAGGCTTCTCGTGAAGCCAAGTTTACTCTATTAAGGGAGTTCTGCACTAGTGGATGCATCAATTCTTCCCAGCCAAGCTCTCCCAGTTTTCGCCAAGTCATCAAAGATATGTGTGGTCAAGCGTTGTTCTCAGAAGCCCTTTTTGTTCATCAGTTCTGGCCGTTTTTTTCGATTGCTTGCTTCAATCTCATTAATTGTTGACACTAAAATGTAGAATCAATCGTTCGACCAAACTGGAGCAACTCATAGTTAGTGATTCCTTTCCAATCCAATTTGATTTGTTTAGTTTCCCCACACTTAGACCATGATCTTTTTCGCACATTATTTTCGTATTCGATCCAATTTTTCGTCTCCTGTTACTATTCGCTTCAGTAATGGTTTGATTTAATTTCGTTTCAGCAAAGAATCGCAGATGTTAATTTGGGTCATAAAATTTTTCACAGACAATTCATGTAGCACCCAAACATCGAGCTCCTTTTTGTAGCCAGACTTTATACAAAAATTTCAAAATATAGCGAATTTCTTCATTATTTTAACTCATTTTTGAACAGCTGTAACTTTTTTTCAATTTCCCCGAATTGATTATTTTTTGGTGTAATGAAGCTTTTCCACCTTCAACACTATATAGTATGACACAATGCGATTGGTGGCACTGGAGATATCCGACTGTAACAACATCTATTGACAAAATACGAAAAGACTTTTTCGCTAACCCAATATATAATATATAACAAACTGATCAGCGTGATTAGCTGATTCGACAAACATGGCCACGTCTATCTGTTCGACCGTCTGTCTGCATATACATACAAGTACTAGCCCGTGAGTTTTTGTCATATGGATCATTTTTGCCAAGTAAGCCGCTCATTTCTCGAAACCGCGGATATAGCACCACTCTAGCATATACTTAGCTGCCGAATTTATTTATATTTTGTATGAAATGGCTCTTGAAAAATATACATACATATGTATCACAAAAAAGTGATTATTCTAACTGCCAAGAGGATATAACAAATATGTGAATCTATTCTATTATCCTGGCTTCATATCTAAGCTATTGTACTGCAATTTAATTTTTCCTTTTTTTTATTTAATTTTGTTGTTTAATATTTATTACAATTTTAAAATGCAATGTTGTCTACGGCATATTCTCTTCGTACATAATACTTTTGGCTATATGATGGTATCTTAAAACGCCTTACAGGAATAGCCCCATTTGGAAAAGCTTTGTTGTTAATTCCATCACTTCCCTCGATTGTGGCTATTGCACGATCTATTTAATACGCAAAATTTTAATTATAAATATAATTGTGATATTATTAGTAAAAAATTATATAGTTTTAAAAAATCTTATTTACCTCTACCCCTAGTATTTACTGATTGAGGTTTATTTCGCGTTGACACCACATTTTTTCTTGGCCAATTGTAATAGGGAAACCTTCGATAATTTAGGCTCAGGCTAATTTGCAACAGACTAAGCAAAAATATTATTCGAAACTTCATGTTGTTGCTTTGCATTTTATAATTTCGTTGCGTTAATGTTGGATGACTTGGTTGTAATAAGTCCTGCCATTAAAGTGCATTGCCCTTTTATATGTCCCGTAAATTATTTATTTTCTTAAGAAATTTACTTTACTAATTTAGTGAGGCTTATACATATGTACTGAACATATGTATATGCATACGTATCCCGAGGTATAATGAGGCTTTTTTCTAAAGTTAGTGGTCAAAAATGTACTCACTCTTCACAATCAACCATTCAATCGAACCTTACTGATAAGCACGAACGCTATGTAGGCTGCTGAATATATATATCTGGTCTTGGATATGCCGATGATGATGATGCCATCGATGGCTGTTCACTTGCCAGCGAGGTTTGCGAAGTTCAAACCAAATTTGTTGGTAAAATTGAGATCCGTGAAAATTATCGACAAGAAAGATACAAGTATTGTGATCTGCAGTGAGATTGACAGATCCTAAAGTTTAGTGTGATGAGTCGTAATAAATGGTATATTCATGCACTATTGTAAATTTTTTTTAAAAACCCCGTAAAACAAATAGGAACCTTCGTAAAAGAATTATATGTGCAAAATTTTTTTTCAGTGTATCTCGAGAATTAATAACGGTAAATTTTTTTCCAGTACGCAGTATTCGTCGTTCACATATTTAGTTTGTATATAAGGTTTTATTAAGGTTTAGCCATAAATAAAACAGTAAGCCATCAAAATATATTTTGTGTTTTTGATACTTTAAACTTAAGTTATTGTATTGCACATATAATTCTTTTACGAAGGTAGGAACCTTCGTATGATTAATGCCGTCTCGTCCTCTGACGCAAAAGCTTTCTAAAAACCACAATCAACCGCAACTGAAAACCCAGCTAAATGCAGCAATTTTGACTCACTGACGGTTGGTCCATAGCAACCCACCCACACTATTCTGAACTTTGAAAAGATCTCTAACAGTGGTAAACAATGAGTTTATTTGATTATTTACATATTTTCAATGCAAAAAAAAACTAACAGTTCTGCGCTTGTTCGTCTGCTAATCGACAGTCTACTACTTTTGTGGGGTTTCCGCTTTCGCCACAACAAGTGAAATTTGCAAACTGTGGCATCATTGTAAAAAATTAAAAATAAAAAAACATTAAGCAACTCATCTTGCAAACTGTTCACCAGACTGCACTTGCATGCTAACAATGCACCTAACCTCACTAAAGAAAAGATGCAAAGAGACAGGGTAAGTGGTAATAAAAATGACAATTTCTCTCAAGTTGTTATGCTTGTTGGGTACTCTCGTTTCGCTTGTCAAGCATAATGAGTTTGTTTTTTTGATTTCGTTTATTTTTGTCGCGTGTGAGTTTGTTATAACGCAAAAGGCAGCAATATTAATATGTGGTATTCTCAATAACTGGGGAATAAAACCGTCACGTGGTATTATAATTTCTTTAAAGGGTGCCTATCGCTTCTTTTTCTTTAAATATTATTTCTTCATTGAAAACTGATTTGTTGTGAATTTTACATTCTAAGAAAGGGAACATTTCTGCTATTAACCGAAACGGTTTCGAATAAGTTACAAGAAGTCTTAGCTTCTTTCTTTTATTTCGTGAATATTTCTTTATTCTTATTTTTTTTTTTTGCACACAGCACGTGCTTCGTGTCACACCGATTAGCGCACATCCATAACGAATTCAAACGTCACATATTGCTGTACATAACCCCGAAATAGTATGCGCCGGCGTATATGAAAGTGGAGTCAAAAACGTGTCGACGCCTTTACGTTGACCCGCTTTTATGACGAGGTCATATAAAAAAAATACAATAACATTTTCGCTCTCACTTAATCGGCAAGCAATTAGCCGTTGCTTCTTCAGTTGGCTGACAAGAGGTATGCATTTTCGTCGTATGTATGATCGGCACATACGCTTTGTCCACTTTCAGGTCAACAAGCAGTGACTATGTAATTGCAAACCGCTTGTGACATAAATCTGAAAAAAATACATATACATACATACATACACATGTACATATATCCAAAGTGACTGAACGATTTTCAATACTTATGCACCGAAGCGATGACTCGTTTGAACCCCATTGTTGACTCAAGGTACAATTATTGTTATGATTAATAAATAAAAGAATCGTTATGCTTAAATACAACAAACAAAATGAATCGAACCAGTTTTGCTTTATTATGTGATATTTTTGTTTTGATAGACCTTTCAAATTATATGAATACGAAATCTTTTAACCGGGGCCAAGTTATTATGCAAATTTGTTGTTAAAAAAACCTTCTTAAGTCTGGGCTATCGCTTGGCTATTTAGAAATTTGTTACTGAAGTAATTGCATTGTTCCAACAACACTAACAATTATTGCAATTTTCAGTATGTGTAATATAGAATTTTATCGGTTTTTCGGTTTTTCAGTGACTTCGCAGTTGTTGTTTCCCAAATGGCTAATGCAACGTGAGGCCGAGCCTTGTCATGTTGGAATTATTGCCTTGTTGCTCGTTGCCAATTCAGAGTGTTTTTCGGCAATCGTTCACTTCAATTTGATTGGTTGTTGTTGATAGCGCATCTCATTAATGATTTCAACCAGTTTAAGTAACTCAAAAAACATGTCTCTGAGAACACGAGCTTCAATTTCAGGCATCGAAGAGTAGGTTACCATGGCGCGATAACGGTCGCCATGGACGGTTGCGTTTATCATTTTTAAAGAAATATAGACCGATGATTTCATCGGCCCACAAACCTCACCAAACCGTTGTTTTTTTCTTCGTTTTGATGTAATGGCAGCTCTTGAATCTTTTAAGGTTGCTCTTCCTCCCATTTGAACAAAATTTGGCGGATTTTCTTAGAACTTTTCAAGAGTCCATAAAGCAGATCCAGCTGAATTTTGTAAGCTTTTAAATTAAATTCTCAATGCGCCAAGTCGTCTTACGTCAGTTCGATTTGCTGCGAACAGCACCGAATCTACTATCTCTCAGCTACGACTGAGACGACTCATGCATGCGATACCTCTACTTAGATCATCCGTTATAATAAAAAATAAAAATATTTTTTTTTTACTATTTTTCTTGCTAAACTGAAGTCAGCAAAATATTATTAATAAAATATTTGCGAATTATTTTAATAATATCTTTTGCTGCTGATTTATTAAAATTTGTTGTTAATCAGTATTTTGATGCCAACTAATTGCGATTCATTGCCACATTTGCAAACAACTTAAAAACAAAACATCTTTCTAAGAAACATAAAATATATGTATATACATATGTATATTTGTTTTTACAAATAAAAGCTTCAAATAATGTACGTATATATACATACATATGTATATATTCCCAATTAATAATAATTAGTTTTTGGGAGTTTCCAAATAATTTTTTTGTTTTTGTTTTTATTGAGTGATAGTCAAAGTCGAAGATTTAATCATAACATATATATGTACCGTTTAGTGTACAGTAATATATGTTTATTAGTACTATTCATTAAACAACAAACATAAATATATTTATAAATGAATTTGACTAAGAAGTCACAGCAACAATCAATGAGTCAGAGTTCAAAATTGTTTTAATTCACATTACAGTAAATGTATTCGTCCGACGTAATATGTTATAATTGTTTGTCGGAAACAAGTGTTTTTAATAGATACAACTTATTCAAAACAACGAAACAACGTTGATTTCTTTTTTCAAAAGGCGTTGCGTTCAAGTACAGCACAAACAGCTTGATCATGGGCAAAAAGAATATATTTTTATTTTAACGACATCAGAAATGTATACACACGCTAGAGATAAGAATCACAATATAAACATATCAAAAAATTAATACCCTACAGCTCAGCTAAAATAATCGGCAGTACTGGAATAGCTAAGAAATTATAATGAAAATATATAATATATTTAAATTTTTTGTTCTTAAAATATTGTAATATTTTGTATACCCTTTAGTGTGCACAACATAAACAGACGGATTTTCGCCGCAAAACTATAAAAAAGAAAGAATTTTTCAAAAAAAAGCAGTCTTACGTATATACATACATATGGTATGATATGTATGGAGAATACTCAGAGCGTTTGCTGTAGGGCAACGATATGAATAAAAACTCCGAGCTTTTAAAATGTTTATTTCGACAACGATCGCCAAAGCTTGCAGAAGTGCCTCAATTGTTTGCGTTTGCTTAAAACTCGATTAGAAAATTTTCACAAAAAAAAATATATTCAAAATGAAACTAACGATTTTATTAATATTTTGTTTAATGCAAATATTTCTAATTAAAGGCCAACACTCGAATGAAGAAAGTAAGTGCTATTTACAAAAGACAAAAGAATGCATTTGTAATATTTTTCTAACAAAACCAATAACATGAATAGGTGACGAGGATTCGGTTGAAGTTTCTAATAACCAAACGAAAACTTTATTAAAAGTAATACCGATAAAGACGGGATTAATAGATCATCGTGGAAATAGGATCGAAATAATAACTACGACAGAGGGAAGTTGGGTGGATTGGATATCCCGGCCCGTCAAAATCTGGTTCCCACAGACGTAATAAAATATAAAACTAATAAAAATATCTGAATCTTGTAAGAGAAACAAGTAAGTTCTTTTCGTGTACTTATTTATATAAAAGGCTGTTTTAGCCAAGATGTTAAGTGAGTGCCGACATAAATATATGAAATGATTTGACAAATAGCATAAAATTTATTTATGAAATATTATGGGGCATACCCAGTGCCATCGACTTGCAAGAAAGGTGAGTTTTTCTTATGAAAAAACTACTGCATGACATCCTGCATTACGTGACCGTGACTATAAAAAAATAAACAGAAAAATAAAAGAAAAACAAAGTAATGCCGTTTTCTGCTTTGCCGCTAAGCTGGAAGAAAATTTTGAATGGGTATGTAGAAAGCAAAAATCACTGAGAAATTTGCTTCGAAGAGTGTAATTAAGAAAAAATATTTGAAATATTTCTTTAAAATTTTAGTATGTGAGTTTTAAAGGTATAGATTATTAGATAAATTTTGAGTAGTTTAATTGAGAGAGTGAGAGAGTTGTAGAGGTTCAGGCTTGTGCACCTAACTGTGAATAGAAGAGGCTTCGTAGATTTCACTATGGTGTAAATACAATAAAAAGCAGCTATACTCGTATTAGGTGTGCTTCATAGCTTGGGTAGAAAAAATAAAAAAAAAAACAGCAAGTATTTACTTGAGAAATTTTAGAAAAAATTTAAATAAGAAAAAAATCGACCAGAATTGCCATTTGCTTCAAAAAGAAGTTTGAATCCAAAATTTATTAACATTTTTTGTTTTAAATTCACCACTCTTGTGAATGTGTGTATGTATAAGTCTTAAAGGCTTTATGAGGCTCTATGAGTTCCTATGCGTATGAGAGCATTTTAAAAAAGCTTCGTCTTAATTAAAATCAATAACTTGCATTCGCTATTTCACACACTATTTCACACACTTTGCTTTTACTCAACCATTCATCAATATACCGGCAACGCCGCGCTATTGGAGTTCATATAGTACAATGCATTTGTATGTTGTTGAATGAGCAATTTTACTTGTATAACAACAAATTAAATACTCGTATTCGCCCCTTTATATGTATGTATGTTTTGTTTAGTTGAATTTTCAACATCTTTAATTTTTTGGATTTTTATTTCCGAGTAGTCAAGAAGTTGCAAACGACATGATATGTGTACATTTTTGAGTATGAAGAAGAAGAGCGTATAGAAATATTTGACAAATTTTCTTGCTAAACTGATTTGAAGTGATCATGATTCCTGCATCTGCCTTTTGAATGGAAGAATGCTTCTTAAGGAGCCAGAGGCTTGTAAATAATATACATTGATTTTGAATAAAAATATGGATAATTTATTAGAAATGAGCAGATTGATGACAACTAAAACATATGTGTATGTATGTAGCTTATAAATATTTGGTAGTCGAAAAAGTCTTTTCGTATTTTGTCAGTAGATGTCGTTGCAGTCGTATATCTCCAGTGCTACCAAACACATTGTGTCATAGTACAATATATAGTGTTGGAAAGGTGAGATTATAAAGTTCATTTAACCAAAAATTAAATTCGGGGAAGTTGAAGAAAAGTTACAGCTGTTCAAAAATGAATGAAAATAATGAAGAAATTCGCTTTATTTTGAAATTTTTATATAAAAAAGGGTAGACAGCCACGGAAGCACCCATATGAAATTTGTGAAGTTTTCGGGGACGTTGTCGTATCAGTTCGTGTAACAAAACAAACCTTTCCGTTCTGGAAATTTCGAAATTTCGATTTACACTGATGAAAGTTTTACAGTTGGAATAGTGTCTAATAGCAAAAAGAGGTCGACCAAAATCGTACATATTTGTTTATTTATTTATTATTATAAATATACAAAAAAAAAAAAATAAATTGAAATTTGATTAAAAATACGAAAAGACTTTTTCGACTACCCAATATTAATATTTCCTTATAAAAAGTGCTTTTTTGTTGAGAATGTTATGATTTTTCTACTTCAAGAAGTGTTAAAACATAACTTGAAAGATTGTGAATCATACACACATCTATATATCCGCATGAACATAACCTAACCGTTCAATTATAAACCTACATACATCCTCATAAATTCATAAATATTCCCGCATATTTGCGCGCCTGCCGCAACTGTCAACACCTGCAACATATTGTTTTATTGCTTTTTGAAAATTTTTATGCGAATTAGTTACATTGTATGACATCAGGCGTGAAAACTCAGCTCAAGAGTCGAATTACAAAATTTTTAAAAATAATAAATGCACTTAAAGTTATATTATGTACATGCGTATTAAAAAGGCGTACATTTGCAAAAATTATAGTTATTGTCCACATACTTATGGATAAATGTGGTTGTCACAAGCAAATACAATTTAGTATTTTTATGGAGATATGAATGTGGCTTGTAGGAAATTTTCATGTAAATATTGAGTAGTTGATATACGACTGCAAAGACATCTATTGACAAAATACGAAAATACTTTTTCGACTACCCAATATTACCTTTAAGCCTTTAAACCTATTACCTGAAACTTATTGATATGGAAATACTATATGTGCAAGGAAATGTGGAGACTATTTAGTACGGATGTATGTACATAATGGTTTTAAGGCGCTATAGAGAGTTTCTAAAATACACCCTGTATATAATTTTGGAACATATTTTGTACTACAAGACTGGGTGGGGGTTCATATTAGTAAGTTCTGCCTATCTTAGTACCAGAAATTGTAGAAACATTATTACCTGGTAGTTAGAAAGGGATTTCTATAAAGCTTTTCTCATTTTTCTGCGGGTTAAAATCAAGTATTTATATATGTACATACAGCTGTGTTCACGAAAATAGTAGTGCCGGTGGCTACTAACTATTTAACAGTCAAATCACATGATAAGAAGAATATTCGATTAGAAAGTTATAAAAAACCTAATTTTTAATTAATGTATGATATATTTACAGTTTTATCTACCATAAATTTTTTTTAGTTTACATACAGTTATTAAATTAAAATAAAATTGAAAAATTATGCTGTTCAAGAAAATAGTAGTGGCTATTAAAAAAGACCATAAAACTAAGAATATGAAAGTAACAGTAAATATTTCATATTTAATATGTTTGCTAAGGTCTAATATTTTGTTGTAAATCCGTTGTTGTTTATAACAGCTAGGCATCGGCTTGGCACGGAATCAATAAGGTCCTTACAACGCTTCACAGAGATTTGAGCCCATGCTTCCTTAAACACTTGCCAAAGCTCTGTGTTTTTCGATGGTTTTGCTATTGTTACACTTTTCTTGACATCGCCTCATAAGTTTTCGATAGGGTTTAGTTGCGAAGATTGTGCTGGCCATGGTATCAAGTAGATGTTTTCAGATGCAGACCACTGATTAGCGAGTTTGCTCGTATGTTTAGGATCATTATCCTGCTGAAATGTCCATTTTAACGACATTTTCCAATTAGCATACGGTAGCATTACATCTTTCAATGTATTAATGTACACTGCTTGTTCCATAATGCCACTGATCAAAGAGATTGGACCATCGCCAGGATACGACAAACAAGCCCATACCATAGCCTTTAGCCCACCATATTTAAAAGTCTTTGTGATGTACCTTGGGTGGTATTCTGTAATTGGGGGACAACGAACACACTGCCTATACCACCAAAATCGATTATTTTACGAGAAAACTCGATTCTCGAGTAGTATCGGAATCGAGTTTACCATCCCTACTGGCCGCCATCGCGTGCCATTAAAACCTCCGCACAATAACCACCACAAAAAAAATGATTTTTTTTCCATATAATTTATATGGGAAATCGAAAATGTCGATGAGGCACCTCTTAATATTAATATAAAGAGCTCAGATTTTACCAGGACTTGTTTTTAGTCACGTTGAATGAGATTTTCATGGTAACTACGAAAAATAAAATATAAATAAGTACATATGTATGTATATTCACTTAAATTGTATCTTGCATATGTTTGCGCTGAAACTCGTATAGCAATTAATGCCACCGACTGACTGGGCGTTAATGTAGTTTTGCAAACAATTTGCGCTATACACACACAGCACATAAAAAATTCGTAATATTTTATAACAAAAGACTTTTACTGCTCAGGAATTTATTTGTGATTGACTTAACGCCCAGGCATAATTTTACGCTGTTACGAATTATCTTACATAGACAACGCTCAATATTACATATAATCACCATATGCATTAGGGTGAGCCAAAAAAAATTTTAAGAAGTCGTCCTTTAGGATGCCTGCGCTTGATGCGAATTTTAACAGACTCTGCGGCCTTACTATCGATACCTCCTCCAGTGTATCACGTCGTGGAGACCCCAGATGCTTACAGCGTAGCCAATGCGGGCAAGTTTCATTCCAATGTTTGTCTGGTGCGCTGCCCTAGACATTTCCTGCAGTTTCTTCGTGCTGTTAGCCCCATCCTGCGGGCGTGTGTCGCCACCGACACCATTAAAATTAAGAAAAAAAATCCTGTAATATTATCTTCAGATTCTTTTCCCCCCTTAAATTCCGTAATTTAGTTTTTTGGGCCGCCCTAACATGCATGTGCGTACCCACACTTACTATAACTTGCATACATTCACACATTCCTACCGCCCAGCAAGTGTTAAAAGCCAGCGCGCAGTTAATCTGTCCGCGGAAACACCCAACAAACAATACTTGTAAACAAAAAACAATAACAATAAAGAGCAAAACAATGCAAAGGCATTTATAAAAATCAATTTTTAAACACCAGCCATTCATGCAAACTCACATCCGAAAGCAAACATTAAAGCATTGCCTCTATGTATGTATGTATGTGTAAATAAATTACTAATTTTTGTCTTTGTTTGTGTTTTCTTTTCTTTGCAGTTATTCGCTACATTTGTACAGCAATTGGTGAGTGTCAATCTATTTCCTTTTTCTGTTTATTTATTAATTTTAAATGCGAAAAAGTGAAATTCACTTTCTAACACTTCACAACTTGTGTGTGTTTAATTTGTATTTAAAAAGTTTGAATTTGAAAAGATGAAAGAAACAACAATAAATAAATGCCTGATGACACATCCCAGCGATCGGTTATAGAATTTCTATTTCATAATTATACATTCACTAATCATTTTTGGCGGCATAATCAGACAATATCGATTATAGAAGGTGAGGAAACATTTTTAAATATTATACAAACATACACACATAAAAAATATAAGTTACGAAAATTTATTACCAAAACTTGTTAAAAATGATTTTAAACAAAAATTTCAAAAAAAAAAAAAAAAATTTCAACTTCCTCGAATTTAATGTTTTTTGGTTAAATGAAGCTTAAAATCTACTTTCCTACACTATATGGTATGATACAATGTGATTGGTAGCACTGCAGATATACGGCTGCAACGACATCTATTGCCAAAATACGAAAATTCTTTTTCGACTACCCAATATTTCGAATTCTACTCCATCTTTTGCATAGATTTTGGGTTCGAATATTTGAAAGTATTGTTTTCAAACTTTTTTCTTATACTTTCCATCAAATAGATTTGGGGCCCGCATATTAGTTAAATATGTGATGAGATATAGGGATATTATTGTTCAATACTCAAGCTGTCCGCGAGGTAAAGTTAAAACGCTTGCCACTGAACGCAATTATTTCGAAGGAGGTATAATGGTATTTCAATGCTGCCATCTGGACTGGTCGCCTTCTACTTAAGTTATTTAGGGAACTATCTGATCCAACTATACGACCCAACTTCAGGTGTTTTTTGACATAACTTACGTTTGTTTTACCAATATATCATTAGTGTTTTTCGAAATGTATTTGGGATCGGTTAATGCGTTGTTCTGTATGCCAGGTGTGTTTGGAATATAACGGTAATTTTCAAATTTAAAATTTCGCGTGTTTGGAGCAATTATGAAACTTTTTTATAATGTTGGTATAAACGATCAAATTTTCAACTGTGTTCATTGCATACTTTGTCTGTAGCAGCCGTTAAGGTAAGACATGTTTTTATGAGCTTGACGATTTCCCATTGTTAAAAACCACAATTTCTGTGCCTTTTAGTGATCAATAACAATACTGTACCGATGCCCCAGCTTCCATATTCGGCTGGCATGACTCCGTGTGACTTTTTCGTATTTCCAAAAATACAGAGAATATTGAAGGGCCGTCGCAACAAGACGGATGAAAATCGCTGAACGAGCTATAGGCTAGCCCAAAAATCAAGTTTGGGAAGAGGTTCAAGGGGGAATCGAGTTTGAAAGAAGCGCAAGGATAAGTGCATAAAGTCGAATGGGGACAATTTTGAAGGCGACAGTTTTGATGTAGACGAATAAATGATCTTTTTTCAAAAAAAAAAATGAAAACCGTTATTTTTTGAACACACCTCGTAAGTTGTACTGAAAAATAACAATCCGCAAATATATAGTTTTTAAACACACTTATGAACTATAAGCACTCTTGACATTAAGTGCGCTGCTGTTACCAACGAGGCGTCCAACGTCAAAAAGCTGGTTCTAAATGAGAATAAAGTTCTTTATCAGCTCATTTCTGCAAACCAGTTTGAGAATACGAATACATTTCAATTGTAACATTTCTATGCCACTGTTTCTCGGTCACTTCACTCTTAATTTTCAAATCGCAAGTTTTTACTGTTGACACTCGCCAATTGCCAGTTTTTCACAACCTTTTGCATTCGTATGTCATATTATAGACTTAAAAACTGGCCGTCGCGAATTATATGCAGCGAAGTGCTGTGCGTTTGCATAGCCAACAACAAAGACTCGGCAAATAAAACTGATTGCAGACAGGCTGGCGATCATTCATTACCCGTTTGACAGCGACAATGACAACAGGAATTATAAACAAGAAGAGAAAACAAGCATAGAAATAATAATTTTAATTACCACAACAAACAGTCAAATGCGGCGAGAAGAAACAACAACAATAAGACGTCTTAAGCGTAAAACATTTAATTTTTTTACTACCGCATGCACATACACGCACACACTCACACATATGAATACATAGTTGGCTGCAAATATAATTTGCCCCCACAATTATGACCTGGGCGCCTTTGCGCCTGTGCGTCAGTTTGGTCTAACTGCACATGGCGACAAGTCTGTGAAATAAAAAACTGCGTGCCTAGCATGAGACTACGGAAGTCTGCGCATAGTTTGCTGCGACTAAACACACGCACACATACGCATAATTGCGACTATCTAAGCATTTGCATACCTACTAGCTCAGAGTATGTGCGTGTGTGTGTAAATATGTATGTATATGACTCGTCAATTGCCTTTCTTATTTCTTCTTCTGGTTTCACTGTTTATTTGCTAGCTTATTATTTAATAATTACCTCAAAAACAACAACAAAACATATTTCTGCACTCATACCTCTGTAAATATATTTTTATGTGTGCCGTGTGTGTGTAAATAACCGCTTGCATTTCACATGCGCGTTGAAAAGTGAAAAGTTTACTAGTAAATTAAGCGTTATTTTGGTGGTTTTGTCTTTTTTTCCTACAAGCGCCACCTTTAATTGCCTTACGCGCTTGTTTGACCGCCTCGCGGAAAGCGAAAAGCGGAAAAGCAAGAAAATCACTTTCAATTGTTGTCAGCGAAATTGTCAAAACAAACTTCAACGTAGCGTTGCGATGTCGCTGAGGGCGTGTCATAATATTACTTGTTTTATTATTATATTTTTTATTGTTGTCTTATTTTTTAGTACCGCATATTATTGCACTCCACGGCTAGAGGGTTCTTATTAGTGGTCGTTGAGGGCGTTACGGAGGCTTTAGTAATAAGATTTCAGAAAATTAATTGTTTTTAATAATATATGTACGCAGTCATTTTACTCCTTGGATTTGGATAGTCTTTTATATATAATTACCTAGATTATGAACGAAACTTTTATTATTCAAAGGTATCAACTTCATGAATTGGGTCAAAATATGAATAAATGCCTTTGTTTTCAAAATTTTAACATTTATTTGAGAGAATAATAATGTGGCTTGTTCCGAAAATAATGAGAACTTTCCCTTTTAGAAAAAAATAATCATTAATTTGTCTGCATTAATATTGTCGCCTTCAAAATAGTCCTTATTCGATTTTACGAACTTATGCAGGCGCTTCTTCCAATCGTTGAATCAGGTCTCCAACTCGATAGCCTTCTGCTCTTTCAGCGATTTTCAACTGTTCTGTAAGACGACCTTTTAGGGGTTCTCTTTATTTTTGGAAATACGAAAAAGTCACACAGAGCCCCATGTCTGGAGAATATGGAGTCTGGTTCATCAGAACAGTGTCGTTGTTTTTGCTCAATAATGCACGAACAAGCAACGACTTCTACAGATTTTGTCAATTTAACCCTTCAAAACCTCGAAATTTTAAAATTCCCGTTATTTCCTGAAACACATCATACAAAAGTATTTTATAATGTAATGCTCTACTGAAACTATAACATTTTCCTATCTTTCTGACAACTTGTGGATTCCATCCTAAAGAACTGCGCCAGTTTATGTTGAAGTGAAATGCGTTCCATTGACGGCTTCTGCATCGATCTGAACAAATCGTAGTTGGAAAAAGCAAGGTACGAGCTATTGACGGACTATTTTTGTGTATAATAATGAACTTCCACATATTCAAACTTTTTTGGCCGCCCAGAATGTTCTTCGTTTTCGAAGCAAGACTCACCACTTTGAAATTATACAAACCAATTTTGGAATGTAGAGCATGTTCACCACAAATTTCCAGAAAAATGCGATAGTTTTCGGCGGTGGTTTGTTTATATTAAAGCAATCAAGAAGAACTCCCCACAAAAGTACTTATTCGGACACAAAGTACGACATATTCGAGTAAAAAAATGATTGTGGTTTCTTTTGGCAAACCACACACTTGACATATACATACATACAGAGCTATAGATTTAATATTAGCAGCAAACATGGACTTAAGATAATGATTGTTACTTCGGATATTCTTCCAACCTTATTCGAGACTCAATTTTGTGTCTTATCTTGAACAACATCTCGTTTATTTCTTAAATGAAACCTCCCAGTTTCAGTTGTCTTCATCATCGCAATCCTTGCCTTGGTGGCCAATCGACCGACCACCCTAATCGTGAAATGATCTCCTCACCCAAGTGTTTACTCAATAAAACCACAGGTTGATGCGATGTGTGAGAAGTGGCGCCATCTTGTTGAAACCAAATGTCGCCGAGTTCAGGAATTTCAATTTCAGGCATCAAATAGTCGGTTATCATGGCGCGAAAACGGCCGCTATTGGCGGTTCCTTTCTCACCGACATCATTGTTAATGAAATATAGACCGATGATCCCACCGGCCGACAAACCACACCAAACCGTTTTTTTTCTGGATGAAATGGCACACCTTGAATCTCTTCAGCTTGCTCTTTGTTTCAAATGCGCAATTTGGCTTATTTATATACCTATTGAGCCAGAAATGCGCTTAATCGCTGATCAAAATTTGGCTCGAGGACGTCGGATCTTCTTGGAATTTTTAAGGTTGAACGATTAGTAAACGTTGTTCAGGCGTAAGTCTTTCCATGATGAAATGCCAAACAGTACTGAACAAAACTAACATGACAGCGTGACATGACTTACGAGTGATCTTTCAAAAAAGTCTATTGAAAAAGGACCTCTATTTGGATACCATTTAAAAAACTATCTCTCTCCAGTTCCCTTAAATGCTTATAACTATATTTCAAACTATTTGTTCTGTGCCAATTTTTTGGATTATTATTTGGTTTCGTCTATTACAACGTATCTTTAATTAAATCACCTTATTTTCCCCAAAGTTATTTCGTGGCTGAACAACAATTTTATAATTACCACCATTTCAATCTCGATAAAAGAAACTAACCTCGATTTTCGACCAACTTTATGTATTCTCTAAAGCATTCATAAACTTAACTGAAATGAATAATGACCAAAAATAGGTTAATGAAAATTCGAAAACTTTAAAATAAAATTTAAAAAACGAAATCGTAAATCTTGGCCTCGTTCAATTTAATGGTGCTCATAAAATCAAACACCTTTACGACGCGCACCAAAGAGAAAAATCTTAGCCGCCGCGAACGGCGCAACAGGAAAAAGTGCAAAGTAGCAAAGCTGGTTATTTTATATATCGATCGATTTGACGATCGATTATAGCAAATTAATTGCATTTTAACAGCAATACAGATCGAAAGCGGCCAGTTGCTCCGAGCTTAAACTGTAGCAAAAACAACTAGGAAAAATGGTTAATGAAATAAAATGGATAAAAATGGCATAAGCCAACAATAACTTTCGATCGACTGCTAACGAGGGACTGTGCGGTGGTAGGGAAGACATTGTTGTTTTGATCAACAACAAAAAAAACTACAACAACAGGTAGTGCCACGTTCGGCTATCATATGCGCAACATCTCCTCTAGCGAACCGAGGCAGTGCGCGGAGTCAACAACACTTGTTAGTTGCAACAACATACCGAATAAAGTGAATAATTGCTGCTGCTGCTACACACATACATACATATATACGTATATATACTATATATTTATACTTGCCACATGTCTATGCCACGCAACGGCGAAAGGCGTCCGCTGGTGTTAACCGGACGGCTGGACTCATGTGCATAGCGACGGTGGCACAGGTCGCAGCGCCATGACAGCCGTCAATACATGTACGGTGTGAAAACACTTTCTAATGACATTTTAACCAGTTCAAATGTTTTTGCGAAAATTGTTATAAAAATAATGATGATAGCGCAAATGTATGACCACATAAGCAATTAATTACCACTAAACGCAATGCAATTAAATGGTTATAACACCATAAACATTTCAAAAGCATTCATTCGATTAAACCAAGAGGAAGTGTAATAAAATGTAAAATAAAATAAAAACATCATTTAAATGTAAGCTGTATTTTTAAGATGGCTGAGTAATACCTAACCCATCAAAATTGTCAAATACTTTGGATTTATAACTTTTCTACTCGCGATCTTCTCTTCGAAAGCTGGACCATATATCAACCCATACATTGTGACAAAAAGGTACCAGATGTAGTACACTAATGCCAACGATTTTTCCAGACACCTCGGAACATTTTTCATAAGCACTTTTTGGGATGACTTCTTCAGCGAATTTTGTTCTAACTCTTCGATCGATTGAAAACGGGTTCCACAGATCGTCAATTTTAGTTTGGGAACAAGAAAAAATCACACGGAGCCAAATCTGGTGTATACAGTGGTTGATCGATGGTATTCATTTTGTTTAAAATCGGTCGCAAAAGTGGCTCGATGTGATAATGCATTGTCATCGTGTAAAATCCATCAATTGTTCTTCCACAATTTTGGCCGGTTTTCGACGGATGTTTTCACGCCAACGCCTCAATACGGCCAAATATAACTGCTCATTGACCGTCTATTCCTCCGAAACAAATTCATGATGCATCGAACCACAAATATCCAAAAAACAATGAGCATCACCTTGATTTTTGCGGGGCTTTGGCGTGGTTTTTTTGGTTTCGGTTCGTTCTTTCCCTCCATTCCGATGGTTGTTGACTTGTTTGCATGTCGGACTCATAAACCCGTATCTCATAGGCAGTTATAATGTTCTCTATAATTGTAGGATTGGAATTCGCACGATCAAGCGTGTCCAAAGGACCTGTTTGTATTTTTTTGTCGCAATAAATTATGCAATATATAATTAATCTGCACTATTGGCAATACGGCAACATGCTTCTTCCAGGCCATGGTGAATTGTTAAGAACTCAGATGCTTTTTGCGTTCATTAAAATATGTATTTCTCTATCTTTCTCTGTAAAATTGAAGCCGAAAATCAGATTTATCAACCGGTGTGGAAGATCCTAACTTGATCCAACTGCAGTCATCAAATTGCAGCGTAACCGCTTTCCAGGGACATCAACAGGTTTTTTCTTGATTACGTCGAGGACATTGAACAGTACGGCGTATAGACTTCGTACGCAATAAGATTGGGACATACGTTGACCATCATTCAAAGTGGCGCCATCAATACCTTCACTGACACACTCCCAGTGAATAGCATACTTGGGGTTAAACCACCACCCATCACAAAGGAAGAGTTCGAGTTGCTCTGAGAATTTAGAGTCCTAATAGAGCCCTATATACGAAATATATGCCCAGCATGCAAAGATAACTTGACAATTTCAAAGCCCCAATTAAGCTCTGAACAGGGTATATTAAGTGTGGCACGAAGTTTGTAATACCCAAAAGAAAATGTCGGAGCCCTTCAAAGTATATATACAGGGCTTGTCCGGAAAGTAATAGGACTGATTTTCTTCCACCGCGACGGTCTTCGGAGTTTCCGCGGATCGACTGGATTCGGTAGAGGGCGTTCCTGGCTAATGAACTAGCGGCTGGTCTATTGTCATCGAGGGCCTAGAGAATCAGGACAAACATCGGCAGCGTTCGTTGGAGCAGAAATACGCGATTAAATTCTGTGAAACTAGGTAAATCTCTTTCTTGTGAACAGCTACCTAATCAAGGCCGACATTCCAACGCTTTCTCAAACGCCCTACAGCCCAGATTTGGCCACCGGGACTTTTTTTTTTTCGTGACGTACTGAGTCGATTAGCTATGGCCGCATTTTCATCAGTCTATCCGTGTAGACGCAATTTTTGAGATATCGATCTGAAATTTTGTTCACATCATTTTGATGCCTATTTCTCCGAACTGCTGGTATTGAACCACTATAGTGTATAGTCCCTTACAAACTAAAGAATAAAAAACAAGTTCTTGTAAGGAAAACCTTTTGATTGGATAAGATATCTTCACGAAATTCGACATGGATAGTTGTCCAAACGGAAAATTTTTTATTCGTGAAAATGTTTTCAGTGTCTTCCAGATTTTCGAGAAATATGTATGTTAGTTTTTCTCTACTTTCGCATTGACTTCAGCTGAGCAAACGGTTTGTACCATCTTTAAGAAATCTTTACAGCATTTGCTAGCAGATACTTTTGAGGAAAAGCTGTTCTTTCGTTGATGAAAAACCGTGGAAGCAGGCTTCATCATAGTCCCAGTACGTCGTAAGATTGTAGTGTTTCGCAAAACATTTTTTTTATTGTCTGAGAAATAAAAACCATCCCAACAACATGTCTTACGACTTTATGGGAATTTAAAATATGCTTGTCTAATATTGTTAAATTCACCATTCAATTGAAATAAAGCGGAACTGAGAATCGCAAAAATCGTAAAAAAAGAAAGAAAGTAATGCATTTTAAATTCGATATTCAACGATCTAACACTAGCAGCGGCTGGCACAGCTTTCAGTCGGTGTTTTAGAGAAGATACTGTTGTTTGTGTTAATAATTAATATTGTTTTAGTTTATATGTACCTTTTACAAAAGAAGCGGTGAATAAATATAAATGTAAAATGAACTTTGCACAACTCGAAGCAACTTTGTTGCTGAGCCTATTGATTCTTCTTACAGCGATAACAGCCAAAGCGCAGAAAGCCGAACGTGGAATAATGACGCCGAGACTATCACCCTTTTGTGATTGTCCACGATTTTATGAACCAATCTGCGGCACTGATTCTTTCACCTATATAAATTATTGCGAATTCAATTGCGCAATGCTTCATATGTTCAGCCATGGCCAAAGCCTGTATATCAAACAACTTCAAAGATATGATTAAGCTTAAACTAATATTTGGGGTTGAAATAATAAAAGAAAAAAAAAACAAAAAAAGATTATATATAAATCGTGACGATATTAAATGTGTTTTTGAATATAATTTAATAACATTTTCCCAAGATTCCTTGTAAAAGTAAGAACAAAATTTAAATTTATATTAAATAAATATAAAGAAATAATATATTTGTGAATAAAAGGCCTTTTTAAATTGTGTTGAAGTTTTTATTGAATCTTCCAAATTGTATTTTTTTGCCAATTTACGGGAATGCATGATTTTGCATTAAATATGCTTGAAAAAATATTAAATATTATTTAACCGTACAATTGAAAGTAAGCGAAACTGATAAGTGCAACCAAATAGCAAAAAAAAATTGCAATTTTATATTTATTTTGCAAAACATATCATTAATCAACACGGAGTGGAACTATTCAGTTAAAGTTGTTACAACACAATCTCTGGTTGCCATCGCCAACATTATACAATGAAAAACCAGGTGCATATTATACAACTGATCAGACTTTTTCTGCTGCTCACATCGCTGCTTGCCACGCTGACATCCGATACAACGGCGAACGAAGCAGTCTCAGAGAGAACAGTTTGTGTGTGCACAAGAGAATGGAACCCAGTCTGCGGCAGTGATGGTATCACCTATGGAAATCCTTGTCAATTTAATTGCGCTCTTTTGGAAGGAGAAAATCGCAGTAACCTAATTATAAAGCATCTTACAGCATGTAGAGATTGAATTTAATATGAGTACAATGTTGCATAGATTTTGAATAAAAACAGAGTTTATGTTTATACTAATAAATAAATAAACAAATATGTACTATTTTGGTCGACCAGCGTGGCATCCTTTTTTCAACTTCCGCGAACTTAAATTTTTTTTGGTTAATGAAGCTTAAAATCTTACCTTTCCAACATTATACGAGGTGTGACAATTAAGTAATAAGACTGATTCCATAAAAACCGTATATTCGAAAATTATTCTACAACTCTGCCATCTCCTTCAAAGTAGTCCCTTTGGGCAGCTAAACAGCGATTCCAGTGCTTCGTAACATTTCTGAAACGCTTTTTTGGTGCGGGGTGCGCGCGGAGACAACCATTGTGAGCTTTGACGTTTGGTTTCCGGGTCTAAGAGCACTATCACGAGTACCCAATATATCTCTCACCTTGACCGTTGTTTTCGGTAAAAATGAGCAATTTTGGTTTTATAGGGTAACATATTTAAATGACAGTTTTCTAGCAAAGATTTATCTCGTTATATTAATTACTTCTTGATTTGTACACAGGAAAGTGAATGGAAGTGAATGGAATTTTGTTATATGGGAAGTAGGCGTGATTGTACTTCGATTTCAGTAATTTTCAAACTGTAATATAGGAATGTCAGTAGAATATCCTATAACGAATTTGGTTGAAATCTGTCGAACTGGTCTCGAGATATGTGTTTCCCCTAAAAGTTATCCCGACTCCATTAAAGTCCTTTCATGGGGTTATCATCCGATTTCATCCATTTTTACACTATCGGGAAGAGTTCTCATAATCTTGTATCTTAAGTAGTTTCAGAGATATGTACATTAAACTAGTTAGAAGGCTGGGCCACGACCACTTTTTCAAAAATTTTCACCCACATATGCCCCTTGGTACTGCGATCCTTCAAAGGTGTATTTCTTACAGATCTTTATCTCGATTTTGATCGGTCAGTTTGTAAGGCAACTTTTGCGATTTGAACCATTTGTTTGAGAACTGTAGGCTATTCTAAAATTCGTGAAGATATATTCTCCTAAAAAAACTTTCCATAAGAGGACTTGATCCTTCAATGTGTATGAGAGCTATATACAATATGGTCTGATATCGACTGTTCCCTTAAAAGAGCAGCTAGTACTTGTACAAAATTTCAGAACGATATCTCAAAAAATTAAGGTCTAGTTCACATATGTCCAACAGACAGACGTAGATATACTTTATAGTTTCTCCGACGTTTCCTTCAGAATGTTACAAACTTCGTAGCAAACTTAATATAATCTGTTGAAAGTATAGTAACTAATCACAAAAGCATTTTTATGGCGGATATGCTTGTGAATATCATTAAATATTCAAAAGTCATTGAATGAAAATTAAGGGAATCTTGGAATTACAAAAATCACAGACTCTAAAACTAAACGCGCATTACAGTGCCAAGCCCACAGCAACATACTTGCTCAAACACACAATATAAAAAACTTATTGTATTGAAACGCTCAACTATTAAATTTCAAGAATCCCCATTCGAGCCCGCATAAAAATCCCCCTTTCACTTCGCTATGTTTATTGTTTACTAATTACCACTTGGTAGTCAACACTTAACACCCTTGTGTTGGTTCTACGATCGATAAGAATCGCAAACGTATTTTCATACGAGTATTTAAGCGTATAAACTTATCAGCGCTAAGCAAGTGAATTCAGTTGATTTTCGAAACTACGTACGCGAAGTTACAATATATAAGCGATCGCTGGTTGTTTAGAGCAAGCCAACAACAACATTACATAATAATTTACATAGACGAATTTAATTAAAAATTAAAACGAAATGCAATTCCTACGATTCATCACATCTTTGCTGCTGGCCGTATTGCTACTTGCCACGGTGACCGCCGCTGCACCAGCCGGAGAGAACGATGGGCCATTCTGCCCCTGCCCACGCAACTACGATCCAGTGTGCGGCTCCAATATGGTGACCTATTCGAACCGCTGCAATTACGATTGCGTGCGCCGTGATGCGGAACGCCGCGGACGCAGTCTGAATATGCTGCGCTCCGGACCATGCTAAAGACACAAAAACGCACCAAAAATGGTGTATTGAATTGAAATGAGTTTTAAATAAAACTGCTTGTGACAATGTTGTATGTGCATTAGAAATATCATAAATAAAATAATTGTAAAACCAGTGAGCTGGGCGAAAGTGCTGAAGATTTTATATATGTGAATAATATTAAATAAACGAAATAAAATATTTTACCTGTGAAAAATAAGCATTTTTTAATTTATCGAAGTTTCCACAGAAATTACTCACCATCGGCCATAAATGTTGTGCTCATTTGTTACTGTAATGACTGTTTTCATGTGTGTATGTGTTTATGACAATAATATTATCAATATGTGGCGGACTAAATGCGTTATCAGCTCGCATATCGTTATCGCAGCGATAATATTTTAATATACACTGTAAATATGACTATTCCAATAAATAAATATGTCTATCAGCGAAACTGCCAATAATAATAATAGTAATAATTGTTATGAACTAATTTACTAAGTATGCGCTGGACGCAGCCGTCGAGGCAGTGTGCTGCTTTAATCGCCTTCAGTGTAAAATAGAATAACTGCTTACACACATTTGGGGTTTAAAAAAGAAAACAACAAGAAAATCCCTTAATTTTGCTTGCACCAAAGGTATAATACCCTTCACAAGTGCATTTTTTTTATAGTATAAAAGGTTGTACAAAAATCTTTAACTTGATTTTGATCGTTCAGTTTGTATGGCAGCTATATCCTCCGATATCACCGATTCCGACAAATAAGCAAATTTTTGGGAAAAAAATGTGTGTGTAAAATTTCAGAACGATTTCTCAAAGCCTAATCGACAAGTTCATCTATACTTATATAGTCAATAGGCAGAGGAACGTGAATGAATCGGATTTAACTCGTCACGCTGATCATTTAAACATCATTCTGAATTATAGCACCCACTTCTTGGTAAACTTAATATACTCTGTTCAGGGTATTATTAACCGCCTTCACAGTTGAAGGCTTCAGAAAGCAAATAAATGTTAAAACAAAATTTACTAAAAAATACTTAAAATGAGTGCTCTTTTGTAAGCGAGTGGCAGAAGTGTGATCAACTCGGATGAAATTAAATTAAAATTGATTAATTTGCAGATTTTTATTTTATTTGCGAGTCTGCAGACGCAGAATAAAGGCCCTTGGATCCATGTTTCCAAATAGTGATCACTTTGCCTCACTAGCACCTAGCAGTATATTGGATTTTATCAATATGTTGGGGTTATGTGGGTAAAGTAGACCTAAAGGCGCGGTGCAATCCTCATACATTTTACTATATTTGCTCAAAAAATTCCTAATATTTATTTTTTCTTCTACCAATATTTCTCTCTACACTTTTAAGCAGCTTGATGTGGTCTTTAACTTTTTTGCATTTTTTTTTTTTTTTTGCAAATTTATATCTATAAAAATATATATATATATTTTTGTGATAGAAAAGAAGACTGCGCGTTCCGTAAGAAACATATCTGATCGCAAGTATTTCACATGCGTTCATTTACCCAGTTGAGGGCAACATTCGATTAGCAGCAGCGAGTTAATGCCGATAATTTTCATTCGTCAGAAGTGTTTTTACTCATTCAGCATAAATAGCTATTGCATTAACTATATTTTTGGAATGTGATGAGTAATATTTATATTTGGCTATAAACAAAAGCAGTTTCAATAGGATCTAAAAATCTCTTATAAACACTCATTTCGATTTTTATATTAGAAAGTCAAAAATACATTTTAAATTTCTCAACAAAATTTACTTAGACAGTTGTTCTCAAACTCTACGAACAGAAAACACTGTATTCTAAATTTATCTTAGTTGTGATAATTTTGAACTTCGTATCGATGTTCAACAGAAATTTGAGAAGTATTTCTCGTCGCTAGGGTGTAGTCTTTATAAAATATCAAGTTATTTTTTTGCGACAATAACGTTATCTGAACTTGAAATCAGCCAAGCGTTTTCTGCACATTAAACAATTTTGAAATTATTTTCATGCACATGTGTTGACCTTTGATAACAAAAATGTTCATTCAGCGCATTTTGCAGATTACGCATTCAGAAACTTTACATTTTATTTTTGTAAACTCGCAGATAGTTCAAATGAAGCATTGAGCTTATCACCTCAACCTTGAAAATATAATTTATTGAACAGCGATAAGGAAATTGCGAATTATGGAAATGCTCACTATTTGTTTTGGGGTAAAAATATAAGTTTTTTGAAATAATCAAATTACTTAGTTAATATATTTCGTAATTTTTTTTTTTGTGAAATAACATTTATGGTAATAATATCTTCGAATTGAGAATGGATTCTAGTGCGGCTTTTTGTAGTTAAGCCGCAAACATTTTTTTGACAAAAAAAAATATTTTTGTAAACAGATAAATTCAGATGTTCTTATTTGTATTTTCATCACAAAAAAAAATTTATAAATATTGCACGATAAATTATCACATCTTATTTTTGTAATAATTTTAATACTTTTTTTGGTTGATTTCGAAATTATTGAAAATCTTACTACATCAGGGCAGATAATTAAAAATAATAATAAAAAAGTCATAGTAAGTTGAATTCTAATGTGAACCAAATATGAAATAACAAAAAAGAAGAAAAAAGTTTACGGGCGATCTTAGGTCGAGAAGAAGTAGGAGAGGAATGAGGTTGAATTTCTAAGACTTAAAAACGGTTTATCTCGATTCAAGGCAAAACTACGAGTTCTATAGAAAAAAGTTATATGGCAATGTTGTAGGTAATGAAAAAATATACATATTTTCTATTAATACCTTTTTCACATAAACTCAAAATTAATGTAGAAAACTTAAAATAACATAGTTTTCTGGTTTTTACTTGAATAAAATTGTTTTCTTTCACGAAACTTGGTAGAAACTTGCTTGCTTATGTCCTAAAGGCGCAGAGATAAACCGCTTTAAAGCTTAAAAATTCAGCCACTCCTCCTCTTCCCGACCTCTGATCGGCCCGAACATTATTTTTTCCGTTCATTTTCATTATTTAACTTTTATTCCCCATGGCTTTCAACTTACTATGAATTTCTTTCAATTCTTAGCAATTTCAAAGGTTTTTACAGAGCTCGCGCTAAATTTTCTACAAAATTAAGAAAAATTTACTTAATGATATAATTGCACTTATAAAGACAGGAAATGTCTAACTGCTCTGTTTTTAACATCAAACTTATTTTCAATGTCTGCCAAACTTTGCTTTCCTTTCTAAACCACAAATTTGCATATCATTTCCGATTTCCAATCATCGATTGCCCATAAAACGAAATAGCACAGTTATAATTAAATTCGCGTGTGCAGCCAAAGCCATTATAAAGCTGCACTAAAGCGCCCAGCAACGGAAATTCATTAGCAATTTTTCATCAAAATATAAATTTAATTTTGCCGTCTGTGCTGAGAGTCGAAATAACAGAAATTTCACATGTGTATTATTGTCAAAGTCATTAAAATGCAGTCATGAAAAAAGATTATATAAAACTTTTGAGATCGTATTACCATGTTGGAGGCACTGAAACCGAATAAAAAAGCAGGCAAAAACAAAAACTGAAACTGGTTGCAACAACTTGCGTATTCAACACTTTTGCACAAAATTGTCGCCAGCTAATTTTCGCCACTAATTCATGTAGAAAATTGTATTTAGTGGGGTAAACAAATAAGCGTAAGCGTAATAAAATTAAAATAATAATAACAAAAAACTTCACAAAAACTATAATACCCTTCACAGCTGCTTTTCTTATAGTATACGATCTTTAGATGTGAGTGGTCTAGCGTGTCCTGATAGAAGATGATTAGTTCTGGTTCGTTTTTTTTCGACTGTTTGTTTCAATCTCATCAGTTGTTCGACTAGGCTGGAGCAGCTCGTAGTGGATGATTCCTTTCCAATTCCACCAAACACTCAGCATACTTCGAGACGTCAAACCTGGCTTTGCGACCATTTGTTGAGCTTCACCAAAAAATGATCTTTTTTCATAGAATCGGTCCATTAAAATGTTTCACAAACAATTCCTGTGGTACCCAAACAATGGGCTTCTTTTTGTAGACAGCCTTTTTCAAATGGTTCAAAACCGTTTAATGATGAAAGTTAAGTTCCTTAGCAATGTCATGACGGTCCTGGTCAATCTTTTTCATCATTTCATCGCCTTTTTCAACGATAAGTCGGCCAGAGCGAGGTTCATCTTTCACACCGAAATTTCCAGAACGGTAGGGACTATTTCGGGTATACATATAAAGACGGACAAATTGATATACATACACTTCGTCACTGTAATAATTAAGATATATGTATACTTTATATTGGCAAACTTAATATACCTTATTCAGGGTATCAAAAAATAAAATTTTGTGGTAAAAAACTAGCTGTGAAAAGTAAAAACAAATATATTAAAATTTTTTCATACCGAAGTAAAAGTTTTTAAACCAATAATATTAATTGCAGACATAAATTTTGTAGTTAGACAGATAAGGACACTTTCGCATGTAACAACAACAATTTAGATAGCGATATTTAAACGCCAACAGGCGAAAATAGACACAAGAGGACTTGGAGCAATATTGCTGCAAGCGAGGCGCTTGGCTGCCAAGCGGGTTTTACAGTTAATTTATATCACGTATATACGTAACGTATATATGTACAAATTTTAATGACTTTAATAAATTTCATAATAAAATCCGTTAATTTTTATTTTAATATTCACCGTTAATTTCTAAAGCAATAAAATAACTTTTCCCACATGGCAACCTCGTCATTGCATTTGTCAGTGATTGCTTATATCATTTACAAATATTTAGATAGTAAAAGCATTAATAGAAATCCAACACACACACGCAAACGCACAGTATTGAATGCATCGCTTGTACGCATGCGCACAAAAAAGTACTCAGTTGTTGGCATAGTGCAAAATGTTGCACTCTTAATTGCTGCGAGCTATCGACGTGCGATTATGACTAGTCACATTATCAATTAAGACAGCCGCAATAACGGTTCATGCACCTTTACGGCGCGACGCATGGGTGCCAACGCAGCACCACCTTCGCCCGCCAGTGTGGGATGTCACATGACTGAAGTGCAAAACAACCTGAATTAATAGCAAAGCGTACGCAATCGACGGCGAGCGTTGCGTAGCTGCCGTCATAAAGCGTTCAGGTGGCTAATTGGTGAATGGCGGCAGCCCACTGTAGCGCAACAAACTCATCAGCGCTGCCACTTTTGCTCTGCATGGTCACCAATATGAGCACCGATTGCAGCAGTCAACACAGTCTGCTCTGGTCTGATTGCCGGTGGCCGTTGGCCGGTTCAACTGGTTTGCATGCGCATGCGCAAAATTTCCACACAGCAAATTTGGAAGGTGGATGAGCGACAACAACAAAAACAACAGCAGCAGCTGCAGCGAAACATTAACTGTCGATGGTTGGGCGATAAAAAAGGTTGCGATTTATTTAATTTTAGTTGGTTTAACTTTTCATTTCGCCATCGTCAATGTCGCCATGTTGGGGGGCGCAAATCGCTGTAGCAGTTCATGAACCCGCAGACAATGCCATCAACATTCACCGGTGATTACATCGATTAAATGTGCATGTTTATTTATGTATGCTTATGTTCGTAATTTTAAAATATATTATGTAATCTGAGCAGTGGTGTGATTAGCGTGCTGGCAACTGTCTTCAAGATCTCGCAACAAATTGCAAAATACAAAATTATTTAAAATATTAGCGTATTATTTCAATAAAGCAATTGAAAAATTCTCACAGAGTTGCGAAAGACCGTTATACTTTGCCTCTAGCTCTCCCTTTAATTCGTATTATGAACTGGATATATTGCGTCTTCAATATTATTGAAGAATAGATTTAAAATATTTTGTGACAATTTCGAATTCCATATAAACAATTGAATCTGAATTATGTAATGAGTAAACCTTTGATTTAGCATACCCCCTGAGAAAATAATCCAAAGACATTTAATCAAATAATCTTGACGATCATTTGATTTGCCATTCCTCGAAAGTAACGAGTCTCCAAATATTGCACGCAATATGTCCAAGTTTATGCATGAAACATAAGGACCTTCCGCACCTTCTTGTTGGAAATAGAGAGCGTCGGCGTCAATTCAATCAAATTCTGGAAAAAAAATCGTTCAACATCATGTTATAACGCTCGCTATAGATGGTAAGAGCAGAACATTGCCTGTCTCAATTCTAAAGAAATGAGGTACGGTGATGCCCCATATTATAATCCGCACCAAAATATCAATTATTGGGGATGCAAATGTGTTTCTTTAACTACTATTTGACTCACCCCGAAAACGACAAATTAGCTTGTTGACGCAGCCATTAGGCCTGAAATGTAAATCTGAGAAAATGATCTTTTGAAATAATCGTCGTTGGCTTTTAAAGTTTTCAGCGCCCAATCTGCAAAGCTACGGTGATTGAAATGGTTTATCGGCCCTAGTTCTTGTGCAAACACAATCTTATATGCATGCAGAGCCAAATCCAACCGGAAAATTCGCGACGTTGTCATCGGAAATAGACCCAACTGATCAGAATGACGTTGAAATGTCTGATTCGGATTGGTTTCACCACTGGGCTGAACGGCAGCGATATTCTCTTCTTTGACGGGCAAGTGGTACACCATCGTGAGATTGTAAAAATTTCCGAATTTTTCAATTAAACGTTGAATAAAACGCTCAGAAGGAATAATATGACGACCGTGGTTCGCGCAAATAAGTCTTACACTATCCACTGGAGAAGGTCAATTTAGCTTTCATAATTATGACATTTCCATTGGTAGACCCTGTATATATATATACATATAATTTGTCCAACAATACAAACTAATGTTCAAAAACCATTTGAAATTGTTTTAATATCCCACCCATATGGCATTATTTGATGACTGCCTTTTGAGTACTTTATGATAGCGCTTATTGCTGATTACGAATAATTCGCCACATTATAGAAGTTATCTACAAAATATTATATATTCATAGCTTAATTTAATATTTATTTTGTTTATCTGATTAGATTTCACATCAGTTTGTAATTAAGAGACGTATTTATATGTATTAATAACTCTTTTCAATTGCAGTGCTAATGGTTTCTTTGTAAGTAAATATACATGCCATTAATTTAATAGTTTTTATTCCTTGCAACATGTTGCTACAGTGTATAATAATTTTGTATACGTAATAGTTGTACATATCACCTAAAACTTGATATAAGGTTATATATATATGTATATATGTATATATATAAGATCAAGATGACTAGTTGAATTCGAATGTTTGTCTGTCTGTGCCAGCTGTAATTTGAGTAAAAATTGAGAAATCAGAATGAAACTTCCAAACGTGTTAATCAAACTATTGTCACGCCCACAAAACGTCCGATTTAGAAACTAAAGTACTGACAGTAGTCTGGTAACTTGTGCCTACTTTTATGACTTCTTTCGAGGGTGATTTTTTATAGGAAAATAAAAATGAATGGTCATGAATATTTAGAGTGTTCTTTATTTACATATTGAACAAAAAAAAAATTTTTTGAAAAAAGTTAATACTTTATGACTATTATTATTGTCACTCGATGTTGGTACCTCAAAAAAAATGCACGTGGGTGGCCCAGGTGATTTTGGCTCTTGATGTTATCTGAAATCAAATATTCTTGATTATTCTTATCTATAGATATGTCATTCTGGTCGAAACTACTGAAGTTAAATTTCAAGGTTAAATAACAAAATGGCGGACTTTGAGAAAAAACGTCCTTTTATTTTAGCCAAGGAAGGGTTATAAATTAAATAGTTAGGGGTGAAAAAAATTCTCGTTAGTACCGACGAGCAGTGTGTAGAATAGCCTGTTAAAATCTGAAAGCAATCGGTTCAGTTTACCCGAACCGACCAGAAAAAACAGTGTTTTGAGAAAATCGCGATTAAAGTTCAACAACTCCGAGAGAGAGGACTCCGCGGCGCTCTAGAGAACTCGTTATAACTCCCGAAATATTCCGAATTTCTGTCTGAAATTTTCACAGTATATTCTCAAGACATTATACTTTCAAATTACGCAAAAAAAGGTTACGATTTTTTGAATTCAATTTACCAGACTACTACCTTAAATTCTTTCACAACAATTTTTAAATAAAATTTTTCTCACAGCTGAAGGTTTGACTCCTGGTTTGATCTATGGGAATTGCTAGAGTATAAAATGTTCAGTTACAACCGAACTTAGCTTTTCCCTTTTTGCTTTAAGATTAAATATTTATTATCTATAAGAAATAAGAGTAATAGCACAACCTACATGGGCACACTCAGTTATAATGTTTGCTTTTCTTCTAGAATCGTAAATTAGATAATATCCGATAATTAACAATATGTGTTTCTCTTTTATTTATATAATTGATAACACATACAAAAGTACAATAATTATTTGCTCATCTTTATTAATTTATAATTTTTCTTATTTGCTAAATAACAACAACAAAAAGTATAGAGCAAAACAGAATATGACTAATAACGTTATGACATAATTGCTATAAATTTACTTGAGTAATATTAAAAAAAAAACCTGGTTGCAAAATTAATTCTGAGCTCATTGCCAACTCAGAAAGAAATCGAAAGAAGACCTGTGCAGTAATGCGTGTATAAAAATAAAAACCGCACCTTACGTGCAAAAAAACAACCTGTTTCATTTCGTTTGGCGAGTTGTCAGCTGTGAAGATGGTTTCCAAGAGCGCGTCTGTGTTCTGTGTTTTTGTTTCTTTTTCATTCGCTATTTCCACGGCTACAGCTGACAATGAGTTTAGTACCTTTGGGTGATCCCCGCTTTGTGGATGTGAAGGCTGGCACCGACAGCACGACTTGTGGCTATAATAAATCTGCAATTAAGTTAAAAATAATGATGCATGAGCATGAATATACATATATATTTAATTATTTACCTGTGTATGTGTGGGGTTATATATTGTAGTTAATCAGCAACTGACGCGCCTTTACGCATGCGCACGCCATGTCGTATAAGTAACCGAAAACTGGGTGTATTGATGGCCATGATTGAATGTCATTCATTGAATTTTAATATTTATGAATAAATTTGCTTCAAAATTCTAACTTTCAAAAGGCGAATAATTTAAATTGAAATTTTAAAAATATTTTAATTCAAAATTTTATTTTAAATTACAAAAACAAAAAAAAAGAAATTATAATTAAAACACATTTGCCAGCCAAGTAAAAAGTCCAACAAAAAACGAATATGAAAAACAATAATATGGAAAAAAATAAAAAAGTAAAATTAAAAAAAAAGTAAAGCTTGCCGAATTGAGACTTCTTTTCTAACTTATCATTGCTTCGAAGCTCTTCATTGCCACGAAAAATCTCAAATATACTTAAGCACAACAACAACATTATAAGCAAATTATTTCTAAAATATGTAAAGCCTAAGGGCCTATGACGAACTTTACATCTAACACTTGACGGACACCTAAAAATAGCTTTTAATTTTAATAATTATCTGCCTTGCAGTGAAGGTTCTTTTTAATTGATTTGTAAGCACCACTTACCATCGTTAATTTCTTCAATTTTTATTTACAATTATAATTTTTATTTTATTTTTATAATTGTAATTGAAAAAAAAAACACTTTAAATTGCAACAAAAACAAATGCTATCAACAGCATTGCTCTTCAACGCGCTGCTGTCTGCTGCTCTGCCATAGGCGCTACGCTGACTGGCCATCTGTCTGGCCAACTGACTGGGTATTGACACTCATTGCTGTGCTTTATTACACGTGCAATGTCAGCTGGTCCATAAACGATCAAGGTCGCTACACCTGTAGCGCGACATGGCTGGCCGTTGATAGTCGAAATGTTAATTATAATAAAAAAAATTTAAATGTTAAAAAAATAAAAATTTTAAAAATATGAAAATGTACACACAAACATCTGCATAAATGCATATAACTTACTTGCGGTTCATTTAACTGTCAATAATTTCGACATGAACAGCCGCTGGGCACCACAAAAACTGCATTTATTACCACTGCGCTTTTGTGCGCCTTTGAAGTCCCTTGAAATGCTTGCGCCACTTGCTTCTTGTTTTGTCTTTTCACTGCAGACATATGTACATGTGTTTCTGTGTATTTAACTACTTATCTGTTTATGTGTGTATGTGTGTGTTTGTTTTTATTGGCTCTTTTACAGCGTTGCACTTGACCAGTGATGCCTTTGTGCGCCCTATTTTTAGTAATGATAGCTTTAATACTTCAAGTTCACCAAAAAAAAGGGTGAATAATAAATTTAATTCATTCTGTTACTGTTAGCTATCATTGAAAATAATTCAGCGATAATAAGATCATATAAAAATTTAATTTTTTTAAGTTTTTAATTTTTTTTTTCAAAACCTCTACTTTGAGTGCATTTTATCTTTAGCTTTCTTAAAGCATTGACCTTGCAATTTATTATTGATTTGTTAGAGAGTGGGAGTATTGTTCAAACAGAGAATAAATGGTTATCTCCGCAATTTGGACCTTATATTTTTGGAATATTTATTTCTGACAAAAGATGCACTTGTACATAGACAAAACTGGGATTATGTAAATAAAATTTTTAACGGTTCTTAAGGGTTAAAAAGCAGCATTTTTTCAATTTTTTTTCTCATATAAAAAATTAAATATTTTATTAGAATTTTTTATAGTTACAAACATACACGATTAACAAGGAAATTCTGAAATTTTTGAAAACAAATATTTTAAACTCAGACATGGCGACGCCAATTCCGGTGACCTCTCGGGAAAAAGATGCGCCCGGCATTGGATAACGCTTTACAGGATCATCTAAATTGAAAAAAATACGTTTTAGTTAAAACCTTGACTTAGAACTTGGGCGAAGGACATTTTTTTCAAGTAGATGTAATCGAAAAAACAAAAAAACCTTCATTCATGTCTTTAAGAATTGTATCTCAAAGACCTGTGTAAAATTTAATGAATATCGATTGAATAGTTCTCAGGAAATCTCGGTAACCGACTTCAAAAACACAGTTTGGAGAAAAACGCGTTTAAAGAGCACAAGTTCTCAAGGCTGTATCTCTTAAACTATTTCTCGGTTACATTTGAAATTTAGGACAATATTCTTGAGGTGTTGTAAAACTTAATAAGAAAATAAAAAAAAGGATTTTTTGGAATCCATAAATCCATGTAATCCCTTAAGTCGACTACGTCGTAAAGAGAGTGATGTATTCAAGTGCAAAATATATCCAAGTTTTCTGTAAATGTCATTTGGATTTTTTTTGCAATCCATCTTCAAAAATAGAGCCTTAAACTGTATACTGTGACAAAAAAGTGTCCAAAAATTGTAAATAAATCACAGAATATTTAAATATTCCATGTAATCTCCACTACATGAAATACACTTATGCCAACGATTTTTTGAGTCTTCGAAACACTTTTCATAAGAATTTTTTGGGATGGCCTTCATCTCCTTCAACGATTTCTTTTTTTTTATTTCTTCGATCCACTAAAAATTGTTCTTCCACAATTCCGGCCGTTTTCGTCGGCAGTTATAATGCTCTCTATGAATGTGGCATCGGAATTCGCACGATCAAGCATGTCCAAAGAGACTTGTTTACGGTGCCATTTTTTGGTTTAAGGACAGTGCTACCAACTTAGCAAAGTACATATTTTTGTAATATCATTTATCCGGGGAACGTAATAACAATTTCCGGGCGTTTTTTTCTCACACCGTGTTTAAAATAATTCGTATTACATAACTAACTTTATATTTTGTTAACGATATCAATTTGAATTTCCAATAGTAACAAATTTTTATTATTTCCTTCTACTTCCCTTCCAAATTTTATTATGAATTGACTGTAACATTTTCATTATTCACTGCATATTAATGAGTGCCAATAATAAAATGCTGTATTATTTAAGCATTTCGTTAAGCTTTCAAAAAAATATAAACATTTATTTACATAATTTTCACAAAAGTTGCATTTAAAGCATTTCAATTTTTGTCATAAAATTTGCATAAAAGCAAAAATTGAATACACAATTGATTATTGAAGCATTCACAAGCTTTACGTTTAAGCATCACCTTTGGATGAGATTTAATATATTTAAACATCAATAGTTTATAGTTTCGGTTTACTTTTGCAACAAAAAACTGAAAATAAAAGTAAATAATAAAAATATAGGCACTGTTGTTACATAAGTTACTGCAAGTTTTGGCAAAAAATACACAAAAAAGTTATCCGAAATTTATACTAAAAGAAAATTAGTATTGTTTCCAGTTAGTCAACAGTTTCAGCGTTAGATAGCGCACAAATAACATCTTTAAATTGTTTACTCAACCATGCGAACGCACTGCGCCGACGCAACCGCGACTGATTTTACTATTTTCCACGACTTCGTGGTCTTCACTCTGCACTAAGACCGTTGCGCCACCACTAATTAAATGCGTATTTTGCAAAAAGACTTCATTAATTAGCCAGCGTGGTGAATGAGTCACAATTACTGCCAACTGTTGTGTAGCTGGACACCGGGGCGTATGTGTTATGTGCCATACCGGTGTGCCGGCGAGGCTGATGATAATTATGATGACGTGGGAAATGAAATATTGTCATTATTTATTGCAAGGCTGTTGGTTGTGGTGGTTAATTTCATATTTCCATTGTTATTGCTGGTTTTACTTCCTTTAGCATTATGAAACGAAGTAAAACGCAAACATACAAATCTACAAACAATCGCAAGTGTAAGTGTAAGCGATAGGCCTAACATAGTAATTACGTGTATTTGCTATTTGTACAACGCAATTTATGTCCGAGGCGTTGCCGCTATTCACTGAGCCGCATACACTTGAGGTGACCAACACTTTGTAAGTAATTAATATGTTCACCTCTTATTTTTTTATATTTATTTTACATTTCATTTCGCTATAATTATACAGTTTCAGCATTTTGAAAACTTAATGGTTGTTATTGCATAAGTTAAGTAATTAAAAATATACATTTGCAATATATGTATATGAATATGGCAGAGTGAAATTGAAACTCATGCCGAGCACACCTCTTTGACTCTTTCAAAATTACTAATTGCATACTAGCGCTAAAGCAATAAAAATCTCCTGATAAAATTTTATTACCAAAAGGTAATTAGAAATAAGACTTGTCTCTGTGTTAATCTAAACTCTTAAAATAATTTTTTGGTTTTGAGCATTTCGCTCTCACAGATATCCATATTTTTGCATATATATTAAATTATTGTTCTAACTGTTATTACTCAGTCTCTTTTGAGAACAAATTCAAAGTAGATTTTATCCAACCCAACGACATTGCTTTGATCTGCTGTTTTTACTAATGCCAATGAGTTAAATTTTTATGTGTGTGTATATAAAATAAAAAATCCAAAAACGCACAACCAGTTTGAGCTTCTTGCGAAATAATTACTAAAAAATTTGCCGCCAGTGCCACCGACAGCGCATTTTTTCATGCTTAACTCCATTGGCAATCACTGTAATTATGTGATATTTTTTCCCAGCTGTTTGATATTAATCTACATTGCCCGTGCTACTAATTAATATATTTTTGTATGTATACCTCTGCATTTATGTAATTAGTATGGTTAGGGCGTAATTATAATTTTTAAAAAATATTACGTAATACTCACTTGGATTTGGTTATGCAATTGAAATATATTTTTTTCTTATAGCAATAAACTGCACTGCTTTGTCCGACTTTGCTTTCCCATTTTTGTTGTGTTTGAGTGTTATTAAGCTAAAGAAAGAAACACCGGCAGCTAAGAAAAAAATGTATTCTTAAATATGCTGAGAAGCTATGCTGACGACCCGGAAACAGACAATCAAGCGGCCGAATATCGTCAAAGCTGATCAAAAATCAAGGTTATCTTCACAGTTTTCTTCGGTTATCGAGGTGTGGTCACAAAACCGTCAACAGGGAATACTATTTGAGTGTTATACGTCGTTTGCGCGAACATATTCGTAAAAAGATGTCGGAGTTATATACGTAGACCGACAACTCTTGCTTTTGGCGCCACAATAATGCACTATCGCATACTGCACAGATTCTTCGTGATTTTTTCGCCAAACTTTCAACCAATATCGTGCCGCAATCACCTTATTCACCTGATTTAGTTCTATGTCACTTCTGGCTATTCAGCAAACTCTAACGAAAGCTCCGCCTAAAACATTTTGAGCCAAGCGAAAATATTAAACGTAAATCGTTACACGTATTAAAGGCTATTCCGGAAATTGACTTTAACAACTGTTTCGAGGATTGGAAAAAAAACGTTGTATTGAGGCCAAGTGGGACTTTGAATTAAAAATTTTAAAATTATAAACAAAGTTTTATTATTTTTTGCTCATAGTAACAAGCAATCGAAAGAGCTTCGTCGACGACCTCGGTCGTATTCGAGAATCAACGAACACTTCGCACTCTGATCGAAACATTTTCAACTCTTCTTAAGAGAATTTCTCCGAAACGGTTGGACCGATCGACCTATTTCTTAAATGTATTTCTCAAGATATGATAGATGATCGGGTGTATACGAATTTTGAAAATAATTTCGATTTTTTAAGCTATTACGAAGTGTAAATTTATTCATAAAATACGAGTTTTTAGGGAAGATAATATGTTGTCAAAAGTCATTTTCAATATTCAGTTTATTAATTACTAAAAATATTTGTATAAATAGTTTCACCTCAAATCTAAAACAAAATCTTCGGTCTCGCTTTATATATTGCAGTTTACCTAATTTTTCCCTTTTTAACCCATTTTTGTTTTTTCATTTAACCGCCGACCGTAAATGTCAATAATTGTATAGAACTACTGACACAGTCTCAACGGCTAGCCACATTACCGCTGTGTGACTAAAAACCGATAGCCAGATACCCGCACACTCAATCGCCGCGACAAAAGTGGAGTATGCAAAAGCAAAAAAACAAAAACCAAAGGCCTGAAAAAATAATGCAAAATTATTTAGCTCGTAGGGAAAGGAAACTAAGCCACCAGCGCGCCACATACCTATAAACCTACCTATTTGATGTGTTTGTACGAGTATGAGCAGTTTTGCAATGGAAAGAAGCAACCACGTCACGACTCAATGGCAACGGCGACATGCAAATTGCTCCAATTATCTAGGTTGATCGGTGTATTTGTGTGTGTGCGCAACATTGCTGCCGTTTCCCTTAATGTATATACTTACATATTTTTTAAATCACAAAGACCACAATGGCCAATGGCAAATTACAAATCTACATATACACACACATAAACCGCATCTGCCCATTAGTTAGTTGCACTAGTATTAGTAGGTGAACGCACACTCACACACATGCTCGTTGACATTGTTGTGCATCCCACTTAAGTCACTCAATTTGGCGACAAGACGCAAATCTTTGCCCGTTTGATGTTGTCGCAGGCGCTGTCCATTGTTGCAGCGTTGCCCTACAAGGCAGTACTAGACAGCCAGACTGCCAGACAGCCAACAGCCGTATAGACAGACTGGCAGCCAGTAGTGTTCTCTATTATTCGAGCGCTGCTCTCGTGCTGTTGTTAATTGCTGCTTGCCACCGAGTGCACCGATGATCAAGTAGGCTGGCATGGAGGTGTGACACCTTGTGATCGCCCCTGTAATTTACATTTCATTAGGCCGTACGGCAGCATTGTTGTAAATGATGTGAACATTTTCATACTTGACTCGATATTTGAATACAACCTATAGCTATTCGCCATTAAAGTGTTTGAGTGTTACATATGTATGTGTTCGTTGGAGTGCACTTGAGTGTTGTTGCTTGACATTAAAATGCTTTACAGAAAGCTTTTGTTTCGTCATCTAAATTACGGGCATAAAACTTGATTAGCTGCTGTCGCAATTTTGCTGCGAATTCTCCATACAATGTGTGCATTAAGTACAGTTTTGATGTCGTGGTACCCTAGAGTGACCTAGAAAAGGGCGTAGAGTCGTTATTTATGCGTGAAAGCTGGCGAAAAGATTTTTAAAAGCTTGCAATGGATAAAATTGAACAAAACTATTAATATATAAACAAACTCCAAAGTTCGGGATGCCAATAGTGGGTATTAGTGATTGTAAATTTCAAGGTCATGGTAACGATTTTTATTTTGAGAATCTAAATTATTCCGAAATAAATTCTCGCATTGTATTTTCTTTGAAAATGTTCTCGGTCTACAGTGACGCCTACTTCTCATATAATACAATTTTATATTCCCTTTGATTCTTTCACTTTCCTGTACACAAATCAATAAGTATTAAATATAACCGAATACAATTTTGCAGTAATAATTCCAAAACTGTTCAAGACCCTAGACACCGAATATGTATCTATAGTTGACTTTTGACCGAAAATATCATTAAATGTGTGTTCCCTAACAATAGTAATTCTGTGTATAAAAAATGGGTTGAATCAGGTCGGCACTTTCCTGAGCCTCCATATATCTAATATTAAGATTTTTGAACTCCCAGGTGACTTTATGCTGGATATATCGGCCAATTATTTGTATTTCCCTGGCTTTGTTTCTTGCATGTTGCAAAAGTACTTAGCTCTTTCTTACTTGTTTAGATATAAGTACATACATTTTCCTATTTCTAAACACTGTTCATGACATTTCAGGAATAATTTCTTACCCATACATATGTACAAATATTAGCTATAAATGCTTTTCACACATCACAATTATATGACGGCATTAAATTTCAATTATTTTGGCAACCTCAAAATACATATGTACATACATACTTACGAAATTCACAAACAGTCTTCTCTTAAATATTACGTTAAATGAATAAACAACGCAGTAACAAAATATGTTTGATTGCTCTTTAAGCAAATATTCTCTTTTTCAAGTAAATTTATATACCAGCACTTTCGTTTGGCACAAGCAAGAAAAAAACAAACAAAACACAAAAGTTACAACTGTTTAAAATCAAATATAAAAGATCAGGAGAATGGTTCTCAGCGCTACCGTAGGCAATGCATGCAAATGCACAAGCATGCAAAACAAAAAAACAACTGTAACTTTCGTCCAAAATCAAATGCAATAAACTAAATGAGAGCAAGAGAATGATACTCAGCGCAACCGTAGGCAATGCATGCAAATGCACTGAGTGTGTGCCGTTACTTGTATTGTGCCGGCAAAAACACGTTTCATTAAGAAAAAGTGCGTATCAGAGTAAATTCAGTAATTACTTAAAGAAATAAACAAATTTAGTGTGTTTAAAAAGTGGAAATTTGTGCAAATAGTTGGTGTAAATGTATGAAAATATGTGTATACTGAATGTGGATAAAAAGTTAAATTGAAACAGAAGTTTGTTAAAATATGAAAAGCAACGTGTTTTAAATTTCGTATAAAATAGCGAAAAGAAAGCAAATGGCAATAGTGGGTAGAGTAATAGATATAATAATAGTAATAATAATAAAATTAAAGTGTGTAAAATTGTAAAATTGTGTATTAAAAGTTGAAAGTTAAGAAATGTGTTGTGTTATAAAAATAATAATACTGTAAGGATTTCATGCCAGAGAGGATTACAGCGTAAATGCTATTGACTATAAGAAACAACAAATGTAGAGGTGAGCCATTTACGTGTTTAGTTCTTGCTAAACTTTCGTAAATTATACATTGAACGGAATCCAGGAATATTTATTAGGCATCAGCAGCAGAAAATAACCTTGCAATATACTACATATGTACACATGTTTGTTTTTGGTCTCTGTGGTGCAAAAATGACACAATACAGTGCACTCGCGAAAACACGAACTAATGAAAACCAAGCATGTTCAAGTTAACGAATTTTTCGAGTCTTCGAATGTTATGTATTTTGATATATTTATTCTTTTATCAGTTTTTATAGGAGAAAAGTTGATATCCGGGTTACAGTCTGTCTGTCGGTCCGTTCGTTGAGTAAAAACTGAGAAAACTTGTTGTGCGGGTTTCTTTGTACAAAAGAAATTACGATTTCATAGATGGTGTGAAAATGGGTCATATCGGATGATAAACCCAAAACTACTAAAAGCGAAATAAGTCAATAACTAAATACGCCAGAGACGTTATAAATGGTATGAGATGGTATATAATACAATTATTGATTTTGATTATTTCACTTTCCTCTATAAAAATCAAAAAGGAATTAATATAACGGGATACAAATTTGCACTAATATTTGTTTTAAGGTATGCGACCTTACAACCAAAACTTTCCTTATAGCTTTGACTTTTTCGAAAATATTTATCATGCAATGTGTAGGATATACGAGTACAATTGAACCTCAGAAAGAATCCTTTCCTGACAATAGTTTCTCGGTATATCAAAAAATGGGTTGAAGCAGATCAATCCCTCCCTGAGCCCAAATATATCTAATTTAAAGATTTTCGAATTTCCGGGTGACTTTATGCTGGATATATGGGCTAATGTTTGTGTTATCTCAATAAAAATTACGATGCGTGCATTTTTATGCCTAAATGGACGAAAACTTCACCTACCCCATATAACTAATATCAGAGTTTTCGAACATCTGGTGCACTTTACTCCATGAGATTGGGATATTTGGGGTACATTAAGGGGTCAGTAGGGTAATCTGACCTGTTTTTTCACATTTTTTTTTTTCATAGAAATTTTTATTCTACAATAGAACTTTTTCACATATCATGAGGTATATCCTAGAGTGTATAAACAAATTTTTTTTTTGGGAATTTTTTGATGACATCTGTCGGAGAAATGGCTTTGATTCTTGGAAGTTTCAAGAGTATAAAATGTTCGGTTGCACCCGAACCATTCCTTACTTGTTTATTAATTTAAACTAGTGTTGGTAGATTTTTAGTCTTCAATGGTTTTGGTTAAGTTTCAAAGCTTTTCTTTATAGTACATGTGTACGTAAATGTAAGTAATGTAATGTAATGTAAGTACATATGTATAACTGTGTATGTGTATTTCATTGCATTTTTTCCACTCCTTTGAGTTGCTACAGTAATTGCATATTTGTTGTAACAATGGTGCTTAGTTGCTGTTATTTGTTGGCCACTAATGTACATGTTGTTTTTGTTGTTGCCTTAGTTTTTACGATTTCCATGACTATTTGCTGGGTAACGTGCATCACGTTCGCCGATGCAATTCCGCAGATAACTGTGCTTGTTTTCCATGTAGTTGTTTTTGTTGCTTGCTTGCTGCGCTGTTGCATAATCACAGAGCATTCGTTATGGCAGTAAAAAGTAAAATAACGAAATCAAAATGGCAATAGAAGTTAGAGTACTTGGCAAACAGTACAGAAAACACCGCTGACGCTCCGGCGCAGCAACATCAAACAGGAAAACCAGCGGGCGGAAGAAGCTGCAACAACAAGCAAGACGCTAAGTGAAACGAAAAAAATGGGGAAATACAAAAACAAGCAAAAACTAAAAATGGCATTAAGCGAGCTTAGTGTTTTTCGTCTCGAAATAATTTTGTTGCCAAGTTTTTGCAATTTTTTCCCAGCAACGTTTTGTGTTATAGCTTATTCAGCTTCTTTTTTTTCGTTGTTTTGCGCTGTTTTGGATTTAATTTTTCAACTTGCTTCAGTTAGATTTTTCACTGCGGCTGAGGCTGTGGCTTTCCAGCCGCAAGTGCATGCCTTGCTTGCTCGCTTTTGCATTACAATCAGCATTTTCTTGAGCGCTGAGAATGTGGGTCAATTGCTTACCCTCCTCATTATCATCATCATCATCATCATGATCATTAACATCAACTATAACTTGAAATCGCCTGCACACTCCATCAACTGAGCAACTTTAAGGTAGCGCACTGCTAGCGCCATTATCCACCAACAGCAACAAGTATGTGTGTGTACATCAAAAGCCTTCCGCCACAATTTTTCCATAACCTCCCTCATGTTGGTCGAATCACAAGCGATTTAAGTAATTACATGTTTTTTATTTTTATTTTTTTGTTTTTAGCAGCCTTGCTTTCAGAAGCGCAACGCAACTGTTGCACCGAATTATTTAACACGAAATTATATTTTGTTGTTTTTGTGCTAAAATGCGCGCAAAAACAGCTTGACAATTTGTCATATTAAAGTATACACGTATAAAATAGCTTAAGTAGTAATTAAAAATAGCATTTAATTAATTTAGTTTACTAATCTGTTTCTGTTTCTATTTCTGTTGCAGTTTTGTCGACAATTTAATGAGCCTCAGCGGTATTGTCACAGTGCAGGTAAGTTTCTTTTAATTTTTTAATGTAATAATTAGCGGCTACATATGTATATTTAAAACTTCGAATAAATGACTGTGATATATGTATGTATAACTAGCACATTCAGCTTGAATAACTGTAAACTGTTACAAAAGACTTGAGCGACGAACTTCTGTTAGTTTTGAGTTGAATTTCGCTGTTATGTGGACATGAGGCATACTTGGCAGAATCTGTTGAAAATATTTCAAGTAGCAATAATGTTGTAGTTAAGTAAATATTTTTTGTTGCAATGGGGAACAAATTAGATCAAAATGCCTGCGAATTTTATACTTCATATAATTTTAAGGGAGGATATCAATAGTGTTCAAATATTTTTGAGTTCTTCTTTATTAAATTTAAATCAAATCTCTTCTAAAATATTTTCTATAAATAATTTTAGGGCTGTTTTTTTATTTTTATTTTGTTGAGTATGGTTTTAGGCTTACAAGACAATTTTCTTGCATATTTTTCCAAGCAAATTAGGGATATTTTCCTTAGTCTTAGGAGACTAACTCAGAAAAAAGGTTTCTGAAAACCTAAAACTTCCTGCAAAAAACGCCATCAAACCACGGGACCTAAAATTTCATGAAAACTGTAATTTTTTTTCTTCCAAATACACGTTATCATTTTTTGACAATTTGAAAGGTGTGTAATGCATTTTTTTTTTTCAAATATAATGTTAAAGTTACAAAAATAAAAAAACAACATTCTCTATGTACAAAGCCAGTTCGTTACACCAGTTACGTCAATTAATTTTAAAGCATATTTTGATAATTTTAGGGCACAAATAAAGATTTTAAAGCTTAATATCACTTAAGCATTATCAAAAGCTTTTTCTAACTGCCAGTGCACCTAATGACTATATTTTTCGATATATATACCTACATATTCTGAACAGAAATGGTTACAAAATGTCTTGCCAAAAGTAATTTGCAACAATTCCGTAAACACTTGCTCGATTTGTAGAAACAACCAAATAAAAATCAAAGCAACCGAACCAAAAGAAGGTGTAGCCAAGCACCGCATTCCTGCACAAAATTGCAGAACCGAGACAAAAACGAAACCCGCATTCGCCACATCGTCAAAATGTCAAAATATTCATACAAAAAACGCCATCAAACCACAACATGTAACGCAAATAAGCACACACATATGATATATATGGCACATGCTGAACGTCCTTCACAGCGCAAAAGACCTACCTTTAAGTCGTAAAAAATTGCAATAAGAAAAAATATAAAAAAGGTAGAAATCTAAAATTGAAAAATATATATATATATATATATTGCTCATAAAGGAAAACCTGTAAACGTAAATTTAGGCAAGCACACAGTTGACTTGAAAGAAGCACACCAAGCAAGGCGCCTGAAAAGGTGCGGTAAAGCTGTTTGAGTTTGTCTTTTTGTGTATAGTACCTGAAGTTATATGCATACATACATACATCATATGCGAATTATGGTTTGATTTGTGGGCAGAAACAGGCTTAAACTGCACAACCAAAAACTAAAGGCAAACACTGCAAAAGTTTGTTATTTTCCTATATAAAGTAAGAATATATCAAAACTTTTCTCATAAATTCAGAATTTTTTTTATTTCTTGATTTTTTTTTTTTATATTTTGTAAGCATTTGCTGAATTCTATAAAGCGGGTCTTTATTAATAAACAATATTAGACGCGCAACTAAGTTCTCCCTGTTTACTTTAATAATAATAGAATTGTATTGTAAGGAAATGGTGTCGAATGAATTATTCGATGAATTGTCCATCGTTAGTTACATTGGCAAAGATTAATTACCATTTCGGTAAAACTGTTCATCTTGTCATGCTATCCAAGAATCAAGCTATTTTTCGATTAGTCTTGTGAGTGGAACTGTTTCTTAGCCAGACCTTGTGTCATCCAACGAAACAAATGGTAATCGAACAGTGTAGCACCTGGAGAATATGGTGGGTGATGTAGGATTTCTCATTGAAGCATTTTCCGGTATATTTTAATGGTTAGGCAACATGAAGCCTAGCGTTGTCATGCAGCAGTATGTCTTTTTCGTGCCTTTCCTGTCTCTCCTGGTATTGAGGGCACTTTTCGCCAAGTGCTCAGCTCCATGGCATCAATTGAGGTCGATACCGTTCCACATTGATGGGAAATTTGTGTTTGGTTTCAGTATTTCATCATAAATAAAGCCGACCTGGTCACACCAACCACACTGCATAACTTTCACAGGGGAAATTATATTATTTTCTTTGGATTCCTGTAATGAATCCATTTCTTATCACCCGTTACGATTCTATGACGAAAATCCTTTCTTTTTTGTCGTAGGAGCTATTGATCACAGTTGAAAAGGCGAGGTTCAAATCTCTTGGTTTCAAATCATATTGTACCTAAGTTCCTTGTATCGGAATCAATTCCAGCCCATGTATTTTTTTAATGGCTTGGCGGGTGACTTCCAATGCTGAAATAAGCTCTTTTTACGTTTCACACGGACCCTCATTGGGCAACGTCTCCAGTTCACCGTCTTCGACTGTTGTTGACCTTTCTTAAGGCGGATGGTCGTTAATTTCGAAATCGCTGTCTTTGAGATGACAAAACTTATAATGACATATTGTTTCACTTCGGACCGCACCTCCGTAAATTTTTGGAGTTCCCGCTATGTCGCCGAAATCCAACGTATAATCACTCTTGCCGGCAGTTGCTACTTCGGACTGAGTAGGCAATTTAAAAGTAAAGTCTTCTCTCGACGAACAAATACAAAATTTTATAAATCCCTCGTTATTCTAGTCATGCAATATGGTGCGTGGGCATGGACAATGACATTGTCTGATGAGTCGGCCTTAGGAATGTTCAAGAGAAAGGTTCCGGGAGATTTATAGTTCTATATTTTTGAGTTATTGATCTGAAATTTCGTACATGTATTTTTCTTACCAAGGAGTTATTCATTTCTCGGAACCGCCGATATCGGTCCAGCTATCATACAAACTGAACTATTGAAATCAAGTCTTTCTCATTGTCCGAGGTAAAACTAGGATCTCCGAACATATTTATCATATCATACCACTATAATATATAGTTACCATATAAACTGACTGATAAGAATCTAGATAAAGATCTCTTTATACCCTTTATGATATAAGAAATACAACAATACAATAAGTTTTATGGTCTTGCGTGGTAAAGAAGTGTCTGCATACCTGGAACACATCCTAAAACTTATATAAGGCATCATCCTACGTTATAGCGTATTTTTTTATGAAGCTATGTCCAAAATACCCAAATAATTTGTTAATATTATTTATATCCAAGAAGCACGACGCCAAAACAGCTAAGCTTTGCACCTGTGTTTCGAATCACTGCCTTCAAATGTTTTTATTTCCATTATTTTTATTGGATTTCTTCATTTTAATAACTCAAAAGTTTTGCATAGTTAACTTTTACTAAAAACCAACAACAAACAATTCATTGTTGTTCGAATGTGCTCGTACCAACAGCTGTGCGGGTGAATTTTGCATCCTCTTCATACCCTCTTCAGCAGCAACGTAACATTACTGCTTCGTAATCACTTGACTTGCATTGTTTGCTGTGTAGCTGGCGGTACGTGGTACCATGTGCACCTTCCCCATTCCGCCGTTGTGCCATTATGTGCACCTCACTTGCAAAATTATGTATGGTATAAATACAGACTCACAAATATATAATATATATAGTCAATACACATGAGCGTTGCAATTGTTGGCGCGATTCTTTGGACTTTCACGTCGATGCCAATCGGGATTTGTTGCATGATCCAGCTTGCTTGTATGCTTTGCTCGGTGCCCAACGTCGCCACTCAGCGCAGCCAGCGCTCAGTGTAGTGAAATTCTTTATATAACGGTGCACTTTGATGCAAACGCCCGCTTGTGAAATGTGGCAACTCCATGTGCGGCTTATCGCTGCACCTGCTGCATTGTTTCGACCAATTGCAAGCAGTTGTTGTTACTATTGCTGTTGTTGAGGTTGCTTTGTTTTGCTGTTGCATTTCTCTTTTCTCTGCGTTTCGCTTGTGCAACTTTCAATCTTTGCTGTACATTGTGCGTGTGCACCAACAACCATTGGGTGTACGTGCGTGGCAGCAAAGTGTTGTGCTTTGAAAAGCAAAATTAAAATAAAAAATAATTCAAGTCGTAATTTTGCGAAAACGCACGCTTGCTCCTTGCGGCGGTGTTGAATCAGTGCGCATTTTCGCACACATTTGGCGAGCGGTCAGCGCAATCGCATTGCAATTAAACGTCTGCAGTCGCTTGCAAAACCAAGTGTGTGAAAATTTGGATTTCCTGTATTTCCTTGTTTACGCATTTGTGTTTTTTGCAGAGTTTACAAAATTTGTTAAGTTTCTTTCGTTAAATGCAAACATTTGTCTTACGCTTGTTTTGCAAGCTGATTTAGCCAAATAATTATGCAATTTATTTCTTTGGTTGTGGAAAACAAGGGAATTGCCCGTTGTTCAAATATTTTAAGGGGTTTGGCTACTAAGTATATACCAATATGGCGTAGTGACAATGTTGTCAATTTTTTCCGGGTTGGTTGAGTCTTTAGCTAACAGAAACCGTTTTTCTTATTAGATATCTTTGGAAGACTTTTGTAATTAAGACCAGGACTCTATCACAAGACTCTTGATCATGCGCATTGTTTCCTCGTCAAATCTACCTAAACCTTTGTATTAAAAATATTATTTTTCCGAGATCATTTATATCACTATACAGTACTCTTCATCATTTAGTTTTGAAAACTGCTTACGAGTAGCAACATCACTAGCACTTCGAATCTAGGTGACCATGTTTTAGACCACAACTTTTTTGTAGGCTCAGATGGCTTTATTTATTCCGATCTGTAACAATAAATGCCTTCGATTCGCTAAACTTTGGCGATAAGCGCCGCAGTAGAAAAATGGTAACACTTTATATGCATATATGTACATACATATATGTATAATATAAGATCTAGAAAAACCAATTAATTATTTTTCTAAAATTTAATCTATACCTACCTATGGGTTACGCAATAAACTTAGTGTTAGAAAAATAAGATTTCGCACAGAATATAGTTAGGTTAGGTTAGGTTGATCTGGTAGTCTTGTGTGATTTTAGCGATGCTAGATGGAGTGACCTTACGTGGTTCAAGAGAAATGATCATTCGTCAGGATGCCTGCGCTGGACGTGATTTCTACTGACTTACTATCGACTCTTCTTCTAGTTTTTCATTTTGTGAGGCTCCGGGTTGAAGTGTACAATAGGTGCTTCAATGTTTCTTTGGTGCCTTGCTCTAGACATTTCTTGCAGACATCTCGATCTGTCAGTCCCATTCTGTAGGCGTGTGCTTCCACTAGACATGCCCTGGAAGGCCAATTTTCTATAGTATAAAATCGACAAAACAATGGAAATCGTCAATAACCCAGGTGCTAAATATTTAACCATTTGGAACCATTAAAATAACGCTAGATACAATGAAAAGCCACGATGTATGAGAGCCACAAGATAGTGAATCGCCAGAAGCACCGGAAGCTTTGTTGGTATATTTTTGGACCCTACGTCAAGTGATTACTATGTACTCCTTTTATGGCGAATGATTTTCGCTTATGAAAAATTTGCCTCAAGAGAAGCCTGTGAAAATGTGCAAATTAAAGAACAATTCGATGCATATTTCACCTAGATCGGATCTCCTAACTCGTTTAACGCAAAAAATAAACTAAATAATTTAATTTTTCGTACATTATATTTTGATTGTGGTTTTCATGTATTAAAAGTTTATCGTTGCTTTCTGATGTGATTTTTTTTTTAGACGAAAGCAGCCATATATCTCACCACCTTGTGAATCTAATATTAGAAAGTGCGTGTATGCTCTCAACTTGTACATACATAGCTATGTGTACTTTCTCACAAAATTATCAAATATTTACATTCTCAAGCCTTGCGCATTTTGCCAATTCTCCAAGTTGATAAATTGAAATTCATTTATCGCAATTTCGCATTTCAAACAAACAAATCACCTTTCCTTCCGACACAAGAAAGTGAAAACCAAAAACAAAAAAAGACAAAAAACACGTCGAATTCGGCGCATGAGACTATGGTGGCACTTGCGTACCCAAATCAAGTGATCACTTCACTAAGCAAACAAATGAGTGAAGTGACTGAGTGAATGGTGCTGATAATATGTGGCTTTCCTGTGTGTGTCTGCGGTTTATTGGTGACGCACCAGCAACAACACGGCAACAATATGTCAATACAAAGCAAATACAAATACGTATGAGGAGAGAAGAGATACCAGCGAAATAAGTCAAAGTCAACGCCGAAAAGCACTTTCACCTTCATGTCAAGCGCAAATCAAGTCAATCAGGCTTATTTATATTACATGAGACGTACTTGTGTTTTTCTGCAGCAACAATTTGCCGTCCACTTAGGTACGTGTGTGTACGAGTATGCGCTGCCACCAACAAGTGATTGTGCCCCGCATACAAGTACGCGGTGAATTTATTAATGTTGCGATCTTAAGATCACTAAAAATTCGTTTGTGTGTGTGCATATGTGTGTTTCCACAAAAACTTGCACTTTTTATGCTGTATTTTTTTATTTTTGGTATTTTTTCTGAAAGTGAAGTAAACAGACAATGTGACTGTTTGTTGAAAGACTAGTTAGTTGGTAATAATAAATACAATATTTATGTAGCTTGTGGCAAGTTTGAGTAAAAAATCATGTAGACTCCCTCATATAGTTACTTGAGTGCACCATTGTAAGTGCATGCTCTGTAGGAAAATATACGCTCACCTCACTTTTGTTTAAGCTACTCATTTGTCGAAACGGCCACTATCCGGTCACTATAGACTATTTCCGCCATCGAAGCTCATCGACACCAAAATAAAGTCCTTGTATAGAAAACTTTTATATTAGCGTTCAGATCGGGGCCAATATAGCATATAGCTTCCACACAAACCGATCGATCAAGCCCACATCCTTGTATGGAAAACTTTTATATTTGACGAGATATCTTCACGAAATTTGGCACAGATTATTTCTTAAGGTTATACTATAATCTCCAAAAAAATCGTTCACATCGGACCACTATAGCATATAGCTACCATACAAACTGATCGATCAAACTCAAATCCTTGTATGGGGAACTTTTTCATTTCACAAGATATCTTGAAGAAATTTGGCATAAAGTATTTATAAAGGCAATGCTACATTTTACAAACAAATCGTTCAAATCGGATCACTATAGCATATAGCTGTCATACAAATCTACCGTTTAAAACCAAGTCCTTGTATGGAATATTTTTTATTTAAGAAATTATGTTCACGCAATTCGGCACAAATTACTGTCCAAGGCAGGGGATACCATTCATAAAATTTTTCCTGCATGGTACTTAAGCTTACATGCTCCCGTTCATTCATACACAAATAATAACTGAAATGCCGCGCCGCATAATCGTTACCTTTTCATTATTTGTCTATTTTTAGTGCATACAATTTAAGCGCCTAATGAGCGCATACGCGTTTCCACACATACACACATATATACAATATATACCATACATACATACAAATGTAGGAAAATGTATAACCGATTACTTTTTACAATGAAATGTCGAGCAACATTGCAAGATAAAAACTGAAAAAAGGCAAAAATAAAAAAACGCAATAAACACACAACAAGAAATGAAATTTGTAGGAAAAACTTTTATTTGCAGCAATGACACTTTAATTAAGCCCAACTTAAGCCAACAATGGGCAGCTACTTAACAGTCTGTGTTATTACTTGTGCGCTGAGACAATTGTGGGAGTTTTTTCTGGTAGCTGGTGATTAAATAACGCATTTTTTCTACGCAACTGCAGACAGTAGTTGTACGTAGTTTTCATACTTATCACATTATATAAATTTATTTGCTTTTGTCCCAAGAGAACTACAAGCTAGTAATTTGTAAATGCAATTGTAGCGGAAAATTGCATTGTCAGCGATAAAAAGTGCGGCAACGGTTCATTAAAAGAAACCAGCGATTTTCCTGAAGCTCTAGTTTTGTTTATTACCTGAAGTCATATTTTCATAACTTTCTGTATTTTTTATTTAATATTGTCGACTATAAAACATAAAATTTCGAGGAAAAGTATCAGATTTGTATAGAAATGGAATTTAATGCAACTCTCAAACTCATTAGTCAATTATAAATGTGTCCATCTGATCAAATTTAAGCCGGATTGCCCAAAAACAAAATTTTTACATATTTTAATAGATATCTTCATTATCTTACGAACACTTGTTATAAGTCTCGACTGGGATGGTCTTTTGTACCTTTAGCAAATTTTGTTTTTTCGGTTTCAACTTTTTGGAGCACTATTTGCTAGACATACCTAAACCCACATCTCTTCACCAGTAATAATGAGTTTTTCAAAATATTCAGATCTTTTCGAACGAATCTAACATATGCCCGCTTCATACCCAAAACATTAACCAAAATGTGTTGACTCGAACATAAAGTGATGTTGAGTTCTTCTGATATCTTTCTAATGATAACACGATGATTTTTAAGCACTGTGTCTTTAAAGTTTTCAATGTTAAGTATTTTCATTAACAGAGGTGGATGGACGATTCGCAAGGAACAAGCTTTCGTTGAAATGCATGTCCTTCACTGAATGCTTTATGCCACTCAAATTCTTGTATTCGTCATAAATTAGAGTCCCCAAAACATTTTTGCAGAATTTATTTTCATCTTTTTGCAGTGATTTTAGAGAAAACACAAAATTCAAGCAACTCATTATTAATTTTTTCATGTTAAAAATCCCCAGACAAACTTCTCGTATCGTAAGCAAACAGCTGCCAAACATATACTAATGGACATACGGAAATTACGGATTCACATGAACATAAAAGGCTTCAACCATCTAAGAAAAGATCATCTTCTTTGCTTATTTGAACATTCTTAGGCAGAACGGTCTAAGATTTTTGGAAAGCTTTGGCCGGAATTGTACTCCAATATCAACGCAGATTCAAAGACTCTCTTATATTTAGGCTTTTTCAACAGAATGGTATTTTATTTCACGTTCATTGATGTTCTAGCAATATTGTAAACGATTTCTGTATTAGTTGCTTGAACGCTTTTCCTCTTAATCAGCCATTTATTGTTTATTTGATCTGTAACAACTATTTTCTTTTTTGTTTGTTTGCCAATTGACTTTATCAAAAAGGCAGTACCAGTACCTAAAAATTCTTTCTTGGCCCTCAGTTTTTTTCTGTCCATCTATTTATAAAAGCATAATATCGCAGTACTAGACTAGCTATCTAGCACATATTTGGCACATGTATTTTTCTCTCTAAGCCGCTGGCCGTTTGCTGGAATCGCCGATATCAGACCACTAGAAAAACGCTGATGTACATAGAAGTCGATCAAATTCAAGATCGTAAATGAAAAACTATTATATTGTGTTTAATATGATATATTCACAAAAGTTAGCCTAGATTATTGTCTAATAGTGCAATCTCCTATTGCATATAGCTGCCTAAGAAAATAAGCAGTCAAAATCAAGATAAAGGTCTTTTGATACCTTTTTATGCTATAAAAATGATCCTGTGAAGGGTATAGCCGAAGTTAAAGTTAAAGATTTTTCTTATTTTATACCCTTCAATATATTAAGTGATGTTTTTTTGTATCAGGGTTTTGTTTCTTATGTGCTTCGGATTCTTCGATTTGGATTAACGACAACAATTTTCTTTACTTTCTAGATTATTTATAAATAACTTGAACATCAATATTTTGATAAGAAATAAAATGAAGGGATCTGAAATGAAAGTTTTCTTAAATATTTTTCTTAATAATGAAAAATATATTATTAAATGCACAACACTTTAAAAACATCAGCGTCCTCTAACAAAAGTCAATCAGCAGATATTTTTCTAATAATTAAAAAACCTGTCAAACACAAGTAAGTCAAATATTTTTCAAATTCATCTTGAAAATATTTTTTTTTGGTAATTGAATTGCATCCAAGCTTTATATACATATGTACATATGTACATATATGGAACCCTTGAGACATTAATTTAATTTGATAAAATGAGAGTGTATACAACAGGGCTAAAATACACAATTAAACATGCGATCATTTGAAGGTTAAGCAGCATGTGTTAGTAAAGGAAATATGTAAAAAAAAAAACAAATAATTTGTAATTCAAGCAAAAACACAAATAAAGTAAAATAAGCTGCAAATTGTAGGCGAAGTCACGAACATTTTATGGGTTTTAAAGAGAGTAGTTTGAAACAGCAAATGCAGCTTGAAAGTGACAGGTTTTGAAATGAAAAAGTGATTATGTTTTGTTTGCGATTTTTATCACTGCCTTGTTTTTGTAAAAAAAAGCCGTCTGGCTTAAGGAGTTTATTTTTTGTCAATGATATAATACAGTCGTTATTTTAGCAAGAACTAACAAAATTTCAAAAAAAAAAATTTAAAAAAGACCTGGATGAAAAAAAATTTTATTTTCATCAGCTCGACAATTAAAAGTAAAAAATATGAAAATTTAATATAAAAATGTCAAATACACGCTACAATAATTATTCACAACATTTACCATTACTGACCCTACAGATGCTCCCTTTCAAACATTACCGCTTCTTACCTTTTTTGCTTATTTCAATTAAATTATTTTTTTTTTCAACAACTTTGGTCAACATTGGCCTTGATATGCTTTCAAACAATTCAACCCGACAACCGTTTATTGCCGCAGGCGAACTGCACTTTCCGTAAGTTTGTTGAATTTTAATTGCGCATTCACTCACTCACTGGCTCGCTCGCTACAATCAAGCACTCAATCAATTTGTTATAGGAATTGTAAAACTCAACAAAACATTTCGAAAGGCGCGTGCTTTGGTTAAATTGAAAACATGCCAAGAAATTAGAAAATTCATTTGGCATAGCATTTGGCCTTGTCTTCCTTCGATACGTACGGCACAAAAACAAAAATAATAATAATGCACAACAAGGGAGTGAAGACACGTACATAAGTGTTTCTTTATAATTTTTCCATTACCCGTGTGCAGTCTTTGCTGCTATTGCTATAATATGCTTATGGGAGTTTCTAAATTGCACACCAAATAATTTGCGTTTTCGTAATTTCTTCTTTTTTGACTTACTCATGTGTAATTATAAATTATAAACGCATTCGATTTCGATTGGCAAAAGATGCACACACATTCGTAAATGAGCTGAATTTATTATAGCATTTATTTATGTTTTTTTTTTTGTTATTTATTTGTGAGCAGTGAATGACAATCGGATTATTTTTTGCAATGTTGCTGAAAAAAAGTTTAGTAATGTATATACATACTTATATATAAATAAGCAGCTTGATTTGATTCAGTCATGTGTGTCCTTGAGTATATACGCGAGCTAGGCTCATCCCAAAGTACCATGCTCATTGTTAAAAATCAAGTCGTTAGATGGAAAAATATTTTTGACAAGATAAGATTCTAGAAATTTGCCATAGTTTAGTCCAAGACTAAACTATTTTGAGATACCCGTTATGTTTTTTTTTTATTAATAAAGATAATGGTATTGGTAAGAGAGATTTTCGTCTATATTTTATCCATTTATAAAAATTTCAATTCGCGTCACCATCAATTCTTACGCCAACTAAACTTGCATCTAATTAATTTGCACCAGCACCAAAAAAAAAAACATTGTAAGAAGCAGTTCGCATGCTAACGCTCCATTAAATCACTGTAATCAGTGCTCAACAGTCTTGGCGTGCGGGAATACGCGATGAAAACCATACCAGGAATAAGCTAGCGTTTTTCTACAAATCTTTCAAACATTAGAATGCCGTTCACATGAGTGAAATACATTCTAAAACCGAATGCAGTTAACGGTGCGCTGCTGATGGCTGCTTCGTGTCACGAGCGACTAGCTAACGAGGCAAATGAGCGGGCCGCTAACCATTTCTATTTGTTCTGTATTTACATATTGCTACTGCTCCAAACTTATGTAGCCATACGACTGTGTGTGTGTGTGGTAGTGCATGTTTAGAACAAAATGACTGAACTGCTCAGGCGCAAGTGCTTCTAATTGCTAGCAAACACGGCACTTGCAGATCAACAGCACTTTTTATGCACTTAGTGACTGCTCTTCGCATTTACTGTTCCGTTTATTCTTACACTCATACATACATACATACGTGCATAATTTTTATTATTCTGCCTATTTTTCTTGCCAATCATGCACTCGCCGAGCAAGATTTATTAGGTTATCAAATCTATCTTTAATTACTGGCATTTAATTTGTAGATAAAAGTAATAATAATAGACAACTATACATTACATATATATATCTTATGCTTTTGTCATAATTTCACACATTTTTCATTTGCTAATTTTCCGCAATATTTTTATCTGCGCGTAGTTTTCATCACGCAGCCATTCATACATGTTGCAAATGCGTCTAATATTTTAACTCGCCATTGTGTTGTTGCTTCCTGCATAAAATATTTCTTTGTATACCTTCATACACCATATGGACATAAATATGCATATGTATGTACCTATATATTTTTATATGTATGTAGTTTCCAACTGCCACAGCCTTACTGTTGCATATGTCTGGTCGTGCAACATCAGAGCTTACGGTGTTAGCTATAACTTCACGCTTCGCAGCGGCAATTTGTTGTTTGATGGAGTGTTATAACGTTGGTAATAATAATTCAGCAACAAAAAATATTTCATGAAATACATTTTTCTTTGTTAACATACACATGTGCAGACAAAAACGCATACATACATACATTTACATATTTTTTGATGCATTATAAAACTAATACAGTGTTTATTAAGCCAAAATTATGTATAAACAATTTCATAGCAATGAAACTATTTTGCACTTAACAAGACACTTGCTTAGTTGATACGGACAGTGTTCATCGAACTGGAAATTACACGAAGCTTTGATAATATGTTCTGGAAGTAAAGAAAAGGAGTCGCAATTCTCTGTTTCAGATTTTATTAAACATGTATTTGAGGGTATTAAAGTTTTGTATATTAACATTTTGGCATAAAGTGGTCTTTTTATCCCTGCGAAGCTGCTCTTTTGTAGAAACCGTCGTTACCAAACCACTTTAGCACATAGATGCCATAGAAACAGCTCAACCTAATCAAATCCTTACATGGGAAACTTTTTTATTTAACAAGTTATCTTCATGAAATTTGACATAGATTATTGTCGAAAGCAGTGCTACAATTTCCGAACAAATTATTCAGATCAGACTTATATAGCATATAGCTGTCATATAGAGTGATCGTTCCAAATCGATTTTTTATCGAAAACTTTGTTATTTGACGAGATATCATCTTGAAATTCTGCATAGATTATTATCCAAAGCAAGGGCACAATATGTGCACAAATTGTTTAGATCGGACCGCTATAGCATATAGCTGTCATACAAACTAACCTATACAAATCAAGTTCTTATATAGAAAACCTTTTTATTTGACAAGTTATCTTCTTTAAATTTCGCATAGATTATTATCCACGACAAGGCTATAACCACCGAACAAATCTTTCAGATCGGACTACTGTAGGATATAACTGTCATACAAACTAAACGATCAAAATCAAGTCCTTGTATGCAAAACTTCATTATTTTTATTATTTTTTCAACGGAAAATCGCTGAGTAAACTAAATAAATATAGCCTTCTTCACTTTCAAATTATAAAAAAATATGTGTTTCTATAACATTGAACATTTGCTTGTAAACATGTCATACTAACAAAAGACTTAAGACACATACTCTCAAGCGCAGTTACCAACCGATTAATTTCAGCGCGCTAACAATATAACTAGCAACGCAAGCTGATTGAACAATTTTCAACCTTAAGCTAAAATATTAAATTTAAAGATGAGAAACTAAAAATTCCAACACAATATACCAAATTAGCTTAACAAAAAAACGGCGCATCCAATCAAGTTCAATGACACAGCAAAACCAGAGACCATGGCGAACGGCTGTCAAGTGGCCGAAAATGCGTCGAAAACCCAAAACGCACATACACACACGCATACATATGTACCAAAAGAGTAATTAATACAAAATGGGCGTTGCTTGTAAACAGCGTATTTTAACAAATCTCCGACTTTGTTGATTGCAAATGGATGGCCAGATCAAACAGCGAAAATTATTTATCGCTCGCGGCCAACATTTATGGCTTTGTTGTTTATTTTTCACACATGAAGTTTCACCGTTACTTAAAAAAAATGTATGTGTACACATGTAAGCTCAACGCTATCATAAATTAAATTATGAAATAACCAAATTTTTGCTGCGAAATTTGAAAATTGTACGCCCTTCGTCGCTTACCCATCGTTTACTGCTTATTAGTAGCTGTGTTTGTTTGCTGAAGTTGTTGTTATTATGTTATTGTTGTTGTGTTTGGGCAGAGTCAATGGCCGCAACAACGGTTAAGTAACACACTTTATTTCGTTTCCCGCCTCAGCCGCTGTCCCTTGTAGATTTGCTCACCCCTCTATCAACCGCTTCTGTTGCATTTCGTTTCGGTGCTTTGCGCTACTGGAAAATTCTGTTGTTGATGTGCCATTTAAGTGAGAATTGAGTTGTCATCGGTGGTAATCAGGTGTGTGTTGTTAATAAAATGTAGATGTCAGTAAGAATGACGCTACTCGGTTGATATATTTGGTAGTCGAAAAAGTCTTTTCGTATGTGTAATCGAATTTAAAAAAATATATAGCAAATTTCATTATTTTCACTCATTTTTAAGCAGCTGTAAAACTTTTTTTCAACTTCCCGAATTTAATTTTTGGTTAAATGAAGTTTAATCTTACTATACTTGTATGGTATTTCACAATGTGTTTGGTAGCAATGGAGATATACGACTTCAACGTCATCTATTGACAAAATACGAAAAAACTTTTTCGACTACCCAATATAATGAGCAAAGTCAAGAGTAAGTGACTTTGGATGGAAAATTCAATATTCAGATTTCATAATCCTTCTTAAAATAATGAACCCATATTTTTAATGATTTCAAATATTTTTTTGCAAGAGGTTAGCTTTATTCTGACATTGATTGGATCCCAAACAGTGCAATGATTTCATTCCTGACCTTGCAGTCACTTCCGAAACTCTCTTTAACCTTACACCGTGGGCTTTCCCTCAGTAGTAGTTTTCCTACAGTCCACTTGACGTACACGCATTGATTATTTAATACAAAAAAATTACACTTTTAATATAAATATATGTGTGTAAGTGAGTTACTTACAACAACGAATTAAGACCATTTATTTTTTTCTTTCGATAAAAATATTTTGTCGCGCTCTTAATATTATTGCACTGTTTGCTTTTGTAATTTTACTCGTTTTTCTTTATTTTGTGCCGATTGCTCGCGCCACTTGTAATCACCTGTGCAGGTTGACTGCACAATTGAAACCACAAATGACAACAATAACAATGTAATGGCTTTTAGCAACTAAAGTGTTGCTTGCCAGCAACATTAAGAACACAATCATTGAACAAAGAATAAGAACACACACTTCAAGGCAGAGAACTAATGAATTTGAGTCACATAACACACGCGGTGCAAACAGTGTAATTTAGGTCACACGCCAAGCACAGCAGTTAGGCGTTCAACCAAAACAACGACAAAACATTAACGTATCTTAAAAACTTTAAAAGGAAGGGATATATACACAGGTTGGTTTATATAATAATGTGTACATTCAAGTATAAAAAAATAAATATATTTTGTTTGTGCACGAAAAGAGATAAGCATTGTGCTCAAAATGCCATAAACAGACCGCAAGCAGGTTGATAATATTATTGCCAAAACAAATTAAAACAATAAAGAAATGTAAGATATATCAGTGTGCTTTTATTTTTCATTTTATTTACCAGTTTGCGATCACTCAATTATTATTTAACTGTTTGTGAAAAAATCTGATTTTTTTTCCATTAGTGCTTTCAAATGAGTTCGTACAGGCGTGCGGCTTTAGCTTTTCGTTGAACAGATTTTTAACATTTATACTCATAACTATACAATAAATGTTTTTGACTTCCAAAACTTATTTTCAGAAGTATATATATTATTTTACTTCTACAAAAGTATTATATATAGATAGCATAAGCTTAGATAATGATTGATTTGGTTCGAGTTAATGTTTGCTTCTTTACTTATTTATAACAACTTGTTAGCTTTCTGATACAAAGTGTTAAGGATTACGACGAGATTGTCTTTTTTTTTTTAGAAATCTTTGCTAACTTCAGATATCTTCGTTATAATTAGTCTTTCAGTACAAATTTTAAGGTAACTTTTGCGGATAATCTCCTCAAAATTGGTGATTATTGGAGAAAGATTAGTATCTTATCTGCTGTAACTTTTTGACTTGATGAGAACCATTTTTTGGAAAAATTGTTAGTAGAGTCGGCAACTTGTTCTTGCTCTTCATAACCTTTTTTAACAGCGCCCTATATCTTTCGATGGGTCTGAGCTCCAGACAATTAGGTAGATTTGCATATCTTAGTATAAAAGCTATATTCTCATACCAATCAACTACCGATTTGCTATAATGGCATAAAGCCATGTCAAGCCTAAAAAATGTGGACGCCTCATACCGTTTTGTGAATTTCAAAAGCCTCGATGTATGTATAAATCAGTGTTGATAGTTCCAGTTGTAAAAATTGAGCTGCTTATTTTACCAGAGCTACTAATTGCTTGCTGAACCATAAATTTCTTTGGAAACTTTGTTTTTTTTTTGTGTTTTAAACTCTTCTTGGATATTTGCCCTATGGATATGCAATATAAAATCCACACACGGAAGCTGAGAAAAGTCCCCAAGCACATACATCTTCTTCATCCATAATAGCAGTCAAAATTTGTTAGGAAATCAAGGGAAAGTCGTTTGGTCGATATTTTGACATGCTGTTCTTTTGGAAGTCCTGTCTGAACTTTGTAAGACTGAAGCCCTTCCTTTTCTTTAACTTTTCTGACAAAAGTTTCAGAACACTGTAGTATTTGACACGATATTCCACACACACAATTTTATATCACATTTTTGACTGGTTCGAATTTTTGAAAATATGTAAAAAAAATTTAAATTTGGGGATATGGTGGTTCCAGACATAGACAAGTCTATCAAACAGACTCAAGCTTTCATCATTTATGAGTTTGCCTAAGGCACTTGTTTCACCAAAACGTTGCCGAAGGGGTTAGGCGCGTCTAGATCAGTGAAAAATGCTTTATCTTGTTAATTTATTCTGGAATGTATATAATTTTTTTTATTGATATTTTGAAACAAACTTCATAATCACCTTTTTAAAGAGGTTCTCAAAAAGTCGACCATGATTATAAGAACTCTTGCCATATGATGGCATCATAAACTAATTAAGGCTTGCTAGCAAAGTACGTATGTTTTTTAGTTTAATATCAAATGGCGAACTTGAAAAAAAAACACCATAAAAATTATTTGAAGATCATTTAGAAGAATTTGTAATATTAACAAAAAGATTACACGTTAAGTACTAGATAATACTACTGCGAATATTATGTTGAAATTTTGAGAGTATACGTTCATCTCAAAGTACCATCGTTTCAAGTTTTACATGCTGAGCTGATTGCCCTAAGTGATTTTATATGTGAAGTTTCTAATATTTATTTCACTATTTTACTATTACAATAATGTTTTCCGAACTTTTATGTGGCAAAAAAACTTTCGATATTTTGAAAATCATTAGTCTGGAACCTACTCTTAATCCACACAGACACCAATGTGTAGAAAGCAAAAGTAATAAATGTCTAGTATACTAAAAACCAATAACTTGCTATCGGCTATTTCAACGCGCCACAATGTACTCCACAAGATGTATACATTAGCTTTAAGAATATAGTACATAAAATGTATATGTTTTTCTTTATATCTACCATAAATGTTGTTCTCATAGATTTCTAAATGCAGTCGGTGTCTTGCAGTGCACAGCTGTTGGCCGCAATACCATTATCCGCTTAAGTAGTGCAGCGAATACCGAAAGCGTTTCAAAAATTCTACAACGCAAAAAAAACAGCAACAAGAAAAAATAAATTAAAGAACGCTTAACGGCGCAACAGGTGTTTTAAGCGATTTTAGCTAACAAGCGCACAAACTCACAGATAAACACTGTTCTGTATATATTTCTGTATAATTTTCCATGCGCATGTATGTGATTACTATCTGCAATTTTTGAATACCGCTCCGCTGCTAGAGTTCACAACACACATGTGTGCGCAAAAACCACACAACGCTTAAGACCAACAACACTTCACTACACTTGCACTCACAGTTAGCTCGTGAGTTGGCGTTCTTTTCCTACTTCTTAACGCCATTAGTTGCTCGGTCTTGTGGTCATTAATTACTAGCAATTTACGTTATTCTTAAGCGTTTTTTGTGCGAACTTGCCACAATTCAACTTCCGTTGGCATTCAAATGTTGTTCTCTGTTCTCTTTCGGTTAATTAATTAAATAGTTTAACAGTGAAAACCACTGAACCAAAAGGTCACACATGTATTGAGGCAACCAACGAGCACTTGAAGTGGAAGACAAGGCATTGAAGCGGCATTGTTCATTGCTCATTGGAGTAATATGTGTTTATTTTCGAACTAAATTTTCAGTAATTGTGAATATGTACTCTTTTTTTTCCCAGCACATGTGGTCAAAAGACTCAAGCAACGAACTTGCTGCGTTTACCACAAGGCAATACCCAAAATTACTATACTGGTTGCTGCAATAACCTTGAAAGGCATCAACAAGCTATTGAAAGTGTACTCAGAATTTGTTACGGTTTTTAAAAGGAAATAAAGAAAAATGTATGTACATGTATATATACATATATATGTATTTATGTAATTACCTATAAATAAGTTTGCTCGTCAAGGCGGATTTAAGCACGCGGTGAGCAATTTGCGCACACAAACTGCAATTAAATTATTGCAAATTGGGAAAATGGCTCATAAAGTAAATAAATACAATTTTTAATATATTTTTGCTAAATAATACTTCTAATTATTGCCATGTATTGGTGGGTTAACAAAGTGAACAATAATACAAATTAGCTGCCAAGTTTATACATGTATGCACCCTCATATATAAAATATAAAATATAATATATATAAATATACAAAATCGTATTAAAAATTTGACAATTGACGAAATTAATCGATTCAAAATATTTTTTTTTTTAATTTTCATATGACTTCCTATTATACATTGTGACAAAAAAGTACGCAGAAATTGAAAAGTTCAAAGCAATACCCACCAGATTTAATACACTTATGCCAACGCTTTTTCCACTCTTCGCTTTTCATAAGCATTTTTTCAAAAAAAAAAAAAAAAAACTATGGGCAACACCTTGGTTTTTGAGCGATTTTGGCGTGCTTTTTTGATTTCGGCTCCTTTTTCCTTCCCTTCCGATGATTGTTGACTTATTTGCATGTCAAAGTCAAAAATCCATGTCTCATCGGCAGTTATAATGCTCTCCATGAATGTGGGATCGGAACTCGCACGATCAATCATGTCCAAAGAGACCTGAGTAGGGTACTCTTTTTGGAAAAAATTCAGTTTAATGGTATAAAAAAAAATCCTTTGAAGTGTTGTATCAAAAGGAAATATTTGAATGAGTAAGAGTTAAATAAAAAAATAAAAATATTTTACGCTGCACCCTAATGTGTAAAGATACAATCTCTTCTCCCCATCAGCAATTCGCTAATCATCACGACCCAAATTAATTTGCAATTTCGTTATAATTAACAAACTCATCTTAGACAGATACAAACAGTTAGATTTCAAGTCAAGTCTGCGCCCACATACCTAACTGTACTTTGAAAAGATGCCATCATTTCCAGCGCTCAAATTCAAGTGCCGCTCAATAAGAGCTACCAATTGCCATATATGTACATAGATGTATTTATGAGAAGCACTTCAAATTATTAATTATGAAACCGCGTTAGCAAGCAAGTGTTTCAGATATTTCGTAAAAGTAAATATGTACATGTATGTGTGCTATGTGATAAAAATAAATAACATTATTAAAAAACACAAATTAATAGATAATTAAATAAAATTAAATTGAATACAACAAAGCAAAATTAACTTAAAAAATGTGAAAAAATAATAACAGTAACACCCAAAACCAACAACAAATAATCGCTCGATCAAAACCCGAAACGCCAAACACGTTTAAACACTTTCACTTGCGCGCCGTTTATGAATTTTTCGCTATTAAATATGAATTGCTTTTGTGGCGCTGCGCTAATATATAAAACACACCGGCGTTAAATCAATAGCAATGTGGCAATAACAACAACAACAGCAGCAGCAGTATCAATATGCCTAGCTGTGGCCACAAATATTTTAATGCTGCTGAAAAATGCGGTCATCGATTTTTTTATTGTTGTTGTTGTAGTTTTTGTGCAATGTACATATAATGCAAGCAACTTGCAGCTGCTTGCCGAGCTGTTATTTCAATAGAGCGCGCATTTTTTTATGTACGGCCACTTTTCGATTATGATTTTATGCAATCAATATATGCTTGCGGCCTTAGGCATTTTAATTTGTCGGTTGACAATTTTGTGGTTCGAGTTTTATTTTACGCGTTTTGTATTTCAATAAAAACAGGTGACTTAGTACTGAAAAATATTAAGTAAATAAAAATAAAGAAGTAATCAAGATTAAAAACGTAAAAAATACTAAAATCGCTGTAAATATAAAATAGACAATAAATTTGTGGTAAATTAAGTTGTGACTAAATATCTTTTACATAATATATTACTCAAGCATTCGCAATCTCAGTTGTCTGTTCTTTAAGGCTGCCTTAGTGGTAGACAAATATAAAAAACATTAAACATTTTTTATTAAAAAACGTAGAGAAGACAAGTGACAAAATTTAAGTTACTACTCCTATACTAATCAATTCATAGATAGTAAAGCCTATAACAACTCAGACAAGTAAAAAGTCCCTGAATCTACGCTGCAGCACAAACAAGTTACAATGTGACAAAGCGAAATTTCATGTAAAATAACGCTTCAGAAAATCGTCTGCGAAGAAAGTCTGTCAACCACAGAATATATTAGAAAAAAAAGAGCTTACCAAGCTTGCTTCTCATGTTGACTAATTTAAAATTATTATGTTATTAAAATATGTATATCTGTGTGCGGATAAGAAATGCATTAACTGGAGTAACGTCTAGTAGCACCGAGCCCACCGCATGCCAGCAAACTAGAATTGCATGATATTATACCGGCTGACTGAGCGCCTGCGCTGAATTCGCAAATTTAAATTGAATTAGTGCACTTTTCCCCAATGTCAGCGCTACGCAGCTTAAGCAGCTTGGCAACTTGTGGCATGTTGCAGGTGACTTAATTGTGCCAAACCGCAAACAGAGCGTCAGCAGACAACAACTGTCACACAATTGTCGACTTTCCTTCATCGCCTCAGACATTTGTTGTGTGTTACCAACCCGATTTTCTTTCTCAATATTGTATTTTCCCAATAACTACTTCTTGCTGCTTGCGCCACGCTGCAGTGAATTATGAATTGCGTTCAGTGAATAAGTCGAATGAATGAGTCAGTGGCAGCCGCTAGTAATATTGCTCAGCTTAGTTGCGCATGCGCATTCATCAATGAAATTCCGCCAAGCCAAATGTTGCCAGCGTCGACAACCCACCTGTTTTCCCGTAAGCAGCCAACAGCCAGCAACTTTCGCATTTCTCTTTAGCTATTCTCAGGTGTATTGAGTTTAGAAATTCTCTCTTCAGCGCCAACATAAACTAAACACCGAACCAATTGGGGCATACTGTGATGTTTTGATGTTGACGTTGTGTCAGGCAGCCAGCCAGTGAGTTAGTCTGTCAGCCTTTCAGTCACACAGCAGAGCTGCTGTCAGCCATTGGAGTTATTAGTCAACTGCACAACCTGCCGGTGTAATAATCAGTCATTTTCTCAGCGATTAATCGTCTGTTGTACTATTCTACTGCTGCTGTGTGTCGGCTATTTTGTCAGTTCGTCTGCAGCGGTCCATATTTGAATTTGATTGGCGGTGAGAAGGTGCAGCAGATTTCTTTTGCTTTTAGGCGCAGAAAATTGAAATTAAAAATTAATCGTTTTTTATGTTATTGTTTTATTGTATTCGGCGATCATGAATAGTGTGTGTATGTGTAACAATTGGAAAAGAAACTGCATAAATTATTAAAACTAAATAAATGCGGCGCTTCGTAGCAAAATACGATTTTTTACATAAAATCAGAAGACTTAAGCAACGAACTCGTTTCAAAAGTTCATTTTTTTTGTAATATTAGCACTTGCTTGTCTTTCTTACGTTTAAGATAGTGTAAATGAACATAAAAGCAAGCAAATTAAGTTTGCTATTTTTAATATTTAAAAATAAAAATTTTTCATAACTTTGAAAAATGGGAAATATTTTGAAATTTTTGTAAAATAAGTTTTTTTTCTATATGATAATTCTATTTAATTTTATAATTTTATTTACAAAGAAATTAATATCCTAAAACTTTCCACAACTACCACACAATATTACCGTTTTTAAGTTTTCGAAAATCTTCCCATCATTAAATTGAGCAACAATAAAAAATCCACAATAAAATGGCACGACCGACCTTGTCACATTTAACCCTTCCCTAAAGACGCCAACCATTTACACGCTGACCTAATAGTAAGAAATTTGAGTTTCTCCAAAGCACTTGGGTTATTTTTCAATTTAATTACCGATGGCAACAGGTTTTGTAACGTTATAAAATACAGCAACAAACATATTCGCAAACGAAGTTAATTGATATAAATCCGACAGGCGTAACTTGATAAAAAACATACGCACATATACATATATGCATACCCACACATATACATTCATATAAATAAACAATTTAAATTGCCAATAGCTTTCTGTAAGTGAAATCTTTATGTTTGAAAACAATTTTGCGTCTTATTTTTTTACAATCCTACAAAAACAAAATAAATACGCAGCCAACTCGAATCGCTGGCTATGTTTGTGTGCACAAAGCCAGCGCGGCATCTCTAGCAGAGATAAGCAATGCGCCAATGGCAAAAATTACTACAGCGAAAATACATTTTATAAATAACATGAATGATTGCGCCACAAAAATAGCAAGAAAAAATCCCATTTTATTCGACGGCCTGCTCGCCAATTACACTGCTGCGTTTGCTCGTTCGCTTGCTGGTGAGTCTTGGCAGAATTAGTGATGCGACGAATTATGTGTTTGTGCTTGCGGCAAACAGCGGCCAACTTCACTAGCTGCCGCCAATAGCGTCTGCTTCCTCTTGCCGAAATTTCTATTTTGCTGTGAGCGCCAAGCCTTGAGTGGCAATAAATATTTTTCCCATAAAATATGAGTAATGCATGCTATTTGTCTTCAACTTTGTTTGTTTGTATTTTCAATAGTCCTGGTAATAAAAGTTGCTTATTATTAGTTGTAGCATTTGTAGGGAATAGTTTTGTCGCTTGAAGAAGATAACTAAATGTATATAGAAAGAATTTGAATTTGAATTTGTGTAATTCGTTAGAAGGATTTGAAAATGTAGATAATTTAAGGTGTTATATCCACTTGCAAGTTCAAAAATGGGTTTATTCTTTATTTATTTATTATTAAAAATTTTTTTAAGGGGCATTTTAAATAAAAATAATGTGTATTTACAGAGAAAAAGGTCTCTGGCTTAAAATTAACTAAAGTGAAAAACCAAAAAAAAAAAAATTATGATTACAATATATGAGTTTTGACAATGATCGAAAGACTATAAAAGAGTTAGATTTCCCAAAATTATAGTAAACCGATTTTTTAACTTGCACTTCAGATTAAATTTAATTATTATCAAAATTTGTATTCCTTCCACAATTACCGCACAAATATATCTAAAAACGGTATATGAAAATGTCCAGCCGGTCAGTACAGTTCATTTCGAAATTTCCGTCACTTACTCTTAAAACCGCGTTTCGAATAAAAAAAACGTTTAAAGTTTTGGGAGCCGATTACGCTAGATATAAAATTTGCGAATGCGCTCCTGTCTCCGTAACTATTTGTCGAAATATATTTTACCTGAGAGCAATCAAATCGTATTTTTTTTTTACAATAAAGAAACTGTAAATTTTTACATAACGACAAAGTTATCATTACTCATTGGTAGAGGAGGACACTGTCGGGAACTTTGAGGCTTCTTGACCTCCATGGCATCTTCCAAACGGCGGTGGCTACCATGAAGGTATCAATAAATCGATTGCTCCGGAGGGCGGCCTCCTTCAGAGAACGGGTAGTAGTGGTTCTTTACCAAACTGTTGGAACTCCGACCAAATCAGCAAGCGTTGATCGACTACAAGCAGCTGCGAAGTCGAAAGGTACCTCCGGCCCAATGTAAATCGTATGAAGTATCTTCGTTCTCAGCGGGGTCAACCTTTCAGTAAAGCGAGATTTTACTCGACACTGTCCGATCGCAATTCATGCAGTAAGATTAAATATCATACCAGATGCCCAGCTCTATCAGCTATTTGAATGAAGATGAGATAGTATCATCTCAACACTTTCTTCTTGAATATGCCGATTTTACCAGATCAAGGCAAAAAAATATCGGGACTCATACTTTTAGACATCCAATGACAATACTTTTAGGCCTCCAATGACAATAAAATACATAAGTTTATTTATGTATGACAGATTCAGGGCGGTTTTGTCGGTAGCTGATATTCAACTATAGGCGTTTTTCGCTTGCCATTACAGAGGACTGTGCATAACGCTGTAGGTGTAATCCCACCCCAGTAGTGAGCGATCAGCCATTTAAGATTTATACATATTTTTTAGAAGGGGGGAAAGCTTTCTCGAAAAAAACGGTAAGAGTTAGGGCTAAATTTTTAAGGCTCTAAACTTGCCTTTTAAAACAAATTTTAACTTAATTTACTAAGTTCATTGCTTTATGGATTAATTTTGAGAGGTTAGAATCGAAAAGTATGAACTTTTAGAAACAATTTTTGTTGATATCCTCCATCCTTTCTGGTATAAGATGTGGTTTAAAGAAAGTTAATGGACATTAAAATTAACAGGTTCCTTTTTTTTGGGGGGAAAATCATAATAAGTCAACAAAGCGCAAATATCGACATACATATAGACATGATATGATAGAAGCTAAGTACCTTTTTCTGGTTAGATAAGCTGAAATAAACTTTAAAAGTGATATTAGAATAATTTTTTTTCACAATGTATTGTATGAATATAAAATTATTCAAGTATTATTGTGTTACTATACAATTTTTAAATTTTTTTATAAAAAATATAGAAAAACTAGCATTTTGAAATCTTGATTTACCGCAGATTGCAAGTGGTTGGTTCACTTTCTCATGAAGCGCCTACTGACTGACTTATTTGTAGTTATTTTAATTGCAAAGTGACGATAAGATAAAAATGCCGCAATGTCCAGTCAGCGGTAATGCAGTTGCTTTCAACTGAACACGAACGAAAATTGGTGCCAATGTTGCAACGAGGTATAATCTTTACACCGTCCCATGCAGCTTAAACTAGTCGGTACGCAGCGGCGGCTTAACAAATAGCTATCTGCGACCTAAAAGCGTGCGTGCGCTCGCAAAATACTTGTAAATACTTACATATATTTTCGCAAAGTTATTAGCCTCGCATGCCTATTTCTAACCTCACTCAGCCGCTTTCCTTTGACACACATAACTATATGCGCACTTGCATATGTATGTGGCAAATATCTCCACATAAATCAGCATTTCGGGGCCTAATTTCTTCTGCGCACAATTTGATTTTTGGGTGCGGTGGCATTTCACTGTCGCCACTCGCCAGCCGCGCTGAGTGCTGTTGCAAGTGCTTATCGCGATGGCAGATAGCGGTGGCACAACCTCAACACGAACGGACAAACGACAGGTTGGCTGCAGCTGCTGTTGAGGCCGCGCACGCAAAACGCAAGATTAGCCGAAATTAAAGAGAGAAGCTGCAACAAAAGTAAATAAGTCAGCACGCGGCGAAAAGCAGAAAGCTGCTGATGAACGCGTTTAACCGCTTTTGATTTTAAATGCAACAACGCAGTAGTGTCACAGTAAAAGTGGACTGCAAGCGAAAATATTGCACAAACGAGTATATGCACTCATTCGGACAGTTTGAAATGTTGATGGCAGTTGCCAGTTCAATTTTTATTATTCATTTTCTATAAAAATATGTTGCATACATAAGTATGGGCGTTGTTGTTGCAAATAAATTTAACTCGAAATGACATAAATTGAAACAGTGTGGCAATGTGGGCAGATGCATGCATATGAGTCTGCTAATTGCGCGCTTAGCTTGCTAAGTCGGACAGCTGCTCTAGCCTCTAACAGACTATACTATATTTTTATAGTTTTATTAGAAATTTCAGTTTGACTTTTGTGCGCATTTGTGCCAATTCATACTGACAAGTGAAATTTTGTAAGACGCTTAAAATACATTTTACATATGTATATATGTTTTTATACTGTATACATATACATACATATATACAAGTATTTATCTGAAAAAGCTGTTGGGGACTGGATTACCATAGCAAGGCATTCGGTTTTATGAACCAAGCCTCGTAAAATCAAATTATTTGTGGTTTAATTAAATCAATTAAGAGCTTAGCTCTAAGAAACGCAATTCCGCAAGCTGCATTTCGGTGAAATTTTTAAAGCGGATGAATTTTGAATTAAAATCTGCTAATACTTGTGATGTATGTATCATATTTTGCTAAAATAATTATCTGCTATTAATATGGCAATGTGCGTGGTAATTCGACTACAGTAAACTAGCAAAAACATAACCTCATATCGAATTATTGAAAAATTTAAAGTATAAAATATAAAGCTTCTAGTAGAATAACTATAGCTTTGGGCAAATAATATTTCCCAGAATTTTATTTGAAAACAAATCAAAGGACGTAGAAAGTAAATAACTTTAGTCCAAGTATATGTAAAAACATGAAAAACCGTTAACTTAGGTTGCACGAAAGTTAGAATACACTTCACAAATAAACAGTTTTGATTAAAGAACTTGTTTTGAGCGATCAGTTTATAAGACAGCTGTATACTATATTGGAACAATTTGAAAATTTTGTTCGAATATTGCTGCCTTGTCTTGGACAATAATCCATGCCAAATTTCTTCAAGATATCAACTTAAATAAACAATTTTTCATCTGCGACTTTCATTTTGATCTATCCCTTAGCGATTCGATATTTGTGATTCTGAGAAAATCAATAGTTCGCCTAATAATAAGGATAACGTGATTTTGGCAGCTCGTGGTGGCAATGTTTATTTACAGATTTGTGTCAAAATTGATAGTTGTTGTTGTAAAGGTTATTTAGTCCTCTTTAGGGAGATAAGATATAAATAAGTTGTCATCGAGGTCATCCAGTCAGGTTTCCTCCAGGTCAGTAAGGTTTGCCATTTCGTCAAGTTACGTTTCATTTTGGTAAAAGGCTTGGAAATTGTCCAAGATTATTACGCAAATTCACATTCTCCGCTGGTAACTGCAAAATGAAAAATTATCTACCCAAGTGAGACCCTTCTGGCTTTATTGGTTCATCATGGAAGCAAATTTTCGCTATTTAGATCCTCGTGTGGTTCAAGAAATGCATTTGCATTCCCAAAAATTTACCATTTAGTGCCGATTATGGTATGGCGCCTTCATCGGAGATTATTTTTTTCGCAGTAAGGCAGGAAATGTCGTTACCATCAATAACGAGCGTTATAACTTGGTGTTGACTCACTTTTTTCCCAGAATTTGATAAAAATTGACTGGGCAAAGCTTTATTTCCAAAAAGACAGTGCGCCGTCTTCTCGTTATTTTCGAGAAATAGCCCAATCGAATGGCCGCCAAGTTTCATGTGATTTAACGCCTCTAGATTATTTTGTGTTTCATTTGAACATAATGTCGTTCTTGTTAGTAGACCCTGTGCCGACCACGTTTCCATCTGTATGTTACAAACTTCGTAACAAACATAATATACCCTGTTCCGATATAAACTAGTTGGAAGAACAGTTCACACAGCATATTTTTTTAGGCCACCTTCTCGGAGCTGATATTTGAGTTTTGAGAACAGTCCACGTTCCAAAAAGTGTATCTTCTACCTTTATAATGTTGAAGTCATGATGTTCGACCAAAATATCTTCGTAACCTTTTCTTTAATATGGCTCCTAATAGAAATAAGTGATAAAGTTCCCTTTACTTTTTGTTGTTTTTAATATTTCTTTTTCATTGAGTGAATATTAACAGAATTTCCTCGACCAGCTGTCGGTACAACATAATTTCATAAAATACTTCAGCCATAGTATATTTAAAACTTGTAGATCCTTCTTTTTTCGGTGATAGGGCAAACTCAGTCAAGCTTCGTTAAAAGAAGTAAAGTGTACATGCCTAGTTATAAAATTTTTCGCACTTCAATATACATACATATATACATAAATATATAAATTTTTTTCTTACTTATTGCGTTGAATTTCCTTCAACAACTTAAACCACATATTTCTTAAAAATCCACAAAACTGCAAGTGCTATTCAAATTTATATTTACAACAATGCGTAGACAAATTACAATGGCTCAATGGCTACGTAAACAAATCAAGTAGGTGGGCGAGCAAGGTACTTAAGTTTGCAATAAACCACATGCTGGCCGACAAGCCAGACTTACAAACGAGCAACGGTGCTACATTGCTTAGAAATTATCATAAAGTAGCATCGACAGCGTCGTCCTAAGCGTTGAGTGGCCACCGAACAAGCGTCGACAACTTTTAGTTTCAACAAAAACATTCCACCGAAAAAAAATCAGCGGGCATTTAAGGAAACTCGTAAAACACGCAAGAAAAAAATCGAAATTCAAGCAAAAATTCCACTTTCAGCTTTCTTCAGCACAAGACAAAACACGCAAGCAGCTAGCATATGAACACATATGAGCATATATAATATGTGCTTGTATGTATGTGTGTGTATTTTGACTATAGCTTGGTGAGATCGATGCTTGATCACACTTTACACAACGCTTTCCTCCCGCTGGCTGCCACCACAACTCTTAGCCGTCGATTGGTGGACGCGCTCGCTCGGCGCACATAAATATGTGCATATGAAGAGGTTTATGTGTGTGTGTGTGTGTTATTACTCTCCGCCGCTTGTGGGCAGTATCGACCGCTTGACTAGCTGGTTTTCAGCTATTATTATTGCTCGCCATGAAGATATTGAGCAGCGCGTTCGCCATCAAAGCGGTAAACCACCCAAAAATTTATCGAAATCACCTCAGTTAATCACACGGCGTGGCACGATCGAGACATGCTTGGCGAACGCTCGCTTCGTCTACAATTTCAACGGCGCATATTTGAAGTGAAATGAGTTGCAGCACGCAAGCGCGGCGTGAAATAAATTTAAATAAAATTTTGTGCGCTGCAAACTCTATTCGTGTATAATAAAATTTCCGTAAATACTTTGTAGTTGCGTGGCGGTCAGCGTGTGTTGAGGAAAAGTTAAAATCGTAAATCTAAAGTATCACATAATTAATTAATCAAAAAAATAAATTTAAAACATAATATTATTATTCGAAAAACACAAAAGATTTTCGGGAAATTACAATAAAATTGTATTGTGTTTTGTTGTTGTTATATGCACGCATCATTTGTATTGGAAAACATGCTTACAACAACATAGTGTGTCAAAGTGTTTACCATTCTTGTGTCAATTGTCAGCGCGGCATGGCCCAGTGATAGTGTCACGTCACAGCGTTAACCGTTATATTCTATATATGTGTTTACTAAAGAAACCATGCAACTAAATAAGCTTCAAAATTAGTGTTCTAAAGCTAAAATTTTTTTTCGTGCGCAATTATTTGGGTTATACACACATACAAACCGGGGTACGTGCCCACAGTCGGTCGGTCAGCTCGAAATACTCCAGCAATAACATTAATATTTATTGATTATTATAGCTGTCGCGAATCGCTTGCGGCACAGGAAAGCCTTTGGTGTCTTTGTTGTTGTTGTTACTGTTGTTTTTGTACCAATATTTGGCCTGCTGTTTTGCGTGCTCGCCTTTCTTGTGTCGCTGCTCATTAATTTTATTTTAGTTCTCTGCCTTGTAAATGCAAATTATGCCATATATTCTTTTCTCCTCCTCCTCGCCTCATTCTTGTTTAAGCAAATAAAGTGTTAATGTTTATCAACAAATCGACACGAGCGCATAAGTATCAGTCGGCGATCCGCAACTATTTTTGGCCGCATTCGTGTGTTTTATGCTAATTTATGCGCGCCAACTAATTAGTTGCGTGTATTTATGTGAGTGTGTGCGTTTGTGTAACAGGAAATAAATTTAATATGAAAAATGTGTGTACGTGCCAAAGTTTGAGTTTATTTTCCATAATTACAATTTTAAAGGCATATATTAATGCGTTTTTATTTCGATTTTTTCGGCGTTGCCAAAGCAAGTTCGTGCCTTAAGTCTTTTGATTTGGCTTTAAATTTCCCAGACAACGTAAGTAAAATGACAGTTGAAAACGTGACAATAAAAAACGTTAAAATATATTTAAAAATGAATTACTATTGAAGCAAATACATGTATAGACATATGGTAGAAATTAATGAATTCATTAAAAAGCTAATAGTAAAATGCTATTAAAGCTTAATTAAGCTATAAAAATTTGTGATAATTAATATTAATACAATGACAAGAGGCTATTTGTGGCCGAAATTTGTGCACAGTAATTGTATTAAAATATGAATTGCAGTATATTCAACAAAACGCTATCGTGCTGAAAAATAAAATTAACTGTTGTCTAAAAAAAATTGTTTTACAGATGTGAGAGAAATACATTATTATAACATTGTTGCGAGCCGAGTTGCAAATGCTGCATTCGAAAAACAATTGGATTAACATTTATATTAATTTTTTTGTTGCAAAAATTTTAAATAAAATTAATCTTTGGTATAAAAAACCACATGCTGATTTGGGAAAAATAAATTTTTAATTCCAAAAATCTAACTAAAAATTAAAAATGAAAAATTTATTCTAAAATACCGGATTAGGAAAAAAAATGTATTCTAAGTTTGTTATGAAAAATAAATAAAAAAAACTGTGTTTTTTAATTTTAAATTATTTTTCGGTTATACTGCATTAAAACACAATTGAGTTTCCCTTTAAAATTTGTATTATATTCCGAAAATCATAGTTAAACACGTTTTTTAAATAAACCCAAATATGCCGGATTAAAACAATAAACATTTATTTTTTATTCCAAAAATCGGAATAGAAATTAAAAAAAGTATTATTACTTAATTTAATATTTTTTTTTTAATAAAAATAATGTTAATACCAAGTTCATAATTAAAAAAAATATTTGTTTTATCTTTCGGTTATATTATATATATTTCCTGTTATATTTGCAAAAGAAAAGTTTTATTAAAAAGAAATTATGTGCTTCTCTACAATGACATATTAGTTTTCTCATCTGAACAAAAATTGAATTTTATCATGCCAAAAAGTAAAATTCAACCTTTTTCTTTTATCGGCCTATTTATAAAATATTTCTTCAAATATTTTACTGTGTGTTCGTAATGTATGTATAAATATGTCCTTAAGATTTTAAAACAATTGATACAGTATCCCTTGTGAAACTCAAAAATTACCACTTTGCTATCACACTAGGAGTTTCCCTTAATGCCTTTTTATACCAGCTTCTTATTTGAAATAATAATAATATTTTTACTACAATTTGTGTATATATTAAAAATATTTGATCAATTTTTAATTCTGATATTGGGAATCAAAGTTAAATTTTGAAATTTATACTAAAATTTTGAGATTTAAAAATTCGTAATCTTGGTTGTGAGCATATTTCAGTTTATCTATAAAATATATTTAGATATTAGATATTTTATGTGTTTTAATATTTGTATGAAAATGAAGATTTTCCAAGAAAAATTTACAAAAATAATTTACTAGGAATATTCAATAGGACGGTAGGTAGGTAGAGTTGACGTCTGACGACACACATAGGCATTTAGGAGGCCCAGTTTTAAATCACTGGAACTAAAATCCCCTCACTTTATTATGACCTCTCTGAACCATTCTATGCTTCTGATGAATTTTATCAATTCAAAAAGTTTAATTTATGCAACTTCCGAGACATCGTCAAGAATCCCTCATTCGATAGTTGCAATTCTTTTCCTATACAAGATTTGCATTTGCATAGATGTTTTATAGTATCCTCTTCTTCTTCCTACTACTGAGTTTCTACAATAGTCATTGTATGGTATTCTCCTCTGGTAACATGTTTGCCAATTGGGCAGTGACTTGTTTGCAGTCCTTCTAGAGTTCTCATATAATTTCTTTTGTATTTTAATTGTCAGCATAAGCGTCCCATATTCCATTGACACGTTTGTCTGCTAGTTGACCAAGTTAGAGATTGACTCCATCATCCATCAAAATGATATAAAGTCCAATAAGTATGTATGTAGACTAATAATTTGTATTAAATTTTTTTTTAACAATTTTATTGCTCTTTTGTTCGTACAAAGCTAGCTGAGATAAAAACACTTCTATATCTGCGATGCTTCTTCTTTCAATGTGGTATCATTCGGGGTTGGCATTGGATGGATGACTTTCGCCATTTATCACGCTTTGAAGCAATCAAAATATTTAGGAAATTTATTCAGCAGCTGTTGAGCGTTTTGCAGTTTGGAATTAAACCTTTTAAGAAAAAAATTTTCTGAGGCTATCCACAATGAAAAATATTTACTAACTTCTAAAATAGGAACTCCAAAAATATCTACAATAATTTTTCTCATTAGACACTTCTAAAAGTTGTTGCTGGCAAACACTTATTTAGTAACTTTCATATATTTGATACTCTGAACAATAATCGCTGAAAGTATAACAATTTAATAGGGTTTGTTATTTAGACCACGCAATTTTGCTAAATAAATATATCAAGATATTGTAGTTCCTCAAAGGGTTCATAGCGTGGAAAGACTTCAAGACCTATTTTGAACTACTTTCCAAAAACTGTTGGAATCCAACTGACGCTGACGTTCCTTTTAGATATAAAAATCATTTGTAAAGTGAACCATATAATAAAATCTGTCTCCATTCTCAAATAAAATTATTATTATCAGCTAAGAAAACAAAATTCTTCATGTCGTAAATTAAATTATTTAAAGAATTAAATATATTCTAAATATAAACACAATTCCATAATAAATATTATCCACTTATTTTTTCATTCTTTTTTCTATTTCCAGTTGCCTTCAATTTTTTTCAACGGGAGTAATTACTTTTAACCTAAAAACTGACTGCCACATAAACACAGAAACTCACTTAAAATAGAAAAAATAGCACAAAAAGCTGAAAAATAAAATAAAAACCAGAAAAACTTTGCTGTGTTCGCAAACCAACAACCTACGCTCGACCATAATAGCAACAAAGCCGGCAACCAGCCTGGAGTTGGTGCATAAGGCATATTTATTGCTTTTTGAATTTTGGCCAAGTCACAAGATTACAGTAAAGAAATATAAAAAATGGCTCTACGCCTGCGACGAGATGTACAAAAAGCATCCTACTATGTTTGGTTTCTGGGCGCCGAGGAGGCGAAAGGTTTGCGCGGCACACGTGTCATCAACTCAGTGCTGCCGTATCTGATTGATCGGTCACGCGGCCAAGAGCCACTCAAGGTGACGCTGCAGGTCTCCCACAAGGGTATCAAAATATTGCAGGTGAGTCAAAGTTGAAAAATTTTTGTGCAATAGGTAATTTTTAACGATTATTGCGGCAGGAATTTGGAAATGCTGTAGATGTTTTTTGTTGTGTGTGTGTGTGTTTTTTTTTTGTTTGTATGGAAGAGGGGGAGTGGATAGTTTAATTTGAAGATGGTTTTTTTATATTTTTTCATAACTAATTAAAATAAAAAACTAAAGAACTAGTTCAAAAACTATTAAAAATTTGTTCCTTTTTTATGTAATTATATTTATTCCTTTTATGTCCTAAAATTAGACAAATTTATAATATTAAATAAGCAGAAAATAATGTTCTTTTATTAAACAGACTTTTATAAAATAATTTTTATATATTTAAGTTACTATACTTTACTTAATATATGTATTTTAGATTTAAATAGGATCTAAAATACTTATACCTTGACTAGTTGAGTCTACACGCCGATATTGGTCCACTACAAGATATAGCTGCCATACAAGCTGACTGATCAAAATTAAGTCCTTATATTGAAAACTTTTTTATTTGACTACTGCACGAAATTTGGCATAAACTATTCTCCAAAGCAACGGTACAATATACGAAAAAAATTATCAGATCGTACTACTATATCATATAGCTGCCATACAATCTGAGCAATCAAAATCAAGTCCTTGTATTGAAAACTTGTTTATCTTCACAAATTTTGGCATGAACTATTCTCCAAGGCAACGGTACAATTTCCGAACAAATTTTTCAGATCGATCAAAATCAAGTTTTTTTATGAAATTTTTTTAATAATGAAGGCTTCCGATTTTAACGTTTTTTTTTGTATTTTTTTCGAACCATAACCTATTTCCATATTTTAATTTTACATTTGCTATTTGCTTAATCATCAAAACATTTAATATATTTTTTTCTCTCCACTCAATAGGGCTCCTCAAAACATTTCATACCACACAGTGCCATAACCAGCTCCGTGCAAACAGATGATATCGTTGCATGCGTTTTGTTGCTTTATAATCCGGCAACAAAATGTCCACTGCACGTACACGCCTACCGTTGCGATTCCGAGTCCACAGCCGAGGCGTTGCATCAACAGCTCCAAATACTAATCAATCGGCCAGAAAATCAAAAACGCTTTGAGGAATTGGAAACACGGTGAGTACACACAATTTTCATTATTCTTCTACACAGTGACACTCTGGCCAGTTTGTGTCTTAAGTCTTTTATCTTCGTTGGTGAAAGTTGCCAAAACGTATCTGCAAAAATCTACGCTGCTTGTGCACAGGTGACGAAATTTCAAGTTGTTTAGAGTTGGTGCACATCTTTTTTAATACGAAATTTCTGCGATTTATTCATCGATTAACTGTTTGGTGAGGTTGAGGAAGCACATTGTTGCACAATCGCTTCAAAGACACATTGCAAGTTATCACTGAAAGCATGAAGAAATATTTATTTATATTTTTGCTTGCAATTTTCTACAACAATATAAAAGCGGCGCTCAAAATTCACAAAGAAACGCAAGCACAACTGTATTTTATGTCTGCGAGTTGTGGCAGCGCACACACACAACACCACATTTGCATGGAAATTACACAAAGACATTTTTCCATTTCTTCCTCGCAGCCATGGCTGTTTACACGGAAGTGATTATTGCTGCAAATCTTGCAATAATAAAGTCTAACAGTTCAAAAATAATATGCAAATTTCGAAAACTTTTGTTTTAAAAACAAACTGGCTTTTTAAGTGATGCGCATTGATTGCACTTTGGTGCCACACACACGTCAGTCTCGTGGTGGCTTTCAAAGTAGGCAATTTTACCGCAATCCCCGTCATTTATGATGCAACTGCCTGACGTTGTTTACGGTTCTTCCTCATGCGGTGTGACATGCAACGTGTGCCCCCACGGCAACGGCTTTTGCGACAAGTTTCATGTGCGCTTGGAACTTTTTTCACTTCATTGCATTATTTACCGCTATTCCATTAGACTGCATGCCATGTTTGCCTATATAACAGTGTCATTAATTAATTGTGGCAATAATGGGAAATTAAAAAAGAGAAGAAGTCTATGTTGTTGGTGAAGTTTTTGCTGAATTTTCGTGCGCTGTCTAAATGGAGAGTCAGCAAACACGAATGCCAGCTGCAGTTGAATAATTAATCACGTTGAAAATGCCGAAATGTGAAGGAAATTTTTAATGCTCATACTTTTTGCTTGCTGTTTAGAAGTACAGTTATAATTTTTAAGATTTTTTTTTAACAATTTCGAATGCACTCAGAATTGCCTTACATCGTACATAATTATCGCTGCATGATTCATATTTTATATGTACTACATATGTACATATCATCACCTAAAATGCAAAACAAAGTATCATCAAAAAAAAAAACAAATTTGACTATTTTATTGCTTACGATACACTACATCATATTACATACGCGTAGATAAAATTTTCAGAATCTGCTGTCAGATATAATCACTATATAACCAATATATAACCATTTTATAACCAATATATAACCACTTTATAACCATTTTATAACCAAAACTAAAATTTGGTTTCAGTATAAGTAGTCTCTATTATAACGTTTTTCCTTCGCCTGTAAATTTATGAAAAGTAATGTTACGTTATTTTGGATTTTAGTTGACGATATGTCTAATATACTTTATGATACATATTTTTTCGATATCAAGTCGGTACGGTTTATCATGATTCAGTCGCAATAATATTTTTTATATTTGTTAACAAAACCATTTAGAAAAAAATGGATGTTCTCGATTTCATTTTCGAGAAAAAAACCTTGGGACACCTTAATGTATATATACAAGCAAACATATTATTTTCTATTTGCAATTGTCAAGTGTATTTAACTTTTCATAAGCTTCAACCCTGTAGGCGCAATTTTTTTTCAAGCATTTTCAAGCTTTCTCCTTTCTGCCAACATGTTTCCTACACATCAATTTTGTTAAGTGGGCGCCAGTGAAAACCACAAATAAAAAATATAAAAATATTTGGCATCAATTGACACACTAACACTTGACACCATCGCGGTAGGCAACACAGTTCTGCGTAATCATTTCTTCCAATGATTCAGATTTGTGAATATTCAGAATGTGCGAAATTCTTCAATAATATGCTATGTTAACAACAGTTAATCAAAAGCGAATTTGCACTGCTCAATATTTGTGGGAGGAATTTATGTACATATGTATGTATGTATATGTTCTATATGATAAATAAATATCAGCACTGCTATTATTATATGGTGTACAACTATCCTAAAAAGACTCCTTTTTTTGCAAATCAAGAACAGAATATGAACCTCGAAAAATAATAATATTTCTAATCAAATTTCAACTCATATATGTTTTGTTTAAAAAAAACTTTAATGAATCAGATATGTATCTTTTTGGTCGACCATTTTTTGCCATTTTTCCGCTAGAAACATTATTATTCCATCAGTGTAAAACTTTTCTGGTTTCTCGGCAAAAAACTGCGACAAGTAATTTTCATTTGAAGCCAAGTTGGCTCCATTAAGTGAGTTCTGTATGGACCGAAACAAATGGTAGTCCGATGGTACAAGGTCAGGGCTATGTGGGGGATGCATCAAAACTTCCCATCCAAGCTTTCCCAATTTTTGCCGAGTCATCAAAGATGTGTGTAGTCTAACGTTGTCCTAGTGGAAGACGAAGCCCTTTCTGTTGATCAGTTCTGGCCGTTTTTTTCGATTGATTGCTTCAATCTCATCAGTGGTTGACAGTAAAATGTAGAATCCATCGTTCGACCAGACTGGAGCAGCCCATTGTGTATGATTCCTTTCCAATCCCACCAAACACGCAGTATAACCTTACGAGGCGTCAATCCTGGCTTTGCGACCATTTGTTAAGCTACACCACGCTTGAACCATGATGTTTTTGCACATTGTTGTCGTTTTTGATTCACTTTTTGTCTCCTTTTACCATTCGCTTCAAAAATGGTTCGATTTCATTTCGTTTCAGCAAAGTATCGCAGATATTAAATTTTTCACAGACAATTCATGTGGTAACCAAACATCGAGCTCTTTTTGTAGCCAGCCTTTTATAAATTGTTCAAAACCGTTTGTTGATGAATGTTAAGTTCCTTAACGATGTCGTGGCTGCTTATGTAACGGTCCTGGTCAATCCTTTCCATAATTTCATCGACTTTTTCAACGATAGGTCGACCAGAGCGAGGTGCATCTTTCACACCGAAATTTCCAGAACGGAAGCGAGCGAACCATTGTTGTGCTACACGAACGTCTCCGTAAACTTCACAAATTTCATTGGTGGCTTGCGTGGCATTCTTCCATTTTTATAAAAAAATTCAAATATAGCGAATTTCTTCATTATCTTCAGTCATTTTTGAAATGTCATAATTTTTTTTGCAACTTCCCCGAATTTAATTTTCTTTAAATGAAGCTTACAATCTCACCTTTCCAACACTATATGATATGACGCAACATGTTTGGTTATTAATAAAATACGAGAATACTTTATTCGACTACCGAATATATATTATGTAATATTCGTCAAACTTCGGCAATTTTTTTTAATTGATTTTTATAAAAAATCCAAAATGTCAGATTAAGAACTTGTTTTCCGATTATCACTTTAAAATAAATGGATATTTGACTGAATGTCTGATAGCTTAAAAGGAGAATAAATGAGACATAATCATTTCAGCTGCGGCTGCGGCACTCAATCGCTTAATTCCGGTTTCTTCAGCCTCTTCAACTCATCAGCTCATTTTATGTCATTTTTTTAATACACATACACTTCAAAAATATACAATAATATATACATATGTTAAACCACTTCAAATCACTTCAATCCACCTAGAATGTACATTATGGGAAACTTGTCTGCAATAACTACCCACAAATAGATCGCGAATTCCAAATCGGCATTTGTAATGCAACTAAAAATAATTCACAAATTTGAAATTCAATATTGACTTCACACAATGTCGTTGGCGTCGTTTCGCCAACAACTCACAATTGGCATCTTGAAAATGTCAACGCGAACGCCAACATGCAATGGCAGTCAGAAGACAGCAGGAAAACACGCAAAAAAAAGACCAAAACCAACCAGTCCAAACCAAGTGAGGCTAGACTAGGCATTGCGACAAGACCGGCGAACTGGCTGAGACCACACAAAAGTGCCAAAAGCGCAGACTAGCATGCATATTGCTGCACAAACAAAAACATGCTTGAATACCCGCATAAATACATCCATAATATTCGGTTAAATGAGCAAATGATGTAATCACTGCGGCGCTGATTTGTTTTAAGGTGCAGCAGGCAGGCAGTTCTCGTGCACCTACTACGAACAAGTACGATTTTATGAGCAAGTGCTATTAAATCTTAAAAGCCTGAAATCAAACTTTGTATGAAACGAACGGTAAACATGTGCATATTTACAGAACTTGCCATGAAAACCCAAAACTACAACTTAACCTTAATCCGCACATTCATACATCAAGTAATGCCTTAAGATCATGTCCGCGAAACGCGTTCTAAACTCTGCTGTGAGCAGTGCATTTAACTCGCTTGGCGACATTTGATTGTTGCTTGCTCTTCGATTGTTTGCTCGTAAATTGCATTAAAACAATTTGTGAGCATAGTAAAGTTACTGCCGATTCGTCTGTGGTAAATGTCGCCGCGAATTTACATTCCTATAAATCCATGCAAATATGTGCCGCGAGCATTCGCGTGCAACATGTTACTGCCTACCAGCCTACCATCGAATTGTGACTTTTTCAGTTCAACGTAAGGCTGCACTGTTTATACCCGGAACAGAGTATATTAATTTTGCCAGCATGAGGAGCCGAATCGATTTAGCAAAGACTGTCTGTCTACCCGTTTTTATATACGCGAAATTTCTTGTCCAAAAAGCTGCTCATTTGTTGGTACCGAAATCCGATCATAGGACTCTGTCGTCTCAAAATGCTTGCCTTTCATCGTCCTTTTCAGGCAAGGAAACAAAAAAAGTCCGGGGAGGCCATATCTTGGCTGTAGGGCGGCTGCGGAAACGTTGGGATGCCGGCCTTGGTTAGGTAGCTGTTCACAAGGAAGGTGGTGTGAGCCAGGGCGTTGTCGTAGTGCAATTTCCAATGGGCTGCGATGTCTTGTCGGACCCGATTGAGGACTTCCACGTAAAACTGCTCTAATGAACTCTGCATTTTCGGCTTGCACCACTCACAGAAACACGTCGCACGAAAATGTTTGTCCTGACTCTCCAGGTGCTCGGAGACAACTGACCTGCCGCTCGTTCGTTAGCTAGTAACGCCCTCTACCGAATCCGAAGTACAGCCGCGGTGGAAGAAAATCAGTCCTATTACTTTCCGGAGAATGGAAAGCTTGTAGCCATTTTCAAGCTTATCATTCTATTCAGCATTACTACCCAGGGTTATTTTAAACTTCTTTGTAAAATTTACCCTTTTGGTAATGCCGTCTCTCGAGGGAAGACCAGTGCTGTTTCATCACTTAAGGCCTTAATTTGCTGCAACGACATCATTCTGACAAACCCTTCTACTGTTATTTGATTACTTGGTAGAGTTGTGTGAGTTCTACATGACTACTAGTGCTGCCATCTTGCTAGTTAAATTCCTACCAAAACCTGCAACGCTTTCGAAGCCCAAGCCATCGCTTCATACGCAAAAATCGGTGTAGTCACATAACTTTTATTAGATAGATTATTAGATACTGAACCTTTGATCCAAGTCTGACGGTTCGTAAACAAAATATAAACCAAAATTAATGAATCTAAAAATTGAAAAAAATATCACGATTTTCGTGCACACTTTCAAGATTCACGACGCTCAAATACTCTTGCTGTGAAGGAAATTGCCTCCGTTCCTACGACAGTGCAGCCAAAGACTACCAATTGAACACTAAAATTTCAAGATATCTTAATCTTAGCTCCCTTAGTCCATAGGACTCGAACATATGGTAGTCAATCCCAAAACGATCTGTATAAGATTTTACTCAAAGCTTAAAGCTCTCTCTCTCTTATTCTTTGAAACAACTTTGATACATTTCAACTATAATAACAATATGTTGATTTTTAAATTTTCTAATAATAAATAAATGAAAAATAGAACCACCCTAACAAACTAACAACCGTTCATGCTATCTGTAAGCCCACTTGTCGGGCATTGTGTATGCCGCCCTTCGGCAAGTGTCGATGCTCGGAGACGCACATAAATTTCAGGTGACGGAAGTGCACTAGCTGGCGGGCAGTCATTGCAACTGCTTTTGGTAATCTGCTGTGACTTGTGCCATAACTTTTTTAGCACTTAACACACGCCTACCTGCCGACGTGTCGCAGATTAATAATATTACTTGCCACATTGCAATGTCTTTTTGTAAACTCTCCTTAATATTTTATTTGTTATTCCTTTTACACTGCCATTCATGCGCATTTGTTTCCTTTACTTTTGCAGTTTGGGCATCCTGCCGCCACTGCCCTCGTCCGGCGGCGGCAGCGGCAGCGGCAACAGCAGCAATGGCAAATCTGCAGCCCACATGTCTAGCAATGGTCACGGCAACGAACACAACAACAGCAAGTCCAAACATTATTTGTCACAACAACCGCAGTCACAACTGCTACATCAGCAACAACAACAACAGCGCCGCCATGACTCGTCACCGAAACGATTTAGCTCGTCGCTGGGCAGCGATACCGGCAATAGTACACGCGAATCCGAATGCAGCGAAGAGCATAGCGGCGGCTCGCCCGTTTCGCGTTCACCGCCTGTTACGGCGACCACAAAACCACTGCCACTGCCACAGCCCACTAGCGAGCTATTCGACTCCTTAGCCGCAGAGCTGCGTGCCAAATTGAATGGTAATGGACCGCCTTTGTTACTGCCGCCACGCGACTACGACACAGTGCATCGTTCCAAAGGTAATTTGACGGCCATCGAGCTGCGTCGCTGTCGCAATGCATTGATAGTGGGCGGCGCTACACCCAATGATACAGCAGTGCCTGTCGGTGGCAAGCAGGTTTCTTCGCGCGGCTCATCGGGTATCGGTTCCGATTTGGCGCCAAGCCCAGAGCGGCAGGATTTAAATAGTTCGAGTGGTGAGTTTAGCGAAGATAAATTCAATTGAAGTAGTTTACTAACATCATTTTTCTTTTTCTATTTCTTTTCATTCGCAGAGGATGAGCAGTGGTCTAATGAAGCGGATAATTCAGTGATCGCGCTCAAACCGTCACAGATCGCAATGGAACGTTCACCGCCCATAATTTCACATCATCCGCAGTTGAATCGCAAGAGCGCCGTTCAACCACCAGAGGATAGTTATTTGCGTGATTTACCTGCTAAGCCCTATACGCCGCGTCAAAGCGCGCATCGCGAGAAAATCGCTGCACCCCCACACGAACGCGATGCACGTTCGAAGACCCCGTCGACCGCGAGCTGGTCGCGCGAGGATGAAATCAAGCCAATCATAATGCGTCCAGCTGATTACGATGCCAAATTTAATCGCGTCATGCAGGCCGAGACCAAACAGGATTATCATCGCCGCGCTGATGGTGGCGGTGGAGGCGGTGGCGGTGTCGTTGGCAGCAATAGAGAACGCGAACGTGAGCGCGAACGCGAGCGCGATCATCCGAAACTGCGCGACACTGATAAATACAATGAAATCAATCGTTTATTAAACAAAAAACTATCACTGGAACGTGAAACGCCAGATCCGCGTTTTGCCAAACATAAACCAGATGATGGCGAGGACTTTAATGACTCGGATCCGGCTAGCGATCATATGCCAGTGCATCCGTCCTCCAACTATCGCAAGGAAAACTTAACAGATAAACAGAAGTTCATCGAATACGCCGCAAAGAAACAGTCCAAGTCATTTGCTGTCGACGAAGCGCAGCGCTATGGGGGTCGTCATCGTTATGTCGATCCAGCCGATCTGCCTTTCGAACAAACCGCAAGCCATAACAAATATGCGGCTGCTCATCGTACTACACACTCGCCAGAGCGTTCAGAATTAAGCCACACTCGCAGTAATGAACGCGAGCGAGAGCCAGAACGTTTGCGCGAACGGGAAAGGGAACGTGAACGCGAGCGAGAACGGGAGCGTGAGCCCGAGCGCAAGCAATATTCGCGCAGCAATGAGCGTAATCCATACCGCGAACCTGAAAGCCTACCCTACATACAGAGCATGGAGAAGATGATGAAGTCATCCGCCATGCGTTACAAGGCTTTTGATGGCGTAGTGGAGCCGGCGACAGTAGCGCCCCCGAAGGAAGAGCTGCACACGAAACTCAGTTCACAGCATAGCAAATCATCGTATACAAAGCGGCTCAATGATGACGGGCGACCACTGGAATATGCACACTCAAATGGACGATCCGATGTCACACCCAAGGATCGCTTCAAAGATGCCAAGGACAAATTCCGCGCTATGGAACGCACAGGTAGTCGATACGATCTGGCCGAAGAGAAAGACATCACCGACTATAGACCACGACGACGCGGCTCAGTTGAGCGCGCAGATGGCGGACGTTCATATGCTGACTGGAGTGATGAGGAGCGCCTCGATGACTCACCACCACCGCAACCAATCGCTGCACGTTCGCGCTCACGTTCACGCGGTCATCTCTGGGAGGAGACCAATATGCCACCACCACGCGAAATGATGCCGCCACGTGAACATCATTTACGTGAACATGGCCGAGAGCGTCCATTCCAAGAGTACGCTCCAGACATGCGTGCACCACGGGAATCGGCAGGCAAACGACCCGACGCGCATCGCATAATGCGTGAACGCTCCAGCGACATGACAGATGGTCGTGATCCTTACCGTGAGGCATACCGGTATGAACAGCGCGGCGCCTTACGTGATCACTCACGTGACGCGCCACATGTACGCGACGAACGCGAACGCGAGCGACATCGCGAACCACTGAGACGTGAGTACTCGCCTGATGTACGCGCAGCAGGTCCGCCAGAACATCGCGCGAATCGCCGACCAGCTGAAAAACATACAGATTACTATCCTTCACCCACACCGCCACCACCCACAACCGGTGCGCCGATACCGAATACCAAGGGTATCGCTAATCTATCAAAAGGCTATCGTCACAGCTATGCGGAGCCGGTGTTTGCGCGCGCCGGTGGGCGTGTAGGCTTGGCGGCCGTGAACCCATACTAAAAGAGGACGTCGAAAATGCGGTTTGGGGTTTATTTGGAAATACATACTTGGTTTCACTGTAATATTACTAATAATATACTAATTTAGCATAAGTATTGAAAAGCAGAGAAATTTTAAAACAGCATGGCAGCAAGTATTTGGTAAATTGTTTACAGTTAACGAACAATTTGTAATATTTCAAATTTCTTTAATATTTTTAATCATATATTGTATCAAATTTATAAATAATCGACGTATTTACTTAATTCCAGCTGTTTAGAGCGCTAAAAAATGGTTTAAGCATTGCTGGAATATATAAAAAGTATGTCTATAAAAGTTTAGTCAAAACAAGAAAATCTTTACCGATAATGTGCCTTTTTATACGAACAAGCTAGTTAAATTTATCGAGAAATCAACGAAAATTAATTAAATAAAAAAATATTGCAAATTGTTATATAGATACGTACTCGCAAATATTTAAATTCATGTATGTATCCATATTTAATATATATATATACATATATATGTATGTATTTTTGCAGTAATTTTTATAAAACGTCAAAAATTGTACTCACATTTTACAATATTTCTGCATAAAATGTATGTATAATCTATATTTTTCTTCAATTGATTTAATTCGTTGTTACTTTGAAGAAAAATTGTTATTTTACAACCTAAATTTTCAATAAAGAAGTCTAGTTGATATATCTAATCCATTTATTATGTGTTTTATTGTAAATTACACGTAAATCAACCCGCAGGTGAGAAAATAAATAAAACCCCTAAAAGTATGCAACACTTCTGCTGCGCGCAGTGAAACGCCAAATTTCAGCAACTCCCATTTACACCAGGCACCCAGAAGTGCCCAGCAAGCAGCCGCCCTGCAAAAATGCCGCCTGCGAATTCGAATTTGTGAATGCAGCATATGCACCAGGCGCCCATAACAGCACAGTAGGGTGCCATTGTGCAAGTTTTTGTTGTTGCATTTTTATCCGGACCGAGTGATGCCAGATGTTTTAAAACGAAATACCGTATTTATTAAATATTTTGAGGAATTTTGAGGAAATTTTTCATAAAATAAAATGAAAACGTCACCAACTTTAAAATAAGCATTTTATTTATTTTTACAATTACTTTTTCTAAATATACAAATAAATAAATATAAAATAAATTAAACACACACAACTATAGAGCGTTTTATTTTAATTAATTTGTACCAAAAGCGTAAAATAAGCAGGCCAATGGCTAATTTTCGGTTTGCAATATTCGACAATAGAGATAAAATATTTTGCTTAAAGCACAGCATCCAAAATTTTTATTTTACTTCGTATTAAACCGTTCAGTTTCCCATAATTTCGGCATTTGCGAGCAATAGTACCTGAAAAAAGAAAAAGTGTGTTAAAATTCAACTTAAGTAACTATTTTTTTAATAAATCATATTTTCCTTAGTTTGTTCCACGTGCATACTCAGGAATTTCTTTTACTTTTAGAAATAATATATTTCCGCTCACTTGCGTCATGTATGTAGAGTAATCTATATTCAGATGACAATTTATGCTTATTTTTAAATAACTTAATTTCTTTGATATTATTTGAGCAATTACTATGCGGTTTTCCTTTTAGTGCAAAATAACTAATTTGCATAACGGCTCACAGAAACTGTAAACCAGCCGTGTGACCAGTCATCTTTAGCCATTATCCGAAATAAGGATGCCAGACTGTAATTTTTATTTATTTGTAATTAGGAAACTTTAAGAACTATTTTTGTTGTTATTTTTACCATCACAAAAATTTGTGATTTTATATTTTTTATTAAACATATACCTTGAAATAAATTATTTTCTAATCGTATGCATAGAATGGGACAAATATTGCAATATTTCCCTCTTTTAATATATTAGGGAAATATTTATTACGACGAAACACTACTGGTTGACAGCCCAATGAGACGACAACAGCTGATCGTCAATTTTCTAGTTTATAAACAATTCTATAACTAACGCCGATTAAAGCATTATAATGTCAACAAATGGTAATTATGAATATAAAAGCACAATTCTTTCACTCTGTTTTATTTTAAACAATTGTCAAATTCTACAGGTATTGAACCAGTGGCTAAAAAGCCGAAGGTGGAGCAAAAGTTAGCCGCAAATGGCAAGGTGAAGGAAGAGCATGATGAATACGGTAAGAACTAAGCAATGCGTTTGTTTTGACGAAAATATTACAAATTTTACTGAATTAATTACAGAACTTGAACCGTCTGCATTTAATCCAAAGTATCGTGTCTGTCCATATCTGGATACGATTAATCGCCACTTACTGGATTTTGATTTTGAAAAGTTGTGTTCAATCTCGCTAACCCGCATAAATGTTTACGCGTGTCTGGTTTGCGGCAAATATTTCCAAGGGCGCGGCACAAATACGCACGCTTACACACATTCCGTATCGGAGGCGCATCATGTTTTTCTCAATTTACAGACATTACGCTTCTACTGTCTGCCAGATAATTATGAAATTATTGACTCCTCGTTAGACGACATCAAATATGTACTGAACCCCACTTTTGAACCCAAAGATATAAGACAGCTTGATCGCTCCGAACCGAAGTACTCACGCACAGTCGACGGCACGCTTTATCTACCCGGGGTTGTAGGGTTAAATAACATAAAAGCGAACGACTACTGTAACGTGGTGCTGCATGCGCTATCACACGTGGGTCCTTTACGTGATTACTACTTGCGTGAACAGAATTATGCAAAAATAAAAAGACCACCTGGTGATTCTATCTTTAACCTAGTGCAACGTTTTGGTGAACTTATGCGAAAAATGTGGAACCCGCGAAATTTTAAAGCACACGTGTCGCCACACGAAATGTTGCAGGCAGTAGTGTTGTGGTCTAATAAAAGTTTTCAAATCACGGAACAAGGTGATCCCATTGATTTTCTATCTTGGTTCTTGCATACACTACATCGTGCGCTGAAAGGCAACAAAAAGCCCGATTCTTCTATCATACACAAAATCTTTTTGGGTGAAATGAAAATTTATACACGCAAAATTCCGCCAGTGGAGTTGGATGATACGCAGAAATCGTTACTTTTAGCTACAGAGGAATATCAGGAGAAATGTGAAGATTCTAACTTTCTATACCTGACATGCGACCTGCCCCCGCCACCGCTGTTCACCGACGAATTCCGCGAAAATATCATACCACAAGTGAATCTTTATCAATTGCTGGCAAAATTTAATGGAACAACCGAAAAGGAGTATAACACGTATAAAGACAATTTTTTGAAGCGCTTCGAAATCACGCGTTTGCCACAGTATATTATACTATATATTAAACGTTTCACGAAGAATACTTTCTTCTTGGAGAAGAATCCAACTATTGTCAATTTTCCGATTAAGTAAGTACTTTTATTAGATATTTATTCTTTGTTTATAAACTTTAAATTTTGAACAATTGCAGAAATGTGGACTTTGGCGATATTTTGTCAATGAAGAACCGTGAACAACTCAAAAATACCAAATATAATTTGGTAGCAAATATTGTGCATGATGGTGAGCCGAAAAAGGGCACTTATCGTGCGCATATTTTGCACAAAGCCAACGGCCAGTGGTATGAAATGCAAGATTTGCATGTAACGGAAATTTTGCCACCCATGATCACACTTACAGAGTCATACATACAAATTTATGAAAGAAATAACGATTGATCGAATGTTGCATTTGTGTGTAAATTGAAATCTACTTAGTTAAGTAAATATATTAAATAAAAAATCTTTAATATAAGAAATTTAATTTGGAATATGTAAGTTTTTGTAATTAAAAAAGACAAGCTACAAAATTTTAATTAATTTTTATAAAACGGAGTTATTTTCACAGCAAAGTAAAAATGTAAACTATAATTTGTTATTATTAAGCATTCAACCTTAAATTTGAACGACGAAATTAGCGCATGCGTTGACCTGCCTACATCTATTACTATTTAACTGACATTTGTAACACCGTCAACACTTTCACTTTCTACACACACTATTTTCCTTGACCACTACGGGTGTATGAGGCATGTGGCGACAAAAAAATCGATCCAATTGCTCAAAATAAAGGTTGTCACTTGAACATTAAACGACATCACGCAACGTGAATTTATTTACGCTTAACTCAAATTAAATCAAAACTAAACTGTAATTTCGGAATGGCTGAAGGCACCTACGAATACGAGTGTATGAGAGCAGAATTGTTAGGCATAGAAAAGCCTAATGAGGAGGAATTCGAGAAGGCGCGTGCCGAGCGCTTGAAACGTGAACAAGAGGAATTAGAAGCCGCCGAGGCTGCGGTAATGAGCTGCAATTTACCCACACACACATACATACATACATGCATTTAGTAAGCAATTTAGTATATGCAAGGAAATTTTATTTTTAGCTTCTAGAGCAGCAGGAAGACCAAATGCGTAATGTAGGTGGGCGTTTGGATGAGCTGAACACAATATTATCATCGACACAACAGAAATTAAATCGTTTCAAGCAAACAGCTTGTGGTAGTCTATCAAATATATTTGCAAGAGGCTCAGTAGATTTGCCAGATGGTACACCATCCACCTCCGCCACTGCTAGTCGACGTAATACCACCGCAACGGGAGGCAGCATTAGTGGTCAACATAATGATGAGAAGCACGACTCCGATACAAATAGTACACAGGATCTTGATAATGTGCGTGATCAGGAATTTGAAGGTGAAACAAAACCTATTATACCAACGGAGAAAATTAGGGCAGCGAAAATGGATATACAGAAAAAAATGACTTCACACTTAGACAAATTAGACTCGTTAATTAACAAGGCCGATAATGCGGAAATTTCAATGTCGGAACAAACAAAACAAATGAGCCGTATGGCAAAGTAAAGTGTTGAATGAGCTAATAAGGACGCAAACTAATAGTATAGAAAAGATTATGATACATATGACAGAATAGTTGTCCTTGTTTTAAGCTTAGAGGGAGTTGCGAAGAAACTAATTTAAGAATATTCAAATATCTGTATTATTAATTTGTGTATATACCCCAAAAAATATTCAAAATATCGGTGGCAAAAGAAGATAAATAGCATTTATGGCAGAAAAAATAAGAAGTAAATAACCTTTGGTTAAATATTGTTTTGTCTGCATAAGCAATAACAACAAAGTGATGAAAATAATTGACTAGTTAATTAAAGGCTTCTAAAGCAAAAGTAAAGTAATAATAATTGTATAAGATATCCATTAATATCAATAGAAAAAACCTAAAATCCCCTGTAATTAAATATAGTTAACTCAAATAGGACACCAAAGTACTTAAAACAAAAGAAACCTAAACACTTTGAATGATTGAATTATAATGATAGCTAAAGATTGAAAAAGAATTGAAATTTAAAAAAATTTAAAAGCTTGACGGCATATACAACAAACAATTAACGACAGCATTTTCATTTAATTTTCTTTGTTTACAATTTTCTCTTAAAATTTTGCAAACATATTCGCGCACAGAAGATTTCGTTTATTTGCGTTTTTCTGTAATCGCTTGAAGGAATCGAGTATATTCCCAACTATTGTTATAAAAGAGCACACCACAAAAACAAAAATCATGCAAACTGGAGGCGGTGGTGATCCTCCGAATACGCCGAAACAGCATGATTGTCAACGTGAGCATTTTAGTTTATAAACAAACATTATTTTTTTGTTTTACTGTAAAATTTCCGAGCCTTACATTTTTTTTATTAGAAATCTATTAGTTTTCGTTTTAGCTCTGGCACGAACAAAATATCATTGCCTTAGAATATATCGGGGAAATTATGAATAATTAATGTTAGAGAGTAAAACTTATCAAGTCTCTTAAATTGTTGCAAATAAAATTATACCCTCCTGATTGTGTTAAGATTTTAAAGACAAATCATACTAGTTAAATGTTAATTACAATCTTAGCCAAGTAAGCGTATTGCAAGTTCTTGAACATAAATAAACAAGTATATACATATATTGACACATAAGATATTTAAACCGGCCGCTATAATTACATAATATGTGGGCACGTTTATCATAACGAAATATCTTTATATTTAATGTCAAAACTTAATTTTATTTTCCTAATCTTCATAGAATATATAACTAAGTTGAAAATGGTCGTGCGTATAGCGGTACAATTCAGGAAGCAATAAAGCATTTTCATCCAACTCGTCCAGTAATGTGCCAAAGAGTGTAGGTGATACCTTTAATACATGTATAGACATATCCTCTTTCCAATTTTTCAGGAGCATGCTATCGCTGCTAGTACTACTGGTACTGCTAGTCTCACCACTATCTTTTTCTCCTCTTTTGTCATCACCTCCACCTTCATCTTCTGTTTCATCCAACAGTCTGTACAGTAATTTAAAACTTTTGCATTGCTCAAGTTGCATTTGCAGCACATTGTTATTATTATGGCTGCCATGGGCCAATGGTTTTGTGTTACGTAGCACCTGCAATTGCTTTTCCAGTACTTGCAATAGCAGATATTTGCGTTTTCGGCACGGAAAGGTGGCTTCCAGCAAAACTTTACAAAAGTGCATCTGTTGAAGCAATGGTTCCCCAGCAACATCTGTAACTAGTGTATCGTCAATAATTTTGTGTAAAAGCTGGCATGTTGGTGTGACTTTCTCGTTAACAACATTTATTATTGTATCATCCTTATCATTAGGCTGACACTTTAAAAGCAATGTGTCCATCCATAATTTCATTGCATTATCGTTGAGTATATTTTCGCCCAGGTACTGCAAACATCGCCGACAGTAAACATGTTTATCCTTCATTTTGACCTGCTGTTGTGCCAACTCCGAATTAAGTACAACAAATTGAAAGCCATAAAAGAAGTCAGTTAATTGTGGCACCAAAACTTCATCGAATTTCGGCCCATGATGACAAAAAAATTCGTTTACGTCTATAGATCCAGAGGGAAATTCTCGAACTCTTCGGCATTGTAGTGTAGTACTCAGTTCACATTTACAATTCTTGCACAAAACTATGTGCTGGCTGCCTTCTTCGATATTTGGCTTTGGAGTTATATAGATTTTTCTTTTATTATCTATTTGATTTTCTTTATTATCAGCAGTACCATGGGCAGGTTCATTGGTTATAGTTAAACGAAAACTAGCATTGCATTCTTCTACAGTCAAATTACTTATAGTACGTGCTTCCGCGGTAAAAAATTTACCGAGCGCCACGCGGGTCGCTGTTGAGTATTCTCGAAAGGTCAGTGCATCGTTTTCTACAACAATTTTTAAGAATTCCGTTTCAGTAAGACTGTGGTCAAACTGGAGGAATACATTAGCACAACGGAGGTTGTGGCGCACCTCCACACAAACGTAACGCAGAGACATGCTCTGCAAACGACTTTACAATTAACAAATTCGAGACATTAATTTATATAAAACAATATTCGATATTGATGCTATATATTTTATGAAAATCAATTTGACAGACGAATTGTTTACGTTTACTTTTTTTCTACAACTCCCGTTTGACAAAACTTAAAATTGCAAATTCGTGTTTTTAATGACATTTGCTTTTATGATTTATTGAGTGGTGCCAGTTTATGATAAAAAAATAAAAAAAAGGTTGCCGCTCTGTTAAACTTTTTCTAGTAAGTTTAGTCCTGAACACTCAAATAATCAATATAGCACCACTGAACTCCAACATTTGATATTAAAATATAGATATATAAAACATTTATCCGAAGAATATCTGAAAAAACACTATCAAATTATTTAAATAATTTATAATAGAGCAAAAATGTCTTTTGGTACAATCTGGGAATTTGAAATGGAATCATTATTTTGGTTATTAAATATAAAAACTGTACAATAAAACATAAAAACTTATTTAAATTAACACAAAAATTTTAAATAACTTTAAAATTATAATTATTTTCCCTCTACACGGGAAAATTTTGTAACATGCACTACTGGCGCAGGCGCCGTTGTCAAAGTGTATATATTTTGGTGTTTCTTTGATGATTGTTCTGTCGTTTTCGGTCGCGCAACTCATTTTGTTGTTGACTTGCTTATCGTGGAAGTAAAAGTGATTTATTTCTTTTTATTTGTATTCCCCGTTTTGGTGTTAGCCCGAAAATTATTAAGCTAAAAGTGCATTTACTTAACCGTTGTAACATATTTCATTTACTAAGTTAAACGTTTTATATCCCAACAAAAAAGGAAAATGTGTAAGTAAATTTGTGTGCTATTAATTTAGCACATTATGAAATCATATACACACACGTAAGCCTCAGCAAAGGGAAAAGAAAGGCTTACATACACACATATGTATGTACATTAAAAATAATAATATCCTTTCTTTTTGGCTTACTGTAAACAGCCATGAAAATGAAAGTAGCAATGTTGGATATTGAAAGTAAAATTTCTCTGAAATTTCGCGAAGTGAATTGCTTTTTTCACTTTGCTTCCGTTGTATTTTGCGGCCGCATTTCATTGCTTTCTTTACTTGCATATGTGTATGTGTGCTTTATTAATTTTTTTCCATTCTGCGTAGCGCTTTGCTTAGATGACTGCAAGACGATGACATCCTCAAAGCAGCAGCGGTTTTGATAGTGTTGGTGTAGTGTACTGAAGAGCCAATTTCAGCCAGCTTCGCGACGCCAACTGGCTCTGACTCTTTGTTCAACAGCGCCACACCCCCCGCTTGCTCTGGCACTATGTAGAAATTCATTTCCAACTGGCTGGGGTGCAACCACATTCATTCACTATACACACGAACATACATAATATGTATACAACACACGTTCATGTGTTTTCGGAACCCTTGTTTACTCACTTTTGTTTTTATATTTTGTCTTGCTGCCTCCATTATAGCTGTACGATCACGGTTTAGGAGCACTCTACTGCCCGATTTCGCAGTATTTATAAAAGTTTTTTGTTTTTGTCTGTTGCCGTGCTTTCCTGATATTGACGTGCAAATCAAAAAACTGGTTTTCATTTGTAACGGTTGCACTCGGCGGCAATATATAAGTATACACATGTCGAATCTCTACCGGCAGCTGTGGTGGAAACGACAATTGAAACATATTTTTGGTGCTGGTATTTACAATCAATACGTTGCGGTCTCGTCGCCACCAGCGTAAAATATTTTTATTCTTTTTTGTTAAGCTTTGGTCATTAATTCGTAGTAGGTGATTGCATCTGTTATTTCCTCTTCATGTTGTCAAAATGAACTATTGATAAAAAACTGTGTCCAACTGATGGATTGGTATGCAACGCCCCACACTGCAATTTTCTATACTATAATTTTTGCATATTAAGTCTGTGCAATACCTTTCGATTCATTTACTTATTGTTAAAGTCACATTATTGTGTTTGTATTATTTGTCATTCATATGCCCGTATTATTTATTTTCCTTCAGCTGCTGAGTTGTTTATCGCTGTTTGTATATATTGGCGTTTATTTATGCATTTTAGAAACATTTCATTTAAAAATCTACGCAAAACTTCGTTAGATTATTATTTTGCAATTTATTATTTACACAAGTTAATTCTCTATATTGCGGAAATTCTTTAGTATTAACCGAGCGTGGGTTTTTGTTTAGAGAGCGACGATTTTGTGAGCAATGTTAATTGGCGGTGCTAAAGTCATCCCACAAAGCATTTTAAAATCTCATCACAATTTATGACTAAAGTATTTTTCAGTCAGTATATTTGTCTAAGCCATGTGCATATGCATACATATGTGCATACAAGCTTATGCATATACAGATTTATTATTTAATGGTTATTAGTTTTTAATTTAAATATTTTTTTAACTAAAATTAAAACTGAGTTTTGATAGAAGGGTGTATTAGTAGAAAATATGCAAATTATCAGGAAAAGACAAAATCTCGAACGAAATTTATATGTCTACATATATAAATTTGGAAAAGGGTATAATATTTAATTATCTGTTAAACCCAGAAGAATAATGTCGGAGACCTTATAAAATATGGAGTTCAAGTGCTTTCTTATTAACTTAATTCTTTGGTTAAAGAGTCGTTAACTTCTCCTTGTGTGCATACATATTAAATATTTAATTGTTCTTTTTACGGATATACACAAAGTGCAGTTTCAGATAAGATTGTATGAATTGTTTATTTTTATCAACCATTTATCAACAAGACTTACATAAGTATATACTTTTTTCTACTACAGACTTGTTTTATCAGCCATCTGTAATCTCTGTGTACTTTATATAAACTTGTATAGATAATAATTAGCTACAGTATAGCTTTAATTGCAATATATGAAATTAAAATAAAACAATAACATATGTATATGTATAATGTTAATTGCAACGCTAATACGCCCACATATCAAGCATACACGTATTCCATACTTATTCCTACTGTTGTAAATGTGTGAGAATTTTTAAAGAAATGAAATATTTAAGTGATTTTAATTCTAAAATGATATTATGTAGTTACATACATATATACATAATATGAACGTACATATGTACATAATATGCACATGCATATATTACCAAAGCATCGAAATAAGTCATAACCACACAGTCCTAACTGTAGTCACATTTTTGCTCCATGATCGAAATGACCTTGGGACTTAAAAATTCAAAAATGTGTGCCACAATTTCTTGTTTTAGAAGTTTATTGACCTCCAACTGCACATTGGCAAGAAAAAAGTGAAGAGACAAAGAATAAACATAATAAATGAAAATGAACGTGAGCTGCACAAATAAAAAACATATGTTTCTGAATGTTTTGTATATGCATACATACATACATACACCATATGAATGTACTATGCAAGTTTCATGTACATAAATTATGGCAAACACAACCAAAATTTTAACTCTTTTCCAATTTTTCTACGCTTATCACTCAAACAAAGCCAATCAGACGTTTAATCTTTTACATCTATATATTTTTGGTTTATTTTTATATTCCATTGCTATATGCATGAAAATGTGTTTGCCATCATGGCTTGGCGATTGTATGCGTTCGCCGTTTGTCGGGTGGGTTGGTCTCAGTTGCACTACGTTTTACCTCTACGATACGGCGTCAACAACTGTCAAACCGTTTACCGACCATATTTACTTACAAATACAAAATATTGGGCATTACTCGTGCAAAATACTCAACTGCCGCAACTTTATTTCCAGCCAACACCAACACCACTACCAGCAATCCAAATGCGATTACACCGCAAAAACTGGACAAATGGCGTAAGGACTTCTACAGCGAACCGAAGAACATTCTTGCACAGAATGTCTGCTCGCGAGTTGATCCATTTGATGTGTGCTTGTCGCGCAAATCCCTCGAAACTACTAATCATATATTTACTTACAAGGTAAGCGTAAGAAGTAAACCCAAGTTCGTCATTTTCTCAGTAACTTTCAATGCAATTAATTTTCTGTTTCAGGTGGAAAGCGAAGGCAAACCTATTACCAATCAAAAGAGTTCCGGCCGATGTTGGCTTTTTGCTGCGCTAAATTGCATACGCCTGCCATTTATGAAAAGTTTAAATATAGATGAATTTGAATTTTCTCAGGGTTACCTATTTTATTGGGACAAAATTGAGCGTTGCAATTATTTTCTCAATAATATTGTAAAGACAGCTCAGCGCCAAGAAGTGGTGGACGGCCGTCTAGTTTCATTTTTATTAAATGTAATTACTGTTATATTTATGATTGTATTGAGTTTAATTTGTTATTTGTTCTTGTTGTATCAGGATCCAACCTCAGATGGCGGCCAATGGGATATGTTAGTTAATTTAATAACCAAACATGGTTTAATGCCAAAGAAATGTTTTCCAGAGACTTACAGTTGTGAGGCAAGCATGCGCATGAATGCCATATTGAAGAGCAAGGTGAATATATTGTGTAAACAATGTGTGCAAGAAACAGTTGAATCAATTTGACATTTTGTCTTTTAGCTACGTGAATATGCCAAAGTCTTACGTGATCTTTTGGCTAAAAATCCTAGCGCGGAAGAGGTTACTCAAAAGATTGATGAAATGATGGCTAGTATCTACAAGATAGTTGGTATCTGTTTGGGCATTCCATCAGAACGCTTCACCTGGGAGTATTATGACAAATCCAAAGCTTATAAATCCATTGGTCCAGTGACGCCGTTGGAGTTCTACGAAAACTATGTTAAAAATGTATTTAATGTGGAAGATAAGGTAAATTAAACTTCGTTCGTTAGTCATTTTAAAGTCAGTGATTGGATTTTATTTGATTCGATAGGTATGTTTAGTAAATGATCCACGCCCATCCAGTTTTTACGACCAAACATACACAGTGGATTGTCTTGGCAATGTGGTAGGTGGCCGCCCAGTGCTTTATAACAATCAACCGGTTGAGAAACTACTGCAACTGGTAGCTGAAAGCTTAAAAGCCGGTGAGGCTGTTTGGTTTGGTTGTGAAGTCAGTAAACGCTTTGCATCAAAGCAGGGCATTGAGGATTTGGATGTGTTAGTATCGAAATTTTTAAAAAATATAACATTTCGCATTAATACATATATTATATTTTCTTCTCTTAACAGACATGACTTTAAACTAGTCTTTGATGTTGATATTCAAACGCCTTTGTCAAAGGCCGATCGCCTAATTTTTGGAGAATCAGCCATGACCCATGCCATGTTATTCACTGCAGTCTCCCTAGATGTGAGTTTAATATGATATTCCTATCTGTATTTAATATATAATAATTTGTCTTGTTTTCTCTTAGGAAAATGGTGAAGTAAAGAAATTGCGAGTTGAAAACTCGTGGGGTGAAGACCGTGGTGAAAAGGGTTATTTGGTTATGACCGCTGAATGGTTTAAGGAATTCGGTTTCGAAGTTGTGATTGACAAGTCATTCGTACCACCCGAAATTCTTAAAGTTTTCGACATGGAACCAATTGTGCTTCCTGCCTGGGACCCAATGGGCACCCTAGCTTAATATACATACACCTGAAGAAAATGCGTAATACTTTTATACATATATATTATACATTAATACATAAATATATATTGAATAGTTTGTGTACATTCGTCAAACAATGCAAAATAAATAACTACGGATTAAATATAAATCAAAATAAAAATATTTTGCATTATAGATACTAAAGTAAATTTGGGAAATTTAAAACTAAAAATTAACCGCTTTTAGTTAAATTCATAAAAAAAAGGAAAGTCTTAAACCGGATATGAAACAGCGTAATTCCGGTCGCCAAAATTATAAAAAAAAATGCAGACGCATTATTCTGCGGAAGATTAATGAAATATCCACTGCACCTGAACAACATTAAACCTGCAAGCTTTTCTACATTTGGGATTGAAACTAAAATATAAGTTGTATACAAGGCATAAATAAAACGTAAAGAATTATTTTCCACTTTATTGTTGCCAATTTTACATATAAGCTTTAGGAGAATTCAAGTATTCAATGAACCTAATACGATTATTTTTACTGAACTCAATACTAAAGCAACAGTGACATTTTTATACACTATTGAAATATCATTTTTTCACTAAATCGGCATCCGACAAGTTTTTCTTACTCTTTAAGCGCAATCCATATTCGTATTGCAGCCGTAGCCATATACCATGACACATTTTTACTAAACGACCATCGAACTCCTTTTGCTTTCTGGCGAATTTGTATTGTTCGCGTATAATATATTTAGCTTTTCTTAGTTGACCAGTTTGTATAAGTGATATGCTATAATATAATTTGCATCTGGCTTGTAGGAATGGATCGCCAAGTCTTAGACCAATATTGAATTGACGTAAAGATATTTTACCGGCAACCTCCGCCTAGTAAATAAAGAGCATGTTTGAATATAAATAATTGTGAATTATTACGGCAAACGTACACATTTGCTAAACTGTTCTCCAAGAGCAGAGTAACCGCCACCAAGTGTAGATAACCAGGACATTAGATATTCCACTTCGATATGCTCCCACAGTGTGTGTGACAATATACGATTCCTGTTTTCCAATCACACATTAATGTAGTTAATAGAGAAATAAAACGTTGTAATGCAAACAATTTGCTCACCATTTGTAGTCAATCACTTCTTTGGTTGGTGGTCTTAATTGCAACCAAAATATATCAATACCACGCATTGCTGGATTCGTGTTTAACTGTAGGCGTAGTTGTGTTAATTGCTGCAGCTCCCGTAAGAGGTAGAATGCATTGATGCCATCAATCTCGATATATAAGCGTTTCAATATACGTTGATTTTTATCATTACATGCTGTGTCAGTACTTGTAATGTGATTATTTGCTCGCAAGGATATTACACGGTCCCAAAGCAATTTTCTTGGCAGTGTTTTCACATTATTATTTGTATCAATTTCTTTAAATTCCTGGTGTTTCGACAAATCACTGATACATAACAGAAATGTCATTTTGTTATTTTCGTGTTTAATGCAAATTTTTTTTTGGTTAACACTAATGAAGCAGCAGACTGAATCGGCAAATTTGTTAGTTTTCTCACCATGTAAACAATGCACAGAGAACAGCTGTTGGCGAGTGTCACTTTGTGGAAGGTGGTGAAAAAATGGTGCCAATGTAGTTTTTACCACATTCAGCGGAAACGCAGAAAATGTCAGTATGTTTGAAAAGTTTTAGTGAACTTGAAAAAATAGATTTAAAAGTAAAAAGTGAAACGCAACTTCAAGATAGACAGTTCACGGGACTAACTGCCGCCCCTAAATAAAGTCGGAAACGGAAAATACTGTCAAAATTTCTCATGTCCATATTTTTGTATAAATAAACATTTGGTTTTGATAGCGCGTTAAGAAGTAAAGTTAGCTGCAGAAAAAGAAAAAAATTGCATTTTTTTAGAAAAATATTGTACTAATTAATGAAATAATGAGTTTTGCATTTCATTTCTTTTGTACATACTAATTTTAGAACTTAAGTGAAAATTTGAGGTAAAGTTGCTGCTTTATTTAGGGATGTCGCGTCGACGTTAACTCTAAGCGTTAAAAATTGCGCCGCTTTTGCTTAGGTACGCCATAACGGACCGGAAGTATGTGTATATATATCCGGTTAAGGATTGTCAACTAGGAAGTATCATTTGAAAGCTTCTGGAGATTTTCTTATGCGGTTACAAGAACAATATCGAGTTGAATTAAGAAGAGTGACCTATTTTAATAAAATCTAAACTGGAAGAATACAAATTCCGGCTTCTCGTGAATGTACACTCTGGTCGCTGTAGACTCAAGAGGCAGCTATGCAATATGGGCATAACCTCTTCTACCAATTATCATTCTGTAACATGAACTCGAAACCTCCGAAGTAATAGCTTCTAGATGAGTCGCAGAAATAAGTTCCCAGGATTGAAGACATGGCCTCGCCGGGGCATAACCCGACCCTAGAATTTACCAGAGTACTGAGCCTATGCGAATTTTTGTTAAAGAAGAAAGGGCACAATAAACGACAGGTCGCAGTGCATACTTATTAACATCTTATTCTAACGACGCTGAACTATTAAGATGTTGATCCCAATTATCCCGATCCTCACTTGGACAGCCGGTCCGTTGTGGTACCTGAAAACTCCTATATATAATTGTCATAAGATCTTCACAAATCGGCAGAGCGCTTTGAAACGGTTTATGTCAGTTTCGTTTATGTCTCCTGGTTCACCGCAGGTAAGACTGTCAACGTGTTTCAACCTCAGTCTTGCAAATGTTGTACAATGGAAGAGAAAATGTCTGAATGTTTTCACCTATCCACTCTAGGCAGCCTCACAGCAATGGGTTGTCGGCCAACACCTGTATAAGCGTTTGCCAGGTTCATTGATGCAGTGTTAGAATGCAAAAGGATAACGGAGATCCAACTCACAACGCATCGAAAGTAACTTTCTTTCAAAATCTCTCAATTGCAGGACAGGAAATTAGGTAAGGAAATTACTAATTAGTTAATTGACAACCGAGTTAGCTTTACGACGAGACGTTCCATACCAAAAAGCCCAATATAACGAAAATGTTGATTTCAAATCAGGACACTTTCCAATATCGAAGAAGCATATCATCTAATCAAATTTGACTCGGATTGACAAAATGAAAACAATATCTACACGCATATTAATACAAATCTTTGATATCATTTTCAAAACAAGCTCCGGAGCTAATATTATCATGATAGCGCTCAATCCCATTTTCCATACACTTGTTATATGTCTCGATTGAGATGTCTTCTGTGAATTATGTTTTTTCTGTTTCGACGTCATACTTATAAACCCACGTTTCGTCAGCAGTAATGATGCGTTTACTGAATCTTGGGTTCTCAGCTACGTTGTCAAACACTTTTTGCCACCCCTGTTCCACTTCGTTTTTGCAAAAGATTCAGATCTTTTGGTACGAGTTTAGCATTGACACGCTTTTACTCAAAACATTAACCAATATGTGTTGAGTCAATCCTGTCGCTATGTCTGAACTTGGTGTCCCCGCAAGGCTAATACGGCTGTGTAAGCTGACGTTGAGCAAACCCATAAGCTCCATCAGGATTAGGAAGGACAAGGAGATTCCCTGTCGTGTGACTTCTTCAATCTATTACTGGAAAAAATAATACGAGCTGCAAAGCTACAGCTCCTTGTGTGCACCGATGATAATGATATCATTGGCCTCAACAACCGCGCCGTTAGTTCTGCTTTTTCCAGACAGGAAAAAGAAGCGAAGCGCCTGGGGCTCCCAGGTCATTGTTTACAGTCATAATTTCGAAGTGGTATACGAGTATAATGTCACCTATCTTGAAACTAGCATTAACACCAACAACAACGTCAGTCTCGAAATCTACGGCGTTACAAATTTTCGACATAAAGGTTCTGCGGATGATTTATGGTCATTTGCGCTATGGCAACGGCGAATACCGCACTCGATAGAACGATGAGCTGTACGAGATATATAGTATGACGACATTGACATAGTTGAGTGAATTAAAAGACAGCGGCTGAACTGGCTAGGTCATGTCGTCCGAATGTATGAAAACACTCCAGCTCCGAGAATATTCGACGCAGTATCCGCCAGTGGAAGAAGAGGAAAACCTCAACCCCGTTGAAAGGACCAGGTGGAAAAGAACCTAACTTCAATTGGAATCTCCAATTGGTGCTAAACAACGAAAGAGAAAAACGACTGGCGCGCTGTTGCAAACTCGGCTACAACCGCGTAAGCAGTGTCTACTCTTAGAAGAAGAATAAGAAGTACAAGATTTGATATTTTCTTCTTGTATATAATATATTGGACAAAAGATATACTATAATCGTTTAAAAACTAGAATCAGTTAAGTTAAAGTATTCCATAGAATAAGTTTTAATACGAGTATAAAGCAGTACATGAAGTATTTGTGAGAAAGAACTATGCTACTATTAAACTATTTAGGGTTAGCGACAATGAACATTATAAGCAATGTAATGAAGATCCTCTTAACTTTTTGAATTAGCGCAAATTATCGAAAGGGCGCCCTATGTCGATACAGGTAGAAATTCCAGATTAGATTCCGATTTTATTACTTCAAATTCTATGGATTGCTTTGTATGTATATACATTATTGCATATTTGCATTAGATAAGATAAACAAATAAAACGCTTCCAAGTTTACTTTCGCACAGATGATGCGATATTTGCACAGTTTATCGATTTTTATAAGTTCCTAGCATTCAATGACGAATGCTAAATTAACAAGTGTCAAGTTAATGGCAAGTGTACAATCACATTGAAAGAAATGTTTGAAAACAAGAAGGAGAATAAAACATATTGTTTATTTAATTCTTAAAATTAAATTATAAATAATGAAAAACAAATGATTACTATATTAATAGTCGAATACTCAATAGTTATTCGAAAAATGTGATTGGCAAGTAATTAAAATATTACAATTAACAAGAACTTCTAGTGAAGTTGTCGGCATTTCACTTCGGCAAAGTTATTTGGTATAATTTATTCAGCTAATTATATTTAGACAAGTGAATAGAAGAACACTTAACAGTCTTGCTATGGTATTTACCAGGACTGCTAGGAGCTGTTTGTTTGAAAGATTTGTCATACGATTTTTACCTTGAAACAAAAATCGAACGACTTTGCTTGGAATATTGTGTGTTCCGATGGAATCACAGCTACGGAATTGCTGAAACAGTTCCAAAAGTGTTTTGGGGAGGCTACTTTATAGCGAATACAAATATTTGAATGGCACAAAGAAAAATGTTAATTATAATAACATCGAAAAAGTTATAGAACAGTATTTGAAAAACATGGCGTTGGCATCAGAGAAATAGCAGAGTATATGTATCTATATATATATGTTCTAAACTCATAACATCGACTATCGACTTAACACTTTTGGCGAATATTTTGGATAGAAATTGTCTGTCAATACTAAACTCATACTCAGTTGAAATCCTGAATCTTTTGCAAAGCCTACGTCTAGTAGATGCTGCAGAAGAGGTGCTTGATAATCAAGGACATCATTGTTGGTGCCGTGACGTGGGTTTATGAATGATCTCTTAGGTCGACTGAAAATGGATTCCACGGAGCGGTAGTTTGGGGGACAAGAAAAAATCGCACGGAGCCAAATCTGGTGAATACACTGGTTGATCGTTGGTATTCATTGCGTTTTTGGCTTTAAATTCGGTCATAATCGTAATCTTTTTGAAAAAAAATTCAGCTTTATCGGGGCGAGTCGAGCAAAAACGAGTTTCATACTCAAAATTTTAACCAAAATCATTTGAACGGACTCGCGAGAGATGTCGAGCTCTGTTGTACTTTCCTGTCGATTTTCAAGCACAATATTCTTCACTTTTTTAATATTTTTATCAGTTGAAGAGGTCGAAAGTCATCCAGAACAAGCCATGTCTTCAACGATCTCTCGACTGTCTTTGTACCACTTGTAGGCCTGTGTAAACCAGCCTTTTCCAACATTCGCACCGATTTCGCGCACAAAATATGGTTAGAAATAGAAGTTTATACAAATTCTTTGTTCCATATTTTTGTCCATTGTAAAAATTGCAACGCACTACTGAGGTCCGACATAAGCAGCTGCTGTAATCAGGATGATATAATGAGAATAATAAGACTAGACTAGTTTCAAATCTACCAAGTAGTAGATAAAGGTGAGCGGTGTAAATATTTGAAAGGATGTTTAAGCAGACCACACAGGATCCAATTCAGCTAGTAAGCCAGACACCAATTTTCAATAAAAAAATATATTGGGTTTATAGCTATATTCTCTAACCGATTATTATTTCATTGTTCTAAAATTTGCTTTGGAGGACGTAGTTCTGGGCGGTTTTTTTGGAACCATTACTCGATGAAAATTGATGCCAAAACAAGAAAAGCTCACAATAACTTTGGGAGTCACTCAAACAACGACTTTGAAAGCAGTCAGATATATTCAAGTGAAAGGAAATTGAGTGTCACATGAGTTCAAGCCAAGATACTTTAAAAGACGTTTTGACATGTCATGCCATTGCTACACTTTTAACCCTGCTTTCATAACGTACGTCTGAGAGGCGCACGACCTCTTTACATTTTGCTCTCCCTCCTACAATTTTTTTCACAACGCATGCATATTTTAATTTAACAAATAAATTATCAAAGTATAAAGTTTCGTGGTATCCAATGAAAGCCCAAAAGAAACGACATCTACCAGACGTATCATTACGACTGAAAGGGTTAAAAATAACGTTATGAAGGCAGGGTTAAACGCAAAATATCATAAGTGAAATCTGGCCCATAAAAGGCAAAGCTGACTATAATCCATGACCTGAAGGTAATGATCTGTATTTGATGGGATCAGAAGGGCGTGCTGCATTATGAGCTTCTAGAACCCACAAAAATTCATCAAATTAAAGCAAGTAAGGACTAGACTAGGTCATATTTTTCCACTATGTCGTCATAACAACTATTAAGGATACAGCGGACCGGAAGTTTTGCCTCACCTCTAATTTAGGTCAGATCTTTCCCATTCGGACTACTATTTTTCCGATTGATGCAGTAAAGGCGTTTTGCGTTGGAATACGGTTCACATGAGAATGGGATATCAAGAAGTGGCTTGATTCATTCTTGGGCACTAAGTTGGCTCAATTCTTTTGAAATGGAGACCACAAATTGCCGGCAAGATGAGAAAATTTTCTATTACGGCTTCAGTTGGACAAGTTTCAATAACACTTCACACGAAAAAAGTTATATATAGATCCCTGAACCATTCAGTTTATAAGAATTTTAAATAGTTAAATATATGGGAGGGTTCTTTAACCCTATGATTTTACTTAATTTTATCGCTGTATGTCGAATTATTTCAAACCGCAGACATACTTATTTATTTCTTATTATTTGATAAGCCGTTGCCACCCTTCTAAAAAGTACAAATAGTTTATGTATGTGACACAGTTATGAAGCTCTTTTCGAAACACCACAACAACATACATAAAATGTATATTTTACACAGAAATACACAACAAATGGAATGAGTAAGTTATCTTTATCTTTACTACCTTCTTATCGCATCCAAAGAACTGATAAAGTGGACATGTACAGTTACATATTAGCAGGTGCTGATAACTATTTCGACTGCTGACATTCAGTTACCGATTTTAGTCTAACGAGTAAGGAAGCATTTGTTGGAATTACGATTTCGAATTATTATAATTATTAAACTAAGTTAAAAGTTAATTTACAAAAAAATGAAGTACTACGTGTTGGTGATAGCAGCTGTGGCCTATTTGGCATATGTGCATGGCGGTAAATTGATGTTAATATTAAGCAAATGAATTATGGGTTGATATATATGCATAAGTTGTTATACATACTTATTTGCATATATACATGCAATGAGAAATGGTAGTGAAGTGAAATTATTTTTCAAACTGCAATTTTGGAGACCAGAATTATGAATTATACACATATTGAGTTTGAATACGGAAAATTTATTTTTATTTTCAAATAAAATAGTGACTAAGTAAGCAAACTAAAGTGACATAACTTCCAAATTTAAAAATGTGTATTTACTTAGAAAGCTAATCTTATCTATGACTTCTATATCGAATCTATGTGTACAATGTTCAATACCATGCAGCACACACTAATGCCCATGTAGAGCAAATAACATAATAACATTTTCCTATACAAGGTGCATGTATGTATTTATGTATACATTTAGGTAAATAGTTTTTTATATTCGCACAAACAGCTTAGTAAAAAGTTAATTAGACAAATTGTCTTTTAAGTACCAACCTCAACAGGCTTTAGGGTAAACTTTTTTGTATTTTTCGGACTTAAGGGGGGATCTCCGAAAATAATTTGAAATTTGAAAAATTCAATTTTTTTACCCCCAAACATACTGAAAAATACTTAATACAGAAAATACTTAGAATATTTAATAATGAAGAACAAACGATCGAATGGAAAATAATGCAAAGTTTAATTAACGAGAAAAGGTTTTACTGAAAAAAAAACAAAATGGAGGAAATATTTTCAACTAGTAACAGAGCTCCATATTTAAGTGACCGCCTTTTTTTTACATGCTCAGCCACCGTTGAATGTATTACTTCCACAAAAGCGGGCTGCGAGTTCAAATTGCAGTTAGGGTAGTGGTGTTTTATTACCGTTATAAAAATTCTTTCCGATATCGAAAACTTTTTTTTAGAATTAAAAATATCTATAGGTATAGTACATTGGGTAGTCGAAAAAGTCTTTTCGTATTTCTAATCAAACTTCAACTTTTTTTTTATATTTATACTAATAAACAAATATGTACCATTTTGGTCGATCACTTTTTACCATTTCTCCGCTAGAGACATTATTTCATCAGGGTAAATCGAAATTTCCAAAACGGAAGAGATCGAACAATTGTTGTGCTACACAAACTAATACAGCATCATAAACTTCACAAATTTCATTAGTGGCTTGCGTGGCATTCTTCCCATTTTTATCTAAAAAATTTCAAAATACAGCGAATTTCTTTATTATTTTCAGTAATTTTTGAACAGCTGCAACTTCTTTTCGACTTCCCCGGATTTAATCTTTTCGACCGCCCAATATATTACGAAGAACTCCAGAAATTTTTATATAAATACGAATAGCAGAAAATGTAATGATTTCTGGAATCGCGTTAGTGCTTAATAATCCTTACTTAAAAAGAAAATATCCTGACAATACTTCGTTTTCCCGGCTAAATAGACGCTGTGATCTAAGCAATGAACTGTAAGGGAGAACAGAGAGAGACAGGCAAGCCGCCACATAGGTCTTATATAGCTCTCGTAATTACCATAGTTACACTAGTTAAGAGAACTTTGATCTTCTAATTTTTTCACTTCTCAAACCTTTTAAAATTATCAAATTTTGAATTGATAAAAACCCGAGGTGGATTTTTAAATAAATTTCATGCTCCACCATAATCCGCGATGCAAAAAATCGTATCTTATACGGTATAAAGTTATATTATTTTTATTGCAAAAGTATGTTATGTCCGCTATTTATTTGAGAATTTTTGCATGCTCACCGACATCTTAAAGAATTTAGCTAAAAATCATGCCTTGAAGGGATATTATTTCTCGTTACATGTGTTCATTTTAACCCATAAATTAAATTCAATAGGTTAGTTTTTGGGCTCACTTTTATACTGAGCTACACATGAGAAACTTCAGAATATGTATGGTATTAAAAAGCAATATGTATGGCTGCTCGAACCTGATATGATAACGATCAAAAGCGACAAATCGATAGCCACACCTATAAGCTTTTTACCCTGCAAAGAACATAGTATTTAACGACATAAGCACATGCTTGGTAGTGTTAGTTACTTTTATTAGTAATAAAATCACTGGTAGTTAGTAAAACTCAGTCGGGGAAATAATCGGTAAACTAAGATAAAACAGCGCTTATCTTAACCAAACATGAGTAGTACAGTGCAAAATGCTTGTTTGAGTTAGCATTAGGTCATTTCCGGAGTGATACGCGTATAAACATTTACAAATAATTGCATTAATATATTTACAAATGAACTTTGAAACTATTACGTAATGAAATTGAGTAAACGTGGAACAGGTTCCAAATGGAATGAGCTTTAAGTGGTTATTTTCAAAAATGTATTCTTTGTTTTGCATTTGTAAGCATTTTTTACTTTGTATAATTGGCTTCCAAAACTTTAAAGGCGCTTTTCTCGAGTTGGTGAGGAAATTTCTCCAACTTGAAATTTTCAGCTTCGTAGATATATTTGTCAAGTAATGAGTCGAAGAAATAAGATTTTCCGTAATAATTTCCATTTTTAAGCCACTCTGAAGTATTTTTGACAAAAAAAATAATTCAATTGGTAAGCCACCATTTTATCAGAAATAAAATTGTTGACTAGCCCTTTAATCATTACCTGTATCCTTTTATACGCAATAAAAAATGTATCTGTTTGCTTGGAGTTGAGATAACTTGAAACAAAAAGATATTCTTTACCACCAGACACATTTTTCGGAGGTCCTTATGGAGGACGACTAAGAGAATTCAATATTTTCCAAAATTAATCGCCGATAACACTACTCAACAAATCGGAAGGAAAAATTTGCGACTTTATGTTAAGAGGTCGTTGGGGTATTTGAGGTGTTCTAGTTCAAAAATTTTCTATCACGTCCATCACAACAATTATTGTTTTTGTCATTTTAGTAAAGGGTGGTGGTTTGACCTCTACACTTCTTAGTTAGAATATAAAAAATCCTGCCTGCAAGGACTTTTTCACTATTCGGTTTTAAAATTCAAAGTGAAAAATACGTGCTTTAGTTAAAACCTTAAATTAGATCATGGACGAAGGAAAAAAACTAAAAATTGGGTTTTTGACCGAAATTTTGACAAAAAATTAAAATTTCGCGACTTTTTTTTTCAAATAGTTGTAATCGAAAAAACAAAAAATCCTTCATCCAAGTCTTTAAGAATTGTATCTCAAAGATCTGTGTAAAATTTCATTAAGTTCGGTAGAGTAGTTCTCGAGAAATCTTGCAAGCGACTTCTAAAACACAGTTTCGAGAAAAAGGCATTTAAAGACAGCGCACAAGTTCTCATGGCTGTATCTCCGACACTAAATTCTACAAAACCTCTAGAATATTGTCCTAAATTTTCAAGTTTATCTGAGTTTATCTGTGTAAAACTTGAAAAATTAGAACAATATTCTAGATGAATTGTAGAATTTAATAAGGCAGTAAAAAAATCGATTTTTTAAAACCCGTAAACCCATGTAATCCCTTAAGTTAACATCATTTATGCCAACCATATTAAATCTATTTCTTCTTCTTGAATTTCTTTTCTAGATGCCTGCGTACAGTGTAACTCTGCTACCGATCCGAAATGTGCAACAGATCCCGAAAATTATCTGGCCAAAACTTGCGCTGTGAACACATCCATTTGCTATACGCGAGTACTCAGTGAGTTGCCCTAGACTTTTTCACTTTTTTAAACGTTATCAATTTTTAATAATCTTCCATTTTCCACCAACCAGACGGTAACACGATACGTGGCTGCGCTTCTGAGTTGGACAACGCCACGGCGGTTGCTTGCCACAATGAGTTGCAGTGTTTGATTTGCTCTTTTGCCGAAGGTTGCAATCGTCTCGTTTTCCCGCAAAGTCGCTCGCAGTGTCTGCAATGCACGGGCAATTCGACTAGCGACTGTGCTACCAATGTCTATGCCAGACCCACCGTATGCCCGACTTACAAATTGGGCGATAAATGCTACGTTAGAAACGACGGTAAGCTATTTGCTTTCATAGTGCATTAGAAAACAAATTATTGATATATTTTTTACTTTTTGCAGGCAAGAACAAAACAAATTCCTTCCAACGCGGTTGTCTCTCCTCCGCTCAAGCTAACAAACTCTGCGTGGATGAGACGAACTGCTTCACCTGCGAAGGTGTCGGCTGTAACTTCATTTCCGCCAATAGCACCCAAATCCCTGTTGCCCGTGATGGCGCCGCTTTCATTAGCTCTTCCATTCTTGTAATTGGCGTTGCTTTGGCCATGTTGCGTTGGGCTTAATTTTCCACCAACCAATTTAAAATATTAAATCTACTTAAAATTTTTATTCATCTTTTTTTATGAAGTAAAATCCGTGTACGTTTTATCGCCGGAAATTTCGTGTTTTTGTATTCAAATGCATATTTCTTTTTGAAATACTAAAATTATGAAATGAAATAAATACCGAACAACAACAAAAAGCTTTAGAAAAATTCATTTAAAATGTATGCCTGAACAGGAAACACAATTTCCAGCATTGCAATTCTTTGTGAAATTACGAAATAAAAACGGTACATATATGTAGTATGTACTTATATCATATACAAATGTATATAGTATGTATAACATTCAAATCTAGCCCATATGTGCGCATATTTATGTAAGTTTGTGGCACAAAGCATATGAAAATTACTATTAATTTTATGAAGTGTGATCAAAACGATCTCGCCGTGCAAAATGCTGCCTCAAATGGTTGACTCTTCCCTTCAATTTGCCTTCGCTTGCTGGGAAAAAATGCTTGGCGTTTTACAGCTCCATCAACATTGGTAATGTTATGGGGAATCATGTGCATAAGTAGTGCATAAGTGAACAAATTTTTATACTGATATACATATGTATGAACTAGGGTGATTCAATTTTTGTGGTTTAAGAATACTACCAAAATTCGAAATGTCTACACTACATTGCAGGAAATTAGATTTAGTTCATAGCATTAACGTAGATTCTTCTTGTGTGTGGTGCTTTGCTTCCTCGCGGAACCAAAGGAAACAATATAACATATATGGTATCATCTTCTTCATTGGCACTACAACCGGGGATCGGTCTGTGTCGACAACACAAAACTTTTTGGGGTCACGCCACTTGTACACCTCAAGTAAGGGCGCTGTGCATTAGATGGGTGACCATCTCGAATCAAGGAAACCTTTCGCTAAAGTATGGTCATTGGATTTTATGCGCTTAACTATATTCATGTCACCGTAGAGCTTATACAATTCGTGGTTCCATCTTTTTCCGTACTCATCGGTCACGAAAACAAGTTTTCTCGATTGCTTTAAGTGCTTTCTCATCTCGATTCGCTCTCGTCTATGTTGCTACACCATATAATAGCACGGAAATGATAAGAGAATTTTGGAGCGTAATTTTTTTTCGCCGCTAGGTTTCTAAGTAGCCAAAGCCCTTCGTTTTATCAAATTTATAACTGCCTGCGATGACGTAGTTCCAAAGAAGTCAGGCTGTGTGGCTTCCAACTTCTTTTTCAAGGCTGTAAAAGTTGCGTTAGCGGCTTTCTGTTAAGGCCTATGAAGTTAATGTAATCTGCATAACCCAGTAACATCGTCTTTTTAGAGTAGATAGCGATTCAGATTATCGGCGGGTATACGTATCACTGATTGGACCTTACGAGTATAGCTTCAGGCTTAGACAAGATATGCACCATGCGCCAAATCTTTCAACCGACCCATACAAAGAGGATCGACAGACATCACCTCTTCTTCGACTTTAAAGCAGCTTTTGACACCACGAAAAGGAGCTGCCGCTATATCTGAATTTGGTGTCCAAGCAAAACTAATACAGCTGTGTACACTGATGTTGAGCAATACCAAAAGCTCCGTCAGGATCGGAAAGGACCTCTCAGAGGCGTTCGATACCAAACAAGGTTGCAGACAAGGCGACTCCCTATCTTGTAACCAGTATTAACACAAACAACAGCGTCAGTCTCGAAACCCAATACAGAATAACTCTTGCCAACAAGTGATACTTCGGACTGAGTAGGCAATTGAGAAGTAAAATACTCTCTCGACAAACAAAGACCAAACTCTATAAGTCGCTTATTATTCTCGTACAACTATATAATGCAGAGGTATGAACGATATCTGATGAGTCGACGTTACGAGTTTTCGATAGAAAGATTCTGCGGAAAATTTATGGACCTTTGCGCATTGGCTACGGCAATTACCGCAGTCGATGGAATGATGAGCTCTACGACATTGACATATGTAGTTCAGCGAATTAAGAGACAGTGGCTACGCTGACTAGGTCATGTCCGAATGGCCGAAAACACTCCTGCACTGAAGTAGTCTACGCAGTACTCCCCGGGGGAAGCAATGGAAGAGGAAGACCTCCACTCCGTTGTAAACTCACATAATAACCTAATCTAGTAAACAACCTACAGTTATATTTTCTTATTATTTTATTTTTTTCTGTCTAGAAAAACATTTTATTAGATTCCGCCATTTTTCTAAAAGTTTTAATCTCTATAAAAATACCTGATACATAGGTATATATTGTATAAGGGCATAAAAAACCCACATAATAAAAAACCTACATAAATTTTAACACAAAAGTGTTCGACCACCCTAATAAGTGCGTCTCATACTCGGTTTCATACATACATACATACACATGCGAGTACAGAAGTACCGGAAGGGCGCCTTTATGTGCGCTACATAAATGTGTCAACGCTTTTGCGTTGCTGCCACTTTATTGAACTTTTATTGGAGTTTATGCGAGTTGTGAAAAATATTTATGCACTAAATGCACTTAAATTTCCGAAAATCGCAATAATTTGTGCCACTGACGTGAAGGAGGGATGCCTTGTACTAATGTAATTGTGAGCAATTGAAATGCTTTGAAAATAAGAGAGTAGAAAAAATTATTTTACATTGTAAGCATTTACTGAGTTATGGGCCCATAAGTGAGTATGAACATATGGTAAGTAAAAGTTGCAGAACTTATGAACGCTTCCGCAGCAAATTAGAGTGAAATGTGCGCTTTTGTTTTATTTTTGCGCATTATTTTAAAACAACAGGAAAATAAATGAATTCCAGCATAATAAAACATAATATACTTTAATTTTAATGTGCGAAGAAGGAATGCAGCGTGGGGTTATATGGAAACGGTTGCAGTTTTAAGAAATATTTTTTTTTTAATCTAAGCTCGGATTGCATACGAGTATATGAAATTCTAATACGTCATTATAAAGAAAATTCTTAAAAAAAATCATGAGATGTTACAATTACGTTATTCAGGGTTTGCCCGGAAAGTAATGGAAACGACTGGATACGGTAGAGGGCGTTACTAGCTAACGAACGTTGTCTCTGAGCACTTGGAAAATCGGGACAAACAATTTCGCGCAACGTGTTTCTGTGAGTGGTGCAAGCCAAAATTGCAGCGTTCGTAGAGCAGAGGTACGCGATTGAATTCTTGATCCAAGCCACATGCACCTCGGCTCTGAAGGCTATTCTGCAGAATGCCTTCAATGCTTGGAAATCACGCTGCCTGCGCTGCATCGACACAGAAAGTTTTTAAAGAATTGTAATGATTGGTTCAATACATTTTTTTAAATCGACCCAGTCCTATTACTTTCCGGACAAGCCCTGTATTATATATTTGTCATCTCCGATTATTAAAGTACCCGGGTACCCAAGTTCCGCTTGAACTAAAATTCTAAGAGATATCTATAATATTTCTGCTTCGAAGATTTTTGGCAACCAATTGTGTTATCAATTCTTTGATTCTGTCATTTAGATTCAACTGAAACTATGGTAAATAAGTGAATATCACCTTCGATATATTGATTAAGATCTTGAATCTCCAGGAAAACCTGAAGGAAAAAATCAAGCAGAGCAATTCGAAAACTTACTGTGGTATATGAACTTTATTTTCAACAGAACTGGCGTTTACTGTTGGAATTACATAGCAAGACTAAACGAAACGAGAGTCATCAAAAATTCTTTATGCTTTGGAAGACCGGGAAGAGGTCACTGATGAATGAGCAATGCAAAAGTGTGTTTTTTGACATCAAAGGCCTCGTTCGCCATGAATCTTGTTCACTCCTGACACAAAGTATCCTATTTTGAAAGTTTTTAAAGAATTGTAACGATTGTTTCAATACAATGTTACTGTGGTATGTTTTAGAGAAACATTTTTAGTATACAAAGGTAGGTGTATAATTTGTGGTGCTTATTAAAATTAATATTTAAGGAGTCACTGTTGCGCAAGAATTTGTTGTTACCAATAGTTTGATAAATTTTTAACACTATAAAAACTCTTGGGCTTTTCATTTTCAACTTTTCACTTTTTTTAGAGTTGATGTTATGTCAAATCGTATGAGAGCGAGATGAAGCTTTATTTCATGGACAAAAGAACATCTAGGGGTTTCACATAGTCTCATAAAGTTATAAATCATGAGGCCAACATTTTTTTCCCCTAATCATACAAAAAGTTCACTGTTAATAATTATATTATGTTTATATCTCACAAAACATATGGTAAGTTGGCACAGTATTCCAATTAATTCATAAATTGATTTGATATTATACAAAAGGAAAAAGCCTATATCCTTCTAGACAGTATTTTATTTTATGAAGATATCTTTAAAAAAAGTTGTCCATACAAGGGCTTATTTTTGATCATACAGCGGCGATTCCGACAAATGGGAAACAATTTGGGGAAAAAAGGTGTGCAACTGATATCTCAAAAACTGGGGGGTTAATCGACGGAGCTCATCAAACTGGTCATTTATATGTACATATATGTATTGTATATACAAGGTAAGTTCCAAAATAAACAGGACTTTTGATCTAGCGCCTCTGGTGACACCATCTATAAGTCGACTGGTGCGTTAGAATCTCCTATCTCGATTGTCCAGTGAGAATTTCAGAACATTTCATTGATTGGAAGTGAAGTTATTGCGTTTTGTCAGTATGTTTGTGTTATCGGTGCGAAAATGAGCTTCGAGCAAAGAGCCAACATTAAATTTTGTTTTAAAATTGGTAAAACTTTTACCGAAACGTTTCAATTGATGAAACAAGTTTATGGTGATGATTGCCTATCCCGTAGCAGAGTGCACGAGTAGTTTCAATGTTTTCAAAGTGGTCGTGAGGACATAAATGACGATCAACATGTGGGCCAATCAAAATCCGTGATCACCGGAAATTCCATCGAAACTGTGCGTGAATTCATCAAAAATCAGCCGAAATCATCATTGAAATTCATGGAAATGGAATTGAACATCTCCAAAACATCGATTTATCGCATTTTGACCGAACATTTGGGCTTACGAAAGGTGTGTGCACGGTTTGTTCCGCACAAATTGACTGACGACCAAAAATTGCTCAGAATCCAACATTCGATCGACGCTTGTGACCGATTATTTGACCAAAAATCACATTTTAACCATTAACCACTCCCCGCATTCACCTGATATGGCACCGTGCGACTTCTTCCTTTTCGGAAAAATGCATTTGCCCATGAAAGGAAAGCGTTATGCAGACGTAGAGGCCATTCAAAAGGCTTGCACCGGCATACTGGCGGCCATACCGGCCAACAAGCTAAAACACTCGTTCGACATGCTTTTGGACCGTGCAAAAAGCTGTATTGAAGCAGAAGGAGACTATTTTGAATAAAATAAATTGATTTTGCCGAAAAAAAACATTTGTTCTGTTTTTTTTTTAAGTCCTGTTTACTTTGGAACACACCTTCTTCATATATAGAGTCTCAGACTATGTCTTCTGGGTGTTAAAAACTTAAAACACCCTGTTCAGGGTATAAAAATAGCAAAACAATACAATATAAATTATATACTAAGGGTACTAATATATTATAAAGGAATAAGTATGAGAATATCACCCTTTATATTGAATTTATCCAAAATAAATTTTGTTAATAAATATGCAATACAATTTATGTGTGTTTTCAGTTATTGAGGTACTTATGAGTGAAATCGGTATATTTCTTTTCCTAAGAATTATCATCTATCAAATATGAAGAGCCGTCTACTTCGCTGACTTTAAAATTATATAAAAAATAATTTGATAGAGAAGCAACTAACTTTATTTCGAAAATTGACGAAATCGTAATTTCTTACAATTATCAGAAGGATTACTGATTTTAGCGAAACTACTTTGAAAAATGAAAGTAAATATTTTGTTCAGTGTTTCCAGTGAAGCCCTTCAAGAAATATAACGATTTAAGCAAATTTGTTAATCTACATTGTATTACTTAAGGCGTAAAACAATATGTGAAAAAGTATTATCAAGTAAATTAAGTAAATAAATTTACTATTTTCATATACATAGGTGTAATATATTCAAAATATTATATCTTTAAAATTTCAAAAGATTTTCGCAACCCACATAATTTAAAACAAAACACTATACTGAAATGAGTATGTACATGTATGTATACCTGGTGAGTCTTTAAAAGAAAGTGCTTATCAGAGGAATTTATGTCTGCAAATTGACAGTTAAAATATGCAATTAAAGCTTGGCTATTAATAAATATAAAATTAAATGATGCGAGACGATTAAAAACAGCCAAATACTTTCGAGTGTTTAGAAAATTACAAACATCAATAAAAACAGGAGGGAATAGGAAAAACTGGGTATTCCAAATAACAACAATAAACCTGTGAATTATTCAGCGGTAGACGTAATGGCGAATAAAAGGCAATTCTCGCATCAAATATATAATTCGTATTTATCGATGTGCATATGTATATGTAATAATATATGTATGTGTCGGTATTTATAACAATTCCTATTACTGTAATTTCGAGAAATTGAATATGTAGTAGTTTTATTTGTTAATTTAATTCCTATTGCTACTCTCAGGTAAATCACATACACAAAAGGAAGCACATCAGGGTCTGGTACAAACGCCAGAACCACAAGCAACAATAAAGAACAGCTAAACAGACGTTAATAGAAAAATCACAAACTTGCATTATTTTGTGGATGACAGAAACCAGATCACTACTTTGTTGCTCTTTCTTCTTTTTTCGTTGTGCATCTACTCTGCTAGAAGCACTAACTTACGCCAGAGAAAATGTTGGAAACTTATTTTGTAACGAGTATACAAATCTTGGGGATAAGAATAACAACTATAACAAAGCTGCTTGCATTAAATTTTGGCATCAAACAAAATAACAACACACAAAAACAAATGAACAAAATGAACGACTGCTCAACAAAAACAAGGTAAAGAAAGCAACAACAAAGAGGAAACAACCAACAATACAAAAACAAAGTATGTAATTAAGAATCCACAGATTGTCTGAGTGCCTTGCTACGCCATTGCTTTGTGGCGATCGCTTGGCTCGCACGGTGTTGTTGGTCGCTCAGGTACCCACCAACGCGCACATACACCATTTTATAATCAAAGCACCCGCAGCGAAGTGAATTGGCCATTCGTTTACTCGGCAAGCCAGCGAATAATGTGTTTACCGAACACAATCGAAAATTATAGCCAAAAGCGTACAGGTTCCGCAGCAGTGAGCAGGTATAAGAAGTGCTCTCTAATACTTTTTGATTGTACGTTGCTGCTGCCTTGCTTACTACACGCAGTAGCGACCAGATCATGCAAATGGCATTTCAATTGCTGCAATTAGATTTGAATTTAGTGTCTAAACTATGGGGTAATTCGATTTTATAGCAAGACAGTGCCATAATCTAAATACAATAATTTCGATTGTTTGCAATTGCACTAGCAGCATGGAAGGGCCATGTGCACCTTAACAATGAGCTATTAAGAAGCAAAATCTGTACGAAGCTCTGTGCAGTGTGACGAATAGTAGCATAACAAGTTATAAATTCTGGTTCATTTCAAACAGCTAGTGGGCGGAGTGGCATTTGAGAGCAGAATAGAGAGATCGTGAGAGAACCTGCGTGCTCATGCTACAAGCGATGCGGCATAAAGTACAGTGAGTAACATTTACATGGACACTAATACTAATTGACTAAGCGTGGAAGGATTTATTAATAAATTTTTTTTATGCAACTACTAACAATATATGTACATATATAAAAGGTATGACTCACCTCGTACGCAGTTAAATGTTTTTATGAAAGCTGAAAAAATAAATAAAATAAAATTTTACAACCAAATTATATATATGCTATTTTCTTATATTTAATATGGTTTTATACTTATATTATATATTGTTGACATATGTATGTGTATACTTTATTAACTAAAAATTCTAATGCTAAATACGATGACGAAATCATGGTTGCAGAAGTTCGAGAAGACAGCTTAGCAATAAACCGACTCGGTACGGTTGAACTTAAACTTCAAGCAATCGAAGACTTTATTTAGCATAGTTAAAATTGTACGTGTACGTGAATCGATAATTTGTTGTCATTGGTTTGTCATAATGCCACCGTCATAGGAGCCCGCGTCCTTATTGGGCAAAAAACTGGATGAAAAATTCGTTTAAAAAGAGGCTTGTGAAAACCGTCTATCACAAGTCTCTTTTTAGACGAATTGTTTACTAGCAAAATCATTCGCCATAGACAGGACCAAGTAGTAATCGCTGTGCCCGGTTCCAACTATAAGATGGATGCATAAAAAATCTCAAAAAAGATCCCGGAGTTTCTGACGGGGCACTATCAATGCGTACTGATGGAACACAATTCTTTTTTTTTACCCAAACTGGCCACTTCTGGGCGATTACTTCCTTCAGATGGTTGAACTATTGAGAGTACAGATCCGAATTAAAAGCTTGGCGGTAGGGGAACACCTTTCTGATCGTCAATACTGACTTGGCCACCGTTTGCGTTGGCTAATCGCAATTTCGTTTTCACTTGACTTTTTCGTAAGTGAACCACTTTTCATCACCAATACCTGTTCGTTTTAGAAATGGATCGAGCGTTTCAGCACCGATTCCAGACCGAAATTCAGTCCATGAGGAACCAAATATCCGACTTTATTGAAATGCTGACAAACAGGTGTTTACACCAAGTCTAGGACCACGGCAATCGAAACAGTATTTATAAGATAGTCGGAGTCGACGATTTTCACGGCGTGGTGCATTTTTGACATCAAAATTGACAGAAGGAGATCGACGAAATCAAATTTGATCATGATTGACTTCTACCATAAAGACCGTAAACACTAATCACATTTCTAGCTTAGCTTCTTTTAAGAAGTTGGACAACATGACATGACTGAAATATGCGCCGTTTCGTTCGATAATCTGTTTCCATCTAGACGGCAACTTCATAATTCCTCTGGTAGAAGCCTTCTCCTTATTTGCGAAGAACTCGGACAGCCACTTTTCACAAGCCTGTTTTGAGTTCAACTTTACACCAACAGGAGCGTTCGGTGGTAATCACTTGGCGCTATGTCCGGGCTATATGGTGGATGCGATAAAACCTCCCATCCCAGCTCCCGTAGCTTCTGACGAATCATCAACGAAGTTTGTGGTCTGGCGTTGTCCTTGTGGAACACTACATCCTTCCTGTTAGCCAATTCTGGACGCTTCTGGTCGATCGCCTGCTTCAGCAAAATCCTCCTGGCCGTCAATCCCGGCTTCATCACTGTTTGGGACGATTCACCAGCCTTCGACCACGATCGTTTTCGCTTGATATTGTCGTATGTGATCTATTTTTCGTTGCCAGTCACCATCCGCTTTAAAAATGAGTCGAGTTCGTTCCGTTTCAGCAGCACATCGCAGGCGTTAATTCGGTCCAGAAGCTTTTTTTGCGTCAAATCATGCGGCATCCAAACATCAAGCTTTTTTGGATATCCAGCCAATCATAAAAATTTAAAATTTATTAACTATACTATGTATCGGCATATGTTAGTAACATAATTAGAATACATATTATTAAAAAACAGTATAGTACCACTTATTTGGAGTCGATTGTTTCTAATTTATTTTTTTCATTCAAAATTAACGCTCTCTGTGGCGCTAAACAGCGTCGGCGCAAACGAAAATCACCAATTGCAATATCGATCCGCTGATTGGTTCAAAAATTTTAGCCAACCGAAAAGTGTTGAAAAGTCAAAAGACGCTAAAAACAATTCCAACAAGCGAAGAGGCAACGTAAGACTGATCCGCAACGCACCGATCCTCTGCCACCGACCGAACACATCTCATATGTAAATATAAATAGACATCGAAGGGTACACTTGTGTGTGTGTTTGGCTGTATGCAACACAATATTTGAGAACGCAAACACTGCGATCATTGGTTTATGTAAAGATCTTCTGTTGGGGATCGCTTAGTCGATTTAACGCAGCTGAAAAACAGCCGAGATATGCGCATCACAGCGCCTTTTAATCTGAATCTATGTCGATAGTGCCGTTATTCTGCTAGAACTCGTTACACAGAACGCACTGTGAATGCGGAAAGTGAAATCGGAAATTTCGTTACGCAAAACCGGACATTTGACACGGAACTTCCGCCACACGTAGACATATTTAATTGTTTCGCGCCGCAAACTAATCGCAGGTCTTTCGAATGTTTTTTCTAGTGTTTCGCGTATATATGTTTTTCTTGCATCTCTTAAATTCATATCGTCGACAAGGTGTCAAGCGAATGGCTCAACATTGTTGAAGCGCCATAGAAGCGATTCCATCATTTCGCGCTTAACGTGGTGTGACTAGTTGAAAGTTTAATTGCGGCGCTAAAGAGGTGAACGCGCTGAAAACAAGAGTGTCAAGATACAATTCGCAACTCGGTAGCGCCACAACAATCATCGACACTTCAACGATGGTCGTGTGAAACGGGTGTGATGGATATGTTAGCTTTGTAGCTATTTCTACAAATTTGTGTTTGTAAGAGGTGTTATTTGATTGATCGCATTCGATTTCCTATAAAGATTAATTGCGACTGTTGAGTTCTATTGCAGTGCGCAGAGAAACCTAACACACAAATTTCAAACAAATTGTGCGAAGAATCTCTAACATCAAAAAATAAAAATAATAATAAATTGCCGCAAGTCCACCAAACGCTGAATCAATTTTGCCGTCCCGTATAAATAGTCGAGATATTTTGGGATCACGAAACTTTTCAACACCTTTAGACATTTCGCGTGCAACAAGGTACACCAACTAACTTAAAAAAGAAAAAACAGGAATATAAAAAAAAAATAAAGCAAATGATACGAAAAGTGTAATTGGCAAATTCCGTTTTCGACATTTTTATTGTGTTTTCTGTGTGAAATGATGTACTCTCAATTTCATACTTTATACACCTTCATTCGCACCGAAGAGTAATCGAAATTTTGTTATAATTTGACAAGTGCGCGAAAAACTAAGTGTGAAAATTATTCAAAGAAATCAATTGAAATGAAATCAAATTAGATTTATCAAATTCCGTTTAAAACAATTGAATTGCAATTGATTGTTAGAAAGTGTAAGCTGACAAGTGCGACCTGCTATTTGGGTAAACCAATTTTTATTCGTGTTTTACTTTGGAAATCCTTAGCTTTGTTATGCATCAGGCTATTTATCGACGACCCGTTACGAATTTTATGGGACCCAACGAGTGTGCCAGCGCAATGGTTTCCACAATGTCGTTTATGGATAACGGTGGTCTCAGTACCAACATTGCAGATTATGGTTGCTACACAACCGATTATTGGGCAACCCCATACACCGGAGGGCTGAGCCCGATGAAACAGATCGAAGGTAATAGATGGATAAAATGAAATATATAAGTATATACATATTTTATTATTAAGCCAATATAGCCTATATATTTTAGATATAAATAGTAAAGTAGAAAATAGAATATTCAGCTCAACCAAATAAATTATACAAGTTTGATCGACATACGGATCGATTCTATATTAAATGGAACGGTGTTTACATATACATATATTCAAATAACTTGGAACAAAAAAGCACCCGGAAATTGTAATTAAAATCCCCTGGTAAATAAAATTTCAAAAAAATGTATTTTTCTATGTTGGTAGGACCTTAATTACTAAGCCAAATATGAGCGCGATCTGTCAACAACTTTGTTTACAGCAGTTGCTTAAGTCGGTACACCTCAGTAGTGCGTTGCGATTTTTACAATGGATAAAAATATAGAACAAGGAATTTGTCTCAAATTTTGTATTTCTAACCAAATTTTGTATGCGGAATCGTTTGGAATATTTGAAAAACGCTTACGGTGATTCAGTTTTATCAAAAACACAAGCCTACGAGTAGTACAAAGCCTTCAAAGACGCTCGAGAGATCGTGGAAGACAATGGCTCGATCTGGACGATCTTCGAAATCTTTAACTGATGAAAATATTAAAAAAGTCAAAGATACGATGCTTGAAAATCGTCAGACAAGTGTTAGAGAAATAACACGAGAGCTCCCCATTTCTGGCGAGTCCGTTCGAATGATTTCGATGGATATTTTGAGCATGAAACGAGTTCTTGCTTGACACGTCCCGATAAAGCTGAATATTTATAAAAAGATTTAAAGTCACAAACGCAATGAATCTCATCGATCAACCACCATATTCACCAAATTTGGCTCCGTGTGATTTTTCTAGTTACCCATACTGTAATTGCCGCTCCGTGGAACCCGTTTTCAGTCGATCGAAGGGATAAAACAAAATTCGCTGAAACTGCTGAAGGCCATCCCAAAAAGTACTTCGGAAAAGTGTTTCGAGAACTGGAAAAACTTAGATGATAACTTTCTAGTGATGACATTATGGCAAAAGAAGGCTTTCAAGTTTTTGAGACAATTCTAAATTGCAATTAAAGTCTACTGCCGAAAGTGTATAATAACCTGATGGATAAGAAGTCGCAGTTCTTCCCAAAGGTCATATAGTTTTTGGAACTACTTCTAAGAGAACTTTCAACATTACCTTGATCAGATTATATTAAGTTTACCACGAAGTTACGTCAGATCTTATAAGGTATACATATAGGTAAATGATCAGCGTGACAAGTTGAAGTGATTTAGCCATATATGTATGTCGGTGTATACGCGAACTAGTATGGAACAAATTTCTATTTATTATTATAACCCCACGATTACCCTCTTTTCGTCCAACAGACGCGAAGTGTAAGGCAAGAGAGTTTTTAAGCGTCGAGATCTACAAAAATATACAAAAATTTCAACAACTAAGATTTAAAATTCGTTACAAACGATTTATTTATTGATAGAAAGCAATCTGGTTCTTTGATCCGCAAGATTTATCAGTAAGGGTCTATAAACTGCCTCGTAAATAAACTTCAGACAGGAGAAAGAACTGCTAACTGTTCCATTCAGAATTTACTAAGAATATAACCCCAAGCCTTTCTCTACATCTCATAAAATAAGGTAGATTTATAAGTTTTAAGAGACTAGTGTATGGAGGAAGACCTAACCTAGAATCCCATCGGAAATGCCCTAAGACGAAAAGTAAAAATTGTTTTTGAAACGATTATAACTTGTCAGAATGGATTTGGTTACAAAGGTTCCATATAACAGAACCAGTTGACAAAACATGTTCACGAAATTTGGCATATATAGCAACGCCACATTTTCCAAACATATTTAGATCCGACCACTATGGCATTTAACTGCCTTTCGAAGTGTCGGACCAAAATCCAGATGAACATGGTCATGAAATCTTAATTCGACTCAAAGGTTGTTTATATCATGCAAAGTGGCTAGAAAGATTTGTCGATTCTTGTGGGTGTATATTCAAAAAAAAATGTTATTTCTTTCCCATTGAGTTTATGGTCTATACATACATATGTATGTATTATTATTATAAAAAATACTCCTCGACCAGAAAGGCTATTACTGCCTCCATTATCATAACAGTTTAGAAGAGCTAGTACGGGTCAAATTTTCTGCATCGACTTCCAATGATGTGTTAGTACACTCGCTCTTTTAATAGACCCTTGCTCGACTAGTATTGGGTCAAAAGGTTTCTACAAATCTTAAGTCGCCTCCGAAAAGTCCGAGTATGGCAGGCGATTTATCCGTTTTTGTAAAGAAACTAATTTAATTTTAGTTGGACGCTGGTACGTGGAACAACGGTACTCAGGTTAAGTGGAGTAAATTTAGGCACCTCTCTTATTAACCACAGACGATCATCCACTGCACAAAAAATTCAATACGTTTCTCTACAAATGTGCGCTCGCCACCAGAAGTGTTATTATCCAAAAATACTCTCTTGAAATTAAAGTATTGGAATAAATATGCTATTTCCACTTTTCATTATGAAACATTTTTCATATTTATAAAGATAATCGAAAGGAATTTGCGATCTTTTGAAACTTCTGTTGATGAATCTGTACATATTTACTCACTCACCAGATGCAAAAATATGCTACTACCGATAGACAATCAAACAAAAATTTTACACCAATGGTGGCAATGGTGCCGACTACCAGCCCTTTTTGTTGTTGGAATTTCACTTTCTGCTGCGCTACAATTAAATACATAAATCATTTTTTAAAAATGTTTTGCAATGTTCAACATAAATTGCCAGCATCAGAGCGAATGTTTATGTTTACGTTTGTAATATATTTCCCTGATTTATATCACTTTAAGCGGTACGAACGTATAAAATTTAAAGGAGGACGATCAAACACACACACACGCACAAATTCGTACAGAGGCAAACTATAAAAGTATAATTTGGCATGTGTGATCTCGATTGTTAAAGAAGACATCAACATGTTGAATGTCTGATTTGTCGCCCATAAATACGACAAATTAGAGGCAGAAAACAAGTGACGCGAAGGTGGTACACACACAAGTTGTGCTAGAGTCGTTCGTAGGTTTTCGTAGCTAGAAGCGGTGATACACGAGAAAGTGTTGCATCGAAACCGAGAAGGGGGATGCAGACGCATGAAGATGGCATATGATGAATTGGAGTGATTTTCGCAAGTCTAATTATCGTATGGGGCACTCGTTTGTTTTGTGAACAGCTATAGGTCTATATACATATATGTATGTATGTATGTAGTATGTGCATACGATTGTAGCCACTGAGCGACGCCGTCGCGCAGAGTCAAGATGTGAAAGGCGACGATTGACACACTTGTGCCAAAGTTTTATGTATCTGAAGTAGCCTTATTTTTACATGTGGGTTGGTTTGCCGCATTATTTGAAGATTTAGTAAAAAATATGACACTACATCTTTTTCAGATATCAATCAAAATAAAACTAAAATATTCGAAAAAAAATGCGATACACTTTTTAGTTAAAAAATAATGCATCAACGGAAAGTTTTCTAGAATATACGGACTATACATGTATACTCGTACATACATATACATTTGTATAAATTTACTATATGTATGAATTTTTCCTCTACACACAGTTGACTTGCTTACAAGCACTTCCATCCTCACTAAGTAAATCTGTGTAAGTATAAAGTGGGAAAGCCCCACACGCTGACCTCTGTACCGTAACAGGTCGGCAAACCATTAATTGTCTCGCACACGGCATAGGAATGTATTCCCCGATTGTCCTTATTTTAAATTGTTGCTCGTGCACGACGAGTACCTCTACATAAATATTTACATCGCCGTTACAACAGTTGGTTGTATTTGCGACAATGTTGGTGTCATTTTGTCGCATTTACTTGGCGTCGTTTTTCCGATACTTTTATTTTTAAATCGAGATTAATGAATTCGAAAATCAATTAGCACTTGGCACAGCTAATTGTTTTTCTGTCAAACATAAAAAAGAAATAATTGTCTTAGAGTAGAAAAGGAAAGAATCCTATATACAAGATGCGTTCCAAAATAAACCGGACTTTTTGAATCTAGTGCTTCCTGGTGGCGCCATCTGTATGTCGACTGATGCGTTAGAATCTGCTATTTTTGTCGATTGTCCAGTGAGAATTTCATGACATTTCATAGATTGGAAGTGAAGTTATTGCGTTTTAGGTGTCAGTATGTATGTGTTATCGGTGCGAAAATAAGCTTCGAACAAAGAGCCAACATTAAATTTTGCTTTAAAATTGGTAAAACTTTTACCGAAACGTTGATGAAACAAGTTTATGGCGATGATTGCCTATCCCGTAGCAGAGTGCACGAGTGGTTTCAATGTTTTCAAAGTGGTCGTGAGGACATAAATGACGATCAACATGTGGGCCAATCAAAATCCGTGATCACCGGAAATTCCATCGAAACTGTGCGTGAATTCATCAAAAATCAGCCGAAATCATCATTGAAATTCATGGAAATGGAATTGAACATCTCCAAAACATCGATTTATCGCATTTTGACCGAACATTTGGGCTTACGAAAGGTGTGTGCACGGTTTGTTCCGCACAAATTGACTGACGACCAAAAATTGCTCAGAATCCAACATTCGAAGGACGCTTGTGACCGATTATTTGACCAAAAATCACATTTTAACCATTAACCACTCCCCGTATTCACCTGATATGGCACCGTGCGACTTCTTCCTTTTCGGAAAAATGCATTTGCCCATGAAAGGAAAGCGTTATGCAGACGTAGAGGCCATTCAAAAAGCTTGCACCGGCATACTGGCGGCCATACCGGCCAACGAGCTAAAACACTCGTTCGACATGCTTTTGGACCGTGCAAAAAGCTGTATTGAAGCAGAAGGAGACTATTTTGAATAAAATAAATTGATTTTGCCGATTTGTTCTTTTTTTAAAGTCCTGTTTACTATGGAACGCACGTTGTATGTAGAGACATACGCATTTATTTTTTAAGAACCTTGAAAGCAGTCAGTTCAAGAAAGCTGAGGATTTTAAAAAATATATCATCTATGCAGAACAATAAAAAATCAATTTTTTGTGTGTGTTTAGAACTATTTATTCTTCCTCCTGGTTCCCAAGAATAGAATACAAAAAAAAAGTATAGATATAGACTATACATTGTAACAAAAAGTACCCGGAAATTGTAAAAAAAAGGAAAATATTTAATTATTCATTAATATTTATTTTGTCGTCTTCAAAGTAATCCCCACCAGCTGTAATACACTTATGCCAACGATTTTTTCAGCCCTCGGTACACTTTTCATAGGCACTTTTGAGATGGCCTACACCTCCTTCAGCAAACTTTGTTTAATCTGTTCTATCGACTCAAAACGGGTTCCACGGAGCGGAAATTTCAATTTTGGGGAACAAGACACAGGGAGCCAAATCTGGTGAATACGGTGGTTGATCGATAATATTGATTGCGTTTTTAGCTTCAAAATTGGTTACAATCGTACTTGTTTTGAAAAAAAAAATCAGTTTTATTGCAATGAGTATAGCAAGAACGCGGTTCATACCCAAAATCATTCGAACGTACTCGCGAGAAATTTATGTTGTTTACAGTAACTTAAAATATTCAACTGGCACATAAGATAAAATATTATCGCGAACATTTTCGCTCAATTATTTTTTACAACTTTTGACGTGGATTAACTCCTTTGAAAACGATGTTTCGAGAAAAATATGATCAAAGACTAAATTAACCGACCGGTCTAGCCCGACGGACGGTTCTCCCAAAGAGTCTATCTCCTGCATTTTTATTGCGATTAGTTTGAAACTTTGGGAAAATATATATCTCCTTTAAATAATAATTTAAAATTTTTTTTTAAATGTTAAAGAAAAACTATTGTAATTTAAATAGGAAAGTAAATTAAATTCACACTAAAAATTTAGTAAAATAATTATGACAGATAAAAATATTTTCTATTCGAAAACAGCCTGCATACAAACCGCTGGCAAAGATCGCAGTTCATATAAACCGCTGGAGCACATCGATGCCAAAATGACAGATTTAGAGACGCAGAGCAATAATAGTAGTGGTGGCAACAGTATTAGCAGCAACACGGGCAGCAGTTGTTCAGACAGCAGCAGCAACAACAATAATAACAACACTAGTTATAGCAATAGCAACGACAATGGCAACAGCAGTATTACAACACAAGGCAAAAAATATAAGAGCAACAAAAAGGAAGCGACAACAAATAACAACAACAATAACAACAAAAGTGTAAGTACCGACTAAACCGCAACAATGTGTGAAACAATCAACAATTAAATTTTCAATTTCCTATACCAACAGGAGGAGCCAATGCATCCCACGCTAGCACAGGCCGTGGTGGTGCTGGAGACGAAGGCTTTGTGGGATAAATTCCATGAGCAAGGCACTGAGATGATTGTCACAAAGACAGGTCGACGCATGTTTCCAACATTTCAGGTGCGCATCGGTGGGCTGGATCCGCAAGCGACCTATATAATGATGATGGACTTTGTGCCAGTCGATGACAAACGCTATCGCTATGCATTCCACAAGTGAGTAACGCTTGAGAGATCTGAAGAAGATAACTATCGCGGCATAAATGCTAATAATTAATATTTGTTTCATTTAATTACAGTTCAAGTTGGGTAGTCGCTGGCAAAGCAGACCCCATCTCCCCGCCACGCATACACGTGCACCCCGATTCGCCAGCGCCTGGTGCTAATTGGATGAAGCAAATCATTTTATTTGACAAACTCAAATTGACCAATAATCAACTGGACGAAAATGGACATGTAAGTGCCAAACTACATACAAACATACACTCGCATGTACATTTGTAAATATTTGTTGAGTAGGCTTGAAAGATTTATACGCCTGCTGTTGCATGAGTCGTACACATTCGGCCGCCACGATTTAATGGCTGACAGCCATTTGTTTTCCGCATAGTTGCCGCTTGGTGAACTGGAATTTCCATCACATACAAACATACAAAACTTTTGCACACAATTCCGCGAAAACAAATAAACACGCTAAAAATGTGCGGAGAGCATACGAAAATAATTTTGTTTGTAATGGAAATAAAAATCGTTTTGGGAAAATTAGTGAAGTCGATAGCAGTTGTTTGATTGTTTTGCGCGCAAGTGCGCCTTGGGTGCTGAAAGCTAAATAGTTTATTGATTTATTTTTAACACTCTCAATTTGTATTTATTTGGTCCGATTTTTCCCTATTCGCTTTTAATTTTAAATTGTGAAAATTTTTGAAAAATTATTTATTGCAATATTATTATACCGGAATGTGCCAATCAGTGTATGACTCACTACATTTTTCAGTGGTTTGTATATCCTCAAAATAATGAAGGCAAATAAAGAGATTGCATATTAAGGTGGTTTTAAGGTAGAAAAATATTTTTTTGCGAATTTATTTCTTAGATATGTATTGAGTAGTTTTATTCGGACCTTTTGTACATTATAGATCGTACTTTTGACAAATCTGAATTCCACTGGTCCACAAACGACAACAAACTGTTGTTTTTTCTGGATGATGTGCACCTCTGAATCTCTTCAATTTACTCTTCGTCTTAAATGCAGCAATTTTGCTTGTTTATATACCCATTGAGACAGAAATGGGTCTCATTAAAGATCACAGTGTGACCTTGGACCAAATAATTGAAATGGCTTTGTATCTTCCCCTAGTTCAAAATTCTAATTAATAGGATGATTTAATCATTCTGTCCGATTACCTTATAAATGGATCTCTCAACAATGAGTTAGACAAATAAATGAAACTAAATTACCACTATTCTTAACAACTAGTCTATAAATTTGCCTAATACTACTATGTACAAATACATTTTCATACCATTCAAAAACTTTAAGGGTTCAAATTTAATACTTCTTACAACGAAATTAAAAAAAAAAAAATTTTCAAAAAAAAAAAATTATAATTTTTTCAATTTCAGATAATATTAAATTCTATGCACAGATATCAGCCACGTTTTCACATCGTTTACCTGCCACCGAAAAATAATTCATTGGACGAGAATGAGCATTCGAGTCACTTCCGCACATTCATCTTCCCGGAGACATCATTTACTGCCGTCACTGCCTATCAGAATCAGCGTGTAAGTCTAAAATTATTATTTGTGTTTGAAATTCAAGCAAAAATCTCATTAAAAAGTGCCGAAATCTCATATTCCTGGAGAGAAGCTTTTAGAAGTTTGACCAAAAATGTCTAAAGGAATGTTGATAGCTGGTATTGAAATTATCATCCAATTTCAGTTCATCATCGGAATAAATTTAATAAATGCTGCAAAATTCGAACAGATTCTGAAGCAAAATAGTTTTGAGTAATTCTATTAAGCTTTTGTACGTTTGTATGTGAAACACGCAGAAATATTTCCATCAAATTTCTTGCCTATTTATTCAAAGATATTTGAATTCCTTCAAGTGCTCAAATTTTATATTCGTATGTCTGCATACTTTTACGCGCTGCGAGGCACAACCAGAAGCCATTGGCAACATATGTTTTAGCCATTTGTACAATTATTATTTCTTTTTCTACATATGTTGTTGCCTTTGCTAATTCCTTTTTTTTTACAATTTGCCTTACTTATTGCGCGGAATAATTTATTGCAATCATTATTTCGATAATTTGAAATACACACATTTGTCTAGCTTGAGCTACATTTATATGGATTTGTATACACCACTCAAGTTTATTGTATGTATGTATTTATAAACGACTAGGAATTTTTAAGACAACCAATCACTCGTTCTCACTTTGGTATCGTTTGCTTTTACACATATGAATTTTGGAAATAAGAAAAAAACAAGAAAAACCGTTATCTACCACGAATGAAACAGTTTTCATAGAAGAACTTTATTTGGATCGGTCAGTTTGTATGGCAACTATATGCTATAGTCGTTCGATATCGGTGGTTTCGACAAGTGAGCAGCTTCTTGGTACGAGAAAGACGTGTGTGAAATTGATATCTCAATAACTGAGAGGCTTGTTTGTGTATATACAGACAGACGCAAAGATGGACAAACATGGCTAAACCGCTGAATCGGTCATCACGCTGATTCTTTATATAATACATATAATGGATTTTTCAATGGGGACGCTACAAAAGTAGACTAATAGGAACAGCAACCGACGCCATATTTTTCCCGCTCTTATGACATTTCTCTTCAGTAAGATTTGCTATTTCATCATGAAAAATGTACGATACAACAATGAGTCGAAATTATTAAAATTTTCTGAGCGCTACGTCCAATTTATGGTCGTCATAATCGTCCTGTCAGTTCAACAATTGTCAGTCTAGGGGAAAAATTTTAATCTACAGGCGCAGTACAAAATGTTCCCGTGCCAGTGAGACAAAGAAGTGCCGGTAATGTCGAGAATATTGCTGCCGCTAATGTATCAATTGAGGAAGGCCCAAATGAGTCTCTCACAAGTCGCTTCCAAGCTTTGAGCATCTCTGTGTGACCGTTGTGCCGAATTTTGCGAAAAGATCTTGGCCTTATCTTGTCTTATAAGATCAAATTGAAAAAATCTGAACAAATTACGGTTTGGTGCGTTTTATGGGCTGGCGGTGATTGGGCCGTACTTCTTCCGTGATGATCAAGACCGGCACGTTACTGTGAAAGGGAATCGCTACCGCTCAGTGGTAACCGTATATTATTGGTCCGAATTGGATGGTTTGGACTGGGACAATACAATATGTAGCTCCAACAGGACGGCGCCACAAGCCACACAGCGAATGTCACAATCGATTTATTGAAAGCCAAGTTTGTTGAAAGTGTTATCTCACGAAATGGCCCAGTCAATTGACCGCCTCATAGAACATATTTTATCTATTTTAGCAAAGGGAAAATGTATTAAGAATCCAATGTTGTGGGTTATAATGTTAAAAAGGTTGAATTCAAGCGTTAAATCACTAGAACAGACATGGTTGCAATATTTAGATTAAGGTTTTCACTGCCATAACAGAGCCTTCCTGCTCCTTTTCGTTCGGGTAAACCTTACCAAATTTTGAATTACGGAAAGTGTTAATGTATGTAAAGATTTTTACATATGCACTTTTGACATAGTTCTCTAGTCGTTTAGCTATTTTTATCTCGGTCAGCAGAGGGATAAACACGACAAAGAGGAGGTGAAATCCATTTCCATTCATTTGAAGACATAATAAGGCGAGCTCATTTAAATTTTTTTTTGCTCTGCCCAATCGGTTTTTTTGTTATTAAGATTCATAGAAATTGTCGTGGGAAATGGGTTTAACAATTTTTTCCGGTTACTCTATTCCCATGATTGAAATTCTGTGAATCATAGCACCACTTATTCTGGTCTAAATATTGTACTTGCAGATTAACCCCTTACTTGATCATTTCAATCATTCGAAATTTTAACATAGAAATATGCTCATTTGAAGGAAACCAAATTGTTCTATACTGTTTAAGCATTTGAATTTCAGTCAATAATCTGATAATGATATGGAAAGTAAATTTTTAGGTATAAAAAAAATTAAAAATATTATAAACATATATAAATACAATATGTATTAGCAATAATTCTCAAACTTTAAAAACATACTGTGCTTTGTTTAATACATTTCAGGTTACTCAACTGAAAATTGTCAGTAATCCCTTCGCCAAAGGTTTCCGAGATGATGGAACTAATGATGTGTAAGTACTTGATTTATTAAACATAAAATATGTTAAAATGAAGTGTCAACAGGCAGTTTTAAAGATACTTATATATTTATATACTTGTATGTACGAATACAAGAGATGAGAAGTAAAATACTTGTAATCTTGCATGCATAAAACGCAGAAAATATGAGACTGATCTTGCTTTATGTGTGTAGATATGTAATCGAGAACATTTATATCATTTAAGCACATAATTTTCCTGCAATAAAACATTGTTTATGATATGATTTTTGTTTTGTGTTGATAACTTGACCTAATTACACATTAAATACGAGAAAAAGACGCGAGGAAACATCAGACACAATGACGACGCCGGGCAAGTGGATTAGTGCAACGTCGAAAAGGGCATCGTGCAACATGTTCTTTGACACTGTGCGCCGCCATACAGCTACACAAACATATGAGACATGTGGGTGAGAAGGGCGTGTGCGGCAATATAAATAAAACACTGAGATCTAAATCAAACAAATCATTTTCAAAATCAGACTCATCATATTTTAAATGTTGCCGTTTTCTAAATATCTATGTATGTATGTGTGTAAACAAGTCTTAAGTAATTCCAAGAAATGCAGAACAATTTTTGTTTTTTTTTTGTAATGAAAAAATCGTACATCAAACCACTTATAGAAAACTATAAAAAAAATATGCATTTGTTCTGATTAGAAGCAGAGTTTGGTGTATTTGTGGTATGTATGTATGTATGAATGGGAAGCGCAAGGAATGTAGCATTTTTTGAGGACAAATATAAACAAAATTTCAAATTTCAATTGACGGAGACGCCGTGTATGTAAGAGATGAAAAAGCGGCAGAGAAAGAAGTTGATTGATAGAGGTTGAAATTAGGGTACTTGGCTGAGAAGTAAACAAAAAGATAAAAATATGTTATTCTTTTATTTTATTCAAATTTCTTGAAAAAAATTATTTGAGTAGAATATTTATTCGATAAAAAAATAGCAATTTGTATATTGTATACAAAACAAGTACTTGACCGAAAAAATGGAAATCCAAAAATATTTAAAATGGAGAAAACGCGCAAAATTGAATATAAATATTTTTTTACCATAGGAACGTACATACAAGTAGTATAACGCAAATAAATATTTGTTAAAAGCATTCTATGTACATACATATGTATATATGATTAATATTTATGGCAAAAAAATTATTTATATAAATATAAATTTACTCGAGTAAAATTTTCAATGCATTTGCCATTATTTACATCAATATATATTATTTTATTTTTGGTTTACAGCACTTCTGGCCCTATGGGCATGTCTCAGATGAGCCAAGAAAGTCAGGCTAGAATGAAGCATCACAATGCTCAGCATCATCACCACCACCAGCAGCAACAACAACAGCACATTCAGCAACAACAATTGAAGGCCAACAGCAAGGATGTAAATTTAGGTAATGCATTAACATAATAATTTTATAATCACAGTTTAAAAATGTGCTTACATTAGGGTGGCATAGATTTTTACCACTTTCGTTAGGATTTTATTTTTTTTTTTTCATAAGTGCGAAAAAAAGTATCGTTGAAATTAAAAATATATTCTACTAACTATAAATATTTAAATCTTATTTTTGAATTCTTTTGAATATATCACACTAAAGGGAATATTTTCCGGTTTCATCAAGAAAAATTAGACTACTAACCAAAAATTATGCTGTAAAAGTATTTCCACATGCGGTATTTATGTCTTCAAATTTTTTAAACACTAGCCTAAGCTTCATAACTTTAAAAGCTAATAGAAAATAACAAGAGTCCCAGAAATCCAGTGTTACAATTCATAACTCGGGGTGGCTGAAGAAAGTAATCAATCAAGCAAAGGATTTATTGAGAGAACACTTCGGTGAGCAGATAATTTTACGTTTTGGGCCGGCCAATTGGTCATCAAGATCACGTGATATCACACCTTTAGACTTTTTATTGTGGGGATATCTATAGTCTATGCGGCCAAGACCGCTTCGTTTCAGGCCTTTGAGCAAAAATTCAAGCGTATCATTCGCCGTCGAACGAGTCATCAAAAATTGGTCCCTCAGAGAAGTTGCCGCGGCCAACATTTGAAAGATATAATCTTCAAAACTAAATCCCAAAGCACGTTCTTTCGAATGATAATAAAAATTCCCCATTGAATTTGAAATTTCTGTGCTTTTTATTTAAAAAAAGTAGGAAACCTCGAAATGGCTTACCCTTTAGTTAAAACTTCTGCAAAAAACACGTCGGATGGAGGTCTTATAAAGGTTCTTGATAAGGTAGATGAGGACGCTATATTTATTAAACGCAATATTACTGGTATACGTGGGTTAAACAATATGACATCGAACTGTTCAACAATCTAGAGAAAGACTTTTCAAAAATGAGACGACACCGAAAAAACCAAAGTTCTGTTAAGGCATTTAAAGCCATCTCAGCCGAGGTTTATAACCAATGCATGAAAAGGGGAATAAGCATTGGCATGCTTTTATTGTCTCAGAAGTCTATTTTGACGGCGATAATAAGGATTTGTATTAAGGAATGTAAAAATGTCATTTTTTGACAATCCGGTTCAAATTTGATCAGATGGTACGAAGCAAAATTTATGCTGAACAGTTTATATTGTCAAAATAATGATTTTATATGTTTTTATAGATCTAAGTATTTTTATTAATTACTATAACGCAGTCCCCAAGATGTCCCTTTTCAAAAAATACATATGTATAATCCACATTTCTATGATTTTGAGGAGATCTTTCAAAATATTGCGTAATAAGGGGTAATAAACTATTTTTATACTCTGAATAGGTTATATTGGTCTTTACGTATTTATAATAAAACTTCAACATTTTTTTTTTATATATTTATATACCGCTAGAGTTTATAAATATTAAAACAAGCACCTCAGTTTTTTAGATATCGATCTGAAATTCTACCCACAACCTTTTCTCTCCAAGAAGCTAATCATTTGTTAGAGCTGCCGATATCAGACCACTATGGAATATAGCTGATATACGAACAGAACGATTGGAATGAAGTGCTTGTATGGAAAATTATTTTATTTTAATAGATAATGTCAAAAAATTTGGCATGGGGTAATCACTAAAGAAATAGCTGTAATAAAGACCGAACGATCTGAATAAAGGTACATATCTTTAAACGTTATCGGTTTTTATTGTTTGCCATAAATAAAAACGACGAAATTAATTATAAGGTTGAGTTCAATAAGTACTACGTATACAATGATATATTTTTGGCGCTATCAAACATAATTATTTAGTGTTTTCAATTTTAACAAAAAAAAAATATTAATAGTACAAAATATTTCCAATCCACCCTAGTGTAAAAATAAAATAACTGAATTTACATTTCGTATGCGCATATTTTCGTATAATATTTGTGGCCATATACAAGTACTAAATGAGTATATTCCCCCTGACAGTAAAGCACTTTCAGCGACTCTACGTAAATCTATCAACACTTGCATTTAACACAATTCATAATTAATTTTTCCCTCCACATGTTGCTTCACTTCTCATACTCTTCTTCTTGCAGCAGTGGCTGAATTGGAAAACCAACAGAACGCATTGATCTCCGCACATGTGATTCAACCAGTAAACGATTCGCCCAGCGCCCCAATCACTGCCAATACATCACCCGAATTGCTGAGCTACCAACAATGTCTGTCCAGTGGCGGCAGCAGCGGCAGCGCAAACGACCATATAAGCAATGGTTTAATGCCATCAACCAATGGAGGTGGTCACCATCTTCACAATCATCATCACCATCATAATCACGGCCAGCACAGCATCTCTCCAAAACTGGATCATGCCGCCGCAGGCACCAATACTACGACACCCGCCGGAGTGAGTCCTTACACACATGCCACAGTGGCCGCTCACAATGGCACAGGCAGTGCGTCCAATGCTGGCGGACTTATGCCCACAGCGCATGCACATGCCGCCCACACACATCACACACACTTAAATATGAATCTCAGTGCCGCCGCCGCCGCTCAGAGCCAGATGATGTCGACGGCGGTGACGCAGTCGCCTCATGTGCCGCACTCACAGGTGATGGCCGCGAATATTTATTCGTCGATTGCACAGCCATATGCAAGTGAGAACAGCAATTTCGGTGCGATCTATCATCATCAGCACTATCACAGCGGCTATGGGAATCCCTATGATAAGCTGAAGGTGACGAGCCACATGCGTCAGTCGCCTGCCACAACGGCTGGCAGCCCAACAGCGATGGCCACGGCGGCGGCAAACGCTTACGGCATTAGTAGCTATCAGTCGTTCTATGGTTCACCGCATCAAATGATGCGTCCCAACGGCTATATTGACTTGGTGCCGAGATAAATATTTTGCTGTGCGCCATGTACGGTAATTTCGAACCAGTGAAATGTTGTTGCAATAATTGAAAAGTCAAATACTATATTTTATTTTTATACTAAGTGCAATTAAATGAGATTAATTAATAATATGTAATAAGTTTTGCTTACACGCAAATGAAAGTATTACTTTGTTGAATTTATGCATTGAAATTTTGCATATTTTTTCCACAGTATCGTAAGTAGTTAATCCACTTCAAATCGTGCAACTTAAGCAATTTTTGTTTATGAAATTAGTTAATTTATTTGAATTATGTGTTTATCAAATTTATAATTTATTTTTAGTTAAATTACCGAGGTATTAAATTTTTGCCATATGCTGTATATTAACGTAGTAGTTTAAGCAATCAACACTTTAATTGTAAATATCATATTTAAATAAATTATGGAAGTGTTAAATTAAATAAATACTCTACTATATACTACTTAAATACATGAATTAATTGACGGTTCATTATTATACTGTGAGTAATAAGGGGTTAAAGTGGCGTAAGACTTGGCAAATAGAGACTACTTTCGAAAAGCTGCTACGACGGCAATTTGCAAAAATACTTTTTCACGTTCGATACTGTAAAAGTCACTGGTTTCTATTTAAAACTGCAAGTCGAATTAAGAATAATAAGGCAAAAAGATCTTTATCTAGATTTTAATCAGTCAGTTTGTATGGCCGATGATCCAAGTAGATGTACCGATTGATCCAAGTAGACGTACTTTTTACAATAACCTTTTTTTGACAGATCACGAGTGAGTAGTGACATGGAAAGACTTACAAATTGTTCAACTTTATTACAAAAATTCACGTTCTGTAAAGAGTGTGTGTTGTCGGGCTTTGCTCTAGTTATGGTCAACATAATCGGCCTATTGAGTGTACTATTCGCAACACCATCATCCAACTTGAGATTCAGCATTCATTATTGGATAATATTCGACCTAATAAACTGCGTCCAGCAAGCAGTGAAATCCTACGCAAAATAAGTCTCGCCAACAGGTACTTCTTCGGACTGAGTAGTCAGTTGAGAAGTAAAGACCTTTGTCGATGAACATAGACCAAATTCTACAAGTCAAGTCAGTTTAAAACTATCTATCCAATCTGAACACGGTTTTAAGCCGTGTGAAAACAATTAACCGATTTTACGAAAGGGTTGGTATAGGCTGTAGGTTTTTCTATAACTTCTCTGAATTCTCTAAAGGATCATCATGAACTTTTCGAACTCTGCTGCGGCAGTCGACCATCGAAAATATTATTATGAAATGGAAGTAGAAGAGCCACACGCAAAAGTTGAGGTCTGCTTAAGTTTGTCTTTGATAGAATCGTACAAAAAAAATAATTTTTCTTAAAAAAAAAAATATTTTTGTGAAAAAAGTCATCCTGCATTTGTTGAAACATAATTCTTAAAGGTTTTATTTAAATAAGCTATGTTTTTTTTAATCTCAAAATTTCCAAATAATTTCGAATTCTGGGTCCACCATCTTGTTTTAAAAGAAATATACACATGCCTTCATACTATGCGTATTACCAAAAATGGCTGCATAAGCAATCACTATTGGTGCTTTGCACTTGAAGCGAACGAAAAATTCTTAAACGCAACCAAATTTATGGCTATTTTCATTACAAAGTTTACCTTTTCTCCCATTGTTTATAATTATAATGAAAGAAACACAGACATAAAATCCGCATTGGCTGGGCTGCAGGTGCGCCATGTGCAACAATTACATACTAATGCTAGAGACCAAAAAATACCTATGAATTGTTTTCAATAAAAAAAGAAGCGAGTTGTATTAGGCAGACGGAAAATGCGGAAGATAAACAAATATTTACTTACAGTATGTAGGAAGTGGAATAATTAAATGGTTTCTTATGGAAAGGGAAAAAAGAAGATTGTATATTCAGATACAAGTGCATATATGTATGTATGTATATATGTCCAAGTTAAATGGTAGTATGTATATTTTTCTGTTCACACTTGAGTATGCGGGTTGTGGTACTTTGGAGTAAGAAAAATGCATGTTAAAAGTGTGATTGAATAAGTCAGGGACAAATATTAATTTCTGTATAATGCTCTCTAATAATCCAATTTAAATACATTTCTAGGCCAGACGGCACTGCTAAGAATAGTTTGAACATTTAGTTAAGACAGTTAAATTATAGAGAATTCTTTCTCTGCAAAACCTGGGCCTGATAAACTAATGCAATATTAGTGCACATATTAGAAGCTCGCAGTATCCTTCGGAGTTACTCAAGCAGGCATTTGAAAACGCTTAAAAGCAACTGAATACATTGGAAAGCACAAAAATTAGGTGTCATATAAATTGAAGCCAAGAGACGCCTACACCGATGATATTTATGTATATCATTGGCCTCAACACTCGCGCCGTTAGTTCTGCTTTCTCCAGACAGGATAAGGAGTCGAAGCAAATGGGTTTGGTAAGACGAAATATCTCCTGTCATCATTAACACCAACAACAACTTCAGGCTCGGAATCCAAGACAGAATAACTCTTGCCAACAGGTGCTACTTTGGACTGAGTAGGCAATTGAAAAGTAAAATCCTCTCTCGACGAACAAAGTACCAAATTCTACAAGTCACTCATTAATCACGTCTCGCTATATGGTACAAAGGCTTTGACGACGACAACATCTGATAAGTCGGCGTTTCGAGAGAATAGTTCTGCGAGGATTTATGGTCTTTCGCACATCGGCAACAGCGAATACGACAGTCGATGGAACGATGAATTGTACGAGTTATACTGCGACATTGGCATAGTTCAGCGAATTAAAAGACAGCGGCTACGCTTGCTAGATCATATCGTCCGAATGGACGAAAACACTCCAGCTCTCAGAGTATTTGACGCAGTACCCGCCGGGGGAAGCAGAGAAAGAGGAAGACCTTCTCTCCGTTGGAAAGAACAATTGGAAAAGAGGTCGTTGGGCCCTCCAATTGGCGGCACCTTGCAAAAAGAAGAAACGACTGATGCGGTGTTGTTAACTCGGCTATAACGCATAAGCGAAGTCTACGCCAATAAACAAGAAGAAGAAGACTTTGAAAGGCGAAAAAGTCGTTTTTGCAACGAGATATGACTGGTGATGAAAATTAGGTCTGTTACGACAACCCTAAATAATTCATAAGTTAAACTTGGCTACTAGCCAAATCAACGTCAAAGCCGAATATCTATGACGACAAGATAGTGCTCTGTATTTGGTCAGATCAGAAGGGCATGCTCTATTATGAGCTTCTAAAACCGGGTAAAATCATTAATAGTGAACACTACCGATATTATGCCTAGTTAATAATAATTTTTCTTCATGCCAACGCTCGGCCTGATCTTGCAAGACTAGTTAAAAACTAAAAACAGCGGCTGGAAAGTTTTGTCTCACCCGCTTTATATTCTGGTCTTTTTTGAATATCCGAATCTATTCTGGTTGATTCAAAACGCCCTCACTCGAATATGGTTCACTTCAGAACACGGTATCAAAAATTAGCTTGTTTCATACCTAGACGCTAAGTCGATTCATCTTTTGGGATGGAGTGCACAAATTGCCAGAAGGATGGCAAATGTTACAGCTTCAGATGGGCAATACTTTGAATAAGACTATTTTACATGTTAAAAAACACGTTCAAATATTGAAAGTAGTTATAGATTAAATAATTTTCTAAACAGCAAAGGTGGACAGATCTTAAGATTGGGCCTTCTAAAGAATAAAAAAGTTTTTTTTTTTGTAAAATTGTGTTAGTGCTTTGTTTTCTGAAAAAATTTAGAGCTTCATGAAGATCTGTATCGCATTTAGTATTTTTTATTTAAAACATCAAGCAGATACATATCTGCCGTAAGCAAAAATAGGTTTTTGAAAATTAAATGATGTTGAAAAATATATGTATTTTTGAAAATTATATTTAGTCAAAAATCACAAAAATGATTGACTACACGTGAAATGCGATTATATACATTGCTTCCGAAAAATTCAAAGCGCATAAACCTTGTGCTGGCGTGACATTTCGGAAAATGACAGCTAAATCATTAGTAACGGCAATTCTTGAAACATAGACAAGAGAGAACACAAATAAAGTAATATACATATTTAAATAAGGTGAACAATATTTTCGGAGCATAAACTCATGCATATGTATATGTACATACTTATATACCATGCATTTTGAAATAATGGAACTAATGATAAAAAGTTCAACCTTTAAACTCGGGTTAATTATTATATTTCTTTCCATAAAAAATATATATATTTTAAGGGCAACAGCTGGAAACTGCAATTTCTAAAGACTTAAGAAGTTACATAGTTTGTGCTACTCGCCAAAAACAACAAAGAAAATTATTTATTACCTTAGCTTCCTACTGATCTTCGACTGCGTTTGTCGGCAAAAAATTTAGAGTCGAAAAGTCGAAAAACGAATATCCTCATATCCGCTGAAATTAGTCAAATGGCTTGGAAAAACAAAATAAGTGCCAAAGTAAAGAGTGACACACACATACATGTACAAGTATATATATGTAATCTCTTACTGCAACAGACAAACGCTGAATGGCGAACTAAAAGTGATTCCATATACTAGTTAGCCATAAATCGCAATTCGAGTGTAAACAGATTTGTTTGTTTTACCTCGTCTCATTTGTCACACAAATAACGCTTTGGTATCATATTCGAAAATGCCAAAACAAAGATCTGATGACAAAAAAAACGAAAACGAAATGAAACTAAAATCACAAAATCACAAAGTCTACTTTCGCTTGACTACGTGTAGCATCTTTCAAGTGCCACAGATCACTTGAGCCACTTGAGTTACGCCACACGTTTTATCCACACACACACACTTACAAACTTGCCATCACACATTTCCCCTATCACTTCAAGATGTCACCGTTATTATGTATTGTTGTTTTAGTTGGCGCTGGTGTTGTTACGTTTGTCACTGTGGCTCGGCAGTCCTGTGAAACTCATCTATGAACCGATCGTGCCACAACCGCCGCCGCACCGCTGAACTGCCACTGCACAGCAACATGCGTGCGGTAGGTCTTTCGGCAAATTTTGAATGGTTTATCGATTCTAAGTGAATTGAACTTGTAAGCAGTAAATCTTCGAGTCTGTACGCCGGTCTTTACCCAAAAATTACCTTCTGGTTGATGGTTTTACAGCCAGCACCGGTGTCACATTGCTCTTTTTGACGTTTAGCAGTGACCCATTTTTGTGATTATCTGCATAACGGATTTGAGTGAAGGAGTTTAAATTTACATGTTGTCGTGGAGTTGTTTTTGTGATGCACCGGTGTCAATTCTTGGATAGCTAATTTCACATTCCATTGAAATTTGAAGGCATTATGTTAATGAAAATTTTTTATTTTATAAGATGAGGTTGATATACAGTCGTTTCTTCAATTATTTTTAATATTCAAAGTGCTGTCCATCTAAAGCTATAGCAGCTCCCATCTTTCAAAAAATTTGGGAATTATATCCCAAGAGAACTGCGCTGTGGTCAATAATGAATCAAGCCAATTTATGATACGCCTTGACCAAAACAAATGGTAGTCAGATTTGTCAAAGTTTGGGCTATAAGGCGGGTGAGGCGGCAAGCACAAAATTCGATATATTTGAGTGAAAAAATTATTGTTGTTTACTCTTCAAGTGAACAAAATTTATTGAAAAAGAAGCACAAAGACAAGATGGAGCCTCCAACGCAAGTTCGGATTATTCGGATGTCTTGGCAAACCGTACGAATATAGTTAAAGAACCAATTTATTGGGCGTTAGCGAAGAGTACATAAACGATCGTTTAAAGAAATGATGACAGATCCCGGTTTGGCTTAAGATTTTTCAAAATTTTTTACAACTTCTGTTTAATTACATATTTCAGCAGATAAATTAATTACTATTAGCATAGTACTTAAACCAAATTGAAGTCACAAAACCCTTGAATTCACACAAGCTTCATACTTTTTTGTATAACCGGACTCAATTTTTTTCTAAATCTATTCGTTTTAGGTCTACCTTGAGAATTATTTTTTTTTTTAATTACAGACGCCGCTTACATGGTTATAGCCGAGTTAACAACAGCGCGTCAGTCATTTCTTCTTTTCGCTATTTGGCATCGTTTCTAAACTTGATTTCTTCATCGAAGTGGTGGTCTTCTCCTTCCTCTGGAGTCTTCTTTTCCATCCAGACAACATGACCTTGCCAGCGCAACCGATTGAAAAGATTGAAGAAGTCACACGATAGGGAGTCTGCTTGTCTGAAACCTCGTTTGGTATCGAACGGCTCGGAGGGGTCCTTCTCGATCTTGATGGAGATTTGGTATTGCCAAGTTCAGACCTAGCGGCTTAGAAGGAGTTCCTTTGCGTGTTGTCGAAGGCGGCTTTAAAATCGACGTAGAGATGATGTATATCGATCCTGCTTACACAAGTATTTTCCAAGACTAAGAAAATCTGTTCTGTTTGTTCTAAAGTGACTATTACCACCTAAGTTTTCCAATCCCATAAATATGATACTTAAATAAGTAGGTAGGAAAAAAACTATACAATCCTCTACTCAAGCTCTCTGATCAAACAAATTCCAATAACACAGCGCAAACTAGAACAAACTTCTTTCATAGTGCAAACGGTAAATTATCACAATTATTTTAATTATATCATTATTTCAATATTATCTTAATTCCCGAGCTTAAGGTTTCTAGTTTCTAATTGTTAAATCTCTATATAAAATCTTATCGAATAGCTCGTTTTAGTAACACCCATAAATTTTCTTCGATCATCGTATTTTTTGACAGGAGACAATACACAAAAAGTGAATTTGTTTCTATTTCAAGTTCAAGTGGCTGTGCAATCTTTAATGTCGTTGAGTCGAGCGTGGCACCCCTTTTAAGCAAAGCGACAACACGCTTATACTATTTCAGGGACGCTGCGGTCGGGAGGAGATCATGCGTGCCTTCATGGTTTTGTGGTTCAATACGCGTGTGCAAAGAATACGATTGCCTTATGGAAGAAACATTGTAAACACAAAGTATTGCCAGCACATATACATACTTACACACCTACTAAACAATGTTTGCATATGTGTGATTGCTACAACAATGTAAATAGGCGTCTGCACAAGTCAATGTGTTAGACACGCCCACGCTTGTACAAGAAGTACTTGAGTAGCTATGCAACAGTTACTCAATAGAAAAGGAAACGCCTTTGAACTCTAGTACTTGAGGTCGCTTTTAAGACACCTTTTTATGCGGCAACATTTTTGATTTTCGATATACGGTTAATGTTGGATTAATCGGTACAAGTCATATTTCAATCGTGCCAAGTTTAATGTGTTTTGAAAAAGAAGTCAAGGTTTCAATGATTGATTTCTAGTGCGGTTTTTAAGGAAACGAGTATAATTATTGTATTTTACATACCACTAATTCTCCAGGATCTGTTTCTTATGAGTTTAAGAAGCAGAATCTGCCACGAATCAGTAGGAGGCAAGATGAGAAAGAGGGTTTGCCCTATTGGAATCCTGAATATATATAATAACGAACAGGACCTCGGAAGATATGACCTATTATTAAAAATAACCACAGCAGACGAACGAAAGAATATGATAAAGCATCAAAAGTGTTGCCATTGCAAAGCCAGGTTCGGTGATTATTAATAGAACAAAATTATGGATTATAAGGTCCAGAACCAATGCAGTGTTAAAAAAAGCACATATTATTAGGGCCCAGATGTGCACTTTCTGAGCACCCTGTTTTGTTTTTTTTAAACCCAATTACGCCTGCAATACCAAGCGGAAAAACGGTAGTTAATTTCGGAGGGGCAAGGAAAGGATACGAGGCGAGAAAAAGGTAATAGGCAAGAAAGAAGAGCTTAACACTCTATTAGGCAGTTTCCATATAATTTAATTATACCCTGGCCGAGTTATATTAAGCTTGCCACGAAGTTTGTAATACCGGTAATGAAACGCATGAAATCCCATGAAATAACGGGTCCAATTAGTGATAGAATTCATGAACCTTCTTTTTTGACAGATCCCGTGTGACGCGTGTCAAGCTGTTATGTTACTTTTGTTCAGTATTGTTTGTCATTTCATCATGGAAAGACTCACGCTTGAACATCGTCTACAAATCGTTCAACTTTATTACAAAGACTTACGTTCTGTAAAGAATGTGTTTCGGGCGCTTCGCTCAACTTATGGTCAACATAATCGGCCTACTGAGCGTGCTATTCGGAGCACAATCACCCATCTTGAGATCCCGCATTAATTATTGGATAATATTCGACCGAGTAGACTTCATACAGAACGCAGTGAAGGGAATATAGTAGCCGTAGGTGAGAGTGTACACGAAGACCGTGGAAAGTCGATTCGGCGCCGTTCGCAGCAACTTGGACTAACGTATGGAACGACTTAGCGCATTTTGCGTCGAGATGTTAAATTTTAAGCGTCCAAAATCCCTCATTCGCTATGTGCTCTTGAATAGTTCCAAGAAGAACCGACGTTTTCGAGCCAAATTTTGTTCAGCGATAAGGCCCATTTTTGGCTCAATGAGTATTTAAACAAACAAACTTGCCGATGAGAACGTAACCATAAATGGCAACCGTTATCGCCCCATAAACCGACTATTGGATGCCTGAAATTGAAATACTGATCTCGGAATTGAAGATATTGATCTCGGCAACAGTTGGTTTCAACAAGACGATGCCACTTCCCACACATCGCATCATTCAATGGATTTATTGAGAGAACACTTCGGTGAGCAGAACATTAGGGAATCTTCCCAACGATAAAAAGATCGAAAAGTAATCATCTTTTCTAATTTACAGCGAAAAACAACCTTTCATTCCAAGCTTGCGTTATAATATACTCCGTTCACTATTATTGCCAAGATTGTACAAAAACCTTTGAAAACACTTAGATAATTTCAACACAATTTGAGTACAAGAAAAAACAATGATCTTTTGCCATCGACCCGATTGTGCCACATTTCAAGCAATCTCTCGTTTTGCACTTGCCTCCTGCTAAGCGTTGACAGCGTTCGCCAAGTGTGGACGCTGCATTCGATTTTGCATCATACATATATATGCGGCATGTGTATTTGTGAATGTATGTGTGGCACCCCTTTGTGACAACCACTGATAAATGTTGTAACTACTGTCACAGCTACTTACAACAAAGTTAAATGGCATTTTTTTACGAGGCGTGAACAGCAAATTACGAAATTTATGCATTTTTATAGCGAAAAATGGACACATTTTAAGCCTCTAAGTAGTCGGCAGCTATGTGCGTAAGTAGGCTTGTGTGTGTGGCGGGTATTTATTTATTGTTTCGTTTTTTATAAAGTGTTGCTGGTGCGTCGCATCATTGCTGCTGACAATTTCAGCAACATTTATTTCGCACAAACACTCACACACTCGGCATATACTTAATATTTATGCCGTTTGTTTTAACAATTTATCAATGTACTTGTTGCATGCGCTACCATAGGAATCAAAGAATGCACAACAAATTGCGGCCACCGTTCATTTACTTTAGCTCATCAATTAGCGCGCCACGCATAATGGCATGCGCCAGCACACAACCACAACAAAACCAACTACAACTACTTCTGGTTGCTCACTTTCGGTTATACTTGGCGGCTGGCTTCAACATCATTGTCACAACACCCGGCAAGGCGCGGCAATGTTGCGGTTTAATTCATCGGAAATTGAGCGCGTAATTCAAATTCAAGCAAACAGCAGCAGCCATCGAAAATTTATAATCACATCCAATACGCTTGGCAGTGCAAGTCTATTTGGGCTTGCAATAGGAAGTTAAAAGCAATTAAAAGTGGAGGCGCTCTGGCTGCTGCTCGCAGGCACCAACAACTGCAGTTGCGCCTCTGGGTGTCATACAAATGCAGTCTTCATATGTGTATGGTATATGCACTGCCCTTTCATATGTTGCATGCTGCAACATTAACTCTTAAACCATAAGGTAACTTCATTGGCTCGATCCTGCCTCTTTGTTGCAGCTTTGAGAGTGATGAAATGTTCGAAAATTAATGCCATCGATGACGTGAATGAAATGTTTTTCTCTTGTTTCCTATTCATAGGCATATGCAAACAATAAAAGCAACTCCGCGCACATACACAAATACACACATACATATTCATACAACTGCATTTGATCGCGTGTGTGACTTGCCGCCCTCAGTTGCTTCCAATTGGAAATGCCGGGCACAATACTGTCGCTCCGTTCGACTCAAAATAGCAATGAAATGAAAGAAAGACACATAAAAGGGACACCAGAAGTTATGAGAATATTATTGCCAACTGTTAACAGATTTGTGATGCGTTTGGATGCTCGTATGTTTTTGTTTGCTTGCCCTGCTGGCGGAACTCATACAAATTTTCCTTCCTGTTTGCTGCGGAGATCAGTAAGTGGCTTTGTTGTTGTTGGAGTTGACAAAATATTTTCGATATTGCGGTATTGAAAGTTTTACGACTAAACTTTTCGGTATATTCAACTAAATATGGAAGTGTTTGGAGTAGCAATTTTGACATTCTTCGACTGGATACTCATAAAACGGAGTACATAAATATTTTAATACTTAATTTCGGTTTCGATGAAACAGCTTAATATATAAATCAGATTGCTTTATTTCGAATTGCAGCTGATTATATGATAGCTTAGATGTTGGTAGCTAATTTAGTTGTTGCTTTGTTCGAGGTCTTCTTATAAAGCGTTAAGTTTAAGGGTTATATCCATTTGCAAGTCAGAAAAGATACTTTTTTTTGAAAAAACGCCGCGGGCGCAACGTCTTGGGGGGGCGGAAAAACGATCTTCGCGACGTGACACTCTCACAGTTACTCTATGCTTTGAATGTAACAAATACTTTTATTTCTCCAAATTTTCAAAAATGGTATTTAAAAACTCCAATTCGGGCAAAAATTCCTGAAAATCGTGTCAAAAGTGCACAAGATATAGGGCGAAAATGGGTTTTTTCTATGGCTTTTAATAAGATGTCTTGTAAATTTACTATCAATTTCCTCAAAAACCGTATTGTAAGAATTTTGGAACTCGAAGACATTTTGTAAAAATTCACTTTTGTTCGAACTACCTCATGAAACTTGTAGGTAGGTAGATAAAGGGGGACGGCAGAACATTCTTGGCCCCGGGCGCCCGAAGTTGTAGCTACGCCACTGTGAAGAGGCATTTTTTTATTTTTTTTTAATAATCGGAGACTCATTAGGAAAAATTTTGGGTTCGCTTGATTTAATCGATGGCCAGGAAGACTTCCGAAAAAATGTGGCTGGTAGTCAGAAAAATATTTCTGCTTAAAATTATTTTGAATTTTGGTTTTCCAAAGAAAGTATCTTGTGAAAAAATTTACACATCGAGTGCCAGAAAAATAAAAATTAATACGAAAAATCATATTCCTTCAATTATTATCTGACGAAGATATCTAAACTAAAGTCGTGTTGAAGTTTTACATCGAACGTTTCGATAAAAACGTATTTAGTGTTTGGAAACCGATTATACTAAGTTAAAAAATTCTTGTTTATAAATATCGTTCGTATTTTGGAAACATTTTGTAGGATCAGGTGCAAATCGTTTTTTTTTTTGTGAAATTTACGAGTGGATGTAACCCATTAAGAAGAGAAAGCGGCAGATAGACGTTTGTCATTATCACTGTGCCAAATACTGTTCCTCAAACGTTTCCGATAATTCTAAAAATAACACTATTAGAACTTTCGGGAAAACCTACTACTCTTTTTTCTATTTTGAACTTCATGTTTTACGACCAACAACAGCTGTATTATGTTTATGAAAGGCTTTGTGTTCGTTTCCACGGCTTAGTGCGTTAACTCATATTCAAAGTAGTACTCATATTCGTACAACATCAAAGAAGGTGAGGATAACTCTATTTTCCAGAAGCTTCTCATTTTCAACTCGAAACCCATCTGAATGGATTAAACTAAGCAATTTTATCCACTTATTTAAATAAAAAAAAAAACATCTTTACTTTTTAAACATATCTCACATTAGCCTTGCTTTTGAAAATACCTTTGGTGGTTGAAAGGAAAAAGTATATCTAATTTTTATAAAAATATTCTACTTCGCTAGCAAAATTCGACCGCTGTTCATTGCTGAGAAATTTGGAATGCAACCTATTTGAAAACAAAAACAAGAAAAAATTAACTTCGGCTGCACCGAAACTATAATATCCTTCACAGGTGCATTTGCTTTACCATTAAAGACTATAAAATGATCTTTATCTTGATTTTGATCGGTAATTTTGTATGACAGCTATATGCTATAGTCGTTAGATCCAAACAATATGTTCGAAGATTGTGGTATTAACTTGGACAATAATATCCTCCAAATTTCGTGAAGATATCTTTACAAAAAAAAAAGCATTGATTTGAGTTGGTTAGTTTGTATGACAGCTATGTACATATATGCCTTATTGGCCCGATATTGGCTGTTCCGATAGATGAAGTTCTTGGAGAGAAAAAGACTTCTGAAAAATTAATTTAAAAAATCGTGGGACTATTTGCCGTATATAAAGACAGACAGACAGACACGGTTAAAATGCGGCCTTTTTTCTCATTTTCTGAGTAGTAATGTATATATTTCATATACCAAAAAGTAGAAATTTCAACAAATATAAAGTCTACTGGCTTTTTTTTAAATATCTGACACTTTGACTTGAGATTTTTAGATTAAATTTTTTTTTTTTACTTCTAAGTCGATATAAAGTTTCCTTCCTAATATTTTAAATTAAAAAATAACTTGTATTTGGGACATAAGTAGGTAAGTTTACTCAAAACTTCAACAAAGAAAAATTGTATATAATAACTTATCATCATATCTGTAGACACATATATAATTGCAAACCTTATTTCTGCTAATTTGAAGTCTACGTCTACTTCTATGAATTTATGCAATTCTAAAAGAATGTTATAAATTGTTAGAAATCACTTACATTTTTGTATTTCGGATGTTGCTAAGTAAACAGTATAGCACCTATTTACAACATAACACTTTTATTTACATATTTTAACTTGAATACCAAAATATAAAATTTATTAACCGTGAAAGCAAGCATTGAAAAATTCACGACTATTTCCGCCAATTTATACAACAACAATATACGATCCACAATAATTTCTATTCCCACCCATGAGATAGCGCGAACTTGGCAGCACTGAAAATACCAAAATCAGCTGCTGCTACTATCATCCAACATTTTACTACTTAAACGTTTGTTTGTGAAATACGCATAATTTTTGGCAGTAATTCTATTCCTAAAAAATAAAAAATAAATAAAATGAGTGAACCATCTACGCCAAACACACCTGGAAGTCAAGCGCTTGTGAAACTTAAGGAACGTGACAAGAGTTTGCAAGACTTCAAAGTTCCTCTGTCCGGAGCAGTGCGCAAAAAAACTAAACAAAAAATACTCACAGAAGAAATGTACATCGAAGAGCTTTCTAAAATTATTCAACGGGATTTCTTTCCACATTTGGATAAATTGCGTGCACAGAATGACTACTTGGATGCGATGGAGCGAAAAGACTATGTACAAATGGAAGCGATACGTGCCAAATACAGTGGTCGCAGACCGACCGACAGGAGCTGTATGTAAAAATCTTCCGCATATATATATATATATATATTCTATAACTTATTTTATATTAATTTACAGCAATGTCTCCAGCTACTTTTGAGACACCAGCAAGTGCGAATGGAATTGTGACACCGCGACATGATAGCAATGATGTTTCAGACACACCCAAATCCACTCTATCTATTTCTTCTAAAACATCAAGAATAGACGACGGAAATAAATCTATATCAGACAAACATTCATTGGATTCATTTTTACAGCATTACACCAGCGAGGACAATTATAGTTTCCAAGAAATCATAGATACTGCTGACGAGAAATTGCGACAAAAGTTTGCAGTGCTATATAATGAAGAAAAGCTGTCAGCAGATAAATTAGCACGCGCTTTAACTTTGCCGTCAATTGAAAAACAGTTTGAAGAACCCGATCCTTTGAGAAAGGTAAAGCATGTATTTACGATCATATAGCTTATATAATATTTTTTTACAATTTTCTATTATTTCAGATTGAAACTTGGTCGTACACAAATAAAAACTCCATTATGTACATCCCTGATGGTGTCGAACTTACCGAAAGAGAACGTGTGGAAGCTGCAAAACGGCGCGAAATAATAAAGCACAACGCTACACGCCTCAATTCAAATCCCTTCGCTGAAACACCCAATCAAAAGGCAAACAGCGAATTAGTTAAATCCCAATCACAAGCGCTTATGAATAAAATTGGCTTAGATGGCAACGTCATAACACCCGGAAACGAGAGTGAAGGTCCACAAATACGTGGTTTCAATCTAGTGAAAACCCCTTCGCCACGTCCAGGTGAAGCATTTTCTCCACTCATGACGTGGGGTGAAATCGAAGGTACACCCTTTCGGCTTGATGGTTCTGACACACCAGTACGCCCAAATGTGGGACCTGCTTTCACAATCACTGAAAATTCACGACGTGAAAATATTGCTTTGGCTTTGGCCGAAAAAGTTGGTGAAAAGATGCGTGCGCAAAAGCAAAGGGCCGCTGATACAGCACGTAAGAATATTAATTCACCATTCATACGTTCAAATATGGAACGATTGGCATCAATGTCACCGGCAGCAAGACGACTAGCCACTTCCAAATTAGGTTTAAATACAACACCGCTTATGCCCACACCGCAACGTACACCAGGCAAAGCTATGCACAGGGCCTCACCAATGTCAAAAGCCGCGAATTCCCGTAAAACACCATCAGGTAGCGCTGGCACCAACTCCGCGCCAAGCACGCCGAAACAGATTAGTAGTGGCAAATCAACACTAACCGATGATTTGCTGAAAATTCCTACAAAACGATTGCGTGCCTCAGATTTCTTTTAAACTGGTGCATATTTGCGAAAATGAATGGAAATTATATAAATTAGTTTACAAGTAAGCGCACAAAATCGTATGTGTGGTAACATAGGACACGTTTACTAAAACACTAATAAGCATATTTAAGAATAAAAATAATTAATGAAATAAGTAACGATAGTTGACTAAAAGAAAATCCTTGAAACTAAACTATTATAAACATAATTGTTTTGATAAATAAAACAAATTTATATTAAGTTCCGAAAATGCTTTTCATTATATTTATTTATAATTTATGTACACCCGAATTATTGTAAATATTTTGCACAATTATTTAAAGCTAAATGTAAATGTTTGCTAAAATTTGAGACTGGCCTAAGTAGCACTTTCCTGCATTATATTGTGATTTTGCATATTTGAATTGTGTTCTCTCACTCATCATAGTAGTCCACATGATCACCGGTTTTGAATTTTTGCTCCTGTAGCACCTGTAGGAATTTTGCCGTTGTTTGTTCTGGAGTTAACATTGTTTTGTTATCTCGTTGCTTTTTGAAAAGACCAACCAATTCTTTATTGGTTGATTCTCGCTGAACCTGCTCCGTCATTTCCGTATCAATTGCACCTGGCGCATAATTCAATACAACCACATTATCCAATGCTTGTTCGGTGGCGAGAACACGGAAATACATCTCTCTAGCTGCCTTGCCGGAACAATAGAAACTCATCGATGCAAATGGTTCAATGCCACATTTTGATGTTATGTTCACCACCACTTTGGGTGTACCGCTAAAAACACGGAAAAACTCACAATTCAGCGAGATCACAGAGAAAACATTCACATAATAATATTGTTGCCAAACATTGGCGTCGGACACGTCCACGGCACTTTTCGACACATCACCCACTGTACCAGCATTGTGTATGATAAATGCACGTTCAAAGTCGCTTATTTTTACTCCTTTCAATGACTTCTCCAACAGTTCGCGGAATTGCGTTGCTGTGACGAGACTCAGATCGGTCGAGTAGGTATACACTTTCACATTATTACCCAATGCCTCGATGCTTTCTTTTGTGTTTAACAAACCTTGTTCGCTACGTGCCAACAGCACGATTATAGAACCCGGCTTCAATTTGGCTGCAACTTCAATGGACATACGCTGTCCAATGCCACGTGATGCGCCTGTTACAAATAGATAAGTACGTTTTTCCAAATCCAAAACCATTTTCGCTTGATTTTTCTTGCTTGTAATTTATTTTGTGTTTATATGTTTTTGTGACTGTTTGGTGTGAAATTTTTTGAACTGCACTTATTGAGACAAGTGATGATTGTCAAAATATTACAACTTGTTGCACAAATTTGAAAAATGTTTGCCTTCTCTGCCAGCTGTTTTACGCTACAATGAGTTTAGCGGTTGACCTTCGTTTTGGTACTTCACCAACAGCAATAAAATTCACGAATCTCACTCCAAAGCGCAGCTGCCAAACCAAGCTGAATCATAGCACACACGAGTATAGGTATCTATAGCAAAAGGGGGCCGCGGTGTTGTAAACGGTCAATGCTTTGAGAGTTATTGAGTAAGCGCGTTGATTGCACTACATACATACTTATACACGTACATACACATGTGCATGAATGAGTGAAAAGTAATCTTGAAGCGATTGGCTTTTAAAGCTAAAAGGTTATCATTTTCAAATTTAAAAGTTTTACACATTCTTCATACATATGGGTATATATTCATTAAAGCGGGTCGTTATTTTTTAAAGTCGCATATGTGATCAATATGGGTCGAAAATATATTGTCAGCTTGCGAGATATTCCAATGAAAATTAATACATAAGTGAATTTTATATTCTTTTGATTATTTGTCGAAATCGGACAACTATATCATATATGTATGTATATCCCATACAACTATTTTACCATGGAATAATACTGAACAACAAGTTTGCATGAAATTGTGCTTTTCTAATTCCAATTGCGACTACGGAATTGTTGAAAATGTTGCAGAAGTTTCTTGGGGAATACAACTACTTGAAACTCGTCGAAAATTAGCTTCATGAGAGTCGTCCATCCTTCTGTTAATGACGATAACATCGAAAAAGTTAAAGAAACTGTGCTTGAAAATCGTCCAACACGACGATTGGTTAATGTTCAGAGTAGATTGCGTGTCAATGCTAGATTCCTTCAGTTAGATCTGAATCTTTTTTCACACGTCGTCAAGTAGAGGTCGCAAAAGAGATGCTTGACAACGTAGATGAGGAGCCTACAATCATCAAACGCATCATTACTAGTTGCGAAACGTGTGTTTATTTATTTGAGGTCGAAAATTACCAACAATCTAGCGGATGGCACACCAAAAATGAGCCGAAACCAAAATTCACTGAAGGCACTTGAGAAATTTTAAAGATGTACAAATGAAATATTTAGAAATATTCACAGGGAGAAGTTTGTAAAGACACTACATAAATGTAGAATATTCTCAATCCGAAATTAATTTATATTTCATGGAACAAGATCTTAAGATCTTAACACCAACAAACAAATATACGAAGCTTTGCACAACTCGATCAAGGTACATAAGTAGTAATTGTACCTAAACCATGAAATAAACATTTGGAAAACTTGTATTCAATTAAATTATTTGGGTCACATTGTTTACTTGATTGAAAAAATAACATTTGGCGCACTTTGAGATATGAAATCAAAATATATAAACAGACTCCAACTTTGCGAAAATTAGCAAAATATAATCAATCATATAAAAAATAAGCACGTCCCATGAAAAATATAAAAATGTGTCAAGGACTTAACCTAAAAAGAAAAATTAGAAAATAATGCACTTAACGAAAAATTCGGGGAAGAAATCGAAGCGTAGATAAGGCGACGTCTGACTTGAAAACAAATACCCAATCACTGGAATAAAAAAGAACAAAGCCTAGATTTCACAGAATTGTCTGTATATCATTAGAAAAATATTTCTGTACTTATGACTTAAAAATATTTATGTATAAACCACATAGCAACAGCTAGACAATAACCCATACAGTTCCAAGTATGCTATTGACACTCGTTTTAATTATTTTCTTTAAGCAGCCAAGAGCACCATTTTAATCAACATACTACATACATACATATGTACATATTATTATTTGTTCCATCAGAAAATCACAACAGGAAATGTAATAACGGTACAGTACACGCATCGCAAAAAAGGTTTTCACTGATTTGAACACTTCGCGGGAGCACACGAGCATGAGTCACTTATACGCTGACAAAACCCAAGTTAAATGTATTTTCAAGATTTCTCGATAATGTATATATAGATGCACGTGAGTGAGGTCTATGTCCTATACCAAAGCTTCTTTTATGTATGTATGTTGGGAATACCTTGCACAGAATTATGTACCTTAGTGGAGTGGGGAGCTAAAGAAAATCGTAGAGCCTTGATTGCTTTACAAAAGTGTTGAAAAGCGAAATTAAAACTAAAAAAAATTAATTATTTCCAGAATGTTTCTGTACCGATCGTATTTCCGAAACATCTATAGTTTATGACAGAAAGAGAAGAGGTCGTCCTCGCATTTTTAGAACTAATGTGTCTAGACCCGAAATCCCCTCAGAAAACAGAACAGAACAATATATATATTAGAGATAATATTCACATGAAAGCCTACCGTCTGCCGCCTGATCATCATCTAACAACATGATTGAGGCAAATTAGACTTAAAAATGCAAGTGGATTCTTGAGTGGCACAGGGTTAGGTTAACGGCCAGTAAAGGACCCTTTCACAGATGAAAATATGTTCCTTGTTAAAGAAGCTTTTAATGAGTAAAACAACAAAATATACCTAAGGATGTTATGGGACGGCGTTACGAAGAGGGTTAACTTTACAAAGAAGCTCGGTAGTAAGGCGGAGTGGAAAGATTCCACGCTCGATGGGACGGGGCATAAAGTGGTAGCCGGCAATGATCTGGACGACGAACTAGCCCACTTTGCGGCAGTGTCCAGGATGAAGGGGCCACAACCATGCATTGCAGTGGGGTCCCACACTTTAAAGGAGCTTCTCCACACGGAAAAAAGTTTGGGGAGGGATCAGCATTTGTAGCAGGCAGCAGCAATGCGACATGCCAAGCTATTTCTGGGAGAGTACAATATTGCAAGGTTTAAGGAAATGATCAACCTTCCCCCGAAATAAATTCCGCCACCTTGTCGCGCTCTGTACTGGACACTGCATGCTCAGGAAGCACTTGTCTAACATGGACATAGTCTCTTGCGCAAATTGCCGGTTCTGCGGTTCGACATGGAATAGGACACTTCGGAACACCTGATTCTGGATTGCCCAGCAATTTGCAGAAACAAGCTCAAGGCCCTGGGTTCCATCGAAGTGGACAGGAATCACTTCACCTCAGTCGCGTCCAGCAGGCTCCTGGAATTGTTCAGGTTGCTGGACCTATGTGACCATATGTGACATAGGGGAGGACATAATAGACCATAGATTGCAGTGCAAAGCCTCAATTTTACTATCTATCTATCTAAATTCGGTATATATATGTATATTATAAATAATATATATGTATGTATATACATAAGTATATATTATGTACATACTTACATATAATTGTACTATATGTATATTTGCCGCGAAAAAAATCAAAATTATGTAAACTGATTGAAAACAATTTCAAGCGCGTCACGTCTCATAAAAATATTGTCATAACTGTTATGAAGGAACAGTGAAAGCTCATATAAGCGAACACCGGGTTATTTTTCGCTCAAGAGGGATATCCCCTTAAGGAACTGTCAGAAAGGTGCGACTTACAAAATTCAAGCATAAACTCAAATAAGCTTTTTCGCCGTAATGTTTTTTTAATTCGATTTAAGTTTGGAATACTACTAATAAATCCTGCCTAAAACAAAATCAAAGAGAAAGAAGACTGCAAGTATTTCGATAAAAATATGAAATAGTACCCATTGTTGAACTTCAACTAGAAGGTATACCTAATTTTTGGAACGCCCGTCTATTAGGGCTTTCACTGTGTCTCAATCAATGAACAAATATGGACCTCAGTCTCCAACCCAATTACGACACGCTTATCAGCTTTGCGCTGCTTATCACTGGTTTCGTGCTCAGATTATTTGCTCGGCAACACGATTCCCCTATGCCTATGGCTGATTCGCCTTTGACTCGATTGTCTGCCTCGCCTACCATATCTACTTTAAAAAGCCTGAGATGAGCTATGTTCATTCTCAGTTCAACTGTGCAGTCTAAGGTGGTCGAACAACTCAACTAATTGACTTTAAAAAAAGTAAATCTTGTTTGAATTTAAATTATTTCATACGCAAAGGACTTACAAATAAAAATTAGTGGTGAAGCGAAGTGAAAGTGCTAAGAAACTAAGTGTTTATAGCAATAAAAAAAAACACAACACAACAAAAACTAATCATGTCCTCAAAAAGACAGGATTTAAGCAAGCGCACATTCTTCATACTAAGTGGCGTTTCCAATGGCTTGGGCAAGTCGTTGGCCATCGAAATGTGTCGCCAATATAGCGCCGGCTCATTGGCTATACTCATCGACGTGTCTGAAGAAAACATGCAGGAAGTGAAGAAAGAAATCGAATTCCTTGAACGTGATATTAACGTCATTTGCTGGCCCATTAAGGCGTGGCAAGAGACCAATGGTGTTTACTTCGGTCAACTACTCGCAGCTATCTTGCAAAAATACACCAATATCAGCTGTGATTTCGAACTCGCATTTATAATACATAATGAGGGCGTTTTGGCCACTAATATATTGATGGAACCTGAGCCGGCAGACAAATGGTTATCCTTCGTACAGGAACATCTCTACGCGCCAGTTGCGCTCAATCAGGCCTTCCTTTCGGCACCACAACTTTCGAAGACCCCCAAATTGGTTATCAACATCACATCGAGTTTGATGATCCGTCCATTCGTTTACAATGCATTGATGTGCTCTTGCATGAAGGCACGTGATATGTACTTCCGGTCAATGGCCAATGTAGAGGGTCGCAATGGGGTCAATGTTATCAGCTATTCGCCGGGCATTATGGAAACACACAAGCCACAATTAGATTTGAATAACAATTTGGTCGATTTGTTGGATTTGAATATTAATGAAAAATTACTGAAATTGCCACGTGTCAGCGCGAAGCAATCATCGCTCAAGTTGATCAATATTCTGCAGGAAATGTCCTTTATCTCAGGACATGATGTCGACTACTACGACACTTTCAACTTATGAGGAGCACTAATGAAATATTATCTCACATCCACTATTCCCAAAATAATGTGTGATAATATTTCATTAAAAATAATTGCTGAATTGTTGACCCGGCTAACTGATGGTGATTTTGCTAATGAAAACGATGATTACAAAAATAAAATAATACAAGAAATTCTTTCTGCTGACATCGAAGATGGCGAGAACGAAGAAGAAAACGAAAAATTTGTTGTTTTAATCTTATGAAAATTTGTAGGGCTTTCAAAGCATACGAGAGTTAATTTCGCACAAAAGTTATCAGTATATACTTGTAGTTAGACACTTTAGAGTTTGAACTTTTCACAGACAAAAACTTTTCATTAAAAACTTTCACGTGTTTTAAAAAATAGTCAAATTTAACTGGTTTGTGCACGAAAGTGGCGAATTGTAGATAAGGTCATCAACTCATAGATAAGGAAAGCACATGTCTTCTTTAATCTCAAATTTATGTATAGAATTAAAAAGGGACTAAAAATTTCAAAGATATGCAATCAAAAAACTTCAATAGTTACACAAAAGTTCACAAGAAAGGCAACTGAGGAATATCTTCGCTTTTTTTTTATAAACAAATTTGGATTCGTAGAAAAGAAACCATAAAAACAATTCAAGCTCATATCTACATTACCCAATACATACAAAACTTATTAGGTCGGTAGGTAGAGTGGCACCCTAACGACGCACCTAGGCCTTTAGAAGGCCCATTATGATACCACCGGGACTAAAGTCCCCTCACTATATTTGCCTCTCTCTGAGCCACCCCGTGCTTTTGATGAACGATAGTTGCAACTCTTCGCATAGAAGATGTTTGATAGTTTCCTCATCTTCAATGTCCTGACAGCTATAGTCGTTATATGACGTTCCAAGTCAACTAACATGTTTGCCTATTAGGCAGTGACCTGTTAGTACTCCTAGGTCCTTCTTATATCATTGGTTTCGTTATCATTCACAGTTCACCGGAACCCATTGCTGGTTTATTATGAAGTAGAATGTTAGATCCACTAAAAGAGGTATTCTTTCACTAACTTAGACGAAACTCGCAAAGACTTTAGTGATCTCTCGCCTGGCTATCTGTATTATATAAAAATGTATTCCTTGTTGTTCGTACATTCCTTGTCAGAGCAAGAAGCAATTCTTTAATTGCTGTAATATCCGCTTAGAAGACACTACAGCAGTCTGGTAGATGAAAAGCGATTTATGTATCTTATTTTAGCAGAGAAGATACCACCTGTCAGTCGGTTCGCTAGTTTCAAATCATCCGGATAGATGCAGATCCTTGTCTACCTCGTCGCTTTCCCAGTTTTCTCGGGAAGGGAAGGCAATATTGGGGCAGAATTTACATTAAACTCTGTAGGGTTTCGGAAATTCTTGGTAATGGAAAGAAACGGAAACTATAAGTATCATAGAATACTCCTTGGCGACTAAAAGGAAGGATTCATTCCCTCAGTCTAAGAGCTGACTTTTCTGCCATGTACTTACAGAACAAGTCTGTTGGCGGTAAGTGTGCAATTACGTTACAGAATTAATTAAATATATAACGTATATGGTACATATGTATATATGTAAATAGTATATGGAACAAGAAACAGTGAAAAAAAAACCGCCAAAAAGCCACGTCGACACCCACAGATAAAGAATCAAGGGTCATATTGCAGATTTAAAGAAGCATTGACAAGTGAAATCGTTTCTACAAATTATTCTTCGTTATAGTGTATATGGTAAACTAACATCATTGACAATGACAATTATATTTAACAAAATGGCGAATTTTACTCAAAACAGAAATGGTTGAAAAACTCAAAAATTCATTGTACAAAGAAACATACAGAAAAGATAAGCAAAAAATCAAAGCGAACTGAGGTTTTGTCTTCTAACAGGTGATCCGAGTAGAGATTTTTTCAATAGCCTTTTTTTTGACAGCGTGCCAAGCTACCATGTTATTTTTGTTCGACATTTTATCGTGGAAAGACTTACGCCTGAACAACGTTTAGAAATTGTTCAACTTTATTACGAAAACTCAGCTTCTGTAAAGTATGTATTTCGCAAGCTTCGCTCAACTTATGGTCAACATAATCGGCCTACTGAACGTACTATTCGCAAAGCCATCAGAGATCTACAGATCTAGCATTCATTATTGGATAATATTCGACCGAATAGACCATGTCTAACATGCAGTGAAGAAAATATAGCAGCCGTAGCTGAGAGTGCGCATAAAGACCGTGGAGAGGCGATTCGGCACATTTCGCAGCAACTCGGACTGACAAATGGAACGACTTGGCACATCTTACGTCGAGATCTTAAATTGAAATCATACAAATCATCGATCCATATTTTTTTAAAATGATGCCGCTGAGAACGTATTCGTCAATGGCGACCCTTATCATGGCATGATAACCGACCATTTCATGTCTGAAATTGAGGTGATCTCAGCGACATTTGGTTTCAAAAGATGGCGACACTTCCCACACATCGCATCAAGCAATAGATTTATTGACAGAACGCTTCGGTGAGCAGATAATTTCACGTCTTGGGCCGGTCGATTGGTGAGAAAGATCATGTGATATCACACCGTTAGACTTTTTCTTGTGGGTATATGTAAAGTCTAAAGTCTATTAATATATTAGAGTCGATTGTCAAGGTTAGCTTTAACTGGAACTCGATCAATGTGTTTAAAGGCTCATACTACGATATATGCTATTGAATTTTGGAAATCAAGTAGAGATTACTGACATTCATCTCTCCGAGGTTCCAGAGGGTTACTTCGAGATTCCACAATACTATAGGTAATAACAACCGATTGGTGATGTTTTAGTTTAACCATTAATAATAAATAGAAAAATCCCCACTTTAGAAAAGCATACTTTTAATACTTTATAATACTTTTCATATAATCTCGTCATTTGCTCAATTGTAATTCAGAAGTTCTAGCTAACCTTCCAGCAAGAAAGTATTAATGAAACTTTTTGACGTTTAGGTTTGTTTACAAAGAGAAACCACGGGGGCACTAGGCCAGCACTAACTTCACTCAGCAGCGAATAAATAAAGCGCTGAAGCTTACCTACGCCAACTTTCAGTTTTTATATACTTGTATGTGTGTATACATGTACTTAGTTATTGCAGAAGACTTGGCTTAGAGCAAAGTGAAGTTTTATCTAATTTAACGAGAATTCGAAGCACGCAATTCTGCACGAAGCAAATGGACGATGCATATGGCAGATTTAGAGATCAGAATAATGGTACGTTATATAAACAACAAACATTTTTAGAACAGTTTCAAAGACAGAACGGCGGTAGACTATGCAAATTCGGAGCTTTGAATGGAAGTAATTTAACGAAAAAAGTGGTTATTATAAACAAATATATACGGTGCGGTAGAAAAGAGTTGACATTTTTTTAGGTCTATATGTATTGTTTATGAGACCACAATTTGTGAAGAACGTTTTATTAAAATGTCACCGAAATCCATATACTATGGACTTTTGCTGATTTTTGTGTTCATTTTAGCGGTGAGTTTAATGAAAAGTGTTAAAAATTCATAAAAAAAAACGAAAATAAATAAAAAAAATATTATTCAAATACGGCTGTTAGGTCGGAATTTTGAAATAGTTTCATTAAAATTATTGAAGAATATCTGTATCTACAGGTGAATGCCGCTTGTGTTTGCCAAGAGAAAGGCGTCGATTACTGTGCCAAGTGCAAGGAACCCACATTCGTGCGGCCTAAACCACGTCATGGCTGTCTCAATCCAGAGTTGGATCTCACACCCATCGGCAACAGCTGTTCCTGCGACAAGCTATTCGTTGAACCGGCTGCATTGCCCAAGCCATGCAGTAATAAAGTACGTGATACTTTTCATTGGTTTCGAAAATGGAATAATTTACTAAAACGCAAAGTACTAGCAGTCATGATTAACGCCAAACATCAATGCATTAAGCGTCTTCATAAACGTCTTACTAATCTAGAAAATGTCGAAACCGAATATTTGCCCATAAGCACATAAGTACTAAATAGTGATTAGTAAATATTTCTACCATAGTTCATACCATAATACCATATACGTAAGAGTAGTTCAACTGTCATCTCACATTCATATATGCGTAGTCCATCTTCCATATGCGTCATTTGACTGTACTTCGTGTCGACATCATGCTCATTCTTTGCTTAACATTATCAACATACAAACAACATCGAAATCATCATAATTTTCGTTGAACGTGCGCTTTAAGTCAACAATCATGCGCTCGTCTCCATTTATTTCTTATCACACACGCACGCGTCTGTCGCGCTTTTTGTTGCTTTACATCGATCCATCTAGTAATAACATCATTCTTCTACTTTCCGTCCAAATAGAAGCCAGCACCGAAAAATTCAGTATGTAAATGCTCAGCGCCGTCGCCAAGCTCTAGTTACTATCCACCAACACCAACAGTTTATGAAACACCGCAAACAGGTGACTATTACAAGCCAGCACCACTGCCATCAACACCATCATTATCGTACAAATCGTCATCATGCGGTTGCTCGTCGGCGTCGACAATTCCTGCATATCCTCTACCAGAGTAAGTCTCTAGCATTCGAGCTCTTAATTCTCTCCTTAACTCATTTCAAATTTCTAATTGAACAGTGCAACTTATGCGCAACCACAAGACAGCACAGTACCAGCCGATCCGATAAGCATAAGTCTGGCTTTGCAGGCTAATAAAGCGATAGCGGTGCCTGAAGCCAAGCTAGCCTATGGTTTTGCGAAGAAGCCGATTGATAGCATGAAGAAAATCACCTTCTCCAATGTACCAGAGGAAAATCTCTTCAAACTGAACAATAATGTTATTACATTCAAAAAACCGAAGCTTACACCGGCTCCATTGTCTGAAGAGGAGGAAGTCGAAGAAGAAGAATTAGTGGACACGGCAGATACCCCTGCACAACTTACGTACCAGCAATTGGGTTATGTGCCGGAACATTTTAAGAATCCGAAATTTCGGAAAGTCAGTACAGCTTATAGTGACGATTACTATTCACATGAAGCCGGTTACCCGTTACCGTATAAAGTGAAGGTGGATTGTGGTTTTAAACCCGGACGCATGGCGGCGTACTTCAAACGAAAGCCACAAAATGAGCCGGCAGCTTATTACTAGTGGTTATCAAATTGCAAAGATAAGAACTTGCTAATTTATTTTCTTTAAATGTATAGTAGTTGCATGTATTTTTTTCATAAAACCCCTTCGTTAGACTAAGTTCGTTAAGGCATTTTTTATAAATAAAATATTAAAAATATATAAAGTAAAATTCCTCGTTACGGACAGTTCTCTGGACATTTCCCATAACTGAACAAATTTCATCAAAAGAACGTTTTCATTATTATTTTCATATGTACAAAAACAATTAGTATAAGCGGTCATACGTTTTAATGACCGGACACGGACACTATTTTATTATTATTTCGTTCAGATTATGTCTGATAAACGGACAAGATTTCATAAAATGTGTCAAAAATCGTGTACAATTTATAGTCCCGGCTGTACATTTAAACAATCCTTTTGGTCACGACCTCATTTATGAACAGCTCCCCTATGGACAAAAACACTGGGACGGTGGGTGTCCGGTGATGAGGAATTTCACTGTAATTGTTTATTGTCCTTTTATTGTGTAAATTTTTTAATGTTTATCAGAGCCGACGAAAAAAAAATTATATTTTGTAAATGAAATACTGCTTATTAGAACAGGCAGGGGATAGAATTTGCCCACGATAAGGTATGCCTGTCGTAAGAGGCGAGTTAAATCCATGAGCACTGCGCCTGTATTTTTGTCTTGCCTGGAAATTTTTGCATAGACTTTGTCAGAAATAGTGCTATAATACTTAGCTTGAAATGATATTATAGACTTTGAATGAGTTTCCTTCTAATGAAAAGACATTTGAAGTTCAAGCGACAAATGTCACCCAGAGGGTGCTCAACTGTTAGTAGCAAAAGCTACAAGGTCTGACCGGAGACTTAAATCTGGTACCACGGGGAGCAGTTAGCTCTTGGAGTTCACTCCAATCTGCTTATGGGTTTGGCCCTTTGGGGAGATTCGTGGTGGCTGCGGATTAAACCTAAAGAAGAACCCAAACAAGGTGGAAAAGGTGTCCCTTCCACCTAGACCAATTGGAACTAAAAAATACGTGCAAAAAGCATTTATGATTTAGGGCGCTAATCAACACATTGTATTGATTTATATGCTTTTTAAAGCACCGTTAAGTTGGGTCATCGCCGGCAGGTACTCACGTAAACCACAACGTTTGTTGTACACGTAAAATCCCATACAAATTAACATTAACATCTCATAATTCAATAAGATAAGTATTTCAGTTGTGTCAAGCTGTCATGTTATTATTGTTTAGTATTGTTTGGCATTTCTGGCTCAATGGATATTGCCGCATTTGGGACGAAGAGAAACCTGAAGAGATTCAAGAACTGTCATTTCATCCTGAAAATCGACGGTTTGGAGTGGTTTATGGGCCGGTCCATATTTCTTCAAAAATGATGCCGGTGAGAGCGTAACCGTCAATGGCGACCGTTATCGCGCCAAGATAATCGACTATGCCTAAAATTGAAATTCGTGATCTCGGCGACATTTGGTTTCAACAAGACGGTGCCACTTACCACACATCGCAGCAATCAATGGATTTATTGATAGAAAACTTTGGTGAAAATATAATTTCACATTTTGGGTAACACTATGTAAAGTCCAAAGTCTATGCGAACAATCCCGCTTCGATTTGTAGCTTAACATCCCGCGTGTCATTCGCCAGTTACCAGTCGAAATGCTCGAACGAGTCAAAATTGAAGACGAAGCCACACCCAACATATGAAAAAGATAATCTTCAAAAAATTAGAGAATCTCGAATGAATTACCCTCTATATGCAGTCAGCGTTTTCAATACGAAATTATAAAATAAAATATAAGCTAGTAAACCGCCAACTCGGGCTGTCAATCTTTCGCATTATTCAAGTACTCAGGTATTTTTATTGTTATCACTTACAATATTTACACCCATTTATTCATAATCGTTTAACAGTTCATTTCATATAAATATTATATTTGTAGTGATGTTTAAGTAAGTAGCATTTAATGCCTACATTTAGGCACAAAAGAGCAAAAGACACGGTATTCATGTACTTTTCGTTACTGATCAAATTTAGATCTTTCACTGAATGTATATTAAGGTCGCTTATAATCGCTACGCCAATAAAGAAGATATTAAGGGGTCAGTAGGGTAATCTTTTTTAAATTTTTTTTTTTTTTTTTGCATTTTCTGTTCCCTTATACCCTTAGAATTAATGCAGAAACCCACTTTTCCATTGGAAGATTTCGAAAAAGGCCCAAAAATAATAATACCGCTCGACGTTCGGAGCGCTCGAAGTGCACACCTGGCACTTTAAACGCATTTTTCTTAAAACACACTTTTTTAAACTGGCGGACATGATTCCGGTCGAACTACTCAATCGATTTTCTTAATTTTTTTTAAATGTCCACAAAATGCCGTCCCTACTAGATTCATAATTTTTTATAATTTATTGACAATGTTATGAGAAAATTTATGTAAAAAAACATGAGTAAAAATAAAAAAAAAAATCTTTTCATTGACCATGATTCTAGTAGGGACGATAACCATTCACGTACTTTTTAAGAATAAATTGTGTTTTTGTGTTTCAGATGATCCAAAATTAAGAAATCGTGTCCGCCAGTGAAAAAACGCATCTCATTCACCCATTTCTCCGAGAGATATCATCAAAAATTTCCAAACAAAAAAAAAAAATGTTTATGCACTCCACGATATACCTCATGATATGTGAAAAAGTTCTATTGTAGAATAAGAATTTCTAGGGAAAAAAATGTCAAAAAAAACAGGCCAGAGTTAAAGCATTTCAACTTTATATCAGCAAAACCATTTTATGGTATTACTAACTTCAACTATCTGCAGTCGAAGTTTGATTGGCCAACTAGAATCTGTAGGCAAAGACTGCTGAAAACTTTTCAACGAAAAATCAAATCAATTCAATACAGTTATTGATCACTAAAAGGTGAAAGAGGTACTAAAATGAACATTAGATTGATTTAAATTTCGATGACAAAAATGTTGGGGCCAAAACTAATGTGTCTTTTTGACAAATGAAATGAAGGAACATAAAACAAACTTTACGTTTCGTTGATGACGATATCTACATATGGTTGTTAAGAAATTTTTTAAATATTATGAGCAGTGTATAGAACAGAAATGACCGAAGAGGAAAATAGTGCTTCAAAGTTTTAGTTTTACTCAAAATGTATATTCCTATGACTAGTTGATTGTATCGACTCTTTATGTTCGAAACGCTTCTCATGGTCCAATAATTTCTTTTACTGTTTTGAAATTGTAGCTTTCCACGTCCAGTTTCAGGATTTTACCCCACGAGCCCGACAATGTTTTTCCCTTTTTCTGTATTTGTAGAAAATACACAAATGAAATAGTTTGGAAATGAATATAAAATAGTTTATTTATCTCTTTTCCATTTTCCATTCATATTTTTCTAAATAAATGCAGTAATGTTCAACTACTAACACAAAGTCCGAGGGCAGAAAGTTTAAGAGTCCGTACTACCACAAAAAAGTTGAAGTTTGAAAACTATTCAACAGATATCCGTCAAAAAAAGGGTTCTCAAAAAATTTCAACTCTCTACTCGCTGCCTCTGGGGTTGTTGTTGAACATTGCTGCGTTTATTTAGAAAAATATTATTAGAAAATGGAAAACGATCGATCATACCAAATTTCAAAACTTCAACCAAAATTCACTCGATATGAAAACCGTAATAGGAGCTCTAATATTGGTCAATTATGGAAAAGTTCTTGACAGATAATGGTTTGAGCAAGACGGCACGACATCTAATACAGGTATTCAACCTAAAGTAAGATTTTTCAACAAGAAATATTTTGGAAATCTTAACTCATTAAGTGGTCGCCAGATCTCCAAATTTGGCTCCCACTTGTTTCACCTTTGACTCTTAAAACAGTTTTTAAATCGCTATGCAAGACTATCAAATGTGTTTTTGGTTAGCTGGGTATTGAACAACAATGACGAGGAAAACTGTAAAACTTTTATGTTTCATGAAATTAATTTTAACGGATTACGAGAAATAAAAGAAAGTTTCTCTCAGCCACGTGCGCTTAGTATTTCATGTAAGAGTTATTTACTATTTTAAATAAATATCTGCTTATTCTATATTTTTCCTGTTTTCTTTCATTACAGTCAGATGCAATGCATGCAAAATGAGCCAACATCTCAGACGGACAAACTTGAGTTCTGGCACTTCCGAATTTCACTACAAAATAACCAAAAATAAACCGTATAAAAAGCGTGTGTACTTGAAAAAAATCGTTGAACTCAAACACCATTCACCACATAAGAAGCGTCGTGCCAGAAGAGCACAGCTTTCCACCAATTACCGGACTATGGTATTATTTCAGCGCACAACACAACGTGCGATTTGTGAAAACTCTTCTTGCCCATGCGAACAAGCGGGAAAGGTCAAGTGAAATTGGAAGCAACACTTTGAACACATTTTACATGTCAGAAGTCACAAACACGACGAATTTAAAAACACAATGCAACGTCAAATATTCAAAATAGATTTAAACCATTTCCATCAATTAGTAGCGACTAGTTGTGATTTATATAAAGATGAATTTACCGGACGGTAAGCAGTTAGTACGTGAAAGTTCCGGTAAACTTGAAGAGCCACTTTGTAGTAAACGAAAAATGGGTTTGCACGCGAAACTAGCGTGGATCGCATTGTTTTTTTGTCTGGGTTTGGTAAGCTGACCAACAACTACAAAGCCAAACTAAAATATAGAGTAATGGACTAATGGACTGTTTTTGCTTTTGTGAAATTCCCATAATACACAATGTAGATTGCTTTGGCCCACTGCATACCGGTTGAAGTCATCTATACCGGTGAAGGCTGTGACTGCCCATCGAAATTGGACTTTTCCGTGAATGTGCCGAGAGTTGCGAAACCGAAGAAATGTCATACGCCTTATGAATACGGTTATAAAGTGGAAGTACCGCGTCAGACAAAGGCGAAAGTTTCGTACAGTATTGATTTCTCGGTCGAAGAACCACGCCCACCGAAACCTACTAAGCCATCCAAATTGAATTTATACGCCAAGGTTGATCGTGTGGCGATCAATAAGGGCGGTGAGTTAACGAATGTGCATGTGTATCTATGAAACAATTGTAACAATTACTTTCTTGAAGATTGTGAAGATAGTTATGCCGCGTCATCTGCGCCGTCCACCTGCCGTTGTGGACAATGCGGCATCTCCAAGCCGTCCTATAGGTACGTATTTAATGATATGGCCACCCCATCACTACCCTGCAAATGTCGGCGACCGAACTGCAAATGCAATCTGAGTCGCGCGCAATCAACTCCATTCTCGCCAAATGCGATTTTTATGGGTAAACCATTTAGTGATTTGATGTCAACGCCAATGCTCCTTGCAAATGGCGGTGGTGAAGGAGATGACGGATACGTCAATAACGGCAGTGGCGGTGCGGAGGTTGGCGCTGTGAATATACGACGTAAACGCGATTTGCATCGCACCCTGTTCGGATCACGTAAGGCTACCAAGGAGCGACCGAGTCGTTTTGTCAAATTATATCACAAGAATTTGGCCGAAACACCACGCCGCTTATTCGACTTTGAGGAACGGAGCAATAGACAACAGCGCCGTCAACAACAGCAAAGCACACAGAAGAAACCGAAACGTAAGGCGAAGAAGCCACGATATACACATCCACGCTCACGTCTTGTGAAGCGTGACATCAAGGGTGAGTACGAACTGCTAGAAAAGGAACGTGAGCAGATGGATCTGACATTGCCTGAAATCATACAATTTATGCCCGAAACATTGCAGCCCGATTTTAAGAGGGGTCAATGTTACTTCGGTTGCGGTACACAACACTCCCATCAGACCAAGTCAACCCAAAATAACCCCAGCACGAACATCAGGACAGACAGCAATCCAAACAGCTCCACGGAATACAGCACGCTAAGTCATGAAATCAACACAGACCAACCGGACGTTACTATTACATATACCGATACAAATACCAGCAAAGGAGACAACATGGCCATAAATATGGATATGGATTCGAACGTAGAAACAGATGCGGAAAGTACACAGCCGAAACAGAGTGAAAAGGAGACCACGGTTCAAGACAGCCTTCTCAAAGAAACCAATGACTCTACAGCAGAAAATTCCATCGGCTCCTCATACAAAAAACGCAATGCAGCTAACTATTACAGCGGTAGGTCAACGTCAACGTCTGAGTCAGCTTACCCCGAATGTGAAATGTGCTTGTCCGCATTACAAAAGAAAAGAGCTTATCGCGCACATTCGCCAACAACGCCACCGATTTCCACTAACCCAAATTATAAGCCGCCACAACAGTCATACCCAAAAACTGTCAATTCAGCAGCGCCGCAACATTCCAAACCGATGTACAAATTACCAACAACAGCGCAACATTACATTAACGATTATTTGGGTCGTAATTACTTAGAAAATAATGGCGAATTGCATGGAAAGACCACGATAATATCGGTACCAGATCCACTGGATCACAATGCTACACCACTGCGCTATGCTGGCGATTTGGAAACACCACCACAGACCTACGCCAGTCAATCATATGGTGCGCCGCCTTCTAATCACGCTCAAAACTATCCAGTGCAACATATTACTGACCAAGAGTTAGATAAGATAATTACCGACATCATTTATAGACATCCAGAATTTATCGACGCTACAAAACACTATGGTGGTGCATTAGTAGATCCAGAGCCATGGCAAGAGCAAGAAACACTATCATTTTTTAAGAAGCTTATCGATGGCCGTCTGAGCCTGTGGTTTGACCAAGAGGATACGTCCAGTCCACATCAACATAGTACAAGCTACAACAGTAATATGCATGATTACGCTATACCGCAGCTGCACGACCTCCTACCGCCGCTGTTACCTATATCCACCAATTACTAGGATATATTCTCATCAATTTGGTTTAACAAATTTTTCGAAAACTTCTCAAAAAGAATCTGTAATTTCTAAACTGTAGTCGTAGTTGTAAAAATGTATGTGGAGCTGCATAATTAGTTTTAATAAATTATACCCAGCAATGTTATTATTAAGCATAAATACCTTTAAGTTTTCACTTAAGCATTTCATTGTTTTCTTGTTCTCTTTCTTGTAGCTATGAACAAGCGGGTTACTGATTTCGCGATTAGCTAAAGTACGCACAGTGCGTAGACCTTTTTTAAAGAATGTGTGCAAAATTTTTCACAATAAAAGTTTTTTATAATAATTAACTAATTTTAGAAGCGTATAAATTTCAATTTATCAATGGTACCATTTATGATTTTTAACAGGTTTCTAAAACGTCACATTAGTGATTTTGTTACAAAGTTTTTACATTTTGATATTTTTAGTGTCTTAATTTCATAGTTTCATGGTATGTCAAATAATTTGGTCTTAGTACACATTTTTGAGGTATCGAAATTTTAGAGGGTTGAAACTTCTTATAATCATAGAAGTTCACAGTATTAAAAAAATTATACTTCATTTTTAATTTAAACAAGTTATCGTGCTGAGAAGTTACAAAGACTTGGTTATAATAACAAAATACAATGACAGGTCTTTATAGCACATGTACAAGGAATATTTTCTTATAATAATGAAACTTTTTTTCTAAAATGAGAATTTTATAATAGAACACATTTTTGCTTCGGCTACATCGAAGCTATAATACCCGCCACAGGTCCATTTCTAACAGCAACTAAATGTACCTTCAACTAAACCAGAAAATGTAAAGGGTTTGCAAGCAATGGAAAACGTTTTGTTAGACTTTTTCAGCCACGTTTTTCTGCAACCTTACAACCTGTTGCTACAGAGTATAATAATTTTGTTCACTAACTATTATCTAAGCGAGGTATATAGTATATAGGGTTATATATATATAAATAATATATGTTTAAATAATTTGGCTCAGGGGATCGCAGTAGCAAGGGGCAAAAAAGTTTGAAAAAGTGGTCACGACAATGCCTTCTAAGTAACTAGTTTAATGCACATATTTTCTAAACTAATTAAGCCACAATAACTAGATTCGCCCACCACAAATCTTATAAGAATTCTTATCGGCTGTGTAAAAGTCGGAAAATAACGCCGCTTACGGTAAAACGGTACTGTTAAAAACTACTAAAAGCGCAATAAATCGATAACTAAATAGACCGGAGATTTAAATTTTACTTTGAGAGGCTTTATGGATCCGACCGACTGATTTTGACAATATATAGTACGTGGCATTCTTCTTATATTCTTATATCACAGTGCCAATATGGTCGGAATCGGACGACAATCACACCTACTCCGTTATGCACACATACAGTTTAAATCCTTGATTCTTTCACTTTCCAGAACACAAATCAGGAAACAATTAATACAACTGAATAAAACTTTGCACGACTAATGCCTTAAGTGTATGTCACCTTATGACCAACAATTTTTCAAATCCAACAAGAATACTTCAAGCCTCTATGTACTGAATATTTCGTCATCCGTGTCTATATTGACTTTTAACCGAAAATATCGGTCAATGTGTGAAATATATAATTGAAATTCAGGGATAATCCTTTTCTGACAATGGTATGTCTGTATGTCAAAAATGGGTTGAATCGGGTCAATACTTCCCTTAGCCCCCATATATTTAATATAAAGATTTTCGAACTCTCGGGTTTCTGCATATATGTATGTGGTTCTTCAGACATTTTCACAATGAAGCAATAACCAATCTAAATACATGAATTAAAAAGCAAGTATGTAGTAAAAGTGGACATATTCTAATAATTTAGTTTACTATAGAGCATTGTTTTTAGTGACTTTGCTTATATTACACAATTAAGGTCTAAAAACTGTTGGAAGTGCTCCAATATGAATTATCGTAATATTTTTAAAGGCCTTATAACGTGAATATGGACGCCAGAAATATATAGTGTACTGAAGAAAGAATTGACATAGGTCGGAGAAAAGACAATTACGGTTGGACATTTATTAGCAGATGTAAACCACATTTGGTAATATTTTAACAGGAAATCTCCAAGCAAAATGTTCAGATGGGACCATTGTAGCATATAGCAAGCTGACCGATCAAAATCAAGATTTTCATGGAAGTATTTTTTGTTTGCTATCAAAACACTTCGTTCGAAAAATATTTATTCTTTTAACAAAATGTTGTATAAAAAAGTTTCGTACTAGTAATATTGAATAGAAGAGTAGAACTCTGTCACATCGTGATAATATATTCATTGCTAAACTTGGAAGTGGTATAACCATTTATTGTGGTTTTTCATTTTTGCTTGCTCGAAATTGAAATCAACTCAAGTCTTTTAGTTTAGAAAAGTACTAGCATAATATTGAAATAAATATAATGATTAATAAAATATAAAATATTAACTTACCGCACATTTTATAATAAGATGCTATGTTGTAATAGTCGAACAAATTGAAAGCAGATCTTTAAATTTTTACACTGGGTCTAAAATAGAGAAAATAAAGGAACATCAATGATTAAATAATAGCATTTGACATTGAAAAGTGGTAAATGGAATAAGCTAGCTTGTACTATTTAATGTAACATTTTGATTATCGAAATTAGCTCAACGTAAAGACTGAAGCACCGACTTCTTCAAGTATGTCATGTGTATAAAATAGTACTTTTCTTATTTTATTAGAATGAAGAGGTATAATCTTATGACAAAACAAATATGGATTAAACCTCTAAGGATTAAACTTTTTATTGAAAAAGCTTAACCCACCTTTTTAAAATCAATTTGAGGGGATGTATACACATGTAATAAGAAAACATTAGAAATTGGATTTATACTTTTGCGTATATATTGGATTGTCAAAAAAGTCTTGCGGTATTTTCGCTAGTTGGCGCTGAAAGCGCGTAGTTCTAGTTAGTCAGGTCATGCTATACCTTTTTGGAAAGCTCATTTCACGCGCTAACTCGTGTTTGATTGATTGTCGTTTCTTTTAAGTCGTTCGTGAGTTATAGCGTCGTAAACATGAAGCAAAATAAAGAGAAAATACAGCATATTTTACAGTACTACTACGATAAAGGCAAAAATGCATCTCAAGCCGCCAATAAAATTTGTGCAGTTTATGGACCCGATACAGTTTCCATTTCCACCGCATAACGATGGTTTCAACGTTTTCGTTCTGGTGTAGAGATGGTCGAAGATGCTCCACGCTCCGGAAGGCCTGTCGTCGAAAATTGCACCGGCATAGTAGCAGCCGTAGCATCGCTCAAGAGCTGGGCATGAGTCATCAAAATTTCATTTCAATTTCAATAAAAAAAAATCAATAAAAATACCGCAAAACTTTTTTGACAACCTACGTAATATAAAATTTATGTACGTTTTATACTCTTACATAATTTGAAGTTGATTCGGCATAAAGTCTCGGAGATATGCGAGTATTTGTAAGATTTTTTTTTACTTAGTGTAATCGGCTTCCAAAACTTATAACGAGTTTTTCTCGAAAGCTGTTCCATTGACCGCTCGAATTGATATATTTCCATCATCTAAAGGGTTATATGCATATGTATGTACATATATAAGTCATAAGGATGACGAGTTGAAATCGGAGTAATTGTCTGTCTGTCCATCCGCTCAAGCTGTAACTTGTACACATGTTTCAAGGCACCATACGTATTTTATATACGGTATTGTAAACGGGCGTAATGCACCACAAATAAAGAACTAAAATTTGACACAACTAACCACAAAAAGGCAGCTATATCTCTCAAAATTACACAGTACAAATCTTTCCGCCTTGATTGTTATGGAAATAGATTACAACATTTGAAGGTATTTTGCTTAACGGTTTTCCTACAAGAGTATAAAATGTTCGGTTACACCCGAACTTAGTCTTTCCTTACTTGACAAAAATAATTTTGACTTCCTGAAATAAATTTTATCACACAAAAACTGTTTTTCGGGGAAGAAGCCATTTTGTCAAAACTAACAATTCTGACTAGAGCTTCGATTATTATTTGTATAAGGTAATAAACGAGAAAAATCTTCCTCAACACAAACACCTTTCTTCGGATACCCACTTCAAAAATCAAAACAATCAAAAGAACATCTTATGACATCTACAGTTATTGCTTTAAAGCCAACTCGGTAGAGTATACTGTACAGACTTCTTAGATATATTATATGATATGTATATACACATGTATAACAATTCATGCGGAAACATTTGTTTTATCTGCTTGCCAAATCAAGAATTAAATTAGAGTATTTTTTGTGCCAAATTTAGTTGTTGCATAATATTTACACACCGTACGAATACGTCTGCAGACAATTGTATACAATTATATGCGCAGCGAAGGCCATTATGCCTAAATTTACGGAAGAATAAAAATGCTCGATTTACAAGCGAGAATTATTCAACAATTCCAAAACAATAACAATTGTGACTTCAAACCATACACAGTAACCCAAGAAAAAAGCCATCACAAGCACGTCTGCTTAGGGAAAAATGATATTGGAGAATGAAAGTGAAACGCCAGAACTGAGTAAACGTGGGGAAAAAAGTGGCTTTTGCTCCGTTGTGAGATTTATGCTTTGAGATGCAAATCAATTCAGATATTTAAGACAATACTTGATAGCGATTTGGTTCAGTTGGAAATATGAAATTGGACTGAGCTAAAATCAGTTGTTGTTTTTTTTTTGCTTTTAATTTTCTTGCTGCGGCACAAGAGAAAGCTATGAAGGCCGTGCGTGGTGAAAGCGCGTGGCGGTTCTGCATCGTTTTGGTGTTTCTGCTGGTGCGGCATGTAAGTGTGTAACTGAAAACAAGAAATGGTGTATATTCAGTTTATAAAAAATATTGTTTAATTAAGTTAAAATTTACCTATCATAAATTTCTCCACTTCAGTCCAGCGCTTTGAATGTCAGCAGCGTTGAAACTTATACACCAGCCAAAAGTAGTGATGATAAATATGATTTCGTTGATGTGGCGCAACAGCACGGTGAAGTCAGCGAAAGTGAGACGGGACAGACATCACGCTTTTTCACTTCCGCTGATGTGGATGAAGCGTTTTGGCTAGAACATTTAGGTGAAGATTTCAAGAATGCCATACATCTACAGGTGGGCGGTGAAGAACGCTGTAATGGTGTCTTCAATATGAGCGAAAATGGCGCCGCTTACAAGGTTCAAGATGAGTCCATAAACAAACCAGTGTTACAAAATGACGTTAAGGCACCCAAAAGCGATGATAAGACTACCGAGGAAAAGAGTAAAAAGAAAGCAAAAGCTGATGCCACCAAGAAAGTACGAAAAATACGTCGAAAACAAAAGTCCGAGCCGAAAACAGAAAACGTTGCAACCACTGTTGAACCAACAACAAACAAAATCAATACGAAAAAAGAGCAAACTCAATCGGATATTACTACGAAGCAGCAATATGGTGGTACTGGTCAATGCTACAATGATGTGGTGGACAAAAACGATTACAAAGACGATTTGAAGAAATATAAAAAATTCCAACATATTAACATAAAATACGCACCTGAATATACTCAAACAACGAGCGAGAAGAAGACCCAATACCCAAATGACACATCAATACTGGATCAGACGCTTGAAGAAATGCCTGTTGTTGTTAATTTGCCCGAGTCGAATAAAATGATCGAATTGGAAACGAATGATGCACCAGTGGTGGTCAAAATGCCACCCGTGATATATCATCGTGAACCGATAAATGTTACAGATCCAGAAAACTATACAGACAACACACAAACACAGAACTCACAACCCCAAGAGGAACAGACACTTGTGGGAGCGCAGACACAGAGCGTAAATACACAATACACACAACATCCTTACTCTGCAATGACATATGAACAACAACAACACTATCAACAATTCGAACAGTACTCACCAAACACTAATTACGCACAAACACAACAACACACACAATATCCATTGCAAATGCAAGCCTCACACTATCCCACACAATACCAACAGACAACACAATATGACCAACAACCACACCCACAACAACAATACTCATCACCAACATCATACTCAGCACCGAATTATTACAATCAGGGTGTTTATCCACCCGATATGGGATCAATGCCCATGCAACAACCAAACGGGCCCTTTGCGACCAACAACATAATGAAATCTCGTTATACGAGTATGTATAATAAACGCTCGGTTCCTTCTTATGGTGAATACAGTATGCAACAGACACAACCGGCATCTACTCAACAGGAGTATAAGAGTAGCAGCGATAGCCGTTCAAATGGAGAGCTCTATCAAGAGGGCTTGTAGTGGCGTTAGCCTTAAATATTAAGTTATTTATCTAAATAAGTTCTTAAGTATGTAAGACTGAGATAATAAGCTAATAAATGAAAATATTTAAAGTGTGGAGTTCAAAATCGATCTTTGTAGGTCAAAAAAGAAAATTATTTGAGTTAATCTCACAAAACGTGAAACTATTACCTTTTACAAGTGCTGAATCGAGAGCGAAGGGTTTTAACTCTTCTAATATGAAAATCTTTGGGTCTTAAACGTTTATGCTGATATTTTTACATATTACATACATATTAGTTTTCAATAAAGTAATTTTTCCATGTTTTAAGCTATTTACACATTGCTTGCCGAAGTGCCATTTGCATTGGGGAAAAAAATTTGATAGAACTCAGTCATAGAGATGAATTTATTAATTTTGACATTTCTACTTACTGTAGTAAGGGTTCATGATATTCGTGTTTATATTAATGTAATTGAGACCGACGACAGAATTGTCTGCGGTAAGAATTCGGTATTCACTTGTAATGTACAGTTTGGTCTTCTATTATCGAGCAGAAGCTATGCGATTAAAATCTGTGTGAAACTCGGTAAAACTGCGACAGGGACGTTTGATATGATCAAGCAGGCTTATCCAGATGTTGCTTTAGCAAGTGATGTGTTTCGGTGGCACCTTTTTGAAGGATCTCGCCCAAAAAAAGGGAAAAATGAGCAAATCCTAGGTAAAAATTATGCTCATTCTCTTTTTTGACATCAAAGGCATCGTCCACCATGAAGTTCTTCCTCCTGGACGAACCGTCAACGCCAAGTTTTACGTGGAAGTCCTCAAGAGACTCAAACGAAGACTCAATCGGGTCCGACAAGACATCGCAGCCGATTGAAATTTGCACCACGACAACGCAGCGGCTCACACTGCCTTTCTTGTGAACAGCTGCCTAAGCAAGGCCGGCATCCCAACGCTCCCGGAGCCGACCTACAGCTCAGATGTGCCTCTCTAGACTTTTTTTTGTTTACTAGCCTGAAAAGGCCGATGAAAGACAAGCATTTTGAGACGATGCAAGCATCATGACCTTCGACTCTCAAGGCTATTCCAGAGAATGCCTTCCGTGACGCCTTCAAAGCTTGGAAATCGCGATGCCAACGTTGCATCGACGCAGAAAAAGCCTATTTTGAAAGGTTTTAAAGAATTGTAACGATTGGTTTAATACATTTTTTAAATCGACTCAGTCTTATTATTTTCCTGTATATACGAAATATAAATGTCAGAGAACATCTCTAATTATGAGTCTGTAGTGTTCACTGTTAGTAGTGGTGACCAACATAATTCCGAAAAACGACAAGCGAGGACACCCGACATAAATTTCAAACTAACTTCTGAAGACATTGCCGCAAGACTCATGGAAATCAGAATTGTCGGCTGACGTTTTCACTTCATGAGGAAACGAGACATTAGTCGTTTTCTTAGCAATACTTTACTTTGAAGAAGTAGTATTTTTTTCTTAAGTATCTGAAAAAAAAACAATTAATGAGAATTTGTATCTTCGAAAGATACAATCACGAATAATTTCGTTCTTTTTAGAATTTTGAAAAACATATGGTATTCGGCCATTAAATATTATTAAGAATTCAGCAAGAAAGCCTTCATAGACTTCAGGTGATATGATGATAATAGAAAATTTCAAAAGTATTTAAATGAAACTTGAAAATGTAATAAGTTAAATGATTCCTAGTATGTCATTGTCCACAATTTTATAAAAATGATTACTTCATCCTCATCCCGGCTGCTGACACCGCCTCCGTACATATGTATGCAGTAGCTTAAAGTTTAAAACAATTAAACCAAGTAGCTTAAAGGTAGAACTCCCTAGGCCTATTATTGGCGGAAGCCTCAACCATAGACGGCTTAACCAGAACCGATCATTGCTGCCATGTAATATTGACAAAATCCCCACTTTCTGTCGGTTGTGATTGCGATCTATTGGGCAACAATTTAACAGCAACCGCCATCGAGTTATCGCGTGCCACATAACTAATCTCCAATAAACTCTAAGCTCATTTCGATTGCGTTATTGGCATTTCACGTCTAAATCACGTACGACAAACCGAGTGAACTTCTCATATATAAAAGCTCAATAACATCTCCGGTACAAGTAGTATTACGACACACCACAGTGAACAGTCCATCGGAATACACAGATCAAAGAGATCATCAAACAATGAACTGCTTCCTATTCACACTTTTCTTCGTTGCCGCACCGGTACGTAAACAAGAATTACACATACGCACACATTTAGAAAGAACATGAAAGTTTTTGGATGAAGAAACGAAAACTCTAACACGAATTGTATTAGTGAAACTTCATGTTAATAATTTTTACTTTTCTCTTTCTACATAAAGCTCGCAACGGCCTCCTATGGTTCGGCTTCGGGTGGCGGTGGTGGTGCTTCCTACCTATCATCGGCCTCATCCAATGGTCTCGATGAATTAGTTCAAGCTGCTGCCGGTGGTGCTCAACAGGCTGGCGGTTCCATTACTCCTGCCAATGCTGAAATTCCCGTCTCACCCGCGGAAGTGGCTCGTCTCAGCCAAGTGCAAGCTCAATTGCAAGCGCTCAACTCCAACCCAGTCTATCGTAATTTGAAGAACTCCGACGCCATTGCCGAATCTTTGGCTGAATCTAACTTGGCTTCGAAGATTCGTCAGGGCAATATCAATATTGTTGCACCCAATGTAGTTGATCAGGGCGTCTATCGTTCTCTGTTGGTGCCATCTGGCCAAAATAATCATCAAGTGATCGCCACACAACCCTTGCCACCAATCATTGTCAATCAGCCAGCTTTGCCACCAACTCAAATTGGCGGTGGACCAGCTGCTGTTGTTAAAGCTGCCCCAGTCATCTACAAGATCAAACCATCGGTGATCTATCAACAAGAAGTGATCAACAAGGTACCAACTCCACTCAGCTTGAATCCAGTCTACGTAAAAGTATACAAACCAGGCAAAAAGGTTGATGCTCCCCTTGTGCCCGGTGTACAACAGAGCTATCAGGCTCCATCATACGGTAGTTCATCATACGGTGGATCATCATACTCAGCTCCAGCACCATCTTATGAGGCAGCACCCACATCATCTTACAATGAAGCGCCTGCTTCGTCATATAGCGCTGCTCCTGCTGCTCCATCTTATGGTGCTGCTCCTGCTCAATCTTATGGTGCTGCTCCCGCATCCTCATACGGCGGCGAAGCCTCTTATGGTGCTCAAGCTCAATCTTATGGTGCTGCTCCCGCTTCTTCATACGGCGGTGAAGCCTCTTATGGTGCTGCCCCAAGTAGCAGCAGCGGCTACGGCAGTGCTCCACAACCATCGGGCTATTAAACAATGCCTAGCTTAGAATTTTTTCAGTCATAATTTTTTTTTACATGTTTTATACATACGAACTTTTGTCCTGTTCGACAATGAAAAAATAAAAAAGCTTTTTTCACACGAGAACCATTGTTTTTTTTTTTTAAGGTTAATACTTATCATTTCAATAAAATGTAGGTTAAGAAACAGCCAGCCAGAAATTGTATATGGAATGCGAAGTTTATTTGCGAAGGAGTAATATTTTCGGACCTTACAGTTACCGTCTTAGAATTTACTGGAGACTTTTCTATTATACATTTTTATATTGAAATATTTTTTCTTTCAAAATTACATTTGTACAGATGTATGTGTCAGACAGATTTCTATATATATTATAAATTAATATTGAGGGTTGTTGTGAAATCTACCAGGTTGAAATAAGAATTCATACTAACAATAAGTTTTAGCGGTTATCATGAATTCTGATATTTTTGGTTTGATCTTTCCATCAAAATTTTACACACAATTTGATCAGTTTTGTTTTTAGAAACTATCGAAGAAGCTGTGGGGCGATAGATTGAAAATATAACGTTTTAATTAATTTCGATTTACCTTTAACTAGGGAAGTACCTGAAGATGTTTCAAAAATCGATTTTTATTAATATTTTAATCAAAAGGCATGTGCTTTAAGAAGTTTAAATGAAAATCTCAAGAGTCGATCTTAGATATTGGAGCGGATAGGTCACTTGAAAGTGTTTGAAACCGCAATTTTTAAATGCCGTTTTGTCCAAATTATGACGGAAAAAGTAGTAAACCTTCATCCAGCTCTGATTTTAAAGAGCAGAAAAGCCTATTTTGAATAGACACGGACAAAAAAATTTAGGGGTGTTGTGGAATCCAAGACAGAATCGCTTAGCTGTCAGAATTGCAAACCAATTCTGATTTTCAATGGTGTCACAGAATCTGTTTGGATTTTCGTCTTTTCGCTCATACACAAAACCAAAATTCGAATGAATAAAGACGTATTTGGATGTTAAATTACGTTTTTAAATCTTCTTTAGATAATCGGATTTTGTTCCAAAAACTCAATAATTAAGACATTTCGTGTTTTATTCTTATGTTTTCCCCTATAGAAATAAAGATAAATTAATTCGTAATAATAAAATAACTTGATTTCTTAACTTACATTTCAAATCTGTGAGCGACTATCTTCTTGCTTTGTTTCTGATAGCAAAACTGATAAAATTGGTTTCCGTGACACCCAAAACCGATACAAGTTCTGTTTCGAACATCAAACCAATAATATCCGAGTTAATGACACCTACTACTTTTTTATAGATTTCAATTCTGATTCCGACAACTATCAGGTTCCACAACACCCCTGATTAATTTTAAACGAAAATAATTAGAAACTTTTGCAAAAAATGCTTTTGAAGCCTCATTTTCGTTTCTATTGCTGAATCTAGGAAAAAAAAACTCTCAAGTGAAATAAGATAGATTTGGTGATTTCAGATAAAAAATTAAAACAGAAATTAAGTATTTTAAGGGGGTTCACGAAACGTGTTAAGTCAGTTTTGACCATTATGATTCCGCTAAAATTCCCCAAAATTTTTCATTTAACTTTTTCATTACTTTCTTCGCAAAAATATTTTTTTTTCATTTAGTGTTCAAAATTTATAAAATTCCGAATATTTTAGTATGTTAATATTGTCCAATTAGCGACTCAGTTGATTGGAATATTGGAAACGAAGATCCAATCTGATTCCGTAACACCTTTGAAATCAATATTGGTTTACAGTTCTGATAACTATGCAAAACTGACTTGACTAGTTAAGTATTAATGATCAAAATTTTGTATTCTACAAAATCTCAAGCTAAGGTTAAAAACCATACGTTTGAATTGTTGATACTTGCCTTGAAAACAATTCAATTATTGAGACAACCTGGTTTAAAATGTGTATTTAAATTTTCCAATTAAAACAAGTATGTAGGTTTGTATAAAAAATCACTTTTTGAAGTATTCGAAAATTTTACTCGAACATTGTCATTTCTGCTTAAATTTCCTTTATTAACGTTTTTTGTTTCGATTCACATCAAAATTTGTACCTCCTGATCAATAAAAGCAAAATACAATCTACAAAAGTCTCTCTGCAAACTTATTTCAAGAATGGTCTGTTCTACAGCCGTTTAAAAAATAAAAATATATTTTCATAACGGCAACAAATGAAATGGGAATCTTCAAAAATACCAAACGAATCATTTATTGAAAAATCTTCAAAAAAATACCCGTGTAACGATAATACCTGTCTATACATATATAGCTCCCTATTTCACAGACAGCATTGCCTCTTTGGATACATCATATACATACATATGTACATAAATCGGGATCAAAAAGCAAAACTTTTGCGCTGTAATGATTTTGGTCGAGGGTTTATAATCTGCTGTGTTGAGGAGCCAAAGGAATCATATGCTTTTTTCGGAAGTTTAGCCAAGCTACTTTTCTCAACTTTGTATTGTCCTACAAATGGCGCTTTCACATATTTTAAAACACGTCGGAAAATAGGAATTAAGAAATATTAGAAGTTTTTCAATAACTACCGAGAATATTTGAAAAAACGAGTTCTTAAATTTCATAATTTGCAATCACACACCAATGAATTAATATATTTGTATATCCTGCGAAATTGTTATCATAAGCGTTTCACGGAAATGACTAATTAACCCCATAATCTCTTTTGCAGCGTGAGAGTACGGCAGGTGAGAGCAATTGACTAAAATGAGTCAGTTCAGATTACTAACACAATAAGATATCAAGACCGGATTGATATTATTGCGATAAACATGTCGAACGAATATCAGCAACAGAAAATCGCAACAAAAATTTGAAGAAAGACAAAATAGCATCGGGTGGCGCGCTATGAACTGCCGCACAAATGTCACGTAATTGAAAGTGCAATATGGCGTAATGCCATCGAAGCATATTTAAACAAATCTTCTCAGCCCATTGACCACAGTCAGCTAACGGTGCTCTTGCCTTGAGAACACAATAACATAACAACAGAACAAGTTCCGCAGATCAAAGCAGCAGCATCACCCCAGTACACGAAAAGCGACACAATGAACCGCTTTCAACACCTGCTTTACGTGTGCGGCATCGCAATGATTGTACGTAGTGATTTTCACCAACCGATATTTACGTATTATTTATATTTGTTTGATGCATTTGGCTAACTCTATGTTTCACTCATTTTCTTTATATACAGGCGTGCAGTACGACAGCCTATGCTTCATATGGCTCACAAGGATCGGCTGGCGGTTATGGTAGCGGCGGTGCTATCAGTGGAGGTGCTGGTGGAATCGGTGGAGGCGCTGCCGGTATCAGTGGTGATGCACTCAGTGGCATCATTCAGGGCATTGGCTCGGGTTCAATCCAAGGTGATGGCAATGGTGTACCCAGTCCATGCGGTAAAATCTTGCCCGCCCAAAGCATTCCCTACTCGTTAGGTCAACGCGCCAATACGGTCAGCTCTTCAATCACCTACCCACAAAACAAGGGTGAAATCCTTATCCATCGTCCAGCTGCAATCATTGTCAAGCGCCCACCCACCAAGGTGTTGGTCAATCATCCTCCACTAGTTGTGAAACCCGCACCAGTTGTCTTGCACAAACCCCCAGCAGTTGTATTGCGCAAGGTCTATGTTAAACATCACCCACGTCCCGTTAAGGTGGAGCCTGTGTACGTTAACGTTGTCAAGCCACCAGCAGAGAAATACTTTGTTAATGAGAAACAACAAGCTGCTTACAGCAGTGGTGGTTATGGTGCTGGTTCCGGTGCTGGAGCTGGTGGTAATACTGGCGCCTCTAATGCTGAAGCCGCTGGTTACCAACTGTTACAAGGTAGCCAAGGATTAGCGGCTTTGGCCAATATCGCCAATGCCGGACAAGGCGCCTATGGCGGTGGCAATGCCGGACAAGATGCTTATGGCGCTAGTGCCGCCCCACAAGGTGGCTACAATGCCGGTAGCTCAGCACAAGGCAGCTATGCTCCAGCAGCTCCTCAGTACTAAAATTTCTATTTCATAGAGAATTTATTGAGGCTATTACCTCAAATTTAGGATAAGGAGTTAATGCAGAAAGAAGAGAAAAATCAATCTTCAGATCGAAAGGTTAATTAAACCTGTAAATTTTTTTTTATACTGTGCCAAAGAGAGCCAATAAAATGTTTTTTATGATAATTGAATATCTTTGGGATTTAATTTTGGTTAAATTAGTTATGCAGAATTCAATAACAGTACTTAAAAGATTCATTTCAAGTCTGAAAAAAAAAATTAAATTAAATTAAGTAACATCGAAAATTTTGGGAGCACTTTACGGTCGATGTCGAGAACTCTTTGTACTCAATGTATTCCAAGTGAAAATATTTTTTGTTTCAGCCAATAGAAATTGATTGGTATGGAGGAGTGTCCAGTCAACTTGAGGTATACACGAACTATTACTGTAAAGGTCTTTGTATATCGAAAAAGGTTTATTAGACAGTTAGTTTATCGTTTCTCTACGAAGTTTGCAAGACATGACAGATATGTATACTTGTATAGATATCGCCCCACACTAGCATTTCCACCGCCCAATCAAGCAAAATTACACGCAACAAGTAGCATTCACGCACTTCCGAAGACTTGGCATGTAAGTTATGGAAAAAAGTAAGGATGGTGGTGGATTCAGCCGCAAACTAACACCGCTATTATGTAGGACAACTAGAGTATAGTTGCGGTTGTACTGGATACTCTATTAGTACTTTGTATTGAAAAAGTAGACAACATTCCTAAACTTACTTTTTGTGACGAAATTGGAATTGACAATATTGGGTTCATTAGCTATTAATTGGAGTTGCTTGAATTTGAAATTTATGTATATTATTAAAAGCTAAGGTAATGCTACGTAATACACCCAAGCTGACATTTGGCTGCTCAGTTGCCAATGATCAGTAACCTGTTGCCATATGTAATATAAATTTTGATCTACGGTTGCTCGGAGGCTACTATACCCGCGCTAGTTGTCCTACATACTGTAATATTGATATTTGTACAACATAAAATATGTCCATTAGCACCGTTAGTTTTTTTACAGTCTCCTACAGAATAACAGTACTAATGTAATTTTAGTGCCACTTGTAAGAGTTACTTATCTTGGCTTCTGAAAACTGTCAGATTTTGTTTTATAGTGTACAAGAACAAACTGGCAGACAGACATTTTCTGGGTTCTTCATTCATAAAATTATAACAAATAAATTTTTAAGTACATACAAACAACCGTTAGGTGAAAAAACTATTATACTATTTGTAACGTTTCGGGGGTACAAAAAGCTAGCAATACCTCTCATTAAACAAACCCTCACAAAACTGGGTCAAATTCGTTCATCAAATAAAAGTAAAAATGCATTTCACATAAAATATTATAAAAATGCGAGCTTAAACATTTGCAAAATGCATTCAGTAAAATTGTAGAACTCCAAACGAGCGCGAATTTTTCGCAAGAATATTAAATAATTTCTTATATCATTAAATTCTGTGAAAACTAAAATAACACATAGCATTCTTATTCACGAATATAAGGTTGGCGTATATGAAAAGTGTTACAAGTTCAAAGTCACTTCGAAGTTTAACAAAACAAAATACAGCAAAAGAAATAAACGAGCAAAAAACAATCAGTTACCAACCAAAGCAAAGAGTGCCACACTTTGAGTCATTTTAGGGCATAATAAGCGTGTTGTTCTGGCGGAAGCTATGAAGCATATTGCAGTTGTTGCAATTTTCGGTTTAATTGCGCTAAATACAATTCTCAAGGTTCGTTTTTTGTTTAATTTTGTTAAATATTTTCTTTTTAAGAAAATGTATATGTGTTGATTTGAAAGAAAGGGGGATTCAATAGGGGCAAGTCGAGTTAAAAATTGTGAAAATCCAAACTTTGTGATTTTAATATTCTACAAGTGTGTCGTGTTGTTTAATTATTAAAATAATTGTATCGGCTGTCCACAGTTGTCGTGATTTGAAATGTCGGCTTCTAATATTGTTTTAAATGAATCGATTTCAAAGAATAGTGTGTTAGAACTACTTAATTGTAAGTTTAACGAAACATTTTGACAGAAATGTCTACACCTTTGCCACTTGTTGAACCACTTTTTCTAAATTTTAATACCTTATCTTTACTGTCTCACAGACTACTAACTTTTGTTTAGGAAATGTATGCCGTATTAAATTTCTTAAGTTTTTTATATTTATGTATTAAAAGTAATAATTCTATAAATCAGGGGTGTTGTGGAATCCCAGACAGAATAGCTAAGCTGTCAGAATTGCAAACCAATTCTGATTTTTAATGGTGTCACAGAATCTGTTTAGATTTTCGCCTTTTCGAACAAAATCAATATTCGAACCAGTTGTTTACTAATGTGACAAAACTTGCAAATGAACACGTTTGGAAGCAATTCTATTAAAGTTTTTAACATGTTCCGAATTAAAGGAAGGTTTTAAGGGATAACATTAATCGAATGAGTAAAGATGCATTTGGGTGTTAAATTATCCATTATCTTTAAATATCCGGATTTTTTAAGAATTAAATAATTAAGATATTTCGTGTTTTATGCTTATGTTTTCCCCTATAGAAATAAAGATAAATTAATTCGAAATAATAAAACAACTTGATTTCTAACTTACATTTCAAATCTGTGAGCGACTATCTTCTTGCTTTGTTTCTGATAACAAAACCGATAAAATTGGTTTCCGTGACACCCAAAACCGATACAAATCCTGTTTGGAATATCAAACCAATAATATCTGAATTCATGATACCTACTACTGTTTTTTATCGGTTTCAATTCTGATTCCGACAACTATCAGATTCCACAACGCACCTGAATGTTTAAATTTCATGAATTACGCAAAAAAATAAAAAAAAAAGTGTAGGAAAGCAATAAATAATCGTTTTGACAAAGTTATCAATTCTTTAGCCAATTCCATTTAGAAGAATCCAAGAATCCAATCCAATACAGAACAGAATTCATTGTTAAATTTTCGTTTCGTTCTTTTACTTCTGGTAGGAGTAATTTTTCCAATTGTAGCCGGCCATGAAGTTATATGTTGATTGCCTTTTATATTTCGGGATTTGGCAACACTAGGGTTTCAATCTGTATACTCGCAATTTTATAATAACGTTTGTAATTTTTGATGGTACACATTCTCAAAACCTTTTGCCATAAGAGCACTACCTGTGTTGTTTAAAGTAACTTAAAATGTTCTTCTCGACCAAGAATGGAATTAAATTGCGAAAATTTTCAATTTTTTACGATGAAGCTCCAACAAGGACCAGTGTTTATCTAAGGTATGATGAATTCAATCGAGGTCGTTGATCTATCTAAGACCAATTTCGGGAAGGTCATCCAAAATCAGTTGTTCCGATTATATGCGCCCCTGATATTGCAAGATCGTCATCTGGTCTATCGTGTAATTGAGATAACTATGGGTATTAGTGGGACTAGCATACATTCAATATTGCATGAACATTTGACTGTAAAAGAAATTTTTTCACTTTGGATCCCACATAATTTGGCAATCGCTCAAAAAACGCATGTTGTTTTTGTAAAGGCAGAATTTTGCGAGTTGACGGTCCCGGACCGGATAACAAATCCGGGTCCGCTCCGGTTACGTACACCCGACTGTCATGGGAACGGCAAAAAACGGCTCGTGTTCATTGGTCGAGAGAAATGTCAACAAAACATGATAACGGTGCTTCGAAACACGTCTATGACATCGTATCAGGTGATCAAAACATGGATTTACCCGTATGGCCCAAAAAGAAAACGCAGCACAGCAAATTCCTAGTGGTAGACAACCTTTTGTTTGCCAGTTGCCTTTCAAAACGCAGGATAACCACCTAGCTCTCACACATTGACTGAAGCAACTATTTTTGACCACTCAAAACATCGAATTGATGAGTAATCCTCCGGTATAGTCTTGACTTAGCACCGAATGACTTATTTTTATTACCGTATGATAACCAAGAAGTCAAAGTTTTTCGACATCTAAGGAGGAGGTTGATGCATTTAAAAGGTATGTTTTGGAGATACCTCAATCAGAGTGGCAAAAGTGCTTCGACAATTGGTTCGAACGCATGCAAAAGTGTATAAATCTTAATGGATGTTATTTTGAAAAACAATAGAGCGATTTTCGATTATTTGTTTTTGTTATCGAATCCTGAAATACAAAAGGCAACCTACGAAGTGAGCATAGCTTGATGTAAAACAAAGGCATACATATATTCCTCTAACTTACGGCGCCATAAAACAATATATTTACAATACTATGCATAACAAAAGCCAGAAATTTATTTCAACCCGATTTTTTTCTTTTTAAAAGAAAGTTTAAATCTAATAAATCGACAGGACATGATAATATTACCACAAAAATGCTACTTAATTGAATTACCAAATATTGCTGTAAATGTGCTCTCTTTGCTCTTCAATGCAATTGAGTTTTTTGATACTATACAATTTCATGGAAAAAGTCGCAGATTAACTTGATATATAAGCTTGGGAAAGACTTAACACAGCCGTCTTCATACAGACCAATCATTCTATACCCTGTTTTTCTAAAATATTTGAAAAAGTGTTCCTCCGTCAACCATGTACATAGGCTGATTTATGGGGAACATACGAACCGATTTACGTATGTATATATTTTATGAATATTATTTAAATGGTATTTGATATATTTTAATAAAAATAAATAGAAAATATATTTACCTTTAATTTAAACGCGGTAAGCTTATTTTCCTCCGTTTTTCATAAAATTTTTTCATTAATATGTATCTCGCGACATTACTGCATTTTTCATATTACATTGGCTATTTCACTTTACTTGATGTACAATATATAACTATAGTGAATATTTAAACAATTGTAGTTAATATCGTATAAGAGCGAAAAATATATCCGAAAAAAACTTGCTTTTAATATAGTTGAAAAAATAAATATCTGAAAAAAAGGTTAAAGATTAGAATGTATTGTTGATCAAAGAAAACCAAAACAGAAGAAAGGAAAAAAGAAAAAGCAGAAAAACAATAAATAAACAACTTGAAATACTACTTTTCGACTTAAAATTAGTTTTATTGACTTTTAATCGTCGACAAACCGTGGCAAAACTTTAAATGTAATACCACAATAGCCACACAAAAACGGCTAAAAACATACAGCTTAAATTAAAGACAATGATAAAATATAAAAAATTATATTGAATAGTTTTTTATCGATACATAATAATATATGTATACCACATTTTATAAACGAAATTACTTAGTGAACGACTCAATACAATAACAAAATTAAATTTTATAAATTTAATATTTTTTTTCTTCGCAGCCGACAGCCGCTGAAACAAGATCTCCACAAGTGATAAGCTTGGATGATAAGCATCAATACACATGGCCAATGAGACGCGCTAAACGTGAGCACATGGGGAAGGCGCAGAGCTTTATCGATCTAATACTAAAAATTATGAACTCGCTACAATTTGGTAAGCCAAAGCGGATTGAGAGTATAACTTAATTGCTGTTAAAAAAGGTAGATAATAATAAAAGTCCAGAGTTTTCTTACGTGCTAAAACGTTTTTTTTTTTTATTTTTTATTTAATTTTTTGTATTTTTTTTAGTTTTTTATAGGGTTATTTGTATTACAAAATATTAAAAGGTATCAATAAAACTATAACTAACATAATTTTTAAGGGTGTTTGAGTATTTTTAAGTACTCTATAATATTGATGTTAATAAAAGGTAAGAACATGGTAAAAAAAATTGTCGTTATATAAATTATGAAGTTGAAAATTGCCAAAACCGCGTAAACAGTATAAAAAAAGGGGTTGAGAACATGGTGGAAAAATGTATACCCTACCCTTGACGACTATGGGAGTAATAAATGCAGTTGGATAAGTATATTATAAAAGGAAATGTTTATATATAATTAAATATGATTACCAAATGTGCTTAAAACTAATTATATGTTGAGTGTGAATGTATGTATGTGTGCGTGGGGTAAAAAACGAATTTGCTTGTTTATAACGATATATTGTTGAATATTTTATTGAAAAACAAAACGATATATCAAACAACGGTATACTTGAACATCTTACTGTTTTCATTTGATATGATTTTCCGTTTCCCTTCCGCGACTGTGCGTTGATTTGGAGTATAATAAATTAATTTAAATAATCTTTGATTGTTTTGTGTACATTTGTGTTTGTTTTACTACACACGTATGTACATTAAATAATATAAATGAAAGTAATTTAAAAAAAATTACAAATTTATGTAGAATTAAATATGAATTTGCTGCATAAACAAAACTGTTGTAAAGGACATCGTATAAAATTGCGTTGCGAACGCTTTTACAGTGACATTGTATTCCGCAAATCATTTTTTTTATAAAAAAATATTTGAAATATACGAAAATATTTATAACTAAATATATTTAATACTAACGTATAATTATTATTTAATAATTTGATTTAGTTTAGTTATTTTTAGCGTTACGCTTGAGGCAACGTCCTCACTAAAAGCAAAATGCTACAACAACATACTTTTTACTTCTAATAAGTTTTTGTTTTTTTTTTTGGTTATTACAATTTCAAAACACGAAAACTGTAGTGACTTGCATTAATACAAAGAATCATGATCAGCATGAAAACGTTTATCGAGTGCAGTTTTTTTTTTCTAGTGTTATACAAGTATTTGTTTGCAACATTTATCGTCAACCCAACTCGTTTTACACCCAACACATTTGGTAAAATCAAGTAAAAAGATTTTGCCATGGAGTCAGTATATACAGTTTACAGAGTAGTATTTAGAATATTACCTGTTAGTTAGTAATGTTTTATAAGAAATTTTAATTGTTTTTATTTGCTGTCACGTGGACGGCTATTTGTAGTGTTTGTGGTCATATTTGGCGGGCTATTGTTGCTGGATGTTGAAACGCAAGCAGAGGAGCCGTTTATTTGTGGCGTTGATGTTGGTAGTGGTAGCAAAGCATTTGGCGGTTGACACCAGTAGCCCTTCAAATAAATAACAATAAACAAAAAGTTGAGAAAAAATATGTAAAAAAATGTGTTAAGAAAACATGATAAGATAAGCAATTTGAGGGGCGAATAATGCTGAAGGATCCAGACTGCCATAAAAATTGAAAATTACGGGTTTTTAGTTTCTCACTTCAATATGAATCTTCTATAAGTAAATCGATTCTGATTGTTTAGTCTTAATCACAAATTAATTAAATAAATATGGTAGTTTCCTATTATTTTTTTAATTGCCTATTTTTATTTTTATTTTACTTTTTAATTTTTTAATATTATTTATTAATTTTTTATTTTTTTTAATTCTTTTTTTTATTATTTTTTTAATTTTTTTTTAATTTTTTTAAATTTTTTTTTTAATTTTTTTTTAATTTTTTTAAATTTTTTTAACGTGTTTTGGTTCTCTACGTCAATATCTTCTATGATCGAAACATTCACAATTAAAAATGGTATTTCAGTATTGTTGTGATGTTGTAATCAAATTATAATTTTTTTATTTTACATTGTTTATACATGTTTTTTTAATTATTTTTTTGTTTTTCTTTTCTTTCTATGTAATTGTTATTTATTTTTTAATTTTTTTATGTTATTTGTAATTTATTCTTTTAAATTCTTTAAATGTTATGGTTGTATTTTTTCTCTTACTTTTTTTTACTTTTTAAATTTTTTAGTTTTTTTTTAATATATTTTAAGGCATTTTTCGTTTGTCAAGGTTTTTTTTAAGCGTTTTAAAGGCAACCGTAATATTTCTATTCTGATTAGAATGTCAAACCAATAATATTCTACTACTACCTCTACTACTGAAAATCTCTTACAACTTTTTTTCGAATTGAATTCTGATACGGACAAGAGAGTAATTTTACTTTCCAGGCAATAACTTAAGTCGGATATCTGTTAATACAAATTTACGACATTTACATACCACAGCTATGTATATAACTTAAGTACTATTATAAATAAAATTACATACCTGCGGTCCAGATGGCACACCAGCTGAATTACCACAGCCACCTCCATTAACACTACCAGTAGAAGATTGCGGTTGTGGTACCGTTGAAATACCATTCATTGGCATACCACCGGCTGCCGCTACCGCAGAACCGGCTGTGTAATAAAAAGGCATTGGTGGAGGTGGAGCAGTACCAGGATACGGTATACATTGAAACTGTAATCCGTCGCCGCCAGTATGTATTGTGCCATTAGGCTCAACGGTTGTAAGCTCTCCTGGTGGATAGTAACCATTTGATGGCGCTTGTATCGGTACTGCATCTGATGGTGATGGCATAAATTGTTGTGGTGGACCACCATTTGGTGCTACACCGTAGGTTACAGCTGTGGACGTTGGTGTGGGATGCATGCCCATAGTAGCGCCTGGCGGTGCTGCTGGTTGTGGGGGAGCGTAAATACCAAAAGTATGTGCTGGCGCTGGCATTGGCATGTGGAGGAAGATTCCACCACCGGCGGCCGTATTCGGTGGAGCAATCGACATAGACGGATCGCCATTGAATTCATTGTACGGATTGTAAGGTGCAGCCATTAAAGTGTTGCCATTCGGAGTTTGGTATACAGGCATTTGTGGCTATGGGCGAAAAATCAAATTTATAATAATTATTTAAAATTAAATTCCTACGCTTACTCACATGTGTTATCATTTTACCAACACCATTGGCGTTATCAAAGTTTCCTTGCGGAGATGGCATGCCATGTTCGGCAACTGAAACCGCCAGTGAGGCTACACCACCACCCATGCCAGGGGTGTTTTGGTTCACAGCTTTTGCATTGTGACCAGACGTATGACTATGTGTTGAATTTGGCGTATTGCTGCGATTTGAATTATAGTGTCCACCGCCATTACTTTTTACCGAACTGGCATACTTATTGCCAACACTACCATTGCTATTATTGTAATCACTTTGATTGTGGTTATTTGAGCTATGCACATTAGGGTTGTTTGCATTGTTCTGATTACGTAAAAAAAGTGGTCGCTCCTTATTGCTGTTGTAATACCGCGATGGAAAGCGCCTGTGCATGTGACCACCACCACTTTTACCACTACCACTATTGGCGCCGCCGCCACCAGTTCCACTATTATTACTATTTTGATTATGTGTTGTGTGTGTAACGCCCGATATGTTATTGCCACCGTTAATGTTGCTTGTTTGCGGTGTAGTCAAATTTTGATTCTGCATGCTGTTATTGTTAGAATCAAGCTTTGGCTGAAATTAGAAAATTATGATCAATATTTTTGAGACCTTTTTAAATGAAAAGAAATAAAATAGTAGCTCGCAGTTAGTATAATTATACGCTGAACATGCTATATGGTATACAGTATGGAGAGATTATCACAATAATTTCCTACGTTAGTGTATATCTTGATTTCCACAACTTATAACGGTATTATGCTTACTTTTTTGTTGCTACTTCTTTCAATGGCTAAAAAAAAATGATTAAACAAAGAAATAGCACACATTTGGTTATTTGTACAAATATTCATTATTAATTGGCATCGTGGAAAAGGACATTGTTTTAATTGGGGTACTCACAACGTGTCATAAAGCATCGTAAAAACATAAAATCATAAATTTTTATACTAGTTTAAAAATTTTGTTGTTGGATTGCATAGTAAAATAAGTTTACACAAATACAACTCTGAACGCTATGTTTTCGGTTCGTTATAACTTATAACTTTATGAGACTATGTGAAACCCCTAAATGTATCTGTTATAAAAAAAAGTAATCTATTGGGAAAAATTATTAAAAATTTGCAGTGTACTCTGAAAAAAAGGAGAATGATTTTTGATCTATACAAAAAATGCAAAAATCAAACTCAGATTGCCAAAATTATGAATAGTTCGAGGAAACTGGTAAAAAGATCCGAATTTGACAAAAAAATAATAATAAAAATCCGCAAACTCTTGCACGTAAAACCCCGGAACACGCTGATAGAACCATCATTAGAAACACAAGGTTGTTCGTTTTAAATCACCCGGAATATTATAGCTAAAATAAAAGAGTAATTTGGATTTAGCGTATGCAGTAGACTTGTACGAAGACATCTCAGTGACTCTTAGTTGTTGAACTTTGCTAAAGAACATTTAGAAAAGAACGTCAAATTTTAGGGGGAAAAAAAAGTGTACTTCAGAGCGATAATACAAAGGTGGATAGCACGGGATCTGATGGGAAATCATTTGTCTATCACTCGAGGTGTCAGGAGACACCATAAAAACCGTTAAGAACGGTAGTGGTAGCGTGATGGTCTGCGGTAGCGTTTTCCTGGTACTTCGTTGGATCATTAGTAAGGTTACAAGGACAATTTTCATATCTCAACATTCTTAAAAATGCTATGGACCCATTTCCACTCGAATCGATGCCGGTGGATTGGATTTTTATGCATGACAATGATCCAAAATAGGCAGCTAAAAATGTGAAAAATTAACTCACTGCCGAAAGTATTGACGTCATGAACTGGCTAGCACAAGGTCCCGGTAAAAACCCCATTGAAAATTTATGAAGCGATTTTAGGATGCAGATTGCTAAGAAATTGAAAAATGGTGTAAAACGAAGTAGGTGCTAGAAATTAGTGGAGCATTTGCCACGACGATGCCAAGCAATTTTGAAAAATTGTGGACACAATAAAAAGTTATAACGTTGTGAGTGCTTAAAAGCAATAACACCACATTTATGATAAAGAAACGGCCTACTGTGCTATTTCTAACTGAACCAAACCGAAATACACAATTGGAAACTCATTAATCTTTAAAGAGAACTATGGAAAATTATATAATTTTTTGTACACAACTTACTTATTCCTCAATTTATGCTATGCTAATGAAAAAATTCAATTTGTATTTTGTTTACATCAATAATAAACGTCGTTTTATTACAAGCTAAAAGTGTGCTATTTCTCTGTCCATGACTGTATGTACATATATGTATATATCAAATTGATATCGATTTGTCCATGTCCGTCCGTCTGTGTGTATATACGTGAATTAGTCTCTCAATTTTTGAGAAGCGCCGATACCGTATCACTATAACATATAGTAGCTATAAAAACTAAACGATCAAAACTAAGTTCTTGTATTGAAAACTTTTAAATTTGTGAAGGGCATTATAGCGTCGGTGCAACTCTAGTTAACATTTTTTTTATACGGACTTACAAACCTCTAACGTAACATCTTCATTTTGATTTCCGCCATTCACTTTTGTGGCACCTTGTGGTCCCGTCGCTTTCGCTGCGTTGTCTAAAATTATACAAGTAATATTTTACAGAAGTAATATACGCATAGTTGCATAACCTACCTTCATTGCAACGTTGCTTCATGTGCATCAGATGATACTCCAAACCCAGGTTGTAAAAGTGCCGCAGGGTGGCAACGTCAGTTGGCAAATCTACGCCACTCACCTCTACCGATTTCTTAGCATCCCAATTAATGCGACCCGTTACTGGTGTGTTCATATTTGGAGTTTGTCCACTGCTTCGATTATGAGTGATAGGCGTTTCATACGCTTGCGTTGTAGCATTTTGCATTGAAGGCGTCTCGACAGCACCAGCTGGTGTCATGCTACCGAAATGCGTATTAGTTTGATAAAATGGAGCAGCGATATTAGGTGCTACCGCTGATGGTGGATGCGGTGCAGTAGCCGCTGTGATGAGTGGTGGTGGCAATGGCGCAGCAGTTGGCATGTAAAAATTATTAGGAGCCGGCGCAAAAGCTGCTGGTGGAGCACCTGGTGGTGGATACATATAATAACCGGTTGGCATTAGTGCTGTGGCGGGTGGTGGATGCATTGCAGGATCATAACTATATGTATAGTATTCCTCCGGCATACCAGCCGCGTACTGAGGTACAGGATATAAATAATGAACATCAGGCAAAATAAATGCAGGTGCGCCTATGCCAGCCGATTGTTCTATTGGATTGAAAGTACCCACCAACTCTTCAGGTGCTCCCATGCGTTGTTGTTGTTGTTGCTGCTGCTGTTGTTGCCCGTTTGATTCTGTTTTTATACGTGTTTCTGGTGCAACGGTGCGTACTGCCACATTGGTTTGATTCTCATGCGATGGCGTTGCATTAGCATTGCCACTTTTCGATTCTTGCTCACGTGGCGCATGCTCAACCGTTAGTGGCATTGCGCAATATTCAACCGTATGTGCACGGAAATTTTCAAAATGTGTATATTGTTTTAATTTATAGTAGCAACCGTTACGATGATGCGAAGCTGCTGAAACATAATGCTGTTTTTCGTCTTTCTCACTGACATCACTATCCATTATACCAGGCACATAGTCGGCTGACTTACTATTGGGCGATAAAGGGGCGGCACAGTACTCATGCGCAGATGCAAATTGTCCGTTCAGTTTGAAACGGTAATTGTAGTGACGTGTCAAGCGTACAGAACTATACTTTTGCATATGACGCTGAAAGCGATATGGCAGCGTCCAGGGCTTAAATTGTTCCGGTGGCAGCGGAGTTAATGACTCGTACGGTACCTGTGGCAGTAAATTATATATTAATATTTTTGGTATTGAAATTTCTTAAAGCATGCATATAATTTAATGATTGAACCAAAAGTTCGGACATTTTCATTACAAAGTTTTATGTTTTATGTTTTTTGTTTAATTTTTAAATTATTTTACATCTTACCAAACGCTTTTCGCCTAATTGTTCGATAAAAACAATGCAGTAGCCTTTGTCAACTGCAATCTCTTGTATATGACAAGTGTATACATCATTTTCGGATTTGCATAGCTTCACATGACATTTGGCTCCCACCTGGAAGATTTTATGAACTCGTGTTTGCTGGCAGCGTATCAACTTCAGTTTAAACAGTTACACAAGTACAAACATTAAATTGGAATTGGATAGACAGGACACAGCAATTTGGAAGAGGACGTATAAGAATGACAAGCACAAACCGTTGACCGGATTTTATTGTATGTTAGGCACATAGAAGGAACAAACTGTTAGTTCATTCATTTTTATTGACAAGCAAACGACATGCATGCGCACTTATTGACTAAATAAATACCTTAAAATTTGTATCGCCATTATACCAGTTTTGAAGTTTTTGCTCTTTACGCTGTTCATTCCAGGCATCAAATTCGATATTCCGATACATGTTTGGATCCAACGCTTTGGCAACTTTATACGGAAACGGTGTTATACCTAAATCGAAGAGTAATGAAAAACTTATACTCACTTACATATATAATAAATAAAAGAACTTTCAACTACCTTCTTGCAACAATTGGCGCACACAAGATATATATTTATGGGGGAGCAATGATTCCGCCGTCTTACACAATGCGGACTTTTCATAATCATCGCAATTTGTGTGTATTTTCATTTCGCGTTGCAAATCATCCGATAAACGTGGAAAATTCGTATGATGGAAATGGCAAAGTTCATAATTTTCTAAAATGCAATTAGTTTCATGTGGCAAATCAAAGTGAAAACTACGCCCATCCGTTAACACTATACGAGTGCAGTAGCCGTCGTCATTGTTTTCGGATGTGTACTCCATAGCATCCAAAGTTGGCGAATGTAACATGTGCTCAACGGCAAATGCAACATCCGGCAACTTATATAAATCTTTGTAGAGGATTTCGTAGCATATGGCTATAACAGGTATTTAAATAATTTTCATATTAAAGTGAAATATATAAAAATTTGTTTTTACCCTGGCAAATAGCTGCATCTTTTATATAGTCACACGTAAAAACAGAATCGAAATGTCTTTCGGGAGTGTAGAATACTCGAAATACATCATTGAAGTAAGAGCGAGAACTATAAAAATTGCCCAAGTTAAAGGGTTCAAACAGCAACACATTTCGTCTGAAAAATAAAATAAAAACTTAAAATCTTAATTTGTAAAGTAAATATTAACGTTGTGCCAACAAAACCAACAAATTTTTAATTTTTTATTTATGGGATATTTTACTAACCATAAGAACTCCTAATATCAAAAATATTAATTTGCTCAAGGTATAGATAAAAAATATACATACATAGTTCACAAAAAACAATGTTAACTTCGGTTGTACCGTCGCTAAGATTCACTTACTGGAACATATATCCAACCGCCTGCAGTTCGATCAGCGTCCCGTATGTTTTAGGTTTCGACATATCATCTAGATACTCATCCAAATCTCGTTCAACGAGCTATGAATAAAATACATTAATATGTTTTTCAAACTTAGAACACAAGTATTTTTGAAATATCATACCGGCGCAAAATAATCACGATGCTTGCGCATATAGCGTACGCATTTTTTGCGTATGGCCAAATGATGCAGCTGCGTGTCATACATTTGCTCCGAAATCACACGAAACAGGCATGAAGCATCGCGTGCTGTGTGCTTGCGATAAAAATTGTTCTCCTCCAAAAATTGGTCAAATGGGTCAGGCGCTTGGCGACTGCCAGAGGTGAATTGTCGTTGCATTGTTATAACTTGTACAGTAAGAAGAAAGTAAAGAATAGCAATAAAAATTAATCCAAAATAACATAAATTATGTGATTGTAAAAAAAACTTCTAGTTATTGGTCATTTGTACCTAACCTCAAATCGAGTTATAAAAAACTCTATATACAATTCGTCATTACTGTTGTTATATTAACAAATATTTGTGGGTAAAATATGTTATTTACAATAATAGCATCAATTTATCTAACGATATTCAAAATGTATTAAGTTAAAAGTTCAATGCACGCAACTGTACAGTTCTTCGCAATTATTCCATACACAAATCTTCTCATATACACACAACATATTTCAAGGACTTTTAACAGTTATTCTTATACATATTTATTGGTACAGTTAATGGATCAACCATAACTGAGCACTTTGACAAATAATAAATAAAAAGGTAATCTACAACTTTTTTATTGTACGATAAACAATTTTTACAAACCTTTTTAATATTTTTTTATAGCAGCAGTTGTAAATATTAACTTTAATACATTAAAATTTTCTTCAACGAAAGCGCTAAGCGGCAAGAAACACAATCACAAACTTGCACTACAATTGTTGCATAAAAGAATTTGTTTATTAAAATTTAATTTATAAAATAATTCAACAACGATGTTCGCTTTGTTCTTTACTACGTGTTAAAATAAACGAGATGCGATAAAATTCACAGTAAAATGCAAATTGCAAAACACCAAAGATTCAAATTCGAAAAGGGACTCCTCAAAAAACGGTACTATTGCTATAGGGTTACAATCGGTAATTTTGTAGGGTTGCAAAAAGAGGGATTCAGTTTAAAGAAACTATAGTTTGTTATAGTAGATATTTGTATACATGTATATTAGATGTATAAATTAATTGTATAAATGATCAGAAAACCGAGCTGAGGATATTTAGTTATTTTAGTCAATATCTACGAACTATTCTCTCAGTTCTTAACATAGCGATTTAAAATTTTACGCACGTCCTATTCCTCCAAAGAGCAGACAATTTCCAGTTTTCACATGAGGGATCATTTCAAAATTAACTTCGAAACTTTAGAAGTACACCTTGCAATGTGTGAAACGGTGAAAAGGCAATAAATAAACATAACGAATGTTCTGAAATAAGTTATCGATGCGCATGAATTTTCGATACATGAATTGAAAATCAAATGATAATAAATAAACTTATAAAAGCATCATATGGAGTGGAGTGAACATACAGATGTAATAAAGGAGTTCTTGCAAACGTTTTGGATGTTCCCTCATAATAATTTACATTTCAGAAAAGCTTCCGCCTTCTCTACATATTAACATTTTCGTTATAATTTATTGTTTAACACTCTCTGTTATTATTATTTTTTTAACATTCTCTGCTCTTATTAAATAACAACAAATTCATATAAAACAGTGATATTTAGCGCATAGTTTTAGGCGTTCGCTATCAAGCCACGTTTGTAACGAATGCCAACTGTTGGTGTTCCCGGTTGTTGAATAAAACTATTTACTTAACTTTAAGCTGTACACACTGGATAACTCAAATTGGACGTCAGATGGCGCAAATAATAGTGTTTTTGAATTTTTGCCGCGTCGCCACCCACACCAACCCAACCCAACCAAAAACAACAATGAACCCAATTATAATAAAAAACAATGTCGACTTTAGCAGAGCTTTAACCATTTGCACGGCATTTTTTATTGCGCTAACATATGAAATACTGTAAAACTGACATTTAACGGGACATGCGCAGTAAGTGACAGCAATGCAGGCATGCAAGCATAAATATGCATACTGACAGCAGCATCAGTTAATTCCGCCATTTCTCTGTGCATAGATGTAAAACGAAAAGTAATTAATTGTTTCGAAGAGATTAAATAAGTTTTTAATCATCAAAAGTTATTTGTGTATCTTGTGCAAAGCGTGTGTTGTGTATGCTAGTTAAATAAAACGATAGTGAGTGTTCAAGTTGCAGTCTGCAGCAAACGTTTGACTGAAACTTTTCCAACGCCTTCGTTAGTTGGCCACATTGCCGTCTCCTGTGCTGCCTTTGCAGACATCGTGCGTGCTGTCGTATGTGTTTTTAGTGTAGCTCTTGTCTGCTTTTACCTCTGCGTCTGCGTCCACATAGCAGTCGGTAAGCCGTTGGGTGGGTAGGCTAGACAAATTGCCTGGCTCTTTGCTGGACTTCGCTTTGCTTTTCTGCACTCAGCGCTGCTCAGTCAAAAATCTCAAGTCAATGAAGTCTGGAGTAAACTTCAAGTTCGCGCTGTTACCGCGACTAAAGTTGTCTGGAAGAGATGTGAGTTTTGCAGTGTAGAATTTACTAAGTAAATTGTTATATATATACATAAATATTACATAAATATGAATTATAAGTTTCATACGTATGTTCAGTTTATGCAATCTTAACGTTTCGATGTCTATTAAAATCTAAGTTAACTCGTTAAACAAATAATATTTAGACGTTCCATGCAGTCATCCATTCGCCAAAGCACGCAGCTGCCCACCCTCACCTATCAGTTGTGTGCTCTGCAGCTTTTGTCAGTGTACATTTCTTATATATACAATCTTAAAAGTTAATTTGCTTTTATTTGCATATTTTTACGAATATTTGGGTTTTATAATTTGTATAATGTTGTGTTGCTGATTGCTGTGAAAGCAGTTTCTAGACAGCGGAGTTAAAGTGTTCTTGTGATAAAGCAAACGAAAATCATTATTGATTATGAAATCACAAAGAAAAAGGTGTCATAGCGTTTTTGTATTACTACAATAACAACCAACACGTTGTCGGGGGTAACACGCATACCTGTTGTTGTTGTCGCTTTCGTTGGCGTTGTCAACGATGTCGTTTTGTCTGGCGCTGCATAGTAATTACAGAACTTGCAAATTATTTTATTATTTCATATAATTATTTACGCAAAATTAGCCAACTCTAATTGTTTTGAAAGCCGTCACTGTTAACTTTGGCTTCTGTGATGTTATTGCTGTTCTACTCCATAGCCGAACATGCAAATCGTTTGGGCAAAATCAATAACATAACAGCAGCGCAAATATCCACTAAAAACTACTGATTAGAACAAAATTGAGCAAAAAAAAAGTGGCAGTGACGTATGCAGGTACACTGTTATAGTAATTTTGCATGCCGATAATGTTAAATATGTATTAATCCTTATCCCCACTGTCATGCTACTGATTATTCATTCATCACATCTTATTCTTAAGTAGCGCATTGCGTACTCGCCACTATCGCAGCGCCAACCCCGTATGTTGTGAAATTAAAGCAATGCCAAAGTAATGCAAACTGATTTGTGATAAAAAAAATATTAATATAGGCAATATACGTATATTAATACAATATTTAGTATTTTATAAAATAAAAATCCATTTTCTCTCTTCTAAAAGTTCAACGTTTCTTTAAGATACAATACTTATTGCTTCTTCTTATATAAAGATAATGTGAAATTAATTTGCATACAGTATACTACATATGTGCATACTCTTACTCTTCTTTATTTTTTATATGTAAGTCACAACCGGCCTTCAAGAAACTATATACAAGTATGTTTAATACGAATGTTTTTGCGTTTGAAATTAGATTTAATTATTGCTACGAATACTTAAATTGTAATCAGTTGAGAATTTTCAAAATATGATGTTTTAGCTTATTCTACAACCGGTGTTTAGATCTTTTTGCACTAAGTACTTTAGAACATTATTATTTCTTAATTATTTTAGTTTAGTTTCTTTAATTTAACTTAGACATGTATGGGTGCCTGGTCAAACAAAAGCACTGGGAGCTGCAAAGCCGATAAGGCAACCAAAGGGGCCAACATTGCCCCGCTTACAACGGAGTGGGAATGAATTGGATCTCTGTTGTCATCTTGCGTTGTAGCACTGGACCTATAGACCGCGCGTGCACTTATTAGACATCGACAACCAGCTTCTGTGTGACTGAGAGATCTGTTCAGTCTAGACTAAAACGCAGGAGATCTACTGTATTACTCGCACTTAGCTAAATTCATCTAACCGCAATAGTTGTTGTTGTAGCGGCAGAATTCTGCCCAGCTGACAGTCCTTAGCCGAATAAAAGTCCGGATCCGTTCCGATTTCGTAGACTCAACTGTCATGGGAACGACAATCGTAGGAGTTTTTACTAGACTTTGTCCAATAGACATTCATGCGGTAAGGTAAAAAATTTTGTCGGAAGCAAGTTGTCAAAATTGTATAAAATACGGTGAGGCGGAAACTCCCAGGCACTTTTTCTTCATTATGCAGCCTTTGCAAGACTGTTGTTGAAACATCTCTCTCAGTTTTACAGAAGCTTTAACTAATTTATGATAGACTCAAAACGCTTTGTCGATTTATGAGGGTCTTATGATCTATTATATAGGAGTTTTGATACCAAGTGAGATCCCTGCTAAGATTGACTTCATAACCTAACTTAATCTTCTACGAATTTAGAGCTAGAATTATTCGGAAAGATTTTTGTAACTGAAAACTGAAAAGACCCAAGTAACATTGAAGATTTGTTGCCATTTAAGAACAGAGAACTGAGAACAGTTTTGAGAGTGCAGCGTGAATAAAAGTGTTATATATCTGAGGACTTTTTTTTGAAAATGCCACGTGATTTGTTGACTATAACACGTGTGTATAAATTTCAATAATAAAAAGAACCTTGCACTCGCACGTGCTCGTAAAAGCGACTCCACTTGATGCTTTTTTAAATCAGTATAATAGAGTTATATAAGTACTTATATGTACATTCTTATGTATATTAATAAAAGTGCATCATGCTGTGCCACTTGCTACATGCGGCGGCATAAGATGTGGCAAAATAAAAGTAAAGAAGTTAGGATCTCAAAGGAATTGGGTTGAACAAAAATGACATTCGAGACGAATTACATAATTATGCATGTATTGTTACAATATTCATATGGATAGATGGTATGATATGTACAGAAAGTTTTCTACATATTACTAGGTAGGTAGGACGGATGTTCGACTATGCACCTAGACCTTTAATAGGTTCATTGTGAAACCACTGTGGTTAAAATCCCCCACACATTCTCATTCCTTTTGAATTTCAATAGTTACGCGTTTGTCTACTTGTTGAACAAGTCAGAGATTGTTTCCACCGAGGCTGAGATATATCCATAACATGTTTGTTAAGTAAATATCTACAAGTAGCCAGAGGCGTCCACACTCCCTCTTTATCGTTGTCTAATTGTAGGGTGGTGCCTGTTTTGCTAGTTGATCTACTTCACTGTTACATAAAATATCACTGTGTTAACTCAACACCGGTCTGTCATGAAAAAGGATGTTAGGTCCACTAATAGACCAAGAAATTCATTCAGAATTTTCGATGAAACCCTAAGAGACTTTAAAAAGTTTTGCTGCCTGTTGTCGTAAGCAACTTCTTGGCCAGAGCAAGAGGACTTTCTTTAATAGCTGTGATCTCCGCTTGATTTTATTATCAAAAAGCAAAATTTTTTTTAAATCAAAATCTCTTCGAGATCATAAGTACCAATTTAAAGAAGCACCAAGCACGACAAAATCTCTGTCTACAGTTTCTAGCTCTAAACTGCCAACTATTGCATACATGGCGCGTTCCTTGTCTAGTGTACCAAGCATTTTAATGCACCAAACGCTAAAACAACAAGTTTCAATTAACTCGCTAATATATACAAAAGTAATACCGAGCTTATGGAAGCGTGCCATAACATCATATGTCCAAGCACTGCATCTTAACAAAGTGCACATGCCGAAGAAATCTAAGTAGGCGCCGCAAACAACATTTGATAATACGTTTTGTTGTTGTGGCTTCCCTGTGTGGTCCACTATCATGACTGAATGTTAGTTATTTTGCAGACGTGGCTTGGCGTCTGTCTTGAAAAACTGTTATTCTTAACTGCAAAAAGGAAATTAGAAGCAATCACTGACAACAAGGAATTAATTTATGCTTTTCGCACTTCTGCCGTCCTCCCTCACAAACATTCCCTTGAAATAGCAACTGCGCTTGCGTCGAAGCTGGTGCCTGCGTCAACTGCAGCGTCGGCTTTGACTTTGCAAAAGAGGGCTGATGAATGTTAACATGATAAATTCATACATACACACATACGCATGCATTTACATAGGTGTATATGTGGTGCATGTGATGAAATGTTTATGGCAGCTCGTGTTATGTCGCCATAATGACGTTTAAGGTACGATAATGGCTGCTGTGCGGATGTGACGCTGCAACGCTGTTTTGTGTGGGCGTTATGCGTGGCAAACAGCTGATGCCACCTTACAGCGTCACAAAAACGTGAAAATGTGCATCCACGATGCACATGCAGATGTTACATACAGTATGCGGTTAAATAATAGCAGGTGTAAATCAGCTGCATGTAATAGCAATATTGATATTTTTCCGTGTTCAAATAGTTTTTCCTTCTTATTTCATTTACCAATGTGTATTTATAGCTATTGTTTTGTTTCTAATATTGTAATAATATATGCAGTTGACTTCTGACACTTTATTATGTAATTACTGGTATTTATATTTAGGCTGGTGGTTAGTAATTTTTCTTTGGTATTGACTGTTTAAATGAAATGCTAAATATAATGTTAAATATAAATTAAATATTGCATTTTAATCAATGTTAAAATAAGAGTATTGTAAATTTAAGGTTATTGTTCTACCTCATCTTAAAGTACTTTCAATCAGAACAAAAAAGTCCAATGTACAATGATTCTGAGGATATAAATTTGACGAATAACATACAAAGCAGTCTGAAAAGTTCATATCGCTTATAATTTTTTCACAGAATTCAATGTTATTCTTCAACCCGCTGAGTCTCTTCCAACTTTTCAATACCATATTGAGTTACAATTTCTTTCCTACGAATATGTTAATGACTTTTCGGTAAGGAAGGTTAGGTAAATAATTTGCGATGCCCAGAACTTCTAGTTATGGACAAAAAAGGCCGTTGCATACTGACAAAGCGTCTTAAGCCTGCCCCATAATTATAAAGGTGGCTAATATCAGTTCCTGCTGATTCGCTAGATTAGTAGAAGGTAGGGCAATCGAAATGTTTCCCTCTTAGTATAGCGAACGCTGGACAATGGAAGAAAAAGTGTCTAGATTTTTTCACCTCATCTTCCTCTATGCACCTTTGACAAGTTGCGTTCTTCAAAATTATCAGCCTCACCCCGTAAGTGCAAAAGACCGGTATCCAGTTAGAGCACCTATCATTGCCGCCTTGTGAATCTGGCTAGTTAGTTGTATAGATCTGAAAGGCCGCTTTGAGCCAGAAAGATTCCGCAATCGCACATTTGCTGGGTTCATCAACGATTGCTAAGCTCGCGCTAGGACCGTAGATCCAACGCCAGAAAGCGGAAGATGGCGTAACAACAGCTTGTTTGCATCCTGATAGAATTTTTATATTGACAGCTTATCGGCCTCACAGGTGCCAACTGATCTGACGTGACCTGGCTCCAGGCAAGTTTAATATGATGCTGCTGCTAACGAAGTCATGCTGCTGCTAATGAAGTCACACATTCCTTGATTAAAAGTTAGAGCTTACTGTCAGCGAGCTTAAGTTTAGTATAGTAGCTCTGCAATCAGAATGAACGAGCATTAATGAAATTTGATAGCATAAAAATTTAGTGGATGTAGATACCAAAAACTGTAAGTGTGGAATTAATTCGAAATAGAATTTATGCAATTTTGTCATTCCTTTTTGATTTATCGAGCTGTACATAGTTTGATACAACATTTATTTCTTCTTCTTCTAAAATAACGTTTGCGCGATTTCATTCTGAAAACTTTTTGAGATAGACCAGACTTTATATTTTGACTGTTGTGAATTTCCATTTTGTATTTGATTATATACATACATGCCTACGGCGAGAGAGTTCTAAGATTTGATGATGTTTTCATTCAACATTTTTTGAACATTCACAGAGTGAATGGCTTTCGGTGAAGGATTTTAGATTGATCCTAACAAAATTTATCAAACCACTTACGAAAAGTGGGTTGTCCTCACTCAGTGTCACTGTAATATTGATTAATTTTGGTATACACAATATTTTTCCATTCAAAAATAATTTTATCAAACAATGGTTTTTTTTAATATTTATGAATTCCCTAAAAATAATGCTTTATAAGAATTCATATAAATTAATACATATTTTTAGCCTTGAATTTCCCCGCAGAAAAGCAGCTACTTTTCGCTAAGCTTCACTGGAATCCTACTACTTTTTTGGCTGCCTAGCGGTTTTTCTATCTCAGCGTTAGCTTTGTTATTTAATTTTCACATTTCAGAATATCATTTCCCCAATTTTTCAATAGAAAGAAAAAGCAAGGATTTGCATAATCCTTTAATATTTATACCTCTAACTACAAAAATCTTGTAAATTCTGTGTAAACAAAAACATGCTGAGTCCAACATTCTAATAATTAGTAAACAAAACATTTACATATGTTTAAAACTCCTACACCTGATAAAAATACTTAGCATTCTGCGCATTTACACATTAGCATTATACACCTACATACCTACCATAAGCATATTCAAAAGTTAATATGTACATACTCACATTTGATTAGACTACCAGAGGCGTTGGTATAATTTTAACTGTAGTGTAGAGTTAAATTTAAAATATTGGTCGTTCACTAAGTAATTTCGTCTGATAACAACAGTTGATTTTATTGAAGCCAACTTTTTTCCGTATAAGTATATTTGACCAGCTGATATAATAAGACTTGTTTGCAAAAAGAATTCTTCGTACATTTTTTGGAATTGGTTTTGTTTGTCTGTTTGTTTGATGAGTTTTCGAAAGAACCCTTTATTTTGAGCTTTTGCCCGACAATACCACGACTAATTCTGAATTGTATTGTGATCAGCTGGACAAACTGAGTGATGCATTCAAACATTTTGATTACTCAAAAAAAGCTGTTGTAGCTTGAGTGAGATGTGCACACATCTTTCATATTCTACAGACTTGGAACCTTCTAAAAATTACTTGTTCCGGTCTCTGCGAAGTTTTTGGAAGAGAGAACCTTCACCTCAAATTAGTGCGTCAAAAATCACTTCGACCAGTTTTTGCTTGCAAGAATTAAAAATTCCATGATCCTGGACTTAACTTGACTTAAAAATTGCAAAAAATATTGAATCCAAGTGGATAATATATAATTTCATAAAATGTTTTACACATGGTACACTTTACCATCAGATCAAATTTGACCCGGACTGAAGAAAAAAATACAATTTACTTTACAACTTTATTATTGCCTTCAAAATCTGCTTCTTTTGAGACAAGGCAAGCCATAAACTTATTATAAGCATTGACTACAACGGCTTTCTATACCTTCAAACTCATTTTTGGAGAGACATTCGCCAGATTGTTGGATAGCTTCGACGTCAATAATCATGAATCAACTTGGTAACCAGTAATGATGCGTTTGATAAATACAGGGTCCTCAGCTACATTGTCAAATATCTCTTTTGCGACTTCTACTCGATGTCGTTTTCGTAAAAAATTCAGAACTTTTGTTACGAGTCTAGCTTGGTCACGTTTCATATCTAAACTCATAATTAAAATGTTTCATTAAAAATGTAAATTCGCTCGACCCCTCCATTATCTAAGTTACCCCGCCACTGTATTTAATTTCAACAGGATTATATTCTTAAATTTCGTAAACAACTTTCACTTACCGAATTACAAGCAAGTCTCAACACCCACTTCAATACACCCACCACGAAAACGGTAAAACACAAAACCCATGAAAAATAGATTTACATGCAGCATATGTGTTTAATAGGGAGTTACATGTTGTTAAGAGCCTTTGAGGCTTCCTATGACGCAAAACAAGGCAAACCTGTTAAGTTCAACCGCCCACTTTCCGCGCCAGCGCTTCAGATTATCAGCAGCTTCAACATACTTTTCACTTGATTTTGCATTTTAATGTATTTTTGGCTTCACCTACAACACCTACACACACATGCAAACATATATATTTTTCATATAACAATTAATAAAATTCCTCCGCAGTCTTCATAGCATCTCGCCTCCAGCCACAAATGTTATTAACATCAACAACATCACCAAGTAAATTGAACAATGCCTGCAGGCGTCATTCAAAAATTTTCAATTCCAAATATTCACTTGTACGATTAGCAGCAGTAATTGATTGAAAGTGTGTTAGTTGGTTGAGAAACTTGTTTCCTTGGCACCTGGAAGACTTTCAATCCTCAATCCGCAAGTGTGACAAGCAAAGTGTGCCGTGTTTTGGTGTGTAAAAACCTGCTCTTGTGTTGTTTTTATCTATTTTGCCATTGGCTGCAAATTTTTTTTAGTTTTCGTTTATGATCAACAGGTGCTATGGTCACAAATAACATGGAGGATTAACAGTAATGTCGAAACTTTTTCTTGTAAATAGCTAATTGTAATATTTTCACTTACATTTCGGAATCTTCTTCAGCCATCGCCCACTGGGTGTTTGAAATGTTTATTGTAATTGAGTGATAATCAGGTGGAGCATATATTGTATAAATGAATGAAAGATTGTAATGATTCCAGAAGCGCCGTAAGAGTTTTAATTTTAATAAACGAAGTTAGTGAATTTCTTATTTTATTTGGTACCATCATTACCCGGTTTTTAAACGCCGAAATCAAATTTTTTCGTTCCAAGAACCGTCGGTTTTACGTAACCGAAAGGTTAAAGGTCGGGGTTTTATCTGAATAAAAGCAGCTAACAACAACATTGACGATTATTAATTACACAATTAATTCCATGGAATACAAGTAATCGAAAATTATAATATTTACAATCGTGTCTGCATTCTCTATTATCTGTGAATTTTAGTGCCACAAACCTTCAAAACCCGTGCCGTTAGTTTTGCTTTCTCCATACTGAATAAGGAGGCGAAGCAAATGGGTCTGGTGGTGAACGAGGGCAAGACGAAATATCTCCTGTATTCAAACAAACAGTTGTCGTACTTGCGACTTGGCTTCAAGGCCACTGTTGACAGTCATAATTTCGAAATCGTAGATTATTTCGTCTATCTTGGAACCAGTATTAACAGCAACAACAATGTCAGCTTCGAAATCCAACGCAGAATCACTCTTGCCAACAGGTGCTACTTCGGACTGAGTATTCAATTGAGAAGTAAAGTCCTCTCGCGACGAACATAGACCCAACTATAAGTCACTCATACTGGTATACGGTGCAGAGGCATGGACGATGACAACATTTGATGAGTCGCCATTACAAATATTCGAGAGAAAGGTTTTGCGGAAGATTTATGGTCCTTTGCGTATTGACAACGGCGAATAACGCATTCGATGGAACGATGAGCTGTATTAGATGACGACATTGATATAGAAAACCCTTCAGCTCTGAAAGTATTCGATGCAGTACCCGCCGGGTAAAACATAGGAATAGGAAGTCCTCCACTCCGTTGAAAAGACTAAGTGAAGAAGGACAAATTGGCGCCAAACAGCAGAAAGGAAGAACGATGGGTAAACTGTTGTAAACTCGGCTATAACCTCGTAAGCGGTATCTAAGCCAATAAAGAAGAAACATTCAACTGAAAAGATGAAACTGCTTGATATTTTTTATTTTATTTTTTTTTTGTTATTTACTGTTTGTCGAGTCCACGACGTCGTTTCTTTCAAAACGGTCAGAGTTCATTCAGCATTCGGTAAATTTCCATTTCGTGCCCGATATTTTGACTGAGCAAGATGTTTCCCATATTATTTAGAATCCAAGATTGTACCAAAGAATATAAATAATTTGAAAGTATAGAGATAAATTTCACTGCGACCTAATTTCTATTACACCCATCCCTCTTTCACATGGACACACAAAGGCCCAGTACTCCGGGGTTTCCGTCTCCATGTCACAAAACCGGCAATTTGCCAAAACGCTATATCCATGTTGAACAGGTGCTTCTTGAGCATGTAATACCCTGTGTAAGATGCCACTAGGAGCCGGAATTTGTCAATTGAATATTTATAATACTTTTGATTCATGTGGGGTTGTAACTGCCCATTAGTAACTTTGCCTGGCGCATGCCTGTACATTCGCACTCTCTCAAGTTCGTTCACGGCTACCTATTTATGACCCAGCACCGAAATTAGATGTACTCGGTTGCAGACTGATAGTTGAACTACGGATCTATCCGTTCTACACCCTTATGCCTCAATAGCGATTTAGTCTCGTAAGGGTAGAGCTCGAATGACACTGGACGTGACGACATTTCCAACTTTACGCCTACTTTATCTCACATACACCTTTTAGAGCTGGTTACTTTGTATCGATTTGGTCAAAGCATATCCAACCTGTAACAAGGGTTTAAAAAAATTTCGACGGAACTTTCATTGAACATCCTGACTTTTAAGGTATTGACTTTGTTCGTGGGATGCGAGGAGTGAGTTTACTTTAGATATCAAGGCTGATATTGTTTTCGTTGTTTATGCTGGTTTCCAGATAGACGAAGTTGTCGAAAGCTTTAACCGTTTACAATGATGTGTTCTGTATCAGACTATTTATGCCATGACATGAAATCTTTCGCATTGTGTTCGTTGACAAAAATTCAACTCGCTTTGTTTCTTTATCTGAGTTATAAAAAGTGCAAACGGTTGTATGAATGTGTGTATGATTGAACTCTATTGTTAGTATAACCCAAAATAATTTTATAAATGTATATCTTTTTATATACAAGTTTTATGGAAGAACCAAATTCAAACATTGCGTTATAAGGGTAATAACTTCTCGCGTTGTCAAAAGAGGCTTAAACCGAATATTTTATGTGGGGTTTGGTGCGTGGTGAATAACTGCTCAACAATAGAGTTCAATTCAGTCCCTTTGCTACACTGATAAAGTGATAAGTACACCTTGACGGTTTTTTGATTGGTTTTCTACTTAAGTAGACTTAAAGGCTAAAGTTCGTCTCTTTCAATATCTGTTTTCTTGTACAACAAATCTTTCCTTTTATTTATTCAGTACATTTGAGTTAGACTGTCTGCATTTATACAAGCGTTTCTTTGGGCGAGACTATGGAGCAAATGTTGCTATGCTGATATCTTATCAAGCAGAGCAAAAATACAAAAATCCCATAATGCAGCGTGTGGCGACAACTGTCAATCACTCGATATCATATCGTACATACATACTGACACTTCTTAAATGTAAAAGTGCAAATTACATACATACATACATACATACATACGTAGATATAATATTATCGCTCGTTCTTGTGCACAATTCACCTCGGGTGGCGCTCTTTCAAGTGGTGCAACCTCAATGCCGAGGCTAATGTTTATGGCAGTCCAAAAGTGGTTTCGTCTCGTTCAGGCGATTGCTTTAGAAAAAATAGCAGACGATAATAGTTAATTTCGTGTTCGATCGTACGGATATTGTGCTTAATTGTTTTTGTTTTTTTATGAAAATATATATATTTTTTCATTTGTTTAATAATGCATTTTTTTATTTTATAAATTCTGAATCAACATGAAGTATTACGTGCCTAATTGAGTGCAACGTTTTGGCTTTTATCGACTTTATGAGAGTGCCATTAAAACTGGGCATTAATAGGTGGCTTATCAGAGCTCATAAGATCTAATTATTATTATAGCGTGAACAATAACACAATTAATTGAGACGTATGGTTTTTTTCAAGTGCAGCAAGATTTTAATTTCCATACGCAATGGGCCATAAATCAAAGTGATGAGTGGATAATTTGTTATTTTTTTCTATTAATTTTATCCTAGAATGCGTGCATATTTTAATTTTTTTAACTCTCGCATTCTGTTTTCATTCCGTTTGAGCTCCGTTCTTGAATCAGCAGTAGTGTTGCCAGCTTTGATTATACGTAATTTAATATAACGTGTATTCTTCTTGTTTTTTTGTTTGTTATTTAATAATACAATAAGTTTTCATAGAACACTCCGCCGATCAGCCGTCAGTTCTGAGCTTGTTTGAGCCGAGCTGAGTTGAGTAGGGATCGAAAAATATTGTTTTGTGTTTCTTTATTCAATTTTTTCCCTTTCATACTGTATTCAGAACGAGTAAAGAAAAAATCTCCTTATGTATTAATTTCGAAATTGTATCATAATTATATCATACTTTCCTTTTTTATTCTGTTGCATTCCAACCAAGTCAGCTCGAAATTTTTATATTTAAAATTTTTTGTACTAAAAATTTCACATGTACTTGTCGGGGACATACTATAAATTCTTAAAGTTACATATTACAACTCGTTCTAAGTTTTATTCAAAACACATTCCCTGGTATGCTGCTTGGTCAGACAATAATTACAAATTGAGGAAATTTTAACATAAAAAGTCATAATACCCTACGATTTAAGTTCTATGTGTAAAATTAGTTGCATTTAGTTCCTAAATTATTCAAAATTTTGTTTAAAATATATTTTTTCGTCTTAGTAAAGTACTTACGTAATACATTTTTCAAAGCGTTGACCTTTTTTGGAAAATATTTTTAAAAATCAAGAGCTTTCTCGCGATTTTCAAGATCCCAAATTATTCCTTATTCTTATTGTACAACAATTTAGTACTAAGCTTTATTTTCCAGTAACCAATAAATAATTTGTACAATTAATTAAAAAATTAAACGGAATTATATTATATGTGGTATAAATAATATATAATTATATTTTAACTAAACTCTGAATTATATAAAATATTTAGTGATTTTTTGACACTAATGTGGCTATGAATATCAAATTCTGCTGGCAACACTTGAACACTCCACTCACCTATAACTGAACCGGTTTCATAACTGAAGTTAGTTGCTCTCTAATGAAGCTCAGCACAAACAATAACGACTAGCTTTACGAAGCAAAAAGAAACAAGTTAAATGCATGCTTTCATACAAATATACAAACAATGTATATGCATTTACATACATACATACATATGTATATTTGTATACCTAAGAATGTGCAAAATGAAACAAAGCTGTTTCTTTTAAGCTCTTTCCGCACTCTGCCAAGCACATTTTGCGCTCTCAGCATCTGGTTCTTGTTGCATTCAATTCAGTGATTTTTCGTCAATTACAAGAAAAGCATACCCAGGGATTTTCATTTATAATTCAATTATTTTAGTTTAGCAAATATATTCTAAATCGTATAAATAATTCAGTGCGTGGCTCATTTCGTTTTCGATATTGCTTGTTGTGGCGAAATTGATAACTTTAATGTGTTTAATTGCATTAAAATCGCTTAATTACAGCGATTACAGCTAACAGTCGTTTCGTTTTTATGACTTCAACTTTTTTCGCTCTCATTATTTGCCACTCTCAACAGCAGCAGCCCTGCTAGACGACTGCTAATATTGTGCATACATATTTACCTCTGTTTCTATGTACTTTTGCATACAATCGACCTTCTGTGTTATTGTTCGCGTTACTCGTTTTTTTTTTTTGTGTCTGCACGCCAACCAGTCTACGTATCATATAGCATTCGCCCGATACTATTTTGACTTCGTTGCCCGGGTAGTGATAAACATTTTTAGTAAGTGTACCTATTTACTTGTGACCCAGACGAAATTGCAGAATAAATTCGCTAACGATGGCTGATGTGCGAAGACGTCAAAGAGCTAAATGTAAGCAAATCATTTTATTTTATGCTATTATTTAATTATTTGTATACAATGTCGCAGCTTAAACCTTGATTATCCGTAAAATGTGTAGATATTCATACAAACATATGTATTTGTATAAGTAAATTTTCGCCACAAAAATGTTTACCTTTCAAAATGATTGCCAAGAATCCTATTGGCTACATAATTTTATTTCATTACTATACTCTTTGACCATCGATACATTGAATCCCATACAAATTTTATGATTTATTTGTAAATAATATGCTTTTATTCTAAAATCAAAAATATTCTTTATTTCAAAAAAGAAATGAAGATACTACGTAACCTCAAAACGATATGATTTTCAGAGACAATCTGAAGATCATAGGTACATTATCGTTTATTTGATCTTTAAATCTAACAGTGATTGCTTTACTTCACTGATATGTGCTGTTATTGCTACCTTTCGATATGTAGACACATTACACTATTAAACCTCTGCGCATATTGGTATAGCATCCAATTTCTTATATATCGATAAAGCGAGATATTTTTTCAAGTAGTTGGAATTAATATATGAATTTTTTCTATCTGATAACACGAAAAAATTTAAACTGTAAGGCGGAGGACCTTCTCGTTACAATTAAGAGCTCCCACTCGATAGTATTTCTTAGAGGAGTCTAAGAACCTATTTTTCAGACTACCATGTAAAAAAAAAAAATCGTTCTTTAGAAGAGATTTGTAGACTTCCTTGAATTATCTTGAATACGAAATCTGTTTTTTTACAAAAATTTCTAAATAACAGGCCAGTTGAAAAGTCCCCGGCCTACCATTATTAAACACATTTTTTGGCAAAATTCGTTTTTTTTTATTCAATGTAGATCTCTTCAAGAGTAATACACAGATTATTGCGACACTCCAACTTTTCAATACCATTTTTATAGTATGATTTGTTCTTTGCTTCAAAATAGGTTCTAGTTTCCGAGATCACCTCTGCATTCGACGAAAATTTCTTCCCAGCAAGATTTCCTTTGATATAATACAACGGGGTCAGATCTGGAGAATATGGTGAATGAGGAAGCAATTCGAAGACTAATTCATGGATTTTTGTAAATGCTTTTACTGACTTGTGACGCAGAGTCTTGGTGAAATAGTACTTTCTTATTTCTTAAATGCGGTCATATTTCGGTGATTTCGTCCTTCAAACAGTCCAATAACGCTATGCAATAGTCGCTATTGATTGTTCTTCTTTTTTCAAGGTTATTAATAAAAATTATTCTAATCGCATCCCGCATCCGCATTCTGACGCTACATCCTTGCCCGCCGATTATTGCGTTTTCCACACTTTGGAGAGGGTTCATCATGTGCAGTCCTCTCGGATAATTGTCGATTGAACTTTGGAGTACAATTTTAGAGCCACGTTTCATCAACTGTCACATATCAGCATATAAACTCAGGTTTATTACGCTTGAACATATCCAAACCCTGCTCCGAATAATCAACTCGTCGTTGTTTTTGGAGAAACCGCCACTTTGAACAGTGCTTTCCCATACCGAAATATTCGTGAAAAAATGATGTACACGTTCAGTTGACATCTTTAGAGTACCTGCTATCTCAAGGAACTTTACTTACAGTCATCCAAAATTAATTTGTTGACTTTTTTGAGGTTTTCGTCTGACGTCTACTACGTTCACCGTCTTCGGTCCTCATTTCTCCACGTCTAAACGTAGCATAATAATTCTTGATGATTGATTTTCCTAAGGCAGTGTCCAGAAATTTGTTATCAAGTCAAGTTTTTGCTTCAACTGTATTTTTTCCCTTCAAAAAGTAATATTTGTATTTTAACATACGAAAGTCCTTTTTACCCATTTTTCCTCAATAACAAAAGTTGCTTCACTCAAAATGATTTAATTCACAAACTAATAATACGACAGCTGTTATATGGAATAAGTAAACGTGCCTTTAGGGCTAATTAAAAATCATATGTAGCGCCATCAGGGACTTTTCAATTGAACTGTTATATATTATAGTTTCATCTGCAGAAATTAGAGGGGTTTCCTTTCACAAACTTAAGAATTAATATTTTTTATTAGGTTATAAGTCGAATACATTATGAAAGAGAACTGAGAGTCAGAAATCGTTTATTTGAGTCGAAAGAGTCGTTAGAACTTAAGAGGATAATTAATTTTATTTTGATTTTTAAAAATTTCAGAGATTTTAACGTTTTCTTAAGAAGCTATTAAATCAAAAACTATCGTGTAAATTGTTTTAAAATTTTTTATACCGATGAAGTTGGTAGAGCTGACAGAATTCACGATTACACTTTAGAAGGCTGTAAGTCAAAAGTATTTGAGGTATCGATTTAAAATAGAATTAAGAAAAACAAAAAAAAATCGTTTTTTTTTAATTCCCACTCCTAACGACTTATAACTACAAAACCTATCTCTCATATGGTACACAAATATAAAACCTAAATAATTGCTCATATTTATTTCGATTTTATTGTATCACTGACGTTAGGTCCTTGAAATCCCGATTGCAATGATAACGCGGCCATTGAAATTGTTAAGCACGTGAAAACTTTAAAACAAATTAAAAGAAGATTACAGATATGGCGCGCTGATTAATTTTGCTAGCCTTAACTAGCCAACGGTATTTGAAATGACAACTCAATTGATTAATAATCTAAAAATAAACTTCTTGAAAGATAAACTTTCAGTGAAGTGAAACTAAATATATATATAAAGTATATTAAACGCAGTTAAATTAAAAGTACTACTTATTTATAAGGAGGATAGCTTTTATTACAAAATGTAATAAGTGTACCCCCACATATTGCCTGCAATGAACTTAAAGTTACATAACATATTTGACACGTAAACATGAAGTATTAAGCAATGGCAATTAGAAGCTAATCATCTTATTGGAAAACACATAACTTATGCAACAAAAGAATTATTCAATCTCCAACAGTCGAGATCAAATGTGAATATCTTTATTTAGCGGGGAAGAAGCTATACAACTCCATTATTCTTATACTCTTGCAACATGTTGCTACAGAGTATAAAAGTTTTGTTCACCTAAGGGTTGTTTGTATCACATAAAACTAATCAGGATATATATATTCTAATCAGGATAGATATAGTGTTCTATAGGGTTAAATTAAATATCTCTCTTCCGCGTTTTTGCTCCTTATTCATTGCTTTATAAAAAGTGTTACAGTGATCGGAATTAGTTCAAATATGCGTCGTTTCGTTCGATAGATAATATGTTTCCATCTAGATGGCAACTTCATAATACCCCCCTCGTAGAAGCCTGCCTCCTTATTTGCGAAAATCTCGGACAGCCACTTTTCACAAGCCTCTTTTGAGTTCAACTTTACATCAACAAGGGCGTTCGCCATGGACAGGAACAGGTGGTAATCACTTGGTGCTATGTCCGGGCTATATGGTGGATGCGATAAAACCTCCCATCCGAGCTCCCGTAGCTTCTGACGAGTCATCAACGAAATGTGTGGTCTGGCGTTGTCCTGGTGGAACACTACACCCTTCCTGTTGGCCAATTCTGGACGCTTCTGGTCGATCGCCTGCTTCAAGCGGTCCAGTTGTTCGCAGTAGATGGTAGAATTAAGCGTCTGACCATATGGGAGCAGCTCATAGTGGATGATTCCCTTCCAACAACACCAAACACATAACAAAACTTTCCTGGCCGTCAATCTTGGCTTTGCGATCATTTGTTGAGCTTCACCACGCTTGGCCATGATCTTTTTCGCAGATTATTGTCGTATTTGATCCACCTTTTCGTCTCCTATTATCATTCCCTCCAGAAATGGGTCGAGTTCGTTCCGTTTCAGCAGCATATCGCAGGCGTTGATTCGGTCCAGAAGGTTTTTTTGCGGCAAATCATGCGGCACCCAAACATCAAGCTTTTTTGTGTATCCAGCCTTCTGCAGATGGTTTAAAATGGTTTGGTGACTAACTCCCATCTTCTGGGCGATGTCACGAGATGCCGCATGCCGGTCTAACTCGATGTTTTCCATGATTTGATGGGTATTCGTCGCCACAGGTCTTCCGCCGGCTGGCTTATCCATGGTGTTGTTTTCAGGCGCTCTGAATTGTCGAAACCATTTTTCCGCAGTTCGAAGTGATAGAGAACCATCTCTCAAAACACCATTAATCTCACGGAACGTTTATCTAGCGGATTTGCCTTTAACGAGACGAGTTGAATGCCGATCGTCTGTTCGCCTGTTCGTGAAAGCAATAACTTGAGTAAATTTGAAATATCTTTATTCATTTTGATTCACGTCTTCCTTGGCAAAAAAGTATGGACCACTTCGGACCACTGCCACGGCCCCAAAACACCATTAATCGGAATTTATTGAAATTTGGAAAAAATGTTTCTTTAATAATAATGAACCCTTTTGTCAAAACTGAGTTGAATCCGATCAATACTTTCCTTAGCCTCCATATATCTTACATAAAGATTTTGGTACGTCAAATTGATTTTTTTATCCATATTCAGTTACAACCGTACATAGCCCTTCCTTACTTGTTCTGTTCACGAGTTTTGACGTAAATATATACATACATAAGTATAAATAGTATTACATGTATTTTTAGATGTTATAAATTTTAGTTAAAGATTTCCCAGGAATTTCATGATTTGCTAGGGCATGTAATTGTTAATTTATTCTAATTGCAGAACAAAACAATGAAAAAACGTAATTTTATTGTACTTTAATATAAGGGAGTACTCACGATCAATGAAGGTGAATATCTGTGGTATATGGGTGATCACGCAACGAGTTCGAAAAACTTTTCTCAATTGAAGGAGACTATAAAAAAATAGAAACTGAACTGGTGGGTTTCCTTGGCTTTATTCTAATAAATCGCTCTTTGGATAGCATTCAATTTCGTCGAGGAGGCTTAAATTTAATACACGGTATTTTTTTCTTCAAATATAACGTTATCCGATCCCTAACCATGAATGTTGAAGCTAAAGTCTAACTAAAACAAGAAAACACGTTAACTTCGGCTGCACCGAAGCTCATATACCCTTCACAGGTGCATTTCTTTTAGTAACTATGCGTTCAGTTTATATGGAAGCTATATGCTATAGTAATCCGATCTGAACAATTTTTTCGGAGATTGCATTGTTGCCTTAGAAAATATTCTATACCAAATTTTGTGAATATATCTTGTCAAATGCAAAAACTTGATTCCGATCGTTCAGTTTGTATGGCAGCAATATGTTATAGTGGCCTGATATCAGCAGTTCCCACAAATGAGCAGCTTCTTGAAGCGAAAATGACGTTGACAAAATTTCAAAACGATATCTTAAAAACTGAGGGACTAGTTCGTATATAAGTATGTATATAGACAGACGAGCAGACAGACGGACAGACAGACGAACATGGCTAAATCGACTCAGCTCAACTTACTGATCATTTATATATATATATACTTTATAGGGTCTCCGACGCGTTCTTCTGGGTGCTACAAACTTCGTGACAAACTTAATATACCCTATTCAGGGTATAAAAACATGAATTAAATTCAAGAGCGCACAGCGTAATTTTCGGAATTGTAGCAGGGTTTTTTCGATTTAATTTTTTTTCATATTAATTTTGAAGAACAAACTAATATTAGATACAAATTTCAAATTTCGCAAAGACATCACATAGATCTAAGTTATCTCAAACCTCACAAAATTAAAAATACTTTTACATTTCTGCAAACAAGTTCTGTGCTAGCATCACAGTATGTGCAATATCTCATAACTCACGATCTTAATCACTTCTATCGTCATATGTGCTTACATCATAGGTACATACATACATACATCAGTCTCATCACTTATATTCCAGTGTATGGGTATTCCGCTTTGTTTGTGCAAACATCAGCAATTATAATGTTATTTTTTTTATTTTTACAATAATTAATTGCACTTCATCAAGCAAATTATCCAAACAATTATATCACACCAAATTGAGGAAAAAAAAAGTCAAAAATTATAAAATACGTATTGCATATTGTCTGATAGAAAATCTTAATGTGCAAATCTTTTAATATCGTCAGTAATTTCTCACATTTCTAATGCCATATAGACAATCTAACGAAACTGCCTTAGAACACTAGTTTCGAAGTGATGTTTTTGGAACGGACCAAACAAAATTTTCAAGAGAGAGGAGAATTTAGGGACAGCCTAAAAAAGGGGAGTTTTTGGAAATAAACAAATAATTACTGTATCAAATTTTTTTTTTGAAATTTTAGGTAAATGTCTTTAAGGGGTTATAGGGATTTCCTCGGTAAAAAAATCCTTTTTTTTATTTTTTTTCTATTAGAATTTTTTATTGTTACACTATTAACAAAGAAATTCTGAAATTTTTGGAAATAAATATTTTAAACTCGCCGACGCCATTCCGGCGACCCCTCGGAAAACGATGCGTCTACGTTGGCATCATCATCTTGGATCCTCTAAAGTGAAAATATTCGGGTTTTACAAGGTGCGACCCAAAGTAAACAGGACCTTAAAAAACAGAACAAATGGGTTTTTCTGCAAAATCAATTTATTTTATTCAAAAGAGTCTCCTTCTGCTTCAATAAAGCTTTTTGCACGGCCCAAAAGCATGTCCAACGAGTGTTTTAGCTCGTTGGCCGGTATGGTGTCAGTATGCCGGTGCAAGCCTTTTGAATGGCCTCTACGTCTGTATAAGACTTTCCTTTCTTGGTCAACTGCATTTTTTCGAAAACGAAGAAGTCGTCGGTGCCATATCAGGTGAATACGGGAAGTGGTTAATGGTTAAAATGTGGTTTTTGGTCCAATAATCGGCCACAAAATTTCCTTCGAATGTTGGATTCTGAGCAATTTTTGGTCATCAGTCAATTTGTATGGAACAAACCGTGCACACACCTTTCGTAAGCCAAATTTTCGGTCAAAATACGATAAATCGATGTTTTGGAAATGTTCTATTCCATTTCAATGTATTTTAATGATGATTTCGATTGATTTTTGATGAATTCATGCACAGTTTCGATGGAATTTCCGGTAGATATCGCCACCAGGGAGCGCAGATTCAAAAAGTTTACTTTGGATCGTACGTTGTAGTTAAAACCTTAACTTAGAACGTCGACGAAGAAAAAACTGAAAATTGGATATTTGGCAGACATTTTTACAAAAAAAAATTTACTGAAAATTTACCGAAATTTTTTTTTCAAATAGTTGTAATCGAAAAAAATTCCTTCATCCGATTTTTTAGAAACTGTATCTCAAAGACCTGTGTAAAATTTTATGAAGATTGGTTGATTAGTTCTCGGAAAATCTTGTCAACCGACTTCACAAATTTCGGAAAAACGTGTTTAAAGACGGCGCACTTAGCCTAGCTAGTCTCGAGCACACAAGTTTTCAAGCTGTATCTCCGAAATTATTACGCGGATCAACTTGAAAATTTAGGACAATATTCTAGAGGTGTTGTAGAATTTAATAGGATAAAATTTTTGAAACCCGTAAACCCATGTAACTCTTTAAAGGTAAACTGATTGAGCTAACTAAACTGAGCGGCCACACATTAGTAGACAGCAATTTAAAAATTTAGTACGTTATTTTTAAAAGTGTAAGCTATCGAGGGGACTTATTTATTATTATTGTTTTTAATTATATATTTTTCTTAATTTAGTTTTAAATCGATATTTCCATTATATCTTCTAATTCAAACCTCAGAATTTTTCCCTAAAGTCAACAAATTTGTTCTCAAGAAGTTCATTTAAAGAGTGTTAGGCAGTTTTTGGACAAACAACAAAATTTAATCCCAGACTAATTCAAAATGATCCACATTCATATAGTGATAGATGCATACAACTGCTTATGTACATACATAAGCATATTTATGTATCTAATCCGTGCTATTATAGCTTTATAAGTACAGTATGTATGTATGTATGTGCATGCGAATTTTTTGCATATTTACACTTTTATAGCACTCAGCTGGTTTTGCCAATTGGCAGATAGACCGACTAACACACAGTGTCTGTCTTTGCGAAAAAACAAAAAAAAAACGGAAAAAAATCTACAAAAGTCGTTTAAGTTCACTGTCACGGCTGCGTTTGGTGGTCGCAGTTGCCAATCATCATTTGCCTCTTAAAGTAATTAATTTCTTGTTTTGTTGTTGTTGCTATTTAAAACCACAAACATTGTGTAAAGCTGCCTTTAGCATAGATAAATGCGGTTTATAATACATACATACATATATACTTACAGGCATGTGGGCATAATCGTGCACTGCCATCTATATATGTATGAATCTATGTAGATATTCTGTTCCGTATATATGTACATAAATCGCTAACCTGTCTGAGGCGGTAGTTTCTAAGGCAAGTTTGTCTAAAATTAGTTGAAATGTACCATAAATTCTTATCCGTTTTATTATAGCATCCACTGCGCGACGATTGTCAGTTATGTCATAAATTCATATTTTTTACTTATACTAAGTACATACATACATACATATGTGCATATGTTCATTTATTGTGATTTTACAATGTTTATGAAGCATATGGTAAGAATTGAATAATCTTTTAGAGTCTAGTCGGCGGTGGCACATAGTAAGATGTAAATATTTGATTTTTAAGCTTTAAAATTAAATTCTCAAAAATATTTTCTGTTGAGTCTTAATTAGAATGTTTTTTAATATAAATAATAACATTAAGAAAAAAAAATAATTTCACTAAGTATGCAAATTTTTCAATTTTGAACTAAACTAATTATCTGTCAAGATACTGTTCATCTGAAGGGTAGGCGCATGAAAATATACGATATTTTTTTATCCCTTTACAAAAAACTTAAACATGGATCCATAAAAATATATACACTTTTTATCGGAAATAACTTGAACATTTACTTTTCAATAAATTTCTTCTTCTTTATTGGCGTAGCCGAGTTTACAATAGTGCGCCAGTCGTTCTTCCTTTTCGCTGTGTGATGCCAATTAGACATTCCAATGAAGTCAGGTCCTTCTCCACCTGGTCTTTCCATCGAGGTGGTCAGCGTAGCCATTGTCTCAGTTTATATTGCGGTGATACCAAATTCCGACCTTATTTTCGTGCTGTCAAAAGCATCGTTAAAATCGACTAAGATGTGTGTCGATCCCATCTTCACGGGTCTTTCCATGATTTAGCGCATGTTGCATAACTGGCCAATTGTTAATTTTCTTGACCTGAAGCCACATTTATAAAATCCACTAAGTTTGTTGACAGTGGGCTTTAATCTTTCACACATTACGCTCGATAGAGCCTCATATGCGATGTTGAGGAGGCTTATCCCACTGTATTTGGCGCAGATTTTGGAGTCTCCCTTTTTGTGAATTGAGCAGAGCAAACTTAAAATCCAATGGTCGGACATGCTTTTGTCCGACCATATTCTACAAAGAAGCTAATGCATGCTCTTTATCTGTTCTTCGCCGTCGTGTTTGAATAGCTCGACCGACAAACCATCGGCCTCCGCCGCTTTGTTATTCTTCAGACGGGTAATTGCTATTCGAACTTCACAATGGAAGGTCTGCTCCATCGTCATCGATTGGGGAATCAGATTCGACTTCTCCTGGCATTATGTTTTCACTGCCATACAGCAAGTTGTAAAAATGTGCCTCCCATAATTTCAGTATGCTCTGGGCATCAGTCACTAGATCACCTTTTGGGGTTCTGCAAGAATATGCTCCGGTCTTGAAGCATTCTGTTAGTCGCCCCATCTTTTCGTAGAAATTTCGAGCATTACCTCTTTCGGGCAGCTTGTCAAGCTCTTCGTACTCCCGCATTTGTGTTTAAGGTTTCAGTACTGGTCAAACCAGCCGAAAAGACCTGTGTCCGAAAATATTATAAACTTTGGAAAAATATGGATAGTCAAACTTTGAAAATAAAAAATATTTCTAAACTGGAATAGCCGATTAACTAATCTGAGAACCTGACAAAGTATTTTATAGACAAATGTATTAGTACGCGGTCATTCACGAGCGTCACGTGCTGTTGAATCACACCCACGCCGCACTACATACATGCGTACACACTTACACTCATTTTCACAAACATAATCATATATTTTTAAGCCGGGCATTGGCCAGCAATAAAGCACCATGTTTTTGCGGAAACAGATCACTGAACCGGTACGTTGATGACACAGAATTAGGTTAAGCTGGTGGAGAACATACATATGTACATGAGCACGTGTGAGTGCACCAAACGATGAGCGTGCTCTCTTCAAGCCAGTATCCAAAAAGAAAACGAGAAAGGTGTTTGCAGAAGCTGCTGAGCTCCAAGCGTAGGGAGAGTTAATAAAAACGGCTTGTTTACATACAGACATACATAAGTATGCGTGCTCAAACAAATTTATATTTTTATAAATTTATATATTTATACATTTGTGTATAAGGGTAGGTAAAAAGCATTTTTTTTGGTACCCTGGAGGTGTTAGACACTTCTAAGAAAATCTCTGCAGGCATGAGCTCCTAATTGCACAGAAAGGTCTTACGTCTTACAGTTTTATATTTTTTCTAATTATCAGTTAGAAGAACTCCAATCTCGTTTCCTGCTACTTGAAAATAATAAATAAAATTCCTACAAAGCTAGGACTACGATTTATATACTATAGATTCTTTTTCGTTGAGTTATAAAATTTATAAGAAAAAAATTTATTAAAACAATCAAACTTTAACTATTAATACCTTTAGTTACGTTTACGAAAAATTCTTATAAGTCCATTTTTAGAGCATCAATTTCCGGCAAACTCCACAAAACGGAATTTTTTCATGTAGTTGGAAGCTAGATATGAATATTACTATCTAATGATAAGAAAAAAATAGAAAACTGTGGGGCGGAAAACCTTCTCGTTATAATTAGGATTTCACAGTTGGATACATTTTCAGGGTACACGCTTTTTTTTATCCCACCCTAATGTGTATACTTATTGTTTCAAATAACAGAAACAAGATTACAAAAGCAGCTGTGGAAAATAAACAAGAACAAAACATAAACAAAAAATTAATTGGAAAAATATTATTGTCAAAATTCAAAACTTGAATACAGCGTATATTTGGCTAAAACATTGAATAATAAAATGTGTTGAAAGAAAGAAGAAACCATATAAAAATAATAACAAATACCTGTACTCGCAGCAGCTCTTTCGTTAAGTAAATTTAACAAGCGCGACTTGAGACACTTTTTTAGCTTGCGCCCACCACACGCTACTCCACATTAAATTGAATATCGTCAGTCGGGCGTGCAATGTGTGATGCGACGGTTTAGAATTTTTTACTGTTAGCTTTTAGCTTTAGTGTTTTTAAAGCATAAAACTGGCACAGCAGTTTGCCTTTGTCGCGTGCGCAGGTACTCACACTTTCGACTTTCGTCAAACGATCTCAGCGTATTCGGTTTCGTACTCAGGCTGCAACACGTAATTGAAAATGGAATTGCAAAAATCACTAGAATATTGAAACAAAGAATAATATACGTACTATAAATATAACAAACGCACCCGAACACACACATGTGCAAATATTAAATAAAAAAAATCAACTAATAATATGAAATAGTAAACAGTAAACAGCTGAAACACAAAAGTAATAAAAATTTATTGAAAGCGAGCAATACACATTATAAAAACACACAGTCACACACACAAAAACACACACACTTGTACAAATGTAAGAAAACACACTAAAAGAGTTAATAGTTAATGCACATTTGCTGGCTTGCGGCCTAGGTGTAAGTAAACGCGATCGGCTAGTTATTGAAATATAACGTCTTTTCGAGCGTATTCGCAGTGTTCACATTTTTCTATTTTCGTAATTCATATTTAATGAGCATTAATATAGTATTCGAAAATATTTCAGTGCTAATATACCATACAGTGCTTAACAAAGTAAATTTGCACAAAAAAAGCGCAAAAAGCAAAGAATAAAATTTATATAATTTAAACCGGAAAATACAGTGAACACAAATGTGAAAGAAATTGCAAAAAATTAAACAAAATTTATTTCCTCTCTCAACTTTGATGTGTGTTGACGAAGCCAAATTGCTTGGATAATGAACACGTTTAGTAATTTCGATGTCTTCTGCTTCGGCAAGCGTTCAGCGCGTGGCTATACGCTGCTCGGCTCGAACGATGGAGGTATGGTGCTATATAATTTCTTAGCTAAATTATCATGGGCATTTGATGTCATAAATTTTTAAGTATTATAATGGTAATAAAATTTTTTTCTAACAACTGATTATTTAAGGCAATACGGTGGTCTCACTTAAAGTTTATATGTTTGGTTTTGTCGAATCTGTGACAAAACTGGTGTAATTATTAAAAAATCACGCATAGTATTGTTAGAGAACGCATCTGGTGTCGATTTTGAGGTTTCTTCTAATATTATTTACCATTTGGATAGCTGAAATAAGAAATGCCCATCATAACTCCTATAATAACAATAAATAAATATGTAGTTCTATCAGTTCTGTCTGTTGAAAGTAAATTAATTTAAATAATTAACGAATAGTTGGAAACAAGTTTGTATAAGAAAGAAATCTTCATTTAGTGATTCGGTTATTAAACTAACCTTTCTAAATTAGAGATTTAAACAAGGCTCCTCTTGAGTCAATACAAGCATGCCAAGCTTAATCCAATATTCCATACTTTGTTGTAAGCCTCGAATTTTTTGGAGCTCAATTCGATACATTATTTGACCATTTCGATGTCATATTCATAAAATCACGTGGCGTCATGATGTGTTTGATGAATATATGTATGTTTGTAGAGTTCTCAGCAATAATGTCAAGCGTCTCTTTACTCGACCTCTAGTTGACGTCGTTTTTGAAAAAGGTTCAGAGTTTTTGGTGCGAATCTAGCATTCTCACGCTTCATACCCAAAACAATAACCGATTTATTTTTATAAGATATGTTGACATATTCTGCTATCTCTCTGATCTGATCTGAAACTGTTTCTTTAACTTTACAATGTCGTAGTTTTGAGTTATTATGGAATCATTTTCTCAAAGCTTAAGCTTCGACCCTAATGTTATACTCGGTCTTAAGTAGTTTCTTACACAAATATTACGCATTATGATAATTCTACCTACCACATACGTACTTTCCCATTTAGCTCCGATAAGTAATACCGCGCAGAAAGCAGCTTTGAGTGATATTAGACAAGTAAAAACATCGCTAGGAACTTTTGTATAAACCCAATGGAAGGCTACTAGGAAACGAAAAATATCGTTGCTAAAGTTAGAGCGGTTCAAAAGGTACTCTGAGTACAATTCATCTCTGTGACCTATTCATTTCGAGAGGCTCCTTGGTACACTGTAAGGACCACTAATAATAAGGTTCCGTACAATACCGAAATAAACTAAATGGTTATAGGAAAAGGTGTTCACAAATTTGGGTCCTTTCTTTTGTACTATAAATTGAAATAACTTAAAAAAGACTGAATGCGGTCGCAGTAGATTCTCCTAATTTATAAGAATTGAAGATCTTTGAAATACTTGAGATACAAAACTTTATTAAAAGTAATTTCCATATCAATTCAACAGTCATTGGGAACCTGTTAACGCCATGTTTCTTGTTTTCTTTAAATATAATAACAACAGATTTCGTGCTTAAAGCAGTTCATTCTTTAATTTTCATATTAAAACAAACTAACGATATGCAAGTTGACGGACAACAAAAACTCGAAACTAAACAGAACATCAAAATTTAGTGCACTTGCTTACTGCGTACATTTGGACTGAAAGTCTTAATCGCGATAACGAAAGTACATCAATTGCAATTCAAAAATGAACAAAATGGCAAAATTCTATCACAAAAATACCCATCACATGGTTCTTCTGACTAATGTATACGATAGCATTTAGATTTTCATTTCATAAGTCAATATATCAACTTTGTAGATTCCCTGACACTAATTGGTTCTTCAATTCCACTTTGTAATTATATACAGTGAAGACAGGAAACGCACAAGTGCTTCCTAAAATTTCCCACTTTAAAATCACACTTTCATAATACAAATAATTGTACCACCTTAAATCGTACGCTTATTTATTTAACGTCAAGTGTCCCCATTGAAGGAAATATTTTCACTAACAAGTTCGAGTGCTTTAAAGTTTAAACCAAAGGGAACGTGACTGATTAAAATATCAATGCGATTTGTTTACGATTACTAAAGTGTTGTACAGTATTTTTTTCATCCGAGGCCTATTGGTACAGGGTAATGACGCCAACAGCAGTATGTACTGCAATGTTATCTACAAGTGGTTATTTACTGTATTTGTTATATATTTCAAGTGACATATCAATGGCATTAACCATATTACTTTGCCCTCATGCGCATGCAATAAAGGCTTTAGGAAGTATTAGGGATTTCTGTTCAAATATCAAAGTCAAATATACTTCATTTAGTGATTTTTAATATTGAAAATCATATATTGTAAGTATTATTTTTGCCATACGAGCACTTGTTTCCTTTATCTGAAATGAGAAGTTACTTCAAATATTGTGAAGTTAGCTGTGCTTTTCCATTTTAGATCTCATATTTCCGCTTTTTGTACCTTGTTGTTGTCGATATTTCCAATTCAATACCTTTTTCGGAATTTTAGTTTTTAACAATAAATGTGGCTGCGTCTATTCCTCCCGACCTTATCACCTTTTCCACCCATATCATTCATACACAGGTTCAAGATCATGACATTTTATGTTTTGGTTCAGTCTTCGCTTTAGTCTTCTCTTTCGTGATAATCGTTTTATCAAAACATTCATAAAATATGAATCATATTTTGTTATTTGTTATGACGATTGATATCGTATATATGTATACATACATATATTTTTAGGAAGTCGTAAACCCTACCTGATAAATTGCATGTTCTTTTTTATTATTTTATAAAACGACTACTCTTTTATTGTCAATCAAGACGAATTCCGTCCAATGTTGTTGGATTTGAAGTCCGTTTATTTTAAGCAATCGCGTAATTGTTTTTGTTTTGAAAACAATTTACATTTTTGTACTTTATTGTGAAGAAGAACGCATTGTTTTCTTTTAAAGTGGGTGGTTGAACTGATTAGATTTCCACTTCTGCGAAATATTGACTAACCCTGTGTTAATTGCAGTAAACAGTGTAAATGAATATCTAAAGATAGTATGTATATGGATATGTTTGTAATATGGGTAATACTTGTATAATAAAGTTATAAATACTAATGAAGCGAGCCAAAGGCATTAAGGTCTTATCTGAAAGAGTGTATAATGGAATTTAGTTGATATTTGAGTATGGAAGTAAAAATGAAAGTAAAAATTTTAAAATATTAGTTTGATTTTGAGTATTTGAATACAAATTTAAAAAAATCAAAATATTTTAAGGAGCTAAATCATAAAAAAAATTATTAAGGTGTTCTCATAGCTCACAGTTAGTAGAATACAGTAAATGAAACTTCAGTGATCGGCTCTCAAGTGTAAAGTATAATTAACTCAAAAATTCTGACAACAATGCAGTGATCTTACTTGACTGGCTCTCAAGCTACAAATGTGTTTCTCTAAATCCAAAGTAAATCAAATTTTTTGTAACACCAGAAGGAAGCGTCGGGACACCCTAAAAATATATGAAAACAAATAATCCCTCACGTTTTATTTACCAAGAAGGAAACATCGGAGACCCTAAAAAATTATTTCTAAATGATCAGTGTAACGACCTTAGTGGATTGCGACATGTCCGTCTGTCTTTCCGTTTATAAATATGTAAACTAGTCCCTCAGTTTTTGAGATATCGATCTGAAGTAGTGCCGAACCACTGCGGGATATTGCTGCCATACAAACTGATTCATAAAATTTTTTATCCGTTAATATCTTTTTAATTTTGTCGTTAGCTTCATTTTTTTCTAATATAGATTATCTGTCCTTCAATGTATCAAGTTTGAGCCTTCATACATACATATGTACATATATAAGTATATTGACTACTTCGTCTTTAAATTGAAAATAATAAAATATTTTATTTAAATTTTTTTTTGTTAGCTTAAAATTTATTTCAACTGAGATCACCGCTTCTATTCACGTTTTCACTAGGGCGTTAAAAATGATATGTTGTCTAATACGAAAATAAAATATAAAATATATAAGTACTTTAATGTTTTTGCACAAAAGCTTTTGTTTGCGAAAATTTTAAAAATACTGAATACCGTCAATAAACTCTATTCATAGTTACGTATATTTAAAAGCAGGCAATGTGATTTTTTTAAACAGTAATGAATATGAAAGAATTATCTAGAAAAATAAATTACAATTTGACGAAATTGCATTATACATACATAGCTAGATATACATATGTGTATGTATAGTATATGTATGTGGAAAATAGTGATGTTTTAGTCTATTGTTCTTTGTTAAAACTGAATGCGACAAAACCTTTTTTAAAATTGTGTTTTCTTTACTAATTGAGAATGTATTTACTGAAAATATACTTTTGTTCGAGCTTAAGCTGTTTTTTTACAACTGAGCTCACATTCTCATCTCTAACATTTTCCGAACTATATTTTATAAAGTCGTCGCACGTATTTCTCAAGAATGAGCTCAATACTAAGTTAAGTTAGTTTCCAAAATTCTAAAATATCTACTGTGGGCAAAAAATACTAAGACTTTTTAATATAATATAAATTTCGTGCTAAATCTCAAAACAAACTAATTTTAAGTGTTCGCCTTGTCTTCACATAGCAAAAAGTGCATTCGACTTTTACTATCAGTGAGATTATTTAAAAAATGTTGTTTAAAATGCTCGAAAAGGTCTTCGGTGATAATTTTTTGAAAAATAGCGTCGCGTCAACGTCTGTGAAACAATGCTTTCCGAGTACCAGCATGCCATGAAAAGTATTATTACTGGCGATGAATCTCGGTCTATGCCTACGACCTGGAAATAGACGGTCAATCGGTCAAATATCGTAGCAAAGGTGAGCCGAAGCCGAAAAAACTACGTCAATGCAGGTCAAAAATGAAGGTTATGTTGACAGTTTTCTTCGATTATTGAGGTGTGGTGCACTCCGAACTCCTGTCAAACCGTCCAAACTATCAACAAAAGTGTTATGCGACCTTTTCGCGAAGCTATTCGTAAGAAGATGTCGAAATTATTGTCCAACAACTCTTGGTTTTAGCTCAGCTGACATACTTGTACAGACTAGATCCAAAAAATTTAAGAATTACATAAACACATCTATGAATACATGTATATATATATATATGTATATGTATGTATGTACTTGCAAATTTATAATTGTATGTTTGTGAATGGTTTTGTATTTTCCAAATTTGTACATTCCGTTATTTCTAGTAAAAGACTTAACTCTGGTTTTACACAAAATTTATTATTGGTACACAGTTCATCAATCAAATCTTCGCACATGCTGTACCGTTCAATAAGTTAATTTATTTCTCGTTTAATATCCTGAAGCTATAAAAGATATTAGCAAAAACGCCTTTAGGCAAACGTTTTTAACAATTTCGTTTCTAAACAGAAAACTGGTATTTTGTGGCTTCTCGTGTAGATTCGACAAGTAACTTAATTGGTAAATCTAATAATTATTACTTGTAATAAATTAGTTTAAGCATTTATATTTATATGAAAGTAAATATTCTGGTATTATTCTCTAATACAATAAATTAATAAACCAATTAAATCTGTGAAGCTATGGTGGGAGGAAGAAACCTTGGTTAAATAGTTGTATGGGTTGAGCTTTTTCGACAGTATCAAACGTGGTTGTTTTTCGTGCTTTTACATTGCTAGCTACTTATGTGTAACAACTTTTAAAAAATCTTCTGCTAAAAGTGTATATATTTTTGGACTTTCTTATGGCCCATTGTTTGGTACTTTCGCACAAATTGTATTTATATTCCATTCCTAAAATGTACTTATTGATTCTTCATCGACATCAATCTAAATGAAGAATAATTACTTTATTAAAATTGGAAATACCCATCATATTAATCAATCCATGTACATAAATACACATACATCTATTTATATTATTGTTCAAAATTGAACATGTTCGTGCTACCAAAGGACGGAAAACAACATTATATTTAAACCTTCTTATTTATAAAATATTTGTTGAGTTTAAACAATATTTTATAATACATTTAAAGTAATGATTATTTTATATGTATGTACGAGGTGTGTTTAAAAAATAACTGATGAAAATTAGATTTTTAGCATAGCCTTTAACGATCCACTGTCAGCGATGCTCATTTACCACCCTTAAGGTTCTATTTATTCTTGAAATGAGAAAAAAGTTACACAAAGCCATGTCTGGTAAACATGGCGGCTGGGTCATCGTTCAAGTATTGTTTTTGACCAAAAACCAACCAACAAGTTCTTTGATCAATATCTTTTAACAAACGAAAATCGCCAAGCTCATAAAAACACGTCTAACCAACGGCTGCTACAGACAAAGTAAGCAATGACTGCAGCTGAAATTTGTATCGTACTTCAGGGACATGTATACCAACATAACAAAATAATAAAACTTTGATAATTGGACTCTTCAAACCCGCGAATTCCCGTTAATTTTTGAACAATCCTCGTACTTTCACACTTTTGGCAATTCATTGGTGCTTGAGGATTTTTGCTTATTTATCACGTTCTATTATTATTGATTGTTATTAAAGATTAATTATACTTTTAATTTTTCATAGCTATTATTTGACAATTTACGTCAGTGTTAGTTGTCAAAACAATGAAATATTTTGAATTTATCATTCCATAACAATCGTCTATTTAGACATATTGATAAAAAACCAGTTTCAAGAATTATTTTATAATCAATTGATTATCTCTCCACAAGTACCATGTGGTTTCATTTCGATAAAGCACAAATTGATATTAAGTTATCAGATATTTCTTTTGTTTGTAAGTCTTTTTCTGTTTTAAAGTCTTTATTAAATTTCTTAATAACAATTTTGATATCATGAAAAAATCCAAAAAGGTGATTGGACTCGAGAAAAGTAATATTATGAAGAAATAAAAAATATTTGTCCTACGAGTAGATTTCAAAAAATTAATCTGTTTGCTAATTGTACTTTAAATTAAAACCATGAATTCTCTAGCCCGTATTACGTCGAAATGAATGCTTTCGACCCAAAAAATTCAGTGTACAAATCTAGGATATCATTTCAGATAGAGACGGTCAGTAGTCAATAATTCTATAGTGGTGCTCTTTTCTTTTGCCTTAATGAACTGTGCTAAGTACATTGATTTTTTTTTAAATTCAATATATTCTTCTGAGAATTAAAACCAATTAGATCAATTTGAAATGAAAGAAATCAATACCCATAATTAGAACTAGCCTAGGTTCCGTTGTCTTTACATCTGTCATTTATAGTATGAATATTATATCACTTTTTCTTACCTTTTAATTAACCAACACTCCTTTTGAAAACTCAGAGTTGATGATTACTAGGTTTGTAAATTCAAAACAGAAGTCAATATAAGTTTATAATCAAAAACGTCGGAGATTCTTCGAAGTACATATATGGCTCTATACTTGTAAATTATTAACCATGTTTGTTTGTTTATGTACGTGAACAAATCCCTTATTTTTTGAGATATTGATATGAAAGTTTGCAGAAATTTTGTTCTCCTCAAGAAACTGCTCATTTGTCGGAAACGTTGATATCGAACTGTTATAGCATATAGATGCTGTACAAAATGACCGATCAAAAATAATTTCTTGAATCTTGATCATTGCTGACTTCTTTAAATGTCGAACTCATACGAGTAAACCCATCATCTCATCGGAAGTTGTAATGCTCTTCATGAATGTCGCACGATCAAGCATGTTCAAAGAGACCTGTTTACGGTACTCTTATAAAAAAAGTCAACTTTATCGGGACGAATCAAGTAAATCATTCGAACAAGCTCGTGAGAGATGTCGAGCTCTCTTGCCATCTCTCTAACACTTGCCTGACGATTTTCTAGCAAAATAGCCTTCCTTTTTTTAATATTTTCATCAATTGGATAGGTCGAAGGTCGTCCAGAATGATCTCCCGATCATCTTTGAAGGATTTGTATCAATCATAGGTTGGTATTTTTGATCACCATAAGCCTTTTCCAACATTCACAACGATTCCGCACACGAAATTTGGTTAGAAATACAAAATTTGAGACAAATACTTTGTTCGATATTTTTATCCAAAGTAAAAATCGTAACGCACTACTGAGGTGTACCGACTTAAGCAGCTGCTGTAAATCAACTGATTGACAGATCGCGGTCATATTTGGCATAGTAATTAAGTAAAGTCCTAAAAACTTATCAAAATAATTTTTTTTTACACATCATTTACCCGGGGAATTTAATTACAATTTTCGGGTGCTTTTTTGTAGAAATGTGGCTTAGACTATTTTCCAAGGCAACGCTAGAATGTCCGACGAAATTGTCCGGATCGCTATAGCTTCACTCAAATTAGCCGTTCAAAATCCAGATAAACATTTTCATAAAATATCAATTTTTTCGTTCAAGTAACGTGGCTCAAAAGAAATAAAAAATGCTTTCCGTTGATTGACCGTTGTCAGATTTAGCTATATGTACATGCGAGTATAGTTTCTATAAAAAATGCACATCAGATTGGTTTGGTGGTTTCGTTGCAGTCAATGGTACCGGTTTTCCTTATTCTAAACAATTTTTTTCAAACCTCTGAGGATAAATATCAACCTAATAATATGATGGTATAACCGAAAACCATCCGCTGCGCCTGGATAAAAAACTGGACTAAGCATCTTATAACCTTGACAGACGGCAGCGTAAATTTGTATTATTTCAGCACTTCGTGAAGTTAACTCCGTTGCTAAGTCACAATTAATCCTCAAAATTTTAGAGATTTTCGTTGGCAACATTGATAAAAACTGTAAATTTTGATTGTGAATGAAAAACAAGCAACACTGATAGCTGTTTTTCAAATTTTCAATAATAAAACTAGAACTTTTATGTTATGATGTTATATTATGATGCCGTTTCAAAAATAACATGTTGATATGATTTTGTAATAAAAAATGGTTTTGTAACAATTGGGCAGCTGACAATCGCAATGTTTATCTTCTAAACCTTTTTCATTGAAAATATTATAAAAATTACTATCAGCTGTTTACGAGAGTTTCAAACTCGCATAGCTGCCGTCTGTCACCTGCAAATTTGGACCTGATTAAGTGCGCAGTTAATCCGAATTAACACTGTCGTCTGTCAATACTATTATAAAGATGTAAACGCCTTATTCTATGATATTTGGTGTAGCTGTATTAATTATTACAATTAATTATAATAAGATTGAATTTCGTGACCAATAAATTTTCTTCGTCTAAACAAAGCTATAATTACAGTAAAGCTTTAATTTTCAAATATAGTAATTTTTAAATGCAATTAGCAATTTGATTTTAAATAATTATAGAAAATGAAAAGCGTTTAGTCTCAAATATAGTTTTTATTTTAATTGCGAACACATTTAAGTGTCCAGAACAGCACATGTTTCTAAATATTACTGTCAATCAAGGTATCGATGCTTCTAGCTTGGAAAATTGAGCTATATACTCGTACAATCAAAACAGATAGACACAATCAATAACCACTTCAAGCTATTGTCTGTGAACATAAAAGTGAATCCCCTTTAGTGCAATCATCGTTAAATGTAGATTCCAGGACGGAAATTTTACGGAAGCATATCATAATATATAAAAAATAGTAAAAGAACACAAAATAAAAGTACAGATCAGAAAGCACGAAAGCGCCACTCCTTTTGTCAAATAAAAAATGTACCTGAACATTGCCAGACATGCATATGTAAGTGCATGTCCGTAAATGATCGTAATGAGTAGTCTTTCCGTAGAATATAAATATTAACTACACCTGTCGGTTATCTCTGATCTCGTCTATAGTATGTTATCACAACAAAATGTGAAAATGAGATCGAGACAACAGCTAGTCAGTAGGCGGTAAATCCCATTCACTTTCGGAAAAAGTTACATTTCCATTGTATTCGCAAAAAAGTACACAATTTACTAAATGCGATGGATAAATATGTGTATCATGTCAGAATATATTTTGTTAATATTGTCAACAGAAATATTTCCACACCTTTGCTGGAAGTATATATACATCTTAACAATTCTTCAATTTATATGCAAAATTACGTATTATTTTTATCTTATTGCACGAAACATTCCCGCTAGCTCCTCAATTCTCACACTGACGGTAGCATTGCACATTCAAGCTGATTTCCTAATTTGTTAAGTGTCTTATCGTGTTCAATTGTCACTTTTGAAATGAATTACTGCACAGGCTGACAGTAAATATATATGTTACCTTTATATATGTGCACTTATGTATGATTCCGTAAGCTGTAACAAATACTATATTTCAATGCAATTTTCACATCACACAGAATTGAATATAGTAATCACCGCCCTTTATACTTTAGATTAGTTAAAGCATATATAATTATCAGGGTGAGCCAAGAAAAATTAACAAATAGAATTCATGGGTTAAAATATTTCTTCAAGAAATCGATTTATTTTAATTTTAAAAGGTTAGAAAGAAAATCAGTCCTATTACTTTCTGTACAAACCCTGTAGTTTTTGGTTCACCCTAATGTCTATGTAGCGGACGCAAAGAAATTACCCAAAGAGGGCTCCCAATTGTGATTTTAAGTCGCTGCTAATATCGTTCTATTAATTTTGGGTTAGTCCGCTTTTTAGTCATCCGGTGCTACATATTCCCAATCAATTCTCAACGTAACCACAAAATTTTAGTAGTCATTGGTTTGAATTAACTTGAACATTCTAGGGCTTGATAAGTACTATCGGTTTATATTTTAATTATGCTTTATATGACAGTTTAAAAATTCAACAGAACTAGATTTTTTTATATATTTTAACAAGAAGGTCATCCCTTTTGTATACGATATGCATACTATTTATTACTCACAAGTATGGGTGCAGCTTTAACTGATTTTATAATTTCGGAAAATTTTCAAGTATTTTTCTATTTAGTATTTTATTAATTAAGCAATGATACAATTTATTTTCTGAATATTTAACCACGCTGGCGCTTTAAAATCAAGTTATTAAGGTCGATTATCCAATCAAATAATTGTCTATATAATTTCGTTTCTTAATAATTGGATTATAGTGACTCATTTCTCACTAATACAAAAAAATCTAAAATATTAGAAAAGTAGTATAGTGTGTTATTTTTACCCTTCACCTAGCTAAAAAATAATAGATATAGTAAAATAATAAAATAAAACACATTAAATTTAAGCTTTTATTTAGCGTAGTTAGAATGCTATGATTTATGTCAAATAAAAATCCTTTAGTTGTCTTTTTAAAGTAATTTGATAATGCCACTCTCACAGAAATCCTCGTTTCTATTGGCAATAAACTGGTGCAGTCGATTTTCACAAGCTGCCTTTGAGGTGAATTTTTCGTGAGCAAAATCATACGACATAGGCAAGAACACTTGTGCCAACTCCGGACTATTAAGTAGATAGCGATGTGTCTGACATTGTTCACACAATGTCTCTCCTAATGGCCAAAGCTGATCGTTACTGTACGCTTGTTTAATAGTAGACGACTCTCTACTAAACCCACTAAACACTTAGTAAAACCTTCCGGATTAATCATGGGATAACCACCGTTTGCGCCGGCTCACAGCGATTCGACCACAACCGGTCTCACTTTACGTTATGACAAGTGACCCAGTTTTTATCAGCAGTACCCATACGTTTCATAAATGGATCATCGAAGAGAAACTGTGGGTTCGAATAAGCGTATTTACTCTTTGCAACTGTCCACCTTTCAGCCCTGCTCACGCAATACTGCGTCAAGGGTTCACAAAACTGTTTGGGAAAGGTTTTTAATACAAGATTGTACCATTGCAATGCAAGTTACAAATTACTAAAGCAAACTATTAGAAATGTAATGAATTCATTTTTTACTAGACCTAAATATATAAAACTAAGACAATAGAGATCTATATTTCCGGAAAACCAGTTCTTATCTACTAAAACCAGCTTTCGTTTTGATATCTTCCGTAAAGCTTCAGTTATCCAATGTAGTATTTACACTTCTGCTTTGGAGATTGAATCTAAGGGTCATAAGAGGTCTTTAAATGGATGTTAGATTTTGTGGATAAAAGCTTATTCATTTCAGAATCATGCTCAGAGATTTGACATTGATTCCCAATTCTCAGAATAAAAACCCATTTTCGGTGTTAAAAATAGTAGAAATTTCTTTGGTAAACAATGTTTATGTTTACTAAACACAATAATCATTTTTTTAGTTAAATTTAATTCATTTTTTCAAATACCAACAAGATGTTAATAAATGTTTTGAAACAAATAAATGTTAAAGAATATACATATGATTTAATAACAAAATCAAAAGTAATAAATATAAATATTTAAGGGGCTATACCAGTGTAAGCCCAGAAAAATTAGACGGTTTTCGTGAATTTTTCTAAAAGAAAGTACGCGATTGAATTTTTCGAAGTATATTTTCAGCTATATTTTTAGATTTTTTTTACAAAAATATTAAAAACTAAGGGAGTTATATTTTGGCTACGGAGGTGCCAAAAAAACAAAGATTTCTAACTGCTGACATGATTCCGACCGAATGCGTAGCTCAAATAAAAATAATCAAAAAGGTTATTAAAGTTGAAGATATTTACTATGCAATGAAATTGAAATTGAAAATTAACAAAATGGCGTATTCTGAAAAAATTTAATTTTTTTACGTAAAAAATGGTCGTTTTTAATGCAAAATTGACGATTTTTAACCAATCAAAAAGACCGTCGGCCATTGAATAGTAAATATATCCAAGAGTACCAAGTTTCAATTTGATCGGTTAATTTCTCGTTGAGTTATGATGTCAGCAATTTTGAAAATCGTCACTTCAAAAAAAAAACGAGTTTAGAGTTTCAACCATCCGACTTATACCTGCGAGCGATCGCTCTTTAGAACGCTTTAGAACGCTATTCAAGGTACGTTCTTAGCGATTTCATAGGATATTTTTGAACATATAAACTAGCGAAAAAAGCAAAATAAAAAAAAGCAAATTGATTTTTTGAAAGTGTCACACTGGTATAGCCCCTTAAGTCTATCATAATTTACAATGTCTGTTAAGTCCACTTGTTTTAGCCCAATCAAAAATATTGTTTTTATATATTTAAGCTCTTGAACTTTTACAAGGTTCGATTTGTTGATAATCTACAGACACACACACATTAATAGCAATACCAACATATACACATTTGCGTATACATATGTATGTATATTGCCGTATATTCACCAATATATTTTCCACTGAAGGGTTTTATTTCCGTTTTCGAATTTAAGTTTGTTTTTTCGTAAAACTCATTTCAATTTCAAGGTCAGCTTTTGATTGCCTGATAACGGCTAAAATGCAACACTTACTTCACACTGGTTAACACATACGCATTGCGTTTTATTTGCGGCTTTTTTGTAAGAAAAATAAAACTGTTTCATTGGGACATGATTATTTACACCACTTGGCCACTTAATGCAATAAATTACAAAACTTTACGAGGTGAAATGTTTTCCGAATTGAAGTATGTATGGTATATGGAAGAGAGCAATTTTAAACGCAAGAGATTTTTGTATTGAAAATGAAAATATATATTATATGTGTTTTTATGTATGTGTGTCTGCACACTTAAAAAAATTTTTGAATTAGTTCAAAGAAAATAATAACAAAAGAACGCGTTATAGTTTATTTGCTATTTTTAGACTGCAACATAATTACTTTTCAATTAAGTATGTGCCTACGAGTATGTTTTAGTACATTCAAGGTCGCTTTGGATTTATAACCACACATCAGCTTATGCTATAAGTTTGTATCCCATAAATAATATGGTTTTTAATTTATATACATATGTAGTACATGTGTATACGCTTAATATTGTATTTTGTTGTGAATTTTGACTCTTAACGGTACTCTTTGATTTGCCTATTAGGTAAACATTTTTGCTCAAAACAACAAACAAATTATAAGTGGGGAATAGTTCAATAGTAAACTAAGGCAATAGGTCAAATTTTATAATTTAGCGCCTCAAAAATTTTAATGTTCTCTTCTTTATGGTCTGACAGTTCTATATTTTGGTACAAACCTTGAAAGTACTTACTACGCCATATGGCTGATGGTTTTTCGGAACTAAATCAAAGCAAAAATATATTTACGTATAACATTTTTCATTGTCAATCGAAGGTCTCGCTTGTACTCTTGTTATTATGGCGAAGGTTTTTATTTCCGATTGGAATAACTAGAAATATAGTATACCATAATTCAAATCAAATTTGACCAGGACTGATCAAACCAAACGAACAAAACTTTCACGTATTTTAATAACTTTCCTCGAAACGGATTTTTCAGTTTCGAAAACAGAAGAAAGTAACAGGGAGCCAAATCTTTCACATACAGCGGCTGAGCGAGGGCTCTCATTTCGTGTTTAACCAAAAAGTCAATCACAATCATGCTAAAATATGACAGTAACTATCGTGATCCATGAATCCATGAATTTTCTGCACACAAATCCGGTCGTTTACGACGAACTTATTCGCTGAGATGCCTCAAAACGGACAAATAGTATTCCTTACAGATCTTTTGACCCAGTGAAACGAACTCATGGTGATCTACAGTACTGAAAACAACGATGGGCACCGAATTGATTTTTGACCCACTTCAACGTGTTTTTTTCTGTATTGACTCATTTTCGAAACGTCATTCGGTATATTGTTGAAAAGTTTGTCATATTCATAAACCCAAGTTTTGCCACCAGTTATGATGCGTTTGTTGTAGATAGGGCCTTTAGCTACGTTGTCAAGCATATCTTTTGCGAAAATTTTCAAACCTTTCGTTACGAATCTAGCGATGACGCGCTTCATGTCCGAAAAAATAACCAACATGTGTTGAGTCTCTTCTATAAGAGATGTTGAGATCCTGTGTCATCTCTCTGATGTCAATACGGCGTTTTTCAAACGCTGTTTATTTAACTTTTTCGAATGTATCGTCATTTGCAGAGTTGGTTGGGTGAGCCGCATGAGGCAAGTTTTCGATGACTTCAAACACCTTCACTGAATGATTTGTGCCACTGAAATACTTTTATTCGTAATGAAGTAAACTCACCAAAAACACTAGGAAACTTTTCAACGACTTCGTTGTCGTGATTCTGGTCGGACACACAAAATTTTAATTAAGTATTTCTTCTATGGTAAAAATCGCTAGACAAACTTTCCCTGCCAAAATGTTTATTTACGACGAAATTGACTTATGGAGACAAATCTTCACGCAACCAGAAAAAAGTTTGTACCTATCTAGAAAAAAATTATCGATTCCGTAGACTAGTCTGGATATAGACTTCTTTTTTAACAATTGTGGGCTAGATCACCATATCACTACTTGGCCTTTAAGATCAGCATTTTTCAAAACAATCAAAGAACAATAAAGCATAAAAAAACCAAAAAGAGTAGAGAGTTACTAACCATGTTAAAGAGAAATGCTAAAAGCGGTTTAGTAATGAAGAGTTTACCGATTATTTGTATGTATGTATGTGTGCATAACGTGGGATTAACAGGTGTTTCACTCAGTTAACGCTAATTTCAATTTACTACAACTGTTACTGCAATGCTAACTTTTGTTACAAACACCCACACATTCACACATCTATATACATACATATGTACATACATTATTTTTTGTTGTAGTTGTGGCACTGACAATGACTTTGCCGTCCATTAACGATGCTTTTCTTCTGTTGGTAAACTGAAAAACCTGAAATGACTCATACATACATACATACATACATACATACTTATATTCATTCATGATTTTTATCAGCGGCTAGCTATTGCCACTGATTAGATCGAGATTTCCGAAAGGCAGGAACAACAAAAAGTTCGATACATATGTATGTAGATGAGAAACAACTTACGAGAGAGGTAAAGCTCACACATGCGCACATACATACCTTCGACACATGCCGACAACCTGTTGCCCGGCAGGTGTACGAGTGTATGAACTGCCGAGTCGTGTTGTCGAGCAGATGATGGAGCGCGCGTCCGCCTTGCGCTCGTAAATGACAAACGCCGAACGAAGCGCTTTTCGAAGTTCGAAAAGCTTGTTGATTCTTATCGTTTGCATGTGTATGTGTATGCATATTATTTGATAAAGTTTTAAGTGATGTCTTTCATTTTTGGTTTGTTTGCTTTATTGGCAGCTTTAATTTTTCGCTTGCCGCCTGTTTGAGAGAGTGTGTGTGCGTGTATGTGTGTGTGTGTGATATTTTTGAGCGACAGCTGGAGAGTTGGTGGTTAATATGCTGGCTGACTGCCTGGCTACCTCGTTGATTTGTTAGCTGATTGAATATGTTTGTTGGTCGGTTGTTTTATTGTTGCAGCTCTAGCTTGCTGTGAGTGCTGATCGCTGTTAGCGCTTTATTATAATACCGAGCGTATGCCGTCTTCGACCATTCAGTGTACGATATTCCGGCGCACGGTTAAGACGGTTGGAATATTTCAAATTTGAATTTCGACCAAATCACAGCGGTTCCGTTTAGACCAGTTATTTGCTCTTTGCTTTCGTTCGATACCAGTAGTGCGGAATGTGTATAAAAAACAAAACTTTCTGATGGCACAAGGCATGCAATAATAATAAATTATTGCTGAAGTAGCATTTGTTGTGCCACTAAACAATTAAAATAAAAAAATACAGTGAAAAGTAAAAACTCGAAACTACATTCACACGTTTTAAGCATAATTTTATGTTTTTATGTATCACAAAAATATAACAAAAAATTTGTATAATAATTAAAATTAAATAACGTGTTTGTGTTGCATGTAAGCTGAAATATTTTATTTTATTTAAATTTATTTAATGCCACGCGCTCAAGTTTTGCATATTTTGGTTAAAAAGCGCAGAAAGAAATGGCGCTAATTCTCGGTTTTAAAAATCTGCCCGTTTTGCTGAGTTGAAATAAATTGTATTGTGTTAAGTGTGCGTCTATTGGTTGAAAGATCTTGCAGATATGTATATGCGTAAAATTAGTGATATTCAAATTGTTAGTGTAATAAAGTAAATCGGTCTAATAAATTAAGCGCTTAAAATGACAAGCGCTAGGCGAAAAATAAATTTTCGTCATAAAAAGTAAAAAAGAAACAAGAAAACATAAAAAGCATAAAAAGCATACCGCACCGTTGACACATTTGACCATTTTGGCCAGTCCAACTGGCTAGCCAAGCCGCAACCACATAACTTGGCTGAAAACATTGCGACCCAACCACGATTGACAGCTCAAAGGCCACACGTTTAACCTTTAACATACATTTTAAGAAATTTAAAAAAAAAATTAAGTTTGAACGAGTGGATATAATAAAAAAAAAGTTATAAACAAAGTAACATACTGGAAGAATAATAATTTACATTTTTAAGCGCCTGAACAAAAACAAATAGTACTAGTATTATAATTAGGAAGTAACTATTTTTAGAGCTTGACTACATTTACTTAGTGTTTAATAATTTATTTTTATACACCTTTTCCATTATCTAGTTTTCACATATTTTTTGCATATTATGACAGTTAATAAGGTAAATTTATTAATTTTTAAAACATTTTTGCTGTGCAGGTAAAGCTTTGAAAGTTTTCAAGCATTAATATTTTGTTTATATAGTGTTTAGCTATTGTGAAAAAATTGTACTAAGATAACATAGAGGGAAAAATTGAAAGGAAATTAAAATTGGTAGAATATATTTATACAATGTGTCACCAAAATGCTTGCTGTTGTTTAAAAAATTTTAAATTTCACTAATTTTTCTTAAATTTCTGTTGAGACTGTAAATAATATCCAACAAACTTTTATTTTGTATTTTTGTATTTTTAAATAACTTTTAACTAATTTTTGATGCGTTTGAAAATCGGTAAAATCGCATGAATCTCTTTCAAGACTTCAATTTCGTTTTATTCCGAAAGATATTGGGTAGTCGAAAAAGTATTTTCGTATTTTTCATCAAACTTCATTTAATTTTTTTTTTTATATTTGCATATCCGTAAACTTCACAAATTTCATTGGTGACTTGAGTGCCATTCTTCCCTTTTTTATACAAAAATTTCAAAATATGGCGAATTTCTTGATTATTTTCACTCATTTTTGAACAGCTGTAATTTTTTTTTCAACTTCCCCGAATTACATTTTTTTTGGTTAAATGAAGCTTAAAATCTCACCTTTCCAACACTAAAACAATAACAACGATGGTGTCTGCGGTTATGATCTCGTTAGAGCAAATTAGATGAAATTTGCTTTTCCCAATTTTTTGTACTAATTAAAAAATCTCAAAAAAACACAAGCACACAAATTAAAAACCAAAAAAATAATTATAACAAAAAAATTAAAATTAAAGCAAAAATTTATACGGTCATTAAACACACTAAGCATAAATGATTACTTGTCCTTCGATGATTGCCAAATATTTATATTAATTATAGCATCCCTAGAAAATATTTGATTAACAGCCAATATGAGGTTTTATCACTCAAGTGCAAAAAATAAAATAAAAAAAACAAATAAAACAATAAATTAAATTAATACGCTTATAAACACACGAAGCTTGAATTATTACCTTGCCTTTCGGCAATTAATAATTATAAACTGCATATAAATTTAGCGCCGCAAAACAAAGGCTGCAGGTTATTGTTGCAAAAGCTATGACAACAAACAATAAAGTGAACAAAGTTAAAAAATTAATATACAAAAGCAAAGAACAATTTATATTTTTTTTTTAACATTGCATTTATACCCTTTATGGCCAACAAGCTTGCCAAATGGGCTACGAGCATGCGCGCCAGCGTTGGCTCATCGCATTCTATCGCGTGTTGATTGATTGCGTGCAAATTAAAAGCTTTAAAAATAGTGTTAAATATAAAAAAATCCAAATAAACGAGTTCAATGCAATCCAAGCAACATTCATGGGGAGGTCAAAGCATACAACACCCTCACAACAGGCGTGTAAATTAAAATTATTGCATGAATAATAGCTGAAATAGTTACAAAAAATGAATGCAGTGGACAATAACATACAAGCTATGATACACATTTGTATGTATGTAAAACACCGTTATGTTGGCACGGTATAAAAAAAAAATATATCTACTGTTATTTGGCTTTATGTATGTACATACATACGAGTACATACATATGTGCGCTTTTCTGCACTCATGACGTTCTAGTCGACGTTAACAAAAGCGCTAACCTAGCCGCGCCGCCTTTTTCCCTTTTTTACTTTTTTTTTATTTATTTATTTTTATTATTTGCTGTGATATTCATTTTCTGCTAATTGTGCATATAATTATTAATAGCTAAACAACGGCGCGTGCGTGCCGGCACCTACATACATATACATATAAATGCATACGTGCATATAATTGTATGTATGTCTGTTTGTATTTATATGCATAAAACGTCAGACGTCATCATTTTCACGTTAACTTGCTGAGCATTGTTTTTGTTTTACTTACTTACTTGATTTGCCGCCGTTGCTGCTTGATTACTGCAAATTCACATGCAGGCAATGTAGAATTCTTTGGAAAAAAGAAGAAGCAAAGAAAAAAATCGAGTAATTAAATGCAAAAAGTATTTTTTTATAAGAATATTGTACTTGTAAATAAGTAAATAAGCATTATTGTCATTGGCGGTTATTTATGCACGTACATACATATTATAACTATGTACATATAATTGTTTGTGTATATGCAAATAGTGTTGATTTGTGCATTTGTGGCAGTGCAAATAGGCGGTAGGCGGTGAATGGGCATTGCCACCTGACACCGTTGCTACTGCTGCTGGCGTAGCTGTTGTTAGTGCCGGCAATGTTGCTGAGTTGCTGGTAGACAGCCGCCGGCCAGTCGAATTGTCAACACGTGAATGAACGCAATTACATTTATATATTTTTATTTGCATAGATATATGCACAAACATATATACAAAACACATGTGCAGTCGGTTGCGGTGCATACCCGTCAAGAAAATATGTGTCTCAAATTATTTTGATCAAATTCTCTACATACGTTGCAGCTTCATTGGTTCTCAATGGGTCAAGGCAATTTCGCACTCTTATACAATACTTTTCATTTTCAGACTATATAAAATCTCGGAATTCGATTATGACATTGAAATTTTTCTCATAATAACTGGTCGAGTTTTAAAAAAATGTATCAGTTTTACCGTTTAAACTTCTCAGAAGCAAATATTAAGGTTTTTCAAATGTACAAGTACATATGTCATATGTAAGCTTTTCTTACTGGGTTTTGTTCATACGTAAACTGATTGTTAATGAATCGAGTGTTTTATATAAACACATACTTGTATGTCTCAAAATCTGCTGGTATCAATTTTTGAACGTTTGACGGAAGTTGACTGCATGCATTCAAAATTTTTATTAAGTACTCCGGTAGAATGTTGATTTTGTTAAAAAAAAAACACAAAATATAAACTCTGTGAAAATTTACATTACTTCTGCATCGAAATTCTGCGTTTGATATCCGTCAGGTAATTGATTCCTTTACTCCAGAACTTCGGGAACAGCTTGTTAAAATCACTTTCTATCTCTGAAATTCAAATTTTGCGCATTTTTTTTTTTGTTTGAAGAGATATTATGTTTTATAAATGCATACAAATTATATAAATTAACAGAATTTAATGCACTTTAATTGGTTTTCTTTAATCTCGTAGCCGATTTCTTGAAGAATCTCCGAAAAAAGGACCATCAGGCGGCAAAAAAGATTTATGTGTGTATGATCTCAAATCTAAAAACCAACAAATATTATTATTGCAATAGAAAAGTACAATTATTGAACAAAGAACATGTCAAAATTTTGATTTTTCAAAACAGCAGTTTTGTGAAAAAATATTTAGCTTAAAAAAGTCTAAATATTTAACAAAACTTTTACTCCTTCAACCTTTACCTGCCAAATATGTACATCTTAAAACGTGATGTAGTTATTTCAAGTCGTTCGATGCATCCATTTCAAAAAGTTTTCCTCATCGACTCTGAAAGGAGCATTTCGAAAAAAAACGTTTTGGGAGCCAATACACTAAATTAAGAATTTTTTATAAATACGTTTAAATTTCCAAAACTTTTTGCCGAATTAACTTTAACTTTTCGGAGAATATTTTTAAATGTATGTATATTCGATACATTGTACATATATGTAGGTTAAAAAATTGATTTTTTTGAAATTCATACGTGGATACAACCACTTAAGACAAGGTCTTTATAGTTCCACATTTTCGAAGCACTTGCAATAAACATTATCAATTTGTCATTGATTAGTCTACCTACTATAAATATAATACATACATATATCGTTCTTATACTCGCATATATATTCGCAAAAATTTTGCTTAAAAGTTAAGCATTAAAACCGAGATAACAATCCCAGTAATAGTTGAACCCACATCGTTTTGATGATATTCTTCTTACTCCAAAGAAAGTTGTACACATTTATCGACCATTTTTCCCAAATAAATCGAATCGGAGAATATTTTCAAATATATGAATATATAGAAATTTATCAACGTAAACATGAAATTAGTGAATAAAATACCTTATATTATTGTTAACTCTTCTAATCATCTATTTACCAGAAAATTTATTTTGATAACAAATCTCAAAGATTTGTTGGCTACAAATATTTTTAGCACTCGTCCAATAAAACATTTTCTTGTAAATATAAAAATAGTTGGCTTAGTACAAGCGTATCAGCCACTATCAACAACTACCAGCCCACACTAATCTCAAATCTACATTGTTATGGTGCGCGTTTCAGACAGCCGGTTAATTTAATCAATTAGCAGTCAATTAAGAAAATATATACACTAATGGCGATATAATGAACTCTGAGCTAATAATATTTAAACTGTTAGTAAGCGTGTAATTGCTAGAATATTATCTAAATCATAACAAAACCTTTGCCCCTCCACCACCATTAATGAAATCATCACCAAATTAATTGTTTTTGTAGTAAAATATAAATAATCATCAAAACAAAACACTAATGACATAATTGTTTGGAATGTAGAATATCATAACTGAAATTTCTAAATAATTAACTAGTGTAATTTCCGCGTAGTTTTTCCATTCATTTAAACTGATTTATTTTTTAAACTAATACTATCTTGTATCGTCATCGTTATTACGATAATTACATAGTTTATCGGCGTCACCGGCGTTAATTAGCGCGTGAATTAAACAAAATCGTAGTCATAACTGACCATTTGTACGTATGGCACGTGTAAATTGTTACATTTAGACGACATAAACTGTTTATAAACTTTTATTTAGCGTTGGAATGAAAATAAAAGGTTCAATGTAGTCGGCGAGTGTACGATTTAATGAAATATGTAAACAATGGAAAAGGTATAATACATAAATAAATAAGTTATTTTTTTGCGGAAGTCGGCAAAAATTTCCTAGGAAATGTTATGAAATTTGCCTAAAAATATTTTTTATTTTTACAAACATACACTTTTAACAAAGAAATTCTGAAATTTTTGAAAAAAAATATTTTAAACTTGGCCATTGCGACGCCATTTCCAGTGACACCTCAGAAAAAAGATGCAACCGCAATGGCAGGATAACTCCTTACAGGCTCTTCCAAAGTGAAAAATACGTGTTTTAATTAAAACCTTAACTTAGAACTTGGAAAAAGGAAAAAAACTGAAAATGGGATTTTGGATTTTTACAAAAAATGAAAATTTCAGTAATAATTTCGCAACATTTTTTTTCAAATAGTCAAAAAAATCCTTTGTCCAAGTTTTTAAGAATTGTATCTCAAAACGTGTATTAAATTTCATGAAGATCGGTTGAGTAGTTTTCGAGAAATCTTGCCAACAGAAAAACATAGTTTCGAGAAAAACGCATTTAAAGACGGCGCACTTAGCTTAACTAGTCCCGAGCGCACAAGTTCTCGAGGCTGTATCTACGAAACTATTACTCGGAAAATTTAGGTCAATATTCTAGAGGTATTGTAGAATTTAATAACGCAAAAAAAAATCAAATTTTGAAACCCATGTACCCCTAAAATTACTGTTTAAAAATTTTATTGCTATAAGATATTATTTCTCAAATATAAGTATCATTGAATTATTTATAATTAAATGATAATTTATAATTAAATGATAGGTTTTGTTGGCCCCAAAAATTTGGTTGATAAGTGTTGAAAAAAGCTTTATATCATATTTCTAATCACAAATTTAATTCAACAATCTAAAATTTAAGAGAAAATTTCTTAAACCCAATAAATATAATATAAACAAAAATTAAACAAATTAAAAAACAAGTAAGGAAATTTCTTCCGTAAAATTTAGTGTTTCTGACGTTTTTTGTTAGTCGTTAGGTCGTTAGGTTAACGCACTTTTAGTGATTTTCAACATAACCTTTGTATGGGAGGTGGGCGTGGTTATTATCCGATTTCTTCCATTTTTGAACTGTATATGGAAATGCCTGAAGGAAACGACTCTATAGAGTTTGGTTGACATAGCTATGTATAGTAGTTTCCGAGATATGTACAACCCCACTTTTCCAAATATGCCCCTCCCTTAGGCGATCCTTTGTGCCAAATTTCACTTTAATATCTTTATTTATGGCTTAGTTATGACACTTTATAGGTTTTCGGTTTTCGCCATTTCGTGGGCGTGGCAGTGAGCCGATTTCGAACTTAACCTTCTTATGGAGCCAAGAAATACGTGTACCAAGTTTCATCATGATATCTCAATTTTTACTCAAGTTACAGCTTGCACGGACGGACGGACAGACAGACATCCGGATTTCAACTCTACTCGTCACCCTGATCACTTTGGTATATATAACCCTATATCTGACTCTTTTAGTTTTAGGACTTACAAACAACCGTTATGTGAACAAAACTATAATACTCTCCTTAGCAACTTTGTTGCGAGAGTATAAAAATTAAACTGTTGACATCTGCTTGCGTAAATCAAACGCCAATTTTTTTTTTTTGGATTATTGAACACTCAAGAGCATGAGCTCTTAACAAAGAGATTGGTTTGACGTCACAAACGCCCACTTAAGTAACCCCGCCACGGCTATACGGACTATTCGTTAAACCATAAAAGGTTATCATTGAAAAAAATATATACAAAAATAAAGAAAAACAAAATTACAACTGCTTATATGAATTTGAATATGAATATGTGAAAAAGAATATGAATATCTAGTACTTATCTAACTACTCAACTGTGCCACTGATTTGTGTACACATTTTCGTAACATTTCTGTGGCACTCCTGTGCAGTAGCTGTCAATCACTTGCAGTTCCTAAGCGCTAAACAGCGGGTGACGAAACTCCACTTCAAATGTAAATAAACGAACTGATTTGACAAATAACAACCGGTACACAATTTAATTTGCACCTTAATTTGGTGGTGGAAGTTATTATAAACGTGTGAGCGGAATGCGTTGATCGTACAAACAATCTTTTTTGTATAAATGTTTATATATTTGAGTATTTATCACTTGGTGACAAAGATTTATGTGCATATTGGCAGTAACAGTCATCAGTTTTGACAGTTGAAATCAACTTAGGGAGGTCAACAGGAATGAATCTCTATTCTCCTTTATTTGTGAAAAGTTTTAATAAATTTAAGTAAACAATAATTACAGACAAATAACTCCTTTGTAAAAGTTCATTAACATTTCAATATTTTGTCAATTGGCACTTACTTACAACAATTAATAAGTCTAATTAAATTAAATTAATTATTTATAAATTAAAAAAAAATATATATATATGTATATTTGGAATTATTACTATACCAATGCAAATCCTCCACTGAAAAGTAAAAGGCAAACGAAAAATAAAAAACAAAATCAAAAAATATATATTTTTTTAACTAAAACAACAAGTTTTTAATTGCAATTCTCAATTTTATCACTTTGTAAATCCCCGAAAAAGTTAATAAATTTGTGATCGGATTCCCAATGAATTGCAAGCATAAATTAGCCTTCTTAAAATAGATAAATTATGTGAAAAGCAAAAGAGGTATATTGGCATATATAGGCAGATAAAAAAAAACCCCATTTAGGGATAGAGAAATTCAATTTTTTATGGATATTCATTTCTAGCAGGTGCATACGTATTTATCCCCCCAAGAATTGCCAATATTGCACCCTATAGGATGTATGGCATGAAGCTGTCATAAAAATCAATCGTTCCAAATCAAGTCCTTTTGAGGAAAACTTTTTTATTTGAAAAGATATCCTCACAAAATTTGTTATAGATTATTGTCCAAGACAGTGCTTTAATCTTCAGGCATTTTGCTCAGATCGGAGCGCTATAACATAAAGCTGTCATACAAACTGACTGATCAAAATTAAGATAAAGATCCTTTTACACCATTTTATGCTATAAGAAATGCACCTATGAAGAGTATTATGGCTTCGATGCAGCTGAAGTTAACATTTTTTCTTGTTTAACAAGTGATCACTACCACGATCAGTCGCCTATAGCTCGTAAAACCGTCTTTTTCCGTTCTTCTGCTCATATAAAAACATGTATCTCTCTTTAGTCACTGCTTTAACAAACATTAAATCAAATTCTCTCGCATTTCCAAGCATGCAGACATATCAAACATTTTTTCCGATTTTATTTACAAGCGATCATGCATAACGCGATCGTTAGACTTTATACTGTTGACACTTGTGTTTATGTATATTTGCTTTGTCACTTGACAAAATAATTAACTTTTGATAAATACGTATTGTGTGAATGCTAACTGCACTTACCTTATTTCAATAGGTTCAATTTGGCGTAAAAATTCCTACCAAACAAATATTTAATATTTACAATGAAATGACAGTTTGCAAATAACTGTGCGTTTTTGACATTGAGTACTTAATGTTATGCAATTACATAACAAAAATACTCATGATTTTATTTAAACAAATAAATTGATGGTTGATAGCAGTGAAGTAGACACAAATTGAGTTAAAAACGTTTAATTATTGTTAAATTAAAAATAAAAAATTAGTTAAATGTTGCATTTTTTTAACAGTGGTACCACCCAGTAATAGATTATATATCAAATAATACCGAATTTGCTCCAAAAATATTATTTTGTGTTCAAAAATCAAATATTCATTGAACAGCACCAGTGGGTATTCCCTTGGGAAGAATTTACGCTGACTCGTTCGGCATCTTAATGAGCCGTTCGTTTTAACACCGAAGTGTGCCAGATACTCGCGCCACCCAAGCAATGCAAATATAATACACACATACTGTATCCGTTATAATGAATTTCTGTTTTTATGAGACCGCCTTTTAGTTAGTAGACGTCAAATAATTTAACTATTTAATATTTGCAACCATTTTAAGTAAGGCATAAATAAGCGTTAACACGCTTATGTGAAAAGCTAGCAAATAAACGTACTTACGTGCATATGTATGTACTTACAAAAGAGTTAAAAATTCTTAAAGCGTTTTGCAAGGCATGTGTATTTCGTAGCTATAGACGCAAAATAATAATAGTAATTTTATTTAAATATTTGAAATGTGTTTTGGGGTTTTTCGGACGTTCTGCGGTTTGATGCCTAAGTACGTATCCATTCTTGATTGATGTCTGTATTAATTTCTGCATTAGAATCCAAATGAAATATTTAATTCTTCAATAAAAAAAAGCACAGCTGTTTTAACGACACTTTTGGTTTTACCCTAAAGTTGTTTGTATTGGTATTTTCTATATTTGAATTCTGTTAACACGATTATCGAATACGAAATTTGCTACCGTGTCTAGTTTGAACAGATTTTTCATTTATACCCCTTCCATACCACTGTCCCTAAAGTAATCAGCTACGAACTTCAATGTTTATTACAACTTGCACTTATGACAAGCACCTGTTGATCAACTGTTCCTAATTGATAATTAGTTTTAGTGATTAATTACATATTATACTAAACATGTTCTGAAGGTCTCTTTAGACCGGAAGTGCAAGAACGGTAATCAACATCTAATATCAGCATGTCTTTATTGAAGGTTGCTAACCCAAACGCATAATACGTTTCCCACGGTTTTTCATTTGGATGCCTATTTTATGTGTATTTGGATATGTAAGTATATACTAACGTACAAATGAACTACGTTATTAATAAATCTTGAAAAGGAGCCTCACTTGCCTAGATTTGCTTAAAATAATTTCAATAAGACTATTTGCTGTTAATTTTAAGTTCAGTTACTTTTTTTTAAACTGATTGTATTTTATTGTTTTTGCCGTGTTGTTATTAATTCATAAATCAGTAGCCATTTCAACAGTTATCTCCACCCAAGCGATCGAAATCGATGTTATAAAGGTTTATGAATAAATAAACCGTATCATAGCAAATCAAATGTGGATTATTGTTTAATCACGCGCATGTTATAAACAAAACATATACATACATATGTATAAAGAGTTTTTGTTTTACAACAAAATAAAGCTTAATGGGCTGCTGAACTTTCAAATTGCAGACACTAAAATAAAGTGAATTAAATGGCAGTCAACAACTTGTTATTGGTTTAACGGCACCATTAGATCGCGAGTCTTTTTCTATTTATACAATTTACTTCTAGTTATGACTAAGATTATTGTGATAACTTGAGGACTGTCTCCTCCTCTCTTCTGCCTCTTTTCTCCTCCATACAAATGCCTTAAATCACACAGCCTCTTCTTGAGCCCCAGTTAGCTCAATCACGTGCTAAACTCACTCAATTAAACAAAGCTCAATTAAAGCAGCTACATGATTTGCTTGTTAGTTTGTGTTTATCATATTTTTTATCTCTAAAACAAATCATAGACAAATTATTAAAAACCTGTCAATGACTTTCGTTTGAAATTATTATAAACCACAGTAATAGTCTCATATCTTTTTTTTTTAAATACCAAGAAATATATTTTATCTAAATTTAAAATTATTACAAGTTCAATAGTAAGGTCGACTGACAATTTTTTTTGATTTCAAAAATGTTAGTTATTTTAGCCTAGATAAGTTCAGTCAGTTCAAATTATTTTAGTCAGCTTAGTGATTTTATAAATATTTGTATAATTTTTGATAAATAAATTAGAAACGTTGGATATTTTTAAAAACTGATTGAAAATATTATTCAATGATAAAAGGTTGTATTACTTCGTGCTTCTTCTTTTTAAATTTTTTAATCCATATTGTCAAATAATATATTTTTCTTTTTTTTTCTCAAGATCTTCTTATATACATTTTGATGATTTGTGTGATTTCTAGCTATTTGTATTCAGCTTCCACCCAAAATATACATTGTTATTGAATCGAATGTTTGAAAAATATATTATTGAATCGTAAAACCAAAGCAAAACAGCTGATTTTGACATTATGGGTTAAAACACTTTTGATAAAATGTTCTCTTTGGGCTATCGACAGCCCTCTCCTACATGTATATCACATATGGTCACAATGAACCAGCACTCTGAACAATTCCAAGAGCTTACTAGGCGCGATGGAGGTGCTGTGATGCCTGTCCACGTAGATGAATCCTACGGACTTACGCGGGCTTCTACAAATTGCTGGAGAATATAAAATCAGGTGTTTTTTAAAAACAAAAAATAAAAATAATAAAATCTGGCGGAATTGAGTGGAGTTCGTGTTGGTGTTTTATACATCGTTATTATTGCTTACTTGACCAATAGACAGCTATTCTTTATTTGATCAATAACAATCAGTTACTTAAACGACTTGTCGCAATTTATTTATAATCCAGTTTCATTTGTAAGCGACCCACTGTGCTGTTCACTTACAAGCATTTTATACGAGTTATACGATAACTTATTAAGGCACTTAATTGTTGGTATTTATTTTACCTACTTACACCACAATTAATGATAATTTATAATAGGTGTTCTCAGAAATTCAGTAGCTAATTTAATAAACAACGCAACTTTTTTCTTAAGGTTGTAAACCTTACAAAAAGTGGTATCAAACCACTTAAAATTTTTTGTTTCGATACTGAATTAGGTGCTGTGTGCTCCATTTAAGCACTTATTGGTATTAATCAGCTAATTTTTAAATTCCCTTATATAAATACATATGCAATTGGTGACGGTCGGTATCGGTCAGTATATGTCTGCAACCTTATCCACTAGTTCAAGTATGAAAATGCACATACAAGTATATCTCTTCCGTAATGTACGGCGTCTAAGAGATTACGTCGATCACTGACCGGTGGCTACACCATTTACATAAGCGCTTTACAATTTAAACTACAAACTTTTTAATTGTAATTAAGTATTCCACTCTCTGCGCCCAACAATGCCTTACAAATAAAACAGTTATTTGACTACATGTAAAAAAAAACAACAACAACAAGTGATGTCTATGATAATGCGGCTTTTGTGTCGATCTCGTATGGATGCACCAAATCAATCAATTTTTCTACAACAAACAAATTGTTGTAAGCAATTATTTAGTGTTCAGCTATAAAGTGCACTATCGGATCTATTGTAGTTGTTGTACAGTTGCATGACGTGTAGTAAAATTAAAGAGAAGAAAAGGTGTAATTTAGTGTTTGTTTGTCGGCTGATTTGCTTACAACCGTTATGGTGTGAACATATTATGTACACACACTTTTACAGTGGTGGCCATGAGTTTAGAACTATATTTTAATTTTGAATGTTTTCGTTTTTTTCAATCTTTTATAATATTAAAGAAAACGGGTTTAATAGCTTTATTGTCATTTTGATCGTTAAGTTTGAATGAGAATTATATGCTCTTCAGGTGAAATTGAACAATTATTGCGGAGATTATAATAATTCATGCAAAATTTTGTGTAAAGATATCATCAAATAAACAAGTTTTTTAACAAGAACTTAATGTGCATCGGTCAGTTTACATGGCAGTTATAGCCTATAGGGTCTGATATCGGCGGATCCCTCAAATTAACAGCTTTTTTTGGGAAGAAAGGAGGTGTGCAGAATTTCAAATCGATTTCTCAAATACTGGGAAAGTAATTAAAATAATTCGCGCATATACAGACAGACAAACGGACATTTACATCTACTCTCGACACGCGGATCATTGATCCTATTCAGCATATAACAATTAAAAAATTACAAAAAATCGAAAACATAAAAACAATATAAGCCAATTTTTTTTACTAATTTCAATTAAATTTTAATTATTTAAAATTACACTGACACTTATACTTTTTTATATTATTTATATACATTGAATACTCACTCATATTTAATTCATGACCATTACTGTGTACATTTTTGCAATTTTACACACAAAGCTATATTACAAAAACTAAATCATAATCATTGCAATAATTATAATAAATTGAAGTCAATCAGCTAGCCAAAAAAAAACAACAAAGTATATTGGAATATTTGTAAAAGAAATAAATGCATAATTATGCGCTCATTTAGTTTTTATTGAAACCTACAAAGTAGCAATATAAAGCCAATACTATGAACTTCCGCATTTTATAAGCAATAAACCCTTAAGCAATGATTCAACTCACTTAAAACTATTCGAAACTGCTACACAACATACGTGCATACATATATGTATGTTTGTATGTCTATAATTGCATCAATGGAAAAATTGACTGCGATCTAGTCTGCATGCGGCAAGTTAAAGGTGTTAATGACGCGCAGCCGTTGCGTTGGCTATTGTTGTTTTGTCTTTTTACTTTGTCTATGGATTTAAGTTAGCGGCACGTGCATAACATAATAATAAAAACAATAAAAATTTTTGTTGTTGCCATTAGTTATGGTATAACTTTCGAAAAAACATGGATATTATAAAAACTAAACAAGCGGCCTAATTGAGTGTAAAGTAAAGTTGAGGTAGTCAAGACGAAAGATGTGGCACACGCGAGTAAAAAATTAGCAATTGAACGAGTTTTTTTTTTGTTTTTATGTGTTTTTTATTTACTCTTTTAGTGTGCAATTGCTTTATTTGCATATTACTAGACTTATTGCCAATGACAGTGAACTTGACTTGAGGTTTTGCGCCAATTAGGGCATGCAATTGGTAATTAGGCTCAATTTTTTATTTAAATCATATTAAATATATAGACAGATAATTAATAAAATAAATATTTAATAGTCACCATTTTATTTTTTCACGCTCTTCAGGTTAATCTGGTAGGTCAATAAGCCACGCATAGTTCCTAGGTCCAAGAGAAGTAGTCATCCTTTAGGATACCTGCACTTGACGCGAATTCAAGAGCATCTGCGGCGTCACTATCGATAACTCCTCCTGTGTATCATACCATGGGAATCCCAGATGTCTACAACGTAGCCTTGGCAATGCGGGACAAGTGCACAAAAGATACTCCATTGTTTCTCTGGTTCCCTGCTCTAGACATATCCTGCAGTCTCTTCGATGTGTCCGTCCCATCTTGTTGTCGTAAGTCGCCACCAGACAGTTACCAGTTAGTATTCCCATCATGTTGCGACAGTTTCTTCTATCGAGTATCAAAAGGAATTTTGTGTACTTCCGATCTACCGTTTGGCACATGACTTTTGCAAGTAGCTCGTTGATTTTCTTTACCATTCTTCTGTCGAGATCGTATAGACAATACATGGGTTTCCCAATATTGATCACATTTTCGTTAGTCGTCCACCATTCTTAGCAATCTCGTCTATTATTTCATTGCCCTCGATGCTTTTGTGGCCTGGCACCCTGGAGAAGTGAAGGTGCTTACTTCTGACAACACTTTCCACTGCTGTCATGCTTCACAAACATTTCTAACATACCTTTTCGCTAGCCATCTTTTTCTATGATTACTTCAGCGAAGAGGTCTATAGATGGTGGGCTTAATAGGAGTTCAAGAGCCGCCGTTGGAGTTGTTCTTAAAGCTCCCGTTATGCATTCCGCAGCGAGCCTCTGAACCCTTTCCATTGGCTTCCGGTAGGTGGGTCATTATGGAACAACTATTTTCTAAATAGAACTCAATATAATTCATAGTTTTTGGCTTAACGCCATTTCAGAAAATCTTTTAATTTTAGCAATTTATAAAAAAATAAATAAAGCTTATCACATTTCATTCTTCCTTTGCAGCACAATTTTACTCACTATCCAATAATTTGTAGTATAGTCTATCTTCGGTAAACCTTTGGAACCGCACATTTCTTTAACGACAGACTATAATCGCGAATTCGCGTTTATATTTTTATTCATTAACACTAAAGCTCCACTCCTTTTTATAACAAATATTCACTACTATGTTGCTTTTATTTAAAGATTCTTAATTCTTTATGCATACTCAAATAAGTCTTAAGATTTATGCATATTCTTCAGTTATTTCTTTCTTTTTTATCATTTCTTTAATTTATTTCAAGCGTGTGCTTATAAATAACTTCCAAAATTAACATGGTTTTGTTAATTAAACTCATTAAAAATTAAAAAAAAAATGTTAAGAATACGCAATATACTATACTTGGTTACTAGTGAAGCTACCTTGCTGAATAATAAAGTTTGAAAGAAATTTATTGCTTTAAAATCTGGCACAAACTAGATTGCGTTATATATACACGAACGGATGTACCATAAAACACAACGCAAAATGCTAACGCAATCAAAGGAGAGCCGAATTTGTTTTATTGTATTTTACGTAGTTGCTGAACAATTAAACTTTGCGACTAAAGTGCTCAAGCGTGTGTATTATCAAAGCATTTCGTTCAAATACGATTAGAAGTTTATAAAATATTATGCTAAAATAAGGCATGATTTGAATCTGGAAAAGATAAAAGACTCAATACTTCCATATTATACTTGCATATACTATGCTTCACTTGTATACATGTATAATTTAAAGGAGCTGGTAAAAACCACTAACGGGAATTTTTTTTAGCTACCAAGCACATTTTTGATTAACTTATTTAATCTTATCGCTCAAACAATTTTAGTATTTTGTTTCTGTAAGTCACCTTATAAATAATAGGAGGAAATAGATACTATTAGTTCCATAAATTAATTTACCCTGCCATAAAAGAAATTAAGAAAGCAATCTTAATTTAGCAGTTAATTCATTGAGGAACTACTTTATAACCTAGAAAACTGTTGCCTAATACGTTTTTCTTGTGAATCGTACAATGCTATTAATTAACTTTGATAACAGAAATAGTATCGGTTAAAATATATACTATATAGCACATAGTATTTAGGTTTCATTGATCAAATTTTGTCAAATATTTGATAAAGTTCCTTTGCCGATAACTTATGGTATTTAAATTTGTTTACTTTGCTAAAAGATGTAATTAACACAAGGAAAGGTTGATTTAGGTTATGCTGGGCGGCTGTCATGCCTAAGTCCTTAGTAATGCCAAATGGAGGTTCAATTTTATTCGAGCTGAAATAGTCGTTATACAAAATGATAGTGCTTTTTGCGGACCAAATTCGCAATAATCAGAAGAAAACGTCGTAAAGCCTATAATGTATATACATATCAACAGGACGAACTGAGTTGATTTTGCGATATGCGTCAGTCCGTCTATGCACCAACTAGTGCTTCAATTTTTGAGATAACAATCTCAAATTTTGCTTTCGTAATTTTTTTCTCAAGGAGCTGTTACAGCATATAGCTGCCATACAAATTGAACGATCGGAATCAAGTGATTGTGTGGCCAACATTTTCATTTGATGAGACATTTTCTCGAAATTTAGCTTGGATTGTCGTCAAAGACAATGATGCAATCTACGGAGATATTGTTGAAATCGGATCCACTATACCATAAAGCTTGTAGTGCTTGTATGGAAAGCTTTTTCTTTTGACAAAATTGCACCAAGATATAGCGGAATCTTCCAAGAAATTATTTAGATCGAATAACTATAACATATAGCTGCCATAAAAACTGACCGATCAAAATCAGGTTCTTGTAAGGAATTTTTTGTATTTATGAAGGGTATTATAGCTTCTATGCAGACGGAGTTAAAGTTTTTTCTGTTAGCAATAAGACATCTGCGAAGTTAATAACAGTTTCAATGCAGGCGAGATTAAGTTTTTTCTTGTACTAAGAAAAATAAAGCAAAATTCTATTACATAATACTTACATATTTATGGATAATTGTATCTAAAACTTCTACACACAGCCATACATACATATTATTATAGGTTCGGTTAAGCCAAAGTTCACGTTTTCCGTGTTTTTTTTTTTGTAAAAATAAAGTTTTTTCAACACAGTAAATCACATTTTTAATATTAAACAAACGCTTGAAAAAGTATTAAAAAAAATAAAATAGATTTTTTTCATCAAATTTTATTTTTTATAAACACATATTACAAACAAACAATGTAAAAATTATAAGTAATAGGAAGCATTAATTTATAAGTACTCAAATAACAAACAGTAAATAGACTTAAAAATTTATATAAGCACATATAAGGAAGCAACTACTTCACTTCTGATCAAGTATCAAACAAAAACAACCTACAAACAAAAACATTTGAAGCATCTATACTAGGTGCTGACAGCTGACAATGATTTTAGTGATAACAACCAAAATGAAAACAAACAGAATTTAATTATTTATTTACTTGATGCATCAACAAATCATGCGATAAGTTTAACAGTGGTTCATGATAGTAAATTAATATATTTTACCAATTTACCGAATTCAGGCGAAAAGTTAATAAGGTACAGGCCAAAAATTATAACAGTGTTCCCACGCGCAGACTGTTATGGAATTCGCGATTTGAAATTGGTGAGGTTTAACACACAAGTAGGCATGCCATAATCAGCTGTATATATAATACATATGTATGTACATATATGTATGAATATAAAGTACATATAATATGTACTTAATCATATACATTCTTTTCTCAAAAAAACAACAGTAAATAATTATAAACGTAACAACCCAAGTGCTTACATATGCTTTTTATTGTTTAGTTGATAAACGCGGCGTTTTGTGGTTATCTGCGGAGATAAACTAAATTGCATTGGCGTAATTAGCATATGTATCAACAATTGACAATTTGTGTAATAAAACAATAATTTACAATACAACTGATAATATATATGCATGCATAACTATGTACCGTTAGCTAAAATGATAACTTAGAATTATTATCATCCCATAACCGGGTGTGTTTATGTTTTATTAGTTGTTGTATGTACCTAATGTGTGCTTTAAAACTGAAAACTGTTAAATATCTTTATTGTTGTCTAATATTTTGGATTTTCTGTCGCAGAAGAGCAGCTTATTTGATGCTAATTAGGAAATTCTTATATAACTTTTGCACTTACACATATGCGTGATTTGGAAAAAAAAATATTTATAATATAAACAATATTTTCTTGCATATAATATGTATATGATTCATAATTATATATTCACACACACTGCAGCATTTTTGCATACTACCTGCAATGGAAGCAATAAAATGTTACTCATACGCCGCGTTGAGCCATTTATTGCGGCATAATTTCATTCAGCTGCTTATTTGCGCAAATCAATATAAGTTTTGTTTATTGTAGTTATTGTATTGTAAATCACTGTTATTACAGTAAATTTCAGTTAATTTTTGCAATTTACTACGAGCTCTTTGCAGCTGAAGCACAAAAATTATCGTAGTGCCGCCAATAGTCAGGCTGCTTTCAGTTCTTTATGTCGCCGTTGTACTTAACAGCACATAAAAGCATTTAATTGTTATTGTATAGCTGACATAAATTATGTTTTTAAAGTAGCTATACTAAAATAAATATAAAAACCTTTTGATCTGACAGTGAAATGTTATTGGTTTTTTCAAGATATCACCTATTTGCGTAAATTATCACCACTTTTTTGTGCATAACACTCTTGACATATCAATATCATTATCCATACATCTGTCTGGCTGCCTATGTACACATATATATGTATTTATATTCATATTTTGATGGTTTATTCGATTATTTTTGTATGAGCGTAATTGTGACCCAAGTTTGATGCTTACTCTGGCTATTAATTGATATTTTACTATGATAAGCTGAATTTGTTTATAGTCACTCACGTAGCTCTGATACATTGATATTTATTTGTTTAAGTCAAACATCGCTTAAGCACAAATTATTCCACCTTTGCTCTTAAGCTGTTTTTCTCTTTAATCATTATTATTTGTTTACCAGTCGTTAAGTGTCTACGACTTTTATATTTCTTCTTAAATTAAAGTTGTCTGAAATAATTAATTCATGTAATTTGCTGCAATGCGTGAATTAAAAAAATATACACACAAAAAATGTATGTATGATGTACAGCACGTAATGGCTGTGTGAATATACACAAAGTGGAAGTATTACTACAACTATCAAATAAAACCTGCTTAGTACATTAAGCACAGTTTTGAGATATTGAAGTTTGATTCGAATTTTATGCCGTTATTTAACATAGAGTTGTTGTTGTTAATATTTTTGATAACAATTCTACAGGCTTACGTTCCTTTCTCAAAATTTGCACTTGAATTTAATGGTTAGTATTTGATAAATTATTAAAAATATAAATACTTCTACAATTAAATTTAAAAGTTTTACTCAAGAAGCATTAAGCCAACGTTGTCTATATAAATTTAGTGAGCATCGTTTACTTGGAATTTTGAAACAGGTATGCACAAGTAAAATTGCAAACAAGTTTCTCAAATGTTACTTTTGAAAAAGTGAATTTGATAAATTGCAAATAAAAGTGAAATAAATAAAAATGCATGCAGACACAGTGACAATTAATCTCTTTTTTCCAAAGGCTATATACAAGTAAATGTATGTATGATTGAACGCGGTAATATTTTTGTCAGATGTTGTTGCAATATTTTTATATGTATTTAGAATATATTAGTATTGCAATATATTTGTGTATATTAAATATTTCGAAAGTGATAGTCGTTTTATACTTAACTCGTTTGTTATAAACTCCAGTTATAATATATTCATTTGCCACTCTAGATGGATTTATGCAACGGTGTTTATAAACAAATAAACTTTCTGAAACCGCAGTAGCATTTCTCAACATATGTATTGTATATGAATAAGTACACATGAGTATTATTGGCATAATATTCTTGCCACAACTACATCAAGTAGGAATAGTTTCAGAGGTGTTGTGGATTAAACTTGTTTACTATTTTATTATTATTAATGAGTATAACTTAAGGGACATTACAAAAATGTGAAACTAACAAAAAAAAATTTCATATTTCGATATACTGTTTTAAATAACATGCCACAATTTCAAACGATATCTCAAATAGTTTTTGAGCTACAGGCTTATAAAGTGTAATCGCTCAGTTCAATCAGCTCTAACAGTTATTAATCTTTGTATCCACAAATGGAAATATACTATCTAATTTATTCTATAATAAATGAAGTTATGATATTAACCTTTCTAAAACCAGCACACTCTTAATTTTAGACGCAAATTTTTTATTTCTCGGTTGCCTTATTAACAACGACAAACCAACACGTTTGGTCGCTTAAGAAATTAATGAAAATTTCAAGATGTTTCCAATAGTTATTATAGTTATTTATACTTCACGCTGTAACTATCTACAGACGTGGGTAGGCGATAGTAAATATCGCGGCATTTTAATTTTGAAAGAATTGCAAATTTTAAACCAGTTTTTTCAGCTTCGTTATCTACTTCGTTTTGACCCACACGCGGCGTTAAAGCGTGTGAATCTGAGAAATATATTCACGCTTATTCATACATAGATATTTCTCTAAATTAGTATCATCTTCATATATATATATTTATAGACTAGTTTTTTATACCGAAATATTTTCACGTTGAATAAAGTTATTTTGCTCTCGCTCTGTTAGTTACGAATCGTTTCGTTAGCAAATTTAGCTTTGTCGAAAGTTCTACCTTTTACCTTTTGAATATTCGCTTTCACCAATAAATTGTCAAATAATAAATTTAAATACATAATATGTGTGTGAATTAATAATTAAATATTGCTTTCCTTGAATTCTAAGAAATTTGTGCAAAAGCCTGATTTTTGTTCGCAAATTATTTTTGCTCAAATTTGCATGACAATTCAAATTGTAAGTCTCAAGTTCAATTTTTGACAAAATGTTTGTCATTAATTAGCAAGTAATCGAAAAATCTGTTTATTTATATTTTGCCCTTTAAATATTATGAAATGTCCAAGTCAAGTCACTCCTCTCTTACATATATTATAAATGTCACCTGGTAGGCGAGTGCCTCTAATGCCCCTTTTAAGATTCAAAATCTGAATGAAACAATCAGTAATATCGAATAAACTGGCTATTAATTTAATACAAAATATAATGTTTGTATTATATGAGCTTGTTATTTTTTATGGGGCTATTTAGTATATCTTTCGGAGAAATCAGCACATTATATTGATAAAAAAATATAATAAATTTTTTTATAAACAATTTGCTTTTCTAAATTTATTATTCAATTCTTAGTATTGCCGAATGTTTGTGAGATCTCTCCACGTACGTAAAAGAAAACAAGCATGGTACGTAAGAAGGAGTATCAACAGCTACGATGCTGAGATACCCTACATTAAAAATGTTTGGTGAATTTTTTAAAGAGGTATAAATTTATATTGCAAGAGTATAAAAATGGTCTAGAAACAGCAACAGCAGCAACAGCAACATTCATATAGTGGCTATTAATTAGTTTTACAGACTAATATTTTTTTTCAATCAATAAAATTTTAAAATGAAATTATTTCAATCGAAACACTTAAGATTTTACATAAATATACTTTAATAAGCTTTATTTTATCTTACATATACTGTGTTGTTTAATTTTATTTTTTACTTTATTTTATTAATTTTATTATTATTATTTATTAAAGTGTGTTGTGGATATTATTTAACTTTATTATTATTTTTTTATTACTTTTAGAGTTAAAGTATTATATGTAAATAAAGCTAGTTACTCTGGTAATAAGCTCAAGCCATTAATAAACATTTTCGTATATACATCTGTAGATGTTTAAGAAGTATACATTTAGGATTATTATAAGCCAATAAGATCAGAAATATTCGCACAATATCTAGTTTTTTCATATTTCCTAAAAACAGTCCGCATTGTTTTAATCATAATAATAATAATACTTAATTATAATGCAATAAGGAAACCCATTTTTTATATTTTATTTTTTATTAATAATTTTTTTTATTTTTTTTATATACCGTACGACACTTTAAGTTATTTTTATTTCAACTCAATGCGCCATTCTTACAACGCGAAAAAGAAAAACAAATTTTTATTCGAAATTTTTTACATGTAAAATTTATCCTGTGAAGCGCTAAAATATGCAAAACTTTTTTTTCACCTATTTAAACATTTACGTAAACTCCCATAATGAGTTTGGTGATGTAAAAAAAATATATAAAAACCAGAAGTTTCGCCCCTGAAACCAACGTTTCTTTTTTTCTGCTTCTGATCTATTTCTTTTAGCCATATCAACGGTCCGGTGACTAAAGCCCAAGGCGCACTTCTGTCTCGCGAACAGAATAGAAGCCAGTAAAACAGAAAATCCTAACGAAAATACAAAAAAAAAAAACAAACGTTGATTCATACAACTTATAAGCTATTTTCTCGAAACACTTCTTTCACTCAACAAGTTTTCGCTATTTCCACTACTTATTTCGTACACACTAACAAATAAATCAAAAACTTACACCACCAACAACAACAAAGCAACGGTGAATATAAACTTCGTGAAACAAAAAATAAAAAAACGAAGGCAGCTACAACAATTCGTTCCAACAAGCACGGCGTCCCTACGATCTATTCAATCTTCTGCAATTACTTCCAAACCACACGTGTCTCTGCCCGATTCATCGACGTACGACCTGCAGCACGAGACACGCAGACAAAATCGTCACGAAAATGTAAACCAAACGTTGGCCGAGCTAATTGCTGTACTCACGAAACCTACACAATATAAATTAATAAAAATTTATAATTTTTCAAAATAATTTAGAATTCATATTGGAAATTGTTTTTAACAAATTTTGTTAATTCAAAAAACAAACTGTGTGTGATATTATTGTTTTCATTTGTAATTTAGTATTAATTTTTAAAAGTAAACAATAAATATTGAAACCAAAGCGCCAAAAAGTATGTAAAAAATTTTATTCACATAAAAAGCGTACGATATTTTTTGTAAGTTTTTTTATAAAACAAAATAGTTTACAATAATTGGCGCTTTAAGTTTCATTTGTACGCTTAAATAATTAGTATACAAAACTTCATAGCGGCATAATTTTTTAGCAAAATTCAAATTAATTTCTATTAAAAAATATTTGCGTCTGCAGTGTAGTTAAAATAATTTGTTATAAATAAAAAAATAAGTGCAAACATTTCAAAGTCCCTTCCAATCAACTGACTTGCAGTTGGAAAACATTCTAAATAGTTTACAAATTATTGCAATTAATTTAATTATATTAGTTAAATTGTTTTTCAAAAAAGTTGGAAGCAAACTTTTTTAAGCTCACAAAAATGCGCATAGATTTCGATTCTTGCCCCGAAAATTCACACAGATTTTAGTAGCACTTAATGATAAGTAAATAAAATAATTCCATTTATAAACTTTTTAAAAGAAATATAATATATAAATAAATATAAAAATAAAAACAACGAACACAAAATGCCGTCGCCGAGCAAGAAGCAAGCACAGCCGCATTTGTCTTTAATGACCAGCAGCCACGATGATGATTATATGAAATTAGCCGATGCCGGTATCAGCAATGATGCTTTCCAAGCGCCGCCAACACCACAAACGGCAACAACAAATATCTGCGATAGCATGGAATTCATTTCCGCCACACCAAATCCAAATCCAAATACAGTCAACACTAAACAACACACCAATAACACTGATGAATTAGTTTTAAGAAATAATAGCAACAATAACAGCAACAAAACCAATAAGAATGACAACACACCATACTACACGAGTAACAATGACGTACCACATGGACACTATCGATATACATTGCCATTGTCACTGACAGCGCCATTGCCACAACCCTTGCCACCACCAATATCACAACAAAAAGAGCAACAATTCCAAAAAGCTCAGCAACAGGATGATAAATATAGATTATATACAATTTATGGAAATGGTGAGTTGCATAAACACAAATGTTAACATGAACAACAACAAAACACACAAACAAAATGATGTGAAAACACGAATCCATTAATATATATTTTTTTTTGCTTTTTCCTACCTATTCACATCTATATATCTATATTTGTATGTAATGTGCTTAAAAAATGTTGTGCCCTCCTACTATTTTCACTACTATTTTTATTTCCTCTTTGCCACTTTCTTCTTCTTATTATTATTAGTGAACTTTGCTCTTACTCTTACTCTCTACTTCACTTTCCTTCCTAGTAAAAATTTTCTACCTTAATGATCAATGTACCTAAATAGACTATGTAGTAAAGTGAGCCCTAATTTTTTTATTATTATATACCGAAAAAAGTCACTTGCTAATCACATCCCAAAATAATTCCAAAACTGAATAAAAAGCACCCGTACATTTATATAACACATTTATATTCTAATAATAAAATAATGAGCTAAAAAACTCAAAATTTAAAGGAAATACTCTGAATTAAGTTAATGTACATATGGATATAGTATATTATTTTTCATTTATTTTTTATATCTATGTACATATGTTTTAAGTAGGCTTTTCATCACAAAGAAACAACTATATTTGCAATCTCAAATTTTTTTTGCTCTTATATTATTTAATTATTTTTATGCCATCTCACATATTATTTGTTGAAGCTTCTCAAATAATGTGAGTTATTTTTAAATTACAAAATTATTTTTTTTTTTACAAATTATTTTTTTTTTTTACAAATTTTTAGACTTTTTTACAATATTTTGCATGCAGTCTTTTGATTTGAAGGTTGTGTATATGGTATATAGCACCAAATTCGATTTGACAAGTTCTGTAAGGGTTTTTACCCATCATTGTTTGCTTCAATAATAAGAATAATTTATTGAAATTTTCTTATTTATTATATTTTTAGTCGATTATTGAATATATACTTGATGTTGCCATAAGTTCTGTTAAAGTGCAGGCTGTTATAAACATAACTAGTTAAAGTTCATTATATTATATATAGTTATTTTATAATAAATTTTATTTATTAATACATATCTTAAGTGCGTGATGTACGAAATTTTATTTGAAATTTGTCAACTTTAGTTTTCACTCAAGCCCTCAAACGATTAGGCCATTGATCAGTAGTAACACGCACAGGTTCTTTGACAACGCTGCTCGAAACAAAGATATACGACAATTCATGTTTTCTAACTCTGATCATAAACTGTATTTCAATTGGGTGATTTTTACCTTGTGTGATGGAATCTTGTTGGAGCATCCAATGCTCTTCTGCCAGTACACTTTTACCCTAGTTTTAACCCCTTTGTCATAGAACTAAAGAAATGTAACGCCTTTGCAAGAGACTCCATACCAAAACATTCAGATGGATGCTGACCACGTTGTAAAAAATTCTTCAATGATGGAAATCTTTTTTCTATAAAAAGGATACTTGCATGACGATTGACCGCACGCCTCTAAAGAAGCCGCTGCATCTGTTGAACCGAATTTGCTTCAATCACATTGTCAGAAGATGGCCAGTGGGCCGATGGCAGCCTTTAATATGGAAATAATTACGAATAAGCCTTAAGATTGATCTGGTCAATACTCGTATATACATTCCTCTTGATCTTTGTTTTCATTTTCTAAGGTGATGTCTGCGATTGCGTTCGCAAACAGTTTTTAAGACTGATTTGATTCGAACTATGTATGTTATGCAAGAACTACCACTTTTCTGCAAAAATTATCAATGTGGGGTAAATAAACATTCTCGAAACATTAAGTTTATTCAGAAGCTCATAAATTGCAATTGTGCTTTTTCCACACTTATTTAAGGCAATTATCGCAATACGATTTTCTTACCATGTTATAGCCGAGTTCACAACAGCGCTCCAATTGTTTTTCCTTCCCGCTGGTAATTCCAAGTGTAGCTAGGTCCTTTTCCACCTGGTCTTTCCAACGGTGTGGAAATCTTCCTCTTTACTCCACTGTTAATAACCGAAAGCTAATAATAAACTGATTTTTAAGTAATAAATAACAAAACAACTGAGCTTTTTTCTAACCTTGTTGTATGCATTGTAAACTTTCTAACGGACTTATGGTAAGACTAGTATAAGTTTTTGTCGATATGCATTTTTATGTAATTGGTAGAAAATTAAATATATTTTTGTCATGTTTGTGGTCCACGAAATCTTATAAAAACAGTGCAAAAAGTTTAATTACAATATTATATACATATTTACAATTAAGTACAGGATTATAAATAGATAATTTAATTAATTGTATTATAATTTATTCACGCACTAGTTTTTATTGTTTTGAGATATCAATTTCCCACACGTGTTTTTTTCCCCAAGAAACTAAGTTGTCGGAATCGCCGATATCAGACCAGTGTTGCTTATAGCTAACATACAAACTGATCGATCAAAATCAAGTTTTGTATGGAAATCTTCTCTCTTTGACTAGATATATTTACGAAATTTAGCACAGATCAAGTCAAAGCTAAAATAACCGAGTAAACTGTTTAGATCTAGAATATAGCATATAGCTGCCATTCAAACTGATCGTTCAAAATCAGGATAAAGACCTCTGTATGCACTTTTATGCTATGGTAAAGGAAGTGCAACTATTTTGGTGCAGCCGAAGATAACGTTTTTTTGTTTATTTAAATAGTTATTCATAACAAATTGTATATATGTATGTACATATAATGATAAGGTATAAAAGAATATCATACATATATATATTTATAAAACCATTACCTATTTTAGCAACTAAGTCACCTTTTCATACTTACTCGTACGTAAGTAGAATTTCAGTTAATGCAACTGTTTATATTTTATATTTTGTGACTATTGTCATGTAAGTCGATTATTTTGCACAACTAATTAAAGTTTCGCGTGACTCAAAGCATCGGCAAAAGTCCATGCATTTATTTTATCGATAAACGTGAAGAAGTGAAATTGTTTGAATATAAAGTATTTGAACTCAAAAACCTGCACACAAAAAATACCGAATTAACTGCTTACTCACACAAATATTTATACATCCATTCTGTACATAAGTTTCTGTGTGAGAAGTGCCAGGCCCATGGGTTATATTTAAGTGTGCTTTTATTAAAAAAAAATACAATTTAATAGCGCTTTTCGTAGAGCCTTATTTATCTATGCACGATTTTTGTAATTTTTCTCCTCAAATTGATTTCAATATTTACGAGTATGCACTTTAGTAATGTGAAATTATATATTTAATATTTTTAGATTTATTTTATGACTACTTTTGCCTATGCACACGTTTACTTATCGTGATAAAAATGCAAATTCGCAATTTTGACTTAATATCTTTCGTTCTTTTTTTGTCTCTTCCAACACATTTCTTCTTATTTCGACTACTCGTTTGCAGACACCGACAATGACAAGTTGTCCGGTCTCCCACAATCGACGACTGGTTCACTAAGCTCAATCATCACGACGTCCATAGCATCCTCAGAACCAGATCCTGGCACGGGTGGTGGTGGTCGTGGTAGCGGAGGCGGAGGCGGTGGTGGTGGCAACAGCAGCATTGGCGCTTTAGATGCGAGCAGTATTGCTGGTGTGCCTGGCAGTAGTGATGAGAAGTTGGCCTTAAATCGACCGGGTATTAAGCAGGAGAAATGGTCATCAATATTATTGCAAGTGTCGATACCGTTCTTTTTGGCTGGTGTGGGCACAATCGGTGCGGGTATTGTGCTCGGCCGTGTAGAGGTGAGTCAAAAGAATTTCACACAGTATATTTAGTTAGTATAACTTTGTGGCATTACAAGTAAAATGCTAAAAGTCATTTTTAATTGCTTGTGTTTAGGTGGGAAAAATGCCATTGTCACACGATTGTCAACTAAATCCAATTTTTTTAATTATATACTACATGTTCATAGAGATGATAGATATGATAAATACATTTCAATTGTGTTTTTGTTTTTTTTTTGTTTTTGCATATTTTAATTTCTAAAATCTTATTGTACAACACACGTGTGTTACGAAATTTCAATCCAAATGCGCAGTCATTTTGTGCATTTTGATTACGATTACTAGTGCGATAACAATTCTGTAATCACTTGTTCAGATAATGTAATTATTCTTAAATTACAGGTATAATAAAAATGGCAATATTTAAATGTGCGATAATTTTCTCCCACAAATGAAGTATTTGCGAACTTCATGTATACAGTTAGTAGGGAAGAGGAAATTTTTGTGAAAAATTATGACATTATATTTCTTTTAAGCGTCAGGGCTTATTTATTTTTTATAGTTCATTTAATTAAAGTCATATCTACGATAATTTAGCTTATTTAATAATTTATTAGTCATTATTATTCGTGTTAATTTTAGTGCGTACTTTGCATGCGATAATTTAGCTAGTTTTCTTGAAGTAATAAATATACTAAGCCTATTAAAAGAAGTTGGAAGTATAGATAAACTTTCACGTTTTCAAGTTTATACATTTTTGCCTTACTTTCATATTAGTCTAAAGAGATGCCACCGGCCCATAAACCGCACCAAACTGTAATGTTTTCGGGATGCATATTTTGCATATTGACGAACCCCGTCAGCCAGAAATGAGCCTCATCGCTTAAGACGATTTTTCGATGAAAATCCAGATAATTTTCAAATTGTTGCTCAGCCCAATTCATGAACATACGCCGATTATGGTGGTCAAGCGGCTTCAGCTCTTGCGTGAATTTGATCTTGTAAGGATGTAGTCCAAGATCTTTTCGCAAAATTCGCCACAACGACGTTACAGAGATGTCCAACGCTTGAAAACGACATGTGAGAGACTGATTTGGGTTCAATTGATGAGCTGGCGGCAGCAAAATTCTTAACACTATGGGCACTTCTTTGTCTCACTGGCACAGGAACATTTATACTGTGCCTGTGGATACAACATTTTTTCACTAGACGCTCAATTGTTGATCTGACAAGGCGATTAAGACGACCATAAATTGGTCGTAGCGCTCTTAAAAAGAGCCCGAATTTCGGTAGTAAATTTTAATAATTTTGAGTCGTTGTTAGATCGTATATCTTTCCATGATGAAATGACAAACCTTACTGAATAGAAATCTATGGCGTCGTTTGCTGCCCCTATCTGTATACTCTTATAGCGTCCTTATTGAAAACCTATGAAGATATTCCTATAGTTAAGTATATTACCCACTGATCAAATTTGACCCGGACTGGAAAAAAACATATTCACATATTTAAGCCAATCCGAATACAAGCATGGCAGCGCTTAGTCCAATTATCTATACATTTGTTATAAGTCTCGGCTGGGATGCCCTTCAGTGAATTTTGATTTTTGGAGTGATATTCACTAGATTGTAGAACGGTTTCGAAGTTTATGCATAAACCAACATCTTACCACCAGTAATGATGCGTTTCATGCAGGGTTCCCAGTCTCTTTTGCGCTAGTTGACGTCGTTCTTACAGGATTCAGTTTATTTTTATAGGAGTCTAGCATTGACATGCTTCAAACCCGAAACATTAACGAAAATCTCTTATAAATCTCTATATTGATCTAAGTTAAAAACACTCAATAACCGTATCCAGATAAATAAGTATGCCTTTTTAAAACTCACACAGCTAAATGTGCAAATATTTAGTATTATTACTTTATTGTGACCTATTTGACATTTTATCCCATTATTTAACTCGTGTAAGTCCCCAGTAACACCGTTACTTCAAAACCTAAGTTGCATCAAAATAAAAATCCCCAAAAAATGAAAAATGTGAATAATTTGCGAAAAATTAAAATGAACATGCATTAAATGGTATTGCAGTAATTAAAATTAATACTGGTGATAATAATACATTAATATTAAAGCAGCTGTGAAATTAAAACTCTCGCTTGTCACAGGCGTAATCCCATGCCTAGATACAAATATATACCCTAAACTATATTTATTTGTATATCTAGACAACGGGACCGCATATTATCTCTAAAGACAACACCTTTGCATGTTTGAGACTAATTTAATGACTGCAATAGGCGTCAAATATGTACGGACATGCAAGTGTACAAGTATATATACGAGTACAAATATCAAAATACTTTTTTCTAAGTCTCGTCACACTGATTCGTTTTTATTTGACTATTTCCTACACTTTTCCTCTTTATTGTCAGAACTGATTGTGCTTTTGTTAGAGATTGCGCCACATCAAATTATGTGTGTTAATATAAATTTGCTTATTGACATTTTCATTACGGCGTGTTAAAATCTTAAATAAATAATTATCTATACTCATCTTTGTACTCGTACTTTATTTGCGAGTGGAATATTCCATTAAGGATTTATCAAACATTTGCACAAAGAGAGTTCCCACGAATTTTAGTGTTAAAAGGTGTATAAAACTGGCAAATATTGTTGTTTGTGTTAAATATTTCAGAGAAATTTTAATCCCATACAGGTACATTCTTAGAAAATACTTATTGTCACCAATTGCTCCAAAATTTGTGTTTGAGCTTAGCATTTGCATGCACTAGGCGTGTAATTGAAATCACTTTGCTCTCACTGCAATAAAAGGTGAGAATTAAAACTTGAGTCACTTTGAACGGTTGAAAATTAATTATTTGAGCACATCAAAATAGTTTTTATATTTAAAGACATCTATTATTAGACAGTGATCATAAAGTGTAGAAAATATAAATAAATATGCAGTTTTATTCTAAAAATAAAGTAAAGGAGTAAGGAAGAGCTTAGTTCGGGTATACCCATTTCATACTCTTGCAACTAACAAGGATTAAAGCCAGGAAGGTACCTTCACGTACATAAGGCCTGTTAGTTATATGGGGTCTTGGGCGAATTTTCACTGGATTTTATTCATTCTAAGCACAAATATTCATCGTTATAAGAAAAATGCGATCTCTCAATTTTATTAAGATAACTCACATATGGGCCAATATATGCGATCTAAAGTCACCAGAAAGCTCGAAAATCTTTATGTTAGGTATATAGGGGCTAAGAGAAGTATTGACCTACATACTAATATCAGTAAAGGATTCTCTCTGAATTTCAATTGTATCTCTCACTTATCGACCGATATTTTCGGCCAAAAGTCAACTACAGATACTTGGGTTCAAATATTAATCGTGCAAAGTTGTATCCCGTTATATTAATTGCTTCTTGACACAGGAAAGTAAAAGAATCACTCATATTCGCACTATTACAAAAGCAAATCAGTAGAATGTCATATAACAAAATTTTTTTGAAATCGTTTGGGCGAGTCTAGAGATATGTTTTTCACCCAAAAGTGGACGGTGCTACGCCCAGGCTCTGTTAAAGCCCTACCATTTAGTTGTTGGTATCTCGCGCCCCTTACTACTGCGATCCCTCGTGCCAAATTAGAGTTTTATATCGTAATTTGGTCCTCAGTTTCGACAGCTATCGGTTAATGGCGATATGTGGGCGTGTCAGTGGTCCGATTAAGCTCATCTACGAACTCGTAATTTTTTTTTGTACTAGGAAACCCGCATACCAAGTTTCATCAAGATATCTAAATTTTTACTCAAGTTACATCTTCCTCGGACGAGCAGACAGACAGTCAACTCGTGTCGTCATCCTAATAATTTATATATATATGTAACCCTATATATATCTCGATTAGTTTTAGGTGATATGTACAACCGTTGCAAGAGTATACAATTAAAGAAGCAAAACATGTTCGATTCAATAAAATAAATTACTAATACGCCTAGTATAACCCAAATATAAAGAATGAGTATATTCGGTAAAATTAAATTACGCAACGAGATTTATAGCGGATAAAACTCACAAGAAAGATCTAGATATTATTTTAAATTAAATTAATTTCCAACATGGTTTTAAAAATTCGTATGTGAGAACTGAGAAATAACTATACATTTCACTAAACAATTGAAACTATCAAATAGCATATAGTGTATGCTAAAATTATACTTAAATAGGTTTACTTAAGAATGATTGAATCATCATGTGCTACCTGATAACCATGGAATACACAAATGGAAAGTTTTTAAATAAGTTAAGCTCATAATAATCTCAATTTTAGGAGTTTTTGGCATGGAAATGCCCGTATTAAGAAGCTTTGACTGCAAAACTCACTAACTAAGAAGCAACCATATAGGAGAGATTCTCTACCAAACCCAACACACACATAGCAAAACCTTCTTGACCGACAATCATAGCTTGGGCACTCATTGCACCGGCTCACCGCGATTCTACCGCTATTACATTCCTATTCCTTATGTCAATATTCTCGTAGTTTTTTGAGTAGTAAAGCGATCTGAATTACTTGGAGAGATTTTCCTAGAGGTGTTTTAGAATCACTTTTTTAAAGTACTAAGCGAAAAAAAAGTTGTTTTCGCTCTAATGGATACTACATACCTACATAATATATGTGAAAGCATTTTATATTATATATACCTTGTTTCCATGAAGAGCGACAATTAAATACTGACAAATGTTAGAATACTACTTTTAGCGTAAATGTTGATATTTTTTTTAGTTTTTTAAGTCCTTAAGTAGTAAGTGTAAGTGGCTGATAATGCCAAATTTTGCCTCAAGTGGCCATGCAGACAGTTGAAAGTTATGTTACTACAAGCGAATGAATTGAAACTGTTTTTTATGCTTCGATTATTTTTGTATACTCATATTTTATCTTTTACATTAAAGCTTTTGACGCATTATAGCGGCAAACAAAGAGAGTATGTCATAAAATTACCAATTATATTTATTTGCTTAGATAAGTTTTTTGTTACCCTGAACAGGGTGTTTTAAGTTTGCCACGTAGTTTTTACCCCCCAGAAAGAAACGTCGGAGGCCTTATAAAGTATTTATCAATGTGATTACCTAAATCAATTTAGTCATATCCGTCCGTTGCATATTTACGAACTAATCGCTTAGTTTAAGCGATAAAATGGATATTGTCTGAGAAGTTGTTCCTTTGTCGGAACTGGTGATATCGGAACATTATGGTCTATAGCAGCAATTCAAAATGAAAGATCAAATCAAGTCCTAATGTGGAAATCTTTATTATTTGACAAGATATCATCGCGGCATTTGGCATGCATTATTGGCCAAGGCAATGTTATATTATCCGAACAAATTGTTCTGGTCGATTCCTGTAGCATACTCGTATAGCTGCCATACAAACAGTATGGAGTATTGAAAAAATATATGTGATCCGGTCGGCACTACTCCCAACTCCCTTATATCATATATAGAATGATTTTCATTTTTTGAACAAACTTAATGTCGAATATTTCAGTCAGTGGATTCCGATTCTCTGGTTGACGTAAGGTATTTCTTTAGCTTTGATTCTTACAAGTTACAAGAGTATAAAATATTCGATTGTACACGAACTTAACCCTTCCTTACTTCTTTTATTTTTTTTTTTGTTGATAAGAAAAACTTTATTGTCGCTTATTGATTTATATAAATATATTTATATCTTTTGAATACAGATGCAATAAAATAAAGAGAATTAATTATTACAAGCACAAAAACCTATAAATTAAACTGTTAGTTTCGATCGCACTGCATATTAACGTGTCATTAATAAGCAAGTGTATCACATTTACGTGTTTTACATTTCAACTATTTTGCTTACAACGTTTTAATTGCCTTCTTCCTTTCTTGCTATCACAAATTTATGCAGATATACAAATGCCTAGACATGTTAACATAGATTACTAATAAATTAATTTTTGTATTTTTTTGCAATTTCTTATGCCACTCACATATGCTGCGTAGAAATGGCGTGTTTTCAAAGAGATCACCGAACTATTCATACTCGTACCGTCACTGCTTGGCCTCAAGGGCAATCTCGATATGTGCCTCGCATCACGTCTCTCCACACAGGTCAATTTGGGTAATATGACGTCACGTAAAGAAGTCATTCGTATGATTGTTGGCAATATAGCATTGGTTCAAGTGCAGGCGACGGTTGCGTCCTTTTTGGTTGCAATGTTTGCCATTGTTGTTGGTTTGGCGATGGATGGTACATTCTTTTTTGAACATGTTATGCTGCTGATAGCGTCCGCTATGTTCACGGCGACCTCATCGTGCTTTGTTTTAGGTAAGTTTTCGTAAAAAATATTGTTAAATAATTTATATGAATATTAATTACATAAACATATATTCTCTGAGCACTTTTCTGGCATTTTCGTACAAACAAGCGTTTTTAATAAATATTAATATTTTTTTCACAGATTTTGTGTTAGTGGCTGTGATATTATTGTCTGAAAAATTCAATTTAAATCCTGATAACTTAGCAACACCGTTAGCGGCATCTATCGGTGATGTCGTTTCAATAAGCTTGCTCTCCTTCATTGCTTCATTACTATTCGATCACATAAGTGAGTAAAAATTTACTACTCAAAGACTAAAAAACCACTTTTCTTAATATTGTTTTACTGAAAAATAAAACCATATTTCTAACTATTTTTATGTATTTTCTTTACTACAGAAACTCATTTATGGATCACATTTGTTATAGTCGCTTGTTATTTAGTGCTTTTACCCATGTGGGTTGCTATTGTGCTCAAAAATAAATATACTCGTCCGGTATTGAAGAGTGGCTGGGTGCCGGTACTCTCTGCGTTGTGTATAAGTGGGTGAGTAATAAACATAAACGTTTGTATAATTTTTGTGTTTTCTATATACAAGCATGATATAGTTAAAACTCCATTCGAAACTACTCAGTTCGCTAATGAAAACTCTAAATATGTGCATACATACATATATAGAAACTTTATTAAATTAATACATAATAAAAAGCAACAAAAGCGGATTTACTTTTGCCCCTAAAGGAAAGCCAATATAATTTTAATGAATAAATTTAATAATAGTGCATCCTTAGCCTTTTTTTTTGCAAATATTTAGAATTGATATATTCCAGTTCGTTTAAAAGTTACGTATGCCACCTGTCGTACTTATATAGATCCGATCAAATTTGACCCGGACTAGTTCATTTAAAATTCGTGAGCAAACCGAATCTTAAAAAAAAAATCGACACTGAAGCTCATCTTAGTCGAGGCTTATAACAAGTGTATGGAAAATTAGACGAGTTGACACACTTATATGGGCCGAGAAAATTTCTTTGAAGGCGATAATAATGATTTGTTTTAAAATGCGCGAAAATGTAGTTTTTTTTTGCCAGTCCGGGTTAAATTTACTCAGATGGTATAACATAAATTTTTAAGTAAAGCTTTAGCCCCAGTGTACTTTACTTTAAAAATTAATAAAAATAAAAACAAATTAATTATAAAAAAATAAAACAAAGTAAAAATAACATAAATAATTTCGAAATCGCTAGCAAATAGTACCTGATCGCTAACAAAGAATTAAATATTAATTAATAACAAAAAATGTTAACAGACACTTTTAAATACATTTATACTAAGCTTAAACGCATGCCTAAATGCCTAATACTCAAAACAACACCAAAAACAACAAATAAAATAGAAAGAGAAATATACATAAAAATAAAAACAGTTTCGCGTTCTACCGCTCAGGTCATAAATTTAAAGTAGAACTTTGCTCAGAGCCACTTAAAGTAATATAAACACACTTTTCAGCAAAACACTTTGTTATTTGACGAAAAAGAAAAGCAAAAAAGGTAATAAAAATCATGCTAAAAAGCATGTGTAACTGAAATTGACGTCAGGCACTTACAATTATATTTACGTTTGCTTAAAATTCGTAAAAAACTGACAAAATCTGCAACTCATTTGTAGTAGCAATTTTAAAATGTATAGCAAAAAATAACTATAAATAAATTCATTGCTCGAAAAGTTGCCAACAAGTGTCCACTTGTGAAGCTTATTTGCGTAAGCGTAACAGATCTGAAGATTAGATTTAAAAATAGAATGAAAGCACTCTTCAAAATCAGTGATTACAAAAAAAGTCAACCTACATGACGTATACGTAATTCTTAATTCTCAAATACATACATATGTATTTATTATAATTATTTTTTTTCTATAATTGAAATAAATATTTTGGTTTTTATATTATCTTTTTACTTTAATTGAAATAAATATTCTGGTTTTTATATTTTATATAATTTTTTTTTGCATTTTTTTTTCAGCCTCGGCGGTCTTGTGCTCGATGCCTCTGTGGAAATATTCAGCGGATTCGTCGTATTTCAACCGATTATCAACGGCATTGGTGGTAATTTGGTGTCGGTGCAAGCGAGTAAAATCTCAACAATGCTGCACCAGAGCTCAATTATTGGCATTATACCACCACATACGAAGATTTTCGAATGGCCATGGAAGGCGCTGTTCAAAGGAGGTAAATTGAAATTGTTGGTCTTTGTATTCATTTAAAATTCACGGGTTGTTACTCACAATTTGTTATTTAATGGCTTCAATACAAGAGTTGTATTTATTTATATTTTATATTTGCCTTTTTTTTTGGTTTTGATAAATTTTAATTATAATTTTCTTTAATGTGTATAATTATATTTTTATATTTTTCAAACCAAATTCTTAAGTAATTAAATTAAATTCTTCGAGTAACTTTTTTCGTTTGAAGTGAATTTATATATTGCTTTCAATTTTTATAACTGGCATATATTCGCTACTAAGAAATTTTTTCTGGCAACTGTAATATAATTATTATTATTTTCAAAACGGACATATTTGTATTATTTTTAAAAAATAATAATTATTTTTTCCTAAGAAATATTACTTTAGTTTTATAATATATGTATGCATATATCTAACATGTTTTACCACTTTTCAGTTCCATATGCTAAAACGGCGCGCATACTCCTTGGCATGTCAATTCCCGGTAATATTGTGTTCGTGTTTGCTGCCGATTACATACACATGTCCACGTCCACGGTTACAATTGCTTTCGTTTTATCTTATCTGACGGCGAGTTTAATTCAGGTTAGTATAAAAATAATTGTTTTTATCTTTTACATAAATTTTTAAGCATTATCAAGTTTGGCGCGCTCAACAAAAACTAGAAATTTTGCAGGCTTCAATAGTTTGGTCAGGGTTTTGATGCTTTGTAAGTTGAATCTGATAGAATTATATTGAGATAAGTTGTCTATGAATCTTCATTCTGGTCAAGGATTAAACAAAGATGTACTATATACGAAAAAAATTCTAACATACATCGGTATCTCCCAAGTTACACAGTTTGGAACAAATATAACCAAAGGAAGCGGTTTTAACCTCACATACTCACTAACACTTACTAAGTTATACTTTGAACATAGAAATTCACGAAAAAACTTCAAGAGATATCACATACACGTTATCCTGTCCGATTTCGAGGTCAGCTCTGGCCTACGTCCTTATTCATATTGCTACACAACCCAGAGCCTCTATCGAACTCCGGAAAGTCGCCTTTAACAGTCCCAAGGTTATTTCTGTTAAAAAACCAAGGAGAGGGAGTTCTCTGAGGTCATTTTTTAAATGAGATATACACATGCAGTCTCGCTATTAACTCGGCAGTTATTAGTGCAGGATGTCAGCCCCACATACTAAGGTGATGGAATACCTTGACCACCAGCCCAGAGTTCTAATTTATGTCGTTAACTGTCCGCTCAAAGCTTGTCAAGGAGTTTTAAACCTCTTTTGCAATAGCATCAAACTTCTCCGGAAAACTTTCTTTACCGGAAACTACAAAGCTGATGAGCTTGTTAGAGATTTCATCCTTACCACAATTTCCACAGATTGGAAACGAGTCGGTACTTTATTGTCCTCTTGACCGTTGACGTTGGATCTATGAACTTTCCATGACGTTGGCAAGCGCTTGTCAACAAACAAAACTTGCTCAGCTTTTTTTCGAGCTTCAGACTGAACTCAGATCCCCTGAACAACTTGTCCTTAGTAAAGTTCAACTCGCCGTAATTGTAGGTGTTCTCTCCAATAGGCTTATACGCGGTGCGACTAAATATTTTTTCAATCGTTTTTACCAAAGCTAATGAAGAAAAGCGAGCTAAAATCATCTATCCACTTTCACCTCTATTGCACAGACTATGATTGATATACAAGGTGTGTAAAAAAAAACAGAACAAATGGGTTTTTCGGCAAAATCAATTTATTTTATTCAAAATAGTCTCCTTCTGCTTCAATACAGCTTTTTGCACGGTCCAAAAGCATGTCGAATGAGGGTTTTAGCTCGTTGGCCGGTATGGCCGTCAGTATGCCGGTACAAGCCTTTTGAATGGCCTCTACGTCTACATAACGCTTTCCTTTCATGGACAAATGCAATTTTCCGAAAAGGAAGAAGTCGCACGGTGCCATATCAGGTGAATACGGGGAGTGGTTAATGGTTAAAATGTGATTTTTGGTCAAATAATCGATCACAAGCGTCGATCGAATGTTGGATTCTGAGCAATTTTTGGTCGTCAGTCAATTTGTGCGGAACAAACCGTGCACACACCTGTCGTAAGCCCCAAATTTTTGGTCAAAATGCGATAAATCGATGTTTTGGAGATGTTCAATTCCATTTCCATGTATTTCAATGATGATTTCGGTCACGGATTTTGATTGGCCCACATGCTGATCGTCATTTATGTCCTCACGACCACTTTGAAAACGTTGCAACCACTCGTGCACTCTGCTATGGGATAGGCAATCATCACCATAAACTTGTTTCATGAATTTAAAAGTTTCGGTAAAAGTTTTACCAATTTTAAAACAAAATTTAATGTTGGCTCTTTGTTCGAAGCTCATTTTCGCACCGATAACACAAACATACTGACACTTAAAACGCAATAACTTCACTTCCAATCAATGAAATGTCATGAAATTCTCACTGGACAATCGATAAAGATAGCAGATTCTAACGCACCAGTCGACATATAGATAGGGCCACCAGGAGGCGCTAGATTCCTGTTTACTTTGGAACGCACCATGTATCTCGATAGGCACACCTTCGGCGAACCTAACACCGTGGCTGAATTTGATATTGACCGTTTTAAAAAATTTGTGGTAAACTCGAAATGATTCGTCGATCTAAGGTGATTCATTTTTAGGAGATTTTGGGTATTACAAAGCACCCAGATGCACAGCTGTAAAAGTGAGATCCAACGCTACCTTTCGTAACCTTATCTAACTTAGCTTAACAATGTTTTGTGTCAGTTCAAACGCTAGAAAGTAAGGCACAAATAGTAAGATTCGGCGACGAAAAAAATATTTTCCGAAAAACAAAAAAAATTTTAATGTAATAGCGGCAAGGAAGAAACGTGAACACATAAATCTATAATTTTTCTTTTAAACAAACAAATTAGTATCATCAAAAATATTTTAATCATTTTATGTAATTACTTTAAAATCATTATACAAAATCCCGTTCGGAATATTTAACTTTAATTATATTTTGTTATGATTTTAGGTTATGTTACTGTTGTATATTGCTCACGTTATTGTGCATGCAATGTGGAAGTGGAAAATCGATCCCGACAACTCATCGATTCCTTATCTAACTGCGCTGGGCGATTTGCTGGGTTCAAGTTTACTAGCGCTGGCTTTCCTCTTCCTGCTTTCGATTAATCAAGAATACGGCACTGAACTGAACGAACTCAATGCCTCGAACTGAGAGCGAAATAAACGAGCGCCCCAAATAAATTACATATGTACATGTGTATAGGATAATAAAGGAGAGAGGGGTGCGAGGCTACAACGTTTAAAATAAAACCAATAAATACAACAATTACATGAAAGGCTTTAAAGTGATAAACGAAAATTTAATAAAAAAAAGAAGTTCCCGATTTTCCCAAGCCGAAGCGTGGTAAAGCAGCAACAAAACGCATACATTTACCAACCAACCTTCAGTACGTACCTAAAGAGCATTAATTTATTTTTTTAAGCCAAGCCATAAATAATAAACTTATAAAATAATATATAAAAAAATAAAATAACATGAAAGCGTTAAAAATCGATGATTTTAATATAAGTATATGTATGTATTTATGTAAAAAGTTATTTAATACTATTAATTTTAAAACGAAAAGTGGAATGTTGGGGTAAAAGAAATAAAACGAAGGGGTACAAATGAAACGAATTGCTAGTGCGACTATTTATAATAACTGTAAAATTATGTAGTAAACAAAACGATTTATAAGCAGAAGAAAAACGAAAAAAAAAAACAATAGCAAGGCAAGTATGTGTGTATATACGAGTAGGTTAAACGAATTATGCGCGAATTTATATTAATGACAAAGATTAAAAAAAAAGGGAGTTATGAAATTTGCTGGTACTCAAAATGTCACGCCTAAAACGCAAACCAAATCATACACATATGTATTGTATTCAATTTTGAAAAGACTTGCATACAGATAGTATTAAAAACATACATATATGTATATTTGTATATGCTTACACCAGAATGTATGTATGTATATATGGCGGTAAAGTATATGCCACAAATGCAATTAAAGACTCGTTTGCTCGGTAGCGTTGCAGATCAATACAATAATATTGTTAATAATTATATGCGTAAATAAAGAATTAGTACAGAAAAAGTGTCATAAATAAAGTAAAATAAAATTAATAACCAATTATTCAAAAAAATAAGCATAACATAAATGCAACATATATGTAATTATTAACGACAAGTGAGATTTTTTAATAATGATTCGTAAACTAGCTTGAGTTTGTTTAATTAAAATAATGCAATAAAGTCAAATAAATTAGTACTTAGTTCATTACACCTTGTTAAAATGCAAAACGAAAAAAAACATACATAAAACAACTCAATTATTACATAATAAGTAAAGAACGTGAAACTAAAACAGATGGCATGATTAAAAAGCTTTAAGTTGATTATGTTTATATTTAATATTTTTCATTTTATTTTTTCCATTATTATTATTTTTTATTATTTTTTTAATGTTTTTATATATATTTTTTAAATTCATTTTTTAATTTTATTATATTGCCTTTGCGTTTCTGTCCACATTGCAAGTATTTGTAACTATTCCTACACACATTGCCCTAAACCACCGGTTAAAGCAAATGCTTATTATGCCACTTTCCCATTACCACATATGTTTGTTATTAGTTAATTAATAATAAATATAAATAATAATATTAAGTTAATTAAAAATATTCAAAAAACAATATTGCCAAAAAAAAAAAAACAGATTTCATTTTTGTAAATCTGTACACAATATTTTGTTGGTAGGTATGCAAATTCGAATGCTCATTTAAGAATTAAGAGTTTATGCATACAATTATGATTTTTATTGTGCGCCAGAGTTTTTTAGATAATAACTTATAGTGTAGATAAAAATAAAAAGTAAACAAGTATTTAAATATGTTCCAAAACTATTACCGTTATGTAGTTAAACAGCTTAAAATTTATTTAAATATCTGTAAAAAATTGTGTTAAACATTTACTTTTAATTTTTAAAGTAAAAGTTCCCATACTTAAGTCAACATATATGTATTTAATAATTTAATTTAAATTTTTAGTTATTATTTAATTATAATGGCATTCGAGTTAAATTTATATGTTACGTGTACATGCAGCCGCATGCGGGTTTTTATGGGAAATGTGATCGATATTAATAATTAATTATTTTTAAAATAGAAATTGTATATTGTGTATGCTACTATTTAATTACGTTATATTATGTAATAATTTTTATTTACTTAAGAATTATCGAGAAAAATAATTTGTAAGTAAACAACCAAATAAAAAAGTATAAATAAAATTGCGAAATAAAATGTTTAAAAATGGATGGGTGCTCGTTGTTATTTTGGGGTTGTAAGAACTATTAACTATTATTATTAATTATTTTCAAACCAGTATTAGTATTTAAAAGTTAAAAAAAAATTAATTAAAAATTTCGGAATGATGATTATAAAATAAACACAAATTTATTTAAAATTATTGTTTTAATATATTATTCCTAATTCTGTCAACAAGACGATATAGTTGAATATTGAAAAAAATTTATAATCAATAAAAATTATTAATCCAAGCTATGTTTATTATGTACCATAGACCACTCTGTACTTATTCAAATATATAACTTTTCGTTCGTATTGTACCGCAAGCAAGGTTGATATTTCAGTCGAGTCTCGTTCAATATCAATTGTGAATTGCGCGAAATGCTAGTAACGTTTGTCCAATTCGATTACATTTTTTGTTAAATATAATTGGTTTTGTTTACGACATATTTCAATAAATATCAACAATTTAGTGTTAATTTCATTTAATTATTTAACATTTACCATTTGAGCAACTAAGTTTGCTTACAAGATTAAATTATAAAGAAACAAATCGTACACTTTAATGCGCCATTTGTCAAAGGATTTCGTTAGCTCAAAAAATATTAGTAAAACATCACAATGCAGCACCCACGACGCACTTCAGAATTCCACGATGAACCTGGTACAGCAACAAAACGGAACTCTCGGTTAGTTAAAATTTTAATATTTTTTTTTAATTCTAAAAACTCGAATACATTTAAGGAGTACTCAAATGCGTCTAAGTCGCATAGCACGACCACACTCAATAGATCGCCAAACCTTGGGACTGCCTAGCTCTGCGAATCGTGGCAGTAGAATCACACCACAAAAGCAAGCGCAAAACAATGGGATTACTGAAGCGCCTGGCACTGCAAATAAGTACACCACCAAGACGAGTCGCATTGCGCGACCTTCTTCAGGCGAACGTCAAACATTGGGTATTCCAGGATCTGCACTGCGCGGCAGTCGGACCACACCACAAAAAACTCCAACTTCAATTAGTAAAACAGCAACACGTGTACTCTTCACAGCCGAAAAGCAGCGAAATGCTCATAATGACAAGAAATGGGTACAAGAAAGAGCCCAACAGATTACGGAATATTTGAGAGAAACCGTGTCTGGTGCCGTACACGGACTATCATGTGAATTCTTCGCGCGTAGTGGTTGTCTACGTCAAATGTCAACTAAACAATTTATAGCAATAATCAATCATTTTCTTTACTATATCTGGGGTACACGATTCACTGTAGGCAATAATTATAT